>NC_086042.1:10280676-11530676 GCF_947568885.1 Cydia strobilella | reverse complement strand
TCGCAACACTGCGGTCCTTTAATAAATTAATCAGTGAATGCATTAACGCACGAGTGCGATAAATTGCACAATAATGATTTTCGTTGCGCGCAGCTTGGTGGAAATAATTTCAGTTTGTAGCAATAAACGAATTATGAATCTAAATCGTAATATCTTATATTATAATTTGACAAACGGCCTGTCTGGCCTAGTGGATAGTGACCCTGTCTATGTAGCCAATGGTCCCAGGTTCAAATCCTGGTAAGGGCATTTATTTGTGTGATAAGCACTGGTATTTGTTCCTGAGTCATGGGTGTTTTATTTGTATATAAGTATGTATTTATGTACCTATGTATATCGTCGCCTATTTATATACCTACATTTTTTGTCTGTGTGAGTCCAGTCGTTACGACAATCCGCATAGGCCGTATCGTTTGATAATGGTTGTATGATATCTCTAGCAGATTTATTTCAGCATTACTCACAGTTTTTATTGTTCCGCAGGCAAATCGAAAACCTTATGGAGGAATTTTTTATCATACCGACAGAGTTTTTAGGTGGTTAATTTGGTATTAATTAAGTATAATATTGTATATTTGTATACCTATATTAAAAATGCCAGGGTAATTCAGTCATTATCGTCGATAAACCTATATTTTAAGGTTTTAATTCTTCTTCGTTTCTATCATTTCCTTGTGCTCTAAAGTATTTATTAGTATATTAGGTTATGATTTCTTGAATAACATGAATAACCGGATACTGAAAAATCACCATAATTCAGTCATAATTATATCGTGAAAAGTGAAGGGAAATATTGATCTATTGGTAATAATAGTAGTTTACAACAAAGGAACACATAGTGAGCAAAATAATTACCTTCGAAACGAGTGTAATAATGGATACTTAATGGGCACCGTGGACAGTACCAGACGGACGGACAGACAATGCTGGCAATTATGGGAAAGCGTACAATAGCTTGACGTTATTTTCTGTTTTTTCATAAGCCAAATTGTGTTCAATCATAAATTACCTGAATATTACATAAATGAGACTGTATTTTTTACGATTTGATTAAGGACGACAGACTAAGTTGCAGGTGTAGGTACCTAAAGGACCTTTTATCATCATGTGTTTGATCAATCATGCATAATTTTTTGATCTTGGCATAGTTTTAAATTTAAATTACTTAAATAATGTAGGTACTGAAATTTTCTTATAATGATTCTGCGTCTATTTATGTTACGGTTTACCATGGTTTACTTAGTATTAAAAAAACTGCTGTTATTTTTTACTATTGAATGTCGTCTTTAGAAAAAAAGACAATGTGCTTAATGATAAATAAAGGAAATAAAGATACCTACATTGTAATTAATTCATTTTACCTTTACATTATTTTTGGAGGCCTAAGTTCGAACATAACGTTAATAATAATTCGTTGATTAAGCATTTTGTGTACATTTCGTTACAATCAGTTTATGTACAGTTATTAATATTAGTTTCCGCAGTCTTTTAGAAATTCTCCGCTTTAATTACCGCGCACAAAATTATCTGCATATCCGTTAGTTCGAATGCTTACGACTCAAGTAATATGCGGAAAGAGTAAATAAGCGGGTGCGAGCCGCTGATAGCGATAGGGCGTCCAAACAAGGGCGTATTGCTTGGAGATAATCCTCGGAGTCTGTTCGGTGACGCGTCCCACTCAACAGGACCCTGATAACTGCCAATAAAAGAGTCACGCTATTTATTATGCTTGCACGCTATTAATAAAAAAAAAACCCGGCCAAGAGCATGTCGGGCCATGCTTAGTGTAGGGTTCCGTGTAGTTACCATTCCGTCACAAGAGGCTAAACTGAAGCGTCCCAGAAGTTTTTTTATTATAAAATAGGAGGCAAACGAGCAGACGGATCACCTGATGGTAAGCGATTACCGCCGCCCATGGACACCCGCAACACCAGAGGGGTTGTAAGTGCGTTGCCGGCATTTAAGATGGGAATACGCTCTTTTCTTGAAGGTTTGAAGGTCATATCGGTCCGGAAATACCGCAGGCGACAGTTCATTCGACAGTTATTTAGTTCTTCGAAGTAAAGAGACTACTTTCAAAGTCTTACTGGCTGAAAGTATTATTAAAAGAAAAAATAAAGTTTTGATGTCGTTGCATCTACGATTTCGTTATCTGTCATTTAAAGTGGGAATTACTGCATATTAGTTTTTCAAAATGAATGATCAGAATATGAAGCACTTGCTAATAGGATTATTCACAATTGCCCTGTATTTTACGGGTCTCATACTAAAAAGGATATAAAAAAACACTTTCTTCAAGTAAAAGCTAGACAAACTGTATAAGAGTTTATGAAGAAACGGGTGAGATTAGTTTTAAGAAGATTCCGGTTAGAAATAGGACAATCACGGTATCTCAAAATATTAACAGAGTTAAATCTATGAAATAAAACTATGAAAACGGAATTTATCGCGTATATTGAATTCATAATACATCCCGTGTCATCGTGGTGTAGGGTTGGAGCCGGCGTAGTTTTTATCGCGTATATATATATATATATCTTTACTTGAAAATAATTGTAGCGTATAACTAGCCTTATGAACCGATTTTGCATGTACAACCAGCCTTAAAGTTTATAGTCTTGTTCATTATTTTTAGTATGTGGGTATTTTTGCACTTTGTAATTTTTCCTTAGTCACCCGTTGACCACGAACGCTGTAAAGGGTTCGAAACGTCGGGATGTATTATAAATTCAATATACGCGATATAATCCGTTTTCATAGTTTTATTTCATGAGCAACTATCGCGGTAACCGAAGACAATATTAGAGTTAAATCTATTTTTGATAAGACTCCTTTAACGTCCGTCAGAGTGGCAGCGGATAAATTAAAAGTATCAAAGTCGTCTGTCGCCAGAATGAAAAAAACCGGCCAAGTGCGAGTCGGACTCGCGCACCGAGGGTTCCGTACATGACATAATTTTAACACTTTGGAAGTGTCTCTCGCGCTAACTATTCAGTTTAGAAAAAAATGATATTAGAAACCTCAATATCATTTTTGAAGACCTCTATCCATAGATACCCCACACGTATGGGTTTGATGAAAATTTTTTTTTTTTAGTTTCAGTTCCAAGTATGGAGAGAGCCCCCAAAATTTATAGTGTTTTTTCTATTTTTGTGTGAAAATCTTAATGCGGTTCACAGAATACATCTACTTACCAAGTTTCAACAGTATAGTCCTTATAGTTTCAGAGAAAAGTGGCTGTGACATACGGACGGACAGACAGACAGACATGACGAATCTATAAGGGTTCCGTTTTTTGCCATTTGGATACGGAACCCTAAAAAGAACGATCTAGGTTTAAAACCATATGTGCAACAAACTGCTTCTAAATATTCTGCCGTCCTATCGCTAAAACAGCTCAAAGCTGCATATTACCAATTTCATTTGGACAAATATTCTGAAAGAGGAAAGAATTTCCCATCTACTGGTCTTGGAATCATATTTTTATTTTTTGTAGTTACGGAGATACAGAGTCGACCTAACACGCTAAGTGTATTATATTATAATACTTCTCAATACTATAAAATCGCAAACCCACATTTTTCTTCTATAAGTTATATAAAAGCGCTTAGCTGTTGTTTATTTTAGTAAATGTCTTACATGATAGGTACAAAGTTAAACAACGTTACTTGGCTCAAACTTCATAAATTCCCATTAAAGCTATTTAACCCTATTTTCCGTTTTATCATCATACGTTATATCGAATATAAGGCAGTTGACTGTTATAAGTACGTAGCCATGATTTCATACATAATATAGACATATAATATAATATAATATAGACATTATGTCCCTACACCATGCATTGGAGTGGGAATGATAGTGATCAATTTGTTTTGCCAAGACGCAGGCAATCGAGAAATGTTGTTCAGTCACGGCACGACTTGACGTTTGACTGATGATCATTCGCGTAGCGTAGCTGCCTCTCCTACCACGCGATCTTCTTACTATTGGCCAATTGTGCAAAGTTCTGATAATGCATTTAATTGTATCTAAATTAAGTACTGCTCATATGTACAAAATATAACTAAGTATAGTGATTTTTCGATACACATTTGATTTGATTAAATAGCCAATTTAAACACCGTAGCGGGGGTTATCTCATCATCGTTATCATAATAACTAACAGAATATGGGCCGACAGGCCTGAAATAAAGATTTCATTTCAGACGTTCAGCTGCTGGACATTAGCTGCCTTCAAGAATTTCTACAACTATACTGGACGTGCGTTGCTCTTATCTAATACTTCTGTTTTTTCCTTACGGCCAGATTCTCCCTTAGCAGATCATCATCATCACTGGAATCACTTATTTTTGTACGTTATTATAACAGAACTGGAAATTCTGATTTTTACGTGAGTCGGTGAGGAGTGTTTTTAAAAAAAAAATTTGTTGATAATGTTGACATTTCTGTTCTGACGTATGAAATGTCAACGATGCGTTTTGAAATTGCATCGATTCAACTTGTGCGTTCAGAATTATATTTAACATCATTATAAAAAATCTAACGTTTCTTATGGAATTTTAAGGTTTATGACTTAAAATTATTAAATAAAGCTAAATTTGGTATTTTTTATTAGATACTCAAACCATTTATTTAATGATAATTAATATCGAACGAACCATTATTATGAGCGTTTTACGTTTTGTTATCTGTCAAGCTACTTAAACATGCTACATTCAAGGTCAAATTACTTTCCCCACTAGTGGATAAAATGCGTTTTTCCCCGCTTGTTTTAAAGGATAAAAGACGGCTTTCCGAGCTAGTGAGGGGAAAAATATTATCCTATTTAAGT
Source organism: Cydia strobilella (assembly GCF_947568885.1). Lineage (NCBI taxonomy): Eukaryota > Metazoa > Arthropoda > Insecta > Lepidoptera > Tortricidae > Cydia > Cydia strobilella. The sequence continues at coordinate 11,525,842 of NC_086042.1, read as the reverse complement.
ATTATGCGTTACTGATATGTTTGAAGTCGGTGCTAAGCCCTGACCCCTCAACCTCAACTCCTGAATACTAACCCTAACCCCAACCCCTCAACCAACAATCCCCGACTCCTAACCCCCTGACCCATTAGCTTCGAAACCCCCACCGCTTCGCCCTACCCCCCGACTCCTCAGTCCCCGACCCTTCAACCTTATGACCCTTAAACCCCCCGCTCCTCAAACCCAACCCCTTTAATACCAACCCCTCAACCTTCAACCTTAAACCTTTCAAACACCACCCTCTGCCTTCACCTCTCACCCCGGCCCCTCATCTTTTAGTCTCTTTAGTAATTTCTATTACACAATCATGTTCCTACATCAAAAATCATAATACATCACCCACTTATGTCAGGGAAGTTCCAAATCTCATCTGTGGTCTTCAAAATCAGGTCAAGTTCATCAAATTGGTGGTTTTCGAGGGGAAATGCTTTAGTTGGATAAGAAAACACTTAATTACTCAGATCGGTTAACGGATCTCGGAATAATAGGTGAACATATATTATACATTTAAAACTTACCCAAAATTGAATACAAAACCTCCTCCTTCTTATTATTCAAGTAGGCTAAAAAAACAGCCAAATGTGTGTAGGACTTGCGCAGGAAGGGTTCCATACCATACGCAAAAAACGGCAAAAAATCACGTTTATTGTATTTATTTTATTCTTAACCCCACTTAATTATTCTGTTTTTAGTATTTGCTGTTATAGCGGCAACAGATATGTATCATCTGTGAAAATTTCAACTGTCCAATAGCTATCACGGTTCATGAGATACAGCCTGGTGACACACAGACAGACGACAGATGGACAGTGGTCTTATTAATAGGGTCCCGTTGTTACCCTTTGGGTACGGAAAAATCAACACATGTTAAAATTGTACGTTCTGTTATATTCCTGTAAATGCCTACTCTATACACTCTCTTTACTTTATACAATCTATCTTATATGAAAAGATTAATGTATTATGAGTTCTAGACGACAATAAGTAAAGCAACGATTATCATGAAAGTGTTTACTATAATTTTCACGTGGCAATCTGTAAATCAATAAATCCTTTGTCTGCAGTCAAACAAAATCGAAACCATGTATGAGTTTTCCGGTTTTTCCCTTTGCGAGATACACCGGGATCGCTCGTACGATAGGCATTGCAGGCCCCAAAGCAATATTGGAGTCACTGGTGTGCGAATAATCTGTACTTAGTCTTGTTTTCATTCGACCAAATGTACGGAAATGGGAAAGATCATTCCATGCGTACCTACCGATTGCTTGTTGTTGTCTTATACATAACACATTCAAACATAAAGATGTATTTGCGTGTCTGACGAAACATTTATATTATTTATAATTTAATAATAAAATGACAATTAAAAATTACAACTACAAATTACAACCAAAAATTACAACTAAAAATCTAAACTATACTATCCTAGAAACTAACACTAATAATAATAAGTCAAACTTCAGCCGTCCCAAAAATCGTCCCGTGACCCCCCCGATGCAAAGGTGCCCATGACGCTCGCCGCGTTGCCACGCTGAACCGCGATGGACAATCTTTGCATCAGGAAGGACCCAGAGCGAGGATCCAAACCCCTCTCCCGCATGCGTCTCCCCACTTCCCCGAAAAAGCCCTTGGCCTCCTTTGCGTGTAAAATTAAACAAAAAAAGAAGTGTAATGTGTAGTGCAATAAAAGCATTGCACTACACATTACACTTCTTTTTTTGCAATGTTAAATGTACTTAAAACTACTTTTAAGTTAATTTGACATTGCATTAAATGAAGTACTTAAATTATTAAAATAATAATGTATAATTATGATAAATAAAACTACTTTTTCTCAAAAATGGACGGCAAAGTCGACGTTGCCGGTTAAAAAGTAGGTCGCGAAGTGCGTAGTTTATGGTCAGTCAAAAAATTAAAAAGTTAAAACACTGCAGACTCGATTTCGGGACTGCAATGTTGCATACAAATTCCATTATTTGTCGAGTTCCAAACTTTTTAAAAGTTGATGTGGCCATATCAAATGAAGGCTTAGGTCCATTAAACAGCCAAACAGATGATTAGTACTTATTATTATAATGTTGGTACCGCGACTATTTAATTTAGGTGTCTCAAATAGGTTGGCGTATTTTCAGCAGAAAAATACACTTCCATTTTTAATTAAAAAAATAAAACGGCGGCAAAGCAAATCTTTTTACTTTTTTCTGTGAAAAAGCAACATGCAAGCAAAAATGTGCAACATAAGAATGTTGCTTCTGTAAAATATTTCTATTATATTTGCATTTATTGCGCCATTTTTGAGAAAAGCACTATATATGCCTCGGCTGGAAGGCTACTTGCTGGCTTCGGATTCAATTAAACGGACTCCCAAGGTCGTCCGTTTAAAACGAATCCTCAGCCAGAAAGTAGCTATTTCCGAGCCTCGACAATAATGTACTATTACTTAAGTGTAGATAATATAGGTACATAATATTATATTATTATTATCTCTTTATTTATCTTTCTTCTTAAGTTAGGTTTTTTACAATATGAGTATAAAAGTAAAATATAAAAACACTTACAAAACATTACAAAAAAATATATAAACACATTATAAAAAACCTAACCTAGGGTGCCGCCGGCAGCGGGGCAGGGTCCAAGCTGCCGGTGGTCAGAGCCGCAGAGAGAGGAACCGGCGGACTATCCGCGCCGTGTCCAAGATCACCGCCTTCTGCATCTGACCCTTGATCCAACCACCCAGCGAGAGTCTCTCTAGGTGTTGGTCGAGACTCTTCGCAATGAGACTGTTCGCTGACACGACTATAGGAACAATGATCGTCGAGTCAACATTCCACATAGCGGTTATCTCGTGAGCCAAGTCTAGGTACCTGCTGGACTTGTCCTTCTCGGCCCTCACGAGATTCTCATCATGGGGGATGGTGACGTCGACAAGCACAGCCCGGCGCTGCGCTCGATCTACCAGCACGATGTCAGGCTTATTGGCTACAATAGTCCTGTCAGTGATGATAGATCGATCCCAATAGAGCGTGGCACGACCATTCTCGAGAACTGGCACAGGTAAATACTTGTAGTACGGTACTTCGCGGTCCACAAGGCCATATAGAAGAGCAAGCTGCTGGTAAATAATCCTGGCTACGAGATTATGTCTGTGCAAGTACTCGCCGTTAGCAAGATGAGAACAACCGGAAATGATATGCCTGAGTGACTCTCCGGGACGGCGGCATGCCCGACAAATGTCGGCCGTACCGTCCTTCAGGATATATTTCCGATAGTTGTTCGTCATCATAACTTCGTCCGCAATTGCACAGGCAAAACCCTCGGTTTCTTCGACGAGGTCCCCGAATCGTAACCAGTTCACCGACGCGAGCAGGTCTACATCGGTTCCCGTGAGGGCCTTGTAGAACCGCCCGTGTAGCTGCTTATCCTTCCATACCGCCCTGCGGTCCGCAGTACTTTGTACCACAGGTTTGTGCCAGTTCTCGTTTGCCAAGGAGAATTATTATTATTAAAATAGGTACAATTAAAAAATTACAAGTATTCATCAAACTATCCTCACAACTTGAAAGCTATCCTGTTATACGGTTAAATATCGATACCTGTCCTACGAGTATTATCATTATTATCAATAAACGGAAAGGCATTTTATCATCGTGTGAGTGGTTATAACAAATAAGGCTGCAAATAGGTTTTATTTCGGTCCAGCTTCTAATAGCGTTGTTGAGCGCCCCTTTACTAGTTCAACAAGTTCCCGGCTCAAACCGATTTATCGTCGTAAAAACGGTTCATTTCTATAAGTGGATCATTTTCTGCGCCATCATTTTAGAGCATCAAAGGGAGCTCTCAAATTAAGCTAGCCAAAATCGTAAGTGGCCGTTGCGAAGGCTAAATTAAATATACGATATTTCACCAAATGAAATATATAAATCAGTAAGTAAATGATGTATTTGCTTGATCATTTAAAACAAATGTCTTATTTGCAAAATAATTATTTATGAAATAAATTAGTGGTATCATTAATTTAGTAGGTTTTTCGTTTTGGACGGAAACGGCTAACGGTAGAAAAGGAAAAACAAATTTCACCGGGCACAAGACACAAGAGTGATGGACAAATTTCCTGGTAAACGGCCTCTTCCGCGTTGGGACTATTTGTCTGAATTTGAATCGCATTTGTTACCAGCGAAATTTGTCTCCTAAGTCTCTCGAGTATCCTGGGATACCGCGGTACAACGTCTGCGCTAATTGAATAAAGACCACGCATTTTTCTTATCTTGTATAAATAGATTGTGTATCAATAAATAATCTTGTACGTCTAGAAACAAATTGCCTTTTATATTCTCCGTGGTTCAATCTCATGCAGGGATCGCTCTGAAGTGTTTACTTTCTAATTTTCCGCTTGTCTCCGCGAGTTCACAAGTCAGACAGGACAGGAGCGACGGCTCAAAGAGTTCGAGGTTGCAATTCTTGCAATCTTGATTTCATATGTTACAAACTGTTTAATTGGTTCCTCGCTTTACTAAGACATTTGTAAAGGTATAAAGTTTAACTATTTAAGTTTAACTATGTAAATCCTTCCCCCCTCCTATACAACTTCGTCATCCTGATGGTGGCATACCATACCGTACAATACTGGACATAACATCTAGAAATAGGTTTAAATTATCTCTGAAAGCCGCGCGTTTTTATGTAGTATTTTTTAAGGGTCCCCGGCAAGTTCGGTTCTCCATACAAACGTAGTTACGCTCTCATTTTAAAGCAAGTACTCGAGTAGCTAGTTTGCTCTGAAACTTTGTACTTACAATAGGCTAAGGTATGTAGCTTCAGATACCATAGTTAAAAAAATACAGCGAATTTAAGTTGTTTTATTCTCTATTTCGTTTGTTTTATAAAGTGGAGCTATATAAACTAATTACGGATTTAGATATACCTCATGTCATTGTATGTGCAAAGTTTTACAGTACGCAGTAAACAGTAGTACAATCCAACATATAGTTTTAAAATGAGAACGAAACTCCGATTGTATGGGAAGGTGAAATTCGGCCGAGATAAACAAAAAAAATGTTGGCAATTTTGAACAGCATAGAAATGTGACCGTAGTACAAAATATTTTGCGATGACCTATTGGCCACTTTGTTTCGTGAACGAGCTTAGAAAGCTCCATTTTGATATTAATTTCAATGTCCAGTCGGTATTGTGTATAGTACAGATATAAGTAAGTAATAACCCAAAAGGTTGACCGAACTTGAAGCCTCAATGATGCCGATCCTCTACACCGTATGTTTACTAGGTAATATTCGGTTTCTATACCAAACGATGTTGGACTTTGCACTAGCCATGCACTTTACCTGAATATTAAAATTGAAACCTTACGCTGTTCATAGAAATAATATTTCTAGCACTATTGAATGTTTAATAAAATTCTCAAATACAGTGAAAACCGTCTTTTTTTAGGGTTCCGTACCCAAAGGGTAAAAACGGGACCCTATTACTAAGACTCCGCTGTCTGTCCGTCTGTCACCAGGCTGTATCTCATGAAACGTGATAGCTAGATAGTTGAAATTTTCACAGATGACTGATGTATTTCTGTAGCCGCTATAACAACAAACACTAAAAACAGAATAAATTGAATATTTAAGTGGGGCTCCCATACATCAAATGTGATTTTATTGCCGTTTTTTGTGTAATGGTACCCTTCGTGCGCGAGTCCGACTCGCACTTGGCTGTTTTTTTTTCTAGAATTTTTTTTACAAAGTGAAGAGCTTAGTAAAAGAAATCAAAGTAAAAGAAAAATTACAAATACGTGGTTGTTTGCGTCTGTCAACTTTTTCTTATAATTCGTTAGCATCTACACACCTACGTAAAAATATTCTCCACTGGCTTAAAAAATACCGTAGCAGATACATTTGAATTACCATTTCTGTACCGTATTAAAATCAAATAAATTGGTTTAACAAGTAGGTAGTGTTCGTAAATTCGGATTGGGAATGTATAACCTTTACACACATATTGACATCAATATACAGATCAATCCAAATGGGTCAGTAGGGAGAAGTCAGAAACTATGAGAGATAGCGAAATCTGTTCTTACGAACCATGGCTTCGATTTTAGATTTAATAATAATGACATTCAAACGTTTTTTTAAACTCTCATACATAACTGGGAATCGAACCTGGTCAATATTCTTTATTGTAATCCAGGAAAAAAAAGGCGCTCAGGGAGGCAATGTCGAACGCATGAACGTGAATAGAATAGAATAGAATAGAATATTTATTTGCTTGAACACGTAACAATCAGATCTTATAAAATAGTTGGACACAGTATTCAGTCGACACAACATCAACATGCAAAATATTTACATAATGGTACAATAAGGTACATTTATTAATTACTAACATGCAATCATTAAAACACTATCATAATAAAACGATGTCAATGAAATTAAATAAAAAAAAAAATTAGAGAATTATGGTACATTAGTCAAAAGTAAAATAAAATAAAATAAATTACATATGTCAAATAAAAAAACTGTCATTTTAAATATTACGTTTTAAATTTTAAATAATCCTTAACACTATAAAAGCAATGTTCATGTAGCCATTCAGTTAATTTTATTTTAAATACGTTCCCTTTTAACATTCTCAGCTCTATAGGGAGGTTATTGTATATTACAACACACATATTAAAAGCATTTCTCCTATATATATCAGAGGTACAGGCTGGCTGGTATAGTAGATGTTGGTACTGAGCCCGGAGTTGTCTTGCGAACATTTCCTCGCGCTTTATAAAGTACTCCGGGTGGTTTATTGTAAAAATACATACTTTTAAAATGTACATACAGGCTAGGGGGAGAATGTGAAACTTTTGGAAAAGAGGTCTGCACGTGTCATCATATTTAACGCCACCCAATGCTCGTATACAATATTTCTGGACCATGAATGCCCTCTGGACCTCAACAGAATTACCCCACAGTAGCAGGCCGTAATTAAGGGTAGATGACACATATCCATGGTAAGCTGCTAACGCGGCCCGAGTGGAAATTGTATTTTTAAGATTTCTCAGGGCAAAAACAAATCGCGCTAGTTTAGAACACACTGCGTCGATATGATGTTTCCAGTTTAAATGTTCATCAATAATTATGCCTAAGAATTTGGCACTATGAGATTCTACAATTGGAGTATTATTAAGATTAATAGTTAGATTCACAGTTAAATTCGAATTATGATGATGAAATTGTGTAAACAGAGTTTTATTAACATTAATATTTAGGTCATTACATTCTATCCATGTATTAACATCTGCTAATGCTTTATTTATGTCCGATTCATAAGTATTCACGTCAGTTCCTTTTACTATTAAGGTTGTTGATTGTGGAAGATCATTTATGTATAATAAGAACAACAAAGGGCCTAAATTACTTCCTTGTGGCACCCCTGTCTCATTGACACGACACTGAGATCTAAACTTTCTCTTTAAAAGATTGTTCCCTTCTGTGACCATTCTCGCAATTTCCGTGCACTGTGTTCGGTTGGTCAGGTAACTTTTCGTCCAATCTAGAACATTACCTCTGATACCAAGGCATTCAAGCTTGGAAAGGAGTTTCGAGTGATTTACACAGTCAAAAGCTTTGCTCATGTCAAGAAATATACATGTCACTGGTAATTAGTAGCCTCTGATATGTCCTTGATAAATTCGAAGCAGGCCAGTTCAGTTGACCGCTCCTTTCGAAAACCAAATTGGTCTGGTGATAGAATATTATACAAAGTTAAGTAATCAGTTAGTCTCACAAACATAGCCTTCTCCATAATCTTTGAAATAACGGGGACCAAAGTAATAGGCCTATAATTATTCGGGTCTTTTCGGTCGCCTTTCTTGAGTTGAGAGAGCGGCTTAACAATTGACATTTTTAATTGTTTAGGAAAAATACCTTGAACAAATGAGAGGTTAATTAAGTGCGCCATGGGACGGCATAAATGTACAGCATTACTTTTAAGTAAAATGGTTGATATGTCGTCATAGCCACATGACTTACTGTTTTTCAACGACATAATCAGTTTAAGCACTTCTTGGTCATCAACAGGCCGTAGAAACATAGATTTAGCATGATTGTTACTGCAATAAATTTTATAATGTGGCCCATTAAATGAAACATGCTTTTTAACTATATCTATAAAAAAGTCATTAAAAATATTACAGATGTCCTGGGGGTTATTTTATGTCATATTATTGTAAGTCAAAGAATTTATATCATTGTCATGGTCACTGAAGGCAGTCTCAGATTGGGGTGAAGCCAATTTGGTTGCGTTCAATGCTAGTAAAACTCAGGCGTGTCTTATCTCCGCTAAACGGAGTCCATTCCATCTCACTCCTACTTTCCGAGATGTATCCCTTCCGTTAACCGACCATCTTGAGCTGCTCGGAATCTCGCTAATCTCAAAACTCAACTTCGGCCCGCATATCGAGTCGAAAGCACAGTTAGCGGCAAAAAAGCTAGGTATCCTCAACAAGGTGAGGCAGTATTTTACACCTAGGCTCGACCTTTACCAAGCACAAGTCCGATCGTGTGTACTGTTCTCATCTGTGGTATGGCTCTGCAAAGTACCAGCTTGAGGCGCCCGAGTCAGTTGAGAGGAGGGCCAAGATAATCATCAATGACAGCAATCTGACGAATGCTCGACTCCAAAGTCTGGAGCATCGTCGGAAGGTTGCCAGCCTGTCGATCTTTTATAGGATACATTTCGGAGAGTGTGCCGAGGAGTGGAACGTCCTGCCCGAGTCTGTGTTTCCGCATGAGTACAATATGGGGCTCTTCAAGGCAAGAGTTAATAGGTATCTCATAGGTAAGCGTGCTCCACCGTAGACAGCATCATCACTTGCCATCAGGTGGTATCGTGGTCAAACGCTTGCCTATTCATCAAAAAAGCACCTGGATGCCAGCTTGGACCCTTCGACTCAGTCCAAAGGCGCGCTGGAGCGGTATTCGACATGCGTTAAGTGACGTTTCGTGTTGAACTTCAGTTGAATGGAAGAAATCGTGTATTGTCGAATAGGTAAATTTGACATTAGCAATCCACAGTTAGGTGACAACGAAACCAAACCGAACCACGCAGAGTTCAGAGCCATTTTAAACCGTATAGTAGTAAGAAAACAAAGTTGATTTTTGTTGCATAATTTTTTCAATGAATGAGTTTTGGTTGTACCAAATGATACTTTCCACAGTTGATGAACAAATGATTCATTCAACTGTTGAACTGATGTTGAAGCCGAAACTGACAGTTGTGCATCTCGAATAGGGCCCCTGTACGAATCGTCGACGATCCCAAACTCACAAACGGTATTGAACCTTTAAGTCTAAGGAGAGACTTCGCCTCCTTATGCGTGTTCTACCGCTTGTACAATGGGCTGTGCTCTGAAGAACTGTTTGACATGATGCCAACGGCCGCTTTCTATCACCGCACCGCTCGCCATCGGCAGGGTGTTCATCCTCACACCCTAGCACCTAAATGGTCGCGTACTGTGCGGTTTAAGAGGAATTTCCTCCCGCGTACGCTTCGGCTGTGGAATGAGCTCCCTGCCGAGGTTTTCCCGAGGGGCTACAGTATGGGGTTCTTCAAAAAAGGAGTGTACAGGTTTTTAAAGGGTCGGCAACGCGCGTGTAATATCTCCGGTGTTGCAGGCGTCCATAGGCTACGGTAACTGCTTACCATCAGGCGGGCCGTATGCTTGATTGCCACCGACGTGGTATAAAAAAACCGTCCCTAATACTGCTATCTTCTGCTGCATAATGTTATATGCTCATGTAGAATATAATTATAACCAACAACATACATATCCACGCGTACGAAGTCGCGGGCTGCAGCTAGTACATAATATATACATACATGTCGTGCTCAAGCTCAAGTTTGAGCACGACATGTATGTTACGACATGCTCCCATCATACTTGAACGTATAAAAAGCAATGAAAAATAAACAAACTTATTTAAAAAGTGTAAATAATCATATCATCAAGATAAACACAAGGAAGTAATCAAAGGCAACATCTGGGATTACTTAAAGATGAAGTAGTGGGACTTTCTTAATAAGAAAGTGATTTCAGGAATTATTCTCATTCCGCCATAGGGAACTTTTAACTAGAAAACTTCGCCATATTCGTGGCAACAATGTTCGAGAAAGTTATTACTTACCCTGGAAATAAAATACGTTTTTAATCAATTGCAGGTTTGAATTGTTGAATTCCTCGGCTATAATATAACAATCTTAGAGGGAGTTACTTTAATAGTAAATTACTACAGAGGCTGGGATGTAAGGGGTTGCCGGCCGAATGCATATTATAGACGGCCGCACGTAGTGAGGCCGGATAGTTATGTGGCCGACAACCCGTTTTCACGCCGAGGTATGAATAGTCCTTTTCTCAAACATGCAACGAAATAAATAAATAAAAACTCCACGAAATAAATGTTTTATTTCCAGAGAAAATTAAAGTAAACTAGACACATAATATCACTAACACGTATCTTTATCACACTTACATTTTACGTTTATTTTTATTACACGTATGTTATATATATATATTCATATTTTTTATATTTACTAGCTCTAGGCCCCAGGCCCTAGTCACACCTGATTTTTTTATGTATCTGTGATTTTTTCGCCTTGTATCCGTCGGACTGTCGTTTTAGCCACATAACTAAGTTTACATTGTTCTTTTTGTTTATATTATTCTTCACATAGATACCCGTGGTGTATAATTCCCACAGTGATGACGATTTTATAGTTACTTTCAATGCTTCAAAATATGCCACAAAATGTGTTTCCGATAAACTGTGGGCAGTTTTCTTAGTGGACTATTGACAATAATTAACATTTATGTGTAGTGGATGGTTTGAAAATGTGATGTCCACCCCAAACTTTTTCATACACTTTTGTCGGGTAGTCACACACATCTCTGTTTTGACATTTTGCTGGGACGTCAGTTAGCCGCGACCACGACCAGTGAAACCTGTGTCAAAACGTCGGTTATTTAAGATAACAAAATAAATTCGCGATAAACCCGATTGTAAATGTGATTGAATAAGTTTTCTTCGTTTTTCAATTTATAAAATTGCCATTAGCAACCATACACTTTGCCGTTTAATTTATTATTATTATTAATACTTTATATCAAGCAATTTAGCGGCAACAAGTTATTTAAAGTAAATTCTGCTTTCGATTTTAATTTTGTAGGAGGAATTAACATTAATTTCCTTTTTCGACGGTATTTTCGTCGGAACTCATATTAAATAACAAAATAAACAACGCACAATAAATCCAATAAAATTGAATTACAGAATGAGAATTTTTCAACTTTGCCTCCAAAATAATTAAAAAAATACCTACGCTTTTTTTCCTTTGCGGTTCGAGTAGACATTTTTATCGCTAATATTTATATGAAGTATTTTAAATGTGTATATGTGGTTAAATTTGCAATTCAATATTTGAATTTGTTAATAATGTTTTATTTATTATTTTATTGTAGATTTTATAAAAATAAAACTGCAAAATATATCAAATATCGTTTATTGTTTTTTTTAGAGGCGTATTGGCAGAATGTCTTTTTGAACCTAAAAGCAAATATTACTTATAGTTTTTTCTAATGGCTGAGCATCTGATGCTGTGTCACAAATATATGTGAAATGAAAATTAAAAAAGCCTTTCCGGCCTAGGGTTGCAACTTTGTATGATATTTCATAAAATACCTCTCGTCTAGCCGCTTCCGAGACGTGATACTTCCAACATAATATTAATATTGCATTGCATGTTTGAGAATAGTATCATAAATTCTATCCTGTAATTTTACTCGTATATATTATCACTATGACTGAACAATCACAGCATCTGATAGGAAAATTTGTTCCAATCGTCGGTTCGTGCGCAATTATTGTGTCACCTATGCCAACAATAATGTGCATTATCAAGCAGTGACTTACTTTTTTCACCTTATAACAGCAGCTACTAAACATTCACAGAGATATATAGGTAGGTAAGCGATCGTGCCGTTACAGTTCTCATTGGGTACATTTCTTATTTGGAAGTGACTCTTTCGGACTGATTTTAAAAATGTCAAAAAACTAATTTTTTTAAAGAATCACTTTTCTTTATAATGATTTTCAGACTTAAAACAAAAAACATCTTGAAAAATAAAAAGCTTAGTTTATAGTTTGTTATGGTTCATTATTTTTGTATGTACTAGCTTTGACATTGTAGCTTTTCCTTAGTCACCCGTGACCACGAACGCTGTAAAGGGTTCCAAACGTCGGGATGTTTTCATAGTTTTATTTCATGAGTAACTATCGCGGTAACCGAAGACAATCTTATCTTGAGATTGAAATTGATAGGGTTGAGTCCCCCAGTGGCGGACACCTAAGCCTTTTTGAAGAAAATAAAAACGTATTTGAAAAATATATCTTTATTTATGAATTGCTACAGTCAACAAATTTTAGAATCAAAATAAAATAACACCAATGCAAGTTCTGCATAAACTAATTCAAAAACAAAAAGTAAACTTTAGTGAAAGCAACTCATTCTTTGAAAGAGGCACCTAGTACTGGACGGACTACATTTTGAACCCCTAGCAACGGACGGTTTAAAAATATTTGACACCGATCGCAAATATAATCTTCTGAACATTCTGGAATGTCAAGCACAGGCTTCCTGCGTCCACCCATGGCAACTCTGGAGCACTGTATTCAGTCTTCGTCATAGTCTAAACACCTCGTTCGTCGTAGTAACGGGCTTGCTTTCCTTTATATATCAAATTTTCATTTCTTTCACACCTTCTTTTCCGAACTCTTTTTCTTCTCTTCCATTTTTCCTTGCCCGTTCTTCTATCTGAAAAATGGTAGGTACAAAATACAACCGAAAAACAAACATATTCATTGTCCGACAATACGGGACTACTACTGTGTCCGGTATTGAGGGATATGAAATCATTACAATTATTTTTTGTGTACCTCAACTATATCAATTATTTAAAAAAAACTTTTATAGACTACGAAGTTTACGTGATTTTCGAATACAATTCCACACATTTCTCGACCTTCTGGGTGCGCCTCATCCACTTTCAATAGAACAAAATTAATTGACAGTAAAATTAGCGACGGCGATCTTAAAGGCGCCGCTCGTCTTCTTTTCACAAATGACGTGCTATCGCCAGATACTCCTGATACCCTCTCGGCCTTACGTTCTAAACATCTCCCAGCTCCTTCAGTACCACACTTGTTTGCCCCATGCACCTACAGCTGACCAAGCCTGCCTCCAAATCGAAGGTAAAGACGTTATCGACGTCATATTTTCTTTCAAAAGCGGTTCGGCGGCCTTGAACATTTGAAGGTTCTAATTTCTCATTCCGTGGGCGACGCAGGTGAGCAGCTTAACAGTTCCCTTACTAAATTAATAAATTTTATGTTTTCAGGCAAAGTTAATACAGAAATCGTCCCTATTCTATACGATGCACACCTGATCGCCCTAACCAAAAAGGACGGAGGGGTGAGACCCATTGCGGTGGGGTCTACTTTACGACGTCTGGCATCAAAAATTGCAGTTAGACACGTTAGATCATAATTTTTAAGAAACAAAAACCGACTTCAATGGGGGATGCCGCTGAAAGTTCACTTATTGTTGATGGTGCACTCTTAGATTCCAGACAATGAAATGAAAAAGACAGCATCTTTTGCCTAATTATGTAGAAAAGGAGGTAAAACCACCCACTTTTCTAGTAGCATTTCGTTTTTGTAAGGGTCGCAGTTCTAAGCTAACCTACTTTTCTGATAGCATTTCGTTTCTGTAAGGGTCACAGCTCTAACCTAACCTAACCTACTTTTCTGATAGCAGTTCTGTTCTGTGAGAATCGCAGTTCAAAAGCCACCCACCCACCTAACCCACGTTTCTAGTAGCATTTCCGGGTCCGGGTCTGGGTCCGGATCCGAGTCCGGGTCCGTGTCCGGCTGTCCGGGTCCAAGTTTAGGTCAGAGTTCGGTCCGGGTCCGGGTCCGAGTTAAGATCCATGTTCAGACCCGGGTCCGGGTCCGAGTCCGGGTCCAAGTTTAGGTCTGGGTCCATAAGGAAGAAAACAAATCGCCAAACGTGAACTATGTGTCATTGAAGAGTTCCATTCTGATCATCATCAGCCGTTCCACTTCATCAAATGTCACTTTTTTAAATGTAAATGCTGGATTTGTTGATGAAAATATAATAATCACTATATGTATGCCTTTCAAATTTGAGGAGTTCCCTCGGTTCCTCGTGGGTCTCATCATCAGAACTCGAGCTTGACAAAAATATGTCTTAAAAACTTAAGTTGCTTAACAAACATAAAGAAGATAACAAATCGCCAAACGTAAACTATGCGTCATTAAAGAGTTCCATTCTGATCATCATCAGCAGTTCCACTTCATCAAATGTCACTTTTTAAATGTAAGTGCTTTATTTGTTGACTAGCTGTTGCCCGCGACTTCGTACGCGTGGATTTGTATGTTGGTGGTTATATATTCTACATGAGCATAATATAGAACATTATGCAGCAAAAGATATCAATAGGGACGGTTAATCATTTGTTAATAATTATACAACGCATGAAATTTGTCTTTCACAAACTACTAAGTTTCAAGACCCTAACTGAAAAAAATTGTTCCCGATATAATCCCTCTCGACCCTCTTAGAAGATTTACAAGTCCACTATTTAAAAAAAAAACGCTCCCGAAACTATTAATACAAACTTTTCAAAAACGGTGTAAGTAATCAATTTTCGTCTATTTTAATATAATGCCCTTTTTACCAAGTTTCAAGTTCCTATCTTAAAAGAAAATTTGTACCACATATAAACTTACATCCCCTTTTTAACCCCTTTAGGGGTTAAATTTTTAAGAACGTTGAAATAACTGTTTTGGAATCTTATACAATGCCTTTCTAAGAAGTTTCAAAGCATTTGTAATAGATTCACTTTGAACCCCTTTTTAACCCTTTCAGGGGATGAATATTTAAAAACGCTTAAATTAATTTTCTTGTTTTTATACAAAGATTCCATTCCCGCACTCAAAAAAAATTTGATCTCCATACAAACTTTCAACCCCATTTTTACCACCTTGGGGGATGAATTTTCAATAATGCTAAAATAAGTTTTTTTCTCTTTTAATTACATATATATCTATGAAGTTTCAAGTACCTAGCTTAAAATAAAATTAGTACCACGACAAAATTTCAACCCCTTTTTAACCACTTTAGGGGATGAATTTTTAAACACGCTGAAATCACTTTTCTTGTATTCTAATAATATGCCTTTATGCAAAGATTCAAGTCGCGCACTTAAAAATATGTTTCACCTCCATACAAACTTAAGGGATGAATTTTCAAAAACGCTGAAATTACTTTTCTAGTATTTTAATAATATGCCTTTATACAGTTTCAAGTCCCGCACTCAAAAAAAATTATGATCTCCATACAAACTTTAAACCCCTTTTTCACCACCTTAGGGGATGAATTTTGAAAAACCGCTTTGTGGATACTAATGTCATAAAAGCTATCTATTGTGAAAAATTCAACTCTCTAGGTCCAACGGTTTGGGCTGGGCGTTGATTTAAGTGAGTCAGTCAGTCAGTCAGTCAGTTAGTCAGGACTTTTACGTTTATATATATAGATGAAAATACTAAAATCACTATATTTGAGGAGTTCCCTCGATTCCTCATAGATCCCATCATCAGAACTGCTTTTTGACAGAAACAGGACCAATCTGTATGTATATACGTATAAAAGAAAAAAAAAAAGAATTTTCAAAATCGGTCCAGAAATGACGGAGTTATGGAGTAACAAACATTAAAAAAAAAAAAAAAAACAACCGAATTGAGAACCTCCTCCTTTGAAATCTTGAAGTTAGGTTAGTTAGTTAGTTAGTGCAGTCCCTCCCAATCTAAATTAATTTACAAGTCACATGAATTATCTTCTGAGGTTGGCTGCCAGTAGGGTGACCCTCTCGGGCCAGCAATTTTTAGTTTGGCTATAAATCCAATTATTAAAATTTTTAAATCAAAATTCAATGTCTGGTACTTAGATGACGGAACCCTGACGACGACATGAATACTGTGCTCTCTGATTTGTCTTTTAATAAGAGTAGTTTCGAAAGTATTGGTTTAGATCTGAATTTCAGCAAATGTGAACTCTTTATTCAAAAATCTTCTTGTTCTTTGGCCGACTTACAACCCAAATTTGACTATCTGGCTCCTAATATCAAATCAGTAGACAATTATTCTCTTTGCCTCCTGGGTTCTCCTATATTCAAAGAATCTTTTCCCGGTTATATTTTTAACTATAACTATAATAGTGGGTCAAGCAAATCTTGTCAGTAGCAATGTCAAGCAAACTAAAGTAGGGCAACACTCAAAGAGTAGTATTCATGCAGTATTGCGCTAAGAAAAGCAGCAATGTACATCGAACCAAAAATGTTTTTTTTTCTCGCTGAGCGCGCTCTTCGTACGTCAACTCAAATTGCCGATCGCGGACGCGGTTTATACTTTATTGAAATTTGAAACATTTTGAAATGGTTATTATTATGGAGTAAAAACGATAATAATATTGTTAATCAATAGGTGATTAACAAGTTTGACAAGATCAAAAAATATTTAGAAACGGATTATGTTGAAAAAAGAATGTGAAACAAATCATTGCTTCCGCAGGTACATATCCTACTGGATTTTAATATTTTAGCTTACTGGGCGGTTCCATCCCCTTATGGTTGGAGAGCCGGCAGTAAAGTTTCGAACCAACGTGATACCGCGATGAGATGCACAATGGTTTCCCATAAAAGTGATGCTAAGTCCGAATTTGATAGTCTGCCACGGCGGAACTGGCCGAAAGTACAAAAAAGATAGCCACTTCCGGTGCGAAAAAGGGGGGTCATTTAACCCATCTGATACTGCAATAATAGCTATGGCATCAGTTAGAAATTTACTGGTAGATACAGAAAAGCGAAATCTGCCAGTATGTTTCCTGCCGGAAGTGCTTGGCATACGCTCTCAAAGGTGACCATCGGGACCCCTAAATTAACCCATCTGATACCAGCATGAAACCAATTCCAGTCGGTAGATATGAACCTTCTATTCAGGAATATATAAGTCTGCCAGGGCGTTTTCAGCCAAAACACCTTGACATACGAGATTTTGTGGCGCAACATCCGTGGTACCCGTATTTCGGAATTGTACATATTACGGACATTTCAAATACTGCAGGCTTATTAATTTATTACTCTATGCTTATATTTGTATATTATTACGTTATTAATAACATATATTTCAAATTTATTAATATACACAATATAATTTGGGCATTAATTTAATACCTGCTTACGGCTTTGTACTTCTTTGTTTGCCTTATAAAGGTGCTAACAAATTAGCTACCGATATCTTTACAGTTGATAGTACTCGGCTCCTGAAGTATATGTAAGTATGAAACATTATAGGTTTTATGATGTTATTTTGAGAAAATTGGAAAACAAATTTGCTTTCTAAAAAGACTCTGTTAATGAGATAATTAAATGAGACCTCATTGAACAGATTCTAAAACCTCTTTTAAATATAAAACGTAACTGGCCACTTCACGTTGATAAATCAAATGACACGTTGACAATGACATTTAAGACAAACAAGCAGTTAAATACATGATGATTATTTTTTAGATAGAATTATAGTTTATTTATTTAGTTTGGTAAATAAAATAAAAATTATGAGAAAATTTCTTAATTTCTGTTAAAAGTTAATTGTTCTAGTGTAAAGTACCATCTCGTAAAATTTCTGTAAGTAGCTAATTAGTTAGCACCATATATATAAATAATAAAATAATTTTAAAACAAACAATATCCTTTATTTACCAAAATGAACAAAATTATTATTATTACAAACTTATTGTAAACGGGTGTGAAAAGACAGGATTTTCAACGTCAAGGACGATTTTTACCAATAATCCAAATATGAGCATTTTACATCATTTTTAGGGTTCCGTACCCAAAGGGTAAAGACGGGACCCTATTACTAAGACTCCGCTGTCCGTCCGTTCCATCTGTCACCAGGCTGTATCTCATGAACCGTGTTAGCTAGACAGTTGAAATTTTCACAGATGATGTATTTCTGTTGTTATTTATGGGAGTATTATGGGTACTAGGCGAGGATACATACATACTTATATAGATAAATATATACTTAAATACATAGATAACAACCATGACTCAGGAATAAATATATGTTTTCATCACACAAATATATGCCCTTATCGGAATTCGAACCCAAGACCATCGGCTTTGCAGGCAGTAAGTAGGCCAGACCGGTCGTCAATAGATTAGTTATCTCAATTTGTAGTGTTATAAAACAACACCCTGAATGTTAAACTACGTCATTTTTGCGTCAACGTCAAGAAATGTAGGGGAGAGGTGGGAATGACGGTATACTTAATGTTTCAAGTCCAATAAAACTAAAAATGCCATTCTTTTTAAGTTTTTGTTATTTTTTATTATTATCTTTGGTAATCAGTCTTTCATAATCAACACTTACTAGGAACTCTCTAGTTAGATAATTAAATTAAAAATAAATTAAAATGGCCAAAAGTGCCTACTCTCCATCTTGCCCCCCAGGTATGGTAAGATGGGGGAACCCCTACCGGACAAGATAAGAATGATTCATAGAAATATTATATTTAGGGCCTAAACAAAACTTCAATTTTTGGATATTGGGTCCATCGTCTAATACCTTCTCACGAACTGTTTTACTTTTATTTCTTAAGTCGTCTGAGAGACAGAAAATGTGTTTACAGCTAACATGTACCCCATCTTCCCTTTATAACAGCATCCACCGCTTTTTTCTTGGCCTCTAACCACTCTCCTCTATTTGACTTTCTTTTATACTTTTTCACCGTTCTACAAGAGAAGAATAAATAAATTCCAATTCGCAATTCTTCATCAGTTTATCACTTTAAAACTACGGCCGTCAACCCTATCTTGCCCATGTGCCTAATGAAATTCGAAAGTAAAAAAAAAACCGTACTTGAAACCAAACAAGTCCTTAGCTGTTGGCGTGATTGCTGGGCCATAGGAATAAATTAACAGTATATATGTGCTGGTGATAATAAGGAAACAAACGCAAACCAAATAAAACACAAAAACCGGCCAAGTGCGAGTCGCGTTCCGTACCATAATACCATTACGCAAAAAAAGGCAAAAAGTCATGTTTGTTGTATGGGAACCCCACTTAAATATTTATTTTATTATGTTTTTAGAATCATTTATGCATCAATTGTGCATTACAGGTAATGAATACAGGTGTTATAAACAATTAGTTATAGTTTGTTCTTATAGCGGCAACAGAAATACATCATCTGTGAAAATGTCATCTGTCTAGCTATCACGGTTGATGAGATACAGGCTGGTGACAGACGGACAGACAGACAGACAGCGGAGTCTTAGTTATAGGGTCCCGTTTTTACCCTTTGGGTACGGAACCCTAGAAATAACAAGGAATATGGCAAAAACAGTTTTGTTGCAAATAAATAATTAACGACACCATTTGTCTAGCCGGTCACTGTGCGAACTGATTGCCATGATGGCGACGCATCGTCATGCACTAACGGGATTCTGATGATTGGTCAGTCGTGTCGCCATATAAAGCCGCTACCCCGTCTTACTCGTCTTGCCCCCCTCTCCCCTACATAAGATAGTGATTAGACACACCACATAGGTGAAAAAACGCCTCAAGCGTAAAAGAAACCACCAAAAATCATTTTATGTCGCATTTCAAGCCTGATTTAGTTATGAATACTAATACCCCCTTATTCGTAAAACTTTACGAGCCTTAATTAGTTAAATTATGTTTTATCCTTTTCTTACAAATACATAAGTCAAAATGACAGACAAAGACAAACGATTCATATAGCTAATTCAATGACTATCAATCATATTAATCACATTATTTAATTTATTTTAACTTAATTTATTATAAATATATGTTATTAATAACGTAATAATATATAAATATAAGCATAGAGTAATAAATTAATAAGCCTGCAGTATTTGAAATGTCCGTAATATGTACAATTCCGAAATACGGGTACCACGGATGTTGCGCCACAAAATCTCGTATGTCAAGGTGTTCCGGCTGAAAACGCCCTGGCAGACTTATATATTCCTGAATAGAAGGTTCATATCTACCGACTGGAATTGGTTTCATGCTGGTATCAGATGGGTTAATTTAGGGGTCCCGATGGTCACCTTTGAGAGCGTATGCCAAGCACTTCCGGCAGGAATCATACTGGCAGATTTCGCTTTTCTGTATTTCAGTAAATTTCTAACTGATGCCATAGCTATTATTGCAGTATCAGATGGGTTAAATGACCCGCCCTTTTTCGCACCGGAAGTGGCTATCTTTTTTGTACTTTCGGCCAGTTCCGCCGTGGCAGACTATCAAATTCGGACTTAGCATCACTTTTATGGGAAACCATTGTGCATCTCATCGCGGTATCACGTTGGTTCGAAACTTTACTGCCGGCTCTTCTACCATTAGATAATTTTGTAAAACTAATTTATTAAATAAAGAATTTTGTATTTGTATAAACCACTGTAAGTCACTGGTAGGGTATCACTGTAACTATTCCTCTCACGATTACAGGACTTATTAAATATCAAATATATGGACTATTTACATTTTGATATGATATTGTTTTAGTAAACTTAGAAAACATAGATAGGGAGCAAACAGAATATCAGCACTGCGATAGGGGGCTGTTTTGGACGCCAGTTCAGAAACTGAAGTAGCTCGAAGATAATAAATATGCCACTTGTTAATGTAAATAATTGTACTTTTCCTGAAGAATGTCACATACCTGTGTAAATTTTTTATATGGTTGTATATTATACATATTAAAAATAAAAACAAGCAATTGTTAATTTGGTGTTTATTTATTTTAAAGGTAAACAAGATATATCTAACTTTAGCTTACACTATAATTCAGGTCATTCATTGAAAGAATATTATTAAGTTACCAATATTACAAGAATAATCTAATCCATTGCTCTCAATATTTTTGTTAAATTTCAAATAATAAGTTCATTTTTCGCCTTGGTTGCGTTGTACACGTACATAAACTGCCGTAGGTAAGTTGTCTAAAGAGAAAATACTACGAACGCCTTATATTGGGCGAGTTTTAATCCTGCAATAAAATATGTAAGGATTAGATTGATGTTGCGAATGAACGGCGATATATTCAAGGTTCTTAATACTGCTTAAAAAGTTTACCTTTGTAAAAAGTCGAATCAGTCGCTGAAAATATTAGACATGTGGGCCTATGGACGGTTTTCAGAACTCCATTTGTGGTCTTATTGGATAGATTTAGGCATACTTTTTGATTTTATTTATGCCTTTTAACCCTAAAACAAAAAAAAAAACAGCACATAATCTTAAAAGTTCAGTTCTTCCCAAGTTTATCCAGTAATTATCATAACCTCAAATTTTAGAAATGTTTACCATCAATGAGTACGATTATACATTGTTATATAATCGTGTTAATATATTGGTATTTAATGGTGACAACCTGACAACAGAAATTCTCTTATAAAATAGAGACGATTCAGAATATAAACAAACAAGATGGCGATCCACATTCCACAGATAAGACACAGATGACACGCGATTTTGGAATTATTCGAACACAGTGTTGCTAACCCGCGATTTTTCAAATTTGCCGCTTTTTTCTACTGACATGATTTGCTTGACCCACTATAAATTCGAAAGTCACACGAACCGCTTACTCAAAGTTAGCCCTCATTATGCTCTTGTGATTCTTAAATTTAGTCTTTTTGTCCCTAAATTTACATATGTGCTCCGCTGCTGTCCTTTTTGGAAACTCAAAATTTATTGTCGCCTTTAGATGACTTGATCAAAATTAGTTTAGAGACGATTCTAAACATTCAGCTAAGTGAGCCTTCCTGGTCTCAAGCGTCCCTCCCTATTCGGTTTGTAGGTTTCCCCCAGTCCCCAGCCTTTTTGGCGTCCACTCATAGCACGTCTGGTCTCATAGGAAATATTTTAAGGCCTTTGCCCACCAACAATATCTATATTGCGGGCTTTGGGGACGCCAAAAATGCTTTTAAAATTGCTTGCCCGGGAAAACAATTTCCAGACAACACAAATTCACAAAGGAGTTGGGATAATGTTTACTGTGATTTAACTTACAATATTCTCCTAAACAACTGTACAGGTCCAGACCGCGCGAGGCTTTTGGCGGTCGGAGCCCGGGAAGCTGGTTACTGGCTACATGCCCATCCTTCGCCTAATAATGGTACTTTCTTGGATCCGGCCTCCCTTAGACTGGCGACCGGTTTGCGACTCGAGGTTTCGGTGTGTACGCCACACATATGCTCTTGTGGCACAGACGTGGACCGACTGGGACAACATGGATTATCTTGTCAAAAAAGTGCCGGCCGTTTTTCAAGACATGCGTCGCTTAATGACATAATCCGTCGGTCTCTTGCCGCCATCAATGTACACGCTCTTCTTGAGCCGACTGGCATTATCAGGGATGATGGCAATAAGATGCTCGATGGGGCGTCCTTGGTTCCTTGGAGCTTGGGACGGATGTTGGTGTGGGATGCTACCTGCGTAGACACACTGGCACCGTCCCACCTCCAACGGACTAATGTAAAAGCGGGCGGAGCGGCGGAAAGCGCCGAAATTTAGCATTGCGATACAGCGAGGAAATGCCGCCAGCATCCTTGGTACAATGCCTCAAGGGCCTATTTTGGATTTAAGCTAGTTATTAATGTTTACGTAGTACCACTGTATATATCTTGTATGTAAATAAAGAAGGTGTAGTGATTAGTGAGTTTATTAAAAATAAGCAGATCCATCTGAACACAAACAAATTGGCGGAAACACTCACCCGAAACTAATGCGACGCTGCGCCTTCCCTACAAAAACACTACAAAACGCTCCCACAGTAGCTGCGCGCGTCACAAGCAATGCGCATCCCGTTTGTCGACATTGGTAAGTCCCCCAGCGCCACTTTTACTTATCCTTGAATTGCTCGCGTTGTTAGTTGCCGAGATAGTACGTGTGTCCGGCACTATATGCCGTCCGTGGTTACGGGACTTCCTCCTACGTCTCGAATATTTGCGTCTTTTGAGGACGATATCGCCGACGAAAACGGGGCTTCTAGTTGCCACAAGATGTCGGATTGCAGCCACAGCCACCAGGAAATGACTAGGAAATTGCCCCATTATGCTTGCAAATCGTGCGCTGCATTCGAATTACTTCTTTGCTTGTAATTTTGCCTGCCTCAAAAAGAGGCATTAGTCACTAAGGCTTAGTGTGAAAGCTTTGGCCACGTAATAACTTGCATGATTCTTATGAAGCGTTTAAGACACGAAATTAGTATTTAAACATTCAGTGTTGATGAGATTAACGATGGTATGGTTATTTTAATGTTCTTTTAAAACGATTTATTATATGTTTTATTTCAAAAGTCAAATCTCGTTAATTAAAAAAAAAAACGAATAGATTGCATTGCACCTTAACCTGTGTATAATGAAAGTTGTAGTTTGCCTGTCGTCCTGTCGTACTAATATTGAGTAGTAAGTAGTAATCACTCTATTGTACACAACACAGGTATACATAAATGTACAGAAATAGAGATACTGTTTCAAAGAACCGGGATTTTCGGTACAAGGCAAGAATGGAACCGGGATTTCCCGGTACTATCGAGAGTGCCTTTAAATATCAGTTTATAACTTTTTACCTCAATTTTCAGTAAAAGAATCGTAAAACGACCGTAAATCTTTCTCTAAATATTGGTACAATATAAAAAGTACCATAGTGAAATTACACACGCTTCATTTTTACGAAAATATTATTATGAGTCTTAAAGCCACACAACCATTGCCTACATTGACGAAGAAGTTTGACACCCAAAAATATGGGAAAGAAATTGGTAGTGTACTTCGAGAATCATGTAAGAAAACCTGTGTGATGGTTTTATTGGTGATGGCAATTTGAAAACCAATCTTGGTGTATGTGTCATGGAGTTTTTTTTAATTATGTACTAATGTAATGTGTGTGAGGCCATTTCGTGGCACTTTAACCTTATTTTATGTTTTCTTTTATATTATGTAATGTATTTTGTTTGTTTGTGCTTACGAATAAAATTTTATTCTATTCTACTATGTTGCGTAGGTGTGGGGTTCCGGCTTAAATCATTACGAAAATCATAGCTTACAACACCAGGACCTAACGTGGTGAATCAACTCCAAATTTGCATCATATTGCTTTATATGTATGATCAGATGGTTGGGCAAAAATGATTTTGTTTGTCTTTCCGG
This sequence comes from Cydia strobilella, assembly GCF_947568885.1. Lineage (NCBI taxonomy): Eukaryota > Metazoa > Arthropoda > Insecta > Lepidoptera > Tortricidae > Cydia > Cydia strobilella. The sequence continues at coordinate 11,501,433 of NC_086042.1, read as the reverse complement.
CTGTTCAGCGGTTCTTCTCTATAGGTCGCATTTCTTAACCCTATTCCAGGCCGCACTAATCGACAACGTCTTCCCAAAAAATCCAAATACATTCCAATTACTTAATCCACCTTTGATGATTCATTTGAAGACAAGTCGTATTTCCCGAAAGTCCAATCTAATTAGTACCTTAAACCGGACTGCTAAGATTAAAATCCTGATGGCGCGTATGTGATCGATAAATCGTTAACCGATAACTAACAGAGCCAGTAGCTGCATAAAACCTCGTTGGAACTGTTTTTGTTCTCTAGCTAGAGCATTTTCATGATTATCATTTTGACGTCTAATAATGCTAGAGAATTGTCGTATATTTTCGTAATTAGTAGGTACTATTCGATGGTATTCTCAGATAAACATTTGAGATTTTGGCTAGGTCTGATATGAAACCAGGGCTGCCAACTTGATTTCGAATTGCATTGGATTTAATTGAACCGATCACAATGATTGAGAGAGGGAGCCGTGAATGAACGGCAGTGTAATAACTCCCGGTATTGGCCAATAATACACAGCAACTCGAGGACTACAGCGAACAAAGAGAGGGACTAAACCGACAGCACCCGTTCAAGGGGGTTAAGGGTTCTCTAGCACTAATCGTCGACGAGTGCCACTTTAGAAGATTCCGAGGGTTCTTTCGACGGATCACTATTGCCTGAGAAACACGTTCCGATGGGAGATAATGAATTTCCCTTAATCGGATTAACGTATTTAACCCAAGAGGCCGAACAGTAAACGTTTACTTACTATTCCCCCGTTTTGTTTTAACAGAGCAGTTTAGATACAAAAATCGTTGTAAACTGCCGATGTGCTGGCCGCACGCTATTCATTTGATGTATTCGTCAAAGCGTTCTTCATTATTATGAATATTCAACGATAAACGATACCTCAAAATGTCTCTTACGGGTTTATTTGACGCTTTTTTTGATGCTCCACCAAAGCGAAAAAAATGTAGCTCGTTTCTTTGAAATACGTACCTATAGTAAAATATGTGGCTTCTTTGCTTAAGAAATTTACGTCCTTTTATGTCGTGCGGACATTTGTCGTGTGGAATTTTCTTTTAAGAAGTTTAATGTATAAATGCTTTGAGTTTATTTTGGCGTTGGAATAATAATTATGCCTTTTTTACATTTTCTTTGCACGTTATGTCCTTTGAAGTCTTTAAATGCTAAGCAGGCAGATAATATTCATCAATTCACTTTTTTTGCCAACTTAATGTTTGAATAATGTAAAGTTTAAACTTGATTTAGATATAGTAGAATATCACCGTTTTTATTTATACACTTTTAATGTGTAGTCGTCATTAAGTATTTTAATCTTGTAAGTTAAATTTTTACTGTTTGTGATGCCATTCGTCGGGAGTTTTTGGTAAAAGATGACAGTTATTTATGTTTCAAGGCTCATGCTCAATAACCGTATATTGACGGTAACCTTTTCACACACATTACATTAGCAAACATACATACGTCCTAATCCCGACTTAATCCCCCGTATGACATTTGTAACATCGCGTGCGTAGCATACGTAATGTTGCCACACTTCCTCCTGAAAATTTACTAAGACTAATGAAAGCAAGTCGAACGCCCCTGATCTGATTAGTGCCTTATGCGGCGCACGTTTCTGTGTTATGTTCATTTGATTAAATGAATGCTTGCCGCGTTGTGATAGTGTCTGTGATCTAGATTTACGGATCACTTTCTTCGTTAAGCCGTAATACAGTGTTTATTGCTCTTGTCGTATTACATTGCATGATTAAGTTGGAATTTGAAATAACCTCAAAAAGCATTGCATAGAATTAATAGTAATATCCTGGTTAATTCTGAATTGTAAAGAGGTGACATAATTTGACTGAAATCATTACATAATTGATACTGAGAGGGTTCATAAGTGACTATCTACTAATAGGGTGGGCAGCATCTGATACATATGGTACGGTACATTTATCACTATAAAGGCTGTAGCAGGACAAGGGAAGAAAAAATGCCCTTCATGATTAAGAGCTGTTTTTTTCTATAGTTACTTACATCTAGTAGTACAATTGTGCCAAGTTTTGTTGAAAAATTCCCAGTGGTTCAGCCAGGAAAAAAATTAATCCGATTTCATGAAATATGACTTTTCTCTAAAACTATTAAACTTTTTCATATCCTCTTTTTTTAATTTTGTTTAATTAAATACTCGTAGTATATATGTCCTGAAAGAAAACGGAGTCTCCATCTTTAACATTTCTGTAAAAACACGCAAGTCAAAAAAAAACCTGAAGGAGTGACCACTCTAAATGTCATTTCTAGACATAGAAGTTTTTGTGGCTAAAACGAGTGTTTGAGAACATGAATCATCGATAAATCTGTTATCGATAAGTAAGAGATTAATATTTAAAAGATGTAACTTCTACTTGCTGTAGGTGGGTTTGAAAAAGGAGGCATAAGCCAGAAGCAGACTAATCTAATTGTGATTATAGGTTATGAATGTGATCTGGATTGGTTATAGCTATGATTTTTCAACTGACAAAAGTGACATTGCTTCAATCAGTTATGTCACGTTTTATAGCTGAAGCAGATCAACAAATCAAGATGAAATTCATAACCTGTTATTATTCCTCCAGTTGAGCCGGATAAATATAACCAAATTAAGAAAAATTGTTACATGAAATATTTCTTCTTCTGCACGTGCAAACAGTAGGTAATATTATAAATTATATGTAATATTATTAATTACATAAACCACATTTCATAGCTACTGGCATTCACTATAATAATAATCTACTGTAACTAATATCATTCACCCAGTGATAACTTGAGCATGCTATTTCTGTAGGTATAGAGCTAACATATCATGTGCAAAGTAGCATTGCATATTAAATATTATAACGCATATATTGGTCGAGACATTCCATTAAATTCATGTACTTTGCGATTTCCGTGCATCATTATCACGTTTTACTGACAATTACTGTCTCATCTATGTTACAATTCAGCCGTAACGTTCGTTTAAACGATTTTATATGCGTCATAATTTATTTAAAGTGCAAACAGTTCGGAAACATGCGAACTTTCAAGTTGCAATACGCAGGCCGGTTTTATGACAGTTTTCGTCTGGTAATTTAGCTACCTACATAATTATATTGCTGGATAAACGACAAACGTCTATTGGGATAGATTACCACAGTTGGATTACAGACACAATACCTAATATCAATCGATTTTCCCAATACATCCGAATGAAGCGTGCGCCGTGCGCTAATATGTAGTATGGAGCGTCCGCTCCATTAAAAACCATTACCCGATGTGCTGAAAATGAAATTTACTTGGAGCTCTGTGAGCTTTAGACCTCACGGATCCCCATGACTTGCTATTTTGAAAATAACTTCATAATATGAATTCATAAAAAAAATCCATGTAATTATCGAACCTGCTTACAAAATTTGACGACAATACATTGAGAAATGTGACCTGTAGAGGAAAACTGTCGGGCAGCCGGACTCACATGCGAAAGCATTTTTGCCTAAGCTGAATGAAACAGAGACGCTTCGCGTTCACTCGGTCAAAAAGCTACGGATGACGCATACTAAACTTTACAAATATTCCTCTAAATATCAGACAAGTTCCAAGTAAGTTTTCTTTCAAGCGGATGTTACTTAAGCATTTGCTATATGTAACAAGAATTCGAATAATATCCATCAATATTATATTTACCTATATAGTGTGTATTACTAGTGTGGTAGTTTAAAATATATATGTCTATTTTGCTTATTAACACGCTTTTATTAGGTCGACCTGTATGTAATGGAATCTAAGGTAACTAATTTGACCATCTTCTCGGTTTCCGATGAAGCTGAAAATTTGCATACGAATGTAAATCGGGGGACAATGCAATATTATGGTACCATCGAGCTGATCTGATGATGAAGACATGGAGGTGGTCATAGGAACTCTGTGATAAAACAACGCAACCTAATTGTGTTTGGGGTTTTTAGAATTGTCTTGATGAGTATTAGTTGCCTGTGGAAAAAAATTACAGTCAGCGATAAAAACTTGTACCAAAAATGAAATTTTTGCCAAAAACTTATTTTAAATCATTTAATATACTTTTTTCTTTGCACCAATTGTATCTCTGTTTGGACCTATGGTTGACTGGTAGAGAATGTCATTTGCCATTAAGTCCGCCATTTGTACACTACTGAAGGTGTATTATATTTTGTGCAATAAAGTTTAAATAAATAAATAAATACTTGCTGAACAGATAATGAACACGATGTTATTATTATTATTATTATTTGTATATCCGTTACAAACTCTCGAGTTTCAGGCCCGGTCATTTATAAGGCGTGCGTGGGGATATAGATCCAACACGTAGAGGCCGTTTGGAGAGTTTTGATGTCATGTAGAACGCCTGTTGGAACCCATTCACGGGTACATAAATAGATACCCGTAAACCGGTTTCAGCAGGCATTGGGCGCTATTATAGAAAAGTGGAAAGAGTCCTGGTCTATGGCTTAAATTTGGGTGGAATATAATACTGGGATATTGCTAAGAGTTCCGGACACCTGCCATAACATTGTGCTATACAGTGCTATCGAGGCAGGCGGTGACTCGCCACTCGCAAGATGGGCACCTGATGCGCCATCGTAAAGACGGCCAGGCGCAACACCGGCGTGAGCGGCGCAGGGGTGTCGAGAGGTGTGCTGCGCTTTCTCCGAAGTTACTCGCGGCGTTATGCCCTTTAAACACTTCCACCCCTGGAGCATATAGCTCTTACGACTCCCCTCTGGACGGCCAATGAAGGCAAGCCAGAGCTGAGAGTCCTGCGGGTCTCTTTGGGGTCCACTCCGACCGACGAAGACACGCCGGAGATGGAGACCCTGACCGACTCTCTGGAGCACTCGGGTCCGTGGGGTCGTCACTCCCCAACAGCTCGCCACAAGCTGCCCTGCGGGCTTATTATTATTATTATTCAGAGCCCACTGTGTCCCTTTGCTGGGCAAAGGCCTCCCCCCTCTCTTTCCACTCACACGATGTATGAGGGAAAAATCAACCTCGTACCATCGCACGTAACTACGAGTAGCTACCTACCGCACGCAGCGCACCTCTATGAAAATTTAATCGAACACAACTCGTTCTTACCAAAATTACACACGGCAACAAACTAACGAGTATGTAACACAGTAGTTAGAAACTAATTAAATTAAATGTGCCCCGACAAGCGTCTTACATGCCAGGGTAACGCGTTTCTTAAAGTACTTTGTCACACTTAATCCCTGAGAGAATAGAGAGGTCCCGCGTAAGTTGTTTAAGGCAGAAGATATTCTCATTTAAAGTTGTAACAAAACAACCGTATTTGTATACGAAAATTACCAAATATAAACACTGGCAGTTGGAAATAGTTTTTGCATAAATATGCGGACTAGGACTAAGTACATATTAGTAAGCCAGCATCCTTAGTACAATGCCTCAAGGGCCTGTTTTAGATTTAAGCTAGTTATTAATTTCGTTTACGTAGTACCAGGTATATATATCTTGTATGTAAATAAAGAGTATAGCATATTTTTTATAAAAAAAAGTACATATTTTCTTTCAATATGAACTTTGTAGGTAAGTATTATAGGTATTATTGGCAGTGCAGTGATTGGAATGATTTGAAATATTACGACTGTCGTGGGTGTTTTGAATTGCTTATATTTAGAACCGATTGTTGCTCTGATGAGGTCGCAGGCAACCGTTAAAAAAAAAGCAGCAATGGACCTGTGTTTGTGAGATGAGCTTAACAGTAACTATGTATAACGGTGAGGTTTGCCATAAATATAGGGGCACCTTCCGGGACAAAGTGGCTCAGTTAGACATCAAACATACCTCAATTTAAACTAAATAAACCGGTTAGTCGTAAGATTCGCTCTCCGAGGGTTCCGTATTTTGTTAAGGCACGATTTACTGATTTTTAGTATTTATTGCCATGTAGAGTACTTTTCCGGTGTTCCTGCTTTTTTTTCAGTTTTATACAAGTCAATTGATTTTTTTAGTATAAGCGATAAACGGACGCTGTTATAAGTAATTATTACGAGTCTAGGAACAACAATATTGAACGAAATAAGGTACCTACATATTATATAACCATAACAAATTCATAATATGAAACCCACTTTCATCGTCACGCGGGCAAGCAATGTAGAGCAAAGTTAAGCAAAAGATACTTACATCAAAATGTCGCGCTATTTAGCCGTGCTTGAAATGTATCTATTTAATCTACGTTCCAGCATCCATTTTAAACTTCACTCATTATTCCAGCATGAGTTACACGAGTCTTCGTAAAGCATCGCTGCATATTAGATTTTCTTTGAAGTAACTTGTTCCTGTTTTGAATTCCGGAAAACTCCTTTGTAATATTTAGTATAAAACTATTTAAATGCATGAATCAGTCTCATCTGGCTACTAAACACATCTAAAAAGGTTACATTCGGATTACGACTGCGCCTTTGCCAGCGTTGCTGTGCAGTATTAATGCCGGTGACGACTGCATTGCTACACAGCGAACTTGTGGACTACAAACGACAAACAGGTCATTTTAACAATGCATTTACATTCCTGATCAGTTTGACGTTTCTTGCAGCAATGCGGTCTGCAGTTTCTATTGCAGTGCAGAATTCCTGCAGCAAATATTAACATATTATAAGGTATTAGATTATTTTAAACCGGGTCACTCACGTATTATTAAGTCGAATAGCTCGACATGTTGTTGTTCGAAAAATGTTTAAAATAATCTAATATGTTTGAGTCTCACGGGAGTTTTATATATATATTATTATCAACACGATGCCCAGAAGATTGAAATTTCCTGCAGCAATACAGGCAGCAATCCTGCACAGCAACGGTGCAGCAGTTACGCTGGTGCAATCTGAATCGAAATGTTAGCATTATCTTTACTTGTCGACAATTATATGTATCGCATTGGTTTCGATCATTTCGGCAAGAATTAATGGCACGCCAGTCAAGTGTTCATGTGATTATTTATCACATCAGTTAGTACTTAATAGATAATTCTCACTTTAAAGAGTACTGCCAAGTGTAAAAATATGGGTGCACACATCATACTGTGTCATGCATCATACATATTTTTGAGTAAGTTATATGCACTCGTCATATTTTTGTACTTGACTGTACAATAGGACCTATTGTTAAACACTACGAGTATTGTTAGCTTTTTATACGAAAGTTACATGCGAATGGCGCAGCAGCGTTGCTGTTACAGCGATATAGACTATGCATTGCTGCCGCAAATATCAAAATCAATGTAAATTTGGGGCAACAAGCAGTAATGCAGTCGGCAGTAATGTCACGCTGCAATACTGCAGCAGTAACGCTGGTGTAGTTTGAGTCTGAGTTACTGTACCTGCGAAGTCACAGTTAAAATAACCAAGATGGCGGTCGACAAGAAGCCAATTAATGAGGTAAAAACGACGCTAAAATCAGTACGTTCTAATCACGACAGTAAAGCAGCAGCATCAAGGAAATGGACAGTCGCCATCTGGATATAACCTTACCTAAAGGTAAGACACAAATTGTAACCGTTGTAGCTCTGGATACATACATAATTTTACTCCACCTGTCACTGTCTACTGAAAGCGACTCTCAGCGTTCGCATTGCTTCCCTTATGTGACCGTGATATACGACTAGAGTCAAACTGCACTAAACAATTAAGCTTCCGATCCCGAGACCAACGCAAATGCCTTGGGACTTAGGGATTTAGGAATGAATCAAAGGAAAAACAAAACCGCTTCAGTTTAGAAATAACTTTGTTGCGGGAAATGAATGTGCGTTTTAATGTGTATTGTGTATGTTGAAAAAAGCATTTTAAACACTAAGTTACTCATATGCTTAGAAATTTACCTTTTAGTAGCCAGTATTAACCCTGTAATGTACTGGCTCTGGTGTTTAATTCCGGTTATTAAGGAATAAACGCAACTTTTTGCTTCTGAAACTTAAATACGAGTATTTACGATGCTGCTGTAATGTTTTAGCCTTTATTCGATGTTCATTAGTACAAAATAGAAAGACTGCATCGTGTCCTGCACGAAATGTAACTTAAGGGACACGACATGATAAAAAAAACCCGGCCAAGTGCGAGTCTCGGACTGGCGCACGAAGGGTTCCGTACCATTACGGAAAAAAACAGCAAAAAAATCATGTTGTATGGGAGCCCCATTTAAATATTTATATTATTCTGTTTTTAGTATTTGTTGTTATAGCGGCAACAGAAATACATCATCTGTGAAAATTTCAACTGTCTAGCTATCACGGTTCATGAGATACAGCCTGGTGACAGACAGACGGACAGACGGACAGCGGAGTCTTAGTAATAGGGTCCCGTTTTTACCCTTTGGGTACGGAACCCTAAAAATCAAAGCAAAAATAGCGTTCCCATCATAGTAGATTCAACATTTGGGTGAATTCACTACGAAGGTCCCCCTGGTGGTTATCTGACAATTGATAGAACTGTCAAGTAGTATGAAGATCTCTTCCCATAAAATGTCACCTCTTTTCCTTGCTGTGCATTATCGTCGCTTGTATTTATTTACCGCCGCGCACTTTAGGTACATATAGCTAATAATAATATAGGTATTTCGCTCATCTCTGTTGTAACATCGCGAACCGTAATAATCTCAGATTTTCGTTGTTAAAAAGAGTTATGTATATTACCCGTCGTGGTGTGTGGCTATTTATTACCGTTACCACTGCACCCTGATTTAGAGCCGTCTACACAAGATTTGTTGTTTGGGTAATTTAAACCTTACTATTAATAGCTCTACGTTGGTAAGATACGTCCTTGCCTTAACTTAATGGCTTTAAGTTGTTGTCTAAGTTAAACTATAAGTAATAGGTTTGTAACCAGACTTTTTAAAATGATTGTTACCACAAGGTGCCTTTGTAAGTACTTGATAACATTTCACTAAGTAAACTACTAAACTAAACAACGCATTGAGATGGTGCAAGACCGAAATAAATAGGTACGTACTTTATACCAATGTGTCTAATAAAAAAAAAATAGGACATTCATAGATTTCATTTCATTTCATTTATTGATTGTAAAGTCATGTACATACATTTTATAATTTAGGTGTTACATCAATTCTGAAAGTCAGTCCATGACGTCCTGTGAGGACATACAACAATATATTAGACCGTAATCTAGGCTAAACATTATAAAATAAAATTAATTAATAATCATGCGAACTAACAAATCTACAGTCTCCTAAATTAGTAATGCATTAAAATATGTTACAATTTTTATATAAAAAAAAAAAAAAGTTATGTCACTTAAATTACAAATTTTACACATTAGAAATTAAACGAATAAATAGTCAGTACATAATAATTAAAAATAAAGTAAGAATTATAAATTATCATTAAAAAAGTCACTAACTGAATAATAGCATTTATCTATTAATAATTTTTCTAATTTAGTTTTGAAGATCGCATTTTGAGGTTCTTGCTTAATCAAGTCTGGAATTTTATTAGTTATTAAAATACATTTGTAATGTGGACCATTTCTACATATTTGCAAGTTCGTTTCAGGTAGTTGCAATTTATTTCTGTACTGTGCTCTAGTTGTTTGCTTATCCTGTTTTAGTTCAAATAAATGAGGGTTTTCGCGAACAAAAAGAGCAGCTTGCAATATATAGATGCAGGGAAGTGTTAACAGTTTGTAACTAACAAAGTACGGACGGCAACTATCCGGTATACGCACATTCGCTAAAATTCGAATACACTTTTTTTGCATTATAAAAAGTTGCTCGGCCTCGACACTATCACCCCAAAGGACTACAGCGTACCGAAACCATGCGCACGCATATGCGTAGTATGCGGATAATGCACATTCGAAGCTTGTGTTCTTTTTTAGTATGCTTAGGGCATATACAAATTTCGACATTTTCGTTTTTATGTTTTGTATGTGGGCCTTCCAATTCATGCCGGAATCTATGGTTATACCTAACAAATTGAATTCCGCGACCTCTTCAATATTACATGTGGCTGTGTCTAAAATAAGTTCTAATAGTTTTTTTTGTGTGGGTTTAAATTGTATGATTTTGGTCTTTTTCAAGTTAATTTCTAAGTTATGTTCACCGAGCCATTTCTGTACGGAACTGAAAATGTTCTGAAGTTGTGACGTACATTCGGAGCTGTTATTACAACTGAACAATAGAGAGACGTCGTCAGCAAACATAACGCAAGTTGTGTCTGTGTTAAGTATTTTTGGTAGGTCGTTAATATACGCCAGATATATTGACTGAGTCCCACCCACACACGGTAAGCTCAAGAAGGCTTGTGTTGAGGGTAGGTACTCACGTACTCAGACAACGGTAATCGGCTCAATTAAAGCTCAACTAAACAGAAAACGCCCATGACTCAGTAACAAATGCCTGTGCTCATCACACAAATAAATGTCCTTACCGGGATTCGAACTCAGGACCATCGACTTCGTAGGCAGGATCACTGCTGACTAGGCCAGACCGGTCGTCAATATAATACGAGGATGTGGGTCTCTATAACCTAACCTAACCTAGTTAACGGTTTCAGAATTATGACTAATGATAATATGACAATCATTACATTATGACTTTCAATAATTATGTCAAACAAAGGGACCCCACGAGTGTATGTACTTATGTATAGGGTTTCGTAGCCAATTCTGAAAATTTATTTTTCATAGTTTCGTCGTATCCGTCTGTCTGTCGGTATATCAAGCCCTTTTACTCGAAGATTATAAATATATTTAATTAAACTTGGAACATAATGTAGTTGGCTGTTCTATAATAGTACATTATGATACAAGTGTGCTAAGTTGGTCATTACACACGAGGCGATATTGTGCGCGCGAGCTGTAAGCGAGCGCGCAATAAGAAAGCTGATGTGTGTAATGACCAATGCACACGCGTTTCATACGACGTTTTTCAACACACTTGCGAGAAAAAAAAAGAAACTTTCATATTAATCAAATTTTAATAGTTAAAACAGTATTGTGTGTTTCATCTGTCATACTCGTACTGCCGGCCGGCCCTCGCTCGCCCCGGCCGCGGGCGGCGCGGCGGGCGGGCCGGCCGGGACGCGCACCGCGCAGGCGCTCGGGCGCGCCCGTGCCCGCCAGTCCGACCAATTAAAGAAGGCTCCCTTTCCATGCATATTATTAGCAATCAGTTAGCTTCTTAACTCAGTCGGATAATATAATGAAAAAGCACGAGTGGAATAATACACTGAAAGAGCACGCGTGTTTAATATCTAGGATTATGAGCCAAAAATCGGTGGAATAAAAACGTCGTTTTGAGCAAGTGTGTTGAAAAAATATATTACATGTTATTCATGCATGTAGGTATAACCAGCCAGTGCCGGCGCGGCGGTAGGTATATTATTCGTAATCGTCACCCAGCAGTCTCGAAGCTAATTGCCGAACTGGAGGATTCCTAAAAATAAAATAAAACATAGTTTCAATAAATTCAGGTACTGCGCTGCGCTGATTTACATAATGACGCATATAAGAGTTGAAAATTATAAAAAAATGTTATTGGAAAGCAATTAATTTGAGGCTTGGCCGGCGGCGCTCGTGGTGCGGTGCCAACGTGCGTGAAATTCCCGACAAATGGCCCACGTCATTTAAGTTTGCTGATCTCATGTTTGTGCTCTGCGCCATTTTTAAATTTAATTTTGGAGTTACGCAATGGTAATTACAACATTATACAAGATGTTTTTTAAACTCCGTTAACTTCAGGGTATGGCTAAACACATTTAAGGAAACTGAATCATTGATCTCCCTATCTTTTATCGTTACGTGGAGAAAATCGAAAGTTTTTAGAATCGAGAAAACTGTAGTAACTAGGCCGTTATTCTTTATTTGAATGCGTGATTTAACTTTTTCTGATCACACCTACAAATTTTCATAACAATAGGATCACCCTGAAACGCACGCGTCTTAGAGGTTTTGTATGAAATTCTCGAGACTGATGTTTTTTTTATGCACAAACTAGCTGTTGTCCGTGACTTCGTACGCATGTATTTGTATGTTGGTGTTTATATATTCTACATGAGCATAGAACATTATGCAGCAAAAGATAGCAGTAAGGGACGGTTAATCATTTGTTAATAATAATACACTGAAAGAGCACGCGTGTTTAATATCTAGGATTATGAGCCAAAAATCGGTGGAATAAAAACGTCGTTTTGAGCAAGTGTGTTGAAAAAATATATTACATGTTATTCATGCATGTAGGTATAACCAGCCAGTGCCGGCGCGGCGGTAGGTATATTATTCGTAATCGTCACCCAGCAGTCTCGAAGCTAATTGCCGAACTGGAGGATTCCTAAAAATAAAATAAAACATAGTTTCAATAAATTCAGGTACTGCGCTGCGCTGATTTACATAATGACGCATATAAGAGTTGAAAATTATAAAAAAATGTTATTGGAAAGCAATTAATTTGAGGCTTGGCCGGCGGCGCTCGTGGTGCGGTGCCAACGTGCGTGAAATTCCCGACAAATGGCCCACGTCATTTAAGTTTGCTGATCTCATGTTTGTGCTCTGCGCCATTTTTAAATTTAATTTTGGAGTTACGCAATGGTAATTACAACATTATACAAGATGTTTTTTAAACTCCGTTAACTTCAGGGTATGGCTAAACACATTTAAGGAAACTGAATCATTGATCTCCCTATCTTTTATCGTTACGTGGAGAAAATCGAAAGTTTTTAGAATCGAGAAAACTGTAGTAACTAGGCCGTTATTCTTTATTTGAATGCGTGATTTAACTTTTTCTGATCACACCTACAAATTTTCATAACAATAGGATCACCCTGAAACGCACGCGTCTTAGAGGTTTTGTATGAAATTCTCGAGACTGATGTTTTTTTTATGCACAAACTAGCTGTTGTCCGTGACTTCGTACGCATGTATTTGTATGTTGGTGTTTATATATTCTACATGAGCATAGAACATTATGCAGCAAAAGATAGCAGTAAGGGACGGTTAATCATTTGTTAATAATTATACAACCTATGAAGTTTTAAGCCCCTAACTGAAAAAAAAATATTCTCGATATAATCTCGACCCCCTTAGAAGATTTTTAAGTCCACTATTTAAAAAAAAATCGCTTCCGATACAAGCTTTCAACCCTTTTCTCACCAACTTGGGGGATTGTTAGGCACTAATAAAACATATTTTAAATATAAACTAAGAAACTAAGGCCTGATTCGTTACGAATTTGCCAAATTCAGTGCTTTTTAGGGTCTGTCTGTCTGTCCGTCTGTCTGTCACGAGGCTGTATCTCATGAACCGTGATAGGTAGACACTTGAAATTTTCACAGATGATGTATTTATGTTGCCGCTATAACAACAAATACTAAAAAGTACGGAATCCTCGGTGGGCGAGTCCGACTCGCACTTGGCCGGTTTTTTGTTCTTGAAAATTTTCTAGCCTACCATATATACACTCCACCATTGAAATTGTCAGAATCACGAAATTATTATACTAAAAATATGTTTTTAAACTAATTCTGATAATATATATATTTTAAAAAGTGAACGCCGACAATAATTTTGTTTAAAATAATACTTGCACTATCTGTGCTATCATAATCGCTGCAGTGTTAGCTTGGTCTGGCTCTAAACAAGTAAACAAATAGAAATAAAAAAAAACATTAAGTATTTGACATTAAACTTTATTTACCTAACCTTAGTTTGGTAACCATATTAGGTACCTACGTGTCCTATCTGTATGGGTCAAAACAAAGTCGCTTTCCGCTGTCTGTATGTCTGTCCCTATGTATTTATCTATGATATCTATGATCCATGTATGATCTTTAAATCTACGCAACGGATTTTGATTCAAGAGGAAGGTTTATATGTGTAATTTGTAAAGGTTTTGTGTAAATTTGTTGAACTACCCGTGCGAAGCCGAGGCGAGTCGCTAGTTTCATAATATATGATTTTCAAACAAAATGTCCGCACGCAAAAGAAAATAAAATATAAAATAGTTTTGGTTGATTTAGTTAATATTTTGTTTACTTACTAGTGGACTGATTTTTACACGTTTTTAACCCGTGGAGCGCCCCAGTATCACAGTAGTATGGAGTTAGTATCACACGCCACGGGTTAAGGCGCAAAACGGCATTATCGCGTCTTGTTGACACAGGCGAATGCTAAGAGCAAAGAGTAAAGTAAGTATATAGGTAAAGAGAGCCCTCTTGAAGCATTTTATAGAATTTCAAACTCGTTTGAAAGCGCCATCTCTGACTTCATCCTGAAACTAAGTATGTATGTGTGCGTGCACAACTACATATGCATCCATCCATACGTGTACTTTCGTTCTACATAATATTAGGACTACTTGGTCGGTTGGTTTACAAGTAAATTATTTACAAAAATCTTATTGGTTACAAGAAATCAAACAAAAAAAATTACTTGTAAACCTTCCAAGAAGACCTAATATTATGTAGAAAAGGTTTAAAAATAATAAAATAAAAATAAAAAACCTAACAATAACAGTTATTTGTTATACAAGGGTGCAAAGTTGTATTTTACCCGCAAGTGTTTCAACACACGAGAAGTAAAATACATTTTCCCCTCACTAGCTCGGAAAGCCGTCTTTTATCCTTTAAAACAAGCGGGGAAAAACGCATTTTATCCACTAGTGGGGAAAGTAATTTGACCTTGGATGGAGCGTGTTTAAGTAGCTTGACAGATAACAAAACGTAAAACGCTCATAATAATGGTTCGTTCGATATTAATTATCATTAAATAAATGATTTTAGAATCGAATAAAAATACCAGATTTAGCTTTATTTAATGATTTTTTGTCATAAACATTAAAATTCCGTTTTCCCCCGCTTGTTTTAAAGGATAAAAGACGGCTTTCCGAGCTAGTGAGGAAAAAAATAATTATGTTTATTGCTTTCAATTTGGTATACAAGATAGTAAAGCCGGTGTAAGTACTTGCAGTATCTGATTTTCTTTGAAACAAAGCTGCATCAGCCTCGTCTTCTGTGACTTGTATCTCAGTCTGACCTAGAACTCTTTGGCGTTCGCATAACTGACTTGCCAGGTTCTCAACTCCTTCTTTGACATTAAGAGCTTGAATTGAAGATATTCCGGAGGTAAAGTGTCCAGGATCATACACATTAGGAGAATTTCGGTTTGGTCCGGAAGCCCAGATATTCATAAAAATTGACACATGAGTAATAAACTAATGATGTGATTTGGGTCTTTCTTGTAGCTGATGAATTTCAGGGATAGGTTGTATGTCTTGTCTACGCACGTACCTCCAAATATGCGCTCTAATTCGTCTCAGATGCCTTTGGCGGGATCTAATCGCACGAATCTTTGCAGTGAAACCGAACATGTTTTTCGTAAACAAATTTAAAATTACCAATATATTTTCAAAGTTTTTTATAGGTAGGCTTGCTTCATTTTTAATCAGCTACCACTTTAGAATTAATAGAGAATGAATATGCTCATATATCTGTTTACGACATTTATTTTTGTCTGACAGGAAACAACCATTGTTAAGGTAACAACATTTTCAACATTATAAATAATGAAAGGTCTTGACAAAGAGGTGTATATGCAACCTTCTTAATGTTGTATCCATGCCCTAGAATTATATCCCTTTGTAGTGACACCTAGTGATGTAGTTTGCATATTCGGAAGTCAACTTTACGCAAAAGTAGGTTGTCTAGAATGAATTAACAGAAATCGCTACCATCTTTGCTAACTTAAACTATATTCCCAGTGTTCCCCCCCTGGCTTAGAGCGTCGGCGAGTGACAAAAATCTGTCAAAAGGAGTTGTTGTCGCCCAACATCAACGCATGGAGCAAAATACGTATTGTCTGTGACGGTTTTATACGAAGTAATAATAGTTCAATGATAAACACATCAAAAGTTAGATAATTCATATCCATCTTTGTTGTGAACTAGGGGTGTACTATAACTATCGATAACTGCAGGCTTATTTGTTTATAGGGACCGTGCGAGTTGGAGGGTCTGCCATATTGTGGCCTGAATCGGAAACATAAACTATACATTGACACTTCACGCCAAAGCAAGTGTTGACCTCTACCGTTCATGTACGTTTTTTTGTGCATTGTAGATTCTGCCATCTTGTGGGCTGCATTGGAAACATAAACTTCGCGCCAATAAACAGGGGGCACCTGTGCTGCCTTCTACAATTTATGCACATTCCCGATCAGTTTAAATAATTACCTAAAATAAGTGAAATTTCCTGACAACTTGCATGCAATATGACTATATTTAATTCTCCGAAATTTTCAGTGGAAAATTATCTATCATCTACGAGTATGCATTAATGGACATTATTTTGTTTATTTTTTTAATTTTCTAATATTTAAGATTTTAACCGAAAATTCAAATATAAGAAAATGTATCTCTGTTTTAATTATTAAATGTTTTCAGCGGAGCCTGAGGAGTCAAATAAGTTGGAATAAATATTCAAGAAGATATAGAAAAATTACATTCGTTAGTTTTACACATTCTTATTTTGATACAGCTGAATACATATTTTTCCTATGTTACCCGTTGGTACTGAGGTTGACTGAAGTAGCTTGACAAATACTAACGTTTCCGAAAAAATACGACGGCAATACTACATAATTATGTAAGTACCTCGCTTTATTAAGCAAGTTGTAATTTTAGTTACCTACTAATGTACTAATTAGAGTAACTAAAATTACATGTTAAGTATCCCCCGTAGTTGTAATGTAAATGTACCATGTTAGCTTAAAATAGACTAATATTCTCTTAAAATGTAATTTTCATAAAAAAAAAAAAAAATCACCCCGAATGGAGAAAACGGACATGGAGAGCCGACCCCAGATGATGGGAAATGGCGCAGGCAGATGATGAAAATGTAATTTTCAACATCATAAATACCTATATACCTATACCAACAAAACTTGTCAGAAAAGTCACGGGCTCAAAATATCTTCTTACTGTTGGCCCTTAAGTACTAATGATGTATAACAAAAGCATCTAGTTTCTCATTCAATTGAATATGAAATGTCAAAATACGCCCTCTATTATAAATTATTAACGCGCTCTCGTCATAATGTGGGTCGTGAAATTAAATTTATAGAGAGGACATCCAAGTTAGAATACAAAATTAATACTACAGTCATGTCGCTCTTTAATATTATTGTCAGACATGCAACAGGTATTTTTATACCTCTTCGGTGGCAAATAAACATTTTGGCCGCCTGATGGTAAGCGGTTACCGTAGCCTATAAACCTGAACCCCCATACCACGTACTGCAGTCTTTTAAGAAAGCTTCGACAAGGACTTCATTCCACAGCCGCTGTGCTTATAGCGTTCGAGGGAGGAAATTCCTGTTTTGTTATTTGCATTCTTAATTTTACAAGTTTTACTGATAAATATGGTTAAAATTAGCATAAGCTAATAATTTTTATCAATATTGATTTAATATTAATTATGTAGTATTTAATATATTAATTAATAATATACCTAGGAGAGGCAAGATGGTAGGACACCTGATACGGTATTTACGGCATACAACTTTTTCCTAAACATCCTGGAAGGCAGGATTGAAAAGACAAGAGAAGAAGGAAAGCCTAGAATTACTTATCTCAGCCAAATAAAAAACAATGTGTCGTATGAGGAAATTAAAAGTCTAAACAACACACACACAAGCACAAGCAATAAATTATTGGCGATTACTCCACCGACAAGAGCAAAGCTTAAGCTATGATATTAATTAATTAAACATATTGTGTGTAATACAAAATGTCAATTACATCTAAATTATATTATTGATTTGTGCTTATCTACTATCCATTTTCGTGTTGCGGTCTCAACGTTGATTGGTAATTGTGGCAAAGTCTTCGTTCCGTGTAGTTTTTATTTTGTATTATGAATGAAACTTCGTGCCGTGCCTGTAGTGGATGAAAAGTAGACAGACAGACTTTGTTGTGTTAAGTGTACAAGGATCTTGTCCATCCGAAGCCGAACCTAAAGGTAAATTGGTTTGTTAAAACTTTTTTCTATTGAACCATGTTTAGTGGGTATATGCAAGCATGCACGCACACTACAATAATATTATTATATTATGTAATACAATTTACAATACTTTAATTAACAAAATATAAGAGTCAATTTAATTACGATAACACGTACCTACAATTAAATAAATACACGTACAATTAATTCAATTAAAGATAATGTATCTACATAAAACCGGTGCCTTCACAACATGCAGTCCAGAAGTTAGTAAAGTTATTCCAAATTCATGAACCAGGCGTCGCGTTACCTACCGGATGTTATTCTGTTAACGAGCACGAGCAAATAACTCCTCATATACTGAGGATGGAGGCAGACCATATTAGAAAGCCCTCTTTATACTCAGAATAGTACTCAGTCGTCTTTCTATCATGAAGTGTGTTCGAATATGACTGTATCTAGTAAAAATGTAGGCATTAAGATCTATCTCTGTTTGGATAGACAAGATACAATTAGGAACAATCAGTCCAAACAAATGCCGCCATTTTTCTGTCTGGATAATAGACATTATGGAAAATTACATAATTTGATGTATATTAACGTTTGGCTTTTTTTATTTTTTTATTATGGAAAAATTAGGAGCGGAAAACAGATTTCATACAAATGTTTAAATGTTCCTGTTATAATAATTAAAATTCTAAAAAAAAACAAACGTACGGGCATAGCTGTGGTGGTGGGTGGATATACAACAAATTGTGTCAATATATTTTCAATAATGTTAATATCTAGGGAGGAAAATGAGGACCACGTTTATATGAAAAGGCAATTTCGCGCGGGTCCTCTACTTTCGTCTTAAGGCGGATGATTCTAATTAATTAATTCATTTATTTATGTAAAACAATTACACAGTTACATAGTAGGTGCAATAAATGCACCAAACTTGAATATGTAATCGTTCTAGAATATGTAAAATGTGAGAAATATAATTGTATTATGCTGCTCCCATCACTCTTACGTCACAGCCTTCTCACGCTATCCACCTTTATTACTAGGTACGCATATTAGTTTGTTGACTGTACCTTTTTTGTGGATATCGTAAGCGCTAAAATGTAAAATAATGTACCACGACCACGACTTACGACACAACTTGGCTTCCATTTCACATTTATGTTTTTGTTGGGATATTTATATTTTATAGTCTACCTTGATGCCAAATATCAAGTTTCTAGGTTATCTGGAAGGGGGTTAGGTTTTTGACCTATTAGTCTTAATTTAATTTAATATTATCAATATATGATTTTTCCCATAGAATTATTGATCAATTTTTCATTTTCAGATTTTCCTCTGTATACACACCTAATGGTCTAGCTTATTGCCAAATACCAATTTTCTAGGTCTACCTTGTTGCTAAATACCAAGTTTCTAGGTCACCTGGAAGTGAGTTAGGTTTTTTTTAGGTTTTTGATCTATAAGTCAGTCAGACAGTCACAAAAACGCCGGTTTTTAACGTGAATTTTGTCAATAACTGTTTGAGCTACGTTGATGAAATTTTGTATTCAGACAAGCTAAGGGGCTTGAATAAATATGTCAAATTTCATATGTGCAGGTTAAACAGGTTTCAAGTTGTGAAGGGGTCAAAAGTAGCTCGAAATGGTTCGTGTAACATTACACACGGTTGCTGCGTCGCCAGTTCCTTTTTTTTTTGAACTTGGCTGGACACGCTGCACTATGCTGTTTTTATGTAAAAATGTGTTGTTTTTGAAATGAAAATCGATTATTTTCAGGCACTTAGTGGCACATAGGTACATGAAGTATAACTTAAAAAAAAAACAACATTGTGGCTGTTTTTATTTGATGTCCTAAAACATTTCGATTATCCGAATTCTTTATTATCCGAACTAGTCTCGGTCCCATCCTATTTTTCTCTTAGCCTGATTAATGATCTAATTTAACAAGTAGGAATGCGAGTAACTGGAAAGAGTAAACGGGTCTCCGCTGTCATAGCATGCGGTTTCCGCGCATATTTTGCCAGGAGCCCGTTGGCAGCTACTTAGATTAAAAACTACTTTTATGTTCGCTAGCTAATTGGCCATTAGCTATAATCAAGCTAATTTGATGCATTACACAACTTGCAGGTTGTTAACAGTATCTCATTTTAAATTCCTCTGCAAAAATATCGCTAAGCCGGCCTAAGCTAACCCAGTACAGTTCCCACCAGTTTGGCACTGACATAAACGCTAGCGTGAACGTAACTTGCTTTCTATGCATCTCGCTCGTACTCGCATATTAGTGCGAGCAAGATGATTAGAAAGTAAATTACGTAGACGTGAGTGTAACCGCTAAGTTAGTAACGTAGACGTTAGCGTATATGTCAGTGTTAACACTGTCAGTGACTCGTGGTACGGGTAGGGCGCTGATTTTATATTTTTATTTTTTATTATTAAAATTATATAACCATTTTAAATTAAGGACGACATTTTAGCAGCATAGTAGCTAAGTGGGTGAGATGTTAAAGATTGTATGCTCAATTGTTTTAAAAAGAGCAATTGCGCGTGCTATTCTGATTGTAATAACAGGTTACGAATTTAATTTTTAACAAGCAGAAACGTCTGCGTATAAATAATAGATCTATTAAGCTCCAGAGGCCATGAATTGAAATCTCACCCAAGGCAGTATTTTTTCCACTTTTAAATTTATTCTAAGGTTATGAATTTGATCTGGAATTGTTGTTACGGATATGATCTGTCAGTATCAAAAGTGTGTCTTTTGACACGTTTCTGGTTGAATAAATGCCTCTTTTGACCTTTTGACACTGACAGATCATTAACGTTATTACAATCAGAGTACGCCTCCACGTATTTTTAAACACTAATAGACTAAAAATAGAATTTGACAGAACTAATAGACAGAGAACTAGCATGGTGTGATATATTTCCAGGAAAATGATAAGGTAATATCGATCATAACAAACCTTTAAACTGCTTGTTTTCAATAGTGATTATTTGCTTTTGCTTTAATTGAACCGTAGATTTCAGTAGTCTGCATCTCAAAATGTTAACGTCAGCGACGGAAGCTCGTCACGGTTTAAGTGCCTTTAAATTAAACTGAAGAGTAGGCAATTATTATGCATAACTGTACAGGGTCTTCAATCATTCTCTGAGCTAATAGTGCGTTCGTAATGGGCTTCAATTAGTTTCGTTTTGTTCTATTCTATTATAATTTAATTAAATAAGCAGTTGTTCGAATTTGAGTGAAAGTTGTTCGTATACAGTTTTTAATAGAAATCGCAAAATTTCCTCGTTAATACTTTAACAATTCACGCAGAATGGAAATAAAAATATGTACTAGCGTCGGGTCTCAAAGTATTCCGTTTAGATTTTAATATTTATAAAATCCCTCCGAAGCCCGAAGTTGTGCAACTTTTTGTAAGAGTGAGTCCCTAACTTGGCGTTTTCTTAACTCTTTTTCGTAGAAAAGACTTTACAAGTTTCGTGCTGACGTAAATAAACCTTTCTTCCACAAACGATTTATAATATCTGCCGTTTAATATGGAAACATGTGCCCAAACCGGGCCGGGTTTCATTTAATCGTTCATATTGCATTTTAAATATTTAAACACAAACTATCCTCCCACAGTATGAGTAAACATCAACCCGCACAGGGTCAGCGTAGGATCTTAGCCTATATATTATTTCTATTCACTCTTGCCTATGGAAGGACTTTACTCAACAGTAGGACGTAGGTAATTATATAAGCTGATAATGATGATCTGAATTTTAAAATTAGATACTTAATAATAGCCCCCGTTCAAGGCAGCCGTTATTCTGACTGACGGGTAACTACGGAAACCTTTACTGAGCATAGCCCGACATGATTTTAGCCGGCTTAATTTAAATTTGATTAAGTACAGTACAAGCCTGGGGCACTGGAGGCCTTGGTCATTTTTCTTAGTATATGACATTTATTTCAGTTTATAAGTAAAATAAAGTTATGCTTTATGTTAATTATGATTT
Source organism: Cydia strobilella (assembly GCF_947568885.1). Taxonomy (NCBI): domain Eukaryota; kingdom Metazoa; phylum Arthropoda; class Insecta; order Lepidoptera; family Tortricidae; genus Cydia; species Cydia strobilella. The sequence goes on along the minus strand of NC_086042.1, from coordinate 11,479,384 downwards.
CATATCAATTCGAATTATGCAGATTTATGTTCAATACTAATTAAGCATTATGGTTTGCTGTTATGCTAATTAAATGCAAAAAAATGCGATTCGAAAAATTTGACGTTAAAATTTACATAAAATGTGTGCCAATTAGAGAACAATCTACTTAAATACTTATTGACAATAAATGATTATCTCTGAGTACCGGTAATCTTTATATCGATAGCAATCATCTGGACGATGACGACGAGGTATTTAATGATTGTAACATAACTAAACTGATTTTTTTTACCTAATAAATAAAACGGCTAAAGAAAACAACTGGCTTTTACAAGAAAACAGACGTTGGGTAAAACTATAGCACAATAACAACATTATAATAAAGAAAAAATACATTTCAAAGGAATGTCGTCAAGACCTAGAATTGTAAGATCTTGCCAGTGACAGTCTACTAACAAAATAATTTTAAGATCTGAGTATGAAGTCGTTATCTGGAGTTGAACTTGCGAGTGTGACAAAGTGACATCTATAAAGGCGGTTCAAGCGGCAAAACACTTGATGTCGGTCGCGAGGAGCTACGAAAGTCATTAAACTGAAATTCCATTATCAAACATAACACATAACCCATACAACTTCAGGGAGCCGCCTTAGACAAGAAATACTGGGGCCATTCTCTTAAATTAATTATAGGATATAAAATCTACGCCAATGAAAAGGATTTATTATTTGTGTTTGCTTAAGTAAAGCTTTATTTTCCTGAAATCTAAATGGATCAATAATTTTGCGTTTTATACTTAATTAATACAATCAGGCGGTCCTGCCGGAAATCCATAAAACAAAAATGTTACTTTGCTAATCCGCGAATTAATAACGTGCTGCTAATCAATCACTGATAAACCCGTTACCTATTACTTATTTGCGTTTTATGTTTGCGTTGGAATTTCCAGTTTATGACAGTCACAACTTTAATTAGTAACTGCGTCTATTGAAAGTCAAAAACAAGTGTAAAAACTGATATAAAATATTAGTTAAATGCTGCATATCCCCTACTAAAGGCGCTATAGTACCGTCTCCGAGCCTGCCTCGCTTCCCACATCGGCGTGAGGGGTGTATTGTTCGTGAGTTTGGGTACTTCGAAACAAACTTCCACGCTCAAGTGTTTGCGCTCCCGGCTCTTTGGTAAATTGTTATTCATAGCTTTGTATAAACGACGCTCGCTCTGAAAGAGTGCTTCACTCATACTCTTTATCTCACTTTTAATATCATCTCTAGTTATAACGGAATTATTTTTCCCCTTCGGTTCTCTTTCAAACTAGGTAAAATATACCACACTCGTACAAGCTCGTAAAGAAACGCTCACTTTATTCTTAAAAAACTGATGAGAAAGTTGCATTTTGTCCACAATAGTGGCAAAGTAATTCGATGCTAAATTTTAAGTTGTTTCCTTATGTTGATCTTCTTTCAAACCTACAAGTGGAGGAGTGAGGGGCCTTTCCATCCCTTTCTGAGATTTTTGGCGGTTTCAATCGGCCGCCCGTAATGACGGGCGGGTCATTTATTTGCCCTATATTGGGCTGTGATTTCGGTGGGCCAAGCCTGGCCATGGTATTGTGGAATCCGGGTTGCCTTGGACTATCAGCGGCTTTGTGCTGGCTTGCGGGACTTCTGAGCTGCTGTGGCTCTCATCCTCGGCTTCTGGCACCAGTGCCCTGGGGAGCTGGCGCTGTCGGCGGTTTTCTGGTGGCTGGTGGAAACGATTGGATGCGAGCGGGTCATCGCTATTTACGCGCATAGCGCTAATATCACGCTCATACACCCGAGCGACGTGCGAACTCGCATCACTGTATTCACTGTGATAACCGCGTAAAAGATGATTTTGAATGATAAATATTTAGTAGCGTTCATTTGGATTTGATTTGTCAACTCATTTTGGTTGTAGCTACTGGGATTTTTTTTCTCAGTTGTTACCACTGGTAATTGTAGTACTTATTTAAATAGTACTTTGTGCAACTGGTACATAATAAGGGTTTTTAAAAGTCAAGGATCGAAGTTACAAAACGAAACGAAGTTGAGTTTTGTAAAGACAAGCCCGAGAATGTTAAGACCTAATTATGTACCGTTGCACACAATATGTTTTCTAAGACAGAAGGAAATACCTAAATTTAGAAATAAAATCAAAGTAAATATTGGTTTGTAGATCTTTGTCTAGAAGTCAGAAAAATAAAACCGGCCAAGCGCGAGTTGGACTCGCGCACGTACCATTACCTAAGTACGCAAAAAACGGCAAAAAATCACGTTTGTTGTATGGGAGCCCCACTTAAATATTTATTTTATTCTGTTTTTAGTATTTGTTGTTATAGAGCGGTAACAGAAATACATCATCTGTGAAAATGTCAACTGTCTAGCTAGCGTATGAGATACGGCCTGGTGACAACAGACAGACAGACGTACAGTGGAGTCTTAGTAATAGGGTCCCGTTTTTACCTTTTGGGTACGGAACCCTAAAAAGAACAGTTGCGTAATATTGTATGAACATCACTAGAAACATTGCTGTAATGATCCTTATATCACTGCGCCGGGGCTCCGCGCGCCGCACTTCTTATAAAGTTGATTTCGATTTCACTGGCAGTCATTTAATCTATAAATAAGAGTGCTGAAGTAGAGAAAATACATTTTTTTTTTAAATCAAATAACCAAACGATTAAAAGGACTGAACTTTAGTTTGTAATACAATAATTATAGTATAGTATAGTAATTATAGTATAGTAATTATAGTATAGTATAGTATAATTATACAAGTTATAGAGTTTAATCTCAAAATGCTGTCTTTATTGGAGTTGTATATGAAAGAACAACTAAGCCTGAAGAATAATAAGGACAGCAATAGTTTTCGTAGTTTCAGACTTTCAGTACCGTAAGACTGATAACGGACATGCGCAATGTAGCGTAGCGTTGTCTGAATGAACTTAAGTTTTCGATTTAACCAAAACGAAATAAACCTTATGTTGGTATGTATTAAATATTATTATAGATCTCTTCAGGTGCTACGGTGTGCAGCAGAGGCATTGCTTGCCATGAAGATGCGCCTGGTTTTCCAACACTCACACAGATATTATTCATTTACACACACATGCACAAATAGAGAATTACATCGACTACGAGTGCTGTCCATGTGTGTTCGGCTTTCTATGTATATAAATTTTCGATAAAGCAAGATAGGGCAAAAGAGGAAAAGCGGTGTTAGTAAAAGCGAGCAAAATGCCGGCCGGGTGCTCGGTGACAGTTGTCAGTATATTGTGGAACACGGGGAGGGATGGTAGTCTCGGGGGAGGCCGGTTTTGGCGGTAAATTTTCCGACTTCTCGCGCTCGCTACTTCCACGTGGTCGGGCTTAAAAACAAATAAACTGTAACTTTCATTGATCAGCACACGGTTGCGCAATAGAACTTTCCTATAAGCTAATAAGAATTTAGTGAAAAAATGAAAGCATACAATTTTGAGACAACGTAACTTTTTAACTAATGATTGTGTCGTGTGCCTGTCTTCGTTTTTAAAGGAAAGTAAGTAGATTTTTATTAGTATTTGTTAAAGTAATATAATTTAAGTGAACGGTCGCTTCTAAACTGCTATCGGGGGAATTGAGCCGGTGCTATTTTATCAGATTGAATTTGGGTAAAAGTCACTATTTAAGTTGGAAACGTTTAGAATTTCTAGTTACTTGCCCGTTTAAGATATCCTCCCTGATCGTGCGTCTCGATAACCTGTTACTTTTTAAGAAAATTCATTTGTTTGAATGAATTAAACAATTCGAATCAAGTTACTTGTGTTCAAAACTGTTAGGTAACGCTTAAACGCCGTCTTTTTTAAATCTATCCGAATAGAAATACAAGGATTTCTAATTCTGATTCATCAGATCATATATACATATTATAACGACGAACCAACAATTGACAAGTAAAATAAAAACTGTTTTTATTTATTTTATTTTATTCGCAAACGGTAAGAATTTAGTGCATTATATTCAGTAAAATTATACGTAACAATAATACGAATAAACGTGCATAAGAATATTTCATATTCATCCGTGTGATTTTACTATGGCATTCCGGCCAGGACCTTTAATAAAATCAAGCGTCATATTCGACAAAACCCTAACATACCCTATACATTTCAAATGACAGTATGACATTTATGTTTGTATCGTGCTTGTCATTGATAATGATAAAATGGTAAACAAATAATACAGGGGGTTATACAAAATGATTAAATTACGTATTTTTTAACCGACGGAAAAAGTTACTGGATTTCAGTAAATCAGGTACCGTTATTATACTTATTTATGATCTAACAATTGTGTGTACATTTCTTTGCGTTACGTTTGGTTACATACCGCGTTTCCGAGATAAAGAATCTTGATAGACAAACTGACAGACGGACGGACGGACAACAAAGTGATCCTATAAGGGTTCCGTTTTTTCATTTTTTAGGTACGGAACCCTAAAAATGGAAACTAGCTAAACGCCAGTCGGAAGAGTGGCTTGAGCTAGCTTCCATATTTTGTCGGAAGGCTGCTGGCGTTGTTACTTGTTGCGATGTGTTCCAATTCACTGGGCAAGAAACGAAGCAGTCCTCTGGTCACCCGTTAGCATCGGCCAGACGAGGCGCAGCTAGCTCCCTACATGGAATACATGGGCTTCAAGTCCCCAGGGCTCGAGGTGGTACACACCAAATAGCTCAAACATGCAACCAGAATAGTTGGCTGAGTATTTGCGCCATTTGATGTGCTCGGTCGCTTCCTGTCCTTCCTTCCTGTTCTAACCCTGGTCGAGGTCCCTAAAATGGAGGCAATTGTTTTATTTTAGAATTTAGAATCTTCTGATTATATTAAACTTCAAAAAAAGTTTCGAATTTTTAGTCTGTTCGGAAAGAGGTGTTAGAGTCGTGGAAAGTATTCACACTCACACACACGACTCTTCTCTTTCCGCACAGACTCAACACGAGGCTAAACCAAAACCAAATTTTCCCAGAAAAGGTCATCATGAATTAAAAAATAATTTGACTTCAATTTCCACGGCTCGCTACTGAAACACGTGACTTGATTGTTATTGAATTAACAGAAGCGTAGGTCAGTTTCGCTAACTTAATCCAGGAGGAGCGCTACTAGCTCAAAAATAGAACGGCAAGCTATTAACAACTATCCTGGCTTCAGTACTAGCTTACTAGCCCGGAAATAAGCTAGTTTTGTATACATGAAAATAGATGCACTAGCTTGCTAGCTTACTAGCAATAGCTTGCTATCCTGGTTTAAAAAACTAGACTCGTGTATCCCGGCCATTCGTGTAATAGGTAAAGAGAGCCCTCTTGAAGCATTATATGGAAACTCATTTGAAACACCATCTAACTAACTACATATGTGTGCGTGGACACTGAACATCTACATATGCATCCGTACGTGTACTTTCGTCCTACATAATATTAGGTCTAAGAAAGACAAAAGACTATGAACTCTAAGTACTAGAAATAAAGTAGAATTTTACTAATGCTGAATTATATAACGCGGCATGCTAAAGATAGCCTAAAAACTTTGAAGCGATAGCGATTATTACCATACCATCCGAGATGACATGAACAAGTGAACCGACATTTATGGAAGCAATTATCATTATCAAGTCTATTTCCTTTACTGAATTATTGTTTTATTCATGACAAGAACACTTGCAGCCTCCTGAGATCACGCGTAGATTTTTGTTGTACATATTCCAAAATCTATTTTGAACTTTTAATTCATTAAAACAATCAATTCTTCATTACTGACTTTTTGTTGATCGTATAATCTCTTACTGATATCTATCTTCAATTCATGCTTTTAGGTTTTAAGTTCTGGGATTAAAAGTATCCTGTGTGTTCTAGCTTAAACACATTATGTGTGTAATTTTATCCAAATCCGTTCATTCGTTTTGCTTGATTGAAGAACGAATATATGTATAAAAACTTTTACATATAATGTTAGTAGAATGAGGCGAAATATTAAAAGTAAAATACAACGGATAACTATAATATATATAGCTCACTGAAGGAATATTATAATATGTACACTGCAGATTCCCATATATCGTGGACAACGTCAGAACGGTGCCGCATACCCAGCGCATGTCATATAAATATCCTTTATCATTAATCTCAAGAACATGCAGCATTGCAATTACCGAATAAAAAACAGTTATTTATAATAGGTACATTCCCTTGTTACAAGTTTATAATACTGTATTTATTATTATTATTTATTATTTCAAATAACAAATTGCACCTTACAGCTAATGCCAAAGCGGCACAAATTGAAATACATTAACAACATAAAGCAATTAGAACATAGTAAATAAATAACACATAACATACAACTAAGACACAGGTATTAATTATGATATGGTACTCTCAGGCATCTCTCTTTCTAATATCATCTTGCATTCCATTATCACTCGCCCCATCGCACTCACAAACAAATCGCACTGTGGATGCGCCTCGAGCAGGGAGGTTGAGCAACGAGTGCGCGCGCGCGACCGGCGCCTGCGCGTGCGCCTGCGTGCGCGCCGCGCCCGTCGCCAGCAGCGGGTGCAGCCGCGCGCGGGTGTACTGGTTAGGTACAAACAGGCGCACACAAACTTAGACAAGTTTTATACTATCAATTTTATTTCGAAAGATTGCTAATATAAACTTGGCTAAGGAGAGCGACCTTCGCAACTGTAAAGAGTCATACCCTAGCTGACCTTGTAGAGTTAAACCAAGATAACTCTGAAGCGATTTTGATAGCATGGACTGTGCAAGTTTTATTTATACGTCATAAGTTCCTAGAAGTTTGATGTTTAAAATAACACTTTCATAGTTTATGGTACCAAAATCGTTGCAGAGTTATCTTCGTCTAACTCTCTCTTTGAAGTAAAAAATACGGCAGTTGAACCGCAAAAAAAAAAAAAAACATTTTTGGTATAAGCTTTTATCGCTGACTGATATGTTTTTTCCTCAGGCAACTAATACGCATCGAGAAAATTCTAACAACCCCAAATACAACTAGTAGTTCGCCCCGAACTGAGAACTGCGGTTTGCCAAAAAGATCAATAGGGGGTATTACTGCAATGTTCTGCCACCAGAGTGCAGCACTAGCCGCTTTAGTAAACCATAGAGTAACTTTTACATACTGTGTCATGAACAGTTTTTTGACAAGAATTCAGAGATAATAAAATATGACATTGATGCATCAAGGCGGTTTGTTTAGCTAATTTCGTTTCGTTTCGAAATTTCGCTATCTGCCTCTTTATCGCTCCAATATGCAAGTGACAGAAATGTTAGACAACGAAATTTAGAATAAAATAGAAATAGAAAATTACACAAAACAGAGAAACATAGAAAGAGAAAGTGCCACGAAACCACGAAATGGTCTCACCTCAGCATGTTGCTGGCGACTTCCAGCGCTGATCTTCCGGTGAGACCACCCGGTGAAACAATTACGACAGGTGACAAGAAAAACAAAAAAATTAATATATGACATACAAAAGACAAAGACAGAAATAAGTTAAAAATACATATTATAATAAATGGTAGTATCACGAACAGCTGTTATATCGGCCCAACCAAACTTGGCCGTGCATTACGCCTGAGATTATAACCAGCGCCATGAGGCAGCTACGCAAACTAAACTAAAATGACAGCTAAGACAGGTCGATTTTATTAGAACAAAAGCAATACTGTTTTAAGTTTGATTTTCTTAACATTAAATAATTTCACGGTTTAGACTCACTTGTTTCGTGTTTTGTGTTGATTTTCTTGTTTCGCGAATAGACCCTCAGATTGTGGTAGTGGCGTCCCCTACGCAGTTTCGCGTAATATTCCCTATTGAATGCACCTACTCAGTCGGCAAAGGATCGAAAACCTCGTGCGATTTATTTCATGGTCTGTGGAGTCTTTAACTGATAGATTTAAGTCCTCATAGAGATTAATAGTAGATTGTTAACCAAGGGAGGAAATGATGCCTTTCACCCAAGTTAAACACTACTTTTCATTTCGAATACGAGGAAAGTAAAATGCATGTATTTTTTCAAAAACATGACTAAGTATACATTTTTATAGTATTTCTTGAGGGTACTTTCAATTAACAATTTAGGCAAAAGTATTGTCGTACTTGGAATGTAAAATGCTCTAGTTTCATCATTTTCAGCACACCTTTTAGAACAATAATTACCCTCTTTCAGAGCATGAGAAATGGAAAATAAACTGTATCCGTGGTAACCCGTAATCTTTCTTATCAAGTCTCAAAACGTACCTATATTTTGTTTATTTTGTTTATTTTATTTCGCTTTTATAAATCTTGCCAATTATTTTAATATCGTAATAAAATAATAATAAAAAACAAACAATATTATAAATGTGTAAACAGAGCACTTTCATTTGATACCTAACATGACCATACTTTCTTGCAAATAGGATGACCAGAATAGCAAGACCCCTCACAAATAGCTTTTTGGCCATCTACGCTCTTCTACTAGATTCATAACCTCTTGATCGAGCTTGCTCATAATTAAATGACTAAAATATAATGCCTTCATCTACACGTTTACCCAATTTCATTTAAATTATAACAAATTTACTTAAGTTATTGTCCATCAAACTGTCCTCTGATAGTTCAGCTTACAAACATCGAAATGCCGGGACGTGCCCCTAGCCGGCCGTATGTTCCAAGTTGAATGTAAGAACTTCACTTCGCTCGCTCGTTCGATTAGTGTTAAGGTTGTATTTGTATATAGTTTTGATATCATTTATTGTCATTGTTTAGTTTAAGTATTTTTTCTAGTACGCCATATCTAAATACTGAATTTTTTTAAATGTTTTAACGCCAGTTCGTAATCAAATCTGGTACTACAAAGTCAATTGGTTGAGTAATTTATTAATTTTCCACTTAACTATTATCTAAAAGCTAATGACGTCATACTGGTACGGGAGAAATGTTTTGTGCCGCGTAAGATTCGCGAGGCGATTGAAATTGCACGCCGCCCTAATTTCAATCGGGACGGAGGCTGGATGTTGCCACCTGCATGGAAGCCTATAATATCTAGGGTCAAGCGGCAAGTGTGTTGTGACGATCGCGGGGACATAGTAAGTGCAGTGTGCTTGACTTCGTTCGATACAGCCGCCCTACCAGACCTTCACTTGACGACTCCATCTGCGGACTGCCCCGCGCCCCCCGCCCCCGCCCCATCAGCGCGTGCGCAACGAGCGACGAGGCGGGCGGCGCGGGCAGTGCACGACGTACAACCGTGCCTGAGGATGGATTCCCAAAGAATCCGAAACATGTCGCCAAAAGCGACTAAAAATAATAGTGAGTAAAAACCGTACTGATAAATATTTTGAAATATGTCTCACGATAGTTTAAGTGCGATTAATGACGTCATGTTCATGTAAACAAATATCCAAAGTACTGAAAGTACTGGTTCTCCTATGGTTCTCCTGCTATTTTATTTACGATTCACGGATTCAATTTTAGTAGTTTAAACCGAATATTAACTAATAATAATAACTTGAATCATGGAACAAGGATTTACTAAGGCAAACATTGCTAATTTGCATAGAATCGATGTGATGATGCTTGGAGAGTTTTTACAATCAAACGAAGACTTTTGTTCAGCAGAATTTAGAAATGTCAAAAGTTCCTTGTTAGTACAATAAACAATATTTATAATTATATACAAATCATACTAATTTAAGTAATTAACTAAATCCAAATCCTGTAAAATCGCTTTTCATGTGTATTCCATAGCAGGTTAATATTAGAATTTGTCATTATCTATTAAAGACAACACTGGTGTAATTTGAAACCTAACCTCAAAAATCTACTCTCATGCAACTTTTATATTAAAGTTACGCCTCAAACAAGGTAAATACTGTTAGGTATAGAAACTAAAAAATAAATTAAATACTCACATCGAAATGATCTTCGCAAAATAAAGATGTCTTAGGCAATACGGCCGTTGTCTCGCCTTGCAAGTGTAAGCTACTTGTTTCGTGTTGTTTTATCGTGTGGAACATGCATAAATAACTTATTAGGAGTTGTTGATTATTACACTGAGGAACTGCACAACATTTATACATTTTGGTATTCATATACGAAATAAACAAATTATTTAATAAGCTTCTAAGGAACGCCTAGAACGTGCGTTTTTAACCGACTTCAAGATTTCAAAAGGAGGAGGTTATCAATTCGGTTGTTTTTTTTTTTTTTTTAATGTTTGTTACTCCATAACTCCGTCATTTCTGGACCGATTTTGAAAATTCTTTTTTTGATTGTAAGTATACAGGGCGTCCCACGCCCATGCCACATGGAGGGAAAGTACCTTAAATATTGTAGATAGAACATTTTACTGAAAGAAGACATTATTTTAATTTTAAAAACAATTTTAACTGCGTTCATAGATTTTTGAATAATTATACGTTTGAACCGGGAATCGAACCCGCCACACGAGAAAAAAATCATCCTGTAGCTTTATCATACCGATCGAAAGGGTTCATCAGAAGGATTATTTTTTGCTAAATAACATAGTGTCAGAAATAAAAGGAAGACCATGAATTTTAACATTTTTAATACAAAATTAATCAATTTATCAAATGCTCAAAATGTCTCCCCTCCTGTTGAATACAAAGTTGCACTCTTTTGATTATTTCACTCCCTGTCGCTTTTTTGATCTTGCTGTGGTGGATATTCAGAATAATACGTCTGTTCTGTTTGTAGCTCGTTGACACTTTCATACGTGTTCTTGTAAACTAAATTTTTTACATAACCCCATAAAAAAAAATCTAACGGGGTTAGATCTGGGGATCTTGGCGGCCATTTTGTTTGTCCATGTGTCCCGATCCAGGGACGAAAGTGTTCATTGAGATAGTCCCTTGTTCTGTGACTGTTATGAGCCGGAGCCCCATCTTGCTGAAAAATAAGGTTTTGTCGTTCTGCAACCGGAAGGTTATTATTTATCTCATTTCTTAAAATCTCAAGTATTTCTAAGTACCTTTCCGTATTCAAATGCCCTTCGTAAAAATGTACTAAGAGGACCCGGTTATTTACAATCCCACACCAACAGTTGAACGAAAAACGCACTTGATTATTAGTCTCGCGGATACGTAAGGGATTCTCTCTGGACCAAATGCGATTATTGTGTCGGTTGTACATACCATTGTTGCTGAAGTTTGTCTCGTCTGACCAGATAATATTATTTAGAAAATACTGATCTTCTCGGATGAGCCTCTCGATTTCATTGCAGAAAATACGTCGTCTTTCATCATCACCCGGCAGTAATTTTTGCACTAGTCGCCCTTCAATGTAACTTTTGAATTTGTATTTTTTCAGTACACGGTGTATTTTGCTTTTCGAAATTCCGATTACTTCTTCACCTTCCCTCACTGAACTTTTAGGATTTGCCTCAAAGTAAATCAAAATGTCGAGTTCATCGTCAGTGTTTATCATTTGGTGCCGCGGTTGTGGTACGCGATGATCGAAACGTCCCAAATTTAGCAGATTATCCACCAACCGTTTCATAATAAATCGAGATAGTGTATTTCTATCAGGATATCTTTCGCGGTGCCATTGTAAGGCTAATGTTATGTTTTTGTGATTCAAAAAGTATGCTTCCATTAAGTCAAAATTATTTTGAAACGCCATGGTTATGTGAAAAATTCACAATACAATGCAAAAATTCCACAATGAAAATCACAGAAACGAAAGAATAAAAGTTTGAAAATGGAACATATTTGAATTATTTCTTTATAATCAGCCAGCCGCATTGCGATGAACAAAATAATTTACGCGTCTTTCGGCTCAGGATACGGCTCGATTTGTTGCATACAACCAGGTACCTGCTAATTACGTATCTCTTTATCATTTTATCATGCACTTAAATTATAATAGGGAAATGATGCATATTTCTCAAGTGGGTACATTGATTAGTAATAGGTACTTATGATCATGTCAGTTGTATGTCCTTACGGCAATGTTAGCTTTTCATTAATCTGAACGAAATTCCACATCAAATGTTAAAATTCATGGTCTTCCTTTTATTTCTGACACTATGTTATTTAGCAAAAAATAATCCTTCTGATGAACCCTTTCGATCGGTATGATAAAGCTACAGGATGATTTTTTTCTCGTGTAGCGGGTTCGATTCCCGGTTCAAACGTATAATTATTCAAAAATCTATGAACGCAGTTAAAATTGTTTTTAAAATTAAAATAATGTCTTCTTTCAGTAAAATGTTCTATCTACAATATTTAAGGTACTTTCCCTCCATGTGGCATGGGCGTGGGACGTCCGTATACATACAGAGTGGTCCCGTTTTGGTCAAAACGCAGTTCTGATGATGGGATCCATGAGGAATCGAGGGAACTCCTCAAATGTTAAAGGCATACATATAGTGATTTTAGTATTTTCATCAACAAATCAAGCATTTACATATAAAAAAGTGACATTTGATGAAGTGGAACTGCTGATGATGATCAGAACGGAACTCTTCAATGACGCATAGTTCACGTTTGGCGATTTGTCCTCTTCGTTATGATTGGTAAGCAAGTTAGGTTTTCAAGACACATTTTTGTCAAGCTCGAGTTCTGATGATGGGATCCATGAGGAATCGAGGGAACTCCTCAAATGTGAAAGGCATACATATAGTGATTTATGTATTTTCATCAACAAATCCAGCATTTCCATTTAAAAAAGTGACATTTGATGAAGTGCAGCTGCTGATGATGATCAGAAATATCAGAATGGAACTCTTTAACGACGCATAGTTCACGTTTGGCGATTTGTCCTCTTCGTTATGATTGGTAAGCAAGTTAGGTTTTCAAGACACATTTTTGTCAAGCTCGAGTTCTGATGATGGGATCCATGAGGAATCGAGGGAACTCCTCAAATGAGAAAGGCATACATATAGTGATTTTTGTATCTTCACCAACAAATCCAGCTTTTTCATAAAAAAGTGACATTTGATGAAGTGAAACTGCTGATGATGATCAGAATGGAACTCTTCAACGACACATAGTTCACGTTTGGCGATTTATTCTCTTCGTTATGGACCCAACCCCAAACTTATAGAAACGAAATGCTACTAGAAACGTGGGTGGTTTTACCTCATTTTAGTTAGGCAAAAGATGCTGTCTTTTTCATTTCATTGTCTGGAGTGCACCATCAACAATAAGTAACCTTTCAACGGCATCCCCCATTGAAGTCGGTTTTTTTTTTCTTAAAAATTATGTTTATATGAACTTGACATCCCTAAGGGACGCCATGACACTTACAAGCGTTTTGGAGCGAATTTTAAATCTAAAAGCTAAAATGTAGGTTTTTCCTACTAAACCTTTATTATGTTATTCATAGTAAATAATTTATGATTTTTAACATTATAGGACAGTTTTTCAAAATCTGTCATCATGCCTATTATAATGTCGACCCATTCTGTTTTACTCAAACTAACAATTTTGAGCATAACTCTCCAACTGCACAATGTACTATTATTTGCCGTGAAAACGCAGTATGCAGTAGTCAGTGGTACAATAGCCACCTGACTGTTTCGTGTATTTGTTCCCGACGTAAGTTATTAAATTCCAAACATATTTTTGTGAATTACTGCATGTACCTACTGAGCCTTTGTTTTACTTGCAATAATCAGGCCAACAACGAAAACAATGTATTAAACGTAAGATATTGCTTCAATCAATTCTGTAGGTATCTAGTTTATTAATTTAAATTAGACATAGAACATTTTTATTCAACATCACATGAAATGGCAGAGAATGGATGAATGGAGATGTTTTAAATTTTGTAAAACTTTTTGCAATAGAATAGATTATATTTTATTTGTAGTAATTGTACATCGTCATGTTCAAAAGTTATTGACAATTAGAAGAAAAAAACAATTATTAAATTAAAAATACATTTAGGTTTATTTCCCGTTAGTTTTTGCAGAATGCCATTCCTGGTCCTCAGTTTTGCTGCGGTGTTATTAAGATGAGAGCTGTAAGTTAAACTTCGGTCCAGGGTGACACCTAGGTATTTGGGAGACAGGTTGTGGTTGAGCAAGGAGCCCCTGAATGGGATGCTGTTTCTTGGTAGCTAGTCGGTTATTTAGATGGAAGCAACACACTTCAGTTTTCGAGGCGTTAGGACATAGGCGCCAGCGGGTAAAGTACTCGTCCATAACGGACGATTTATCATATTCTAAGCGGTGTTCAGTGGTGCTTATATTGCGATCCTGCGCGACTAGAGCTAAGTCGTCAGCGTAAGTAAATGGTGTACAAATTGAAAAGAGTGGGAGCCAGGACTGATCCCTGAGGTAGCCCATTATTCAACACCCTAGTACTGCTGGATTCATTTCCAAGGAGGACGCGGAATGGCCTGTTGGTAAGAGCATCTTCGATGATTTTATATATTTTTATACATGGGACCACCTTGAGAAACTTAGAGAGGAGGCCTTGCCGCCACACGGTGTCGTAGGCAGCTGTCAGATCTATGAATGCAGTTGACGACTTAAGGTTCTCATCGAAGCCTTTTTCGAAGTGGGTCGTGAGCGCAAGGACTTGATCACTACAGCTGTGGCCTGGGCGAAATCCTGCTTGTTCCTGTGGGATGCATTTGTCGATGGTCGGAGCAATGCGATTGAGCAGTACCCGCTCCAGGAGTTTGTACAGCACACTGAGAAGTGCGATTGTGCGGTAGCTGTCTGCTCGATTGGCCGGCTTAGCAGGTTTAAGGACTGCAGTTATCTTCGCCAGTTTCATGGAGGGCGGAATTTTCCCAGAGTTGATGATGGCTGTAAAAAACTTTGCAAGCCATTTTTGCACGCGAGGCCCACAATGCTTAATAAACTCTGGGAAGATGTTGTCTTCTCCGCAAGCCTTTCCGCATTTGATGCACTTGATGCTGGACTAACAAAGAGAGTGTACAAGGGAGAGGTAGAAACGGGAGTTAGAAGGGGCAGACCTCGGCGGACTTTCTCTGATCAGATCGGGGAAATCCTGAAGAAAGGCCAGGTCAAGAGCACCCTAAACCGGCGAGCGTGTATGAGGAATGTTATGAAAGTGAAGGAAGCGAAAGAGGTATGTCAGGATCGTAGCAAGTGGAAATCCGTGGTCTCTGCCTACCCCTCCGGGAAATAGGCGTGATTATATGTATGTATGTATGTATGTATGTATGTATGTATGTATGTATGTCTATTTCATCAGCAGTACGAGAGAGAGAATAATTGTGACAATTTTAACAAACCCAAACACAATTAGGTTGCGTTGTTTCATTACAGAGTACCTATGGCCACCTTCTGTCTCCATCATTAGATCAGCACGATGGTACCATAATATTAACGACCGGTCTGGCCTAGTGGGTAATGATGGTCCTGGGTTCGAATCCCGGTAAGGGCATTTGTTTGTGTGATGAACTCCCATATTTATATTTGTTCCTGAGTCATGGGTGTTTTCTATGTATGTAAATTAGTATGTATTTAGCTATATAAGTACGAATATCGTCGCCTAGCACCCATAGTACAAGCTTTGCTTAGTTTGGGGCTAGGTTAATCTGTGTAAGATGTCCCCTAATATTTATTTATTTATTATTGTATTTTCACCCAACTTACATGTGTATGTGAAGTTTCAGCTCAATGGAAAGTGGGTCTAATTTAGCTTGCCATAATATATCTGACCCGAACACACAAACAAAAGCTTGTAAAAATGTAACATTTTCCTGCACAGATAAATTTAATAAGTTATGTAGCTTTCAAAAGAGAACGAAGATCTAACGATTTCTACTATTCAGAAAAGATTCGCAATCAGCTGCTAGATAAAGTTCGACTCGATAGAGCACACAATCTAAAATTGTGGAACTGTTTGAAACTGAACCGTAGAACGGTTCATCGGTGCTTGTTAAGCTTTTTATTTGAACTTTACTAGTGATAGTTTAACAACATACTCGTAGGTAGATATTTTTTATGTTTTTCCAGAACTGAAACAGTTAATAAATTCAACCCTCATTTACAGAGGCAACGGGTTACATTGTATGACAACACCGACGCTTATATGTAACATGAATATTTTAGTAGGACGATGTAATTACATCGTCATTATCAGAGCCCGGAATTCTCGTAGCATTTTTATGTACATATGTATATCGATAAAATATAATATAATATGTAAAATATGATAACGAGTAGAAGTAAGCAACAATCGGAAGTCGATAAACGAGAAGTCCCTATGACAGCTCAAAAACGCTACGAGAATTCCGGGCACTGGTCATTATATTTAAAATATAATATTATGCAGAGCTTTTTTGATGTGTGCTTATGCCTGAGAAAATCTAGTCGTCGTACGACTAAGATCTGTAACGACGCGACGATGCGTAATTTGTAGTCTTTTACCAGCTCTCGAGATGAGAATGATAGGCCAGAAAGCCTAACCAAGATGGCAACCGTTGATAGAAAACGCCACTCGAAACTTTGGTATGGAAATAGTCGTGATTTTACGTAGCATCTGTCATCCCGATACATTTTTTCTTTTCGATGTACAATACGACTATCATCTTGGCTAGGCACCTTTAGTCTGCGTTTCCACCAGAGATGTGCGAGGATACGTTACGCGGGATAGAATCACTACACGCCGAGCTAGGAAATAAAATGAAGTGATACGAGTGAAAAAAAACTTTTTTTCTTATTCAACGTATTTGTTGTGAGTATTGTATCCATAAATGTCATGTTAAACGTAAAATTGAATCACAGTTGTACATTTTGTGAAGTTGTAATTTAATATTTTTTGTGTCGACCGCGTCAATAATAATTATTATACTTACAGGAAGTACCTAATGAATTTCTAAATAATTTAATTTCAATTTGTTGGATCTATTTTAACTGACTGCATTTTATTCAGAAACTCGTTGTCTGCCTCCATTTTATTAGTGGTTAAAGTTGAGCAGGATGGGATTGAGAGAGTTGCTAAACTTGCTTTATTTGTTTTAGGAGTGTCTTCACGGTAGCACTCAGCATGATTTGATCGTTGACATGGTGTTCAAGTTACTTTATTATAGCGCCCGATTTGGTCGTAAACGCAAAACTTTGGAGGAGACGAGTTTGCTGCCTTATCGGCATTGTACAAAGGCCTTTTTGTGCCTAAGGATCCATTTTGATCGATTAACTAGTTTAAGATTCTACCGAATTAAATAATTTTTAACACGATGCTATTTTATACGTCTAAGTTACGCTTGTTGTCATTTAACACTGCATTTAACACGTCGTCGATCGTCGTTGTCATTATTTCCTGCCTTTTTATTAAATTGTGTTAAAATATGTAATTATTTCATTGTCGCCGGAACTTTTTGGTGACTTTTAGCATTTTTTTCTAACCTAGTTTCTACTTTTTACCTGAATTTTACTCTTGCCATCTCTTAGAGGATGAACTCGAGCAATATGTGTAGGTTTTAAACTTTTTCTTGTGTGAGTGATAAAATTTGTTCAGCCGTTTTTGAAAGTGAGTGAAATTGCATAATATAAATTCTTTACGGTAACAAGTGGCGCAATCACTCACAAGGTTTAACAAGCTGACGCTAGTATATTACATATATCTCAATATCTCTCATTTTTTGATTTTGAAATACCGAATAGTATATGGATAAAGGTTAGGGTGGTCTTTATTTCGTCGAAGTTATATATATTGTTCTACGGGGCACCCGCTTAATGTAAAATCTATCACTAAAAAACCATTGTATTTTTTTTTTCATAATTTTTAAATACATTTTAGGGGTCGCAATTCGCATTCGCAATTTTTCGATTTTTCGTTGTGGGGCGATGAGTCAGCTTGTGTTAACGTAGGCGAAGTGAAATCTGGACAAAGTTTTGAACATGTAAAAAGTAAACAAAATATTAAACTGATATATTATATCTAATTGCCAATTTAAAGTCTACATATCTGTCAATGAATCCGGTAAGTTTCATGGGCATTGGATTCTTTCTCTTGATGTTGTAGTCAATCTAGTAGCAAAGAGGGGTTTTGTGATGAGACCTGATTCGCCGCACTTGCTGACAAGAGGCAAAAAGACGACAAGGCGTCTCAGTACCGTTTTCAGCAAATATCTCTTGTCAGGCCTGTGGTAGACCATGTCGGTCTCGCATCGGTCTATTCAGCCACCAAAAACGTTGTCTCTCCGGTGTTACACCATAAATCGTCTGCAATAGACGCAAAGGCCAATGAGATTAGAACACCATCGTGAAACTGTATGTAATTTCTCCAGTACTATTTCCCTATGGCCGAAAGCGAAGATAGTGGAACATAAATTAAAATAAATTAAAATTTATATAAAATAATATTTTACCTTAAAAAAATGCCAACATGTGTGTTTTCGACACGGGTCCAAATTTTCAGTGCGGTAGCGACCCCTAAAATGTATTTAAAAATTCAAAAAAAAACATTGGTCTTTTAGTGGTAGATTTTACATTAAGTGTGTGCCCCATAGAAAAAATAACTTTGACAAATAAGGACCACCCTCATGTGCTAAAGGATACAGCCTACGCCTAAGGATACAGCTGGATACAGCCTGGACCATCCAAACACATTATCGGCAACAACATCAGCACTTCAATCAAATCACAATTTGGTTGTCCACAATATGCCATCAACGAATATTACCATATTCATTAGCCACAAAGTGCGGAGTAGATGTCATTCAAGAAAACTTAACTGGAAATAAAAACATTGATTACACATAATATTTTGTACCTATCTATGAAAAGTAGATAGAAATGCGATGTAAAAAAATGGGTAAAAACATTTTTTTCTACTTTTTCTTAATCAGAATAGGATACCTACCGATACACTTACCTACACTTAAGATATGATCACTAATGAGTTGGTTTAAGGGTCTCCGGCAAGCTCGGTTCTCCATACAAACGTAGTTCTGCTCTCATTTTAAAACGACTAGCTATAGATTACTCTGAAGCTTTGTACTTACAATAGGAAAGGGTATATATCTATGTCTGTAATTAGTTTATGTAGCTTCAAATACTATAGTTAAAAAAATCCAGCGAATTTAAGTTTTTCATACAAAACTTGTTTTTGTTCTATTTCGTTTGTTTTATAAACTGGAGCTATATAAACTAAGTTCAGACCTAGACATGCCTCATGTCATTGTATGTGCAAAGTTTCATTACAATCCAACACGCAGTTTTAAAATGAGAGCGGAACTACGTTTGTATGGAAAGGTGCAATTCGGCCGATCTTGCCGGATATCCATATTTTTATATATCTGATGTTAAATAGCTCTATGTTGTCAATGTCTAGTCAATAATTACGTTCAAATTAGTTTTAGACGTGAAATTTGCACGAGCCCCGACACGCCATGCCTGAACTCTGAAGTTGGTAACTTTGTTGCGACTCCGTCCCCACTTGCGACGTCCCGGAGGCATCAAGCTTAGTGTACAGGATTTATGGTGTATCTTAACGCAATCCTATTTATCTAATAGAACAAGATAGGACTGATGAGGTATAGAAAAAAAACCTTATACTATAAGTACCTACTGACGTGTGGATTTGGACCTCTACATAGGCATTATATTAGACTTATATTGACCGGGATATAGACCGTGATTACCTTTTGTATTATTTGTGAGCTCCCGATATTTTGACGCAGTTACATGCATCATGTTCACGGGTGACGATGTATGTATGCATGCATGTAACTGCGTCGAAATATCGGGAGCTCACAAATAATACAAAAGGTAATCACGGTCTATATCCCGGTCAATATAAGTCTAGTGAAACTAACCGTGAATCATTCAAAACTAGGCATTATATTATCAGCCTGAGTTTGCGACAAAATACAAATTAATCATAAGTTCAAACGATAAAATCTTTTTTATTATAGTTCAAACGATAAAATCTTGTTTTACTCCTGGGGGGTCTGGGCCTATACATATGTGCCGTACTAATATAATTATATTTATAAAATTTTTGGACTGTGTCCTTAATTAATGATGCAAAATTGTCTCTCGGTATGTAGTAATACATTCACCGCTGAGCTACGGTCGTAGCGCTACGTCGTAGCCGATAACATGGATTTCCCGGTATGTAGCGAAAATGCTTCGTGGAGGCAAAACAAATGTGTCGTCCTGTCGTCATTAGCGCTGAATGTAGTGGGTTAATAAGTACAGTTACAAGACACAGCCTTTTTAGGACAGACAAACGGACGGAGTAGGCTTTGGTTGACACCTTAATAATGCGACCTTTTACGAGGAAAGTGCTACCAGTGCGTGATTACTTAGATATTTATATTTTCCACAGTTTTCTTATACTCAATGTGTAGGTTTCTATGTGTATTTTAGGTGTTCTTATTAAAACATAAATAAACTAAATCAGAAGATAGGGAAGAAATCAAATTCAAATATACAGTTGTGGGGGCACCGGGCCCGGCGGCCGGGGCGCGTACGAGTATGAAGGTATCGCGTACTGCGGCAGCTCGCGTATCTTAGCTGTATACTTTTGGTTTGTTTACCTATATGATTCTACTAGTTGAAAGTATATTTTAGTCTCGTAGAAAAAGTATTGTATACAATAGTGATATAATCAAGCTTTTCAATCTCATACCTTACTTAAGCAACTACTCAGCAAGCTTCGTACACACGGTACTCGACTGAAAAGCTCTCTATTATATGATGATTTTATAAAATACTATTTTGTATTGACTGCTATTATATTGCACACAACTCTATTATACATATATATATATATATATATATATATATATATATATATATATACTATTTATTGTAGTAATGTATGCTTGTAACAGAACGCAACTACAGACTGCTTATAATGACCCAATGCATACGGGAGTGGGGGGACAACGAGCGTCGTTTCTGAGTACAGACGCTGTCAGATTATAATGAACTGTGTAACTATAGGATTAGCAATATTAGATCTCTCTCTCTTGTCTGGACGATCAATGGTGGTACATGTGTAAACGAAACATTAAAGGATTATTATAATAAACTCGGTGTTAACTGAAGAAACGTTTTATTACTAAACATTACATTTATTTGTGTTGATATAATTATACATATATATGGATCTGTCAGTAAAACTAATTATAAATAAGTATATGTATATGTGTATTCTAGTGATATTATCAATTTGTCAAATTTTAATATATTTTATGTACATCCATATCATAACCTCCCTGTAATATATTCAGAAACGATAAGCTAACGGCCTATATTAACAAACCTGTATCTGTGGGTGCGTCGTAATTTTAACTTTACGTTATCGATAACCGATACCTTATATAATTACATTCAAATTTACAACATCTCTGAGGAGCAAAGAAATTTGATTTGGCCTCTATTCTAATATCAGTCGAGATGACGTTTTGACAAATTTCGCATGTTACTTGATATAGAACGATTGGGCAGTAGGCCCTCGGCTTTAGTTTGTCTCTCAAGTATAAAAAACCGGCCAAGTGCGAGTCAGACTCGCGTTCCAAGGGTTCCAATTACATAATTTAAACAATGTATTTTTCATGCGAAATGTCTTTAAAAACCCGTAGGGGTCGGATCAAAAACTAAGTAATTAAGTCCGACTCACGCTTGACTGCACATTTCTAATAGGTTTTCCGGTGATCTATAGGTAAAGATCTATTTCGTGTATTTTTTTCAAAATTTTTGGCCCAGTAGTTTCGGAGTTAAAGGGGGGAATGGTCATTTATTGCCTATTTTCGTGAATAACTTCTAAACTGTTTATTCTAAAATTATATAAAAAATATATTTAAGATTCTCAAAATGAGCTCTTTCATTTGATATGTAACACGATATAGTTTGACAAACTTTATTTTTTAATTTTTTCATTTACCCCCCAAAAATGGCCCCTGTGTTTAAAATTAATTTGTTTACGTTACATGTCCATCTTTGGGTCATAAACTTACATATGTGTACCAAATTTCAACTGAATCGGTTCAGTAGTTTTGGAGAAAATAGGCTGTGACAGAAGGACAGACAGACAGACAGACAGACGCACGAGTGATCCTATAAGGTTTCCGATTTTTCCTTTTGAGGTACGGAACCCTAACAACGGATGTGACATGCCCGAAAAAGTTTGCATTACCGCCATTTGACCTTTAATTAGTTTGTAAGTATTTTATAAAATTACTTTGTTTTGTTGAAGCTTATGATATCGATGTAGATTAAGCAGTGTATGTAACTGTACTTAATTAGGCGTTATGTAGCAGTCACATAAACTTCTAATACATATTTAATTTAGTCGTATCAATACTTTAATTAAAAGTATAATACACACACAAAGTACAGTAATGTTGTGAAACGTCACTTTAACCCAAGTTAATAATTGGCGCCATTTTGTGCAGAGCCGAACTGAGCTATCATTGTTTGCACAGAAATATTGACTTATTTTAATTGGTTCTGGCCATGAATAATAATTATGTGCCGAACAATGTTACCCTCGCCAACTATTAAGAAAAATCAATTCGGTGTGTAAGTATATTTAACAATACCGTAGCTACCAAATTTTTACTTAAAAGGTTTGTGTATGTTACGTACCGTAAAACATTTTTCCTAGTTAAAATTAGTTTTTGGGATTGGGTCAGTGTATATCGCGTTTTTACTAGTTAAAACTAGTTTTTTCTGTAAGGCCTCGGTGAAAACTAGTTTTAATCTAGAAGGAAGTCTTTCAACAGTGACTCTCCTAACTAAAATCGCAGCTGTGTGCTCAATAATAATAAGTTACAAAAAAGTCGCATGTCAGCAGATTTAAACAACCTTAGGTATCCAAATGAGTCAAGTAAAAAAATCCTACATTCACACGTCTACATCAGACAGCATGAATCTAAATAAACTCTGATTTGTAATTAGATTCCAAAAAACTAACCTCACTCAGATCCTTTTTCTTTCGTAATAATGGAAAATTTGTAAAGAAGTAAACTCAAATTTCCCTTTTGCATACTCTAGCATTTAAAATAAATATAGATGTATCCTTTTAGCTTTGTTTAGTTTCTTAAAACATACGAAAAAGAGAAAAAGTGAGGTTAGTTTTTTGGAATCTAATTACAAATCAGAGTATAGATACCCCAAAAGCACCATACAAAATCACCGAGGACCCAAATTTTCATACAAAAAGTTCCTGAGGAAAAACGGGCTGTGTACTTTTTAGGATGACTCTATCGTAAAATAGTTATTTGTGCAACAAGAGAGGAAAGTTGGTTTTTCTTGCGAGTGTTTATTTTGAGTCCCGAGAAAGCGAAAGATTGCATAATTGATTCACGAGCGAAGCGAGTGATTCTAAGTTAGAATCTTGAGCGTAGCGAGGGACTCAAAAACACGAGATGTAAAATAACTTTGCTCTCGTGTTGCACACATAATTTTTCACCTCAGTAGTGAGAACATATTAAAATTTAAAATGTATTTCGAATTACACAGAATAATACAGACAAAAAAAAAGGAATAAAAGTATGAAGTGGCATTTCATGGCCTTCATTAAATTAAAAAGCTACTTTGTTTCACTCCCTGGAGTGAGGAAAGTAGCACTTTCTTTACTCCCTGAAGTGAGGAAAGTCGCACTTTCCTCACTCCAGGGAGTGACGAAAGTAGTCTTGTTGGAGCTACTGAGGTGAAAAAATATGTACGTACAGTTAAAGCCTTACCAGGAATATATGATCACGCGCCATGTTGCGGATTTTCACTGGAACTGATATTTTTATACTATACTGAACTCATGAAATAAAACCGGCCAAGTGCGAGTCGGACTTGCGTTCCAAGGGTTCCGTACATTACACAATTTAAACAATGTATCTTTTATGTGAAATGTCTTTAAAAAACCCGTAGGGGTCGGATCAAAAACTAAGTAATTAAGTCCGACTCACGCTTGACTGCACATTTCTAATAGGTTTTCCGGTGATCTATAGGTAAAGATATATTATGTGTATTTTTTTCAAAATTTTAGACCTAGTAGTTTCGGAGATAAAGGGGGGAATGGTCATTTTTTGCCTATTTTCGTGAATAACTTCTAAACTATTTATCCTAAAATTATATAAAAAATATATTTAAGATTCTCACAATGAGCTCTTTGATAAACTTTATTTTTTAATTTTCTCATTTACCCCCCAAAAGTGGCCCCCGTGCTTAAAATTAATATGTTTACGTTACATGTCCATCTTTGGGTCACAAACTTACATATGTGTACCAAATTTCAACTTAATTGGTCCAGTAGTTTCGGAGAAAATAGGCTGTGACAGACGGACAGACAGACAGACAGATAGACGGACAGACAGACAGACAGACAGACAGACAGACAGACGCATGAGTGATCCTATAAGGGTTCCGTTTTTTCCTTTTGAGGTACGGAACCCTAAAAACTATGAAAACGGATTATATCGCGTATATTAAATTTTTAATACATCCCGACGTTTCGAACCTCTTACATCGTTCGTGGTCAACGGGTGACTGAGGAAAAACTACAAAGTGCAAAATTACCCACATACAAAAAATAATGAACCATAAACTATGAACTTTAAGGCTGGTTGTACATGCAAAATCGGTTCATAAGGCGATAAGGCGTTATAATCCGTTTTCATAGTTTTATTTCAGGAGTAACTATCGCGGTAACCGAAGACAATAATAATGATAGATTTAATAATAATGGCATTCAATTTTTTTTTAATCTCTCATACATCGAACCTATAATATCGATGCAGATAAGATATGCATAAGTGGTCTATTCAGATAAATGATTCATAATGATGACCGATTCATCTTAATAGCAACAATTTTACAATTATTTAAATTGTGGGCATTTCAGTCTAATGTTTACACAAGATTTCATAGCAAAATTTGGTCCTTATACTTTCAGGATCAATTATACAAACAAATACTACACGCGATTACATAAAGAATATTGACCAGGTTCGATTCCCGGTTATGTATGACAGTTTAAAAAAGTTTGAATGTCATTATTATTAAATCTAAAATCGACGCCATGGTTGCTAAGAACAGATTTCGCTATATCTCATAGTTTCTGACTTCTCCATACTGACCCATTTGGATTAATCGCCCTGTATACTGTTGTAGACCAACACAGTAATACTTCTGTAGAGAACGTTTTTGTAATTTTTTAATTTATTTATTTTGTATAACCTGTATTATTTGTTTACCATCTTATCAATGACAAGAACGATGTAAACAGAAATGTCATAATGTCATTTGAAATGTGTCAATGTATGTAAAGGGTTTTGCCGAATACGAATGATTTTATTAAATTTTTTCATGAGTCCTTGACTCTTTTTTAAAAGCAAATTGCTTTACCCACCTCCAAAAGAAAAAATCAAGTATTGTGAGATTGGGTAATCGGGGGGCCACAAGGTCTCTGCAAATCTGCCAATCCACTGATTTTCAAACATTTCACATAATCGATTCGCACTTGAATAGCGATATGAGGCGGTGCACCATCATACTGGTGCTGGTACTAAGTCTGAACGTTGTGAGCCAGAGGCAAATTTATTCACAGCAAAAATTAAAGTCGTTGTTGTAGTTGGTCGTAGTAAAAATCTGTTTATTTATTTGACGTGACACCCAACTTCAAATTTAGGTTTAAGTTTGAGGTTTGACGAAAGAAAGTAATTTATGGGCATAACTAAACCTTTTTATAAGCATACAAAAAAGGTTTTTATTACCTACTTACTTGTCATGATTACAATGACAAATTCTAAATGTCAGATATTTATTATTATCACGATATATCCAAGTAAAATGTATTATTTACAAATCAGTAGGCACGTATAATTTTACACTCGGTTATGCCTTAAAATGAGCGTAGTGAGGGATTCAAGTGTTAACGCCCAAGGTGAAAATAATTTTGCTACCATGTGACACATACTGCTTTTCACATCACCTATGAGGAAAATACATACATATATTAGGTTTCAAAACATTATTATTTTAAGCAAAGATCGATACGGACAAAGTGCCAAAAATATGTATAGACGACCTTAGTATAGGTACAGTCAGCTGCAGAGAAAAGGTACCCCCCCCGCATAGAAGTTTGTATGCAAAGGTGCTAAGCGAATAGTATTGCTGACTGTACATACTTCTGGCACTTTGTCCGTATCGATATTTTCAGACGTGACTATACTGACAAATTAAAAGTACCTACAGCTCATAATTATGTACCTAATATCTTTTCAAATACAGCAGCAAACACCTAAAATGATACAATGAAAATCAAGTTCATTATTTTTGTAGATTTTTCTGGTAACAAATTAGCTAGAACCCCTTTGAACCAAATCTTCGGAAGAACACTATGAAGACTGATAGCACTTATACATATTTATTATTATAAAGTTATTGATTTAAACTAAGTATTTACAAATTTATACACAATACAGAACCGCATAATTATGCTTTGTGAAATATTTGTACAAAACTTTTTAAATATAAACTTTTTAAATTGCATAGTCAAGTATGGCTGCGTTTAATGAGACCTACAATGTCAAAATAAAAATTAAATTATTATACGAATATTTTTTACGTTTCTTTGTAAATATTACGCTAATTAATTCATTTACTTAATTTAAGTATGCTATTAATTAATTTAAAATACGCTAATTACATTTATTGTTTACAATTACAACAAAATATTATTTAAGTTAGAAAAATTGTATGCACGTATTATAAAGAAATTGTAATCAATTATATGCATACTAATTTCATATGTAATAACAACTGGCGGATTCACCAATTAAAACTACATTTATCTGCTGAATGATATGTAGTTTAATGTTATTTTTACAAAACGTTCTAAATGTTCTCATTTATATTATATATCCCTTCTTTTTGACACTTGCGTTTCGTTCTTCCTCATATAAATGGCGTTTTGTTTTAATCAACAGTTTTAGGTATGCTAATATACAATACTAGACATTTACTGGTATTATTCAACTATTAAATATTAACAATATTTATATCAATGTTGATAATGTTTTATAAAAGATTCAATTACAATAATACCATAAACTCTTTAGATACACTCAACGTCAGAGAGCTATATATGTCTATCTCACTTTACTACTTTAGGCTCAGTGTAGGCTGTCAAGCCTACAACTGAACCAGTCTATATTACTAATAGGAACAGTCTTAGAAAAATATCTAACAGTCGGCCTTCCTGATAAACATTTGTTTGTCCCTAAACAAAATACTAACAATGAACTAAAAAAAAACTTAATAATTTTAGTTACACAAATGTGAAACAATTTTCATATTCATTAACATGTGAAATATGCCAACCCATTGCAGTCAGTCATATTTCCCATACTATGAATTCATTAAGATGTGAAATATGCCAACCCACTGCAGTCAGTCATATTTCCCATCCCATGCGTAAAGTTAATAATACTAATTCATTAAGATGTGAAATATGCCAACCCATTGCAGTCAGTCATATTTCCCATACTATGAATTCATTAAGATGTGAAATATGCCAACCCATTGCAGTCAGTCATATTTCCCATCCTATGCGTAAATTTAACAATACTAATTCATTAAGATGTGAAATATGCCAACCCATTGCAGTCAGTCATATTTCCCATACTATGAATTCATTAAGATGTGAAATATGCCAACCCATTGCAGTCAGTCATATTTCCCATCCTATGCGTAAATTTAACAATACTAATTCATTAAGATGTGAAATATGCCAACCCATTGCAGTCAGTCATATTTCTCATACTATGAATTCATTAAGATGTGAAATATGCCAACCCATTGCAGTCAGTCATATTTCCCATCCTATGCGTAAATTTAATAATACTAATTCATTAAGATGTGAAATATGCCAACCCATTGCAGTCAGTCATATTTCCCATACTATGAATTCATTAAGATGTGAAATATGCCAACCCATTGCAGTCAGTCATATTTCCCATCCTATGCGTAAATTTAATAATACTAATTCATTAAGATGTGAAATATGCCAACCCATTGCAGTCAGTCATATTTCCCATACTATGAACTCATTAAGATGTGAAATATGCCAACCCATTGCAGTCAGTCATATTTCCTATCCTATGCGTAAATTTAATAATACTAATTCATTAAGATGTGAAATATGCCAACCCATTGCAGTCAGTCATATTTCCCATACCATGAATTCATTAAGATGTGAAATATGCCAACCCATTGCAGTCAGTCATATTTCCCATCCTATGCGTAAAGTTAATAATACTAATACCGCACTATGAGCTTCTCAACTGGTTCTAGCTACCCACGACTTCCAGCCCCAGCTGCACCGTGGACTTCACCAGTTCACAATTGATCCGGTCACCCAACGCTTACAGCCTTAACTGCTCCGTGGACTTCACCAGAAACCATTAGCCATCTATTAACTTTAAGCATTAACAGAACTTTGCAATTACATCTGATCACCCAACGACTTCCAGCTCCAGCTGCACCGTGGACTTCACCAGTTTACAATTGATCTGGCCACCCAACGCTTACAGCCTTAACTGCACCGTGGTCTTCACCAGAATGTTATAAGTAGCACACAATTGTCACAGTCATAACACTTTTTATACTAATAATATTACCTTTTACAATTAAAAGATATATCTAAGTATAACATTTGATAATAAATGCTAATAATTTGCAATGTTTCAATTGAATTAACTCTAGCAACTAAAGCCGATCTCAGACAATATGTTAATTAATTTAATCACAATTACTTCTTATCATTCTCACTGTCTGTTTCCGAACTAGCATTTTGTAACATTTTACTTAACAAACATTAGTCTCTAGTGTATCATCAAGAATTTTGTTTCATTAACCTCAGTTACATTATGTGACATTTCAACCTTCGCTACAATAGCCTCTACTGTTGCAAATATTCACCTAATGTGACATTTCACTCCGTACCACACCAGTCACCAGTACAGCCATGCGAACCACATCACTCAGAACCAAGTCAAACATATTTATCAACAAATAACAGCAAAATTGTCATTACTTTCTTTTAACAAATAAACATGACACTTTGATAAACAACAATCATTTTCATTGACCTCCATTTTTTTTTTTGTACTAATTACATGAATTACTTCGGTGGAATAATATCTCGTTCAAACAAATAGTTATATTTTACTTACTATATTATGCACCATAAAGTTGAAAAGAAGTGAAATATAAGGCGAAGACTAGATAACAACAGGCTGCCACTGTTCTCGCTATCTGTTACTTTGTTTGAGATAATTCAACATATAATAAGAAGAAGAAATCTAGAAATCAAAAATATTTAAATTAATCTGTTGAACCTGAATCATTCACATATCATTTATCATAACCTTATACTTTAGGTATGCATGACTGTATACAATCAATAACCTAGACACTTTTGCATTTCCCTTGTTTTATCACCACATAGGTGACATCGAACATCGGGCTTCATTCGAACAAGCCATTCATAATCGGTTATCAGTTAGGTTAGCTCTGAAAGTTGGCACGTTTTCTTGCTTGCATAACACATAACTTCTGCGCCTCATACGTCTTCCCAAGTCACATCAGGGGACTTGTGTTGTGACGTAGCTGATTGGTGCTCAGCAACTACAATGTCTCCGATCCGATGACTGTGCGCCGCTTAGTCCTACCAGACTCACAAGAACGCTTAGGTGTGCAGGACTGCACCACCACGCAGTGGCAGAGACTCGCACCGCTGCGCGCGCTGCTCAGATGTGCAGACTCGCGCAAATTTTTGCCAGTACATTCTGTAAACATAAGTCAGGGCAATAATTGTGTTCGTCATAACATAGCATTTTTCGATTCGACATTTCAAATTACGGTTGAACTATCCTTGCTTACTATTTTTTTTTTTTTTTTATAATTTATTAAAATGTTTGATCACAATGAATTGAACATGATCTAACGGGGGTGGCTTGTGCCAAGCAGTGGGACGTCATCTGATAAAACTGATGATGATGATCAAATACACCGACAACATCAACATATATCAAAATACAATACACACTTATATAACAAGTCACATATGTATATCTCTATCGAGATTCTCATATTCAAAATTGGTTTTATGAGAATTAAATAATGTCAATACTGCTGTATGGGCTATTATTTTCAAAGACATATGGGATAGAATAAATGACAATTAATTATTGTGTGTAGCCTTAATTATCGATATGTCCAAGGCTTTCAACTGTCTCATTCACAAAGTTTTACTCAGGCAATTACAAAACACAGGCGTAAGAGGTCATGCTTTAAATCTGATTGAAAACTTTTCTAATAGACAACAATGTACAGTTGTTTAAAAATATTGTAATAATTCCAAAACAATTGAAAAATATCAATCGGAACATGAGACAGCAACTACAGGCGTGCCCCAGGATAGCGTTCTAAGACTTCTTTTGTTCTCGGTTTACGTGAATGAACTCCCGAAGGTTGTCTACAAACTCTGTGTACTATTCGCCGATGACGTAACGATTTTTCTTTTCAATGCAAATTCAAATGTCTCAATTTGGAGAACAACATAAATTGTACATTAATAAAAATAAATAAATCGAATGGCTAGGAAAACTAACCCTAAATTTAACCAACACATATGTTATACATTTCAGAAGTTTCAATTCAATCCCGATGACATTAAATATTAGTGAAGCAAGGGTTGCTATTGAACTACAGACAGCATTAAATTTTTGGGAGCAAAATTTATCCCACATGTAACTGGAAATCCCATATATTTTAATTTACACAAAGGGTACATGCTTACAAACAAAATTTATGCATCGCCAAACTGTAACCAGTTTGCCAATAAAAGCATATCTAGTCAATGTTACACTTTATCTATACTATCTGAATCATGCTCAGAAGAAATCACTAGAAATGCATGGGAACATCTATCG
The DNA here is from genome assembly GCF_947568885.1 of Cydia strobilella. Taxonomy (NCBI): domain Eukaryota; kingdom Metazoa; phylum Arthropoda; class Insecta; order Lepidoptera; family Tortricidae; genus Cydia; species Cydia strobilella. The sequence continues at coordinate 11,448,451 of NC_086042.1, read as the reverse complement.
GTTGCTTACCTATGGAATTATCTACTGGGGAAATTCTACGGCTGTCCTGTGTCATCTTCTGTACACAGTTTGTCAGTGTTTTTATTCTATTCTGTTCCATTTATAGTAAGCCACCTTTCTATGTTAATTCTTCCCATAAGCACAAGTTTATTACCTTCATGTCAATACATCAATAATCTATTATATTTTATCTTTCATAACACATATGTAGTGCCATTATAAATTACCGCCATCATTCCATGATATGCCAAAAATGGAATGTAACAGTATAAGATTTGCTTGCATAAAAAAAACCAAATACTTCAATTTGTTAAAACAAAGATCTTGTGTTGAGAATACTTAACTTCTCTCCTAGTGGTACATACAGCATTCAACTCAGTAACACTTGACATACTACCTGCAGTCATCTCTCACCGCAGATTTCCTTCACTGCAAGGAACTTCCTGCACCATCCAGCTCGGTGAGGACTCCCATCCCAGCTGCAGTAGCCATTTGTGAAGACATTTGAGCATTTCTAACAACACACAACATGCAACATTTAACAAACAGCAACATGTGATCTTCTCACTTTTTTTTTTTTTTTTTTTTTCAATATGCCTCATAAAATTATTGCACTGTAAGAATTAACTTTTGTAATATGAAGCTTAACTTAGGAACAAACTCATTCAGAAATATTATTATCCTTTAACAAGGCATTCAGTTATTATTCTAATCATTCTTGTATTATAAAAGTAATATTGACTAAGTTTTCCATGTCCATGACTAACCAAGACTTCATTGATAGTCCTATTTAGATGGACACAATTTTCATTCGACAACAAAATATGATCATGAATAGTAAATAATTAAAATTAGCACATATACAAGTACCATAATTTAAAACCATATCTATTGTCCTTATTTTATTAATTCACTTCTGAACAAACTGTCTGTTATCATATGGTTAACGTCAAGAGTATGTCCTTGTTCATGGCACATATCACTTCAACCATCACATGCCTTTAGTGTCCATGCTGGCTATTTATTTGCAACATGTTAACAAATATAACAAATTTTAATCATATCATGTGTACAATTTCAATCCCTCGGGAACATACGTCACAAATGGCTAAGCATTTGTATAATTCAATTTTATCTGATCAATACCTAATACTCACTTGTCAATTGTCCAATTTTTACCATGCTATATTATTACTTACAAATTATGTGAACGTCGCTCACATAACAGTAAAAACTTGTGTAATTTGGTCTTACCTTGTTCAATATTGTATTTGTCAATCAATCAAAACCTTTCACACAGGGCAGTATTACTTACTCATTTGTGTATAATCATTATGCATGGCCTGTGTGGGTATGCAGACATAAAGCATGATCTGTTAAACAATATGGTACCTCCAGCAGAAAACACATTTATTCTGTGAAAATATAAATGAAGCAACAACTTTATCTGAAATGACAATTATTACCATGATATCAATTGCATAAACATACATAATTAGCACAGGTGCTCTATCACATTCACGACAATAATATTCAAAGTGTAATCATAATCACACACCACATACTCTCAAACTATATTACTTTTCATCTTAGAATGCTTAAAATATTATTAACAAGAAAAATTCTCTCACTTTTAAAAGTTATTAATAACCAAACTTTTATATTGATAACATGTAAAATACTTAATCAAATTATTTTTATTGTTAATACTAGAACTTACCAATAACAACCATAGCCTTTAGTGTTTAACATAAACTCAACAATAAATCAGAAGACAAACTACCATATAATAAACATATAACATCTAACATATAGATATACCATATAACATCTCGACACAGTATTTCTATACTTGTCACCGATGTGTGATTTTTATAAAATTAGATTCCAGGATAAATATTATATCTAGTTTAGATGGCAGTCATAATCATTATGTTTTTATTTATTTATTAGTTATTTGCAATTGCCTTTCTTTGCATGTTTTAAGGTTAATATATGTCCATTGTTATCGACATGAATATTCTTGTATATGCCATTAAAACTAAGATTTTAGGCTGTAAAGTGTTTGCATATGTGAAATATTAACCTACAACACAACCTTAACAGGTTTTCCTTGATTGTGCAATAATATTCAAGATTTGACACTATGGCACTTGGTTCTAGAACTGCTTACAGAAAATATTAAATTATAACTTACATGGCTTGAACATCATTTCATCATACCTAGCTTACCATACGTCGTATACCAAATAATTTTTCGTATTTAGCAAGAGTGACGCCATTAACCAAGGTTATGTACACCTTCATAACCCTTCGTGTGCCAAACTCCATTTTGCACATATCTGGACATATGCCATTCTCCGACTGCTGCTAGGAAGGAATATCGGCTCGTCTGCCACTGTCCCGCTGCGGAACAGTTCTTAGGTTCTCTCTCTTGACGAAAAGTTGAGTGCCAAGAATAGATTCCTTACTGCTGGCGTCCATTTGGATGAGCGGGTAAACTACGGCTTTTTCGCGAATCAGAATATCTTGTGGACGTAAATTTTTTATGCCGCTTCTGATAATAACAACTGGCGGATTCACCAATTAAAACTACATTTATCTGCTGAATGATATGTAGTTTAATGTTATTTTTACAAAACGTTCTAAATGTTCTCATTTATATTATATATCCCTTCTTTTTGACACTTGCGTTTCGTTCTTCCTCATATAAATGGCGTTTTGTTTTAATCAACAGTTTTAGGTATGCTAATATACAATACTAGACATTTACTGGTATTATTCAACTATTAAATATTAACAATATTTATATCAATGTTGATAATGTTTTATAAAAGATTCAATTACAATAATACCATAAACTCTTTAGATACACTCAACGTCAGAGAGCTATATATGTCTATCTCACTTTACTACTTTAGGCTCAGTGTAGGCTGTCAAGCCTACAACTGAACCAGTCTATATTACTAATAGGAACAGTCTTAGAAAAATATCTAACATATGTCTTTGTGTCAATATTTCATACTGGCAACAAAATGTCATTAAACAGAAAAGTGCCACTTTGATCCCTCCTAGCAGGGAAGAAAAGTTCCCTTTTCGAATAGGTGATGTGAAAAATAAGTTTTCACCTCAGAAGCTCGAACAAGCCTATTTTCGTCACTCCCTGGAGTGAAACAAAGTAGCTTTTTAATTTAGTGAAGGCCATGAACTGCCACTTCATACTTTTATTACTTTTTTTCTGTATTATTCTGTGTAATTCGAAATACATTTTACCCTTTAATATGTTCTCACTATTGAGGTGAAAAATTATGTGTGCAACACGAGAGCAAAGTTATTTTACATCTCGTGTTTTTGAGTCCCTCGCTACGCTCAAGAATCAAACTTAGAATCACTCGCTTCGCTCGTGATTCGATTATAGTATCTTTCGCTTTCTCGGGACTCAAAATAAACACTCGCAAGAAAAACCAACTTTCCTCTCTTATTGCACAAATAACTATTAACCGACTGCAAATAGCAAGTACTCAACCTAAAATTTAAATTAATAATTTTTAAAAACTGCTGCAAATGTAACACAAACCATGCCATTACGCTATACCTACTCCATTTAGATGTTAGCCAGTTTAAATGTTGTTGTTAGTCTCATCGTCTGCCAATCGATATGATATAATAGACATGTTAATACACATGTTAATAGCGCCCTCAAAAATTTCGTCGAAAACCGACAGAATGGCTATAGGACGGAAGGTGGTAATATCTGTGGCGGCAGCTTCCTTTGGTACAAACACCGTTCGTCGACGTTCTCGGTCTGCGGCCTGGATCTTCACCTTTATTGTAAAGGTTCATAATGTTTATTTTGATTAGTAAGTTTTAAACCTGAGAAAATTAAAATTATAGCAATAGTTCAAATCAAACTAATTACCGCTGTCGAGTGACAGAGAAAAAGTGAACAGAGTTCGTTGCGGCATGGTAATTAAATTAAATTAAATTTCTGTTAGTTCTAGTCAGAGCTCTGCCAAAGTGCATTTGGTTTATTTGCTACTGCTACCAATGAGTTGGACGGCTAAATTCAATTGGACGTCCCTAGGTATAACTAACTTGTTTATGCAGTCTATGCTATTTGATGCATTTTAGGGACTAAGTAAATAATTATTTAAGTTTTGGTTAAAGCCGGCCATGCAATTTTTAAGAGAGATTTGTGATAGAATATTTAGATGGATGTGCAATACTTTCTTCTTTTATACGATACATAACCTATTTATATATATATACAGTAAATATAATAAAAACCGGAACGAATTTCTGAAACTCATTTCGCTGGCGTGTATAAAATAATTGATGCAATCTGTTTTAAACGTGTGTTATGTGTGTAATATAAAAATAAGGCGATAAATCGGATGAATGGTTACATCTACAACATGACACTTTTAAAAAGAAGGCTGATGAATAGCTGTATAACTTTTTTGCACCAACAAGCCGGCCGGTGAAGCGTCGCGCAATCAAGGCGCGTACAACGTCGCAATACTTGCAATCAGAAGCACCCACATTGTTGCACCTCCAACGCACATTGTGGCACCTGGGACTGGCTCCCATTTCTCTTGTTCGCTTCAGCGGCTGCACGCTGCCGTGTCTTTTCACTGCAATTGTGTTGCGCGTCATTGTCTAGTTTCATTTATTCTCCCCTATACAAGCTCACACGACAGCTTTCTCTTTTCCAACCTATTTGTAAACAAGTTTGCTTTCATTGTGATGATTGAATTAAGTTATGGTTATTTGGGTAGGTACGGTAAGTACATTTAAAGTGTGGTTTAGTAAAACCAGTCCACGCTGGTCGTAACATATCTGGGGGCACGGCAGTGCCCCGCCAAGTACAGCAAAACAAACAAAGCAGGCACAGCGCCCTCTGTTCTCAAAGCCATTCAGGGCATTTTCGACCCCCTTCTAACTTCGTTATGAATAAAGCTATAAGCTTAAATTTTCAGTGACTAAGAGGGCATAAGTAATAAAACAAACGTACGATCTCAAATAAATTTAGTTTAAACTTAAGAGTTTAAGAAGTAACTGTAAGTCAAAGTTTCTTAATTTTATCACTGATCACTCAAGTACATCAATCATCAATCATCAATAATCTTAGGTACTTCTAAAAAACACAAAAGCTACAAATTTTGAACATAATTAGCGTTTAGCCTATAAAGTACTAGAAAAATCTAGCATACCTCAATTTAGGAAGCATTTTCTAACTTACAAAATGCATTAAGTAAGTTCGTAATTGTATGTAATTGTAGGAAATTACAAAGTTACTAGTGCGTTCGTCACACTCATTATGTACTTACTATGTACTAACTTGGCTGAAGCGATGACCCAAAATGAGTCGTGACCTTCAACAACAGCACGCTCATCACACTCATTATTACATATAATATATTGCCAATATTGTAGGTAGTAAATTACAGACGCTTTTATATCCATAGTGTTTCGAGAACAAACAATGCGAACAATGAAACAGGAATCGCTGAAATATGCCACACCGAGTTTTAGCGACTACCTATATACAAATACAGATAATATCTTAAAAATTATCGGCCCGCCCCGGCTTCGGACGGGTTACACAAAACCTAAACAAATTATAGTCCTAAACCTTCCTCAGCAATCACGCTATTCATAGGTTAAACCGCATTTCAGATTTCAGATGATTTATTCATAAATTGTCATCTCATTTACATGTCAAACAATAATACAAAATATTCAAATGCGTGAAAACACAAAATATTAATGAAATAAAACTATGTAAACCGATTATATCGCGTATATTGAATTAATAATACATCCCGACGTTTAGAACCCTTTACACACGCGATATAATCCGTTTACATAGTTTTATTTCATGAGTAACTATCGCGGTAACCGAAGACAATATCACAAAATATTCAAATGCATGAAAATCCGTTCAGTAGTTTTTGAGTTTATCGCTAACTATGTTTTATAATGTGTAGTGATCAAGCCACATTACATTAGGGATAATTTATTTGAAATATAGGTGTTATTTTACCGTCGTAGGTAATATGAAAGTGCCAACGGTCATCTATCACTCTATATAATGTGACATATCTGGATCCACGATTTGATTTTTAACGGTCACATTGGTTACAGGATTGAGAGAATTATTTTGAAATGGAAACGAATGTTACGTAAGAAAGTGCCATATCTAAAAACCAGCATATTTGTATTTTAGAAAATCTTGTATTTTTCTTTATACCAGTACTTTTCGTAAAAAATAAAAACTTGCTCAATTCGTCCAAAAACAAAACTGTCATAAGTTAGCTCTTATTTCATGAATTGTTTTTCTAGCGGCGTTTCTTATGATATTAATATATCTTCATTATCTACTAGCTTATGCCCGCGACTTCGTCTGCGTTAAATGATGATTGATAAAAACTACCATTTGTCCATCCCCGGGCCTTAAACTATCTCCATACCCACCAATTTCATCTAAATCGGTTAGTTATGTTCGTCAGAAATTCTTAGTTGCATTTTTTTTAATTAATAAGACAAACGTAAATTTGTTATTTTACATGTGTTATTTAACTTTGCTTATACATATTGTTTTGTATCTTAACTACCTATCGAATTCAACGGGACACTAAGATTTTCGTCATATATTTAGCATTAAAGTGTTTGCTGCTGTCTTAGAACTCAAGTTCGTCTGAATTTGTTATTCCGGGCCTTCAATTTAAAGAATCCTTATTTGCCTGTGGCACAAAATACAATATATTTTTAAATAAACACAAGCGCTGGTTTTCAGAACATGTTGGTAAAAACCTTAGAGAATCTCCGACTTGTATGAATGTCCCGTTAATACAAAGTTGTGGTCATCTATGTGCGCAAGCTCATCAATCACGCTGATATTGCGTGAGACGTCAACTTGTGATGACGGGAACCGTCACTTCTGTTTATATGCTTATCAGGATTACATGCATTTTGATGGATCAAATGTGAAAAATATTGTAAAGACCCGAATTTAAATAATGGAAACTGAATGTACCGATGGGATAGCTTTTGGTCTAGTAAGAGCTCCACGTGTTTCTTTCCAGCTCTATTCATAAATACATATAGGTTGATGAAATAATAACTGTGGCGTAAAGCCAGTGGACTGTAATTTGACTGTTATGTCAATATCATTAATCATATAAAGTTGTGTACCTAAAGGTAACATGAAAATACCGCATTCTTTGGAAATTCAATTAAAGTTTTAGCTTTCTTTGCGTTTTTTGTAAATGTGAATTATGAGTGAATGTATTTAATAGGTACCAAGTAAAATATGTAAGTACTTAGTTTAAATATCAATTTGTTATCTAGTGCGACGTCGTAACCCGTACCATTGTGTTCCGATATTGAAGCGAAAACTCTTCGCAATGGCAGCGGTCTAACGCAAGAATGAATTGAAAGGATATATTTTCTTCATCTAAGAACATATTTATATTTATTGGTATATACCTATTATATTCATATACGTATATATTATTGTTATATATATTTATTTTATCTTCATATTTCATTTATATTTGTGCCTATTAATTTTAAGCATCTAGTTTTAGTGTTCTTTACATGTATACCCCGCACCAACTTTACTTCTCTGTTTTGCCTAAACGTTGACTGGTAGAGAACCGCCTTTTGTCACTGTATATTTTTACTGTGCAATAAAGTGTAAATAAATAAATAAATATACCTAGTACGGAAATTGTATATCTTAGGCGTTAAAATCCTTTGAGAAGATGCAGACTATAACTTAAGTTGATGGGAAAGCATGAGTGTGAAATTGCAAGTGTCTTAAACAAGTCCAGTAACCATCAGTCGAAAGCCATTCAAGTTACACAGGTCAACGACAAAGCCTCTAATAAGTTTCCACTGATCCGTAAATAGTTAAGTTTTTCCTCGACCGTTGGTAAACACGGTTTATTTGAATTTCACTAGCCCGTCCGTCAACGGTTCGCCCACAATTTCGTCTGACGAGAAGCAAATATTGGCTAGCTGTTCACTTTCCCGCCCTTTCATGTTCGCCTTTATTCGTGATTTTGTCACAGAGGTAAAAATGTAGGCATGCTCATTGCCTTCTGCAAGCTCAGATATAAAATAAAGTCTTATGCCAATATTTCAAATTTAACATTTAAACGGAAAAATCAAGAAATTTATATATGTAAGTACAAAAGGTAATCAAGTTATTAAAACTTTTAGTACTACTTGTGCAAAAATGGTATTTTTATTTAGAAACCAATATTAAAATCTTTCGATTGATGCGAATTGAATTATTTTATTTATCTGGGATTAAGAATATAGGTTGTTCATTATTACGTTATTTAATTTAATTAATGCTGTGACTGTGCAAATGTTTGCGTAACCCAATAAATTATACCCGAAAGATAGGTTACGAAATACGTAACATAAATGACGATGATAAATGCCCGTTCGTAACTGCTATCTGATTTTATTTATTAAATACTCGCATTCGGAAAACCAGGCACTTAACGTATCTAGGTCAATGTTCGCCAGCTCTGTTAAAACTAAATAGGTACCTACATATATTTTGGAAATAGCATTTTATGATTATACTAGCTGTTGCCCGCGACTTCGTACGCGTGGATTTGTATGTTGGTGGTTATATATTCTACATGAGCATAATATAGAACACTAGCTGTTGCCCGCGACTTCGTACGCGTGGATTTGTATGTTGGTGGTTATATATTCTACATAAGCATAAACATTATGCAGCAAAAGATTTAGGGACGGTTAATCATCGCAACGCATGAAATTTGTCTTTCACAAAGTACAAAGTTTCAAGCCCCTAACTGAAAAAAAATTTCTCGATATAATACCTTTCAACAATTAGATTTTCAAGTCCACTATTTAAAAAAACTGTTCGCTCCCGCTGAAAACTTTATTAATACAAACTTTACAAACACGGTGCAATCAGTTTTCGTCTATTTTAATATAATGCCCTTTTACCAAGTTTCATGTTCCTAGCTAAAACGAAAACTTGTACTACATATAAACTTACATACCCTTTTTAACACCCTTAGGGGTAGAATTATTAAGAAAGTTGAAATAACTTTTTTTGTAATATTATACAATGCCTTTCTAAGAAGTTTCAATAAGCATTTGTAATGGATTCAAACTTTCAACCCCTTTTTAACCCTTTTAGGGGATGAATATTTAAAAACGCTTAAATTACTTTTCTTGTATTCTAATAATATGCCTTTATACAAAGACTGAAGTCCTGTATTCAAAAAAAGGTTTGATCTCCATACAAACTTTCAACCTCTTTTTTACACCTTGGGGGATCATTTTCAAAAATGCTGAAATAAGTTTTCTTGCCTTTTAATTAAATACCTTTCTACGAAGTTTCAAATTCCTAGCTTAAAATAAAATTTGAACCCTATACAAACTTTCAAACCCTTTTCAACCCCTTTAAGGGGTGAATTTTTAAAATCGCTGAAATTACTTTTCTTCTATGCTAATAACATACCTTTATACAAAGATTCCAGTCCCGCACTCAATAAAATGTTTGATCTCCATACAAACTTTCAACCCCCTTTTCACCACCGTAGGGGATGAATTTACGAAAAACGCTGAAATTAGTTTTCTTGTATTTTAATAATATGCCTTTATACGAAGTTTCAAGTCCTGCACTAAAAAAAATTATCATCTCCATACAAATTTTCAACCCCTTTTTCACCACCTTAGGGGATGAATTTTGAAAAACCCCTTCTTAGTGGATACTAACGTCATAAAAGCTATCTATTGTGAAAAATTCAGCTCTCTAGGTCCAACGGTTTGGGCTGGGCGTTGATTTAAGTGAGTCAGTCAGTTAGTCAGGACTTTTACGTTTATATATATAGATTATGCAGCAAAAGATATCAGTAGGGACGGTTAATCATTTGTTAATAATTATACGACGCATGAAATTTGTCTTTGACAAACTACGAAGTTTCAAGACCCTAACTGAAAAAAATTGTTCCCGATATTGATCCCTCTCGACCCTCTTAGAAGATTTACAAGTCCACTATTTAAAACAATATTCGCTCCCGAAACTATTAATATAAACTTTTCAAAAACGGTGTAAGTAATCAGTTTTCGTCTAGTTTAATATAATGCCCTTTTTACCAAGTTTCAAGTTCCTAGCTTAAAAGAAAATTTGTACCACATATAAACTTACATCCCCTTTATAACCCCTTTAGGGGTTGAATTTTTAAGAACGTGTAAATAACTTTTTTGGAACCTTATACAATGCCTTTCTAAGAAGTTTCAAAGCATTTGTAATAGATTCACTTTCAACCCCTTTTTAACCCTTTTAGGGAATGAATATTTAAAAACGCTTAAATTACTTTTCTTGTATTCTAATAATATGCCTTTATACAAAGAATCAATTCCCGCACTTAAAAAAATATTTGATCTCCATACAAACTTTCAACCTCATTTTACCACCTCAAGGGATGAATTTTCAAAAACGCTGAAATTAGCTTTCTTCTCTTTTAATGAAATACCTTTTTACGAAGTTTCGAACTCTTTAGCTTAAAATATAATTTGGACCCTATACAAAATTTCAACCCCTTTTTAACCCTTTTAAGGAATGAATTTTTAAAAACGTTGAAATAACTTTTCTTGTATTCTAATAATTTGCCTATATACGAAGTTTCAAGTCCCACGCTAAAAAAAAATTATGATCTCCATACAAACTTTCAACCCCTTTTTCACCACCTTAGGGGATGAATTTTAAAAAACCCCTTCTTAATGGATACTAACGTCATAAAAGCTACCTATTGTGAAAAATTCAGCTCTCTAGGTCAAACGGTTTGGGCTGGGCGTTGATTTAAGTGAGTCAGTCAGTCAGGACTTTTACGTTTATATATATAGGAGAAGACTAGCTGTTGCCCGCGACTTCATACGCGTGGATTTGTATGTTGGTGGTTATATATTTTACATGAGCATAGAACATTATGCAGCAAAAGATATCAGTAGGGACGGTTAATCATTTATTAATAATTATACAACGCATGAAATTTGTCTTTCACAAACTACAAAGTTTCAAGCCCCTAACTGAAAAAAATGTTGAGAACAGTTTTTTAAATATATAATCCCTCTCAACTCAACCCTCTTAGAAGAGTTTCAAGTCCACTACTTATTTTTAAAAAAAGGTTCGCTCCCGATGCAAACTATTAATACAAACGGTGGAATCAGTTTTCGTCTATTTTAATATAATGCCCTTTTACCAAGTTTCAAGTTCCTTAGCTTAAAAGAAAACTCGTACCACATATAAAATTACATCCCCTTTTAAGCCCCCTTAGGGATCGAATTTCTGAGAACGTTGAAATAACTTTTTTTTGTTATCTTATACAATGCCTTTCTAAGAAGTTTCAAATCATTTGTAATAGATTCAAACTTTCAACCCCTTTTCAACCTTTTTAGGAGATGAGTATTTAAAAACGCTTAAATAACTTTTCTCGTATTCTAATAATATGCCTTTATACAAAGACTGAGTTCCCCGGGCTTTAAAAAAAGGTTTGATCTCCATACAAACTTTCAACCTCTTTTTTACCACCTTGGGGGATGAACTTTAAAAACTGTTGAAATAAGTTTTCTTCCCTTTTAATTAAATATCTTTCTAAGAAGTTTCAAGTACCTAAGTTAAAATAAAATTAGGACCCCTACAAATTTTCAACCCATTCTTAACCACTTTACGGGATGAATTTTTCAAAACGCTGATTTTTTTTGTATTTTAATAATATGCCTTTATACAAAGATTCAAGTCCCGCACTCAAAACAATGTTTGATCTCCATACAAACTTTCAACCCCCTTCTAACCTCCTTAGGGGTTGAAATTCCAAAAAGGTCGAAATCAATTTTCTTTGTAAGCGGCTATTATGCCTTTCTAAGAAGTTATAAAGCATTTGTAATGGATTCAAACTTTCAACCCCTTTTTAACCCCTTTAGGGGATGAATTTTTAAAAACGCTGAAATTACTTTTTCTGTATTCTAATAATATGCCCATATACAAAGCTTCAAGTCCCGCACTTGATAAAATTTTTGGTCTCCATTCAAACTTACAACCCCTTTTTCACCACCTTAGGGGATGAATTTTCAAAAACGCTCTAATTGATTTCCTTGTTTTCTAATAATATATCTTTTTACCAAATTTCAAGTCCCGCACTCATAAAAATTTATGATCTCCATACAAACTTTCTACCCCTTTTTCACCACCTTAGGGGATGAATTTTGAGAAACCCCTTCGAAGTGGATACTAACATCATAAAAGCTATCTGTTGTGAAAAATTCAGCTCTCTAGGTCCAACGGTTTGGGCTGGGCGTTGATTTAAGTGAGTCAGTCAGTTAGTCAGGACTTTTACGTTTATATATATATAGATTAAAACATCTAGCACTTTATTTCTTTACTTTAATATGAAACTACAAAAATATTCTACACACGTCGAATAAATAGGTACCTTTCATATGCGCTGTCTTCGGAGTGTCTTCAACATCACATGGACGAGAGAGTCTTAGATAATTTTTAAGAAAAAAAACCGACTTTAATGGGGGATGCCGCTGAAAGTTTACTTATTGTTAATGGTGCACTCTTAGATTCCAGACAATGAAATGAAAATAGACAGCATCTTTTGCCTAATTATCCTAATCCATCTTTTGCCTAATTGCCTAATTATTATAATATTGCCTAATAATGTAGAAAAGGAGGAAATCCACCCACTTTTCTAGTAGCATTTCGTTTTTGTAAGGGTCGCAGTTCTAACCTAACCTACTTTTCTGAAGCATTTCGTTTCTGTAAGGGTCACAATTCTAACCTAACCTAACCCACTTTTCTAGTAGCATTTCCGGGTCCGAGTCTGGGTCCGGATCCGAGTCAGGGTCCGTGTCCGGCGGTCCGGGTCCAAGTTTGGGTCAGAGTTCGGTCCGGGTCCGGGTCCGAGTTGGGGTCCATGTCCAGACCCGGGTCCGGGTCCGAGTCCGGGTCCAAGTTTGGGTCTGGGTCCATAAGGAAGAGAACAAATCGCCAAACGTGAACTATGTGTTATTAAAGAGTTCCATTCTGATCATCATCAGCAGTTCCACTTCATCAAATGTCACTTTTTTAAATGTAAATGCTGGATTTGTTGATAAAAATACAAAAATCACTATATGTATGCCTTTCACATTTGATGAGTTCCATCGATTCCTAATGGATCCCACTATCAGAACTCGAGCTTGACAAAAATGTTTCTTGAAAACCTAACTTGCTTAACAAACATAACGAAGAGGACAAATCGCCAAACGTGAACTATGCGTCATTAAAGAGTTCCGTTTTGATCATCATCAACAGTTCCACTTCATCAAATGTCACTTTTTTAACTGTAAGTGCTTGATTTGTTGTTTGAGGAGTTCCCTCGATTCCTCATGGGTCTCATCATCAAAACTCGAACTTGACAAAAATATGTCTTAAAAACTTAAGTTGCTGAACAAACATAAAGAAGAGGACAAATCGCCAAACGTAAACTATGCGTCATTAAAGAGTTCCATTCTGATCATCATCACTAGTTCCAGTTCATCAAATGTCACTTTTTAAAATGGAAATGCTGGATTTGTTGATAAAAATACAAAAATCACTATATGTATGCCTTTCACATTTGATGAGTTCCATCGATTCCTAATGGATCCCACTATCAGAACTCGAGCTTGACAAAAATGTTTCTTGAAAACCTAACTTGCTTAACAAACATAACGAAGAGGACAAATCGCCAAACGTGAACTATGCGTCATTAAAGAGTTCCGTTTTGATCATCATCAACAGTTCCACTTCATCAAATGTCACTTTTTTAACTGTAAGTGCTTGATTTGTTGTTTGAGGAGTTCCCTCGATTCCTCATGGATCCCATCATCAGAACTGCGTTTTGACAAAAATGAGACCAATCTGTATGTATATACTTACAATAAAAAAAAAATTTTTCGAAATTGTTCCAGAAATGACGGAGTTATAGAGTAACAAACATAAAAAAAACATACAACCGAATTGAGAACCTCCTTCTTTTGAAATCTTATTATTATTATTTGTATCTCATATAAAGTCACGGGTATATACATCCTGGTCATTTGGTAGGCGTGCGTGGGGATACAGATCCAACACGTAGAGGCCCTTTGGAGAAGTTTGCTGTTATGTAATACACCTGCTAGAACCCATTCACGGGTACAAATAGATACCCGTAAATCGGTCCCAACAGGCGTAGGGGCTATTATAAACACAGTGGAAAAGAGTGCCGGTTATGGTCTTGAAGTTTGGCTGGTCAAAAGATTGGGCTATTGCTGAGAGGTCCGGACACCTGCCATAACAATGTCTTTACACGTTATCCAGGCAGGCGGTGACTCGCCGCTGACTAGATGGGCCCCTGAAACTGCCGTCGTGAAGACGACCAGGAGCAACACCGGTGTGAGCGGCTCATGGGTGTCGAGAGGTGTGCGCCGCTTTCCTGTGCCCACTCGCGTCTTATGCATCTTTCACTTCCACCCCTGGAGCATATAGCTCTAGCGACTCCTCTCTGGACAGCCAATGAAGGCAAGCCAGAGCTGAGAGTCCTGCGGGTCCCCTTGGGGTCCACTCCGACCGACGAAGACACGCCGGAGACGGAGACCCTGACCGACTCTCGGGAGCACTCGGGTCCGTGGGGTCGTTACTCCCCAACAGCTCGCCACAAGCTGCCCTGCGGGGTTATTATTATTATTATTATTTCATTTTAGACAGGCAGCTGATGCTGGTACGTCTAAATCATAGTTCACTTAGCACAGTTAGCATAGTTTGTCTAGTCTATTTTTAAATTGATTAACACTTGCAGAGTTCACAACTTCTGAGGGTATTTTGTTCCAAGCCTTTACTACTCGGTTTGTAATAAAGTGTTTGCCGATATTTGTTTTGTGCTTTGTTGTTATTAGTTTAAGGTTGTGTCCTCTTGTGCGCGTGTTTGAGTTTCGAGCGAACAGATCGCTTAGTTCTGGACAGTCGTAATATCCGTTAATTATTTTGAACGTTTCGATCAAGTCGTAGCGTTCACGCCTTTTTTGCAGTGTTGTCAGGCCCAGCTTGACTAATCTTTCTTCGTATGAAAGTGACTTTAGTTGTGCGGGAATTTTAGTCAATCTACGCTGCACTCGCTCGATCATGTCAATATCTTTTTTGAAGTATGGATTCCATATCTGAAAGCCATATTCCAGAATTGGTCTTATGTAGGTCTTATATATCTTTAGCATTGTTTCGGTGGTGAGGATACGAAAAGCTTTTCTAATTATGTAGATTATAGAGTTAGCCTTTTTTCTTCTTCTTCTTCTTCGTCGTTCCCTCATGACTGAGGATCGTGACCAAGAACTATATCCCTCCATTTAACGCGATCAAGGGCTATGTGGGCTGCCCTCTGCATGGAACCACATGCTTGTCTAATGGAATCCGACCATCTTGCCGGGGCTCTTCCTCTAGCGCGCTTGCCTTCAACTTGCCCCAGTATGATGTCACGTTGGAGGCTGTGGTGCGGCGATCGCATTATGTGCCCAAAGAATCTGAGAGCCCTCTCCTGGCAGATTGTTGAGAGTCGTTTGGTGATTTTTAGTTCTCTCAGAATGGACTCATTTGTTCTCATTGCGGTCCATGGGATTCTTAGCATCTTTCTCCAACACCACATCTCGAAAGCATCGATTTTGCTCTTGTCCAAGCTTTTGGTGCACCAGGTTTCTGCACCGTACATAAAGATGGAAAATACCAGCGCCCGCACTAATCGTACCTTGGTAACAAGGCCCATACCTCGATTCTTCCATAACTTTTTGAGGTTAGTCATAGCACTTTTAGCCATTCCAGCACGTCGGCGAATCTCTTGCGTGCAGCCACCACCATTTGTTATTAAGGACCCTAGGTATACAAACTGGTCCACTTTCTCATAGCCATCTAGAGCATTGAATTGGGGAAGGACTTGTGCTCTGTCCACAACCATGATCTTGGTTTTACTGTGATTGATTTTCAATCCAAGTTTGATGCTCTCTGCTTCCACTTTCTTCAGCAGAAAGGCCATCTCTTCCTCGCTAGATGCTGCAATAGTGGTATCATCTGCATATCTCAGGTTGGTGATCTTACGGCCGCCTATTGTGATGCCGACCTCGACGTCCTCCAGTGCTTTCCTTATGATGTATTCGCCATACAAGTTAAATAGTTTTGGAGACAAAATGCAACCCTGACGAACACCTCGTTCTGTATGAAACGGTTTCGACTTCTTGTCATCTAACTTAACAAAGCTTGTACCATCTAGATAAAGATTTTGTATCAAAAATACAAGGTGTTCAGGCACTCCCATCTCTATGAGCACATCCAGCATTGTACTCCACTGCACGCAATCAAATGCTTTAGCATAGTCTATGAAGCACAGGATCACAGGTTTATTGAATACTCGGCATTTCTCAATGAGCACACGAACATTCATAACTTGATCTCTGGTCCCCTTACCAGCCACAAAACCAGCTTGTTCACAAGGGATCTGCTGATTTGTGAATGCGGATAGTCTAGCATTAATTATGTGCAAAAGGATTTTACCGCTTTTAGCCTTTTTTACTATTCATGAAATATGGGGTTCCCACTTGAGATCATTAGACACTATGACTCCCAGGTCTTGTTGGGTCGTGGTTCCTGCTAACGCTACGCTGTTTAAAGTGTATGGCAACTTTGGGTTTTTGTTGTGCATGTGGAGGACTGTGCATTTAGATTCGTTGAGGTTTATAAGCCAGTCTAGGCACCAGTCCCTAATTCGGTTCAAATCTGACTGTAGTGTACTATGGTCTATCATGGGGTTTACAAACAGCTTAGAGTCATCTGCAAAGAAGCTGAAGTTGGATTCGATGGTGGTGGTCTTGAAGTCGGTTAAAAATGCACAGCTTCCTAGCATCACAACCTGCTAAAACATGGTTGCTTTTGACATCGATAGGGATACTTGAGAAGAGCTCGCGTACGATCGCGATGGGTGGAGGCGTATCGTCGCGAAAGGTCGTGAAACCCACGACAACGCCTAGTTTCAAGACCTAGCCCGAAAACGCTCAAAGAGGCAAAATCCTCCAGAAGTTTCTGTTGACACTTCAGCTGTAACAAATGCGGTCTCAAATGCCGGTCTCGCATTGGCTTGTACAGTCATGAGAGACGTTGTCCCTCGCGCACAGACGCGCTGCTTAAATCATCTGTCAAGATGTTAAAGGCCTCATGATAATATACTTTTTTTTCATAAATTATATTGAGATGTATATGGCATTTCCCCCGCTGCTCGGCTGTGACTCGAATACATACGGTAATGTGAGGTTATGGAATATAACTGTTTTAAATAAATCAACTTTTTGTTAAAATACCTATGTAATTTCTAACTGTAAGGGCATCTTAAACTTAAAATACCTAATATACCTCACACGCAAAATAGGCACATTTGGATGTCGATTTGCGGAAAATGCCCAGCAAAACTAACTAACTAACCAACCCAATATACCTATTCCAATTTAAAACCATTACTCAAGATTAAATTGGTTTAATCTTCTTTTCCTCCTTTCAACACCTGGGCAGTACCTCTACGTACCTATACATCGCACTTTCTGCATTTTATCTACGAGCCGTGAACCGATATCCCTTAAAGACGCAATCAATACATTCAGCATCGTCGTCAAATAATCTACCGTCTTATTTAGGGTTCCGTAGTCAACAAGGAACCCTTATAGTTTCGCCATGTCCGTCCGTCTGTCTGTCTGTCCGAGGCTTTGCTTGGTGATCGCTGACGCTATAAAGCTGTAATTTGGCATGGATAATACAGTAACTTTATACATTTAGCGTTTGCGTCAAATCCGGTAGTTCTGATTTATTGCAGTTCTGATTTTAGATCTACAGAGGCAATTTCTAGTCTCGTATTGTAGCAAATTTAGTCTACTTTAATAACGCCTTAAGAAGACACTATCAAAAACTAGTCCTTTAGAGTTTAATCGCCCAAATCTTTAAAAAAAAATCGCGGTGTTTTTGATTTTTGACAAAGTTGCGTTCGGCGCTCGAGGTTTAAAACTTGGATTATTCATTAGGCCAACATCATAAGTCTGCAAAAAATCAGAACTACCGGATTTGACGCAAACGAACCCAATACAAAAGGCGACAAAGTTGTACAATAAAATAATAAACAAAAGTTTTTTAGGGTACCTCCCCTACACGAAAAGTAGGGGTGTAATTTTTTTTCGCTTCAACCAGTGTTGGGTATCGTTGGATAGGTCTTTCAAAACGAAACGGGGGTCTTTAAAAAAATTGATAGTGATTATTTTTGGAAATAATCGCTCCGAAAGAAAAAAAACTGTGTTCCCCCCTCTAACTTTTGAACCATGGGTCCAAAAATTATGAAAAAAATCGTAGAAATAAATAAATAAATATTATAGGGACATTCTTACACAAATTGATTAAGTCCCACGGTAAGCTCAAGAAGGCTTGTATTGTGGGTACTCAGACAACGATATATATATATGAAAATGAAAATGAAAAAATGAAAAAAATGTTTATTTTTGGTTACAACATTTCACAATTTACAATTTAGTTATGCTTGGAATCTCCTTGTAAGTATTGTAAATACTTGTGACAGAAGACCCCGCTACTAACTAGTAAGGGTTTATAAATAGTAACCGATCATATCATATTAATTAGTACTTATGAACTTTAGCAAAAGTAAAGTTTAACATACAATTTATATTACAATTAAGTAAAATTAAGTTTGAAAACAAAATTATATTTAATGTTGAGAGTTGTGATAAAACGTATATGTGTGCGTGTGTGTGTGTGTGTGTGTATAAATCGAGATAATATTATTTATATTATTATACAAGTAGGCAGAATGGTAAACAAATTGCCTTTTGGCGAAAAGAGACTGTGTTAGAGGGAACAACTACTTTATCTTTTCTTCTTTGTGTTGACGTAGGTGGTTTATAAGTTAGAGTCCTATGTAACTTTAAGGTCGTGTTCAAAATATATAATTTTCTTACGCTAAGCAGTTTACACTCGTTGTATAGTTCATCTGTTGGGTATCTATATGATTTAGAGAACATAACTTTAAATAAACATCTTTGTCCCCTTTCGGTATCAATAAACTTAGATTTATTTGCTCCACCCCAAACTGGAATACAGTATGTCATGACGGATTGAGCTAACGTGATATATAGTTGTTTTAATAGATTCTTAGTGATAATGTGCTTTAATATTTTAAATATATATATAAAAATATACAAGTAAATACATACATAGAAAACATTCATGACTCAGGAACAATATGTCTGTGCTCATCACACAAATAAATGCCCTTACCGGGATTCGAACCCAGGACCATCGGCTTCATAGGCAGGGTCACTACCCACTAGGCCAGACCGGTCGTCAAAGAACTAGAGGTTAAGAAAGACTAATGAAGACTATAGCGAACATGATCAGTTTAGCCATTTTTGAGTTGTCGCAAAAACTCTCCCCTTCATAGTAAAAAGACGTATTCAGCCACAGTTAAACGTTATTACGACATTAAATGGGTTTTTTCACTTCTCATGCTCGTAAAGTTCGACTTTAAGTCGTGCGTAGACGACATAAAGTTGCTTATTATGTTCTAGAGCATAAAGTAAAATCATCTATTACGACCCTTATTGACTTAGCAATAAAGTCCAAAATCTGCCATACGAACTGCCAGCCCTGCCGGGGCGCCCCCGCCCGGCGTGCCCCGCGCCCCCGACACAACCGAGTACAATTTACTTTAGTCTTAAATAAATATGGTAAAATAACCTAAAATATTGGATAGTTTTGTATATTTTACTTACTCATACTCGAAGTGAAAAGCAGAATGTATAACTCAGGTATAAATGTCGCTTTATGCCTTTGTTGTGCGTTGTACAATCTACTATTTAAGTTATTTGGCATTATTCAAGTAATTAGAGTAAAATGTAAGACAAAAATTGCTTATTTTACTCATTAAATTGTTATTTAATATTTAATTCCTCTAAAACAGTTTAATTGGCTTAATGAGTAATGCGGTTAACTATTGACAGTTTTAGTAAGAGTAGAAAAAGTAAAAAATTAAAAAGTAAGCTGCAATCCCGCTGATGTTCATACTTTAATTAACAAATCATTTTAAAATGACTGAAGTGTGATATGTTTTTTTCAAAAATATTGCATTTTAATGTTTTTCGCTATGGATTATTTTATGACCAGACCTGTCTTCGAATTCCGATTGAAAGTAAGTTCTAAGTAAATAATCATGGGCCATGCTATATGCAAATTTTTCTTGTCTTTTTTGGTTTTCTCGTATTCGATATGAAAAGTTGATTGTTTAACTCGCGTGAAAGGCACCAAGCATCATTTCATCCCTTTGTTAACAATCTTCTATAAATCTATACTAATAGCTAGAGTTTGGCCTATCGTGATGGAAGAGTAACTACGGAACCCTACACTGAGCATGGCCCGACATGCTTTGGCCGGTTTATTAAGCAAATTATACACCACTAGTGCCGTCGTGAAGGTACCAAAAATTTAATTCACATGTCAGCTGGGTGGTGAATTGATGATGGGGTTGATGACCTGACTAACTCTTTGAGTTAAGTATATTTAATAAAGTATGTTGAAATTTGCATTAGATAGTTAAGGTAAATATGTACAAAACGTCTAACACTAATCTTTAGGCTACGGATAGAATTAATACAGAATTAAATATATAGATAGGTGTTTGTCGGGTAAAAAAAAAACATTATTGTACTAAAAACTCGATCTAAAAACCCAAGCATCTACAGTCAGTGCAAATGTGAGGCAGCGTACAAGTGGCCTTAGCGCAGCTCTCTACGATAGACGGCGAACAGGGTATTGTTCCAATCGCTCGAGCAGTTAAATCGAAAGGCTTACTCCTATGGCGCATAACTTAAAGACACATTACATTACATTGGTTTGTCTGTGCTCGGTAAGCATCCAGAATACACGGCCAGCTTCTCGGAAACGATACGGTTATGCAGAACGACGGCCCGCCCCGAACGAGCAAAGATAGAATCCGGAGGAAATTCAAATAAACGCTACCAAGCTTACCAAGAGACGAAACGTGAAAGGATTTAGATTTGTTCTGTGCTGAACAAAAATTGTTTAATATTCCATCGGAAATAGGAATGCAAATGCGGCTGATTTATTAATGGGCGGCGATAGTTTCTATTGCAAGTTAGAATAATGTTGTGGTTGGATAATATTTTATATGCCGCGTTGACAACTTTATGGCAGTTTGTGATTCGCGGTGAGTTGTTAACGTGCGCTTGTGATTTAAGGGTTGAATTGTTAATGCTGAGTATTTACTAAGAGACAAATTGCTGCTTGGACTTTTTGTAGAAAGGTAATATAAGGTACTTTACATACAATAACTATGAGTCCTTAAAACTGAGCCGCGCGTCTAGGACAGTCCGTCAGAATACTAAAAAAAACATTGTTAAAAACCCCTATTTGTTTTGAAAGACCTATCCAACGACACCCCACGCCATAGGGTTAAAGCGAAGCGAACTTCATCCCCATTTTACGTAGAGGGCGGGTACAAATTTTTATTTTTATTTATTTTTGCCACTGTCAGGATGATTGATCCATGCCAAATTGTAGTTTGAAACGTGAAACTATAAGGGTTCCTAGTAGACTATGAAACCCTAAAAATGACATATATTCATTTTACAAGCTTTTATTTAGTTTCACCTGCCCCGTTGTCTGTAATCAAATCTTGCATGTTTACATTGCAAGATTTGATTTGATACTCCATTTCAAACTTCCCGGTTTCCAATGAACCTGAAAATTTGCAAACATAAATGTAAGTTGGGTGACAATGCAAGATTATGGTACCATCGAGCTGATCTGATTGATGATGGAGACAGAAGGTGGCCATTGGAACTCTGTGATAAAAAAACGCAATCTAATTAGGTTTGGGTTGCAACGCAACCACAAATGTGTTTTCAACACACTTGCTCAAAACGACGTTTTTATTCCACCGATTTTTGGCTCATAATCCTAGATATTAAACACGCGTGCTCTTTCAGTGTATTATTCCACTCGTGCTTTTTCATTATATTATCCGACTGAGTTAAGAAGGTAACTGATTGCTAATAATATGCATGGAAAGGGAGCCTTCTTTAATTGGTCAAACTGGCGGGCACCGGCGCGCCCGACCGCCTGCGCGGTGCGCGGCCCGGCCGGCCCGCCCGCCGCGCCGCCCGCGGCCGGGGCAAGGGGCGGCCGGCAGTATGACAGATGCAACACACAATACTAACTGTTTTAACTATTAAAATTTGATTACTATGAGTTTCTTTTTTTTCTCGCAAGTGTGTTGAAAAACGTCGTATGAAACGCGTGTGCATTGGTCATTACACACATCGGCTTTCTTATTGCGCGCTCGCTTACAGCTCGCGCGCACAATATCGCCTCGTGTGTAATGACCAACTTAGCACACTTGTATCATAATGTACTATTACAATGCATGTGCTCGAAAAGTGCGTTTCCTACGGAGCCATATCATGCGGAAAGTACTACTTTTCCGCACTAGTGCTTTTTGTTTTCAATTTTTTTTACAGTACATATGGTGCTACTTTCTCGCACTAGTGCGGAAAGTTTAAAGGGCCATATGTACTGTAAAACGTTGTACGATACACATATATGCGAATAGGTAATTTGCAACTCGTGTCGATTTAAAACACTCCTTTTAATAATTAAACTTATTTGCCATGATATGTTTTTTTATTTACTCGCACAATGCATAGTAAAACATTGTATGATACACGTGCGTAAAGATGATTTCTGACTCGTATTCCTTTATACACTCGTCGGAAATCATACACTTTCCGCACTTGTTGCATAAATAGCTATTGGGGTTGTTAGTATTGTCTCGATGAAAATTAGTTGCCAGTGGAAAGAAAAGTACAGGTCGCGATAAATGCTTGTGTCAAAAATGAATTTTTTGACAAAAAACTTATTTGTACTTGTTTGTACATTTGTAAAATATCCGCATGGCGACTCATATTGGCCTTCGCGCCTGTCTAAAATAAATAGTGTTTACCAGCGAAATTTGTTTATGATTTATAGTCAGCTGCCTACGACACGTGGAAGATTGTCATGAATAATGGTGGCTGGTGACAAGCTGTCAACGGGGCAGGCGCCGTGGGCAGCGCGGCCCACTTGGAATCCGTGCGGACTTTATTTTACACTCCTGAAGCATGTTTTGTACGTTGTAAATTATGAATAGTTAAAAGGAGAGGGGACGGCCGTTTCTCCATACAAACGACTTCGTACAAAACGGGGACTTCCCCATTTTCCTCTCTGGATATTGACATTATAGAAAAAATATTTATATAATTTGATGTAGGTATATTAACCATAGTTATGCCCCTACGTTTGGCTTTTTTCGAAAAACAGATTTCATACAAAATGTTAAATGCTCCTAACTCATGAAATAAAACTATGAAAACGGATTATATCGCGTATATTGAATTTATAATACATCCCGACGTTTTGAACCATTTACAGCGTTTGTAGTCAACGGGTGACTGAGGAAAAGCTACAATGTGCAAAACTACCCACAAACAAAAATAATGAACCATAACAAACTAAGTATAAACTTTTGGCTGGTTGTACATACAAAATCGGTTCATAAGGCTAATTATACAGTACAACTATTTACAGTACATATGGTGCTACTTTCTCGCACTAGTGCGTAAAAGAGCACTTTTCGTGCATATGTCGAAAGTTTAAATAGCCATATGTACTGTAAAACGTTGTACGATACACGTGCAAAAAGGTAATTCGCAACTCGAGTCGATTTAAAACACTCCCTGCGGTCGTGTTTTAATTTATCGCCACTCGTTTCGAATTTCCTCTTTTCCGCACTTGTATCGTAAATAACTATTTCACCTCAGCAGCTCGAACAAGCCTACTTTCGTCACTCCCTGGAGTGAGGAAAGTAGGCTAGTGAAACAATGTAGCTTTTTAATCTAGTGAAGGGGTAATGAAATGAAATGAAATGAAATGAAATGAAATGAAATGAAATGAAATGAAATGAAATGAAATGAAATGAAATGAAATGAAATGAAATGAAATGAAATGAAATGAAATGAAATGAAATGAAATGAAATGAAATGAAAAATGAAATGAAATTTATTATTAATAACAGAGTATGGTATGGTGGTGGTATGGTATGGTATGGTATGGTATGGTTTGGTATCGTGTCGTGTCGTGTCGTGCCGTGTCGTGCCGTGTCGTGCCGTGCCGTGCCGTGCCGTGCCGTATCGTATCGTATCGTATCGTATCGTATGGTATGATACATATTATACTTTTTTTTTCTGTTTATTCTGTGTAATTCGAAATACATTTTAACCTTTAATATGTTCTCACTACTGAGGTGAAAAATTATGTGTGCAACACGAGAGCAAAGTTATTTTACATCTCGTGTTTTTGAGTCCCTCGCTACGCTCAAGATTCTACCTTAGAATCACTCGCTTCGCTCGTGATTCAATTATAGCATCTTTCGCTTTCTCGGGACTCCAAATAAACACTCGCAAGAAAAACCAACTTTCCTCTCTTGTTGCACAAATAACTATTTCAAGTAAAGATATACGCCTAACTCTTATAATAATAATAAAAAAAAAACAAACGTAGGTGCATAGCTGTGGTTGATATACAACAAATTGTGTAAAAATATTTTCAATAATGTAGACCGCGGGCCAGGAACAGATTTCCATGACCAATCGCCTCCCGGGCGAAAACTCGTGTAGTGGTTAACGGCTATGTATGACGAACCCTCGTGAACGTCAGCTGCCGCTCCGTTTATATCAGTTTATGGCAACTATTCAATGCATTACCGAAACTTAAAATATAACTATTTTAAATTTATAAATAAAGTCATAATTATTCCTATTTAAATTAGGCTGTATGCGCCGTAACCTACCATATCAAGTTGCGTGACGAGATTGTGGACTCTGAATGAAACTGATTAGTTTAGGAACAACGGTATGAATTAGAAGCTAATTAGTAAAACGTTATTTTTCCGCTTTTACATTACAAAGCAAATTAGTAAATTAATTGTTAACAAATTGAAGACTGTAAAGTAAGTATACTGTATTCAGGCGATTTGTTCGGCAATTTATGGAGCTTGAATTTGAGTCCAGCCGGATTTATTAGGGCAGATCAACTTCACAGAAATTTATTAGGCAAGCGCTTTGAACGACTAGTGAAAGAAACCAGTACCGTCCAACGGGAGAATGGGGACAACGTTGAACTTTGAGTTGAAAAGAATATTTCTATGAGCGCCACAAATGTTAAGGTTTAAAAACGGTTATATTATGTTTGAGAATCGATTTATCATAAAATTCCTGACGACCGGTCTGGCCTAGTGGGTTGTGACCCTGCCTGTGAAGCCGATGGTCCTGGGTTCGAATCCCGGTAAGGGCATTTATTTGTGTGATGAGCACAGATATTTGTTCCTGAGTCATGGGTGTTTTCTATGTATTATATATTATATATATCGTTGTCTGAGTACCCATAACACAAGCCTCCTCGGGCTTACCGTGGGACTTAGTCAATCTGTGTAAGAATGTCCTATAATATTTATTATTTATTTATTTATTTATTTATTCTTATTTCTTGATCATTTCGTCTGAATGTCCTATTCATACCGGGAACGTCATTCCACGGTATAGTAACGATAAAGGTATGAGCTGTAAGAGCGGCGAGCGAGTGAGCGAGAGGGAGGTATCGTTCGCGCGCTCCCACGCCACGTTTTATGCGGAACGAGGAATTAATGAAATTAAATAAAAACATTAATTAATAATGATTATTTTCAATACGTACACAATAAACAGCATTCGTACATCAATTTCCATAAGAAAATAAAAGTTAATATCATTTATATCTATGAGTAGGTACTAAGTGACTCCGCTGCAGAGTATGCTCCCCAGCGGCAGCGTAGCCACTCTCAATACCCATTATTTCGTTCCCTAGTACAGGTACAGTCATAAACATTCTACTTTCCATTTCAACATAAACGTAAGTAATC
Organism: Cydia strobilella; assembly: GCF_947568885.1. NCBI lineage: Eukaryota > Metazoa > Arthropoda > Insecta > Lepidoptera > Tortricidae > Cydia > Cydia strobilella. Next base: position 11,422,349 of record NC_086042.1, on the reverse strand, counting down.
GATTTTCAATATGGTGGCGCAGCGACAGAGCAGCACACGAATTCAGCCCGTTTTAAGTCGGTGTAAATAGGTGCCTCCGTATCTAACTAAACCACTAGTCACTAATCAAATAATAATTGATTTAAAAAAAACCGGCCAAGTGCGAGTCGGACTCGCGAACCGAGGGTTCCGTACTTTTTAGTATTTGTTGTTATAGCGGCAACAGAAATACATCATCTGAAAATTTCAACTGTCTAGCTATCACGGTTCATGAGATACAGCCTGGTGACAGACAGACAGACAGACAGACGGACAGCGGAGTCTTAATAATAGGGTCCCGTTTTTACCCTTTGGGTACGGAACCCTAAAAAAAAAACAAGTTTTTGGCTGCCGCGTCCCTTTACACACCCTTTAGCGTCCCTATTCCAACGTATTGCAAAAGGCTTCCCGTTCCATCCCTCAAGTCATACCTATTGACCACAGTGGCGTCACTATATTACCTCGATTTTTTCGAAATTTCCATGGATCACTTATTTCACACTTGTAACTATCGAAACAAAGATAATTTATAGTTACTAAGTAATTATATACTCGTGCATTTCTAGTGTTTATATTACCAAAAGCATATAATCTACTATTATTTTCAATAGCAGGATACAATCCACAGATCATCACAATAGGTAGATTCTAAGAAATCATCAGGTAAAAGTAAAGGTTATTCCCTGTTTTTGTCCCTATTTACCCCGCCACCATCCCTGTTCACCCTGTTTGACCGCAACTGGTATTTGTTAAAATTTAAAGATATTATTAAAGTTTTCCAAGTTGGTTAGACTCGTGGATCTGTGCCTTATTATTCACAAATATACTGTCGCGTCGAACGCGATCCTCAACAAAATAGCAGGTAAGTTAGTTAGTTAAACAGTTTTAATTGTTTATACTGGCAGCACTGACAGAATATTTAAAGGTTTAACAAATCTATGACAGTAGCAGGTAGAAGACGTTTTTTCCCAACGGAACAAAGTTCGCGTGGGCGGGAAGTAAGTTGTGTAGAAAGAAAAAAGACCTGCGGGTTTTAATTGGTGAGTGTTAGAAATATAGTTTCATCATTATTAGAACTAGAGAGATGAAGGGATATCAAAGAATGAAGAATAAGAATTAGAACAGAAACAGCCAAGAATAAGCCAAATGGTTGTGAGTGGACAAGGTCGGGCTATAAGGGGAGTAAAGTTGTGGAGGCCCGCGGCGGAGAAAGAATCTCCGCAAAACAATCAGAATAGAAACTAGAATAGAACGTAAATTGTATTAGAATCTAGATCAGAATATAAATCTGTCATGATTTTTAAATATTTATTTGATTATGTAGGTAATTGATAAATTTAATGTGGTAACACTGGTATCGTGCTTCCTTTTTTGTGGTTAAAAATAAAAAAATTGGGTTGGAACAGACAGAAAGAAGTTAATGGTGGACTGACTAGGTTGTGGTGGGATTGTGAAGTGTAGTTATAAGAAGGTATTACTGTTGATAGTGTTGATAAGTTAATGTTGGAGAAATAAATTATTATAGCAAAATAACTGGTGAGTTTCGTTTCAAATCTAGAAATCACTCCATCTCTCACTCTTTAGTATTATGTGGTAGATTTTCAGATGTATCTTGTCGTTATGTCTTGTTAGAACTCAGGCATGGTTTGATATTAGGGTAATAAAGAACTCTAATAAATAATAAAGAACTCTAGTTGCCAGCCTTGCAGACGTCACGACATATACAATTGTAGAAAACACGTTCATTATAAAATTAATTGACATATTTGTACCTACACTACCCAAAACTGTAAAATAATATAATTTGTCTCATGTAATCAAATTTTTGACGTGTAATATGTAATAATATTAATAATAAATGAGTATGAGTATAGCTTTATTAATGCTAGGCCGTGGTTTTGCTTACTTAATTAATTTTACTTGTTTTAGAAGTTTTGCACTGAACAAAATAGGATTAATTTGACAACATTTGTGAAATTGCTGTTAATAAATACATGAATAGTTCTGCTCATTCTGAAATTACGAATTTTCTGTAGAAAGTTTTAAGCTAATTATTTAATCCATGAAATGTAAGATTGTTGCCGGAATATCTTAATAAAATTGGCTAATCATATTTTTCTAGAGATGGGTAGGCGTGAGTAAATACTGAGTGTTACTCAAAGCACCCGATACATACCCGTATTTACTCATTGAGGTGGGTAAAAACTATTGCTAATAAAATATTAAAAAAGTGAGATTCAAGAACTAAATTGTTTTTATAACATTTAAAACTTTCGCGTTTTGAATACATATTAAATCACATTTAAAATCGGGTCTATCGCGAATTTATTTTGTTACTTTTATTTACCGACGTTTCGACAGGTTTCACTGGTCGTGGTCGCGGCTGTAGGCCGAGCACATGATTGGCGCGACAGTATCTCGCCGCGAGATAGACTACCCGTCTTTTACTAACTGTACTATGTATTAAAGGGGGACGGGTAGTCTATGTCGCGGCGAGATACTCTCGCGCCAATCATTTGTGCTAGCCCGGATGTCCCAGCAAAATGTCAAAACAGAGATTTGTGTTAAAAGTTAAAGCCAAGGGATCTATCTTCGGCTGTGTGCGCGGATGTTGTGAGTATTGCGTGTCGGACTATTGACAATAATAATTAACATTTATTTGTTGTTTGAAAATGTGATGTCTACCCCAAACTTTAAATACACTTTTCGTCGGGTAGTCACACAAATCTCTCTTGACATTTTGCTGGGACATCAGTTAGCCGCGACCACGACCTGTGAAACCTGTGTCGAAACGTCGGTAAATAAAGGTAACAAAATAAATTCGCGATAGACCCGATTTTAAATGTGATTTAATAAAAATTGTTTTTATTTAACAGTGTTAACGTGTATTAACAATATTTATATGTTACGGGTAATGTTAGAGGGTTGATTAAACTTAAGCTTACCCGGGTATAACTAGTATTACCCAAGTCTTTAAGGCTAGCAACATACATCCGAGGGATCTGGCGAGAATTTTTTGAAACAGAAGTACCTACATTTTCAGAGTAATATCTTCCGTCACAAGTCCTCTTATTTCTTTCCCTCCCTCCCTTCTCTTAGTTCTTGAGGCCTTCCGTTGGGTCCAGTAACGTATTGCAAGCGATTGGTCTACTAAGGGGCTCGGGACCGTGCTGGCCCGATCGTTTCATTCCGCAAATTAGCTGTGGTATTATCAAATTTTAAAAAGATGATAATGGGCAACTGTAAATTCTATTATCTATAGAATAAGCAAACTATCAAATTACACGCAAGTGATATACGATAATGACGTCTCGTGGATTGGGGAGGGGATAAATTTACATTGATCCGGTGTTGGTTGCGCGCCATCAATACGGTCAGGGCAGCAATTAGTTGCCCAGTAGCCCTCACGGGATATTTATCCCAGACCCATGTTTGCTGATTGTTCAAATCAAATAAAACTATTCTCGATTTGTGGCAGCTATTATATAATCGGCTTAAAGATAATACCAAGCTATTAATCCTGAACATATACCATTGTACCTATAAATTATGAGAGTAGGTACAATCAATAATACCTTTACGTATTAAGTATTTACTGATTTACGTAACAATACAATGCTTTATGGAAAGCTTGGCGCACAATCGTGGAATCCAACAACAGTCGAAAATTCATATTTTAAATGCTTCACAAAATCTATTATTGCTAACCGGTTTATTTCCTTGCAACATAAATTATACAATTTATGATGTTTTATGATTTGAATTTAAATAAATGTGCTATAAATTCCCTTTAATGTAACAAGACTAGTTATCTAATGAAAATCTAGAGCCGTCGGGTTTCGAGAAAATTCGACTCCATTGCCAATTTAATCACTTTGGTAACGTTCAATTAGCATAATACCGGGTAAAACGAGAGTTCACACTGGCTTGATGATGTAAATATTTCAAAATAGGATGTTCATGTAGGATGAACGAACACTTACAAGTGCTGAATGTATTTGTAGACGTACGAAATAAGAAGCAAGCATTGCACATATTTAGCAACAATGTGACCAAGAAGACTAATGGGTATTTTTTAAATTGGTAATTCATACTGTATCTCTAGATAAAATATAGGTAGGTAGGTAGGTACTGCAACATGTAGGTTGGTATAAATTGTTTATTAGTGTATTAGATTTAGATTTTAGATTTAGATTCATTTATTTCATAATACAGATTACATTATAAATTGCAGGCATGTCAATTTACAAGAATTCATATTATTATCGTCAAAACAAGGATGTCATAAGAATATAATCAATAAAATAATAATTTAAAAATTAAATAATTACAGAATAATAAGATTTCAAAATAATGTCAAGATAGTATATCCTGTGGTGGATCGTCAAAATACATCATACATCATTCATAAATTCACTAACAGAATACAACGGTTTATCCAACAAAAAATCTCTTAATCGGCGTTTGAATGTTTGGTCACACAGTTCACTTCTTATAACAGCCGGAAGTCGTTCATAATAGGTTGGTCCTATGACACGAGGGTTTTTCTGGGCTAGGGCCATACGGCGAGGAACCGTTCTTAGCCGTCCCGTGGAACGGACGTTTATACCCTCAACATGAACCCGTTTAAATTGAGATAATTATATTGTTTCTCACGTACATTATGATTTCAAAAAGATATAAGGAAAAGTGCGTCATAATGCGATATTCTACGAACAAATCTCTACACGAGTGTCTGGTATTTACTCCGGCCAAAATGCGTAGCGCGCGTTTTTGAATAATTAAAACTCGTTTTGCATCTGTCGAGTTTCCCCATATTATAATACTAACCATATATTTAAGCTTTATGTGTACTAACAACAATGATCTCAGTTGGTCTATGAATAAAAATTAAATTAAATTAAATAAATTAAAATTATTGTTCCGTACGATAATAATGAGTGGAAATGACCATAGTACACAGGTCTTAAGGCGTCTTGAGATATAAGGGGTTTTAGTTTTCGCAGTGCAAAAGCGGCGCCATTTAATCTAGAACAGAGTTTATCCACGTGACATTTCCAGTTCAAGTTGGAATCTATCATGAAACCCAGAAACCGATTTTCATCGCACATTGTCATTGGGGACTTGCAAAACAATTAAATACCTAATACTTAAAAGTTATGAAAAGGCAAGATTTAATTTAATTATTTGCTAAGGAAATCTTTAATTATGTTCATTTTTAATTATTATCAACATTGCTTGGTTTTGGTCCATTAACAGAAAAAAAAAAGATTTTCTGTTATATTTGATGAAATTATTTTGACTATAAATATATGTGTTCTATTCTCATTACGATTAAAAATGCATTTCTTTCCCGGTCTACTCTTTATTCGGTCTTTGAACTGAAATGCTTAAGAGGAAAGGCTTCTCCATACAAACGTAGTCCCTATTTTCCTTTCTGGATATTGACATTATGAAAAGTATTTTTAGATAATTTGATGTATATTAATCGTTTGACTTTTTTCGATTTTTGATTATTATAAAAATTAGGAGCGCAAAACAGATTTCATACAAATTTTAAAATGCTCCTAACTCTTATATTAAATTACTCTTATAAAAATTAAAAAAAAAACGTTAGGACATAACCGTGTTTGATATACAACAAATTGTGTCAAAATATTTTCAATAATGTTAATTTCCAAAGAGGAAAATGAGGACTACGTTTGTATGAAGTGGCGATTTCGCGCGGCGCCTCCACTTTCGTCTTAAGAGAAACGTTAAAATAAGGTTTCCATTCTGCACGTAATGCTGGCGACCTGCGAGCGCAGCGGTTAAAGTTCTGACACCGCGTCAGCGGGCACTAATTGAATCTCGTGGGTCTGACACCCGGCCCCGACCCGCGAGACGATTGCTTATGAGCACTTCAAGCCGAGAGATCATTCCCTGGGATACTTTGTTGATAACTAATAAACTATATCTTACATTTTGTATTTTTAAACAAGCTTTATTTAAAATTCTGAAGTGTCCATTAAACACGGCAAATAATCATGTTTACAACTTAATATTTTCTAACAATACATTTTCAGAATTCGGGATGTGTCTATGCATATATGTATATTAATTGTGATTAATCTATAAATGACATATTATGTATAACTATGAATAGTGGGTGCAACTACAATTTATCAAGTTTGTACACACAATAAATATTATACGTATAATTTACTTGAACTACTTGGGTATTTTTTTGTGTTGTTTGCTTTAAATTAAGTAGCTAGTACGAAAGCACATTAAGAGCTCATGACATAATTTTACTGTTATATGCGAAATGGATTAATGATAAAACTCGTACCTATCTTAATTATTGTGTATATTACATTTCACGAAATATTTAAATATATTGCTACTTAACTCCATGTAGCAAAGATAGATATAACTCCGTAATAGATGGATACAGTCTAAGGAGAAAACGTGCCTCGAAAATCAAGAAAATTTGATTTTAGATCAGATGACGCCACTACCTTTGGCCTACTCTCGTTTAGATAGCGTTGATGGTTTCGTTTGTTATTTAACAATTTTAACGCATATCACTGAAAGAACATGGGTCAAAATAGTATAAAAATAATTAATGCAAATATTGCAAATAAAAAAAAAATTATCCATATATAAATACATTTTTGATATTTTTATTTTTAGTTTTAATCATGTGTCGATAGATGGCAGTGAATTTACTGTGGCTACAGAATTTACTATGACAGTACCGCTCTACCCTATTATATATCCTCTTTGCCATGTACTTACAGACATACTTATTTAATAAGTACCTACGAATATGTTATCTATATTTATTGGTTTGCCTAACTGACTGCAAGGTTTTTCTCCATATAACAATTTTTTTTCTTTTGAAAACGAATATAAATTTAAACAATTCGCCCCTATAGTTGAAATTACGAACAGCGCGATCAAGCCTCATTTCCTCCGAGGAAACTCCTTTGTCGATCTGTGTCTTGTTATTTTGAGGAAAGCAGATAATATTATGGGTGACGGTTAAGAGTTTTGGGGAAATTTATAACGAGCCTTCGTTTCTTTTTCTTTGAGGCCTGGATATTTTATTACTGTTTTTGTAAAAACTTTGCCTTTGGTATTAATTTCTAAAATGTTCATTTTGTTTTATACATAGATTTGTACCACTTTAGTTACGTTTTACGAAAATACGAAATAAAGTAACATGATTGTAATTTTTTGAGTTGATTCCTATCTTTACAATTTATTTGTAATTTTCTACTCGGTACTAAGTTTCTGTCGTTGGTTTGTTTCAGATTGATCACAAAACTCATGTTTTCGCCATCTACGAAAGCAGCCTGGTGGCTGGCAACATTTCTTAGTGTGTTAGTCACAGGTAAAAGTAACCTTTATTAACATATTCTTTGCTGCTAGCTATATTCTTTGTTGAGCAAATGTCGAAATATCAAAGGCCATGATAATTTGGTATTGTTATTAAAATTACGTAACGCTAATTACGAAATTAAAATAAACCTACGTTTATGTACCTTACTTACTTATATAGTGGGCGCAACATAAACGCGGTTATCACATTGATGCGAATTCGCACATCGCTCCGATGTATGAGCGTGCGCTATACGCGTATATAACAACGCTCGCACACCGGAGCGGAGCGGCATGCGAATCCGCATCCAACGTGAGTACCGACAAAGATCACATATTTGATAATTATGAGTTGACCCTTATCATGTATATAATATAACGGTAAGGATATCGGTTAAACGGTAAGTCTTAAATACAAGGGTTAAATTCATAATATTATCTGCAATTCCACGAGTCAATACAATATTCATCAGACTTTTGACTTTAACCTTTTGATCAGGAAATATGCTAGGAAGTAACGTCAAGTAGATTCCGTTAGCCCGTTCCGGGCTTTGGTTTAAAATTAATTGACTGTTATGTGGAGTTTGCGAGGCACGGTGTGCTGTACCGGGCAGTGTCACCCTCGAGTTAGATTTGTACCTACCTATTGCAAAACTACAACTACGCTGCAACAACGCCACGCTTATTATTCAACGACTTCTTTGCTTACGTACATAGGTATATATGTTGTTTGCGATGTGAAGCTTAATTCGTAACTATATTTATTATAATAAAAAGTATAATACTCAATATCGTATTCGTACATGACGATTTAAAGTGTACAATAAAAAGTATTGATTTGTATTGTACTTATATAATAATGTTGTGTTAGTGATGTGTGAACTTAGACTTAGATGTTGATATTTGCAACGCCTTTGGTTTTAGTAATGCTTTTTTAGGGTTCCGTACCAAAAAGGTACAAAAGGAACCCTTATGGTGCGACTCTGTCCGTCTGTCTGTCTGTCACATAGCTAAATATCTCGAGAACTACTGAAGCTATTGATTTGAAATTTGGAATATTTAGGAACAACACTAACTCAAACACATTGAAATTGTAATTTTTTAAATTTATTTTTATTAATTATGATAAATGCCCAACATAAAGAGCGGGCAAAAAATCAAGTTACTAGGTCGAGTGGGAAATCATTTGATAGAGCTCGAATTGAACATTACAAAACAAATTTTTATTTGCTTTTCATAGTGAAATTAGTGAAAAAAACTTGACTTGATTTACATGAGAAAATTGAAAGTTTTGTACGGAACCCTCGGTGCGCGAGTTAAACGAACTCGCACTTGACCGGTTTTTTTTTCTTTCATAAACTAAATTACTATAAATAGCGAGCCGATGTTGTCAGTTCGGCTCTTTCTAGGCTTCCTACTGACAAAATAAAAAGTACTTATCTAAATAAGTATAATTATTGTTTGCAGAGCGGTATATTAACCTGTTTGTAATGTATAAATAGCCTCCTTGAAATGTATAAATAGCCTGAAGAACCTGATAGCATAAGAACCATTGTGTCCATTGTTCCATGTTTAATGCAAATTAATGAAATCTGAAGAGAGGTTTAAGTGTTATACCGGGTGGAACCTAATCCGCCCACCTATTCGGGCCTTCGTTCAAACACAGTATTATATTTTTTTTTAATTAGCCTACTTTGGTGTCCCACTGCTGGGCAAAGGCCTCCCCTCGTTTTTTCCACTCGACCCTGTCATTGGCATTTTCACACATATTTGATATGCAATTTTACGTGACAGCAAGAATAACACATGCGTCTCCAAGGGCTCACTGCGCCTGCGGGCGGCGGGCGCAATGCATCGCTGTCAGCGCTGCAACCGAGGGCCGCTCATTAGACCGTCCTGTACGGCGCGCAGCGCTTACAGCTGCACTCGGATTATTGACTAAACAAAATATAAATTCATCCCCACATCACCACTATTATATCAGTATATAATATTTTAAATCAGTAGATTGTAGATTATTAACCAAGGGATGAAAGGCACTCATTTCTGCCGAGCTAGTTTAAGTTTTTAGTTTAATAGTTCGAGGCTGAAATGATGCCTTCCACCCGAGTTAAACACTACGTTTCATTTCGAATACGAGAAAAGTAAAATGCATGTTATTAAAAACATGACTAAGTATAATTTTTTATAGTATTTCTTGAGGGTATGCTTTCAATTTTATTAACAATTTAGGCAAAAGTGTCGTTATTTATGGAATGGGGAGTTAAATATCAGAATGGAAATTGTAAAACAAATCCATTTAAACCCAAATTTCAACAGCTTATCGTAAAAAACAAATTGAAAAAAAAATCGTACTTGGAACGTAAAATGCTCTACTAGTGCAGAAACGTATACATTTTTTGCACGCCTTTTAGAACAACAATGAACCCTCATTCAAAGCATTGAGAAATGTCAAATGTCTTGACCTCTTACTGAGTGCTACATCGCAGAATATGTCTAGTTAGTCATTAATACATTATACACATTATCAGGGGCGCGAAACTTATCATTACGGGCATTCTCGGCTCCGTTCGGCTCAGCATTGCTCCGAGCAATTATTAGGGTTGGCACAACTTGACGTCCCTTCGCGTGTACGACCACAGATAAGACAATGACTTGAATTTTGACAACCCTAAATAGCCGAAAGAGATAGTACGTACCATACATAAGAAAGGGACAGAATGATTCGTCCCTGAATCGCTGTCAATATCGGTTTTGTAGTTTATTTTCTGTACAGTAGTATTACTTATTCTGTGATATTATTAAAGATTTTGGGGGATCTTATAATTAATGAGATACAGTTCTTCACCTGTAATAAGAGCGCATGTTATTTTACCTCTATATTTAAACTATTGGTATATTATATGTATATTTCATTTGTATGTGGTGTGCAGTAAAAAGTACAAACCTTGTGTTGAATCTTTATACACATAAGTACTAATGAGAATAGTCATGGATTTTTTGAGTAAAAACGTTTTCTTGTAAACAGGTGAAATACCTATCCAGTCGGAGCTGGAGCCGGAATTCCTGGCGCCGCTTGAGAACCACACGGTGACACTAGGTCGCGATGTGCACTTCACATGCGTCGTCAACCACCTTTCCAACTATCGGGTGAGCTAATTACAGAAATAGGTATATAGTTATGTATTTTTTTATTATTATTATTGCGCCGCCGCCGGCAGTTTTACTGACATCACTTTAAACAGATCAACAATATTTTACTAGAACTTGTGTACAGTAGCGGTCCTAGCCTTCGCACCTAAAAGTCGCGTGCATGAAACCTTAAAGATTTTAGCCAAATTAAGGAATGTGCTATGTGAGCTAAGCTCTTAAGAAACTTACGAGTAAGTAAAAATATTAGCCTAAGTGCAGTTCTTTCCATGTCAGTGTATGTAATGAGTATGTACCTACATTAGTACGTAGGAATGTATTTACTCGCAAAATTTAATGCTTGAACCTTACCGTCGTAGAAATAAATTTACGCAAACAGTAGAATTGTTACTAATTTATTTCGCAACCGCAACAAAGCGAGATGTCACATGAAAAATGCGCTGAAGCGGCGCGGGCGAGACACCCCGCATTCCTCGGATGAAAGTCGGTACCATTTTACGTGTCGTTCTCCCAGTTTTACATTCGCTACAGTGTTTAAGTCACATTAAGTTTCGTCTCGTCGGTGAACAACACAAGCGATTTAAAACTTGGAGAAGCGCCGGCGAAATGGGACCGATTTATGACGTTAATCCTAGATATAAAACGGAATTTCACGCTCAACTGTAGCTTGAGTGTGAAGCGTTTTGCTTTGTACACACTCTGATTGCATTGTTTAAGTTTCATAATTTATAGCACTATTCTACAATTATTTTGCGTTTTGTTAACTTGTGTTTATTTGCGTGTGTTTTTCGTATACCTCGCGCAGCTGGGCACAAGTTATCCAATCTATACCTGCGAGATAACAGAAGTATTTTTTAGGTCGCATGGATAAAGTCCGACTCGAAGGCGATCCTCGCGATCCATACTAACATGGTGGCGCTGAACCCGCGTCTATCTGTCACCTACAACAACCACAACACATGGAAGCTGCACGTCAGCAACGTACAGGCTAATGATTCGGGCACCTACATGTGCCAGGTCAACACGGACCCAATGAAGAGTCAGGTACCTTTACTACCCCATGTTCAGATTTTTTACGCGCTCAGGCGTTACGAAATGGTTGGCCGTATACGACGTGAAGCGAGTTACCTACATATACTTTATTTAAAGGATAAAAAAATAAGAACTTATAAATAAGAGAACTATGGTTAATATGTATTAACCATAGTTCTGTATATGTATACATATATAATTTTCCTCCAGCGTGTTCCGAGTAACCCACGCGATCGGAAAAGGCTCTGTTAATTATTCAGTGTTGTATTTTATACTCTTGAGTGCAAAGTTATTCGGTGCAACTTTTTATTTGTTTCCTCACGTTAGCTTATTGTAAGGCCACAATGCAATAGTTACTCTGTAGGTATGTTAATCGAAATAAAAATATAACGCAATAGACTGTAAATTCAACTATTAGCATGAAGAGATTGAAGAGGAATAAATGTTTTCAAATGAAAACAGATGCCGTTTACTTCATAACTATCTCGTTAATGTAGTGATTATCTTCGTAGATGGGTCACCTAGCGGTAGTGATACCACCGGACATAGTGGACACGGTTAGCGAGGGCAGCTCGGCGCGTGAAGGCGGCAGCGTGCGGTTAGCATGCAGCGCGACGGGCGTGCCGGCACCCGCTGTCATGTGGCGTCGAGAACACAACAAGCCCATCGTATTCCGTCATGATGGCGGCCGGGAGAAGAAAGGTAAGATGCCTTAATTGTCGTAGGTATACACGTTCTAAACTTCCCTTTTTAGCGGCGCGCACAGCAAGGGAAGATTGGCGCAGGACGGCAAAGTTCGGCTGGCGTGCATTGCGACGGGTAGACTAGGGACCCAACATGTCACGCCGCACGCCACCAACGCAACATACCCATCATGTTCCTCCACGAAATATGTGAGAGTTTGATACAATTATGTTATATGTATATAAACGATAAAAGAAGTACGTGCAGAAGTAACAGTAGACATGCAGCGACTACGAAACATATCTCGTCGTCATTGGGCACTGCCGTGAGGCACGTGTCTTTGTTATGTGGTGCAGTGGACATGTCTAAATATCATACATCACTATCGCAATAGAGTAGATAGACTCGGACCAAGCTAACTCTGCATGACATATGCAATGACCAAGTGTGGATATCCTCATCGTTAATGTAAAATTTATATAAAAATATATTATGATGTGTATACGCTCCCTCACTTTGTTCTGATCAAGTCCGTGCAAGGTTAGCTTTCCCCGACTATTTATTTTTTAGTGAATTATTTTAACTCCGCAAAACTTATAATAGATAGCGAAGCGTAAAATACCGGTGCGCGTGCGGACATCGACCACGCGAGTACGTCCGTCAGTACCGGCGTGTGTCGCACTCACTATTCCGTGCCGCCATGATCCACGATCTAAGTTAGGTTCGACTAAGATTACGTAATCTCCTACGTGTAAGGAACGCCTTTCGCGCGTCCACTTCTGTAGTGGAAGAAGTGTAGGCAAATACTCCTTAAGCCAACGTGCCCAGAACATATCAGTGAGACGTTGCGCTATCCGCCACTGACGTTTTAGGTGGAGGTCCTCGTTGTCGTACCTACCAAAAGCTGGTCCATTTGATGACGTGCCAATCAAAAAATGATTAGGCGTCAGAGCTTCTGGATAAGTAGGGTCCGTCGATACGTACGTTATTGGACGACTGTTGACCAAGGCCTCAACCTCAGCCATCAATGTTGAGAGCGTCTCTGGGCGTGGTGCGCGTTCCTTGAGTACAGCTCGCAGGGATGATTTTACAGTGCGCACCATACGCTCCCATGCGCCTCCCATCTCTGGAGCGCCTGGAGGAATAAACTTCCACTCGATTCCTCTCACGAGTCCATCACGGCGCAGCGCATCGCTGTCTAGTTCAGCGATACTGCGTTTCAATTCTAAATCGGCGCCTTTAAGATTTGTCCCATTATCGCAGTATATCGCGGTAGGGGTACCTCTACGGGCTATCATCCGTCTCAAACCCATTATGGTCGAGTCAGTGGTAAGGCTTTCCGTTATTTCGACATGAACGGCTCGAACTGTCAGGCATGTAAATAACATACCATAGCGTTTTTGCCTACCACGACCGACGGTGACCTCCATTGGGCCAAAAAAGTCAATTCCGGTGAACGAAAACGGACGACGGTTGTGCTGCAGCCGGGCAGCTGGCAGGTCACCCATGCGCTGCGGCTGCGGCATGGCGCGGCGATATTTGCACAAGAGACAATGAGCTGCGACTGCGCGTACAGTTGGTCGCAGTTGCAGAATCCAATAGTGTTGCCTTAACTCATTAACTACTAGTTCTTGAGCTCGGTGCAGTGCTCGCCTGTGGTGGTGTTCTACGAGCAGTCTGGTGATTCGATGCTTGCCATCAAGAATCACTGGCCTCTTCGCAGACTCCTTGACACCCACAGTCTTGTCGATACGGCCTCCTACCCGTAGTAGGCCCGCATCGTCAAGATAAGGCGTTAACTGTAACAACGTAACGTAACGTAACACAATAATGAATTAAAGAATAATTACAGCTACTTTAGATTACTCGCGTAGAACGATTGGTCGGACGAAAATGTTTATTTTAGCCTGCTCGAAAAGAGTGACTCCCACCTTTAGCATTAACAAGTAAATTTTGTATAAACCACTTAGAAAAAGATTTATATTTTAACAGGAGGCAATAAAAATAGAATAGGTTAGCTTAATTTAAAACATATTTTACCTTAAAATACGCCAAAGAAATAAAAAATAAAGAAATTATTTTCTTTCATAATGTCTTATCTAGACACGCGGCAGCGTGTCCTGCCAAGTTCTAAAAAAAACGAACTGGCGACGCAGCAACCGTGTGTAATATTACACAAACCATTTCGAGCTACTTTTGACCCCTTCACAACTTGAAATCTATTTAACCTGTACATATGAAATTTGGCACATTTATTCACCACACATATACACATATATATACAATAGTGATATAATCAAGCTTTTCAATCTCGTACCTTAACTTAAGCAACTCAGCAAGCTTCGTTGCTTAAACACGGTACTCGACTGAAAAGCTCTCTATTATATCACGATTGTATAAAATACTATTTAGTGAATCGTGCTCGCTTCCTGAAAAATCTTCAGAAGTGTGTACTATAATTACTGTATTAGTTAGTGATAAGTAATATTAGTGATGTTCGTATTCGAGTTTTTTGTAGAAAATTGTACGTAGATTACGTATGGCCGAAGTTTATACGAGTTATTAACGAAAAATGAAAAAACGGGAACTATACACCCCGCCTACCCGTTAGCTTCATCCATCCATCACTATTTTAGTATGTTTTTTAAGGCATCTTTACTTAGATCTATACCAAAATTAGCATAACGTAGGCTGAGAATACGTTTGTGCCATATCCATTTTTGATCAAAATATGCTAAGTATTATAATTGACTAACCGGTTTTATAAAAATGTTGTGCCATATACGGCATTTTACTATAGGATAATAACATTATGTTAACAGAAAATTATCACAAAAGTGTGACATACTTATCCAAAACTTTTGTGTCTCGTCATATATTTGTACATTTAACATTTACTTACATCAAAACGGATATGGGAATAATACACATGCTTTTATTTCATGATTACCACTACATTCAAAATATTTGTATGGTACAATAAATAGTAAACATGTGCCTAATTGATAAATAAATTCGATATTACCTAAATGTAAAACTTTTCGAAAACAATTTTTTTATGCTTCTATTCGCTCTGCTGCAAACCAATGTAAGTGGCGTATGGCGCAAACGTATTGTCACTCGACGATATATTAAAGGTCTAAAAATTTTAAGAAAAAAACACGTGACCACCGCGAAGAAAGTTTGAATTTCAAACTCATCAGTCAATATAATTAATATGCCACTTGTACTGACGTGATGTGCATTACCGATGTATTTTATGCAAGTCGGTCCCGAGTCCAACCTGTTAAAAGAAGGTAAATGGCTCGGAAAATATAACGAACATGCAGCTTGTTCCTTCAAGTTTCAACTTCAACGATAAGCGCTGTGACGCCCTCACTCGGTGTTTACATCACTGGGCTCCCTTCGATACTTTAATGTCTTTCTAAGTAAATTTGAAAGTTCGACAGGGCTTAATAATGCGTAAGGCCTCTACAAACTCAGGTCGTAAGTTGTGTTATTATATCTACTAGCCTCCGCCCGCGACTGCTCTGAGTAGAAGTGGTTTAAAACTTTGTATCCCATTTTCACCCCTTTTGGTAACACAATTACCTAATACAATTATCCTGTATTACGTATTTTATGAATTTTGAGAACAAACTATGTTAAGGTTAACCGGGGGTCAATGCAACTATTACTAGATTTTTAACCAAGGGATGAAAGGCACGAGACTGAAATAGATGTGTATTTAAAAAAACATTTCTTGGGGGTACTTTCAATTAACATACATACATACATATACTCACGCCTATTTCCCGGAGGGGTAGGCAGAGACCACGGATTTCCACTTGCAATCAACAATTCAATTCAACAAACAATTTAAATTAACAATTTAGATAAAAGTATCTATGGAATGAAAAGTTAAATATCAGAATGGAAACTGTACAACAAATACATTTAAAACCAAATTTTAATTGCTTATCGTAAAAAGAAAAGAAAAATACGTACTACCATAGTAAAATGCTCTAGTGCAGAAACGTATCATTTTTTACACACTTCTTAAAACAACAACGACTCACTTTCAGAGCATAAATGAAAAAATATTTTTTTGAGCAACTTGAATTACAAGAGCTAGCTTCCGACAGTTGGTGATACAAGCCTAGCTTAGAAATATAAAGTAACATA
Source organism: Cydia strobilella (assembly GCF_947568885.1). Classification (NCBI taxonomy): domain Eukaryota; kingdom Metazoa; phylum Arthropoda; class Insecta; order Lepidoptera; family Tortricidae; genus Cydia; species Cydia strobilella. The sequence goes on along the minus strand of NC_086042.1, from coordinate 11,405,936 downwards.
GAGGGCGTTCCGACTAATCGTTTTCTAGAAATACGAAATATACGTAATGTATGTAGGTAAATACGAAAAATGTCTCATTAGTCACATATTTAAAGCGTAAAGAATCTAATATTTATTTAATTCGAGTTTCACCCAAAGAAGTGCTTTTTTTTCATTTTTGGTCTGTTTTTGCTTTATGTCAAGAATTATGATTTCGCCAGTAGACGGCTCTATTTAAGACTGGGTCGACCGTCCAGTGGTGCCCTCATTAGGGAAATTGTATTTTCTAATTACTACATAGTGTAAAACAAAGTCACTTTCCGAGTTTCCGCTGTCCGTCTGTCCCTATGTATGCTTAGATCTTTAAAACTACGCAACAGATTTTGATCCGTTTTTCACCTATCTAGAGTAATTCTTGCAGAAGGTTTTAGTGTATAATTTGTAAAGTTTTTTGTAGCCCGTGCGAAACCAGGGCGGGTCGCTAGTAAACCAATAAATTTATGTATAAATCAGTATATTGATATTATTGTCCTACTGTTTCCCCAACTATTGATCTTCGTCACATGTTTATTTTTTGCTTTATTGGCTAAACGGCAAATAGTGGCTACATTTTTTCGGCTCAATGTAGGACAACAATATTAAAATATACTAATTAATACAAAAATTTATTGGGTTATTAGAAAACACTATTCCCCTTATGAGGGCGCCCCTGGACGGTCGACTCAATCTTAAGTACAAGATTAATTTAGTATGGGGAAACGCATTGTTACCAATGATTTCTCAACTCGAAATAGGGTTTCGGTGCCCTTAAAACCCCTTAAGAGGAAAGAGAACGGCCGTTTCTCCTTACAAACGTAGTCCCCATTTTCCTTTCTGGATATTGAATTTATGGAAAATATTTTTGCATAATTAGATGTATATTAACCGTAGCAATGCCCCTAGGTTTGACTTTTTTCGATATTTTGATTATGGTAAAAATTTGAAGCGAAAAACAGATATCATACAAATTTAATGTTAATATCCAGAGGAAAATGAGGACTACGTTTGTATGAAAAGGCAATTTCGCGCGGGTCCTCAACTTTCGTCTTAAGGTAGAAGTCGTAATTTCCCATTTTAAGAGTCCCCGGAAAGATCGGTTCTCCATACAAACGTTAAGGCTCTCATTTTAAAACGACTAGCTAGATTGAAACTTTGTACTTACAATAGGATAAAGTATGTACGTAGGTTCAGATATAATAGTTAATAAAATACAGCGAATTTTAGTTTTTCATACAAAACTTGTCTTTGCTCTGTTTCGTGTGTTTTATATACTAGAGCTATATAAACTAATTACAGACCTAGATATACCTCATGTCAAAATATTTAGATTAGCGACTAAAAATAATAGTGAGTAAAAACCGTACTGATCGAAATATTTTGAAATATGTCTCACGATAGTTTAAGTTCGAATACCTCATGTCATTGTATGTCCAAAGTTTCGTTACAATCCAATACGTAGTTTTAAAATGAGAAGGAAACTCCGTTTGTATGGGAATGTGAAATTCGGCCGAGCTCGCCGGGGACTCTTATGACGTATTAGACGTGTATGACAATGAATGACTCCAAGAATGCTTGTTTTCTTTTTCGACTTCTGTACCCGTATAAGTTGCATGGTTTCTTTCGAATGTTGAAATTTCAAAATCTTACGCATCTGCGTGCCATTTACTCTACCATACACGAAATCAGCTTTATATATTCGGGCCATTCTATGGACAGTCCTCATTGTACTGTTCGCGTAGAACCCCCTCCCCAGAGCACCGAAAGCCGTTATTTTGTTCAAGTCTTTTTTCCAATTCAATCTACTTTGCATTGTCCCCGACACTCGTATGAGGCATTACACCTAGAAGACCCCAGCGCCCCCGCGGGTCCCTTGCACTTCTCTCCAATGGATTTTATTTACGCAAGAGAAAGCAAGGTTTAATACATATACCACTGAAGACAATAAGGCGCTTCGCTACGAGATATAAAAGCTTTGAGTTAGTCTCGCGTTCCTTTTAGTAGGATTCCTTTGAAATGAATCGAATAATTTGCGGACTTTATTCGCACGGCCGGATTTTTATGTGTGAGTACTTTGTTTTAGAACTTTTGTAATAATGAGGAACGTATCTTTTTAACCGACTTCAAAAAGGAGAACGTTATCAATTCGACCGTTTTTAGGGTTCCATACCCAAAAGGTAAAAACGGGACCCTATTCTAAGACTTCGCTCTGTCTGTCTGTCTGTCCGTCTGTCACCAGGCTGTATCTCATGAACCGTGATAGCTAGACAGTTGAAATTTTCACAGATGATGTATTTCTGTTGCCGCTAAAACAAAAAAATACTAAAAACAGAATAAAATAAATATTTAAATGGGGCTCCCATACAACAAACGTGATTTTTTGCCGTTTTTGCGTAATGGTACGGAACCCTTCGTGCGCGAGTCCGACTCGCACTTGGCCGGTTTATTTTTGTATGTATGTTACCTCAGAGCTCCGTCATTTCTGAACCGATTTGGAAAATTATTTTTTGTGTGAAAATATGTAGTCCCTAGTTGGTCCCGTTTTTGTCAAAACTCAATTCTGATGAGGAATCCAGAGAACTCCTCAAATCTTATAGGCATACATATAGCGATTTTAGTATTTTCATTAACAAACAAGTATTTTCATCCAAAACAGTGCCATTTGATGAAGTGGAACTGTTGATGATGACCAAACGGGACTCTTTAACAACGCATATTTCACTTTTGGCGATTTATCCTCTTTGTTATGTTTGTTAAGTAAGTAAGTTCTGAAGGAACATTTGTGTTAAGGTCTGATGATAGGTTCCATGAAGTCCAACTCCTCAAATCTTGATGGCTTTAGATCCAGACCTTGAAACTTGGAACGCACCCAAAGCGCAAAATGTTTAATGTCCATGACAGTTTGGCCAGACAGCAACGAGTCTTGCAGAATGATGCATTACTTATAAGAAAAACTAAATAGGGAAAAATAAAATTAATCTTAAAAAAAAGGAAAACCGACTTCAAAAAGGATAAAATAAAATTTCAACCCGTTTTATATGCGCTCGCTACTGATACGTTTGAAGTCGGTGCCAAGCCAAATAGTTACAATACTGGTTCTTTCTTTCTTATCGAACTACACCAGGGTTGGCTTTCGAGTTGACGTTTTTTTTTGGCTTGAAGTCGGTGCGACTTCGAACGTATCAGTAGCTAGCGCATATAAAACGGGATGATATTTTATTTTATCCTTTTTGAAGTCGGCTTTACTTTTTTCTTAATTAATTTTTGAATGTACGTTTTGTAGAAGGCATTCAAATGAGACTGCAATAACTGGTGTATGCTAGGAATTTTATGAGGGGAATCTACATCTAGTTTTAATTGGCATTGGAAACGTTCATATTTTCATACAAAAGCTTATTCGGATATTTTTGTACCGAAGCGGCAGTCAAAACATAATTTGCTTTTGATCTGATATTGATTTGAAATCGACATGCTTTGCGAGTAATGTCAAATTAAATCCGATAACCAATTAAAATAAGAAGAGAACCGTTTTTAGGCCTTTATATTTTTTTATACCATCGTGAAAAAAAAAAACTTATTTCTATAGAGTTACGAACTCTTATCTCACAATAAACCTCCAAATTATGCTCGACAATTTTTTTATCAACATTATAATTTGGTATCATGTTTTGCGAATATGTATTTAATAATCTAAACATTATTTGACTATCAGCACGGATTTGTGGGTTCTAGATCAACATGTACAAACTTAGTATCCTTTACCGAGCTACTAACGAGTGCTGTGGACTCAGGTAAACAAACAGACGTGATATATACTGACTTCAGTAAAGCTTTTGATAAAGTCTCTCACTCAATACTAATGTATAAATTATCAGCATACGGTGTATCAGGCAATATGTTACAATGGTTACAGTCTTATTTAATTGAAAGGGTCTTCTATGTAGTAGTAAATGGCTACGAATCGTCTTACCGTAATATAACATCTGGCGTACCTCAAGGCTCGCATTTGGGTCCTATCCTTTTTAACTTATTTATTAATGACGTAACTGAATGCTTCCACCACTCTACGGTTTTTATGTATGCAGATGACCTAAAGTTTGCACGCGTTATCAACACAACTGAGGATATCACCTTGCTTCAAAGCGATATTACAACACTGAGTAGTTGGTGTAAGCATAACCTAATGCACATTAATATCAAAAAATGTATCCATATGAAATTTACTCGAAAACAAAATGTAACACAGTCAGACTACCATATAGACGGTTACAAACTAAACGAAGCTCAGAACACTCGCGATCTTGGAGTTCTTTTCGACAGCAAATTAACGTTTATCCCCCACATAGAAAATATTGTCAAGAGGGCATCTAAGACTTTGGGCTTTGTCATGAGAAACACTAGATCATTTAGGCGCAGCGCAACCAAAATATTGCTATATAATAGTCTGGTGAGGAGTGTTTTGGAATATTGCGTTGTCTGGCGGCCGCATTATGCTACTCACTCATTGCGGTTAGAGCGTATTCAAAAAAGGTTCACTCGTCACTTAGCTTTTCAGGCACGTGTTATGGCTAAAAGATCAATATCCTATCAAAGGAAACTGCAATATTTCAAGATGGATTCCCTAGAAGACCGACGGACGCTCTTAGATGCAACTTTTTTGTACAAGTTAGTGAACCACAAAATAGATTGTCCGCAACTGCTGACGTTGTTGAACTTTCGTGCTCCATTTCGTTTCCCCCGTAACGCTATCACCCCTCTTTGCGCCCCGCTTAGAAGAACAGTTTCAGGTACTAACTCTCCAATATGCAGGTTATGTAAAATTGCTAATGGTTGCTGTGACAAGGCGGATATGCACTGTGACCCACTAAATAAATTTATAACATCTGTCCGAAAATATTTCTTAAAACACATATAATTAGAAACATAAATAATTAGAAAATAAGTTTAAATTTAGGTATTTCTATAGTTGTTTACTTATATTTGTTATGCATGCGGTGTTTACCTGTAAGTAATTGTGACACCACTCCTTACATGTTTTAGCTTAGTACATTATTAATATATCGATGTCAACAATTGTTGGTAAACCTTAAATAAATAAAATAAAATAATAATAAAAAAGCGGAGCGGAAGATATATCATAAACTACAGAGTTATCAACGGGGTCTGATTGGAAGTTGAAACCCGATTTCAACCTGTGGCATAACCCTCCTTGTTGCTTGATGCTCCAGCTCCAATTCCCTCAAGGCCGTTTTGTTAAAACAAATGTGTAAAAATTGAGAAAATTTAAAACTGTATAACAATACAATCATTTTCTTTTCGAACAGCTGAAATCGTCTCGTTGGAACAACTTTTTCTCTGACTCTATTTAACATTGTCCCATCGCGTCGGCGGCAGCTAAAAAAGGACAATCGCCGCGTTATATGGAATTCTGATGAAGTTTTTTGTAAGCTTTCTTAAAAAGAAACAAAGTGGATATATAGAGTCTATTTGCAACTGAATTCCTTATCTACATTTACATATTGCTTTGATACTCATACGTGATATACATAGCGCCAGAACTGACTTTAAGAGTCCCCCCCCCCCCGGGTAGGTCGGTAATTTCACCTTCCCATACAAACGGAGTTTCATTCCGGACCGGGCTTGCCGAGGACCCTTAAGTATTTTATAAAGTTAACTTACGTGTATAATCGCTGTGTTGTGTTACGTATTATGTTGTATCGTCTTTATTTTACTAGACGATACAACATAATACGTAACACAACACACAGAAAAAAAAAATTGACTGAAAAAGCCCTTTTAGGTATTTAATTTTATTTAATTTTCACCCAGGCTTCTCGGAAACCTAGTTTTAGTTCTTTAGAGGGTCTGGACTCATGTTCTACTAATAACCTATTTAATGCTTGTTTTTCTGTTTGAACAGTCCTTTCTGCCAACCATTGGATTCAGGATGGTATGGAGGGCTCTTTCATTCGTATAAGGCCAGGTTTTGGACACACTAAATGTCCTAAAAATGAAATCTCACTACAAAAGAATTGGCATTTATCTCACTGCTCACAATACTCTAAATTAGTACCCGTTATGATCTAGTCATCAATATAAACATGCTTTAAAATTATTCAACGATGATACTCCATAATCCATAATGTAAGCGAGTGGGCCTAAAAACCCAAAATTAGTATTCATATTCTTGTAATTTCTCATTGTCAGTAGTGCTCCTTAAGTGTGTTTATTAATTGTTCGTACGTTTTATCTTTTGGCATTTCAAGGGACAACAATTTTTATAGCACGCCGTAACAGTCTGTCCCGATTAATGTAATTAACAATGCTACTTTTTTTGGATTCATCCTTGTATTGATATCGTTAACTATGAAGAATAGCTCCATCCTCTCAATTCAGGCAACAGAATCGGCTGGCTGGATCTCTGCCGTGGGATTTGGACGCGAGAGCCCTTGCGTCAGTTATCTTCTGGCGTGAGGAGGCGCGGGCCCGAGATTTCTGGCCAGCACCGCGCGAGATCGAGGCCAAACGTGAAGAGCTCTCTTGCGAGGCGACTGATGAGTGGGTGGACCGGCTGGAGCGACCGAGCGCGGGCGTCCGAACAATTTCGGCGATTCGTCCAGTCATGTTCCAGTGGCTGGAACGACCACACGGCGCTCTCACCTACCGGCTTGTGCAGATTCTCTCGGGGCACGGCTGCTTCGGGAGATATCTGCACAAAATTGCCGGCAGAGAGCCAACTGAGGAGTGCCACGAATGCGGCGCGGCAGTCGATACCGCACAACACACCTTAGAAGAGTGCCCAGTGTGGGGGCCAGAGCGGGCTGACATGATAGCCATAGTGGGCCGGACCTGTCGCTGCCGGCCGTGGTCAAGTCCATGGTCGACAGTGACAGGTTGTGGCAAGCTGTAAAGACCTTCTGCGAGAACGTAATACAGCAGAAGGAAATGGCGGAACGGGCCAGGGAGATCGACCCAACGGCCGACCCACGGCGCCGCAAGCGTGCTCGACGCAGACGGGTCACACATGACCACCGCCTGCCTCCGTAGGTTGACCTCAGGATGACAGGCACGGGAACGCCTGCCTTCCTTCACACACGAGGTCCCTGAGAGGGCGACCGTACTGGATACGGTCCATAAGGAAACGAGGCCATCAAGGGCCTCCGGAGGCGGTGGTCCGCAAACACGGACTGGTGCTGGTGGTGCTGTAGAAGTAAAGCGCGAGCGTTCCTACAGCCCACCGCTACAGCACAATGGCGGCAGACAGGGGGGTTGTTTAGTGGGTAGACTTGTGGGGCCCCATTAGCCCAAACCACTCCTTGGTACACCACACCACATAACCACCCCGGTTCGTCCCCGTGCCCGAGTGGTATGCGTAAGTGCATTTTTCCCCTCCTAAAAAAAAGGCAACAGAATCGCCTTCTTAGCGATAGTTTTCTATAGTACCTATGATGGCCATAGTTTTGTTTTTATCCTCGTCGCCAATATAATATTTCACATAAAAAAAACACTGCATTAAAAACATTTTCTGTTTAATAAACTTCTATTGAGATCCGCTATTGAACAATATGTACAATCATGTCTATCTTGTCATGAATACACGTTATACACAATATTATTTTATTTTAATATCCCTGATCACAATATTCTTGCGCCTGCTTAAAACTTATATCTCGTTATCCTGTCGATGCACTTATAACGATCTCGTTTAGACAAAAGCACGTTAACCAAACAATCGACTAATTTTGCCGAGCAAACAGCCACATACTAAATGGAAATTTCGCGTAACACTAACTCCGAAGCTATTGGCTCTCTTAATGTGAATGCGGTGTTTCGCGTGGTATGTTTATGCGCTACGTATGTACGTAGGTGCGTACCTATGTAAATTGTACAATAAGTACTTCCTTTTGAAGTGTAAATGGGGATATAGGATAAACTTATATTGATTATTAAGCATACTTGAATTCTGTTTGTAATTTAAAAGTACATTAGTAAATATATTCAATGATTAGTACCTAAATATTTGCTTAAAATATGTAAAATAAATAAAGATGACTTGACGGCAATTTCGCGTGTTTTTTTATTAATAATGATAAATAGTACAATCAACAAAAAAAGGATTGTGGTCTGGAATATATCAGACCCCTAAATGCCACAGAATACATAGTTACTGGGGCTAAAATAGAAAAATAGATAATAACAGGTACAAAATTGGGACAAATTACAGAAAAGAGTGTCAATAGGATTTTGTTATTGTCGAAATGAGTACTTATTACAATTTATGTACTTCCTGAATTATTTTATTGAGTAAGAATACAAATTGTATATACAAAAAGTTAAAAATCTGATTCAAAGTAGATAGTTAAAAGTAAATACCTTATTGTATGAAAAAGATGTACCTATAGGTACGGCTACATTGCCGGCAATATTGTATGACAACTCATTATAGCGACTGAAATCCTAACAGCCAATACACATACTGACACGAACATATAAAAAAACCGTTTTGTATATGGACAGCCTTGGACAGCATATTCGACAATTTTTTTAAGTAGGCACAGTAAAAAATAGGTTCATAAAATAATCTATTGTCATATTTTATCGGAAACCCACAGAGCGTGGCTATCGGCTGGAGGATTAGGCACCAATTTTATAAGTTAGGTATCCGTGCGAATGTCACCGCAGTAACCATAACGTTTTAGTGGCCGTTTGCCCCTCGTCGGAACACTCCGTATTTTTAATAAAAAACGCAATATAGTTTTTCACGAGCTAGAATCCGGGAGAAGGTGAAAAGCCTTGGAATGTTCAATTTTGAAAATTAAATTGCTCTGAACAATTGTTGTTTGTTTCGCTCTTGAACATACATGAGTCGGGTAGTATTTCTTCAATGTTACGTTTACTGACTGATAGTAGTGCGTACGTAGGTACGTAATAATATTGCGCGTTATGTTATTGTTATGATAGTCGTGTAGTAAGCAAGCGCTGAAAATACTCGTAATATCGGAGACGCGGTGCAGGTGTGAGGCGTATCTAACACTTAATGTTACGAGTCGCGTCACATCCCCCTGATTGTAACTACTGCGAATGAGGAGTGTAAAACGGGACATAAACTGGCTCATATAACGATAAAAATAAATTAGAGAAAAGCTCGCAATGAAACTTTATCCATTACTTTGGAGCCGTAAAACACACAATTTCATGAGTTTGTAGCATTTAATTATTACAATACTTGCACAAATCGCTTCCCGTTTTTGTTCTTGTAAGAATGTCGCAATATTTATGGCACCTCTTCAAGGCAGTTATTAAGCTAGATTTGATAATTATTTTGTATTACAATTTGTGCAGTGACCATTTGAAAGGTCCAGTTGTAATTGATGCGTATAAATATATTTTAATAAGTAAATAATGAATCTCACTGCAGGACACAGTATTTCCCTCGTTATCAATAGGGCATGGAATGTCTATTCACAAAATAACTGATTTGCAAGACCGAAGTGATCCCATAAGTGTTCCGTTTGTCAAAACAAAGTTTTGCACGGAACTTTTTTAATAATTTCATAAATTATAATTCATGTTGTATAATGAACATTGAGTATAGTCACGTCACGTCATACAATGTTTAACTTTACAAATACAGTTATGACCTGCCAAAAAGTTGACGAAGGGGCTTCTGTTCCTGCTCTGAGGGCAAAAGGTAACGAAGAAGCACTGTTCAGTTTATGCTTATCTACAAATCGCATGTTAAGACCTACTGAAGACGAAAACACTTATATACTCATGAAAATAAAAACGTATAATAGCTATATTATATGTATATATATTTAAATTGTCATAGGTACTAAATATATATATTATAATAGTAAATATTAGTCAAAATAAATAAATAATGATAAAGGAGTTGTTTATGCATTAAATATGTATAAAGCACGAAAATCATATTATTTTTTAACCGACTTCAAGATTTCAAAGGTTCTCAATTCGGTTGTATGTTTTTTTTTTGTTTTTTTTTAATGTTTGTTACTCCATAACTCCGTCATTTCTGGACCGATTTTGTTCCCAAACTTGTTCATAGATGCACCAGTCTCTCCCGCTACAACGTAAATCCGTAAGGAGTTCGTTTAGGAGGTGCAAGCGCGCACTGCTTGCCCTTAGAGCTGGTCAAAGACGCCTAGTCTTACTAAGATGGCATATAGTCGAGAAATTCAAAATCAAAAAATCAAAATCAATATTTATTTATTTGTAAACATAGGTTAAATATAGTTCTTATACAATAATTTATGTTTCACTATGTTTTGCCATTTGGCATACAAATATAAACAAGAAGAGATGGAGCATGCACTAATTATAACAGATGTCAAACGAAAGTAATATGTTAAATGTCAAACAAAATAAGAGTGTACTAAATTGAAAATTAAATTAATTGAATTATAAACTAAGAGTGTACTTAAAACTAAAACAACTTAAATTCAAAATATGTCGAGTAAATATTCCATTATCGAATAGTATGCTTTTTGTACCAAAAAGTCATACAGGCATTTCTTAAATTCAGTTACATTATCTATTGCAATAATATGTTTTGGCAACTTATTGTATATTTTGGGTGCCATCCCAAAGATACTTTTAGCAAGCAAAGCCGAGTTCACGGATTGGATGTAAATTTTTTCGCATCTGCGAGCACTTTTAAACATTGAAAATTGATCGATGTTGTTTTTAATGTTAACCGCAGTTTCAAAAATGTATAGACATGGCAGGGTTAGTATATTGAACCTAATGAAATGTGGTTTACAGGTTTCCATTAATTGTAATCTACAAACTGATCTTAAACATTTTTTTTGCGCCTTAAAAGCAGCCTCGCGATCAGTGGAATTTCCCCAGAACATGACGCCATATCTCAGTGTTGATGTTACGTATGCATGATAGGCAGTCAGTAAAGCAGACTCGTTGACTCTTTTACTTAGATTATACAATGCATAAGAAAATCTGCTAAGCTTATTGCATACAATTTCAATTTGATTTTTCCACGTCAACTTATGGTCTAAACTTAATCCTAAAAATTTTGTAATGTCCGTTTCATCAATAATGTTATCTTTATATGTCACAGTTAGATCGGGCAATTTGTCTAGTCTTTGTTTAAAATTCATCAATTCGGACGGGCACCGCCGTGGCGGGGTGGCCTAGGGGTTCATGGCGTTAGCCGCGATTGCTAAAGACGCCGGTTCGAATCCGGCCTTCACCACTGGAGGGCTTCGTCACTTTTTCTTTAATATATGACATCTATTACAGTTTTTAATTTATATATAGTAGTGTGACTACTTAAAAAAAACACAAATCAAAATATTTAATAAAATAATTTGATTTGTTCCCAAACTTGTTCATAGATGGCAGCACCAGTCTCTCTAGCTACAACGTAAATCCGTAAGGAGTTCGTTTAGGAGGTGCAAGCGCGCACTGCTTGCCCTTAGAGCTGGTCAAAGACGCCTAGTCTTACTAAGATGGCATATAGTCGAGAAATTCGGACGGGCACCGCCGTGGCGGGGTGGCCTAGGGGTTCATGGCGTTAGCCGCGATAGCTAAAGACGCCGGTTCGAATCCGGCCTTCACCACTGGAGGGCTTCGTCACTTTTTCTTTAATATATGACATCTATTACAGTTTTTAATTTATATATAAATAGTAGTGTGACTACTTAAAAAAACACAAATCAAAATATTTAATAAAATAATTTGATTTGTTCCCAAACTTGTTCATAGATGGCAGCACCAGTCTCTCTCGCTACAACGTAAATCCGTAAGGAGTTCGTTTAGGAGGTGCAAGCGCACACTGCTTGCCCTTAGAGCTGGTCAAAGACGCCTAGTCTTACTAAGATGGCATATAGTCGAGAAATTCGGACGGGCACCGCCGTGGCGGGGTGGCCTAGGGGTTCATGGCGTTAGCCGCGATAGCTAAAGACGCTGGTTCGAATCCGGCCTTCACCACTGGAGGGCTTCGTCACTTTTTCTTTAATATGTGACATCTATTACAGTTTTTAAGGCACCCATATTATTTACTAAATAAGTTACTGGAAAGTACATGTGAAGAATTTCAACGTAAAGCGCTATCCATTACTTGGCGGGTAGTTCGCTGTGCAGCCTGTGCAGCGACCGCCGCCGTTTCCAAATTACCCCAATAATGGTAATTGCAATTTGCACTGGAAATACCCGCCGTCTTCATTCAGACACGCTGTAACGTTGATATACTTTCGTTGCTAATTTTTTTCCGGTGGACAAGTAAGAGATATTTAACGCATGTTTTGTTTTAATGTTTAGTAGAGTTGCTCGGAAAACATATAAAAACTCAAAAATGCGCGTTTTTTTTAGAGATTAGACCTAGCTAGATCGATTGTTCGCTCCCCCATATAGTAAAATTTATCGAAATCGTTAGAGCCGTTTCCGAGATCCCCGAAATATATAAATATATATACAAGAGTTGCTCATTTAAAGACATAAAAGATTTGGACACAAACGGTGCAATCATTCTTGAAGATGCCACACAATTACTAACATATACAAAAAAAAACTTTTTACAAAAAAAAGAAAACCGACTCCAAAAAGGATGAAATAAAATATTATCCTTTTATAAGTATATGCGTTACCAACAGATATGTTTGAAGTCGGTGCCAAGCCAAATTTTGAAGCACACCTACCATGATTTTGGTGCGATTCGATAAGGATGGAGCTATATGCACGCTAGTGTGTAGTATGCTAGTATGTACGTTAGTTTGCCTTACATGACGACAATGAACGTAGGTACCTAAGAACACACCTCACAACACAGCGTCGAACGTTCTTACATTAGTGTAAATCCAATGCGTTTATTTGCCATCTTTATTTTATAAAGAGCAGTTTTACTAATTTTCGAACAGTCCATAGCTCGCAAGTGTGAGATTGGGTCTGAGGCTATTTCCCGTCCCTCCAAAGGACTAGATTTCAAAATGTAAAACTATTTAAGGAATTTCAACTTCATGCCAAATTTCACCTAAAGCGGTTCGGTTATTTAGCCAAAGGTGACAAAGAGGCAGACAGAATTACTTTCACGTTTATAATATTAGTACTTACAGTTGTAATGCGATTTATAGAAATAAAGCTGATTATTTTTGACTGGTATTGTTACTACTTGGCTTGGCACCGACTTCAAATATATCAGCTGGTAACTCATCTACTTTAAAAAGTGTAATATTTTACCATTTTTAGGGTTCCGTATCTCAAAAGGAAAAAACGGAACCCTTATAGGATCACTCGTGCGTCTGTCTGTCTGTCCGTCTGTCACAGCCTATTTTCTCCGATACTACTGGACCAATTAAGTTGAAATTTGGTATACATATGTAAGTTTGTAACCCAAAGATGGTCATGTAACGTAAACAAATGAATTTTAAACACGGGGGCCACTTTTTTGGGGTAAATTAGAAAATTAAAAATAAAGTTTTTCAACCTATATCGTGTTACATATCAAATGAAAGAGCTCATTGTGAGAATCTCAAATATATGTTTTTTATAATTTTAGGATAAGCAGTTTAGAAGTTATTTAAGAAAATAGGCAAAAAATGACCATTCCCCCCCCTTTATTTCCGAAACTACTGGGTCAAAAATTATGAAAAAAATACACAAAATAGATCTTTACCTATAGATCACATCACCATCAGGTGATCCGTCTGCTCGTTTGCCTCCTATTTCATAAAAATAAAAATAAAATAAAAATCACAGGAAAACCTATTAGAAATGTGCAGTCAAGCGTGAGTCGGACTTAATTATTTAGTTTTTGATCCGACCCCTACGGGTTTTTTAATAAAAAATACATTGTTTAAATTGTGAAATGTACGGAAACCTTGGAACGCGAGTCCGACTCGCACTTGGCCGGTTTTTAGTTTTAATGTATTGTTAAGAGCGTGACGCATGAATAAAAAACAAAATCATGTTTAATTAATAAATAAAATTAGTGAACTTTAACTAATAATTAGGATTTTCCTCGAGTCCGTCTGGAAAACATTCCTGTCACTACACTAAATCTATCCTCCGCCCCGCCACTGACCCAATCCTCACAGCACATCAACCCCAGATCACAGAACCCCTCGACCCTCAACCACCAACCCTTCAACCGCCATTCCCCGACTCCTTAACTCCTAACCCTAACCCCCGATCCCTCAACTCCCAACCCCTCAGTCCCCGACCCTTCAACTCACCGCCCCCTCCTTCCCTAACCTCGCAAACCCTGACTCGTCAAACCCCAACCCTGGGGTATAGAAGTCGGTTAAAAAACAGGAAAAAAACAAGTTTGCAAAACGCGTTCACAGTTCGATGCGCACTACTAGCCGAAAGAAAATAATACAACAGAAAAATACGGCTTATAAATATAAGGAAAACTCCCTTGTAATAATAGGTAAGAATGTAGTCCAGACGCCTCGCATATCTCGTCATATCGCATAATGAAAAGAGACTTGGGCAAGTTATTGCAAATAATTGTGGATACAATTACTACAACAGTAACTAACTATAACAAATAACATCACAGTTTCTTGAAAGTAATTGAACTAGTTACTTTATTTTGTTTGTGTATGTGTATTTTTCGCAAAAATAAAGTTTTACTGAGTGATGGATGTACCTATTCAATAATTCATATTTTATTCCATATAGGTACATATATCGCAGGCATTTTGTAAGAATCCGCCGTTTACAAACGGCGCCATCATTTTATAAACGCGAAGCGGTTTGTGTTAGTGCGCTTAATTGTGGGTTATCGCTAAATCGCTACCTTGTGGGTTTCGTTAGGGTGACCATGACTTAAAAAAAAACTTAAACCTCACAACTTAACTAAACGGAGCACCGCGAAGCGAAGGTGAAGTCAAAGGTATTTTACATAATGCCGACTTTTACAAATTGCAATTTGCAAACCGCTTCGCGTTTGTGATATGACGGCGCCGTTTGTAAACGGCGGATTTTTACAAAATGCCTGCGACACATACACACAGTATGTATATTTTCGCTTTCTCCTATAACGTGCAGAATGTGTAATAGGGTATTTTCCTTTGCGTAATGATATGCGGATCTTCAAGAAGAGATATTCAGGGTTCTCAAGGGCCAGGAACGCGTGGCTCTTCTGAAGTTGCTTATGTCCATGAGCGACAATGACTGCTTTCCATCGGGCGGCTCGTCTGCTCGTTAGCTGGCTATCACATAAAAAATGTGTATACAATCTGTCTATGGGTCACTATACTATATATATAGCTGCATGCTTCATAAATAGTTAGGTACTTCTTTATTTAGTTAGTGATTAATATGGCTATAACAAAATAAAGACCATCCGACAAGGTTATAATATCTGGGCACAGATCTGGGTGTCTCTCTATCACATTTCCATATTAGTGCGACAGTGATTGTTGCTTTTGGATCGCTACGGAGCGTAGCGATTGGCGTGTTGGCTACGCACCCCGGTGACCTAAAAGTTATCCAAAAACCGTCGGTGATATAGATAAATTGTAGATAGTCAATCGGATTTATCTTACACTTATTCATGAGGCAGACGATTCAACAGAGCCACGCCGTTCTGTCGCCAAAATAGTGTTTAGTTTTTAAGTTTATGAAAGGCCATACCAGGGCAAGCTAAGTGAATCTGCCCCCAGTGAGTTTTGGCTTGTAATTTTTTTGATGGTGTGGCTTTCTAATATTAGTGATAAGTGTGCAAAATTTCAGCCGCCCAAACTTTATAGCTTTTTGTAAAAAAAAAATGATGATCTTTCTTCTAAAATTTGAATCACTAGCCTGCCGATTTTGACGTGTTTCACGTATATTGTGCATATAGTAAAAACAATTAAGTATATGACATCAATTATAGGATATATTGCTGTACAAAAGAATAAAAAAAAATTTTTTTTAAAGTACTTTCACGTCAGCCACAGCTCCAAGTTTTTCACCAAAGCTAATAGCCGCTTTAATAAAATACAAAATTAATGTATTTACTTAATATTATCCGTGGTAGAACAAGGTGTTTTTTTTTTAATTGAATACATAATTATACATTTTCTATACCCGCTCGTAGGAACGTATTTTTTTTTATAAGTGACCAGTGTTTATTATGAACATGTACGATTCTCTAAAGAGCTTTTTAATCGAGTAGATTGATTAGTTTTAACGAGCGGGTATAGAAAATGTATAGTGATGTATTCAATTTAAAAAAACAACGTTCTAGAAACACAGACTAGATTAAGTAAGTACAGTAATTTTGTAGCTTTTTAAAGCTGCTAGCTTTGGTGTAAAACTTAGAGGTGTTACTGACGTGAAAGTACTTAAAGAAAAAAAAAAAAAAAGCAATTCCTTTTCAATTTATTTTGTATAGCAAATAAATCCTATAATTAATGTCAAAATCAGCTGGATAAAAAAAATGAAGGTAGACCATATTTCTTTTTTCTTACTATAAAGTTTGAGGGGCTGAAATGTTGTATACTTGTTACTAATAGAAAGCCACAATATCGTAAAAAATTACAAGCCCAAACTCGCTGGGGGCAGATTCACTTAGCTTATCCTGGCATTATGGCCTTTATATATATGTAAGTTTATAAGGTATATGTAATATGGGCCTTGTTGTCTGAATTAAATTTTAAAATAAAATAAATAAATAAGACTGGGTGCCCTACAAGTAACGAGATTCCCTTAACCCTTCGTATGTAATTTAAACCTATTGCAATAAACATTGGATTTAAATTCATGCTGCGCACTGATCAATGCTTAGACATACATAAACCAACGTAATATTATACCTACTTATTAAAAGTTAGTATGTAAAAACATTATAACACATTGAACAAAATTATTACTTTTTGTACATTTTATGGGCCGAGTGCGAGTGCCGCACTACTAAGCCTGGCCGGGCCAGTAAGCTCCACCGAGTTCAAATAGAGAGTAGTGGCTGCAGTAATAATGGCTAGCGAGTAACTACACTCAAGCAGAGCGTTAAATTTATATTAAAAACGACCACAAAGAGACAGAGTATACAGGCATTTGCCGCTTGCTTAAAGCTTTTGATGCTGCAGCTGCTCATATTTTATTATTGTTTATAGTAATTGTATACTGCTTTGGGTGGGACTTGAACTCACGGCCTCTGGATCCAGAGGCCGTGAGTTCAAGTCTCACCCAAGGCCGTAATTTTTCCACTTTTAAATTTATTCTAAGCTTAATGGAGATTAATAATTTGTTTTGACGGCATTATTTATAAGTAACTTCATCAAAAAATAAAATAAAAATATGTCATTGAAAAGACCATTAACCATTATATATTTATTGTGATAGGGTTATTTTGATCTTTGATTGAGACATTAACTTGATTGCCGTACTTTAGAAATTCAGTACTAAAAGTTGAGCAAAGTGTTTTAATTAACGTCTTAACTCGGTGCCAGCGAGCGAAATACTATGAAGTTTACGAATTAACTAAAGTACCACTTTCAAATGCCAAACGGCTGTTTTTTATAATATTTTTAATCACACTTGCGCTGTAAGCGTGTTATTTCACGCAAGTGCAGCGGGAGGTAAATTCCATTACACTCCCACGGGAGTTAAAGTTTTTTTTTATTATGTCACTAACTCATACGAACCAAGTAGGTTCTAAGTCAAAAACTTGTTAAAAGTCAAGGTATAAAATGAGTTTGACTTTCAAAATACTAACGTTTATAATTTAATTTTTTTGTTTATGTTTAAAAATATTTAAGTTGATTAATTTAATAGCCGTTTAAAATATTTTTACACAATTTTCAGTCGTGGTTGGATGCGGCCGAGTCGGTGCCTACGATGCCTAACCAGTAAAAAATGACAATATGGCGGACGAAGAAGATTAAGCATTATTTCGCTTAAAATTTAGTGTTTTTTCATCAAACTTGCTCGAAAAAGATCTTATTCATCTGGTGTACTAAAGGACAAAGGCCGATATTGTTCCCGAGGAAGTTATGGATTCTGAAAAAAAAAACTATCACTTACTCGTGAGTTATAGCTTTTTAGGGTTCCGTACCCAAAGGGTAAAAACGGTACCCTATTACTAAGACTCCGCTGTCCGTCTGTCCGTCTGTCACCAGGCTGTATCTCATGAACCGTGATAACTAGACAGTTGAAATTTTCACAGATGATGTATTTCTGTTGCCGCTATAACAACAAATACTAAAAACAGAATAATATAAATATTTAAATGGGGCTCCCATATAACAAACGTGATTTTGTTGCTGTTTTTTTCCGTAATGGTACGGAACCCTTCGTGCGCGAGTCCGACTCGCACTTGGCCGGTTTTTTTTTTATTATGTCAGTAATTCATACGAATCAAGTAGGTATAAATGAGTTTTACTTTGAAAATACTGACGTTTATAAATTATTATTTTTTGTTTATGCTTTAAAATATTTAATTTGATTAATTTAATAGCCGTTTCAAATATTTTTACACAATTTTCAATCGTGGCTGAATGCCGATGGGTCTGTCCGAAATTTCAAAATGGCGGACGAATGTTTGAAATGTCACCGTATTTAAGAATGATTTCGCTTAAAATTTAGTTTTTTCTTCGCAAGTGTGATGAAAAACATTGTGTCTAACTCCGGGGTAAGAATATTGTTACTCGAGTCTCTAATTCACTCCAGCCTGCGGCTGTCGTGAATAAATACTCTCGTACAATATTTCACTTACCCCATTGCACAATGTACTATTTTAAGTTGACCTACATACATTCGACCTCCGAGAGCTGCTTACAAAATTAAATTACCTACACCTAATCTCATCAATAATCTAATAATCTAATCTCTCATCTACTCAAAGGTTAACTGGAAGAGATCCCTCATAGGGATAAGTTCGCCTTTGTACATCTTATTATTTGTACCATGTAATTTTTAATGTGTATATTTGTACAATAAAGAGTTTACTACTACTACTACTACTAATCAGTATTATGCAAACATGACACATAGGTATTTCTCTTATGCTCCCGTGCAATTCGTGCTTTGAGACACTGTAAATTTGTCGAATATTCTAAAATCCTGAACGTCTTCGCTGACTTAGCAACGTGAATAAATTCTTGAGGTAACTGAATCTTGTCAAACTCAAATTGAATGAATCTCGTCGTCAACCGAGTATTACTCATATTATTCGCGAAGCATATATTCGATGTGACAGGAATGTAATAATGTGTAATGCACGTCAATCAGGCGTTTAATATGTAATCTGCGATTGTAACTCGCCTGTCACATTCGATAAATTACTGCTAGATAACTCTCAAATTGTTATGGAGAAGCTAAGAGACTGCGTCAATTTTATCTTATATATTTTTCATGATAATATCATAACTATCATAAGTCTTTCAGTAAGCTTCACGGACGGCGACTTCACTCAATTGCAGTTCTATTATTGTGTTCATGTGTGGCCTCAGGTTGCAACTCCTACTTAGTTATTACCTATGGTAATTTCGGAAAAAGCGTACAAACGCGATCGGGCGAATAAACGGATGCGCTTCCAAAGTGCTCATTAACATAATTTATTCACGGCTGTCAGTACCGGCCCTAAATTTGTGGCAAGCAGTTTTTCAACGCGGAAAAATAATTGTGTAAAGCGGTCACGTCTTTTTTAGCGTCAGTAGAATCGTACGGTCTAGTTTAATCATGTCATAACCAGCGCTGCGCTACCAGCCTGATAACATCGCAGATACATTGCCTATGCTTGGATTTGCCAAAATAATTTATTTTTTCCGTAAGGTTTCGGTTACCGATGGTAAGTTTTATGCAAAGCAAAGGATCCAAATGAATACGAAAATTTTAGGTAGGTACCTACTGAAGCGTTTCATTCGCAACTTGCACCGAGGGCACGGTGTTAAACATTATTGTATGTTATACAATGTGTTTAACACTACACAAATATATGTTAGCTTTAAATAGCCATGGCAGCCAGGAACACAAGGATCTAGTCCAACATTATCATAAGCTAGAGCCGAAATCAGAGTGTTAGCCGCGACCACAAACAGTGAAACCTGTGTCGAAACGTCGGTAAATAAATGTAACAAAATAAATTCGCGAAAAGACCCGATTGTAAATGTGATTTAATATGTGTCAAAACGCGAAAGTTTGAAATGTTATATAACACCAGAGCATTAGCCGTGGGCCAATATTTTGAAGTACCTAGAGTGTATAATTATTAAGGCGATAGGACACTTAAGAAACGTTTACCCTATTTACTGAACTTTTTGTACCGGACATAGTAAAAAAAAGCCCAAAAA
Organism: Cydia strobilella; assembly: GCF_947568885.1. NCBI lineage: Eukaryota > Metazoa > Arthropoda > Insecta > Lepidoptera > Tortricidae > Cydia > Cydia strobilella. Next base: position 11,385,663 of record NC_086042.1, on the reverse strand, counting down.
TGTACATTTAAAAACCGTCTGAAAAGGTATCTCTTGAATAATCTATAGGGGATGTGTTACCCTATACAGTAATTCATGACACACCTTCTAATAAAACTCCCAATGTAAGCCTATTATAATATAAATTTAATTAAGTATAAATTAGTGAGACTGATACCTGACTCCACAGTAAAACTAAATGTAGTTTTGTGGAGCATTGTCTATAAAAAGAAAATTGTGTAATAAATAACTAAATAATAAATTGTAAGTACATATTTTCATAAAAGTATGACACAAAACTTTTATTACCAAAGCAGCTCGTAAAGGTTCTCTTTATTCGTGAAAAACTGACGAGAAAATTGCATTTCATCCTTGTGGATAATTACTTTGCCACTCTGGTGAGTGGCAAAGTAATTAGAAGCAAATTTCGAGTTATGTTCTTTTATTGTGTTTGTAATCTGTCTTATGTACAATAAAGTGTTTACATACATACATACATACATGTACATGTACTAATTTTGAATGATAAATATTTAAAGAATTTATTTGTAATGTTTTACAGTTAACGCTGCTTTTTCGCGTTGGTGTGCTAAAAAATTTTTTTGCTATACTCGGTAACAACATTTGTTTTACCCTCGTGCCTTGAAACCCTTTCACTGCTCTAGATTTCACTTTTAGAACCAGTTTTAGAATCTTTAACAATAAATTTCAAAGCCTAACAAAATGTTGAAAGAAATCGCAAAACTTAAAAACAAATCCATGGCTCAGAATAGAAAGAAAACCTGGCTTAACTTACTGAATCCTTATGAAAACTTTTACGAGAAATCGGTAAGGTTACCTGTGTTATACAGAGAAATACATTTATTTTCTTTTATTAGACATAACAGAAAAGGAGGTATAAATTAAAATACTTGTAAAAAATTTCACAAATGGATTTCAAGACTAAATAAACAAACTCACGCTGCATATTAGGTATATCATCATCATCATCATCATCATATATTTAAGAGTAAGTCTCTTGTCGGTGGAGCAATTTCCATGTTTCGCGGTCCTCTGCCTTCCTTTGCCTTCTTTTTGAGGTAGGTGTATTTTTTTACAAGGGTGCAAAGTTGTATTTTACCCACGAGTGTGGAATTGAAACACGAGCAAGCGAAAGGACTCTGCGAGCGAGCGAAAAGTGAAGCGAGTGGTTCTGAAGTAGAATCCTGAGCATAGCGAGTGTTTCAACACACGAGAAGTAAAATACATTTGCACCCGTGTGTAACACAAAACTTTTCCCTTCACTATACTCATCTTCATCACTGGAATCACTCATTTATACGATAATACGATATTATAACAAAAAACTTCGGAAGTTTGTCGCGCACGAAGGGTTCCGTACCATTACGAAAAAAAAACTGCAAAAAAATGACGTTTGTTGTATCGGAGCCCCACTTAAATATTTATTTTATTCTGTTTTTAGTATTTGTTGTTATAGCGGCAACAGAAATACATCATCAGTGAAAATTTCAACTGTCTAGCTATCACGGTTCAAGAGATACAGCCTGGTGACAGACGGACAGACAGACAGACAGCGGAGTCTTAGTAATAGGGTCCCGTTTTTGCCCTTTGGGTACAGAATCCTAAAACAAATGTTTCTTATAGAATTTTAAGGTTATGACTTAAAATTATTAAATAAAGCTAAATTTGGTATTTTTTGTCCATTTATTTAATGATAATTAATAACAAACGAACCATTATAATGAGCGTTTTACGTATTGTTATCTGTCAAAAGTTACTTAAACACGCTCCATCCAAGGTCAAATTACTTTACCCACTAAGTGGATAAAATGCGTTTTACCCGCTTGTTTTAAAGGATAAAAGACGGCTTTCCGAGCGAATGAGGGAAAATAGTTATTTGTTATACAAGGGTGCAAAGTTGTATTTTACCCGCGAGTGTAGAATTGAAACACGAGCAAACGAAAGGGTTCTAAAATAGAATCCTGAGCGTAGCGAGTGTTTCAACACACGAGAAGTAAAATACATTTGCGCCCGTGTGTAACACAAAACTTTTCACCTCACTATAGCGAGGAAAGTGCAACATCCACAGGCGTTAGATCATCTTCATCACTGGAATCACTCATTTCTTTACGATATTATAACAGAAAACTCTGGAAGTTGTGTATTTTTACGAGAGTCGGTGAGAAAAGGTTTTAAGTAAAAAATTTGTTGACAATGTTGACATTTCTGATGTATGAAATGTCAACGATGCGTTTTGAAATTGCATCGACTCAACTTGTGCGTTCAGAATTATATTTAACATCATTATAAAAAAACAAACGTTTCTTATGGAATTTTAAGGTTTATGACTTAAAATCATTAAATAAAGCTAAATTTGGTATTTTTATTAGATTCTCAAACCATTTATTTAATGATAATTTATATCGAACGAACCATTATCATGAGCGTTTTACGTTTTGCTATCTGTCAAGCTACTTAAACACGCTCCATCCAAGGTCAAATTACTTTCCCCACTAGTGGATAAAACGCGTTTTTCCCCGCTTGTATTGAAGGATAAATGACAACTTTCCGAGCTAGTGAGGGGAAAAATCTATTTCATCATTAAAAACCTAAACCAACCACAACAACCTTCACATGATACTTCCACCAAAAAATAGATTTTAAATTCGTGATGAAATCTCTACACTGGACATATTTAATCACTTATAGATTATTACTACAGGTATTACCTTCCTTGTCAGTTGCCAAGTATCAAAAGTATCACACCCAGCAGACCCCAGATAAGTCGCAAAAATAAGAAGAACGCCATGTATGTGTAAGATTATTATGACAGGTGACTATTTTAGCGGGACCGCATGTCGCCCCGTGATTCGCGCAATCTCATATTAGTTCTGCACGGTTACAGTCAGAGATAGTTGTCTTGTTCGACGTTATCTCATCCAGGATTGCCCAACGTCTGAGGTAATAATAAGGTTGGCAACCTTGTACATATCATAGCAGTTAAGCTTATTAAGTTTGCTTTTTATTACGAAAAATATGCAATAGGTACATTATCTTATTAAATTAGTTTTCTTAATAATTAACCAATACGCTTTTGCACAGCATATTTTATAATCACTGCTAAAGACTGAATTAAAAATCGATCCACGGATAAAAGATTTTTTATCAGGAAATTAATTTTGCTTCTTCCGCAAATTGACAGTTTAAATATTCAATACCAATTTTGGCTTTCCAGTCATTCTCGACTCATTTAATGCAACAGGAAGAGTCCTTGATAACGTTTTTGTTTAAACTTCAAATGAAAGTACAAAGATCTTATTAAAGAATGAGGTAAGAAATAAATTGAAAGAGTGCCTTTCAATCTGTCTGATAGAATTTGGTTTTAGGGCTAGGTATCACTTATATTTTTCTTTAGTGCAATTGTCATAAATATAAATTTATAATTCTTACCGCCTGCATTTGCTTATAGATTTTTTGGAACAAAGACATGTCACAACCGGTGAGTTTCTTAAAGGGTCTGAATCCGTGGAGAAAGAAAAAAATACTCTTATCTGTCAAATTCTGATTTCATTGTGCATTGTTTTCATTTCAGTCACGTTCGGCTTTATAGTCGACAGGCCGGGCCGTTTTTCGGATTAAAATGTCAGTTACAGAAAAATATCAAGCCAAACTAAGTGGTAAGAAAAAGAAGCGGTAATATGGAAATTTACAGAAGTAAAGTCAAGAACGTATTTATTTTATTTAGAACTTCATTTCTTGATTAATACAAGTAGGTACAAATTGTAATAATTGGACCGTTTGGACACAAATAACAAATTACCTAAAATTTTCGGGGGCGAAAAATCGATCTAGCTAGGTCTTATCTGTGAGAAAACGCGCAATTTTGAGTTTTTTAATATTTTCCGATCAAAGCTCGGTCTCCCAGATATTATTCCTCTAAATTTAAATTTCTACAGAAAAATATTGGCAACCAAACATATTCGGAATGTCTTGTAAAAGTAGGCTTTACGCAACATTTCTGCTAACAACAAAGCTTTTTAGGCTTCCGTACCCAAAGGGTAAAACGGGACCCTATTACTAAGACTCCGCTATCCGTCTGTCCGTCTGTCCGTGTGTCTGTCTGTCACCAGGCTGTATCTCATGAACCGTGACAGCTGAACAATTGAAATTTTCACAGATGATGTATTTCTGTTGCCGCTATAACAACAAATACTTACTAAAAAGTACGGAACCCTCGGTGCGCGAGTCCGACTCGCACTTGGCCGGTTTTTTGTTTTTGAGCAATTTAAAAAATAATAATGAGTTTGTCGAATTCAGTTATAAAAAACTTATTTTTAGGGTTCCATACCCAAAGGGTAAAAACGGGACCCTATTACTAAGACTCCGCTGTCCGTCTGTCCGTCTGTCCGTCTGTCTGAACCTATCTCATGAACCGTGGTAGCTAGACAGTTGACATTTTCACAGATGATGTATTTCTGTTGCCGCTAGAACAACAAATATTAAAAAGTACGGAACCCTCGGTGGGCGAGTCCGACTCGCACTTGTCCGGTTTTTTGTGGTAAAGGTGTAGGTACAAGTAAAGCCGCAGAGGCAATTTGTCTTAAGGATGACTCACGCTAGACCGGGCCGGGGCCGAGAAATGCTTGGCTATCTGTATACCTAATTTCAATTAAATCGGTTCGGCAGTTCAAACGTGACGAGGAGTTAAAAAGAAAGGTATTTCTTTAAAGTTTATTTGTTTTTTACTTCGGAATGGTGTCAATGTGATACCATAAATAAATTTGGCACTACCGATCTAAGTATACGAAAACGATATTAAACATGACCTAGTAGCTTCACTAATGTAGAATTCAAGATAAAATTGAGAGCCCCAATAAACTTCCAAGAGAGGATATCCCGAAAACTATTAAAGATATCGAAAAACTTGACAAAATTAAACATGTAGCAAATTAAATTAGCTTTCGGTTTGTCTAAGTAGTCATGTCGGTGAGACGCAAAGTTTCTAAGATATAAGTTAAAAACCGAAAAATGGGACCTTCTTACCTCTCTCCCCTCGGCTCAAAGGCTACCGGGGAATAAAATATTATAATATTAATTTTCGCCGGGCACGACAGAACGGGGACTTTTGATATGATCACCCCCTAATTAGTCCCAACAAAGTTACGGAGTCAAATATTGTGTTCCAAGCATATTCCTCTATACCTTCTTATTGCTTGGTCTATCTACTCGTTTGTTCAAATCACATAAAAAGTCAAATGAAGTGAAATTGTCAACGAAAATATTTAGGAGACAAGTTTAGGAGACAACATGACCGGCGGTGTCTGTCAAGCACACAATCACTGTATTACATCTGCTGCTGGTGCGAGTTGAATCCGTTTTGACATCATAATACATTTGTACTGTTTTCATTATGAACTAACCATAATTATGTGATATACTTATATGAACTTACCTACTGTAATAAGTTAAAGCTATAAATAATAAATTTTCCAAAGGTGCCAAATTGACTACCGGTATATCGAAGTGCTGAAGTGTTTGTACGAAAACGCCACCATGTCTGTCCGACTACAGGGCCAGAGCTCGAAGCCTATTCCATTGCAGCGGGGAGTCAGACAAGGAGATGTAATCTCCCCAAAGCTGTTCACCGCTGCATTGGAGGATGCCTTCAAGGTTCTGGACTGGAAAGGACGAGGCATCAATGTAAATGGCAAGTACATCACTCACCTTCGGTTTGCCGATGATATCGTAGTCATGGCTGAGACCATGGAGGACCTCAGTGCGATGTTCGCTGATCTCAGCAGAGTATCTGAACGAGTTGGTCTGAAAATGAACATGGACAAGACGAAGATCATGTCTAACGTCCATGTTGTGCCAACTCCCGTATTAATCGGAGGCTCTGCGCTCGAAGTTGTTGACGATTATGTATACCTGGGACAAACAGTCCAGTTAGGTAGGTCCAACTTCGAGAAAGAGGTCACTCGTCGAATCCGACTCGGTTGGGCAGCGTTCGGGAAGCTCCACAGTATCTTTTCGTCCAAATTGCCGCAGTGTCTTAAGTCAAAAGTCTTTGACCAGTGTGTGTTGCCAGTGATGACATACGGATCTGAGACGTGGGCGCTAACGATGGGCCTCATAAGAAGGCTCAAGGTCACGCAAAGGGCAATGGAGAGAGCTATGCTCGGGGTTTCTCTGCGTGATAGAATCAGAAATGATGATATCCGCAGTAGAACTAGGGTCACCGACATATCTCGCAGAATTGCAAACCTTAAGTGGCAGTGGGCGGGGCACATTGCTCACAGAACTGATGGCCGGTGGGGCCGGAAGGTTCTGGAGTGGCGTCCGCGTACCGGAAGACGAACTGCCGGTAGGCCTCCAACGAGGTGGAGCGACGACCTGGTGAAGGTCGCGGGAATTCGGTGGATGCGAGCGGCACAGGATCGGTCGGAGTGGCGAGCCTTGGGGGAGGCCTATGTCCAGCAGTGGACGTCTATCGGCTGACGTGATGATGATGATGATAAATAATAAATTTTAAATAATAATTGTACCTACCCGACATAATTATGTTATACCTAATATTGTATAGTAGGTACATACTGATGTGTTTTGTTATGTAACTTAGATATAAATGGTTGTAAATATGTAATACTGTTTTGACATGTAAAACTATGTTTTATAAAGGAATAAATGAATTATTGAATTAGATGCTCGTAGCGACGGGTAGTTATTGCGATGTTCAGTTTCACGCTCCGAACCGACCGTGACTAATACTAGCTGCCCGATTGCTGTCTCGTTAAACAAAACGGACAAGTAACCTTTTACGATCGTTTTAGCTTAACAGTGCCCGGAATCCGCTCGGCGCGTTCTCTGTTCGTAGTCGCTTTCCTCTACAAAGCGGGAAAACGCTGGGATCGGCTACAATCGTAGCGTTACGATAACGTTGGCAGTGAATGTATTAAGAGCAAAGGGGACGGCCGCTTCTCCATACAAACGTAGTCCCGATTTTCCTCTCTAGATATTGACATTATGGAAAATATTTTTACATAATTTGATGAACGTATGTATTAACCATAGCTATTAGCTATGCCCCTACGTTTGACTTTTTTCGATTTTTTGTTTATTGTAAAAACTAGCGATCCGCCACGGCTTCGCACGGGTGCAATGCTGATATGTTATACATAGAAACGTTTCTCTTGAATCACTCTATCTATTTAAAAAAAACCGCATCAAAATCCGTTGCGTAGTTTTAAAGATCTAAGCATTCATAGGGACAGACATCCATCCAGACAGCAGGAAGCGACTTTGTTTTATACTATGTAGTGATTATAATATATGCTATCGTATACAGGATAACGCTGTACAATTGAATAGAATTGAATATTAGACATATTTTCGGGATTTTTTTCTACCGAGCCAATTCTAACCTTTCAAGGTTTTGCTCAGAGTCTGCCCTCGCAAATATAAATAGCTTAGTTTCCGAGTAAATTTTTTATGGCATTTCCCTTAATTAAAACGTGTAAAAAATGAATATAAAAAGTACAATTTTGCGTTGGTCCCTTCTTAAAAAACACAATTTTAATCACACAATATGTGTATTTACACTATACCATGCACTTTCATTGATGTAACAACAGGTACCATGTGGTGAATACATACAAACATGTTTAATTTGCTGATATTATACTTACCTACTATACATCTGGTCAAAAATATAATACGGAACCCTCGGTGCGCGAGTTAAACGAACTCTCACTTGACCGGTTTTTTGAAGAAGGACTGCCTACAAAAAGAAATGTGATCCCATCAAAAACGTTACATGTAAAAAATGCATTGTTAGACATTTTAACGAGTTGTGATATTTTATGATTTAGTAGTGTATGATTTTAACAATTTTATTAGTTTCAAATAGGTAAATACATATTTCGTTTGAAGGTCTAGCTTCCATGTTTTTTATGTTCGTTGCCCGCACCCAGCATGCGGGCCCCATCGACCAATGAAACTGAGCCTTGATGTCCTATAGCCGCCAGGGCAACGTTTAGCGTGAGCCATTATCAGGGCGAATACGATGACACTTACATACACTTACATATTAAACACGCATTAAATTTTTTAAATGCGGTTGAATAGAGCTGTTTCATTATTTCTCCCCTTCACTTGTCTTAGGTATTTTACAGCTCTTTTACCCGTTCATTTTTAAAATACGTTGTTCGACAAATTCACTTAATGCCGCGTTAAATGAACCGTGTTCGCATAATAAAAGATTTTATACTCGAAAGCGATTTCAGAATGGACGATATTTCCGTGAAATGGAAAATGCCGCACTCCACGTCGACGCTTCATCTCGACGCTGGCAGCGCCGGAATATTTTTTTCGCGCTCGAACGACTACGAATTGTCTAAAAAAAGTAAAACCGACCCACCTATAAATAACCGCAAACCTAAACTATCGTGCTGTTTAACCCCTAAATAGTGCACCCGACCGGTGAACCGATTTACAGTAGCAGCCATTCAACTTTTTATAATTTAAATTTCCCTTGTTTCCGTTTCAATCAAGTAGAGTCAAACATTTCGGATTTCGGACAAAGTAAAAAAATGCAAATGGGTCCAATTTGTTTTATAGAAAAATAACACGCTTCATCTGGGTATATATAGCACGCTTCAAATATAGGTATAGGTTAAAATAAAATGGTTCTGATTGTATATTTATGCCCATTTACATTGTGTCCTAAAATAAAGCATTTTAAGTGGATTCACCTGTTCCTCGAAATGTTCGTAACCCTTTTACCACATTAAGTATTCTGGTGTAAAATAGGTGCTACTTTTTCAGACACGGAAAACGTTTTGATACATAGCAATGGGTAGATACGCAAGTACATATAATTTTTTTAGCACAGTTTGTTAACTTTCTTGTAACCAACTAAATAACGATCTAGTTCGACTATATAGAAATGTAATCAAATCTTGCTAGTCGAATTTAATAGCCATATCGATATGAAACATTTAAATTACTAATTAGTTATGCAACCTAGATGGCAATAATTTGATATAATGGTACCAAGTTATCTGTGGAACTCTTGACTAGGCGCTAGCTAACCTATGGAGATTGGACTCAAATGAGACATACCTACGACTACTTAAAGTTTGAAATGTTACAACATTATGATGTTAATATTAGGAAAACCCCAGTTGCTTAAACGCAGTCAAAGCGAATGACCTAAATTATAAGTGTAAAAAACTGTTTACTGTTTATACTACTTTTTAAAATGACTACCTACCAGGGCGGTCGCTTCTGATTTAACAATTTAAGACCTTGACGATCGCTCACAATGATTGGAGCGAAATCCAGTCAGAGTCTAGTCATTATGCATGTCGTTCGCACTTACTGATACGCGTAGAATAACAAAGATTATAAGCCCTCCAGGTAATAAAATGGTATTTTACGAATCTTCAATTAGCGTTATACCTCTAGCGTTATATCACAATTTTACAAGGACCATCAAGAATCATTTTTGTTGTTTTAGTGGTGGAAGTCCACAAAGGAGAAAGCCTGGACATGTCGAACGTCCAACGGAGCGACATGGGCGCTTACTACTGCATCGCGAGCAACGGCGTGCCCCCGACCGTCAGCCGGCGGTACCACGTGCAAGTACATTGTAAGTCAATGTTGTGGGATACTTACAGGCCAAATCGAACGTACACTGACATCAGAATGATATTTGAATCATGTTATTAAGTTATCGTGCGTCTTGCCCGCGACAATACATGTAACGACAAGTACGAGCAAAATTCACGATAACTGAATGACATCAGTTAGATGGTCATTCCGTCAGTGTACATTCGAATTGGCATATTAGCCCATGTGATTTATTTTAACAAGTATTTAACCATAGTTGATTTTGTATTAGTATTAAAATAAGGTTACCTACATTCGTTAACTGCAGCAGCGTTGCTGTTGCAGCTTTACTGCTGTAGCGTTAGCATTCTAATTACTTTAACGCAGATGAAATCGCAGGCACCTCCTCTTCCTGTCGAAAGACCCTCTTCCTCTTGAAACTTTTGAAGTATTATGAAATATTCCATACAAAATTCGACTCTGAAGATCCGCCATATACCACTCACAAACACATACAATCACATTGCATTACAATTTACAATACACTAGACAAAAGTATTGTTGAATTACTTGTCGTTAAGCTAGTATGATTTATTTTAAATACGGTAAAGTTATAATCCAAGAAGACAAACATAAATAGAGACAGCAATACACGTTTATTAACAGACACCGTTATCAGTGGTGAAATTTTAATGAAATGCTAGGGTTGGCTGGCACTCACTCCTCCACCGTGCGGGTAAGATTCCGCAAGCTATTGGGTAAAAGTACGTATGTGTGTGTATGTGGGGTAACGGTTTGCATCAAGAAAATTTCAATGGAATTGTCAATAAAATAAAGTTTAACTAATATTTATGAAATTGTCTGATCAATATCCACATACTAATTTATGAATATTAAATAACTATTAATAATTTATTTAAGATATTTAATAGTGCTTGATTATTGCATCAAAATTTGACTTAAATGAACTATAGAGGTCATAATTATACATCAATAATTTACACGCTATTATGTAATTTCTGGGCATTTGGCTGTATTCTGCAGTTATAAAAGTATGAAACAAGATTGAACTGATTTATTTTGTATTTAAGTAGTGGTACTCGTACCTATTGCGGTTACGTGCAAACTTTTGATTTCGTATTTTGTAAACACTTTTCCTACGACACGACCTATGTACATTTAAATTTATCGACAAACGTGATTTTGTAGAGGTAACATCACTATCGTGATTAGAAGTCGGATTTTTCGCTCGACTGATCCGAAATTTGTACTGGGCGAGCTGGACCGCGCATAATCTATAAATCCAGCAATTACGTGAGACTAAAATATAATAATTTGGTGTTTAAATGTACTTAAACGTAATAATATGTAAAAAAATACACACATGTGAAATATAACACAATCTTTTCGTAAACTTGATGTATTCGACCTGTTTTTACAACAAAAAACCGAACAACTGGACTCGGTCGTGTTTAAAATCCGAGCGCTACTAGTTTTATTATCCGCGCTAGATCAGTCGGCAGAGGGGAAATAGTGCGAATGCCGCCTCCCTTCCGTGTGTTGCTCGACGCATTCTATTTAATTCAACCAAACAATTTAAAACTATGACATTTCAATATCATTTCGGACATCGATCGTCCGAGATCAAGGGCCTGACACTTATGGATGGTATAGAAAGGATCGCAATCTCTTATGGAAGAATTGTTGTAAAAGTGACCGCGTTAAGCTTTAAATAATAGTTCCTAATCTCTCCGGTGGCGCTAGTTAGGCTCTGGGACATGAGTATAACATGAACCATATAAGGCAACAAATAACCCGACCAAATTACGTAGGTTGTTTTTGGTAGTATTTCGGTGTATGGTGGCGCCGCCTAATTACTGTTTTTTGATGGACACTTTTCATACATAGAGATTTGGCTCCTTTATACAGTCTCCATGCTGACACTTCGATAGAGAAATATAGTCTTATTACGATTCCTATAAGAGGAAAGAGAAAATAGTGCCATGCTTTGTCCTTATCACCGACCGGGCATTTTTTCATGGTCGGGTTATGGCATCATAGGTAGGAGGCGATGGCGAAATACCGAAATGTATAAGAGTTAAAGAGAAAAAGGATTATGCTGCCATACATTAAACTGTCAAATATATGAATATGTCCTTTCTCTTACCCCTGGTCACTCGGTGTCATGTCTATAACTACTTGTATTATACCAAAGAGGATATAATAGGATAGAGTGGTACTGTCATAGTAAATTTTGTAACCACAGTAAATTCACTGCCATCTATCGACACACTTTAAAACTAAAAATAAAGATTTATAAAAATACGATAAAATGTAATATAGATAAATAATTTTTTTTATTTGCATTATTTATTTTTATATGATTTTGACCCATGTTCTTTCACTGATATGCGTTAAAATTGTTAAATAACAAACGAAACAGTCAACGCCCTCTATACGAGAGTAGGCCAAAGGTAGTGGCGCCATCTGATCGAGAATCAAATTTTCGTGATTTTTGAGGCACGTTTTTTCCTTAGACTGTAAACATCTATTACGGAGTTATGCATATGTATCTTTGATTATACTATGTCTATGTCCGAGATACAGGCGTATTCGAATTTTAGTTGATCGATCTGTTTTCGATATGATACTGATCTGTCACTGTCAAAAATGACAGTTTTTGTTGATGAAATGTCACTTTCGATACTGACAGATCAGTATAATATTGAAATAGATCGAATAACTAAAATTCGCGCCTGATAGTACTTGCGTATATGTAGTAGCAAATGTAGAAACTCATACTATACGAAAGTAACTTAATTTGTAACTTAGTTTAAGCTCAGGAATACACCCTTGAAATTAACGGAGTTTAAAAAAAACACGTTAAAATATATAAAAGTATTCCAAGCAAAAGCATGTTGAAATATCGAAATTTTCATAGAAAAAGGTAAATCCACTGTAAGTCGACGCGGAAAACCTCATAGCCTAAGCCCAGTACCCGAATTAATATTTCATATTTACGAGTAGATTGTATAAAACGCTAATTAAAATCAAGTTTGTCAACGCATAAGATAATTATAATTGAGAACTTAAGTTGTTGGAAAAAATGCGAATACACATGTCAACTAAATTATATATACTTTACTGTACCGATTTCTTTAATTACATATATCGCTACCCACTACCCACAATAAAAAGTATTTCAACAGCAATATTATATTTTTAATTTAAACGTCGCAAGTCATGTAGAAGCATTTTGCTACTAAATCGGTTTCTATTGTGAAACTTTTTACGGTTACGAGTGTTATTTTCTGGGAAATTAAATTTAATGTTTTATGAAACCAATATTTTACGTTAAAGTGAAAACCTTTATTTTAATATTGTGGGGCTGAGTGCGATTAAATTGCCTTCCATCCACCCATTGTTTCGTTCCATTGTCCACCTATACAACCAATCATGTCATTGTAATCAGCTTAATTTATGCAACTGCACAAGGGAATGCGTAGGTCAATGACACCTTGTCCTCTGGATAAAGTATCTATTTTAATGTAATTTAACGCTATAGCTCCCCGCGCAGCGTATCTGTCGGCGGCAGATCGTAAAATCGGGCATATTGGGATATGCCTAGGCATATCATGAAACGCCGCCATTTCATGATCTGACTAGCGACTACCAGCCATTTCGTTCAAACCTCAACGTTTGACGATTTGCCTGGCGACGTTTAGGCATATCAAATAAGTAGGGTGTGTGTGGCTAGCGACCACCAGCCATATCGTGCACACCTCAAGGGATGATATTCCTAGGCAGATCATGAAACGCCGGCATTTCATGATCTGCCTAGCGATCAGTAGCCATATCGTGCAAACTTCAAGGTGTGATATTCCTAGGCAGATCATGAAACGCCGTCAGTTCATGATCTGCCTCGCGACCAAGTTTCAAGTGAAAAAATAAATATCAATTATAAATTAGAATTATATTGTATTCAGCGGCTATATTTTGCGGTTTTACAACAAAACAGAATGGAAAACCAGCTAAATCACGTATGATGCCGTGGGTAACTAACAGTTAAACTCGATCAGCTGATGCTTTTCCGCCATCTTGCCGCAAACCAAACTTACGACGAATACATTGCTCTTTTATAAGGCATATCGTGATATGCCTGGGTTAATTTTAGTCAGATCATGAAATGGCGGCGCTTCATTATATGCCTAGGAATATCTTGATCAAGTTATTTTACGATGCGCCCGGTATAAAGCTAGGAATATCAACGAATGCGTTGATCTGATCGATCGCCTGTTTTATTAGGCAAATCGTGATATGCCTGAGTTAACCTTAGTCAGAACATGAAATGTCGGCGTTTCATGATATGCCTAGGAATATCTCGATATGCCCGATTTTACGATCTGCCGCCGACATATCAAATATCAATCTGTAGTTATTAATGAAAAGAGAAATGAAAGATGATTGCTTTGCCCCACAGTCATACCACAAGTTAAAGTTACCAATCAGCTGGTCGGTGCGCCGCTGGGCAGCGACGTGGCTTTACAATGCTACATTGAAGCATCCCCAAAAGCTATGAACTCATGGTATCGAGAAGATGGTAAGTTCTTGCAAGCTTTTATTTAACTTGCAATGCACATAATTGTACGTACCTAAGTATGTTTGTACGGATCAAAAATCTTGCAAGTTAAATTTGACCCACTTTCCGGTTTCCGATGAAGCTAAAAATTTGCATACCTAAATGTAAATTTTATGACAATGCAATATTATGGTACCATTGAGCTGATCTGATGATGGAGACAGGAGGTGGCCATACATAGGAACTCTGTGGTAAAACAACACAACCTAATTGTGTTTGGGTTTGTTAGAATTGTCTCGATGAGTACTAGGTGCCCGTTGAAATAAAAGTACAGTCAGCAATAAAAGCTTGTATCAAAAATGTTTTTTTTTTGTCAAAAAACACATGTAATTTAATCTCTTTGCTATTTAATACATATGTTGACTTTTAAATATGCGATATAAATTATTGTTAAAATTCAGTTATCATAAAACATCATTTTTTCATGTGTTAAATGTAATTGTGCCTGTAATAAATTAGTAGCGAAAAACAAGTCTTACTTAATAAGAATCGGACTTGATAGGTCCGATACGTACAACAGTATAAACATTAAAAATATTTAAAAAAAGTCTAACCTAACTAAAACTGAAACTAATTAATTATTTTGTGTTAGAAGTTTTAGTAACTTCGTACATGTTAATGAGACCTAAAAACTTTATCTAGAGCAAACATTTTTATTTAACCGGACCGTTAAAAAGTATGTCGACTACAAGTTTTAAAACGTATAATTATGTTCTACTAAATAAATACATACCTACATGAAAAAATAAAAATAACCGTAGCCAAATGGATTCTAAGATGGCATTCTTTTTTTCAGCCTTATTGAGCGACAAGCTTCTCGAGAACCCAAAATTCCGTGTAACAGAAACTATAGTGAACGAATATTCTCTATGGATGAATTTAACTATAAAATTATTGGCACCAAGTGATTTTGGAACTTACGTGTGCGCGTCGGTCAACGCGCTGGGGAAGATGGAGAGCCAAGTCAGCTTACATAGTAAGTACGACATTAAACCTTTGTAATATAAAAAGTTTGCTACTATTCTTTAGAAACTCTTTCTATTACTCTATAGATTAAATAAAAGCAAAAGGTAAACCTGCAAATTATGTTATTACTACTAGTACTTTTTTACAAGTACTAATGTTATAAAACAGACAAACACATAACCTTTTTTTATATAAGATCAGTAATTGGCCTACACTTAGGTACACCTACGTTTAAAAAACTAATAATTTATATATGTTATCACGTGAGCTGGTACCTTTTCGCAGCTAAGCTACTAAATTGATTTTGATCAAATTCGACATTTAGTTATAATTTTTTAAATCCGCCTTTGAAGTGAAGGGAGAACAATAGAGCCTACCGAAACTCACGCGCCCGAAGCCTAGTCAATGAACAAGATCAATTTATTATTAATCAATTAACCTAGTTAGGTAATCTTTCGCAAACTCATTTTCACTTATTGGTGCGAAATCTAATAGCTGTGCTTGATGAACTAAGTACCTATTCATTCTGTGTCTCTGACAGATGTAAAAATGCATTATAATCCCAAGCCACTGTAACCACCACCACCACCACCACCACCACCGCCACCTAGCGATTGCAAGTTTAATTTTCCGCTACATTGTATAATCGTAACTACACAATAAATTATTGGTTTTCTTTAGGATTAGAGCTGAACGGTTTCCCCGACGAGCCGCTAGTGTCGGGCGCGGCATGGCAGCGCGCGCGCAACCTGCCCGCGCGGGCGCACCCGGCCTCATCCCATGCGCAGTACTCCCTCGCGCAACGGCTACCACCACAGCTCTATGCTCTTATGCTCACTGCTCTCAGATATGTTACTACATTTTAATTTTTTCGCAGAAAAAACAATCGAATCTGAGCATTTCATCTAGCTGCAAATTATACCCACTTACTTTAATTAATTATGATTGTTTATTATTTTACAACTAATTACGGATGTAAGTTTGTGTCAAGAATCCCAGTGCGGTATTGGTAAATCACAAAATAAGTTAAAATTAAATTAAATATTTAAACACATGGAAACCTAAAACGTTTATTATTTAATTATTTGCACAAACTTGTAGATGCAATAGGTACATAACCTACTTATTACGTTCGACTGTAGGTATGTACCATGTTGCAACGCGTACCACTGGTCTGTAACTCAGCAGAATTGTAAAATATTTCATAACGGAATGAACATTTTTAAGTAGCGTAAGTACCTACAAGATTTTTTTCAGTTAACATATCCGTCTAATCTAAAACATTAAAAATATCGCTTAACGATGAACTATCCGGTTTTTTGGAGTGAACGTAAATATATTAAGAACGATACAAAAAATCATAAAGCAAAGTTTGAAAGATGAATAATTTATCTCGAATGCTTTGTATTTGCATAATATATTTGAAAATTTTATCCCACGATATGTCATCATTAAGGTCTACTATATAGTACATAAAACATTATTATAAGAAACGTAACCTAATGAATTATTGAATGTTCAAAGATAAGAAAAATGTCGACTGAAATTACGTTATTTAGTTTCTCAATGCTGAAAATAAAACCGTCTCCCTTATCTATCCAGCGAGCGTGATGGGCACCTTTGCGTCGGGAGCAGCCCGGGGCAAGTTACAGTAGGTAGATGTTTATACATGTTTAGTTCATATTCATGTTTAAGTTTAGATATATTATATTAAGGTTTAGTGAATAAGTTTATTTCATATATGTTTATTTAATAAAAGTTTTCTATCTTTCTTGTGGACTATGCACAGAACTGGTTGAAAAATAATACACACACAACATAACCTTTAGATGTAGGTAACTCATTTTGCATCCACATATCTTTCTGCTATCGTTTGTAGACGTTTCTGCTCAATACAAAATTAACTTTGGGCACAGTCATTATGCTAATGTAAAATCCACAAATGTTTATGCCTTAGTTATAGCAATTCGAAATCAAAAACACTGGTGAAAACTTTTATTTTTACTACAATTATTGTTATAACCATATTTATTACAACAAATAACTAACGTGGTTTAAGGGTTTATTCATTTTCAGATCCATTTTTGTTGTAATATGAACTATATAATTTTATATTTATAGATAAAAACTAAAGTAAAATAATATCTTTTTAGGTATTATTATACCTACGGGTGTCTCTTGTAACACGAGCAAATTATTAAAACAAAGATTGTACTCATCAAACAATAAAACAATAAAAAATTTAACCTTTAGATTTCTCTTTTGCATACAAATTAAATATTATTTTCAAAGTACGCTATCATCAGTATAATAGACGTAGCTTGTCACGCTTCAAACGTAACAAAATTCGCAATAGGTACATTGCGTCTTAGTCTTTAATAAACTTTAGAGTGTACAAATCCAAACACAAGTTATTTTTAAAAGTCCCTGAACAAATATTGGTGAGATTGAGGAGTACAGACAGGTCAGACAGCCTACAGTTTAGTTTACTGCTCCTGTTACAGGCCACACCTGGTATATGTATATCAGTAATCCTATCGGAGGTTCGATTTTCAGCATCTCATTATAACAGTCTTGAATCTTCCCTGTAAAATAAAATTACAATTTTGAATATTTATATGAACATAAACATGTAGTAGTTATTCCAACTAAAAATGATAAAAGGTATTGTTAAATAATAATATGGAATTTGATATAAGTCCGGAAAAGTTAATTGTTTTTTCTTCAATTTAAAGTGTTTAAAAAGAGAGTATCCAATTATTACATTTCTGCATGAGTTATCTCGACAGTACAAATTAGGTACCTCCTACAGGTATATTTTGCAACCAGCAAGAGGCCGATTCTGATTTCACAATTTGTTAAAATTTCGCTTTGTTTATGATACGACCTTGACACGACTAGCAGTGCATCCCACGTGCACTATAGTCATATGCCGTATGGGAAACGGTCGAAGAGATAGTTCAGAGACGGAAACCGTTGCCAATTTTTGGTATATATTGTCGGGCAAGGTATTGGAACAACAAAACTGCCAAGAGAGAACTGGCGCAGGCAACCTGCTACAGCGGAATGACGTGATCAATATGACTATGCCTTGCACTTACACGTGTTGGGTATCAAATGAAATCATAATATGGTATCAGATTCAATATACCGACTACATTTAGGTTATATACTGTTCCAAAATAAGCTATAGTTTAAGAGCTATAAAACATGGCTTTAACACCCGACTTTTGGGTTGGTTGTAAAACCCAAATAACCTTTTTTTTACAGGAATTTGATTTCTTTGTGAATAGCTTTTAAACTGTAGTATACTTTGGAATATAGTGTATGTACTAAATATATTATATTTAATCTGCTTTAGTACCCCACACGCGTAAGTGTAATATAGTTTGGGTGCAATATGCATGCAGCATTCAAAAAGAGGCAGGAGTCACTTTGATGACGTCATTCATGTTTCCCAGCCATTTTGAAGACCTACCATATCCAACAACAGACTAAAACACTGATTTAAACTTTCACGATTTTAAAAACTTATTTTTTAATACAGTTGCTCAAAAAGTGCTACTTGACGTAGCTGTTTAGCGTGCGGAAAGTTGGTTTTCGCGAACTAGTGCTTTTTACTTTTCCAATTTTTTTAAATTTATACTTGTTCCAATTCATGACTACTTATTGATGAGTGTTAATATTAGTTTCCTTGAAACGTCGTAATCAACATAAAAACCTACTGTTAATGTAAGAATACGAAAAATACGCACATTTCATTACTTACCTCTTCATCATTAAAATACTTTTACAATGCATGTGCTCGAAAAGTGCGTTTCCTACGGAGCCATATCATGCGGAAAGTACTACTTTTCCGCACTAGTGCTTTTTGTTTTCAATTATTTTATTTTATTTATTCAATATACGGACCAGGTGGATGAGTGATCTGAGGACGAGTGCATTAATCAGATGTCCTTAACAGATTACAAACCGGTGTCATCGAGCCTGTAGACGCCTCCGACTGGGCCACGCCACACGTTCCTATACGTAAGCCTGGCGGCAGCTTACGCCTTTGATTACAAGGTAACATTGAACAAAGTTTTATTGGTCGACAAATATCCCGTTCCGAGAATAGAGGATGTATTTAGTAGCCTCAGTGGTAGTACATATTTTGCGAAACTGGATCTGTATATTTACAAGTGTTACTATTATAGCTATATTCACAACTTTAAACTCCGGTACCATAGGTACCTATTAACTTAATTTTAAGATTGTGCTGGTTAACATTTAAGTGTACCATTACATGTCATTTTTGTTGTCAGTACCAAGTAAAACAATTTTTAAAAACAACTTACTAGTGCGTAAAGAGCACTTTTCGTGCATATGTCGAAAGTTTAAAGGGCTATATGTACTGTAAAACGTTGTACGATACACGTGCGAATAGGTAATTCGCAACTCGTGTCGATTTAAAACACTCCTTTTAATAATTAAACTTATTTGCCATGATATGTTTTTTTATTTACTCGCACAATGCATAGTAAAACATTGTATGATACACGTGCGTAAAGATGATTTCCGACTCGTATTCCTTTATACACTCGCTCGCTTTGCTCGCTCGTGAATAAAATTCCACTCGTCGGGAATCATACACTTTCCGCACTTGTTGCATAAATAGCTATTATTTTTTAATATTGAATATTGAAAAACCGTTCTTAATAAGTTGTCTGAATGGAACGGAACGCCTGTCGAAGAAGAGGCGTTTTTTCTTACTGCAAGCATGTTTTAAGTTTCCAAAGGCAACATTCGAAATTGTTTTTATAAATATACGACACACAAATAATCGTAAATAACGATACTTTGGGAATAATAGTACAATGTTTTATATTTACAATTGTTTCTGTCTTATAGAACATGCATTTAAAAAAAAACATTGGTTTCAATAATAATAACAACATCCATTCTAGTCGAATAAAAGCAAAAAAAAAACACCTCTTCATAATGTCAATGTCAATGATGTCACAGAATTAATAGTATAAAAGTTTCGAATTCCTTACTTGTTATTTTTCTTATTTTTTCGCAACTGTATTAAAAAACGTCATTCGATACACGTGCGGAAATGTCATTCTTACGTGTAATGATATGTAATGACATACTTTCCACACTAGCATCTGTCGTTTTGAATAATAACATACTAAAAGTCAGTAGCGATTTCCGGCTCTGAACTAGGGGAGACTAAGGTGGGTTGTGACATAGGGGAGTTGTGACAACGAAATTTTATCAATGACTATTATTCATGAAATAAAACTATGAAAACGGATTATATCGCGTATATTGAATTTATAATACATCCCGACGTTTCGAACTCTTTACAGCGTTCGTGGTCAACGGGTGACTGAGGAAAAATTACAAAATGCAAAAATACCCACATACTAAAATAATGAACAATCATAGACTACAAACTTTAAGGCTGGTTGTACATGCAAAATCGGTTCATAAGGCTAGTTATACACTATAATTATTTTTCAAGTAAAGATATATATATATACGCGATAAAAATAAACTATGCCGGCTCCAACCCTACACCACGGACCCGAGAAGATTTAATTCCCTCCTAAATTGTAGGAGGGTATCCCAATATGGGACCGGCAACAAACTCGGCGGGACACATCTTTTCAAAACATCAGAATGTCCAGCATCATCCACCACTACGGTCTCACAGTCTATGTCTCGCTTGCTCCTTTATCAGGTGGACTACAGGATCCCAAGCTGGTGGTAGAGAAAAGCCATCTTCCCTATTAAAGTTTGGATATTTCTTAATCTCAATGGCCTCGCGTAGCATTCTGGGTATGTAACGCTTCTCCTTGGCAAGAACCAGAGGCTTATCAAACTTGATTGAGTGATTGGCTTTATCCATGACATGCTCACAGACAGCAGACCTAGGTCGACGGTGCTTGACATCAGCTATGTGTTCCTTCACCCGAGTGGAAATGCTCCGTTTCGTCTGCCCGACATATGATAGGCCACACTCACAGTCCAGCCTGTACACTCCTGCAGTCTGTAGAGGGGTATTGCATTTTACAGGCCTCAGGAATTGTGACATCTTCTTCATTGGCTTGAAATATGTTTTTATAGAAGCACGCTTCAAGATGTGGCTGATCCTGTCCGTGACCCCCCTGACAAAAGGCAGAATGGCAGGCCTGCGCTCGACTGTGGGGATCTTAATGTGGGACCTCTGGTTGACCCGCGGTATCCTGAGCTCGTTTGCCTGGAGCGCGCGCCTGGCATGCTGGAGCTCCACTCATTAAGATCCCCACAGTCGAGCGCAGGCCTGCCATTCTGCCTTTTGTCAGGGGGGTCACGGACAGGATCAGCCACATCTTGAAGCGTGCTTCTATAAAAACATATTTCAAGCCAATGAAGAAGATGTCACAATTCCTGAGGCCTGTAAAATGCAATACCCCTCTACAGACTGCAGGAGTGTACAGGCTGGACTGTGAGTGTGGCCTATCATATGTCGGGCAGACGAAACGGAGCATTTCCACTCGGGTGAAGGAACACATAGCTGATGTCAAGCACCGTCGACCTAGGTCTGCTGTCTGTGAGCATGTCATGGATAAAGCCAATCACTCAATCAAGTTTGATAAGCCTCTGGTTCTTGCCAAGGAGAAGCGTTACATACCCAGAATGCTACGCGAGGCCATTGAGATTAAGAAATATCCAAACTTTAATAGGGAAGATGGCTTTTCTCGACCACCAGCTTGGGATCCTGTAGTCCACCTGATAAAGGAGCAAGCGAGACATAGACTGTGAGACCGTAGTGTTGGATGATGCTGGACATTCTGATGTTTTGAAAAGATGTGTCCCGCCGAGTTTGTTGCCGGTCCCATATTGGGATACCCTCCTACAATTTAGGAGGGAATTAAATCTTCTCGGGTCCGTGGTGTAGGGTTGGAGCCGGCATAGTTTATTTTTATCGCGTATATATATATATCTTTACTTGAAAAATAATTATAGTGTATAACTAGCCTTATGAACCGATTTTGCATGTACAACCAGCCTTAAAGTTTGTAGTCTATGATTGTTCATTATTTTAGTATGTGGGTATTTTTGCATTTTGTAATTTTTCCTCAGTCACCCGTTGACCACGAACGCTGTAAAGAGTTCGAAACGTCGGGATGTATTATAAATTCAATATACGCGATATAATCCGTTTTCATAGTTTTATTTCATGAGTAACTATCGCGGTAACCGAAGACAATATAATGACTATTATTGTTAGCGAGCTGGAAGCAGCCCCTTTAGAAATGAGCATTTTGACGTAGTACCTGCCAACAGCGCATATTAATATCATAAAGTATTACGTTTACGTTATTGTGTAATTTCGTATTAAAATATTAAGTATTATCCGCTAGAATACCTACTGTAATAACACATTGTTTTGGATGGTACAAATGATACAAATCTGCTATAAAATGATTGTACGTAGTACTTTTTTGGATTAATAAATATTAATTTGTAAAATATTGGTAAAATTGTATTTTTTATTCATCATATAGTCAAAATGAAGAGGTGACACAACCTACCCCGGAAGTTGTCACAACTTACCTCGGTGTTAAGAGAGTTGTGACACGGGGAGACGTTCTGGTTTTTGTAGATTTTCTCAAAAACTGTAAATACTTTTATTCATGTTCGTAACAGGTTTTGGAAAAGTATGAATTATGCTACAGATTATTATAAACTTCATGGCGATGAACTGTAATAGATGTCATATATTAAAGAAAAACACGCCGGCTAAAGACGCCGGTTCGAATCCGGCCTTCACCACTGGAGGGCTTCGGCACTGTGTGACTACTTAAAAACACAAATCAAAATATTTAATAAAAATTAATTTGATTTGTTCCCAAAGTTGTTCATAGCGATGGTATGCTTTGTTGCTTAAATATTATGTTAGTTAAAGTAAAAATTGTCAGAACCCACCTTGGTCTCCCCTATGTCCTACCAGGGAGAGTACTACCAATAAGTGCGAGCAACACGCCTAATGACACGACTCCCAGTGCATTTCGCCCATCAATCGGCATGAATGATCGCTCAAGTCGTATAATAATGATTAGGCCAAACAAGCTTTCCTGATATTTGACTTCAATTCAGCCTTAAACAAAGATCATTTGAGGTACAATAATTTGTTTGTAATATAAAATTTAAAATAATTATAATATTTTATACCTTAATAATTAGTGCATATATAGTTATAGCTTAGTATCAAATCAGAACACAGTTTAAGTTTGAGGGATACACACCTAACTATATTGTATAAAAAATCATAATATATTAAATAACGTAAGTTATTATAGCGAGTACTAAATATTACTTATAGATGAACTTCGCATGTTGTATTCTTATTGTTTCAAATATTTGTCTCAGATTCTAATCCTAAACTTACGTTGACTTTGACAATAAATGTGTAATTTTTAAAGTATTAAGTATTTAAAATAAATGTCCCTAATATACCAACTCCTGTTTATTTATCTAAACGTATCTGAAACCCTTGCCCATCGTAGGATTTATGCTTAAATAAATGCTTTTCTGAAAGTTTAAAAGATCGAGAGGTCAGTTTGAAAGCGAATGGGATGTTCCACACTTCCATGGAATGCAAAATCTTAAAACGAGCGTGGGTGTAGCATACGGTGCGTGGTGAGCAATAGTCGGACCCTCCGATCCAGAGCATCCAGCTCGGTAAGTATTATTATTTTGTCGTAGGCAATATTCTTCTTTTCCCTCAGCTAAAATATTTGCACTCAACGCGACGCAGCTTTCAGTATGGATCAGCATGTGGGTATACAAACAACATCAATCCTAACCGTAACACGATGGACCTTATTACAAAAGACATAAGGTCAACCGATGTACAGTGAACAGTGTGGGCGATGATACTAGTTACTTAATTTGTTCCCAAGTTTTTTATTCGAAAAGATGCGTTGAAGTAGCCTCCTATTATAAATTCTCTAATCTAAGACATCCAACCATTTCAATGCAAATGGTTTAAATAAATAAAATATCTTATTGTAGTGTACACATGTTTTTATTTCTAAAAATTATTACTTTTCACTAGTTACAAGATGACCGTTTGGAGTTATCGCTTCCATAGTGAGTAACTAGTAGTAATATCGTTATTATTATTTAAATGAGCGTCAAAAATAGGGCTACATACGTCAGATTCAGTTAAAGTGGTAAATTATTAAAGCGGTCCAACGAACTTACCACAATACATTACGCCACGAGTAAAATAAGTAAAAATCGTTCTCAAAGGGACATTGCAGGACAATGACGAATGGAGGCCCCGGGGCGCTAATGCATTTTTCGTGTTGCAATTGAATTAATGCGCTTCCAGTTTTTATACCGCGACCACGACCCTATTCCTGGCTATTCAATATCGACTCAAGTGTACGTTTTAAGCTAATGAATATACTAACATTAAAGGAGTGGGATAGTGCTAGGATTGATTTTAGTGTCGTAGTCGTCGTGCCATTCGTCTACGAAACTTATCACACTAGCCGACAATGCTTATATTGCAAATCGGATTCATCCTACTAATCCGAATAAAGCTAAAAATTGAAGCGCAACCCTGAATGAAGTAAAAAATTAAACATTTGGCTACTTCAAATTTACGGCGTGAATGAAGTGGCCGGTAACAAAAAATTTCCAACTATTAGTATAAATGCCTGTCATTTTTCAATTCAAAATAATTAATAGATACGTTATAGTTTAGTTCTCAACTATAGTTGGTCAAGCAAATCTTGTCAGTAGCAATGTAAAGCAAACTAAAGTAGGGCAACACTCAAAGAGCAGTATTCATGCAGTATTGCGCTAAGAAAAGCAGCAATTTACATCGAACCACAAAATGTTTTTTTTTTCCGCTGAGCGCGCTCTTCGTACATCAAGTCAAATTGCCGCTCGCGGTTTATACTTTATTGAAGTTGTTAATACAGACGTTTGACGTTTAAAATAACACTTGCACTGCGTACGCTATTAAAATCGCTGCAGACTTATCTTGGTCTAACTAATAAGATTTAAGCTTATTAGTTATTAAGTTTGAAGCCAGTTTAAAACTAATTTATAATACCTACCTCCAAGCAACTAATGGACAGGTTTTTCTTCCTTTTCGAACTGTACCGGGGTTGACCGTTATTGCGGTATTGTACTTAACCATTAGGCTTGGCACCGACTTCAAACATATCAGTTGCTAGCGCATATAAAGGGAATAATATTTTATTTCATCTTTTTTGAAGTCGGTATTCTTTTTGTACTTTGGGTACAATACAATTCAAGTTAACAAAAATTAATCTGGACCTTGACAAAAATTATCTTTTACTTGCTTTACAAACTTATTATTATTTACTTGCTTAACAAACTTACCGATAAAGACAAAGAACCAAATATTCCATACGCGTTAGTGAAGTTTCGTTCTAGTCTTCATCAGCAATTCCACCTCACCATGGCACTTTTTAGGGTTCCGAACCCTTATGGATTCGTCATGTCTGTCTGTCTGTCTGTCTGTCCGTCCGTCCGTATGTCACAGCCACTTTTTTCCGAAACTATAAGAACTATACTGTTGAAACTTGGTAAGTAGATGTATTCTGTGAACCGCATCAAGATTTTCACTCAAAAATATAAAAAAAAACAATAAATTTTGGGGGTTTCCCATACTTTAGAACTGAAAATCAATTTTTTTTTTCATCCAACCCATACGTGTGGGGTATTTATGGATAGGTCTTCAAAAATGATATTGAGGTTTCTAATATCATTTTTTTTAACTGAATAGTTTGCGCGAGAGACACTTCCAAAGTGGTAAAATGTGTCCCCCCTCCTCTAATTTCTAAAATAAGAGAATGATAAAACTAAAAAAAATATATGATGTACATTACCATGCAAACTTCCACCGATAATTGGTTTGAACCAGATCTAGTAAGTAGTTTTTTTTTATACGTCATAAATCGTAAACCGCAATTTACCTTTCACTCACGTTTCACATAAAAATACATTGTTTAAATTGTGTAATGTACGGAACTCGCACTTGGCCGGTTTTTTTAATGCTTGGTTTGTTAATGAAAATTTGGTTTGAGGAGCTCAATTCCTCATGAATCCTATCATCAAAACTGAATTTTTACAAAAATATGTCTACCCTGAAACTATTTATTTTTAAACCAAAGGTATAATTTTCTAAATCGGTTCAGAAATGGCGGGTAACAAGCAACCAAAAAAAAATACGGTGGAATCGATAACCTCTTCGTTTTTGAAGTTGGTTAAAAATGTTCATATTCGTGCGAAAACAGTAAAGTTAATGTGTACTCGTAAGTCTGTTGACTGTTTATTTTGTTATGCATCAATAGTATTTATCAAAATATATGTAGGACGATGGGGAGGATGTAATAAGCTGCAGAAGTAGCTAAGCGGCTGAGGTGTTCAAAATGACATTCACACATTCTTATATTATATTTCTTATTCTCTTCACAATAAAATTCAACTTCTGCTGCTGCCTGTACTTAAGTATAATAAAGATAAATATTTAGGTACGCTACTATAACCAATTCATGTGTAAACTGCCCGTTGTTATTGTGTCGATTCGGTGAACACATAACACTAAATTGCGACCAAAAATAGAAAAAATATCTAACTTTCCTACAAAAGGTTTGAATTTTTATGGAATCCTTAAAAAACGAGTGGCTTGGTGCGCTCTGTATAACACTCAAACTAAAAGTTTCTATCAAGATAATTTATTCGGGACACTCTAAAGTGGTCTACGCGAATTTCGCCTTTATTTTTTCCTGGATTCACCCAGAATCTCCCCTGAATTTAGGGACAAGCGATTTTTCAGAGCAACTTTGATTGTGCACCGCGGTCACGTAGTTTTTTAGCGTCAGTCGAGCAAAGATGCGCCTGAGTTTAATAATGTCATAGTCAGCTCCATCGCCCTTATATGCGGACGAATGGGGATCACATTGGCCAACAACGTGACTTGGTGCCTACTTAACTTCTTTGCCAACGATAGGTACCTACCAGTTACATGAATATTTTATAGACAGTTTGAGACTGCTAGCCTGAAGTGCGAATAATTTTCCAAATTTCGCACAGCTGTCTTGCCTATACCTACTGTACGCGATACAATAAGGCCTTTGAAGTAAAATAAAAAAGTAGATCAAATTATAGGGTTAAAAAGTTTCGACCAACTATCCAATATATCGGTAGTGAACAAATAGAAAGTTCGCTGGAAAAAACAAAGGGGATCATTGAAATTTGCGGCATTTTGTTACATTTTTGTCCGCGCTAGCAATGCTGTCATGCGACAATAATTCTTTGTAAACGTTTCTGACAGTCCGGCCGCCAGCGATGCCGGTAGGTGCAGTTGTGGGCTCCTATGGGATTTACCATGTCATATCCATATGTCACAATTCGCATTTTTTTTCTTGAAGTCAATGGGTTCCAACAGTCTTTTATTTAATGGTATAGTATTAGGTACCTATATCATCCGCTCCGCTCATTTTTAAGTACTACTCGTATAATTAGATATATTCGCAAAACGCGATACACATTTGCAATATATTGGTGACGAATGATAACAAGCTAATTTGAAGGATTTTTATTGTGGGAAGTCAAACATATGGAGGCAATCGCAGCGCCATCTTCGTTGAGTTTTGCTCGTTTATCATCATTATAACGAGATATAATTAATGACCTGACCTTACTGACCTTATTATATTGCAGACTGACCGCTTTTGTTAAATATAAATACGTAAAGTTTCAATCGACTATATATTTCCTTTGCAATTTGCAGCCAACATTAAACACAAAAATAATTATATTATTGGATAAACAAAAATTGTAGTAAGTTAAATCGTTCTTCCAAAATAAATAAAATTGTTTATATCGTAGACGATATCATTAGTGACAATAGTGACCATTACATTATGACACGGTTTGTCATTTTTGGAGTTCCGTAGTCAACTAGGAACCCTTATAGTATAGTTTCGCCATGTCCATCTGCACGTCCGCGGCTTAGCTCACTGACCGTTAGTGCTAGAAAGCTGCAATTTGGTATGAATCAAACAAACCGATAAAGTAGTCAACTAAAAATTCAAAACATTTTTTTAGGGTACCTGTACCCTATGGTGATGTTAGATATTTCAATCCGGTGGCGGGTTCAAACTCCGGCTCGTACCAAAAAGTTTTTTTGGAACTTCTGTACCTACGATTTGATATTTACCAGTCGCTTTTCGGTGAAGAAAAGAATCATGAGAAAACCAGACTAATCCAAAAAATAAGGCCTAGTTTCCTTTCTGGGTTGGAAGGTCAAATGGCAGTCGTTTTCGTAAAAACTAGTGCCGACGCCAATTCCTGGGATTAGTTGTCAAAGCAAATCCCAGGCTCTTATGAGCCGTGGCAAAAGGCCGGCGGGACAGCGCTAGAAAGATGAGGGGTGTTCAATAGTACATTATTGACGAGGCTCGGAAGTAGCTACTTGCTGGCTGACGATTAGTTTTAAACGGACGACCTTGGGAGTCCGTTTAATTGAATCTGAAGCCAGAAAGTAGCCTTCCAGCCGAGTCATATATAGTGCTTTTCTCAAAAATGGCGCAAAAAATACAAATATAATATAATATAATATATCCGGCCTTCACCACTGGAGGGCTTCGTCACTTTTTCTTTAATATATGACATCTATTACAGTTTTTAACAAATATAATAGAAATATTTTACAGAAGCAACGTTCTTATGTATATATTTTCACAGACAAAAGTAAAAAGATTTGCTTTGCCGCCGTTTTATTTTTTTAATTAAAAATAGAAGTGTATGGGGATACCGCCGTTTAGCCAAAACATTTTTCGCCAAATTTCACTTCCCAACAAACTTATGGCATCAGTTTCATTTCCCAAATGAAATTTTAGCAAGTTTTTTACTTCGCAACCATTTCATTTCCCAACCCCATATTGCGAAATGAAAATGACGTATTAGGTTGGGTTAGGTTAGGTTGGATTATGAAAATTTGCGAAATGAAATTTTGCCAAATGATAATTTGCGTAAAATAGTTTGGGAAATAATACTTTGGGAAACGATTTTTGGCAATACATTAGTAAACCGTATTTTTCTGCTGAAAGTACGCCAACCTATTTGAGACACCTAAATAGTCGCAGTACCAATATTACAATAAATAAGTACTGATCATCTGTTTGGCTGTTTAATGGCCTTCATTTGATATGGTCACTTCAACTTTTAAAAAGTTTGGAATTCGGCAAATAATGGAATTTGTATGCAACATTGCAGTCCTGAAATCGAGACTGCAATGTTTTTAACTTTTTAATTTTTTGACTGACCATAAACTACGCACTTCGCGACCTACTTTTTAACCGGCAACGTCGAGTTTGCCGTCCATTTTTGAGAAATAGTACATTATTGTCGAGGCTCGGAAGTAGCTACTTGCTGGCTGAGGTTTCGTTTTAAACGGACGACCTTGGGAGTCCGTTTAATTGAATCCGAAACCAGCAAGTAGCCTTCCATCCGAGTCATATATAGTGCTTTTCTCAAAAACGGCGCAATAAATACAAATATAATAGAAATATTTTACAGAAGCAACGTTCTTATGTATTTATTTTCACAGAAAAAA
Source organism: Cydia strobilella (assembly GCF_947568885.1). NCBI lineage: Eukaryota > Metazoa > Arthropoda > Insecta > Lepidoptera > Tortricidae > Cydia > Cydia strobilella. The sequence continues at coordinate 11,355,832 of NC_086042.1, read as the reverse complement.
GTAAAAAGATTTGCTTTGCCGCCGTTTTATTGTTTTAATTAAAAATAGAAGTGTATTTTTCTGCTGATAGTACGCCAACCTATTTGAGACACCTAAATAGTCGCGGTACCAACATTATAATAATAAGTACTGATCATCTGTTTGGCTGTTTAATGGACCTATGCCTTCATATGATATGGCCACTTCCACTTTTAAAAAGTTTGGAACTCGACAAATAATGGAATTCCTGAAATCGAGACTGCAATGTTTTTAACTTTTTAATTTTTTGACTGACCATAAACTACGCACTTCGCGACCTACTTTTTAACCGGCAACGTCGACTGCCGTCCATTTTTGAGAAAAAATATTTTTTTGACATAGCTGCCGGCAAACTTGTTTTTAACATGTGACCTTGCCTGTAAGTTCGTTTAATCCTATCATTATTTGCACGACAGAAATGGAAATACAGTACAATAGTGTAAACAACAGTGTAACTGTGTACTGTATTTTTAACTCTGTCGCGAGAATAATGAACAAATTTAAAAGCAAGGTCAAATGTTCAAGAAGTTTGTCGGCACCTGTAAAGTGTCTTCGCTATATTAATTTTGAGGCCGTATTCTTCTACTACAGAGTTGAGACGATCTAGTAACTGCTGAAGTTCTTCCATTGAGTGGGCAAGAATAACGGTGTCATCGGTATATCTGAGGTTGTTAACTGTCGTTCCGTTGACTATGATACCAGTTTCCTCGTTTTCGAAAGCTTCTTGAAATATAGATTCTGAATAAAGGTTGAACAACAGCGGTGACAAGATACAACCTTGTCTTACACCTTTTAGGATATTGAGGTCGATCGTGCTTGATGTTCCTACTTTTATGTTGGCTGTTTCATTCCAGTACAGGTTCCTGATGATTCCTTGATCCTTGCCATCTATTTCCGTTTTATTGAGTATTTGAATTAATTTGTCATGTTTCACGTTGTCGAATGCTTTTTCAAAGTCAATAAAGCATGCATAGACATCTCTGCTGAATTCCAAGCTGATCAATTCGATTGATTCGGTACTTTGGATCAATGACCCAAGGTACCGAAAGTCCTTGAGTTGAGTCTATAAATGTATTTAACCATATTGATTAACAACAAATCGAACACGTAACGAGTATATAAATTATTCAACATTAATTGTCTCGTCATAGGGTGGTTTGTAAATGAGCTGACTAGAACACTGAACTAGATTAATTCACTAATTAATCTGGTACTAAATAATTCTCTAGACTCGTCCCAACAATAAATTCAGATTATCAAGCAAGATTTGAACTTGCACTTGCTCTTGCTCTTCTTGCTCTTGCAAAGTTGTGATTTGCTAAAAATGCAACTTGGGAAGCTATTTGGACAAATCTCATGAAATGACTTCTATCTAGCCATAGATTACTTAACTGGATTATATCGCCGAATCCGCAACCACTGAGTCCAAATACTGTTACAAAGTTAGGTAACACTTCCCAACTAGCAAATTATGTCGTAAGAAAGGCACCATTAAGTTTCTCTTTCAGCTATTTGGTCGAGAGATAGCTGTGTAAACGGTCGAAAGAAGGATCCGACGACGTTCTCTCGACACGATTTGGGCGCACTTCTTTCAGCTTTTTAGTTGAAAGAATATCGTAAGAGTGTCATTGAATAGCCAAATAGTTGAAAGATAGTCATCAGAATCGCTTTCATTCGACTTATTTATCGTAAGATAGCAGCGCGGTTGCAATCACTCGACTTATTTATCGTAAGATAGTCATCAGAATCACTTTCATTCGACTTATTTATCGTAAAATAGCTACCGCGTGACGGCCGGGTTGTCAAATTTAATTGGAGTGACAGAAAATAAAGTAAAAGGTTATATATGTTGTTAAATTTTACGCCAGCTATAATGATATTAGGTAACTTTGACGACAGTAAGTCGTAGGTCTTACTTTCACGTGCGGAATTAAATTTTTCGTCTACATTTCTTAAATGTTAGTTAAAATATTCATGGGCCACAAGATTATTCAATAGAAAATTAGTCAGAAATAATATTAATTTAAAAGTTAATATGAATTCGCCATTTTGTCATCTCACTTGTCATCCTAAAAGCCTTCTTTCAGCTTTTTAGTCGAAAGATAGATTTGAGAATACCTTTTTTCAACGTAAGTAGGGACATTTTGTGTTAGTTTAGGGGTCTTTAGGGTGAATGTACAAAGGAAAACCATTATTAACCACCAGTACGGGCGGGGACCGTCTGATTTTAAACTCAGATTTCTCGGTTCCGGCGGAGTATGTCACTTTTTGAGTATGTCACTTTCTTCGTAGGTCACTTTTGGAGTTCGTCACTTTCTGAGTATGTCACTTTCTGAGTTGGTCACTTTCGGAGTACGTCACTTTCTCACTGTCATTATCACTATTTTCGTACGCCGATTTTTCACTGCCATTATCACTATTTTCAATATTAGGATCCGAGTCTTGATTAATGGGGATATTTCCGGTACAAGAACTAGTAGACGCTTCAGAAATTTCATGTTCAGTAATATCGGAAATATTTTCTACTGAACCCTCGTTCAATTTTTTTGATGGCACTTCACCCGCGGCTGCACCCAATGTCGCTGTTGTACGATCTGTCATACAAGTGTACAATTTATAAACTTTACGTCGGAAACCACCACTTCTTTTAATTTTTTTCCACCTGTTGTAATCCATTTTAAATTGAACTAAAGCCCACGCGGTTTTTATTGTTTTCATCAACAAAATGGCGATTAAATGCTGTAAAAGATTTCAAATAGCTTTCATTCGACTATTCAGCTGAATGATAGCCGTCAAAACAGCCTTTTCTCAACCTCAATATCCAAGTCGAAAGAAAGTCTTGCAGACAGCCATTATACGACTATTTGGTTGAATGAACCGCTTTTACTCAACAATTCAGCTGAATGATAGCCGTCAAAACAGCCTTTTCTCGACCTCAATATTCAAGTCAAAAGAAAGTCTTGCAGACAGCCATTATACGACTATTTAGTTGAATGAACCGCCTTTACTCAACAATTCTGCTGTCAGAACTGAATGTCAAAAGATGGCGCTATAAAAGCTGTTTTGATGACCAATTAGCAATTTGGTTACTTTTATATAACCTTTTTACGACATATCAGTCGTAAAAAGGCGATCGAGAGATACCTTTATACAATTATCGAGTAAAAGCGATATGAGTTGGTCAAGAGCACGTTTACTCGACAAGTTTATGCGACAAAAAAGCGTTTAATGCTAAACAGTCGAGAGAGTTGCTTTTATACGGCTTTTTGATAACGAGAGATCTTTCATACGACTGTTTTTCGACTTAATAGTCTAAAGAGTGAAGCTTAACGACATAATTTGCTAGTTGGGTTAGATGATAATATAGCAAAAGCTAACTAATTCGACAGCGCCGTCTTCTCCGGGGTTTAGAACCTGAGTGTAGTCTCTCCGTGTCCATTCCCCTAGCGTAACTTACAATCTTAACTTATCTCTACTTAAGACAATACACACACAATCAACAACAACACACAACAATACAATACAATACAATAGTCGACTTTATATTTGCGCATACTATCCTCTCCCGCTCTGTCCGACGCCTGTTCCGGCGTCACCAAAGCTGCTCTCTCTCTCTCTTTCACAGACCAAAGTAGATACCGCTCCGTATTGAGTTGTAAACCTTAAGGTCATGCGCTGACATTCTAGATTTGTCTACTCCTGTGTACAGTGACGGTTTTTAGGATCCCGTGCCCAAAGGGTAAAAACCGGTCTCTACTACTACTAAGACTCCGGTGTCCGTCTGTCTGTCCATCTATTCGTCTGTCCGTCTGTCTGTCACCAGGCTGTATCTCATGAACCGTAGCTAGGCAGTTTAAATTTTCACAGATGATGTATTTCTGGTGCTGCTATAACAACAAATACTTAAAAGTACGGAACCCTCGGTGGGCGAGTCCGACTCGCGCTTATCCGGTTTTTATATCTTCCAGAGAATAATCTTCTTAAAATGGGCTTTGTTTTTGCGTATAGTCATTGTAACTTCCTCAAAACTCAACATTGAACAAGGGGGGGGGGGGGATTTGTTAGGGTTAAATTATCTACCTTGAACTAACTAAGTTTTGTAACGCAGGTTAACTAGTTCCTACCTACAACCTGTCTCTATTAGTCAAAAGTTATTTAGAAGTATACAATTTAGAACTATAAACATGTTAGTTCTTGTATAAACAAAAGTAATTTTCCCAATCGTGCGAAAATAAATAGAGATATTTTAGATTGCTTGTATCTGAAAAGATCTGGAGTCGGTGATCAATCTACCGCAGCGGCCAAACTGACGCGCCGATGGACACGAAAATATCGATAGCACCGTACCGCACATAACATCCGTCCTCGACGTGACTCGACGCTAAATTCTCGTAAAAATATTAGGGCTTTTTTGAAATCTGAATTACTAGGATTGAACATATATACTATAGTAAAATAAGGAATGATAATGAAAACTTTGTATACCACCTTTTTTGTACCCTGATTTATGCAAATAAATATTTTGAATTGAATTGAAAACCTGACTTATTTATTCAAAGCCTGACTTAGGTATCCGTCTTACACTCTAGTATCGCTTTAGTACATACAGTTAAAAAGAGCTGAAACTCGTTATACTGAGCCAACTACACGAAAAAAATAATGCAATTAGGCTGTACAGTCAATGGCATACATATAATTATATACGTTCCCAAAGTCTCAAAAATATGTGTACGCTCTTACACCTTAGACAATAAAGTCGTGTTCACATATTTTTGAGCCATTTGTCTGGATCGATATGTTTGCCTTCGACTGTACCTACGTCGTCTATCAGTATAATAACGCTATTGTTTGATATATTTGTAGATATTTTTGAAAAGCAAACTAGTTTTAAATTTTTTGGTACATGCTCGTACCTACTAATTAAAAAGTAACTTTTTGTTTCGCATAGTTCTTTTCACGTGAACCGTTATAGGTTTGAAAGCGATCGCCGGCAAAAGACTCAATAAAAGGCAGCGTGTCCCGTTCGTAAACAGAACTGCCAGTCATTAGAGAGAGCGGAGGAAAACATTCGGTCCAATTATCTCGGCGGTCGAGGGAAAAACGCCGGCTTTGGCCCGGACCTAATGACGATGTCAAGCCGACTCATCAATCTGCCCTAAACTGAACATCTCGGTACAAGGGATAGTGTTTCATAAAATTTATTTCCTAATAAATATAAGCTTAGTAATTTAACTTAATATACGATACGATTAATATAATTGAGAATCGACTAGCATCTATTTAAATAAAATAAAATAATTATTTACCTAAAATCTTTAAAATACATACAAGTCGTTAGTTTATCTTAGGTAAGTACCTAATAATTACACTGTGTAATTTAACGAAATTTGGAACACAGGTGTATTTTGTGAGCCACTTAATTTAAAAGTAAAAATGTATTAAATTATAATTTTATACATGTACCTAACTAAAAGTATATAAAATATTTTAAGTAAAATAAACGTGAAGTTGAAACAACATGATTTTATAAGTCTTTCTAAATAATACTAAGGTTGTTAAGAACGTATTTTGATTCACGGAATACTAATTGTGTCCCCCTTCCCTCTAACTTTTGAACCGGACATGCAAAAAAATTGTGAAAAGCTTAACAGATACTTTCCGCGAAAATTATTTTGAATATGTTTAAGCCATTAATGATTTAAAAAAATTATCCTATTAAAACGACGTAAGTGCCGCTAAGATAAAATACGCTCTTTTGGCTCCTACCTACCTATGACCTATGGCTTATTGTATATGAAGGTACGGAACTCTCATTATGTGTGGTCCGACACGCACTTGCCCGGTTTTATTCTCGATGGTTTGTATTTTACGTTTGGGACAATGAAATCTGTGAAAATAAGTCAATCTTAACAGGGTGTGTGGCACAGGCCGATAAATTTTATTTTATTTTATTCGGGATGCTTACTGCCTATACATAGGTTAAAATAGACCTATCTCCTCAATGCAAATTACAAGCTTCCACATATATAATGCTAAATAAGGTAAATATGAAAGTCTCGAATTAGCAAAATATTACACTATATAGGTAGTATATACATGACAGAAACTACGAACGCAAAGTTATGTCGGGTATTTTGAACTATTATTGCAAATAATATTTTTAACATTATTAATCTTACTATGAAACAAATCTACATCGGGCATATCGTTCAGTTCATTAAATAGCCTAGTTGTTCGAGGGAAGAAACATTTTTTACGAATGTTATTGCGAGAAAGAGGGAGGCGAAACAAGGGCCTTCTGCGCAATTGCGAGGCAGGTGTATTGCACAAAAAACCAAAAATTGTTTTGTTTTTCGGACAAAATTGAACTTCAATCTACCCTCCGAAATATGTATTAAAACAAAAATACTTCGTTAGTCTATTCAATGTCGGAACAATTCTTTTATTCAATATATTTCATAGAATGGTTATTTGTTTAAACCTCATTTACTTAATCATACAAGTAAAATTTGTACATTCAGCTGCAGAGATAGTTGATCCCCCTTGCAAACAAATTTACATGCAGGGGGGTCAGTCATCTCTGCAGCTGACTGATAAGCTGTACTTGCTAAAATCAGTATTCGATTTTGAACTAAAAGTCAGAAAATATCATGATTGATTTCGAGACTGTAGTGCTAAAATTCTAGGATTTTAATTATAGGTACCAACGCTTAGATCAGCACATACTTTATAGGTAGTCCATATTATTCATTATACGTCATAATTTCATAGAAGTTTGAAGTTCAAAATAACACTTGCACTGCGTGTGCTATCAAAATCGTTGCTGCAGACTTATCTTGTATGTAGAAAAGTGGATAGTTGGGTCAATATTAAATTATTTTCGTTGTCTTGTTTTTGACCACTGTGACGCTTCTATTTTTGCCTTTTATCAAATAAATAAAAAAGATTTGTGCATGCATATGATATTGCATGTCTTTCTAGCTGTAGATTATAATTCTCTTGAGAAAAATTAAAACCTAATTTTTACCTTACAAAAAGCTCCACTCCGTCACATTTTTGGGGACAAAAAACAAGACAACGAATAGAATTTTGACTTAGTTATGCTAGGGCACCACTACCAACACGGCGGTTGCAGTGCTGTCCAGAATAGTGCTGTTCTGTAGACAGGTTTTGTAGAAAAAACGAATTCGAAGTTCTCATTTGATTTTAAATATTACACTTGTAAGTTTATTTTTAATTAAGGTGCCTTTAATAATCACACAAAACTTCCATAATGATGAGAATTCCAACCGACTTACCTAAGTATTTCTTCCTGATTGGCGCGGAGTCGCGGGCGCGCCAATGGAAGAAATATTGCGTACTGCACCGATACCGCGCCGCCAAGTGGGGAAGCGACCTAACTAGTAGGTAATATAAATCAATTTCTCTCGCTCACACACACATACATAACTAGAATATGCATATAAATAGCACAACACGTTCGTGCGTTTCCGTGAAAATACGATGGTAAAGGATTATTCACTTCCTACATCTGTACGTGATGCAGTCCCGTTTCATAGAAATAATGGCCGAAAATTATTTCAATCACTATGTAGGTATCTTTTTTTTTGTTTTTTTTTAATACTACGTCGGTGGCAAACAAGCATACGGCCCGCCTGATGTTAAGCAGTCTCCTTAGCCTATGTACGCCTGCAACTCCAAAGGAGTTACATGCGCGTTGCCGACCCTAAAGGTGACTGTCCATTTCCAACCGCAGCTGCACTGCTGCTCCGACACTACTGCGGCGGCCCAAACGCGTCGGTGTTATTGTCAATATCCATAGTAAAATGAATGACGATATCGACTGCACGTAATATGGTGATTTTAACGTTTTCCCGACCGCAGCTACACTACTGCTCCGACACGTCGGTGTTATTGTCAATTTCCATAGTAAAATGAATGACAAGACCGACTGCACGTAGCATAGCCATTTTGGCGTATTTGGTGTATTATTGCAACTGCGGCTGCAGACCGCACGTCAAATCTGTCACCTGCACTGAATTGTCTTTGATCACAGATATTAGTAGTTTTAAGCAAAGAGGATATAACCACTACGTTCTAAGGAGTTATTACACCCACGGATAAACAACCCCGATGGTACCGTCGCCATATATCGCAGATATATCGGGGCGGCCAAGGAGCTCACAAATATCTGAACACGCCTTTATTGTCAAGGCGCTAGAGTGCATGTTCAGATATATTTAGCACCTCGGTCGCTCCGACATATCTGATGGCGACTGTAGTACTACTGTAAACTTTTTTGCTAATCTATATTGAGCCATACGAGTATCACAGAGCCAGTTAGGAAACTAGAATGATAGGTCCGAAAAAGAGAGTGTCAAATTCGGAAGTTAACTATAGTCTGGCAAACCCTTCGAGCAACACCGGCTTCCGACACGTCGGAAGGGAGGAGCCCAAGCGATATCTTACCGTACAAATCGTTCTGCCATTTTTTGCGGGGGAAAACGTGCACACAGTCGCACTTCTCACTCACTACTTGCAAAATCCAATCTCTAATTAGGATTGTTTTTTTTTTTTAAATGTTCTATTTCGAAAACCATATCGAGATATTAGGTTTTTAAACAGTTTCCGACATTTGCTGCGATATAATAATCGAGGATTGAAGATATTTCAACAAATATACTGATGACCTTAGTTTGACCTTCTCGCGAGGCTGAATATAATAATGTCATCGTATAGTAAAAGTTATCGAACCATAGTAAATAAATCCGTCACTCACGTAATTGTCAAAGATGTCATTGTCATCAATTGTCATAATAAAAAAATTCAGTTAAACAGCTAGTTTCTTACGATTTGATTTATAATTTTTAATACCTAAACAGTAGATTTTGATTGCTTAATATATCAAAAACCTTGTTTCCACTTGTGGGAATGATTTACAAAAATTATAGTCCGCGAAGACCTACGTGAAAGACGGTGTTGTCGTGAAGTAAATGTGGAATGGAATACTTCAAGTGTTACACACAATATTGCTGTGAGGATCACGTCGATGTAAGTATAAAATTAATATTATTTTACTACGAATATTTAAAAGTCCATTTTGGTGGTCGGGTCACTATTACCTATTTATTTTCTGTGATGATGTGGCCAGAATATCTAAAGACAAACCGTTTAACACAGCTTGTCCGCTACTAGCTCCGTTTTACTGATTTGAAGTTAAATTCAACAAACAGACATACATATATGTAACTTATAACCATCTTGCAAGCAATAAATCATATACATACAAAAATACATAGTTATATTCAAAATACAACATGAAACTGAAAAGATAATTTCTAATTTCCAGGTACCTACAAGTTGCAGTTCAAGGCTCAAGCTGCTGATATCACGATCATGGCGGACAAAACTAAAGTTAATAAAGAGTTGTGAAAAATAAAACATGTCTTATTTTTTACTTTTTTATTAATTTACGAAAAACCTGTTTCCCAAAAAAGTGTATACATTATATGTTCAACATGTTCTGCACGTAAGGTTAACATTGAGGGCTTTGTTTAGTAGCATTCAGTTGAAGTTGATTTAGGTTCTACTCTTGTTGATCCAGAAAATAATTGTATAGTTTATTATTAAATCTATGCCCACGCCCAGGCACTATTCTTGCTATAACTTTACATTCTCCGCCTTCTCTAGAAATTTGTACATTATATACATCCAATAAAACTAAGGTATATAACTTAAGGCAGATTTGTGGAATCAGCTTTCACAAATTTAGCGTATTTTGAGATTATTGATTTAGGGATTCAAATAATACGACGATATTATTTATAGATTCATTAAATAAACTGTTCTTTTATTTTTTCGTAGTTTTGCGAGGATAGCTATAAGCTCGACAGGGCACGAGCGATAGAGAGGCAAATAGAATACCGAATATCCGGCAAAGTGGCCAAATACCGAATAGTTGCCGAATATTCCTGGCAACTGTAATTGTATTGTAATATATCATATTATATAATGTCGTTTATGGTGACAATTTCTCATTTTGTCATTGCAAAGCCATTCCTGAGCTAAATAAAAGAAGCAATCATTTATTTTTATTACAAGGGGCAAAGATGTTATTTAATACCTCATGGTAACATATTGATATCCAAACATACGAAACGATACAAAATTGAACCACGAGAGAAGCGAATGGTTTAAAATTTAGAATATTGACAGTTGCGGAGGTCTCAAGGCATGAGGGTTAAACAAACTGTGTTACAGTGCAACACGTAATTCTTCACACCAACACGAGGAAACCATTTATTATTCAAATTAATTTATTAAAAGTTCTTTCTATCGGCCAAGGCGAGGGAAATATCTTTCTTCATAAAGGATTTCTTGTCTCGCCCGTCAAGTTTTATATGGATGGTGCGGTCATATCATAGAGTGCCGTCGCCCATTCACACCTGCAACTGGACAATATGAAGTGTAAATAACAAATTATTTTATTCATCATACTTCACTGTTTGATACCTAAGGAAAGTAAAGTTGGCTTAATATGGATACTTAGAAAGATAAATCTGTAATATTTTGCTAACACCGAACGACTGCCTGCCCACCATTGGATAATTTTATTCTTACGTGTCGCATCGTCATCTCCAGAACCCACGAATCACTTTGCAGAAATCAATAAAAGGCCTGCTAAAAGAGCCTACCTGGCATGGTTTTGAGGGGACGTTTATTACAGACTTCTAAATCCAGCCGCACGTTTCTGACGGCCGAGTACCTATACGTGATGCAGGTGGATCAAGTGCGCACTCCCCCCGTATATATCACGAACTCCATGAGTCCCGTTTCCGTCGGATTGCTGTGTGCGGTGGTCACGCATTTAGGCAAGAGGATGGGGAAGAAAATTTCACATTGTGAACTTACCTTAATGTTAGGAATCATTTTTCCTCTGCATTAATTTTATTTGAGTAATTTGATTGTATTTCGTCAATTATTAAGTCTCATTCAATGTTGAATTGCTTTTCATTTAATCGGCAATATTATCTGAATAAAGGATCACCATTAAATATCAGATTTTTTATTAATATTGCGTAGCTGCCTTCGTCGGACTCTGACTATTGTAGAAAGGCAAACTGGTCTTCTTTTTCATGTAGCATGTAGCATTATCGTCACTCGCTTCTTCACGTAAAAAATACAAAAGTAAATTAGTATTTTATTTGTACGTCTGACATTATATGACTTGACATTGACAAGCCATCAACGAACGCTGTCGCGACTGCACGCCGCAACAGCCGCAGTCGTGCTGCTACAGTAGTGCGGCACCGCGTAACGTCGCAACTGCAGTGCAGCGGCAGTTACAAATGGACAGTCACCTTTAATAGTCAGAGTCCGACGAAGGCAGCTACGCAATATTAATAAAAAATCTGATATTTAATGGTGATCCTTTTTTCAGATAATATTGCCGATTAAATGAAAAGCAATTCAACATTGAATGAGACTTAATAATTGACGAAATACAATCAAATTACTCAAATAAAATTAATGCAGAGGAAAAATTATTCTTAACATTAAGGTAAGTTCACAATGTGAAATTTTCTTCCCCATCCTCTTGCCTAAATGCGTGACCACCAGGTGACCACCGCACACAGCAATCCGATGCGATGAATAAAATTATTTGTAAGAGCTATAAGTAATTGCGCAATTTACAATTCATATTGTCAAGTTTCCTATTTGAAACTGAAACACAAATTAAAATCCCTCTTGTGTTGCAGGTGTCCATGGGCGGCACGGCACTCTTTATGATATGACCGTGCATCCATATAAAACTTGACGGGCGAGACAAGAAATCCTTTATGAAGAAAGCTATTGCCCTCACCTTGGCCGATAGAAAGAACTTCAAATAAATTAATTTGAATAATAAATGGTTTCCTCGTGTTAGTGTGATGAAAAATTGCGTGTTGCACTGTAACAAAGGTACAGTATGTATACTACAGTATGTTAGTATGTATACGTGTATGTAGTGGGTACAGTGTGTTACTCTATGGTTTACTAAAAAGGCTAGTCCTGCTCTCTGGTGGCAGAACATTGCAGTAATATCCCCTTATGTCTTAGGCTAATATACTAGTACCTAAAGGAAATGGATGAGTAGATTTTAGTTTTTTTCTTATTTACTGACAAATTGGGACACTATTTCCCCTCTGCCGAGGTACAAGATCAATTGTGCATGCATACAACTAGCGCGGTGCGTGTTGTACACAATTATTGTGTACAACACACACGTTTCCTAACTGGCTCTGTGATATGGCTCAATACAGATTAGCAAAAAAGTTTACAGTAGGGACAGTCGCCATCAGATATATCGGAGCGACCGAGGTGCTAAAAATATCTGAACACTCTAGCGCCTTGACAATAAAGGCGTGTTCAGATATTTGTGAGCTCCTGGGCCGACCCGATATATCTGCGATATATGGCGACTGTACCATCGGGGTTGTATATCCTTGGGTGTAATAAGCTTCTTATTAGAACGTAGTGGTTATATCCTCTTTGCTTAGAACTACTCATATCTGTGACCCAAAGACATTTCAGTGCAGGTGACAGATTTGACGTGCGGTCTGCAGCCGCAGTTGCAATAATACACTAAATACGCAAAAATGGCCATGCTACGTGCAGTCGGCCTTGTCATTAATTTTACTATGGAAATTGACAATAACACCGACGTGTCGGAGCAGTAGTGCAGCTGCGGTTGGAAAAACGTTAAAATCACCATATTACGTGCAGTCGATATCGTCATTCATTTTACTATGAAAATTGACAATAACACCGACGCGTTCAGGCCGCTGCAGTAGTGTCGGAGCAGTAACGCAGCTGCGGTTGGAAATGGACAGTCACCTTTACACTCCTCTCCCTCGAGCTCTGGCAACCTTACTCACCGGCAGGAACACAACACTATTAGTAGGGTCTAGTGTTATCTACATTAATTCATAAAAGCTGGCGCAATATCTCTAATGAACTGTGAATAGTTATAATACATCGAAATTTCGCGCCTGCTTGCGTTAATAAATCAATGCAAGTCAATGCAAGTACTTAACTAGTTATTTGTTTTTATTGGTTAGTTATATTATCATTATATTTTCATTAAATGGGTATAATTCGGGTATCTAAGTTTAATAGTACTCGTTAAAAAAATAAAATGGTAGTGACTTCTAGGTTTGAGTCAAGTCAACGTTACAGGAAAAGAGAATTATTAAAGAGGTACATTATCTGCTTGCATTACTTCCCGCCAGGCTTAGTAGCGCACTCTGAAACTACGGAGCCAGGAAAATTATTTTTCATTAACGCTTGGTTGCGTTTCAAAGTAGTGCCAGCGAAATTAAAATCAATTACGTTCTTCATGCAATAAGAAAATAGAACCGTAGAATTCCTAGACGACGAAAACTGTTTCGAATTTATCGGACACAGTTTAATGTTAACTTCTTCAGAAAGTGTTCTTATTTAAGTTACTCGAGTCGAGAGTAGAGTTAAGCCAAGATTAGTCTGCAAGATTTTGACAGCACAGGCAGTGCAGGTGTTATTTTAAACGTCAAACTTCTATGAAATTATGACGTATAAATACTAGTCACTAGTCAGTAGTGCGTGTGCAGCTCGGCTGTCAAAATCTCTACAGACTTTTCTTGGTCTAAGTTCTAGATGCCTATTCGTATCCAATGTAGGTATATTCATTTCATCGAATCCCTTTCGCACGAATACCTATATTAATAAGCGCATTCGAACTGTCGTCAGTAGAAAGAAGGACATATATTATTAACAAAGTGGTTTTGGGAATTTAACCTAAGCTTACTCAAAAGCTATCGATTGAACATTTCTCGGATTATTGGACTAAACTACCTCTACTGAAATGAGGTACCTTTCATTCTTTGGTTAACAATCTACTATTGTGATCTCGCGAGTTGCAACGAAGACGATATAATATTTGTATTAATGAGAATTAAATATTGAACTTTAGTAAGCAATAATGTGTTAACCCACATAAGCACCATTTTGAGAAAATGGCGTCTAAAGATTTTTTCGTGGTTTTTGAGTTTGTTCTAAATATTAAAGATTTTGTTCAAACTTTTATATCTGTCGGTTTAAATACAATGAATACTAGTGATTTATAATTATAGTATTCGAAATAAATTTAAATTTGTCGCAATTATCCCCTTTTTGTTTATTGCGAATTGCATGATGACGTGAAACATTCTCAAGAATGTGTCATTATACTTAACACAGTTTTGCTAATATTGTCTTCGGTTACCGCGATAGTTACTCATGAAATAAAACTATGAAAACGGATTATATCGCGTATATTGAATTTATAATACATCCCGACGTTTCGAACCCTTTACAGCGTTCGTGGTCAACGGGTGACTGAGGAAAAATTACAAAGTGCAAAAATACCCACATACTAAAATAATGAACAATCATAGACTACAAACTTTAAGGCTGGTTGTACATGCAAAATCGGTTCATAAGGCTAGTTATACACTACAATCATTTTCAAGTAAAGATATATATATATACGCGATAAAAACTACGCCGGCTCCAACCCTACACCACGGACCCGAGAAGATTTAATTCCCTCCTAAATTGTAGGAGGGTATCCCAATATGGGACCGGCAACAAACTCGGCGGGACACATCTTTTCAAAACATATTATACTCAGAATGTCCAGCATCATCCAACACTAAGGTCTCACAGTCTATGTCTCGCTTGCTCCTTTATCAGATGGACTACAGGATCTCAAGCTGGTGGTAGAGAAAAGAAGATAATAGGGAAGATGGCTTTTATATATATCTTTACTTGAAAATAATTGTAGCGTATAACTAGCCTTATGAACCGATTTTGCATGTACAACCAGCCTTAAAGTTTGTAGTCTATGATTGTTCATTATTTTAGTATGTGGGTATTTTTGCACTTTGTAATTTTTCCTCAGTCACCCGTTGACCACGAACGCTGTAAAGAGTTTGAAACGTCGGGATGTATTATAAATTCAATATACGCGATATAATCCGTTTTCATAGTTTTATTTCATTATAATCAACATGTTATTGCACATAGCTTGTTGTTGTTAAATACTAACTTAATATAAGTATAACTTAAATTTTGTTTTGCAATAATCAATCAAGCCTCATAATGCATTGATATTATATATTTTTTCGATTTTCAAGAATGATTCAACTGTAACAAGTTATTTAAAATCATTATATCTAATTATAAAAATAACATTATACGCACACAAACGGCATCGTGTCAACGCTCTTCTATTATCACTTTCATAGATTTATTGCCAGTTTTGTTTTACTTCGACGGCCGGACTGGAAGTGACGTCTGTGATTTATTTGAAAATGTTTAATCGATCAAATAATAAATAGCTCATATTTACTAACGAGTTCATAAGTCCATGTACGATTAATATAGTTCATTAGATAGACATTTTTTCGTTATTTATCTACTTATACTTACTCATAAATAAAATTCTTTCATAGCTTGATTTATTTTAGATTTGTAAGCTTAACCCATGAAATTTGATGATTCATACGTACCCTTTATATATTTAGGTACAAATATATTTTATTAAATAAAGTTTCTTCCTGCGAGGGATTAGGCTGGATGACGGCTAATACCTAGATGGCTAGGACGGATGCGTTGACATCGTCACTCAGGGTACTGTCTCTATCAAAACTATTATGAAACTGTTTTAGAGGCTTAAGTACCATGCAGAACAAAACTAAAAGTCGGTTCTGGTCCGGTGGTACCCTGTCTGAACTATGTACATAATGTATCATATACTAGTATGTATCATATACTACTACACTACTGATATTGGAAAAAATCCAATAATATTGGGCAGCTGCATCTCAAGGCCGATAAGGTAGACAAAACCGGACTCATTTTGATGCAAATTTAGTTAGCTTAAAACTTTCCTTTGTAAAATACATAGGTACATACATAGCTTAGCAAGAAAAGTTGTCAAAATCCGAAAAAAATATCCGAAAATTTCATGCTTTCTCAAGTAGGTACTCGAAAATAACTCGGTGGGCTTTCGTGGTCAGAAACTTGAACTTAACAAGATCATTTTGTCACTATTAACATATTTAAAAAAATTACCTGACCCTTATTTAATGCAAGGAAGAATTAAGCATAATATTGCAATCGGTTACCGCGATAGTTAATCATGAAATACGCGATATACCTAATCCGTTTTTCGTAGTTTTATTTCATGAGGAATGAAGCAATTAAATGGGCTATTACGTTTTATATTTATTTGAAATCGTTTAGGTTATATATTAAAATAAATAAAATATCGCGGAAAATTAATTAAATCTTGCATCACAGTCTGGTAAAGGCATTTATTTGTGTAATAAGGACAAATGTTTGTTCCTGAGTCATGGGTGTAATATGGGAGTTAATATTGGTAAGCCCAAAACTTCTCTCTCTACACGACCGCACATGAGTTATACCAAATTAAACACCTCACAGCAAGTTTCACTATATAAGAGTCGAACACATTTGCTATCTCATAAAGCACCAGTGACAGTAAATTGTGCAGAAGGCTCGAGCGCTTTAATCTTAACTTCTTCATATATTTTTCTTCACACTTCACTATAGTTAACTGTACTGTAAATCGCGTTAAAGTCCGCCTGCTCGCCCGTAAATATCTTTTAACATTTTAATATTGAATACTTCAAAACTGTTTATAATATATTTTACCTACTGTATATTGGATTTTATAACAAATGGTGTGTGTTCATATAGCTAGAGTTGTAGTTAAAGGATGTATTATTAATAAATAGCTAAGGATGGAATTCTAGTGCAGAAGTGCTAGTGCTGTTTTGCTAATTTAATTTAAAGAACAATCAATTTGATAACTATATATTCAAACAAAATAGGCTCAAAACAAGCAATGGGATATTTTGAGTTATCTCGTATACCTTCCCCACGCTATGAACACATTTTGTTACATTTGGTCACATCTGAATATGCAGCACTAAAACTGTAATAGCGTTGATTTATTGCATACTTAAGCGCGTGGAAAAGCGTCGTAGTATTTTGTGACTAAAGGCTCTTAAGAGATGAGATCTTTACAAAACACAATAATGCAACAATATAAAAGCCGACAACTAATTATTTTAAGTTTATTTTATCTATACATTAGTTTTATAATTTAATTTAGTTTAATGGATGAATTGCAAAAATAATCATGTAGTTAAGGACCTGTCTAGGACTAGTTAAGGAGTCTGAAGTTAATTGTTTCCATTGTGTTACGACAACTAAGCTGTTTTTATTTAAGTTATATGCGTAAAAGTGTATTAGCGTGTGCCGTAGACATATATGTGTATGAAATAAGTACAATAAATACAATCCAATAATACAATTTACATATACAAGTACAATAAATACAATTTACATAGTTAATACAATAAATACAATTACAACAAATAATTACAATACAATAAATACAAGTACAATAAATACAATTTACATAGTTAATTTTCGTAACACGATGGAATCAATTAACATAAGACGAATTAAAAATCCTTAACTATACTTAACTACGTACAATTTTTTTGCAATTCACCCTGATATCTTGAAGTAGGTACGTATAACTTGTTTGTTTCTTACATGTTTTCAATAAACGCATCTTTATAATCCGACATTCAACAACAATCTTATTATAAGCGCACAATTCATAATGCTCAGATTTATTGTTTTGCAACAACTACCCGTCAATAAAAGCATTTTATTCACAACTACACCGTATATTTATTACAAATTACGTAAAAAGTTCGCCTGCCGCGTGGAATAGTTTGACTGTGCTTGTTCACGGAGCGCAAAATAATATCCTCTCCGTCGACGCATTGAGCCGTAAGCGCTTAAAATATTGGAATTTTATTTAAATAAAAAACTATTGGCACGGTCGAAAACGACCGTTGAATCCGACCCGTTGCTTGTGATATGTCGTTCGTATGGCAAAGATGTACTTGAAAGGCTTTTATTTCGCATTTATTAAATTCTTTTCGTCAAGGCTGGTGATAGCGATCGGCTTATTCAATGACACGCCAACAAAGGCATGAGAATGGTTGACAATGAGCCGTAAATGTCGCTATTGAAATGTGATGCTTATTTTCCTGCTTTAAATTTTTAGATGACTGTTGGTAAAATTGGTTTCAATTACATGATATAATATTAACTCTAGTATTACCCAGGCTAATACAACATAGAACCGAAGACAATGATTTATTTTAACTCAAGATATGTTATAGGCGTTCCAAAATTGAAGCGCTTGTGACAAATTGTACAAATTGCCTTTAGTCGCACCAGGGGCAAGCGAGAAATGTGCACGTGCTAACGAGCTCTCGCTCACCGAAAGAGAAAGAGACAAGCTCATGTTTAACAACGAGTATAACAAAGATGAACTGCCCCTGGTTGTGATGAAATTTCATACTCCATGATTAAAAAAACTCCCTAGAAATGGCAAGACAATACTATTAAATTTATATAACCAATTTTTAATTTCAGGATTTTTACCTAGTCAATGGAAAGAAATTCGTATTATCCCAATTCCTAAACCCGAATTCCTAAATCTTTAATTTCATGCGTATGCAAAATATTTCATGCAATTCTTAATAAAAGATTGAAGTGGTATTTAGAGAAAAACAAAATGTTCTCAGAAGAAACAGTGGGTTTTAGAAAGACGAGATCATGTCTTGATAGCTTGGCCCGATTAGTTACTGAAATACAGATAGGTTTGGCGAAAAATATGACAACATTAGGATGTTTTATAGATATCGATAACGCCTATAATAATATTGACGTAATTAGCCTACTACGCAATTTAGACCGCCTAGACATTAGTTCAAAAATTTCTAAATATCTTTGGAATTTTTTAAAGGAAAGGACTCTTACAATTAAAGCGGAAAGTGGAGTAGTTTTAAGCCGAAAAACTGACCGAGGCCTAGCTCAAGGAGATCCCTTATCGCCTTTGCTATTCAATGTTGCCACGATATTTATCCGGGACCAGATCCATAGGGTTTCCATTAGTCAGTACGCGGACGATTATGTACTATACTTTACAAGTAAGAACATTGGAGAGGCTAAAATGGAGTTACAGAATTCCTTGCAGATTTTTAACGAATGTTTAAGTAACTTGGGCCTAAATATTTCTATCAGCAAATCTAAATTATGTATTTTCAAAAGAGGTCCATGTCGGGATATTGTCCAGTTGAGTGTAAATAATTACAACTTAGAAAGAGTAGAAACTGTGAAGTATCTTGGTGTCTGGTTGGATCGTTCTCTTACGTGGGCTAAACACATAAATGAAGTCACTCAAAAAGTTCAAAAATTTCTTAATATTTTCAAAGTACTTGTTGGCCCTAGATGGGGAGTGCACCCTAAACACTTGAGAATATTGTACATAGCAATCATACGTAGTAGAATAGATTACGCATCCTTTTTATATGATCATAGTTGTACTAACCATCTATATAAATTAGACAAGGTCCAAAATCAAGCTTTACGTACCATTGGCGGTTTTATTAAGTCGACGCCAATCCATGTGATGGAAAATGAACTTACTTTGCCTCCACTACAAGTACGTCGATTTTTTTTGGGAGGAAAATTTTGGCTTAAATCCAGATCACTAGATAGTAATAATAATATTAAATTATTACAAGAGTTATCTGAAGTAAGTTCATCTTATAAGCGATTCCGGAGAAAAACCCCACTGTTAGCTTCAATCCACAATTCATTCAAATCAGTGTCTGTTCAATCTAGTAGACACTTAGAAATGTTTTCATTACCATTATGGGTTAACAAAGTTGATCTTACAGAAACACTTAAAGTAAATATAAACATAGTCGATAAACCAAAGCGCAGCTATAACCAAACAACTAAATCTTTAATTACTCAATTTATTAGCAATAGTTATCACAACTTCTACCAACTATTCACCGACGGTTCTAAGGAAGAAGGTGCAATGGGCGCCGCATTTTATGACCCTCAGTGTGAAACACATTTAGAATTGAAAATAACGTCTGACTTATCCATCATGCACGGGGAGTTAGTAGCCATTGCAGAGGCAATATCCTATATTGAAACAGTTGATTGTGAAAAATTTGTAATTTTTACAGACTCTAAATGCGCATTACAACATCTGGCTCGCTGTACCTCGAGTTAAGGATGACTCACGTTAGACCGGGCCGTGTCCGGGCTGGAGCTTCCGGCGCATACTTTTCTATGACATGACAGGTGATCACGTGATGCTTTCCATAGAAAACGAAGCACCGGAAGCTCCGGTCCGGACACGGCCCGGTCTAACGTGAGTCATCCTTTATCGAGGACTGCCGATTGCCTATAGTATACTTAAAAGCATTTATAATCTGGAATCTATGGGAAAATCATTGACTCTGCAGTGGATTCCGTCACATATAGGCATTACCGGAAACGAAAAAGTAGATTTGTTTGCTAAGCAAGCCTGTCATAGTGATACCATATGCAACATTTTACCTTTCTTTTCCGAGTGTATCAAATTAGTTAAAAAACAATGTCGCCAATTATGGAAAGAGTACTTTGACAAAAGGGCAACAGAAAAAGGTATTTGGTACAAAACGATCCAGCCTGAACTTATAAATAAACCATGGATAGATTGCTCGCTTAGTCGGCAAGAAATTTTAACAGCTCTAAGAGTACGTTCGGGGCACATTCCACTTAATAAGTTTGGATTCATGATGCGTAAAGTTACCTTTCCATTATGTTCAGAGTGCGATATGATTGAGGACGTGTACCACATATTGGTAGAATGTGTGCGGAACGAATCCTTTAGGAGCCAACTGAAAATATCATTTAATATTTTTAACAATGTTGGTGGCTGCAATAGTGCCCTGACTTCTCCATTGTCGGACGAGGCCAGAGCACTGTTTAAGCTAGTAAATATAGGCCTTAGTAATCGTAAGTGAGTGTGATTGTATGATGACTATATGGAGCGACATAATCGCTAAGCGATAAAGCTCTTTAATAAAGATTAAAAAAAAAAAAAAAAAAGATGAATGGAATGCGAAAATTTATCTAAAATAACAGATTTCTTGTGAAATAGAACAGAAGTATTTTTTGTGATCCTTATGTATGAGTATAACCAATCTATAGTTATATAATAATATATCATTGATCGAAGACTAATAGAATCTTTGACAAGGGGTAAGTTAGTGTATTATTTGCCGGCCTAAAAATTTAAAAAATGTAGACGTTGCAAAGGACAAAAGTTATAATTTTTTCATGTTCCCTGTGATCCTGTTAAATAATTTAGGAAAAAACCGGCCAAGTGCGAGTCTGACTCGCGCACGAAGGGTTCCGTACCATTACGCAAAAAGATAGCAAAAAAATCACGTTTGTTTTATGGGAGCCCCACTTGAATATTTATTTTATTTTGTTTTAGTATTTGTTGTTATAGCGGCAACAGAAATACATCATCTGTGAAAGACAGACATCACAGACAGACAGACAGACAGACGGACAGTGGAGGCTTAGTTTTTTCCCGTTTTTACCATTTGGGTACGGAACCCTGAAAATCATAACAGCCTGAAATAGTAATAAGCACCCAAAGTTTGGCCTATAGTAACTAGACATGAAACTTATAACATTTATTTACAAGTTTACAACTCCTACTTTTACTAATCTTCTTACCCGAGTGAAATATAAACATTCTAATAATAAAACTGCGTAGCTGGTTTACACAGTAAGAAAAGTGTAATCAGGTGTTACGATGACTAGACATATTATCTATTAAGAGTTATGACTAAAACATTGATATAAAGAAATATAATTATAGCTACTAAAACATAAATTCATAGGTTTCTTCATAAATACACACATTAGTTAGGTGGTTTAGCATTACAGGTTATTAAACCTAAAGCGTATAGATAAACAGTATAGCGCCAATCATCAATCATGGACATGAATATAGTATTTATTGGACAGCGGGGACCTCAGGCTGCATAATACTGGTGGAGGCCCATATATCAAGTTATCTTCCATCACAATGTAATCTGTCCGAGAACCCAGATCCGGTCGGAGGAATTAAACAAAACGATTGTGTTGCTTTACATTATAGAAGGTTAAGCCGAACTTGAAAAATGTTGGAATCTATATTGGCGAGTCATAAATATAGCAGTTCCAGTATTTTAAAGCAGTAATTTACGGGTAAGTGCGTTTTGCAATGATAATTATGGATTAGGTACATTGCATCTGTCAACCTGTCGAGGGTCGCTTGAAAAAATCGATTTGTTGTGTGCGCGTAGAATACTCAAATATGCGTTTTTATGTGTATAAGAATAAGAACAATTTCATTTATTCATGGCAAAGTACATTTCATACAAACGTATTACAAAAAAGTATATTTAAAATTATAAAGTAGGTATATAGTTTACCACGAAATGGTCTCGCCTCAGCATAATGCTAACATTTCTTATGCTCTGAAAGAGGGTCATTGTTGTTCTAATAAGCAATTGAAATTTGGTTTTAAATGGATTTGTTAATACAATTTCCATTCTGATATTTACCTCCCCATTCCATAAATAACGATACTTTTACCTAAATTATTAATTGAAAGTACCCTCAACAAATACTATAATTTTTTTATAATAAAATCATGTTTTAAAATAAACACATGTATTTTACATTCCTTGTATTTGAAATGAAAAGTATAGTGTTTAACTCGGGTGAACGGCATCATTTCAGCCTCGGACTATTGGCGCTCTCAATGCGTTCGAGCGCCAAACTACCTCGGCAGAAATGAGTGCCTTTCATCCCTCGGTTAACAGTCCACTATTCTATTTAAAAAATATATTTTTGTCAATTTTAACGACTATTTTCTACGATAAGTAAAGGTAGACATCAAAAAACAATAAAATTTTCCTCCAACCCCATCCAAAAAGTGAATGATTAAGTTACTAAAACGATTTCTTGTTTTCAGATTAAGACATTCGGTGCAGCAGCGCAAAACCTAAACTTACTGCCAGTGCTTTACGAGTCATATACTTCCCGTATAGAGAAAGCCAGATTTGCGACACGACCTACATTTTCCCGAACAATGTCCTGACTTTAAAGGTAATAGAACATACCTGGAATGTTACCGATTTGAAATAAAAATCATTCTGATTGATAGAATAACAATAATTATATCCTTTTATATATACAGCATATTTTTTAACCTAATCGTGTCTGTACGTAATCAAAACAAATATTATTCATCTTCATATAATTATAAACAGGGGTCGGACTTTTAGAGTAGGTAATTTTCAAAGTCTGTCATTTCCGTCGTTATCGTCCCATAGAAAATTCGAATTTCGACCCTTTTTCTACTGACAAAGCTAGTTGCTTGACCAGCTATAGATCTGGTCCGTGTTGCATACTACAACTAATATTACAAGCGGAACTCCTTTTCTAATTCCACTTATTAGAAAAGGAGTTCCGCTTGTAATATTAGTTGTAGTTTATTATGCAGCACGGCCCTAATGTCATTGTATTGAATTGTCGCATTAATAAAATGTTGTATCGACGCGGAAACGTAAACAATGCGCAGCACTATGACCAATCTGAGCGCTATGTACCCGCCTTTAGGTGCGGTACGGGGTGATGGGCTACGGACAAATACCACCCGTGCCGCACCTAAGAAAATACTTAAATTACCTTTCAGTGTATTATGCAAAAATACTTCCCGTACATTTTCTCTTTTGGAATGGAATATACTTGAAGTAAGAATATCGGGAGTATATAGGTAGTTATCTTTTTCTTACTCACACGGAAACATAAATTAAGAAAATCTACCGCCGCACCGGGGGAAGACAAGCGCAGATAGCTACCGCACCGGCGGGAAGTCAAATACGGCCAGATGCTTCCCGTAACGCAGCGAATGTGACAAAATAAAAACAATTACATACTTAGAGTCGTTTGATGGATATATATTTATTTATTTAGGTAAGTATACATATCCTCTTTAAAGATCCGTAAAAATGCAAGGGCGCGAACATCTCGTATTTGGAAGTTTTGTTTATCTACGTACTTACCCTGTAATGATATGATAATTCGATTGCCTATTGTGTATTATTGCGGTCGGTTTCGGGCTTGAACCCACAGGGAATATAAATTTTGAAAGGTAAATACGTAAAAGGTATTCCCATGAATCTTTTTATGACGCTATTGTAAGGAAAAATAATATCGTAAAGTTTAAGAAATTCGTCTCCAATATTGAAGTAGGGTGGAATATGTAACTTACACCGGCACAGCCAAAGTAATCATGACCGCCTTTATTTACTTTGAAGTTATTAGGTACTTCTTTCTCATAATCATAATCCATTCCACTAGAAATTTCACATGTATGACGGGAAACTGTGTCTCCAGATTTGAGGGAGACAATTTTTAAGTTTAACTAAGCTGTAGGTAATCCTTCGACCCTTTGGCTTAACTGACAACACGGCGGGGTAATGAAGATCCATCCCTCGTGAGCCACCCATCACTTTTTGGAACGAAGCGTTTTTGCTAAAGAGGGATTAGTGTACCCTCCTCGAGCTCGATTTTCCTAAGATGCTTTATCATTGGGGTTTCGGACTAACATGAGGTTAACTTGTAATCTTAGCTTTATTTGGTCGTTGTAGCAACTTAATACCCTCAATCTCCAAGATGAAGTGGTTTTTATTAAAACCCTTCCTCATTTCATTCAGAATTATTTTGATTGGTTTTTATGTTTATCGAAAACTAGCTGTTGCCCGCGACTTCGTACGCGTGGATTTGTAACATTATGCAGGAAAATATATCAGTAGGGACGGTTAATCATTTGTTAATGTTATGTGGTGTTTTGTTGTGTTTGTTATGTATTTGTTAGTGTTATGTTAATTTGTTGTTTGTTAATTTGTTGTTTGTTGTTTGTGTTGTATAGGTAGATTTTATATCGTTAGTATCCACTAAGAAGGGGTTTTTCAAAATTCATCCCCCAAAGGGGTGAAATGGGGGTCCAAAGTTTGTATGGAGTTCAAGTTTTATTTTAAGCTATGAATTCGAAACTTGGGTCAAATATATATTATTAAAAAACATGAAAACTACTTTCAGCGTTTTTGAAAATTCATCCCCTAAGGTGGTGAAAAAGGGGTTGAAAGTTTGTATGGAGATCAAACCTTTTTTTGCGTACAGACAGGACTTCAGTTTTTGAAAGGCATATTTTTAAAATACAAGAGAAGTAATTTTAGCGTTTTTAAATATTCATTCCCTAAAAGGGTTAAAAAAGGGTTGAAAGTTTGAATCCATTACAAATCCTTTAAAACTTCTTAGAAAGGCATTGTATAATATTACAAAAAAAAGATATCAACGTTCTTAATAATTCAACTCCTAAGGGGGTTAAAAAGTGTCGTTTAAGCTAGGAACATGAAATTTGGTAAAAGGGCATTATAAATATTTCTAATAAATAAATAAATATTTTTATACTACATTCTTACACAGATTGACTAAGTCCCACGGTAAGCCCAAGGAGGCTTGTGTTATGGGTACTCAGACAACGATATATATATATATAATATATAAATACTTAAATACATAGAAAACACCCATGACTCGGGAACAAATATCTGTGCTCATCACACAAATAAATGCCCTTACCGGGATTCGAACCCAGGACCATCGGCTTCACAGGCAGGGTCACTACCCACTAGGCCAGACCGGTCGTCATTATTATATTATAATAGACGAAAACTGATTGCACCGTGTTTGTAAAGTTTGTATTAATAAAGTTTGCATCGGGAGCGAGCATTTTATTTTAATAATGGACTTAAAAATCTAAGTGCTGAAAAGGGTTATATCGAGAACAATTTTTTTCAGTCAGGGACTTGAAACTTCGTACTTTGTGAAAGACAATTTTCATGCGTTGTATAATTATTAACAAATGATTAACCGTCCCTACTGATATCTTTTGCTGCATAATGTTACAAATCCACGCGTACGAAGTCGCGGGCAACAGCTAGTATGCCTTAATACAAAGACTGAAGTCCTGTACTCAAAAAAAGGTTAGATCTCCATACAAACTTTCGACCTCTTTATTACCACCTTGGGGAATGAATTTTCAAAAATGCTGATTCAAGTTTTCTTCCCTTTTAATTAAATACATTTCTACGAAGTTTCAAGTACCTAGCTTAAAATAAATTTAGGACCCCTACAAATTTTCTACCCCTTTTTAACCACTTTACGGGATGACTTTTTAAAAACTCTGAAATTACTTTTCTTGTGTTCTAATAATATGCCTTTATACAAAGATTCAAGTCCCGCACTCAAAGAAATGTTTGATCTCCATACAAACTTTCAACCCCCTTTTCAGCACCTTGGGGGATGAATTTTCAAAAACGCTAAAATCGGTTTTCTACTCTTTTAATGTAACCTTTTTACGAAATTTCTAATACCTAGCTTAAAATAAAATTTGAACCCTATACAAACTTTCAACCTCTTTTCAACCCCTTTAAGGGCTGAATTTTTAAAATCGCTGAAATTACTTTTCTTCTATGCTAATAATATACCTTTATACAAAGATTCAAGTCCCGCACTCAATAAAATGTTTGATCTCTATACAAACTTTCAACCCCCTTTTCACCACCTTGGGGGATGAATTTTTAAAAACGCTGAAATAAATTTTCTTGCTTTTTAATATAATACCTTTTTGCAAAGTTTCAAGTTCCTAGCTTGTAACAAAATTTGAACCCTAAGACAAACTTTAATCCCCTTCTTAACCCCCGTAGTGGTTACATTTCCAAAAACGTCGAAATCTTTTTTTTGGTAAGCGGCTATTATACCTTTCTAAGAAGTTTCAAAGCATTCAAACTTTTAACCCCTTTTGAACCCTTTTAGGGGATGAATTTTTAAAAACGCTGAAATTACTTTTCCTGTATTCTAATAATATTTCCATATACAAAGTTTTGTCCCGCATTAGATAAAATTTTTGATCTCCATACAAACTTTCTTTATTTGTGTCTATTAAAGCATTTAGTTTTAGTGTTCTTTACATACCCCGCACCAATTATGTTTCTCTGTTTAGCCTAAAGGTTGACTGGTAGAGAATGCCGTGTAGCATTAAGTCCGCCTTTTGTCACTGTATATTCTTACTGTGCAATAAAGTTTAAAATAAATAAACTTTCAACCCCTTTTTCACCACCTTAGGGGATACATTTTCAAAACGCTGAAATTAGTTTTCTTGTTATTTAATAATATATCTTTTACCCAAGGTTCGAATTCATAGCTTAAAATAAAACTTGAACCTCATACAAACTTTGGACCCTCATTTCATCCCCTTAGGGGATAAATTTTGAAAAACCGCTTCTTATTGGATACTAACGTTATAGTCATACTTGTTATGGCCATTTTTTGCCCGGATGCTGCACTTCATGATAAAAGCAAGCCGCTTTGCACAGTGCTAGTAGGGACCAAACTGAGTGATTTGACCCGCAGCAGCACAAGTTTCACCCCTTAGGAACAGAGATGGCGCCACTTCTTTAAAAAATATTTCAAAAAATTCTACAAGCTAAACCAATGAACCGATTTAAATGTTTAATATCTCAAATGAAAGCTCATTATATACATTACTTTTAAAAAAATACTCAAAAAATATATACTGATTACTTTCGACAAAAAACGGCATCTTAAGTTTTTTTTACTCGATTGATAGTTTTTACTTGGTTTCTCAAAAAAAATGTATGAAACATGAATAGCTTAATACATGTATATATTACTGAATAAATAACAAGTATTATAAAAAAAACCCGACACCGATACCTCTCATACTTCACGAAATATAAAAGTTTGAATGTGAGTGTAAATTTCTTCAAAATATATTTCAAAAAATTCTACAAGCTTAACTATTTGACCGATTTCAATGTTTAATATCTCAAATAAAAGCTCATTATATACATTACTTATAAAAAAATACTCATAAAACATATACTGAATACTTTTGGCAAAAAATGGCATCTTAAGTTTTTTTCTTACTCGATTGATAGTTTTTACTTGATTTCTTAAAAAAAATATTATGGAACATGAATAGTTTAATAAATATATATATAGTACTGAGTATATAAAAGTATTACAAAAAAACCCGACACCGATACCTTTCATTCTTCACGAAATATTTAAGTTCAATTATGCACGTTCTTACAAATAAATCCTTTAAAAGAAATCTTCAACCGCAGTAAGTGCACTGATTTTAATATGAAATGTGTCATATGAAAAGAAATCACCCAATTTATTTTAATAAATAAAAAAATTATAAATAAAAACTCAATAAAGTTTTTTCCTGGTGGTGAATTACAAAAAAATATATAACAAATCTAAAATTAGGAATTATTTTTATTTAAAGTGACTACATTTGTAAACAAAAAACTTAAATGTCCTCTTCGGGTTCATATTTCATATTTATTTATTGCAACCATGGTTTTATAGGTATTACAAATTCTTGGTAGTTCCACATGGACCCCGTGGGGGCATACCAATATTACATGCATACTTAGGATCTAATCTTAAATCTATGTGTATAATATAAAAGTAGGTCAATTTAGTAGTTTTTATACATATAAGCCGAATTGAATCAGATAATTTTTAGTGTATTAAATACAAAAATAAACGGGCAACTAATTATTATTAGGTGATGTCAAATTATATGGTTCACTGGTAGATGTAAAACTGAAAAAAATAGTCGTTTTGAAGTACTTATACCATTCCAATACTACAAAATCACTGATCATACATGAACTGGTTGCTGTAGATTTCTGTTGAATTATTTTTGTGCCTAGTTGATAACCATTAAACCTATAATTTTGTGCCAGACCTATAATTAGTGGTCAGCATGCAAAATAACCCTGGATTGAAAATTACATTAACTTACTTTTGATTTGTACAGCCACATTTGCATGATTTACACTGGGCTGTGCATGGCCAGCTGACGCGACGACACCCACAATGCATAGTTTCGCAGCCAGATTTGCAGCCACAATGGTCCAAGAGGCTTAATTGAGACCAAATCGCTGTAACTGCCGACCATTCCGGAGTCCAACTCTCTTTTTCCTCAGTCCATCCCCGAAAAGATGTACATGGTATGGAAACTTCTGGTTTCAGAGCGTTTCCCCATATATGGCCCTCTTGGTAAGCTGCTCGAAGTGCATGTTTATAGAGAGCAGCTGATGTAGGTGGTTATATGTTTTTGTAATTCAGCACCAGGAAAAAACTTTATTCAGTTTTTATTTATTAATTTTTTTATTTATTAAAATAAATTGGGTGATTTCTTTTCATATGACACATTTCATATTGAAATCAGTGGACTTACTGCGGTTGAAGATTTCTTTTAAAGAATTTATTTGTAAGAACGTGCATAATTGAACTTAAATATTTCGCGAAGAATGAAAGGTATCGGTGTCGGGTTTTTTTGTAATACTTTTATATACTCAGTACTATATATATATTTATTAAACTATTCATGTTCCATAATTTTTTTTTATGAAATCAAGTAAAAACTATCAATCGAGTAAGAAAAAAAACTCAAGATGCCGTTTTTTGCCAAAAGTATTCAGTATATGTTTTTTAAATATTTTTTTATAAGTAGTATATATAATGAGCTTTTATTTGAGATATTAAACATTAAAATCGGTCGAATAGTTTAGCTTGTAGAATTATTTGGAATATATCTTGAAGAAATTTACACTCACATTCAAACTTTAATATTTCGAGAAGTATGAGTGATATCGGTGTCGGGTTTTTTTTATAATACTTGTTATTTATTCAGTAATACATACATGCATTAAACTATTCATATTCCATACTATTTTTTTGAGAAATCAAGTAAAAATTATCACTCGAGTAAAAAAACAAACTTAAAATACCCGTTTTTATCAAAAGTATTGAGTATATATTTTCTGAGTATTTTTTTAAAAGTAATGTATTTAATGCGCTTTCATTTTAGATATTAAACATTTAAATCGGTTCATTGGTTTAGCTTGTAGAATTTTTTTGAAATATTTTTTAAAGAAGTGGCGCCATCTCTGTTCCTAAGGGGTGAAACTGCCGCTGCTGTGGGTCAAATCGCTCAGTTTGGTCTCTACTATCACTGTGCAGAGCGGCTTGCTTTTATCATGAAGTGCAGCATTTTGTTCATAACAAGTATGACTAATAGTATGTGCGGAAAGAGCGGAGTCGTGGAATGTATGAAATGATTAATTAATTATTAGGTATATTTGATCAAAGAGAATATATATATAGGATAGAGGGGTACTGTTATAGTAAATTTTGAAGTCACAGTAAATTTACTGCCATCTATCGACTCACTGTTAAAAATAAAAATAAAAATAACAATTTATATATAAAAAATAATAATTAATTTTTAAATATGGATAAATGTTTTTTTATTAGTATTTATTGTTTTTATATTGACCCGTGTTCTTTCACTGATATGTGTTAAAATTGTTAAATAACAAACTATACCGTCAACGCCATCTAGCCGAGAATAGGCCAAAGGTTGGTATTGGTGGTAGCGCCATCTGTGCGTGAATCACATTTTCTTGATTTCCGGCACGTTTCTTCCTTAGACTGTATACAACTGACTGACTGTATTCTGTTTTGAATACAAATTCATCTTATACGGAGTTTGAATGATTTGAATAATGATTAGGAAATATATATTCCAATGTATGTACTTCTTTTATAGTGATTTTTTCTGACATTTAGATTTTATTCTAGAAACATTCTAGACTAGTATTTTTAATATTTTTAGGGTTCCGTACCTCAAAAGGAAAAAACGGAACCCTTATAGGATCACTCGTGCGTCTGTCTGTCTGTCTGTCCGTCTGTCACAGCCTATTTTCTCCAAAACTACTGCACCAATTAAGTTAAAATTTGGTACACATATGTAAGTTTGTGACCCAAAGATGGACATGTAACGTAAACAAATAAATTTTAAACGTGGGTGCCACTTTTGGGGGGTAAATGAGAAAATTAAAAAATAAATTTTGTCAAACTATATCGTGTTACATATCAAATGAAAGAGCTCATGGTGGAAATCTCATATATATATTTTTTATAATTTTATGATAAACAGTTTAGAAGTTATTCAAGAAAATAGGCAAAAAATTACCATTCCCCCCCTTTATCTCCGATACTTCTGGGTCTAAAATTTTGAAAAAAATACACAAAATAGATCTTTACCTATAGATTACAGGAAAACCTATTAGAAATGTGCAGTCAAGCGTGAGTCGGGTAATTACTTAGTTTTTGATCCGACCCCTACGGGTTTTTTAAAGTCATTTCCACATAAAAAATATGTTGTTTAAATTGTGTAATGTGTGAATTGGAACGCGAGTCCGAGTCGCACTTAGCCGGTTTTTTTTAATATTTGACGATCTTTTTGTGAAATTCTTAGTATTAAATTTGATCTGTATTATAATAATTCAATATTATTATGGAATAATATTAACATCAATACATTTACTCTGATAATTAGCTTAAGATAATATATATGCACATAATACTTACCATTCATAAGTGCTTGTTGCTAGGCCTACATGAATAAAGTATATTTGAACTTTGAACTTGAACTATGGGAACTAATACTTTATATGACCCTTCTCTTTCCGCACAGACTAATAATGCCTAATTGTGACTTTTATTTAATTTGCATTGTTCGTATTTAATATAACTATGTAGGTCATGGTTATAGGTTTTCGCGGGCTTGGTTTCCATAACTCGACATCATTATACTGCGCCTATTTTGCGTAAGTTAGGTAAATAAGTTTTCTTCAAAATTTGCAAATCATTATTCCACCACTTCTGTTAAACCGATGACAGATGTGATCGAGCTGAACTGATTATGAAGACCGAATGTGATAATGGTAAATGCTTGCCATTCAGCATTAAAAGCATGTACTTATCAAAACAAATACCTACTTAATTGGCTTGACCTCCAACACAAGAGCACGCCACTTTGCCCGGTCCAGATAGGTATCACGCCAGCTTTCGCCGACGCCGAGCTTACGGAGATCCGCCTCCACTCCATCCGCCCAATGATATCTAGGACGACCAACAGGACGGCGTCCAGTTGGTCAACCCAAGTAGGCCCTTTTGGCTGCCCGATCTTCACTCACCCTTTCGAGGTCAAAAGCAAAAGTGGGTCTCAGAGTCAACCATGATAAATCGGAATACCTCCACATGAAGCGGTACAGGGTCAGTCGCGCCCTAAGACAGAACCAACTTGTGGGTGAAAACACTTACAAGGGAGTGTCCAAGTTTAAATACCTTGGGTGCACTGTTACTGATATACCTATACATACAAGGGAGGACGAAATCAACATCCGAACTCAAAACATCTTACGCTGCAGTGCTGCGCTCCATAAGGTGTTGGTGTCCAAGCTTCTTAGTATTTAGACGCACTAAGCTACGGATCTACAAGACCGTGATCCACCCCATTCTGATGTATGGGTGTGAGGCTTGGACACTAACACTCAAGGAGGAGAACAGCCTTTTAGTCACAGAACGTAAGTTGTTAAGGAGGATTCTGGGACCCGTCAAAAGAGACGATGGCAGTTGGAGGATCCCAAAGAATGCCGAAATAGAACAGCTAATAGCCGAGCCAAACATAATAGGTGAGACCAAAGCGCAAAAAAAAAGATTAATAAGTATTTAACCGATCTTCAAAATTCAAACTTCCAACACATAATCTCACGTAAGATGATAATTATTTTTATTATTTTCAGATATTAAGTTCGCTTCATGTACACTTCCTAACTGTTCAAAGCACGGATTATGTACTATTTTAGTCTAACTATAGTTTTACCTTACCTGCTAGGTACCTCTTCTCCCACATGTTAGCTTCGTTTTGTTTTATTTTGTTTTTCACTTGGTTGCCCTAAAAACCAGCACCATGGCTAAGGACCTTCGTTATCGAGATATGCTGAGTGGAATCCATTTTGTTCTTATGTATGTTATTACACTAAATAAACTATTTATACATATTTCAATAAGTATTACGTTTACCACGTTTTACGTTCACAGTGTAAGTATTCAAAGATAAAACTCGAATTTGTGCTATATGACAAACGTTGATTATTTCGCATTGTGTGTTTGTAGCTTATTCATATAATTATGTACATGTTTATTTACGTAAGTAAGAAATAAGACGACCATCTTATTTAGCAATCGTCGATCCAGAATACGTAAATCTAAGTATAGGTAGTTAAATCTACGAATAGGAGCAAATCACGTTAACCACAAAATTTAAAAAGATGGGTAATTAATTAGCGGAAGGTAAAGTACAGAGGGGCTGGTAAGGTCTTGCTAAATAGGGCGCTTCTTATGTAAAAAAAATATGGATTACGGTGAAAAACGTCGAGTCAATTTGCGAGCATTTATCTGGTCGCCTTTATTTGCCGGTCGAGCAGTCACGAGAGCCCCTGGCCAGCCACGGTAAATCAGCTTACATTTTTTTCAAAGGTTTTCTGTGTTTGGCGGCCTCGCATCAGTGGAACACTTAATCCGTAAAAAACCTTTTCATTTGTACGCTAACTTGCTACCTAATGCTGGATAAGTAGATAAGTGACTTAGCTCTGATGCCTGATAGCAGACTTATTCCGAAAGTAAATATCCCTGTTTAAAATAGTTAACTTTCCTTATAAAGAAATATTAACAACATCTTTTGTTTTATAGAAATTTTCAGAGAACTTTAATTAAATAGATATTTATTACCTATGCTTGTCGCCAGTACTTGATCAAAAAGGTCTCGTTTTTGTCTGATATCCCTGACTCTACGTGAGATAGAGTGTATTTCCGACGTGACTCCGTTCTAGTACAAGGGCCCGCGCCAGAACTACTTCGGCGACATTCTCAGTATAATACGTATAAAATCGGTGCACTTTTCCTAAATACGAATCTAATAACCCATTCCAGGCACGTCTGGCCAGACTCTATCGTAGTTTTCAATTCGAACTCGAAACTAGAACATTTGTCACGTACATTTCTACTCTTATAAAGGAACAGGAGGTATCATTTACGTTTCATTGAAATTCGTATTCGTATTCTGGAATAAATGCAATCTTTTGACTATGTGATTATAGTTACAATTAAAATATATACAATTCGGTCGCGCATATGTGCTATAAAATATTGTTCTTAACTCAGTTCCGGGTTTTTTTTATATATTTTTCATGACTAAATAAAAGAACATACTTACTCAATTTTTCAATTTTCTGACCGAGCCGTTGTAAAGGAAGATTAAATGACCAAAGTAAATGTAATATATGATCAACGAGGCAGTCGATCACAATCCATCAACTCGAGACACTGCTCACGGCTGCAGCCTAGGTTCAGCGCAATCCTACGAAAATCCTGCCCTTTAAGTGACTGGATTTTACATTATCCCATGACAATGGAAAAAAACCTGACAAAAAAATAAGAAGTTCACAGCACCCCGCTCCAGATAAAGGTTATTTTTCTGTAAGCTACTCAAGGTGACACTTTACCCGGATTAAAGTTATCGTAGTCTGCCAAACTGAATACAAATGTGGCGCCCTGGCAGCGAATTCTTTTGACGGCCGACGGGCGGCTCGTTGTGTTGATTGGCCTGGTTTTGGTAACTCGCGCATAGTTTTTCAGTGAGACCGTATTAAATTTAATACTGTTTGTTTACTTTTAATCTTTGATGACCGAACGAAGTGTACATTGTTGAGATTTTTTTTTTTTAAGTTTGTCTTAGTAATTGTATAGAACTTGATAGCCTGAACTTTTTAAGTTTTTATATAAGAAAAATCAACACGTTATGAATTACTTATCAAAACTAATCCATAACCTATATATATATATTATACTCGTATATACAATCCGCTTCCGCTATCTCGTTTGAAAGGGATTTCTCACAGCATTATTTTATTGTATTGACACCAACTTTGGATAACATGCAGGGACTGAGCTGAAAAAAAGTTGCTCATATATGTAGTTTTATAAAATACTACACATGTAGCCGGTGGTTGGGTGTAATAATAAAATAAATAATTAATAGGTTTTTTATAATGTGTTTATATATTTTTTGTAATGTTTTGTAAGTGTTTTTGTATGTTACTTTTATATGCATGTTATAAAACCCTAACCTTAGACTCAAAATAAATAAAGGAAAAATAAATAAATAGTAAAACTAAATTACAAGGGGTCTAAATAAATTGGTCAACTAATCTAATGATGAAACCACGGCTAAATAGTTGTGACTGTTGACGGCCTGTCATCTGGGATTAAGCTGTTTAACACATTTATTTATTTTAATCAAAATGCAAAACATTATCAGAATGTGTCAAAGTATGCAATTAGACCAATTACGTACATGAAAATGTCGTGATAATGTAAAATCTTGAGGTTTTCGTTTAGAGCGAAATAATTGTAGTTTTAAGTTTGATTTTGGGTTACGAGGTATGTAGTAATAAAACACTTAATTCTAGATAACAAATACAGATATTATACAATGTATAAACACAACCACGTATCACGTGCCATTTAGTAGGCTAGGGATCTTTTAGCTAACCACTTTGCAACTTACAGGAATGGAGATAGTTCAGCCTAAATGGCTGTGCAAAAAAAAACATAAATGGTTGACTATAATATTTTGCTGTCATTCCCTAGGAGCTAGAACTAAAACAACCACACTTTTATCAGTTTTATCATATTCTGACATTTTCATTATTAAGTCACGACTTTCATTTAAAGCAAGAGAAGCTTAGCTTAAAGATAATTATTAAAAGAGGAAGTCATAAAATCCTTTCACTGTAGCAAAACGAAACGTACAAAAACGAATGCGGATGTCTCCCGTTGCGAGTGCTCCCTGAGAAATTACATTATTAACTTCGCCCGTAGGCTTTTTAGACATTTTAAACGCCTTAAAAAAAAGGAGGTTCTCAGTTTGACCCGTCGTATGTATGTATGTATGTATACAGTGAAACCTGGATAATTGTAATCTCAAGGGACCGACCTTTTGTGTCAACTAACCAGGTTTTTCATTTATGCAGGTTGTATCAATTATCCAGGTTTGAAAAATGTAGCGTCAGTTATAGAGGCACTCGTTTACGGAACAATTTGCTGCGAAATTAAGGAAAATAAATAAATAGGTGAATTTCATAAATCATACTTTTATATAAAGTAGTAGAAATAAAGATATGTAACTTTGCAGTACAAAATATTACTCTAAATATTATTTCAATAAGTGACTAATATTATCAAGATGCAATTAAATATAATAGTCCTTATTGAAAGTAACAAAGGTGGCAGCTTTTACCTGGATATAAAAATATGTTTTAATTTTAAAATTAAAACTGTTTTGCATCAGAAATATATGTTATTATTTTTTGGAAAAATAATTACATATATATTTTTAAAACAATCTGTTGTACTATAAAAATTGGGCGCATAGGTCCTTACGCGACTTTCCACTGTTATAGTCAGTTATAATTTTTAATTAATCACGAACGACTAAAGTGTTGTGTTTACGTTTCAGCATAATTATGTTACATGAAGTAGCTCGAACGAGTAACAAAAACTAACTACCAATTAACGTGCGCAATGTCGATTCACCTAACATAAATAAAATTACATCGTTGCTTATCGTGAACAGTGGCACAAAACAAAATGAAATGCCATTCGATTTTAAATCTTACCAGTAAAATATAGAATATTAAATGCAATAGCATTTCATTTTGAGTTGTGCCACTACGTTAAGCAGCGATATCACAACATAGTTTCAATTATAGAGGTTCTGGATGCTACACATTTCAATTACAGAGGTCAAGTCAACAAATTTTTTAAAATCAGAATTGCATTTAACCGTTTAAGACTCCGAAATTGCAATTATAGAGGCCTTTTGTCGTCAAGGGACCGGGACCAGCCATTTGGTTGCAATTATACTCGTATAGGTTTCCCATTTATCCAGGTGTCAATTAACCCGGTTTCACTGTCTGTATATATGTATGTATGTGTTTGGCACCGCCTTCAAAAACTAAGTAATTACCCGGATGGTTATTAATTTGCTTATTATTAGGTAGTTATTAATTACTTATTGGCAGAAATTTGCTTTACGACGGGATAAGGACTGGACAAGGTATGGGGGGGGGGGGTATATAAAAAATATTTTGTTTTTTCAGTGGGTTGGTTTTTTGAACTTTAAAAAAAAAAAGAAATGATATTTATGTTAGTTATTTTGGTTTGTTTGTGGTTTCATGGAGATAATTATCTTATCCTTATTTTAAACATCACGTCACGCTAAAAGCATCATGCCTTCTCTGTCAACAATGGTTAGGCTGGTTAGGCTGGTTAGGCTCGTTATGTGTTATGCCAACAACCGAAGAAAAGAAAAGTTTAAGAAACATGATTACAGACTTCGTGAAATGAAATACATTCATAGCTTTAAAAATTATATATAAGAATATTAAGAGTAAATAAGAGCGATTACAGCGGCTGTTAAGCCTTAGTGGGCTTTGTTCGCTGTCATAAGTTTTAGAATATGCTTTGTGTTAATAAATAAATGAAAAAAAAATTGTAACCAACCCACTGACTCGATATTTCTCCATCGTCTGTCAAATAGATGAGCACAATAAATGTTTATTGTGATCGAATTACTCAAGTGAGAAACGGTATAAAGAGAAAAGAATGGAGCGCGTGGAAGGGGCCACGACAAAGGCGATCCTTCTTCGGAATTCGGACCACCAGCCGTGACGGCGCTTACATTAAGGTTATCGTCATCCACCAAACTGAATACAAAGACTTGCCCGGGAAGAGCCCTGTGATTCATGTGACCGACTTGCTCTATTATCATACCGTAATTCTGTATTGAGAGAATACGACACGGAAACTCGTCGACTTAACGACTTTCGACAATACACTGAGCCGCTGAATAAAGATCGTTCAATCGCTAACTATTTCTCTAGCCTCGGACTTCAGACAGACGATATAAAATTCCTTGAAGTAGCATATAGGTACATTCTGTGAAAATAAACGCACTCATAAAATCTTCAAATTAAGTAAAAGTCAAAGGATGTTCTGAAAACAAAAGACTCGTTCACGTACGTTTGCACGGATGTTTTATTCACATTAATAATGAACAAGACATTGATTCATCTTCTTTCCGTAAATATAAGTAGATAATTCTCAGTGCGAGCATTCTTTTTGAGCCCTCCGGGAGTTGCCGGGCGCGTAACAGGTAGGTTGTTAGACTAATTTATACTAATACATCCATTGATCAAGAGATGGGTTTAGAATCAACTAAATAGTACATATCAATAATTTCGTAAGTGTCAAATTACAAAATTAACCTTTTCACCTCAGCAGCTCGAACAAGCCTACTTTCTTCACTCCCTTGAGTGAGGAAAGTCGCACTTTCCTCACTCCAGCGAGTGAAGATAGTGCGACTTTCCTCACTCCAGGGAGTGAAACAAAGTAGCTTTTTAATTTAGTGAAGGCCATGAACTGCCACTTCATACTTTTTTTTTATTACTCTGTGTAATTCGAAATACATTTTAACCTTTAATATGTTCTCACTACTGAGGTGAAAAATTATAAATAAAAAATATTAAATATTATAGGACATTCTTACACAGATTGATTAAGTCCCACGGTAAGCCCAAGGAGGCTTGTGTTATAGGTACTCAGACAACGATATATATAATATAAATATATATAAATACTTAAATACTTAGAAAACACCCATGACTCGGGAACAAATATCTGTGCTCATCACACAAATTAATACCCTTACCGGGATTCGAACCCAGGACCATCGGCTTCACAGGCAGGGTTACTACGCACTAGGCCAGACCGGTCGTCGTCGATTATGTGTGAAACACGAGAGCAAAGTAATTTTACATCTCGGGACTCAAAGTAAACACTCGCAGGAAAAACCAACTTTCCTCTCTAGTTGCACAAATAACTATTTCCAGCCACGTCATTGAAGTAATTATAATGTCTGCTGTCACTGTCGAATACCTACGTTCAAATGTAGGTTAAGTTGAATATAACCTTCAAATACACTGCACAAACTTATACAAACGCTATATACTTAAAAGGTTTAGGATCTTAGTAGATGTTATACCTCCGGATCTCAGTCGCTCTGACGGGAAAATACCGGATGGGTTGACTTTGGTTCCCTGGGAGAAAGGGAAATGTTTAGTGTGGGACGCAACATGCGTCAGCACTTTCGCGGCGTCGCATATTGGCCGTACCGACGGCAGGGGCAGAAGCCGAGTGGGCTGCAGTTCACAAGCGGGAGAAATATGAGGTCCTGGCGAACTATTTATTTGTCCCTCTTGCAGTAGAAACAGTAGAAACTAATGTACTGTATATTTAACTAAAATATAATATAAACAATAAAATTAATAAAGATGTATATTTTATTATTATAAAATTATTATATTTTATTATTATTTGTATCTCCTTGGATATCACGGGCCTATAAATCCCGGTCTTTTGATAGGCTTGCGTGGGGATATAGATCCAACACGTAGAGGCCCCTTGGAGAGCTTTAATGTCATGTAGAACGCCTGCTGGAACCCGTTCACAGGCGCAACAATGGACTAAGTAATTACCCGGATGGTTATTAATTTGCTTATTATTAGGTAGTTATTAATTACTTATTGGCAGAAATTTGCTTTACGACGGGATAAGGACTGGACAAGGTATGGGGGGGGGGTATATAAAAAATATTTTGTTTTTTTCAGTGGGTTGGTTTTTTGAACTTTAAAAAAAAAAAGAAATGATATTTATGTTAGTTATTTTGGTTTGTTTGTGGTTTCATGGAGATAATTATCTTATCCTTATTTTAAACATCACGTCACGCTAAAAGCATCATGCCTTCTCTGTCAACAATGGTTAGGCTGGTTAGGCTGGTTAGGCTCGTTATGTGTTATGCCAACAACCGAAGAAAAGAAAAGTTTAAGAAACATGATTACAGACTTCGTGAAATGAAATACATTCATAGCTTTAAAAATTATATATAAGAATATTAAGAGTAAATAAGAGCGATTACAGCGGCTGTTAAGCCTTAGTGGGCTTTGTTCGCTGTCATAAGTTTTAGAATATGCTTTGTGTTAATAAATAAATGAAAAAAAAATTGTAACCAACCCACTGACTCGATATTTCTCCATCGTCTGTCAAATAGATGAGCACAATAAATGTTTATTGTGATCGAATTACTCAAGTGAGAAACGGTATAAAGAGAAAAGAATGGAGCGCGTGGAAGGGGCCACGACAAAGGCGATCCTTCTTCGGAATTCGGACCACCAGCCGTGACGGCGCTTACATTAAGGTTATCGTCATCCACCAAACTGAATACAAAGACTTGCCCGGGAAGAGCCCTGTGATTCATGTGACCGACTTGCTCTATTATCATACCGTAATTCTGTATTGAGAGAATACGACACGGAAACTCGTCGACTTAACGACTTTCGACAATACACTGAGCCGCTGAATAAAGATCGTTCAATCGCTAACTATTTCTCTAGCCTCGGACTTCAGACAGACGATATAAAATTCCTTGAAGTAGCATATAGGTACATTCTGTGAAAATAAACGCACTCATAAAATCTTCAAATTAAGTAAAAGTCAAAGGATGTTCTGAAAACAAAAGACTCGTTCACGTACGTTTGCACGGATGTTTTATTCACATTAATAATGAACAAGACATTGATTCATCTTCTTTCCGTAAATATAAGTAGATAATTCTCAGTGCGAGCATTCTTTTTGAGCCCTCCGGGAGTTGCCGGGCGCGTAACAGGTAGGTTGTTAGACTAATTTATACTAATACATCCATTGATCAAGAGATGGGTTTAGAATCAACTAAATAGTACATATCAATAATTTCGTAAGTGTCAAATTACAAAATTAACCTTTTCACCTCAGCAGCTCGAACAAGCCTACTTTCTTCACTCCCTTGAGTGAGGAAAGTCGCACTTTCCTCACTCCAGCGAGTGAAGATAGTGCGACTTTCCTCACTCCAGGGAGTGAAACAAAGTAGCTTTTTAATTTAGTGAAGGCCATGAACTGCCACTTCATACTTTTTTTTTATTACTCTGTGTAATTCGAAATACATTTTAACCTTTAATATGTTCTCACTACTGAGGTGAAAAATTATAAATAAAAAATATTAAATATTATAGGACATTCTTACACAGATTGATTAAGTCCCACGGTAAGCCCAAGGAGGCTTGTGTTATAGGTACTCAGACAACGATATATATAATATAAATATATATAAATACTTAAATACTTAGAAAACACCCATGACTCAGGAACAAATATCTGTGCTCATCACACAAATTAATACCCTTACCGGGATTCGAACCCAGGACCATCGGCTTCACAGGCAGGGTTACTACGCACTAGGCCAGACCGGTCGTCGTCGATTATGTGTGAAACACGAGAGCAAAGTAATTTTACATCTCGGGACTCAAAGTAAACACTCGCAGGAAAAACCAACTTTCCTCTCTAGTTGCACAAATAACTATTTCCAGCCACGTCATTGAAGTAATTATAATGTCTGCTGTCACTGTCGAATACCTACGTTCAAATGTAGGTTAAGTTGAATATAACCTTCAAATACACTGCACAAACTTATACAAACGCTATATACTTAAAAGGTTTAGGATCTTAGTAGATGTTATACCTCCGGATCTCAGTCGCTCTGACGGGAAAATACCGGATGGGTTGACTTTGGTTCCCTGGGAGAAAGGGAAATGTTTAGTGTGGGACGCAACATGCGTCAGCACTTTCGCGGCGTCGCATATTGGCCGTACCGACGGCAGGGGCAGAAGCCGAGTGGGCTGCAGTTCGCAAGCGGGAGAAATATGAGGTCCTGGCGAACTATTTATTTGTCCCTCTTGCAGTAGAAACAGTAGAAACTAATGTACTGTATATTTAACTAAAATATAATATAAACAATAAAATTAATAAAGATGTATATTTTATTATTATAAAATTATTATATTTTATTATTATTTGTATCTCCTTGGATATCACGGGCCTATAAATCCCGGTCTTTTGATAGGCTTGCGTGGGGATATAGATCCAACACGTAGAGGCCCCTTGGAGAGCTTTAATGTCATGTAGAACGCCTGCTGGAACCCGTTCACAGGCGCAACAATGGACACCCATGAACCGGTCGCAGCAGGCATTGGGACTATTGCAGAAAAAGTGAACAGTATACCGGTCTATGGATTGAAGTTTGGGTGGACAATGAGACTGGGCTATTGTAAAGAACTCCGGACACCTGCCATAACAATGTTAATACACGTTATCGAGGCAGGTGGTGACTTGCCGCTGACTAGATGGGCCCCTGAAACTGCCGTCGTGAAGACGACCAGGAGCAACACCGGTGTGAGCGGCTCAGGGGTGTCGAGAGGTGTGCGCCGCTTTCTACCCAGTGACTGATGTTAACAGCCACTG
Organism: Cydia strobilella; assembly: GCF_947568885.1. Classification (NCBI taxonomy): domain Eukaryota; kingdom Metazoa; phylum Arthropoda; class Insecta; order Lepidoptera; family Tortricidae; genus Cydia; species Cydia strobilella. Next base: position 11,313,322 of record NC_086042.1, on the reverse strand, counting down.
TGCCAACTCGCGTCTTATGCATCTTTCACTTCCACCCCTGGAGCATATAGCTCTAGCGACTCCTCTCTGGACAGCCAATGAAGGCAAGCCAGAGCTGAGAGTCCTGCGGGTCCCCTTGGGGTCCACTCCGACCGACGAAGACACGCCGGAGACGGAGACCCTGACCGACTCTCGGGAGCACTCGGGTCCGTGGGGTCGTTACTCCCCAACATTATTATTATTATTATTATTTGTATCTCCTCGGATTTCACGGGTCTATAAATCCCGGTCTTTGAATAGGCTTGCGTGGGGATATAGATCCAACACGTAGAGGCCCCTTGGAGAGCTTTAATGTCATGGAACCCGTTCACAGGTGCAACAATAGACACCCATGAACCGGTCGCAGCAGGCATTGGGACTATTGTAGAAAAAGTGAACAGTATACCGGTCTATGGATTGAAGTTTGGGTGGATAATGAGACTGGGCTATTGAAAAGAAGTCCGGACACCTGCTTATTATTATTATTATTAAAGCCTTTATTATACGAACTGTTGACATTTTATGTAACAATTATTAATATTTATTGTATGTTTCTTCCATATGCATATTCGTAAGGTCTTTTTGACCTAGGCCTCTTCCGAATCGCCTTTTTCTATTATATTTAAGTATTTGTCCAACATTTTTTTCCATTTTTGTCTGTCTGTTGCCATTTCTTTCCAGTTTTTTCCTATTGTTTCTATTAGGTCTTTTTCCCATCTTGTTTTTTGTTTGCCTTTTTTTCTCTTACCAATCTTTGGATTCCAATTTGTTGCTGTTTTTGTCCATCTGTTATTTTTCATCCTCGCTATGTGCCCTGCCCAATTGTATTTTTATCGAAAGATGTATATTAAAAAGAGTAAATTATGATGACTATTTTTTACTGGTATAAGAATTTTTATACAATTATATTGCTGCTAATGTTTCATCTCGGTTTCAGTAAATATCACCGGATAAGCAAAATAATTATGAGTGTGTATAACAGTTCGCAGTCGCATTACTGCCGCAATTAGATAGTTTAATCTGTTACTCATTTTATTATAGAATTTGACAGTGGCAGCACCCGCGTCAAAGCCGCAGCAGTAATGTCGTTGCCGTTGCCATCCGAACGTCACCTTAATGATAAATCGTATTTGTTATGTCCAAAGATGACAAAAAAGTACGTTATAAATAAATCCATTATACACAAACAAATATCGTTCACTAATCGGCAAATCCTGTTTTATGAATTTGTGTTTAGCCTACATCCGCATTAAGAAAATCTGAATTTCCTTAGCAGCAGTGGCAAAACGTCACACAAATCCGATGGCGAACTGGAGCTAGTGTTATATAAATAAGCAAGCCGCTGGGCATCGGGTTCCATGGACTCTAAGCCACTGCTGCTTACCGTGGTGGGGGGTAAAGGGTAACACAAATCCAAATTAAGTCATGTTGGTGAGAATCGAGTTTTTTGAATGCACAAAATAGCTATTCTAGTTGGACGTAGTTACGCGAAAACGTTCCAACCCACAGCGACCCCATTTTGAGATAAACGCAATTTTGTGTTTTAGCGGTACACTTTTTCCCTGTAATTATTTCAGGCAAATACTATTGGTTTTACTGTGGAATGCCAAACTGGTTATTGGATGATATGCATATTTTTTGTAAATACGTAATACAAGGGGCATATAAATAGGTAAAACGAGTTTGAAACGTTTTTGCTAAATTTAATTTTGTATGAACCTTGTTAAATAGCAATTATGCATAAACGTTCCAAAACGAATTTAAGTGTATTATTTTATAAATATATATCTAAAATAAATTTAATATGTAAAATAATAAATAACAATGAGGAACATACAAAAACAAAAAAAAATAATTGAAAATGTATTACAAAAAACAGGATGTGATCTTTTGAGCTTAGAACCTATGCCAAAAATTAGCTGATATGGTTCCAAAAGTTATCAAAAACTTATATTAAACATTAAATCATCATCGTATTCTATGATCTCGAAGTCCAGAACTCCACCAAACCCATCAACATCATCAGTAGCTTCTTCAGAACTTTGAAGCGTTCTATAAAATTGAAGGCAATCCTCAGGTATGTAGTGGTACATGGATTGTAAGTCCACTAATTTCGCTGGAGCAATCGGTTTGCCATTAGGCCACAATAAACAAAAATCAGATTCTTTTATGTATTGCAGTTCTCGCTTTATTCTTTTATCAATTTTCAACTCATTGGTCGACAACGAAGGTGTAGGAAAAGGCACGGTTGGCTGTGCATAGAGGGGTGCTGGTGCCTACACTTATGTATAGTAGCGAAAGTTGGGTATGGCAGAAGAGGCATCAGAGCCAAGTGAATGCAGTGGAAATGAGAGCGTTGAGAAGTGTGTGTGGTGTGAGATTACAAGATAGAATTAGGAACAGTGTGATAAGGGAAAAGTGTGGACTGAGCGAAGATGTAGTGACAAAAATTGAGAAAGGTATGTTGAGATGGTTTGGACACGTGGAAAGAATGAGTGAAAGAAGGCTAACAAAGAGAGTGTATAAGGGAGAGGTAGAAACGGGAGTTGGAAGGGGCAGACCTCGGCGGACTTTCTCTGATCAGATCGGGGAAATCCTGAAGAAAGGCCAGGTCAAGAGCACCCTAAACCGGCGAGCGTGTATGAGGAATGTTATGAAAGTGAAGGAAGCGAAAGAGGTATGCCAGGATCGTAGCAAGTGGAAATCCGTGGTCTCTGCCTACCCCTCCGGGAAATAGGCGTGATTATATGTATGTATGTATTTATGTATGAAATCGTCTTCCATCGTAGACCGCATAAAAATAGAAAACATTTTATCTTTATCCAACTTAATTTCTTTTGTATGTAGCCAACTAACTTTAGATGAGTCTGTAAACTTCTTCCTATTGATAATCTTCTTTTCCAGTTTAGTTGAACTAAAAAAATCAGTCTTTGTCATTTTGTAAACTTGAAGAGGTTTAACTTTTTTACAGGTTTTAATAATATTGATGTTATGAAGAAGCTACTGATGATGTTGATGGGTTTGGTGGAGTTCCGGACTTCGAGATCATAGAATACGATGATGATTGAATGTTTAATATAAGTTTTTGATAACTTTTGGAACCATATCAGCTAATTTTTGGCATAGGTTCTAAGCTCAAAAGATCACGTCCTATTTTTTTTTGTAATACATTTTCAATTTTTTTTAGTTGTTTTTGTATGTTCATCATTGTTATTTATTATTTTACATATTAAATTTATTTTAGATATATTTATAAAATACTACAATTAAATTCGTTTTGGAACGTTTATGCATAATTGCTATTTAACAAGGTTCATACAAAATTAAATTTAGCAAAAACGTTTCAAACTCGTTTTACCTATTTATTATGTATTTACAAAAAATATGCACATCATTCAATAACCAGTTTGGCATTCCACAGTAAACCCAATATTATACCAGTAAAACCAGTATTTGCCTGAAATAATTACAGGGAAAAAGTGTACCACTAAAACACAAAATTGCGTTTATCTCAAAATGGGGTCGCTGTGGGTTGGAACGTTTTCGCGTAACTACGTCCAATTTAACAAAAGAAGACAACACGGCAGCACGTCTTACTTTGTCGGTATTTGTTTTCACACTACGATGACAAGTAGGTCCGCGGCGGCGTTTCGTTTCACATGTGCGTTTCGTTGGTGCTGTCACTTTACGGGAGCAAAGAGTAATAATGTTGCCACCTTTATTGTAAATAGTCCATTGATTCTTTTGACTAAATACATAAACTTAAATATACCATAGTTATTTATTTTGGTAAAAAATATTTTTTTTCTCGAATAAAATGGATCAAGTATATGTGGATCGTTTATAGCAAAAAATTAGAAAATAATATGTTATAATAAAACGTTCCAATTTATTAAGAACAGTCTTCGCAGCTTAAAAAAACAGTATGGATTAATCTAAAAGGTTTCAAATTACATGGAACATTTTTGCAGGAATAAAAAATCTATAAAGGTTTTTTCAAAAACGTTCCAACCCACATGGATCATTTAAGAAACAATTAAATGTGCGTTTTATGAATTTAGTATAATGTTCCAAGACAAGTGGAACATTATAACGATATGTTATTTTATTAAGAGTTTTTAACAATATGTTTCAGTATGCATGTAATGTTTTTACTTTATTTTGAGTACACGTCCTTGGCATAATGGTGGGTTGGAACATTTGGGTCAAACTTTATTGATGAAACTAACCTAAAAATACTAGCATCTTTGTGTGCACATGATGTAATATGTCAAAAATAGTACCCTGGTTATGGTAACTCATTTTCGAGTGACTTGTGGGTTGGAACGTTTTCGCGTAACTACGTCCAGTTGTAGTTGTTTTTTTATAAACAAAACCAACAGAAATGCTGTAAACGTAAGCTAGATTTTACTTTATACGTAGGCAGAGTGATGAATCGTCCAACCGCAGCACTAGGAGTTAATCACTTGCAGCTGATTCGATGTCAATTATCATCAACTTCAGCCGCTGCGCTACTGCTAACCGCGCCGCAAACTTTGCGCTGCATTCACTTTTAGCTTCAATTTCAACTCTGATATGAGGGCCTAGCGCGAAGCACGTTCGTTGGCAATAAATTGGATTTTTATTTTTTACCTAACTGCAAAACAGAGACGGAAGAACGGAAACTACTTAATACTATTATCATAAAGCTTTGTGAGCTCTAATGGTGGATTGGAGAACGGTAGCAACTTAAATACGTAAAAACCAAAGTTTTAGTCATTAATCTCTCGATTAAGAATTTGTTAAATTGCATTATATAGTATGTACTGGAACTTTCCCAGTTAGATTCGCATCGGATAGATATATACCTATTTCTTATAGCACGACGGTGGCAACAAGCATGCGCCTAGCCTGACGTTAAGTAGCCACCGTACCCTATGAGCGCTTACTCTAGTGGAGTTCACGCGCGTTGCCAGCTTACAAGGATTTACCTAAACTACCTCTAGAGACTCCACCTTTTTTGAAGTCTGTTAAAAACAGAGTTGACACAAGAGTCCACGTAACGTGCGAGCGACGTAACTATGTACTTACCTATTGTCAAAGAGAAGATATAGGATAGAGGGGTACTGTCATAGTAAATTATGTAGTCACAGTAAATTTACTGCCATCTATCGACACACGATTAAAACTAAAAATAAATATATATATATATATATATACATGGCTAAATGATTTTTTATTTGTATTTATTATTTTTATATTATTTTGACGCATGTTCTTTCACTGATATGTGTTAAATTGTTAAATAACAAAACAATTTAAAAGTAGGTAGCTACACATACCTATTTATAAAAATGCCCGAATAAACTCGTAAGCAACTACAGCTAATTAGACTCTAATAATACCTTTTATATTTAGGTAAATACGTTAAGATATCCAGACCGTGCCAAATAAGATTAATTAATTATCTACATTCTATTTAAGGAATTGAGGACATCTAAAGTTATAAACGGCTTCCTAAATTTGATAGAAAATATCCATGAGTATGACTTGTGCTTATTCCACATTTGTCACGTCGTATAATTGATTTGCTGACTTGAGCGAACTTTTTAGCACTAATGTGAAAGCACCCGCTAGTACAACTATAGAATGGGGTTGGCCGGTCGAAATAATTAGCAGATGGCGTCAGCATAGCTTGCCCTGTCAATCCCTAAAACAAAATTTTTGTTTTTTTAATGCCCTGGATGCCAGCCCTTTAAGCCAAATCTCATAGAAAAAGGGGCAAGCTATGATGGCGCCATCTCTGCAAACCTTTGACAGTTGCCAACCCCAGTAATGTAACGTATAGGACTTGTACCGTAAAGGTTTTATTCGGATTGCGGCTTCCCTAGCGTTAATACTGCAGGCTTGCTGGTGCAGCGCTATAAGAGCGGGAGATAGATGATGTGAGATGTGACTGTTAATTTTCTTGATAAATTGCGTTGCTGTCTTTATCGCATTGCTGTCGTGATTAGACGTTCAATTGGTCACTCATTTTATCAAGAAGTTTGACAAGGACATCGCCCGTACTGAATAACTTTTATTATGGGACCAATGCCGAGATTGCGAAAAAATAATCGCCTGTGCCATAGAAATCGGCGGCATCACAATATCAGCCAAAATGTATGAAAGACAATTTTTTTTTCGCGATTTCGGCATTGGTCCCATTACAAAAGTTGTTCAGTATGACCTATAAAGTCACTACGCAGAGTATGGCTGGTAGTTAACATTTCACCCTGTATACTCCAGATTATTGAATTAAATGGGTCACTCATTAAAGTTTGATAAAATATTTCATTTTAAGTTTCTAATTTAGGCTTACTTCCACAGAACTATATCAATTATGCTCGTGACGTCAAAGTACCTACGCAAAATGTTACACGCTCGGTCTCACTACAAATTGCCGAGCTCTTTCCTTCTATCTTGATATAGTTCTGTCTGTGCTTACTTCAAAGTTTCCGTTAAGTTTCTATAATATTCTTATTCTATTGGGTGCCATAAAGAATATTTACTTCTTTAGTAACTAGGTCAAATTAGCTAGCAAAATACCTACGGCACCATATTATGCACCTATTGTAGGTATAAGAACCATGAATGTGAAATAAGATGTTACAAATGCCTTGACGCATGATGTCAATCAAATAATTGTTAAGAGCTTCTTAAATGGGCGAACGTAAAATTGGGAAGCGTGCTCTTTTATAATACTGCTCTTATAAATAACTCCTGGGATTGAGTGAGAGACTGACATATTTCACAGTTCTTGGAAGCAACTTCCGGAATATTGATCAGCTGAATCTCTCATACCGCAGCGCCAGCTGCGCACTGAAAATTACTTTCAGATAAATCTGTTCAACTTGTTACAGATGTTATTTACTCACACATAAAATACGTCCCGACGGAGTTAATCAGTAAGTAACGTAAGGAGTGTCATTCTCATTATAGTCAGTAATAAACAAATATCTGTAAATAATATAAATATTGAATTGATGGTGGTGTCAACAGTATTCTCAGTTACTCAAAATCTTGAGTATCGAAACATATGTCCATTATATATTTTAAATAGGTAAACTCACTTTTCTTAGACACGTTTTCAACCAACAATTATATATAAAATGACACGGCTGTATTATTTACACATATATACATACGAGGAGGCCAATTCGAACGTACATTTTGATGTCAAAATTATGTCTTTTTGCTATCATTCGTCCGTGCGTCTCGCTCGCGCCAATACATGTATGTAATAAGTAGGTACGAGCGAAATGCACGCGCGAATAATAGCAAAATTGCATCATTATGAAATCAAAATGTTAAACCTATCAGTATGTTAAAATCAAATGGGACAGGGAGAAAAATAAGGGAGGAAAACTAAATAGGACAGGGAGGAAAATCAGAAACTGCTTAATTTCTTCTCAAGAGCCACGCCGAATTTGCAGATTCCAATGACGATTTCCGAAGTCAGTCAAAATGGTCATAATTAAAAATATTGTTTTTAACTTAATATCATATTCCTGTCTAGGCGCAAATAATTAAGTAGTATTTAAATAAGCAGTTGACAGTAGCAGTAACGGTAGCAAAACAGGCAAACACAAATATCAGAATTGTTAGGTTGTTACTAATATTATTTTTTTATTTGTTTGTATGTGCGTTGCTCTAATTTCAATAAGCCTTTTACATTAAACTACACTGTGTAGACTTCAGGTTCTAAATACCGTACATACAGATTCCAACGTTTACTTTTTTTTTATATAAAATATGTATCTTTAGAAAAGCGATTACTTTTCGGTTTCACTAATATATAGTACCTATATTAGAAACTTGTTTGTTATTATGAGTTGTATTGAAAATAACACAAGACAAAAAACACAAAAACAACACAACATAACAAAAGAAGTGAAGCCACTTCATTTCCTTAGACTATTAACTGTCACGAAGTACAATTTATAATCACAATTCAACCTAACAAAATTTTGACAACCAAAATTCCATTTTCGAGATTTTACTATAAATGTGGGAAGATATTATTATTAGATATTTACAGTACATATGGTGCTACTTTTCTGCACTAGTGCGTAAATTAGCACATTTCGTAACTATGTCAAAAATTTAAATTGCCATATGTACTGTAAAACGTTGTACGATACACGTGCGAATAGGTAATTCGCAACTCGTGTCGATTTAAAACACTCCCTGCGGTCGTGTTTTATTTTATCGCCACTCGTTTCGAATTTACTCTTTTCCGCACTTGTATCGTAAATAACTATTATTACATTTCTATCCTGAAATAAATCAACGATGAGAATAAATAAACAAAAAGTTTGCTATAAATCAATTAACTATTCATAAATGACTATTCTAGTAATAAAAATATTTCCGTGTCTGTGTTCCTTATAGGTATATAATTTTTCTAATATATGTATTTTATCAGCTTCGTTTTGGATTTAACACCCCTCACCAAGCATGCCGATGAAAGGTGGAGATTACTTACCAAGTTTAAACTTGTGTAGTATCATAACGGGAAAAAATATTATGTTGTAATATCTAAAGTTCAATTTGCTCGGATGCTAAAACGCAGAATTAAGTATTTAAGTATATATTAAAAAAAGTGCTGTAAAAAGTTAATAAAGCTGGAATGATCACGTTGTTCCGAAGACAATATCTCAGTAGGTACGCGGAATAACTGTATTATCAAGTAGGCAGCGGCGCGTGGCCGCAGACATGAAATATTACACACTTTACTGTACCTCGTAATATTGCGTTCTCGTGCAATATGAAAATTTATCGCTATGCGTGTCTAGGTCTTAGAAAAATGAGTTTAACATGATATTAGATTTTGATCGCTTCATTTGAAACAAATGTGTAAAATTTCAAAACTCATAACATTCATTAAGGGCATATACTCGACAGTAACAATCCCCTTCTGCCGCCACTCTACGTGCCCAAGGTGGGGAAGGATGGTAATAGTTACATGTTACATTCTCATTTGTCCTCGGTCCTTCGAAAATAAGGAAAGACATCGCAAAAATATGTCTTACACCCTCTAATTTTTAAGTCGTTGTTCTTTAATAAAAGTGAATAAATAACTACCGAGGTTAACAACGCTCTCTACATAACTTACACAAAACTACGCCGAACGAACTAAATTAGGCTCTATTTAATTTCTGGAAATAGAATAAATAACTTTAGTTTTTCTTCATGTGTATTTGTATATATATACCGGTAGTTACTACAAGCCTGGCTGGATTTATTTTTATATGTAGAACTCTTAAACCTAAACTTATATATAAAAAAAATATCCATATTCAGGTGATATTACTGCCGCAGCATAACATTGCAGCAGCGGAAAACCTGACCTGTCAACGCTGCAGTTGTGATCCTAATGTCACCTTTGTTATGACAATTAAAGTTTGTAAATGAAATAGAGAGTTCTACAGAACAATTTAATTTAATATCTAAGCATATGTATTAGGGTGGAGCGAAATCCAAAATTATTGAATATAGATTTAGATTTATTTATTTCATAATATTAAATTACAATATAAATTATTTTTACACTAATCTACACGAATTTATATTATGATCGAATTTATATTATAGCAATAGAACCCCACTAAAAGGTGTCTATTTTTTTATTATTTAAGGGAAAAATAATAATAAAATCTTCGCATATACTTTTAGCCTTCTACCATTCGATTATACCGGGTGTAGCTTGTAACATGAGCAAATAATTAAAACATAGATTGCACTCAAACGGTGACACTTTTGTTCAATAACTTTGAAAAATTATGAAGTCAAAGCCTTTCTATGCTTCATACAAAATTAATGTTATCTTCAATGTACGCCATGATCATTGTGATTGACGTTTAGGCTAGGATTTATCAATATCTTGAATAGTTTTCGTGATATCCTCTCCCATAAATTGTGTTCCTAGCATTTCCCTCTATACCTTCTTATTGTTTGGCCTAGTTGCTTGTCACGGTTTAAACATAACAAAATTCGCAATACATTGCGTCTTATAATAAACTTTTCAGTGTATTAAAAATCAAAACACACGTTATTTTTAAAAGTCGCTTAACAAATGTTGGTCAGTATGAGGAATACAGTCTACAGTTTAATTTTTTGCTCGTATTACAGGTCACACCCGGTATGAAGCAATATATGTATATTTTTAATAATATTAATTTATGCTTACTTTTTTTATAACAAGTTAAATTCATTAAATAACATATATGCTCATATCAGCGCATATGCTCGACTCCTAAACTTATTTTTGTTTATAACGTGTTTTTTTATGACACGGTAAAACCACGTAAATAGGGTTTGTATGGAAAAGGCCCTTTAACCAGGATATTGTGGACAAATTAGAGTTTACAACTTGTTACAGAACTGTGAAATCTATTTTGAATGTGATAAGATAATAAAAATTATAATAGTAGTAGTGAATATGTGCCTCAAACAAATAACGTATAAACATGACCCAAAACGGGCGTAAGCGACGACGACGGTCGAAATTTGACGCTCATTAAACATAATTATAATAAGTAACTTTTTTGCTGTAAAATTATACTTTTCGTAATCAATAATATCGTTACTTTGGCACAAGAATGTCTAAAAAAATGTCGTATAATTTTTTACACTGCATTTTCCTTATTTTGCATGAAATTGCTGTTTAATATGAAGTTTTGGAATTATATTATTTCATAAATATTGAAAAAGGCACTAAAATTGTTGTACCTAATTTCTTATTAAATAGTGAAGTAGTATATTTAAATAATTGATGAAAATTTACCTAAGTAAATTTCGTTGGCGGCTAGGTCTAGGGCTAAAAGTAGTGTTTATTTTGAAACTTTATATAATTACTATAATCTTCATGACAAACTACAACTTTTTGTACCGGTTCCGCATTGAATAACAAATTTTTATTTTTGCCCATACAACGACGCTCCACCCTAATATTTATGTATGTATGTATATACTTTATTGTACATAGAAATAAAAACACGAGAAACACAGTTACAGAGTAAATTAAATACAACAAAGGTGAACTTATCCCTGTATGAGATCTCTTCCAGTTAACCTTTGAGAAAATTAGTAGAACAGAAGTAATAACGATGAATGATAAACAAAAACAAGTGTATAATCACTAAAATTTATGAAATGCAAGTTTTGAATACACATTGCTACAAATATACATAAATAGAATTATAACAATAAAAGAATGCATACATATATAAATATAACATAAATAAAAATAAATAAATACTCGATATATAATATAAATAAATATGAATTCGAACCAGAAGAGTAAAGGAAATTAAATAAGTAGGTACTCAATCGAAAAAAACAGAATTACCTAAGTATCGGAAAGCCACAATTTTTTAAGCCTCTCCTTGAGTATCTCGTTCCATAACTTAACGGCGTGGACAGTGAAGGATTTTTTGTATGTGTGCGTCTTATTGTATGGAATTGCGAGTGAAAGATTGGCACTTGATCGAAGACGGTGACCACTACCAGCAGCTAAGAATCTAAATCTTTCGGAAAGGTAAAGTGGCGAAGCAGGATTGAATAGAACATTGAAAAGCAATGACAGGACATGCACATCTCGTCGACGCCGAATCCGAAGCCAGCCAAGCTGAGATCGGACCTGGGATACATGATCAAACTCATAGTTAACTTTAGTTAGTTAAGATTAGTTAAGAATAGTTTATATAGCTTGTATGGTTATAATTATCTTAAGATACTTGTAAATTATAAGTAGATAGGTACCTAAATGTTATTGTACTTACCTCAAGTTACCTAAGGAAGAGCGGTGTCTTCCAACACAGGCATTTATTTTGCTTACTGGGCGGCTCCATCCCTTTGATCACAATGATCATAATATTGTCTTCGGTTACCGCGATAGTTACTCATGAAATAAAACTATGAAAACGGATTATATCGCGTATATTGAATTTATAATACATCCCGACGTTTCGAACTCTTTACAGCGTTCGTGGTCAACGGGTGACATCACCCGTTGACCACGAACGCTGTAAAGAGTTTTATTCCACAATGATCATACTTTACGTGTTTTTGTTGAATAAAGAGTTTTGAATTTGTTTTTAATTTGAAAACTTACGTAGACCGAAAATGTATCGAATACAAATATTTTGCAATCGCTCAAGTTTGTCCAGTAGCTCCTCCTCCAGTAGGTTCAAAAAAGCAGTGCAGCTGCAGTAGCAGCGTAATCTAACAAAGGAAGTAAAAGTGAACAAGCAAGTTATTTTAGTTTGAAGAGGAAGGAAAGTTTAAAGAAGCCTCAGTGAGTGGACAGACGCAAAAAGCATATGCAATGTAGGTAACTCATTTATTTGAGCCTCGTGTCTATTTAAACCGCTATGAAACCGTATCAATACAAAAGGAAACTCAATTATGTGTTGCGAATACAGTAATAGGATGTGAGGGAAAATCAGATCGGGCGGGAACACCAGGCGGGAGATAATGCTCCATCGGGGCGCGGCGGCGCGGCGACGCCACGACCTCGGATTTGTCTTGCGTCCCGCGGTATTATGACGTACCGACCACTCTTAACCCTTTGTCTCGGCCTTTGTTTTGGACATTTTAAATGTAAGTTGCGGTATTTTTAGGGTCGCTTTGCTAATGACTGGAAAATTAGGTAGTTAGTCGGGATAATGTTGGTTAATGTAGATCATCAAGTTTGGCGATTCTTTTAAAAGTAATAAACGTTATAATAGCCTAGCGTAGTGTAAGTTCGCCTTTGTACAAATGATGTGTGTTTTTCCTATTTTATGTGTTACTTTATGTAAAATAAAGAGTTTTACTACTACTACTAATAGCCGTCAAAACGTTCAATTTTCTTTTGGAGTGGTAAATGTCGCTAATCCTCAAACGTATATATACGTAATAGTTACTGCAACTGTAAAGCTAGGAATTAAATATTTTAATGTATTTTGTAGCCGCAATGCTTCTATCAGCGACCGAAAGGGCAAAAAGACGAAGACAGAAGCTGAAAGATGAAGGGAAGTATGAGTAACATAAGGAAAACTATAGAACCTGCGTACCTGCCAAAAAGCAGGCAAAAGAAGAAGTTGCTAGATGAGACAAAACTAGAAAAAGAGTTCAAAAACACAGATCAAAGAAAAAAGTTGAATTATACATGATGCCGAAACGGACTGTGAAGATGACAATATCCCACTTGCTGAATTGAAAAAAAGGCCTTTATACTATATAGTATACCTAATCCCATGAATAATGTTTAAAAAAATATTTATTTGTTTGCTAGAAATGATATAAATATTCAATAATGTTCTGGCTAGTCGCCAGTATCGCGAGTCACGAAATCGACGTAACGCGAGTTCGTATTATTTTAATAGTTTAATTCAATAAATGTATATCTTTGATTCAATTTGGTTAAATATTAAAGAAGTTTGATTATTTAGGTTAGTAATTAATTCATTCAAAAATCAAAGGGAAATCAATAAGCGTATAAGTGAAAAACCCCGTGTCCAGTTAATTTAACGCGAGTATTTTCCACGTTTTTTCGATTTTAATAATTTGTTGGAGGTAAAGGACTTGGATTTATTATTCACACAGATGTCCTTTATGATATTATTATTAAGTTTTCGATATAGGCAGCAGTAGATTTGAAATATGCGACAAGATCGTCACGTATAGTGACTATGAAGTAACGCGAGTCACCGTGGATTGACCCATCTATCTATATACTTACACGGTGTTCCATGACCCACTGAAAACCTAAAAACAGTTTGTTCAGAATCAATAGGAGAATCGATTGCGCTATATTTTAATGGGGGTAATTTTTTAATATTTTTTATTATTTTTACGTGCTCAGTCTACAAGTTTGTAATGCAACAATATCAATAACTAGCATTTGACGTTATTTGTCAATGAAAAACGCCCTTAATTGGCCATTGGTAAATCTTATCTCGTTGCAGTAAGGTATGCAAATGGTCAGTTAACAGTGTTTACGATGGTAACTAGCAATTGTTTGACGTCACTAAAACGACGAAGCATCTTGTGTAGAATTACCAGTCGAATAGAATTGTTAAGAAAGCTAAACAACGAATATATTTTTTTTAATATTTATGGGATTAAAAAATACTCAAGACGAGTTCAAAAAAAAAACAAAATCTGTTGGGGTGTCTCAGGTTTTCAGTGGCTCAAGTAACACCGTGTATATCTACTTGGTCACGGCATCACGCCTGAAAGGGTGGACCAATTTCGCTAATTCTTTTTTTGTTGTGTTTGTTAAATTGTCAGGAGAAGGTTCTTATGAAAGAAGAAATTAAGACACAAGACAATTACTAACAAGAAATGCAAAAAAAAGTAGATAGATATAGGTGAAACGAAGTTCGGCGGGTCATCTAGTCGCCAATAAAATCGATTATATGCCCCTTGCAGATTTCATCGAGAAACGTAAAAAATCGTTTCTAATTTGCATTGTCACAGTGTAAAATTTGCATTGCGATTTGTAAGTTGCATTGTGATTGCTTAATGACATGTGTCACCCTACCTTTCAAGTTTGAAAAATATTATATCTGATCCACATCGATATTGTTATTTATTTCCTAATTTAACGTTTTCTGGGGGAATTTATGATTACTCATTTATGGCCTGTCGTGTCATGTATCACAGTCGCACTTACAATACGATCAGTCGATCACAGAGGATAAAAGTGCGACCATCATATTTATACATGCCGATTATATAGGTAATATTTTACAAACTCTACTTACCATTTTATCAAAATGGGTTTTATTTATGAATGGATCAATGACATCGGTCATCAAAATATCATTTTGTAAAAATCCACAGTACTATTGGTGTTTACGGTAAACATGCCAGAGCTATTGCTAAAAAGTATCAGGAAATATAGAACTATGGTGCATGCTAATAGAACCAATAAAAACGTGATCTGCTAGTTTTTGATATGCCAACTTACAGACATTATGTTATAGATATTACGGCGTTATTGATAAACGCGTTACTGGGCTGAAATAGCTACGAATCGTTTGTCTATCTGTCATTTTGACTTGTGTATTTGTAAAAAAGGGATAAAACATAATTTAACTAAATCAGGCCCGTAAAGTTTTACGAATAAGGGGTATAAAATCCAAGCTATTTTAACTAATTCAGTCGTGCTACTTTAAAATTTTTGAATCGAACTTCGGCTCATACCAATGATTTATATGAAACATTTATGTACGAAATATTGTTTACTTACTTTAATTTTTAACCGACTTCAATTTCATAGAAGGAGGAGGTTCTGTATTCGGTTGTGGCAAATTTTTTTTTTTTTTATGTATGTTCACCGATTATTCCGAGACCCGTGGTCCGATTTGAGTAATTCTTTTTTTGTTCGAAAGGAGCTACTTCCAAGTTGGTCCCATATTAATCTGGTTCTGATCTGATGATGGGATCCCTGAGGAATTGAGGGAACTCCTCAATTTTTAAAGGCACATGTATGGTGATTTGGGTGTTTTCATAAGCAACTTGAGCATTTTCTCTCGAAAACGACCAATTTGATGAAGTGGACCTGATGATGATGATTGTTTTGAAGATAGTGATGATGATTTTTTTAATGTAGGATGTTCAGCGATTACTCCGAGACCCGTGGTCCGACTTGAACAATTCTTTTTTTGTTTGAAAGGAACTACCACCAAGGTGGTTCCACATTAATCTGGTGCTGTTCTGATGATGGGATCCATGAGGAATTGAGGGAACTCCTCAATTTTTAAAGGCACATGTATGGTGATTTGGTCGTTTTCTTAAGCAACTTGATCATTTTTTCTAGAAAACCACCAATTTGATGAAGTGGAGCTGATGATGATGATTGTTTTGATGATAATGATTTCAGCGATTACTCCGGCACCCATGATCCGATTTGAGTTATTCTTTTTCTGTTTGAAAGAAGTTACCTCTCCAAGGTGTTTTCGTAATATTTTTGGTTTTGATCTGATGATGGAATCCGTGAGGAATTGAGGGAACTCCTCAATTTTTAAAGGCACGTGTATGATAATTTCGGTGTTTTCTAAAGTAACTCAAGCATTTCCTCACCAATACTACCAATTTGATGTAGTGCAACTGTAGCCTAACCACGAGTTTGGCACTAAATATTCTTCGTAACTTACTTTGTGTACTTTGTATACGCCAGTACGAGCGAGATGCCTAAACAGTAAGTTACGCACACGATAGCGAATATATCAATGTCAAACTCGTGGTAAGGCTACTGATAACTTCCCTCATATGTGTATTATGATTTTTGATGTAGGTAGTGTTGGAAACAACCAAAGAGACTGAGAGGTGAAGGTAGAGGGTATTAGTGTTTGGGGGGTTTGAGGTTGGGGGTTGAGGGGAGGTGAGTTGATGGGTCGGAGACTGAGGGGTTGGGAGTTAAGGGATTGGGGGTTAGGGTTAGGAGTTAAGGGGTCTGGGGTTAGGGGTCGGGGAATGGCGGTTGAAGGGTTGGTGGTTTAGGGTCGAGGGGTTCAGTGATCAGGGGTTGATGTGCTGTGAGGTTGAGTGATCGGGGGGTTTGAGGGATTGGGTCAGTGGCGGGGCGGAGAATGGATTTACTGACAGGAATGATTTCCCAGACGGACTCGAGGAAAATTCTGATTATTTAATAAAGTTTACGAATTTACAGATAAACATGATTATGTTTTTCATTCATGCGTCACGCTCTTAACAATGTCTTAAAACTAAAAATGGAAAAATAAAAACTTTTATAAAAAAAAGATAAACCGACTTCAAAAAGGATGAAATAAAATATTATCCTTTTTAGGGTGATGTGTTTAAGTATATGCGTTACCAACTGATATGTTTGAAGTCGGTGCCAAGCCAAGTACTCCAAGTAGTAACAATACCAGTCAAAAATAATCAGCTTTATGTCTATAAATCCCATTACAACTGTACAAATGTTATAAACGTGAAAGCAATTATGTCTGCCTCTTTGCTACCTTTTCATGGCTAAACAACTGAACCGCTTTAGCTGAAATTTGGCAGGAAGGTTCCTTGAATTGTTTTATATTTTGAAATGTAGTCCTCTGGATAAGCGACAGAAAATAACTCAGTCCCAATCCCACACTTGCGTGCTATGACTGTTTAAGAATTAGTAAGAAATGCTCTTTAAAAAAATACGACGACAAAACGTATTAGATTTACACTAACGTGCCGACAAGCATGGTACGAACTGCGCCAAGAAGGTTCAACCGTGTGTTCTGTTTCTGTTCTGAGGTGTACAGAAAGTTCGTTTATTGTCGTCGTGTAACGCTGCGTCTTACATAGGCGAACACTCGCGAACGCGAAGCGAAGCGACGCGGCACGGCGCGGCCGGCCCAAGGCGTTCGCGTTCGCAACGAGATCGCCCACGTAGGACACTTCTATATAGGTATCAAAGGATTAATTAAGGCGCCGTGCCGCGCCGCCTTTTAATACGTAGTACGCTGCGTTAGGTAATCCAACGTACATACTTATATAGCCGCATCTTTATCGAATTGCACCAAAATACCTATGAATATATGGTTTAAAATTTGGCTTGGCACCGACTTCAAACATATCAGTTGGTAACGCATATACTTAAACACGGAACCCTAAAAAGGATAATATTTTATTTCATCCTTTTTGAAGTCGGTTTATCTTTTTTTTATAAAAGTTTTTATAGTATTTATTAACATTTGGTGAAAGAAATGACTGTATTACCTGTTACATGAACACATTATTCGGATGTGCATGGACACATTATGAGTGATTTTCATTCTCAAAATGGCTATGCAATTTTGCGACTCTGTGTAAAAAAAAACATCGTTGTATGTGAAGTATGAACGTAAGATTACTTGTATGCAGTGGAAATAAACTCAGTTGCAACAAAAAGTTATAAAGTAATCCAAAGGCCACACGACACGTCAAAGGAGTTAAAAAGGAAAGGATTTATTTTTTAACTACATGTAGGCCATACGGATACCTTAATATTTTAAGAGGGGGCTTAAGGCCAGGAAAATTTAAAGGAACAAAATATATGGCGCGCAGCGCGACCATGCGATGAAATATTTGGCGATTACGCGGTTTTGAACGTTTTACATCATTAGTCTCGTACGCAGCGCGATACCGACCGGACGTGTACTTTTTGCCGCTATAATGGCTGGAAATGTAATTAAGTGTGCGACGTGCAATATTGTGATATGTGAACTGCTTGCATTTGTGCACAATAAAATAGGCGTAATGGAGGAGGAAAGCTTAGTGCGATTGTGCTCAACAGCTTTTTCGGTGAAGGATATAGAGGCCGCAAAGAATTTATTGTTTGCGTCTATCTCGACGAGCATTAGAAAAATCACGAGAAAAAATGTCGGCAAAGAACAAAGAGACCTACAAGATATTATCTCGATTTTTAAACAGACCCAAGCTGAATTGATGCCAATTTTTGTTGCTAAGAAGTTACATTTGCTCCCGCCTGTTACATTCGACTATGTTGACATAACTAGGACGCTAAAAGAATGAGTAATTATGCGAAATGAGATTGATAAAATAAAAAACAGTTATGCTACAGAACTTCAACTGACCGAAATAAAAAATGAGCTTGAAGACTTGAAGCAATCGTCTGCTGTAAATTACAATTATTGTGATTTGAACGTAAATATGAAAAGAGGAAGCGGAGGTAG
The DNA here is from genome assembly GCF_947568885.1 of Cydia strobilella. NCBI lineage: Eukaryota > Metazoa > Arthropoda > Insecta > Lepidoptera > Tortricidae > Cydia > Cydia strobilella. Next base: position 11,294,609 of record NC_086042.1, on the reverse strand, counting down.
GCTAAAAAGTAATTGTTATGATAGTGGACCGTAAGGTCTACCTCACATTTCAAAAGATGCAATTAACGGGCATTCAAATCGCAGTCCCCAGGCAACGGCTAATCAGAGCGCGCAAGATGACAGTCGAACCTTCCGTCCTTGTCACACTCGCCGCCTCCGGTTTCATCTGTGCGTCAGGCGCACGCGCAGCAACAATCACCTGAACGCGAGACGAGCGCGGGCGCATCACATGATCACGGAGAATGTCGAACGCAGCCCCCGTAGCAGCAAGTCTGACGTGTGGTCCAAGCGACAAACTGAGTGCGTTCTAGAAAGTGACGAGATGAGTGGTAGAAATGAAAAGGACCAGTCAGAATGGAAAACTGTTCCGGAGAGAAAGAGAAAGAAGAGGTTCATTGGTATTGAGGGAAAAGCTAATATCACTGCATCGGATGCGAAATTTAGAGCCGCGGATATACAAACGCCTCTTTTTGTGTACAGAGTAGACAGTGAAGTTAGTGAAAGCGACATATCCAGTTATATTATGCAAAAGACACAGGTTAGCGTATCAGTCAAGAAAATAAATATACAAAGACACAATCGCTATAGTGCGTTTAAAATATTTGTACTACACACCAAGTTGTCTTTGTTCCTTGTAGATGATTTATGGCCGGCGGGCGTTAGATGCCGTAAGTTTGTTTACTTCAATAGGCAGGTGTATGATGATAAGAAAATAGCAACGGTTCGATCAGCTGACAAGACTCAATTACCTATATAAGAAATAGACACAATATGGCTAAAAATTCTCAGATAAGAATAATAACTCTATGAATAATAAGTTTTAATTGTAAATCGATCGCACGTTCAGTAGAGTGTGTAAGACAGTTATGTCAATCGGCTGACATTGTTATGCTACAAGAAACCTGGCTGCAGCGGGAAAATATAGGTTTTTTGGGCAGCATCGACTCGAACTTCGAATTCACAGGGAAATCTGCGATTGACAGTGAGGCTGGCCTCTTGCGGGGGCGGCCTTATGGCGGGGTCGGTATCCTGTGGAGGAAAAATGTGTTTGACGCGGTATCAGTTGTGAAGTGCAATAGTGCGCGTATAAAGGCTATTAGAATACAATCGGCTGGGCGTTCGCTAGTGTTATTCTCTGTTTACATGCCTACAGACTGTGCGAAGAATGTTGCGGAGTTTACGGAGTGTATGGGCGAGATTGCTGCCGTTGTGGAGGAGTGCAAGGTGGACTCAGTGCTAGTAATTGGTGACTTTAATGCGCATCCCGGTAATAGATTTGGTAACCAACTTAAGTGTTTTTGTGATGACCAAGCCTGGCGTTGTGCGGACATTGAGATGCTGGGACAGGACTCGAACTCATATACATACGTGAGTGATGCACATGGTACAACGAGCTGGCTGGATCATTGTATTGTATCTGAAGCGGCATGGCAAATGATAGTGAACATTACGACACAATATAATGTCTTCTGGTCAGATCATTTACCTCTTGAAATAGTCTGTGATTTTAGTGTATTAAGAGTTAAGTCAGCAAACGAAATAAGGGAACCGAACAAGATTATTTGGGGTGAAAGAAAGTCGTGTCAAATTGCTATGTATCAGGAACACTGTAATAGGGTATTAAGATGCATTGATTTTCCCCATGAGCTAAGAGAATGCTGTGATCGACTTTGTACTAACACAGAACATAGGCGAGTTATTGATGACTTACACGCTAGTCTAATAGATGCTTTACAACATGCCGCATCTGTGAGCTGTGAGAGTACAAAGGCGAAGGTCTGGAGAAAGAAACAAGTGGTCGGGTGGAACAAGCATGTGAAACCACTTCATGCGGAGGCTCGACTTAGTTTTCAGACTTGGGTTCTGCATGGCAAACCTAGGTCGGGGCGCTGTTTTGACATCATGGTAGACACGAGGAAAAGTTTAAACAAAAATTAAAATGGTGTCAGGACAATGAGGACCGGATTAAAGCAGACATTCTTGCGAGACATCATACTGACAAGAATTTTAGCAGTTTCTGGAAACAGACGAGTAGGATGGGTCCTAGGTCGAGCCTTCCCGTGAATGTGATGGGTGAAAGTAATCCGGAAAAGATAGCGGAACTGTTCAAAGCCCATTTCAAAGTCGAGTCACCGCTGGGCCCGTCAAGGGATCCGCCCATGTCGGTGCAGCTTGGCTCTAGAACGCCTATAAGGTTTGCAGCCGGTGAGGTGAAAGCAGCAGTGAAGGGCATGACCCGCGGAAAGTCACCTGGGCATCATTCCCTTAGCATAGAACATCTCCAGTATGCCGTGGATCATTTGCCTAGGGTACTTGCCATGCTCTTCACTCTATGCATTAGTCATAGTTACTTACCTGACGCGATGATTAAAACGGTTGTAGTACCTGTACCTAAAAACCGTACAGGCGATGCGTCAGATATAAGTAACTACAGACCCATCTCATTGGCCACCATAGTAAGTAAAGTGTTGGACAGTATGCTTGACAAGGCGCTGCAGAAGATCGTGCCGCTCCACGACGCCCAGTTTGGGTTTAGGTCAGGTCTATCAACCGAGGCTGCGGTTCTGTGCCTCCAGCATACTGTCCGATATTACACAGATCGTAGAACACCAGTTTACGCATGCTTCTTGGACTTATCCAAGGCTTTCGACCTGGTGTCTTACGATCTCCTATGGAAAAAGCTAAGCAAGGCTGCGGTACCTGGAGAGCTGGTTGAGCTGTTTAAATATTGGTACAGCAATCAGATAACAGGATAAGATGGGCGGGTTCACTGTCGGACTCCTACAAATTGCAGTGCGGGGTGAGACAGGGAGGCCTAACCTCGCCAAGGCTATTCTGCCTGTATATGGATCACCTGATAGAGGAGCTTAGCGGCACTCGAGCGGGTTGTTCAGTCGGAGGGCGGTGCTTCAATAACATCAGCTACGCTGATGATATGGTGGTACTTAGCCCTTCGATTTGCGCACTTAATAAGCTACTGGCCATATGTGAAAGATACGCAGAGGCACACGGCCTCAGGTACAATTCTAATAAGACTGAGTTACTGATATTCAAAGCCGGCACAAAAACATACAGCATAGTACCACCAGTCATGTTAGGGGGCGTTCAGTTAAAATAAGTAACACAGTTTAAGTACCTGGGGCATTGGGTCACTGCGTCTCAAAATGATGACGTGGACGTGGAGAGGAAGCGCAGGGCACTATCAGTGAGAAGCAACATGTTGATCCGCAGGTTTGCAAAATGCACAACAAGTGTTAAGTTAACCTTGTTCAGATCATATTGCCAAACTTTTTACACTTGCAGCCTGTGGATAAACTGCACGAAGAAAGCTTATAGTGCGCTGCGCGTCCTCTACAATAACGCGTTCAGGATGCTGATGGGGCTGCCGCGGTACTGCAGTGCTTCTGGGATGTTCGCGGAGGCACACACGGATGATTTCCATGCCATTATGCGCAAACGCGTCGCGTCCCTGATGCGCCGTGCGCGCGGCAGCACCAACGGGCTCCTGAGTGCGGTCGCAGGGGCATATGACAGCCCGATATTTGGCCACTGGGCGAAATCGCACGCGCCATGTGCTGATTTTCAAAAGATTTTTTTTTTAAATATGTTTAGTTTAAGTTAGTTTTAAGTTTAATATTAATTTAATTTTTTAATTTTAATTTTAATAATATGTAATTCTATGGATGTAATTAATCCAAAATAAAAGCTTTTTAATTTTTTAATTAATTTAATTTTAATTAACTTTGAAAGTGTACTTCTGTTTAAAATATTGCTATATTATCACTGCTGCCTCGGCAATATCACTAACTATTTTTTATACTAATACTAGTAACTCGCCCCGGCTTCGCACGGGTGCAATGCTTATACATATAAACCTTCCTCTTGAATCATTCTATCTATTTAAAAAAACGCATCAAAGTCCGTTGCGTAGTTTTAAAGATCTAAGCATACATAGGGACAGACAGACAGCAGGAAGCGACTTTGTTTTATACTATGTAGTGATTTTACTTCTATGATATGCATGATAACGATATAGAACTTAAAATAAATGAAAATGGAGTTGTTTTAGTGATTTTTTCTATCAATTTAGCTTTAAGCTTTTGGGGTTTTGGATATTTTTTTTGTGGCAGTTACCCTTGGTTAAAATGGGTAAAAATTCAATATAAAAACTACAATTTTGATTTAGCCCCCTCTTAAGTAAACATTAGTTAGTAGGTTCACCCGTTGACGCCGTTTTTTGGGTGACTGCTTGTAAGTAACTTGTGTCAGTTATTTATTTTTTACAAGTTATCAATAAACACTCATCGATTAGGAATATTTTTATTTTAAAAGATCATAAAATGATATCAACATCTTAAAGTTAACACTGATAAATAGATTCGCATTCGTAATGTTATTGGTTTAACATGATATTTGTATATTAGTTACGAGTACAATATTGATTGTCAAACTTTATTGTCATTAGAATAAAATTTATACGGTAATTGTCATTGCGACTATTTTACAAGCGAAATATGGTTTATAGTTTATGATTAGAGCTTATTGTAAAAAATAAAATGTACAGTCGCCATGTAGTGGAGCGGCCAGGGTGCTCACAAATATCTGAACACGCCTATATTGTCAGGGCGTTAGAGTGCGTGTTCAGATTGGGAACACCTTTCGCTCCGATATATCTGATGGCGCGACTGCACAGTAAATTATCAATGCCATAGAGCTGTTTAATTCATAAATTTCATCGTACATTTTGCAAGATATGCATTTGATTTCAAGTCAGATAAGATAAGTATGTTTTTTTACCATGATAAGCAATATTTCCTGCATACAATGAGAGAGTAACAACGTTTAACCTCATGAATAATATAGGTCATCCTTGTTAAATTGCAAGAACAATATACCTACCTAACACAACGTTTTTCGTTTTTATCGGATCTTAAAATAGACTTATTGTTTTCCACTCAACTTTTCATAAATTAAGCTAAAATATTGAACTAACGAAACTTATTAGACTAATGACAGACACAACTCAAAGTGCAGAATGTTCATACCTCTCTCGTAGAATGATGCATGGTCCCTATGACAGTTCATTTTATATGGCGTAGCTGTCACGTCAATTGTTTATGGACATTTTTCGAAAGTTTAGCACATTAATTGATTTAGAAATGTAATATTTAAGTAGTAAATAACGGTAAATACATATTTCTTAATTTTCTTGTAATTAAGCCTTATCAAAAGAGACTTAAAAGGAACTGCCACCATTCGACGCGAGAGTTACCTAAAGATAAGACAAAGACAAAGAGGTAAGACATCCACGACACAGATATTTAACTATTTGTAGAGGTTTTAACTATAAAGCTCCCGTGAGACTCAAACATATTAAATTATTTTAAAGCGGGTCACTCACGTATTATTAAGTCAAATAGCTCGACATGTATCGATCCAATTCACGAGGATCGAAACATGTCGAGCTATTTGACTTAATAATACGTGAGTGACCCGCTTTAAAATAATTTAATATATTTGAAGAGATTATTGCAACAATAATAATTTACCAGTGATCAGTAAAGTTGGTTGCCGATGTCCCTATTAACCCTTTACCGCATACGAAGCCATATATGGCGGATATGATATTCAACTCTATTGACAGCTATTAAAGTTCAAATTTCAACAAATATTTTTTATTACATGCAGTAAATCAAAATCATTAAACAATCCATTAAATACCATGTTGAATGATTTATTTATTTCGTCATTCGATGTGTCCAAAATTATGCCTCTGTAATTAGTTAATTTTACGCCAAGTCGTCATAATTATTTTATTACGAGGTGAACGTATACCTATATACATACCTACGTACTTTGGATTTGTGGTAAATATCGACGAAGACGTAGTTTTCCCTTATCAAAAATTCATGTAAACGCCTTTTATTTCTACAATAAATTCATCCTCATTAGTTATTTCTACATAATTTAAAAAGTCCAAAAGGAACTCCTCTTTCTACTATTATTAAACTTAGATGTATAAATTTGAATGAGCCGAATTTATATTTTAAATACACTATTCGGAAGACGTAAATTTATTATAATATTACTTTCAGATACTTGAGCTAACCTTTATTACTTACTCCTTAAAGAGTAACACAAATCTTAGGTATTAAATACTTTTAACAAAAATTTATAACTAGGTAATGACTGTCATCTCTATTACAATAAATCTTTATTAAGATCTACATTTTATAACGGGTTGTTTTTGTCCAATACTTTTATGCGTATACCTAATAAAAATGTTGTACATATTTTACGTCATATTTCAAAAAATACTCCAAGTTGTTTGATATCGATCTGTTAGTCCATTTAGTCATACATAACCCAAAGATCGACTACACATATTGTATTTTACTAACTACATTATATTATATCTATACATGCATGTTACGTTCGTTTAAATAAGTTGGTCTCTATACATCCTTAATAATCTACAGCTATTGTCTTTATAATCGTATTGTCGTATTATGAAAATAGCGCTAATTATTATCATATTAATCGCCAATCGCCGATCAGTTTATAATAAAATAAAATAAAAAATAATTAACGGTTAACTTATATTATTACAACATGAGTAATGTAACATTCAGCACTTGTAGTCATTTCCAAATAAGATTTAAAAAAGTTTAGATAAATTTATATTTTAATTTGTTTATTTTATTTTAAAACATTAGCTACTACTCAAAATGTAATGTCAAACATGTATAAAACATTAGTTACTACTCAAAATGTAATGTCAAACGTGTATAAAACCTAACGTTTGACTGATATGACGTCTAATAATACATACACTTGCGAGCATTATCTTTAAAAATCCAGTATTAAGGAAATAGTATAAAGGTAGAACAAAAATTCGACCTCGCATTATTTATTGTCTTCATTTACAATCAAGGCATTTAACATTAGGCCTGACCGATAACGTCTAAATAACGATGTTAATGGGCAAACATTCTAACAACCTCAAAATATGTAATACAAAATTCAACAGCCATATTTTATCACTAAGCTGCTGCTAAGGTATTTAATTTTATACAAATAGTTTGATAAGTAGCGCAAGCGCGAGTGAGGGCTTCAAACGCGTGGTTTCGCTGTTGTACAGAACGTATGGAGGGCCGGAGGGACGAGCTTTCTTCCTCTCTGTCCTCTGAGCGTGTTCGTTGTGCGAGTCGTTGGGCGGGGCGTACGCGTTGGTGTTGTATAAATTGATAGCGTTGCCTAGGTCCGCCTGGCGCATATCGTCGACGATGACGTTCTGGTTCTTGTGGTGTCGCTTGGGCTGCCGCGTCGTCGTGCTCGCGGATGTGGTCGGCGCTGATGTTGGCGTTGTCGTAGTTGTTGTTGTCGTAGTTTTTGTAGTCGTACGCTGCGGCGTTTCTGTTGAAAATACAAAGGTAATGTTAAAATATCGGTTTGTAAAATGCTCTGCTTAAAATGTTAAATGTGGCGAAGAGGATCACCTCGGGTCATAAATTCCTACAAAGAAAACTCAGTGAACATCTTAAACGTCATATTAAGAAACCAAAATTTGTGTAGGTACTTAGGTATGTCACAAACGGGTGACTAAATCTAAAAAAATATTTTTAAAGACCTCTACCAAATTTTTTTGAAAGGCCTATCAAACGAGACCAAGATTAAAGGTTTTTAGCGGCAACAAGATTTCATCTCTAGCACCTACTTGAAGTTTAGGTAAGGTACAGTAATTTATTTTCTTAACATTTTATTTTACTAAATAGTGCTAAATATAGACTTTAGTAGTAAAGGTCAGTCAGCTATGCTATAGTCGGACGAACAGACAGACTATATAGCTTAGCTGACTGACCAGTATTACAAAAAACTATATTTTTATTTATTTCAATATTATTAACATAATGTAATCCGCAGATAGAGCACTTATCTGCGGATTATATTATGTTAATAATATCGAAATAAATAAAAAATATAGTTTAGTTGTCAAAAAGTGTAATCTAAGGCCCAATAAGTTCGTGTTCTTCTCTCACTTTCACTGAGCGTAGCGTGCGCCGAGAATCCGAGATGGAAGTGCGTGTGTGCCCGCCGGAAGCGCGGATATTATGTTTTTGAATTTTAATTTTTCGTACTTTTAAATAAAATAAAAAAAACAGGTTACCCCACTCAACCCCCTAAAATAAGAAATAAACGGTTTTGACTTATTTACAATATTAGTGGTGGTAATTGCTATTATAACTGTTTCGAATTTTAGGTATCTATGTCAAACGGTTTTCGGAGAAAAACGCATTTAACTGATTTGCAAGACCGAAGTGATCCCATATCCGTTTGTCAAAACAAAGTTTTGCACGGAACACTAAAAAGTAACCGAATCATGATATTGCCGATTTTTAGAAGCAATTTTCATTTTGCATATTTTCCTATATTTATTTTTATTTATTTTTTTCTTCATAATTTTAGCTTTTGTGCATAATTTGTACAAATTTTTAAATTGAATTTTAGACCTATGTTCGTGATTTTATTCTATCGAGCGAAAGTCAAAAACTCAAGATTCGATTTGATACAGTCCCTTGAGAAAGGCCTCAAGATTACTAATAAAATTTATGTCAGCCGTTTTGTAATCCAAAAAACCGCTACGACTTTTTAAAAACTCCGTTTTCTAAACCTACTGCACCTTAAACTGCGAAAGCTAGGCATAAACTACACATCGTAGGCCCCTAAATGTTGTTTTTTTCTTACCTACGATCTAGCTAGGAATCGCTAGGCTAACATATAGTACGGCCCAAAATCCGAATTTGAAAATGAAACATGGGAAAATTTCGGTCGAAATTTCGCCGATACTCGAGCACTCAGATGTTAGCTCGTCCAATGACTGAGTTTCAAAATTTGATTTATTCAGCTCATACCGAATATACACGAAAGAAATGTTTGCATAAAAAAGTGCTTTGTTATTACTTACACAAAAATTAGGATTTGCGAATTATGTGTTACAACAGTTAACTTGTCGTTCCAGTCACCTGGCGTTTATAAGATCGATTGCAGTTGTGGTAGTTCCTACATCGGGGAAACGAAACGTACCATTGCGGAGCGAGTTAAGGAACATATCGCAGCTGTCAAAAACCGTCAGGTGAACAAGTCTGCCGTTGCTGAGCATTTACTAGAGTCAGGGCCAAACCACTGGATTGAGCTTCACAACCCTAGAATACTTTCTACAGATCGTGGGTTTTATAGTAGAAAAATCCGTGAAGCCATTGAAATCAAGAAACATAGAAATTTCAATCGAGATGAAGGTTTTAAGATCTCATCCACATGGAACCCAGTCATTAGTAAGTGTAAGCGAAACCAAATATCGAAAGTTGAAAAATTGAATATTGTGAGTGTTGTGTGTCGACCCGATCCCTAGTGCGCAAAACGTTCAAGTTAATAAACAAGACCAAGTGCGGGTAGTTCGAAAAACTCGTGCGCCTAGAAGATGTTGATGTCAACTTTAGCCAGTCTTCTCCGAGACCACGGGGACAACGCCGTCCTCGAAACGTCGGTGGTACATTTTAAAACTATTTTACGCGATTAAGTCCCGTGGAGATAAATAATAAAAATTGTCAATTTTTAACAACAAAATCGGTTTTAGAATATTTATCATAATTTATTTTTTTATTCAGTTATTTTTGTTAGTTACTGAATGAGTTTGCCTGATTATTTTTTCCAGTGTATAGTATTGTCTTTTGCTTAGACCGCGATGCACTGAATATTTATAAAATATCATGACAATACCTATTATTACTCAACTTAAAAAGGTAGGTTATGACATCGACACGTTTTAACACTTAACTCGATAAATCGACGCTCAATAGTTATAATTTCTTTATTTAGTCACATGCACAAACTTACAGCTAAGATGCCAAATCGCTTATGCGGTAGAGATATAAGATACAAAACAATCAGAATTAAACATATTCTATAAAATAAAACATTAAAACAAAACAAAAACGATCAAATAAGTTCAGGTCAAATCAACAGACATCACACATAAATTAAATTAAAAGAAACAGAGGAGAGAATGTCAAACTTAAACTTAAACACATACAAAAATGTCATTATTCATTCGTCAAATACACATTAATAAAATTTAAAAAAATCCTAGTAAAGACACTGATACTATCGTAGTATATGTCAGCATCATGTTTGATGTTAAAGAAGTCGTTAAAAAGTGTCAGAGCTCTAGCAGTGGGAGCGTTCTGGGCCTGACGAGTACGAACCGCACCGCGCGCAAACAGAGGCCTTCGTCTACGCACCCCGCCCTCACCAGTGTCTTCCATGCTCAGTCGCGCCTGCGGTACAAACAAACCAATACGTTTTAAGACGGTTGGATTGTCGACCTTATTATTGAGTAGTTGGTAGTAGTGCACCGCAAGCAGCAGCTTGCGCCGTAACTCGAGAATATCCAAGCCCACCCCCCCGCCCATCCCCGTCACGAAAAGAGAGGGAAACAGAAAGGGATAATACCCATACTGCCTTTTGTAGAGAAATCTCGCAAATTTCCTTTGAATCTTCTCTAACATCAAGGTGTATTTCCTCTCATTTGGATCCCATACCGTGGACCCGAATTCCAATATGCTACGTACGTAAGCATTGAATTTGGTTAATGATTTTGGTTAGGAAAAAAAATCAACAAAAGCGTCAAAGGGTAACCTATAACTTCATTGAATGCCGAATGAGATCATAATTCTTTATTACAACTGCAATATAGTAACATAATATTATGAGAATCTATTAAAAAAATTATATTAAAAAATAAAAAATACTGTTGTCCAATGAACATGGGATCCCAAACTTAACATTATGCTCAGATTCGATAGAAAGCATGAAACTCAGAATCCTTACAGCGTAATTTGAGCTCATTTTCAATGTATATAGAATCATACGTGCTCCTTATCATGAGCTTTGACGACCGGTCTGGCCTAGTGGGTAGTGACCTTGCCTATGAAGCCGATGGTCCTGGGTTCGAATCCCGATACGGGCATTTATTTGTGTGATGGGTACAGATATTTGTTCCTGAGTCATGGATGTTTTCTATGTATTTATGTATTTGTATATTATATGTATCGCTGTCTGTACCCACAACACAAGCCTTCTTGAGCTTACCGTGGGACTTAGTCAGTTTGTGTAAGAATGTCCCTATAATATTTATTTATGATTATTTATTTATGAGCTATGTTCGGTAGAATTATCAAAGTAGGTATGAATTTAAAATAACTAAAAAAAAACAAGAGAATAAAACAAATAAAACAATTGCCCTAATTTGTTGTAGGCACTTCCATACCATTTAAAATTAATATTTTTTTATTATTTGAAAGTATGTAGTTTCCCAATGGTCCCATTTTGTCCAAATACAGTTCTGATTACGAGAATCATGAAGAATTGAGCAAACTCCGGAAATCTTTCATTAACAGATATATCGATTTAGAAAATTCTAAATTAGGCCTATGTTGATTGTACGTGGATAAAATCTGTCATTGGCCCATCCTGTATTATACTGGATTATTTCGCAGACACCCGCTAGTTAACATTGAAATCGTGCTCCTGTTTATAATAAATGTACTCGTTTCACTAGGGTACGCTCGTAGCGGTTCACCGTAGCCCGTAGCATATTGTCTCCGTAGAGTTTTGACGTCAAATAGGCTAGATGACAAATTTTTATTAATGGTATCAATCGATCAGGTTTGTTTTTGGGATCAAATGTCTATATGGGACCCACATCATTAAATCAATACAAAAGTCAGAAATGATAGCCAGTCCGACAGTCGTACTTCACTCACGAAACGCTCCTAACAAAACGATAAGTGAACGTGACGTCAAGGTCACTGAGAGACCATCTTGAAGTATGGAAAATAAGTCAAATTGCAATTTTGTCGATGAAATATTGCGTTTATACGTATGGGTGATCAATCCAAATGGGTCAGTATGGAGAAGTCAGAAACTATGAGAGGTAGCGAAATCTGTTCTTAGGAACCATGGCGTCGATTTTAGATTTAATAATAATGACATTCAAACTTTTTTTTTAACTCTCATACATAACTGGGAATCGAACCTGGTCAATATTCTTTATGTAATCGCGTGTAGTATTAGTTTGTATAATTGATCCTGAAATTTGAATAAAAAATTAGAAAAAATTGAATGCCATCATCATTTTCCTCGCGTTGTCCCGGCATTTTGTCTCGGCTTATGGGAGCCTGGGGTCCGCTTGGCAACCAATCCCAAGAAATGACGTGGGCACTAGTTTTTACGAAAGCGACTGCCATCTGACCTTCCAACCCAGAGGGGAAACTAGGCATTATTGGGATTAGTCCGGTTTCCTTACGATGTTTTCTTTCACCGAAAAGCGACAGGTAAATATCAAAGATATTCCGTACATAAGTTTCGAAAAACTCATTGGTACGAAGCCGGGGTTTGAAAGTCGCACTCCCTTACCGCTAGGCCACGAGCGCTTTATGCCAATAAGGCCTAGTATCCCCTCTGGGTTGGAAAGGTCAGATGGCAGTCGCTTTTGTAAAAATTAGTGCCCACGTCAATTCTTGGGATTAGTTGCCAAGCGAACCCCAGGCTCCCATGAGCCGTGGCAAAATGCCGGGACAACGCGAGGAAGATGATGATGACATTAATTATTTCAAATTTTTTATTCAAATTTCAGGATCAATAATACAAACAAAGTGGGCGGGGCACATTGCTCGCAGAACTGATGGCCGGTGGGGCCGGAAGGTTTTGGAGTGGCGTCCGCGTACCGGAAGACGAACTGCCGGTAGGCCTCCAACGAGATGGAGCGACGACCTGGTGAAGGTCGCGGGAATTCGGTGGTTGCGAGCGGCACAGGATCGGTCGGAGTGGCGAGCCTTGGGGAGGCCTATGTCCAGCAGTGGACGTCTAACGGCTGACATGATGATGATGATGAATACAAACAAATAATAACGCGATTACAATAAAGAATATTGACCAGGTTCGATTCCCGGTTATGTATGAGAGTTTAAAAAAAAGTTTTATTATTAAATTTAAAATCGACGCCATGGTTCCTAAGAACAGATTTCGCTATCTCTCTTTCTGACTTCTCCCTATTGACCTATTTGGATTGATCACCCTGTATAGTTGTCATACAATCTTTGTTTGGGTTAAATGTAAGGAATCGAATGGTACCCTTACTTCATTCCTTTTTGGAAGTTAAAAAAAACTTAAAATTTTGAAAGCCCTGTATTTTTTTATCATTTCCATATATTATTTTAATATATACATTATTGCGATAAATTGTTTATTTGCTATCTATCGATTTTACTACATTTCGTTATAAAATTCAACATGTATCATCATCCCTATTCTCTCATTAGTTCTAAATAGAAGAAATAAGAAGACTTGATGCTGATTCTGATTTAACAATTTGTAAAGGTTTTCATCATCAGGGACCAGAACCGGCTACCAACAAAGGGGTATTCGATAGGGTATTTGATAGAATAGTTTTTACAGATCCTATCCTTTTGGAAATCATATCGTTTACTTCCCTACTCGAAAGGGTTACCAAATCAATAGAGTTTGAAATCAATAGAGTGAGATTTTGAGTAAGCGCTTACCATATCAAAAAAACTTAATAGGGAAACCCTATCAAGTGTTTTTAAAATTCGATTGCCATTGAAATTGCCATTGCGCCTTATAAGTATTTCCATATTGATGGCCTAACACAATGATAAGGGTAGCCATATCATCTGGGTAACCCTGTCGAAAAGATTAATCAAATGAAGGGCTTAAAGGGGTTTCCGGTCCATGGTTTTCATCTTGTTTTGATACAATCTTAAGTAAGCGAGCGAGATGTCTGATGAGATGACTATGATTGCATTTCGGGAGTAGCAATGAGTGTGAGGGTCTGTCTCGTGGCTTACCTTTGAGAGTGATGACGCCCTCAGCACGCCCGAACGCGTTAGCAGCGGCGCACGAGTATTCGCCGAAGTCGCCCTTTTTGAGCCGCGTAACAGTCAGGTTCATCCGCAGCGCGTACTCGCTTATGATCTCCTCCGATATTATATACTTCGAACTGTTCATTAGCTTGCCACCTTAAAACAAAAGATAATTGATTTAAAATATTTTAGATAGAAATTAAAAAAGCAATAGGTATTAAACAAGCATAGGTAGGTAGTAAACATTTCTGCTTTTTAATGAAAGTACGTAATATTTAATAAAGCGAGAAATCTCAAGAGCATTTTAACTTCATGCCATAACAAGAAGCATTAAAACGTATAAACTTTGCTAACATCCCAGCAGCAAACATTCGAAAGATACTTGTTTGAATAAAGTTTTGTGCTTCAATGTAGAGAAGCAACCAGTAGAAGTTAGTAAACATGTAGGAAACATGTTTACTAAAGTATTCTACGTTGGCAAATAAATTCAAACTGTCCTACACTGTGCCCAAGTATTTGATTAAAATAGTTTTTTAAACTAATGGTTTAATAAAGTTTTTTAAAGATAACACGATAACCGCCATCTAGGATAGCTCAAGGGCAACACCGGTGTGAGGGTTGAGGTTAGAGAGGTGTCACTGGACTTTAAAGTCTTTAAACATATAACCAACTCGCAACTTACGACTTTTTGACGACTAGTCTGGCCTAGTGGGTAGTGACCCTGCCTGTGAAGCCGATGGTCCTGGGTTCGAATCTCGGTAAGGGCATTTATTTGTGTGATGAGCACAGATATTTGTTCCTGAGTCTTGGGTGTTTTCTATGTATTTGTAAAAAAAAAACGTTTATTCAAAAATCTTACTTACAACTAAATACATATTTTCTTCTGCCAAACCACACAGTGGTTTGTTGGCAGACGAGGCTCCTTTGCGTTTGTGTTAGCGGTTGATATGTAACTTAACTTTATCTTAAACCTAAACTTACCTACTTAACCCTTTACTGCATGCGCAGCCTTATATGGCTGTTATGTTTTTAGCTATTAAAGTTTACTTTTAACCAAATACTTTTTTTATTTTTGACATGAAGTAAGGGGTTAACTTTCTAATCTGAGCGTACAGTTTACAAATGTAATGTATGTATTATGTATATTATATATATCGTTGTCTGAGTACCCACAACACAAGCCTTCTTGAACTAACTGTCTGGCTTGGTCAATCTGTGTAAGAATGTCCTATAATAATTATTTATTATTAAATATTTAGGTACTTACGTTTCCACAGCAGAACGCAGCTCTCGCGACCACTCTGGACGGCCGGCTAAGATAAGCCATGTATGATTCTTTACTAAATAAGAACTTGTTAAATAAGTTCTTACCGATTGGCGAGTTGTCCCGCTGCCAAGTGTTGAGCGACTTGGGCGAGGCCTCGACGTGGCACTGCAGCGTCACTTGTTTGTCGGCAGCCCGCATCACAACTGGAAGTTCCACTTCCACGCTCGGCTTAACTAATAAATAAGAAAGGAAGTAATAAAAATAAACTCAGCAGTTGTTATAAACGTAAAAGGTTCTTCATTGTTAAAGCCATAAAATAGGAGGTTCACAAGTTTAATACTATTAAAGTGTATTTGAAACAGATAAGTATGAAGGTTGAAACTTGAAAAGTTTCTTTGTTGTTAAAGTCATAAAATAGAAGGCGCACAAGTTTAATACTATTATAATAGTGTACCTATCTGAAAACTGAAATATGAAGGTACTTGAATATAATGGCTAGATATTGTCTCTACATTAAGTATGCGCGTCGTTCGTATATAAATAAACTGTATGCTGCATTACGCTGGGTCCACATTTATATAATTTTGAAGATCACAATTATGAGTAAATCTCGTATCGACAACAACGCGTATCCTAAGATTCCTAAGTATTGACGTATTGACCCTTACTTCGGGCATACCATATCACTAGCACTGTCGCGTAAAAAAATGCGTCCATACTAGCCGTAACTATCTAGTCCGTGTTAAAGATATCGATAGTCGATAAAGTGCTCCAAAAAATAGTTATTTTGTTACAATGTAAATTTTTCATTCCAATTTTAAAAATCTTATGACACAACAAGTTTCTGTAATCAATCAACAATGACAAGATTAGACCGTCAATTTTTAATTGTGACGTTGTGAGAGATGACCGTGTCCTTTCCCTTTTTTTCCAGATATATAATTTATCACAAAGCCACAAAAAATTGATTATATTTCCAATATCTGGGACACCGAGCTTTGGTCGGAAAACATATAAAAACTCAAAAATGCGCGTTTTCCAAGAGATAAGACCTAGATCGATTTCTCGCCCCCCAAAACCCCCATATAGCAAATTTCATCGAAATCGTTACATTTTTTATGCTGTAAAACTATTGATTGACTTGATTTGATTATTGACTCTAAATACTTAAGTAAAAACATTTATTATCTTGAATAGATAGGTCACGCTCAACAACAATGTTGTAATTATAATTACACTCAAACTTATGTTTTTGTGACATATATTGAGCCTCTCACGTCTTCCAGTATTTAAGCAACCAGTAGAGTTTTAGATTTTTTGTTAAAGGTCACAAAAAGCCGCTCCCGTACAGTCGAAGTTGCTCTGTCATTTTCTACAAAACTTCTACTCACTCTTTCTTAATTTTTACAATTTTTAAGGACGTAAGCTAATGCCTGACACAGATAAACATTACTTAAATGTTCATGCCAAGTTTTATGTAGGTAATATTAGGATGTATTAGTTTTAAAATGACAGCGTAACTTCAATTGCATAGCGCCGGCTTTGTTCTAGTGATATAACTTTTACTAGTAAAAACAATATAGGAAATTTAACTTAATTTTTATATTCATGCAATAAGATTTAAACCCTAACGAAAATCTTGTGTGAAGAGTAGGTATGGTCGAGTTCACAAACGTTAACGGACGGACGTACGGACTTACGGAGTGGTAGTTTAATGGTAGGATTTATAAGCTTGATAATTAGTGTTTAAGGTTGCATGCCGTTACTCGGCTGAATTATACGTGACCTATAAAAACTATGTAACATCTGTTAACTACCATAATTTACGCAAATAAACGAGCTTATATTCTATTATATTCTAAACATCTTTACAAGCCAACGTTTCCAAATGTTTTTACACACCTCTAAGATACTGACAATAAGGTCGTGTTAATATATTTTTAAACACACTGTACGTACACACACCTAACCTATTGGTTCCGTAACCGTTCTTACGAGGGCAGGTACACAAATTGGTTGGGTAACCATGTGGGTGACTATTAAATACGTAACCTCACGTTTGGCGTTACCCTCATAAAGTTACCTTATAAAATTCGATCTGAAATGTTTACTTACAATGCACAGAGACCTCGTAGCGGCGACTCTTCGTGGGCGGGACGGAGTTGGCTGCGATGCAGAGGTACGTGCCTATATCGCTGCGCTGCAGCCCCTTCAGCGCCAGCGTCGACCCCTTGAAGACGTCTATTACTGTACACAACAAATTTTTACTTAGACACTTTGATTAGTTTGGATTTTTATCGCCTTTTTTTATTCCACGTCGGCGGCATACAAATGCACAGTCGCTTGATGGTAAGCACTGGCACAAGTGGCACAACTGGCAAATGGCACTAATATGCTAAGAATGCTAGGGGTGAAAAATTCCCAAGCTACAGTAAGTTCAGGATGAAAAATCCTCGACAGGGAGTAAATTCCATAGTCAGACCGTTTCACGAGAGTAATACCTTTTTTTATTTTATTCTATATTAAAATCTTATATAAAATCAGACAGAAAAGTGCCGTGAAACCCTATCGGGTTTGTATCGACACTGCATTCGTGGATACATTTTTCATTTAAACATTGTTGTGATACATAGGATAAACAATAATTATATAAAGTTACAAATGAGATTACTTAATTACAAGAAATAAAATTATCCGCGGGTAAAACTAAATAGCTCCCACCCAAGTATACAACCGGCCGTGAGTTCCTTATCGCTGGGCGACTTACGTGTGAAGAAAGTCGTAAGCGGCTCAGGTTTTCCTAAGCGTATGACATTAGTTTAGTGAGGCATTAATTACAATTACATTATTTATTTAATGTTAATATGGCCAGTAGATTAAATAATATGTATTATACACATATATATATATTGGATGCTTTATGTAGGTAAAGTTATGCTGAGACGCCATCAAGGTACTTTTTTAGTAAATTATTTTAATTTTTCTCGTTTACAATATTTTTTTAATTTATGGGTAGTTCGGTATATAACCTTCGTGCTATATACGCTGTTTTTCTTTCTCCGTATTTATTGTTACTGTTGATAGTTGTAATTTTCTTTTGAGGAATTTTTTTTATATGTATTTTTGATTGAATAGGTTTCATTATTTGTTCGTTATGAATGTTTTCCATTAAAATTAAGTATTTTATTTTACATTGAATAGGCATAACTTTACAAAATTTAAACAATTTGCTATAGTCGTCTCTAAATTGATCTTTTATTTTTCTGGGAACTATTAGTTTTAGTAATCTGAGTTGTTGTTGTTTATTTTGTCTAAGTAGCTTTTGAATTTTTAATACCACACATAGTACGCGAGCGTTTAGATTGCAGGATGTAAGATTGAACGCCCTGCAAACGGAAAACGATGCGATGAAATGGCCCAGTATACACAACTCTATATTACGAATGATCATTAGCTATATATGTTCAATACACATTCTCAGCGACGATAAAGATAGGGGAAAGTGGGGTAGAACCGGGACGCTAAAGGGAAGTATTGAATAAAAAACATATTTGTAAAAAAATCTACGAACTTTATGAGTCTCTGTTTGATTGCCTGAATTAACTACATATTTAATCAGTGAGACCACTATATTAAATATATTAATAACGGGTCATTCACGTATTTTAAGTCGAAAAACGCTCGACATGTTTCACTCCGTACCAAGGAGTGTAAAATACGTGAGTGACCCGTTATTAATATATTTAATATGTCTGTGTCTCACGGAAGTTTTGTCAGTGAGATCACTATTTACATTATCACACTTAAAAAATCAATCAAATTTTAAATCTCAATTTTGTCCATATGCCTTGTACAAAACCGGGTAGGGTAAGCGGGCCCAACGCGGGTAAGCTAACAACAACCGTCAAAAAATTTACGATTTTATTGTATCGGAAATTTATCGAACTTCGATTTAGAACATCGTGTTTTAAGTTTCCGCTTAATATCTTCATACAATAGAGGAAAATCAAAGGGTCTGCTAAAACCCGCTTTGCCCAGACTCGGGCCTAAAGTGGGTTGGAGCTTTGGGCAAAACGGGTAGTGGTTGGGCAAAGCGGGTGTTTTAAAATTAAACGTATATTAATTTAAATTTAAACTAAATATATAATCACAAATATGTTACGTAAACAATATACTAAAATAATCACTACCATGGTATCATGAAATGAAATTTAACGTCATTCAATGTCTCAAACTACCACCGTTTGGAATTTTGATTTCTGTGAGATTTCAATACGAATCTTTAACAATTTTAAGTTACTTCATTGTATTTCACCTAGTTATATTATTAATAACAGTCGTATAACCAGTATTTCGACATATTCTAGAGATCTTACAATCAATATATTAAATGTGTTGCTACATGTAAACTTAGTAGGCGGGTGGCTACCCTCTTTGCCTCCGCTTTGCCTAAAACCACTTATTGACATTGACAAGATACAACTTTGAAATCGAACAGAGACCTGAATGCATTCGATCTCATTTAAATGTTAAATCAACTAATTAGACACAACTTACCTTGATTTTTTTGTAACAAAAACACCACAAAACTATATCGGCATACAGCCAGGCGTCCTCTGCATAGCGCGGATTGCTGGGACCTAATTGAAACTTCATTGGTCGTCGGTCTCTTACGGCGCATGCATACATTCACAATACGGTTACATACAACGATGTATAGGCGCTTACCCATTTTAGGCGGCCTACCCGCTTCTGGCCTGGTTACCCTATACCAAATCCTATACCCGATTTTGCCTCTTACTAAAAATAGCAATGGAACTCGTCAACTTCTTCAGGTTACCAACCAGTACACCCTTCATGGGCTCATATTTTACACTTGAGACATTATACCCCAGTCTCGCTTTTCCGTGTATTGTACAAAAACAGACACTTGTACAAAAGAGGGTCGACCCGGTTTACTCCGTCCGGTTTTGACCCGAACGTACGTACGCAATAACAATCAAAGTAATGTTTGTTGATCTTTAATACATACATAATCGCATAAAAAATACCATTTGTCGTTACGCCAACGTACGACAAATTGGTTTAGTGATGAATTCTATGGAATTATTATATCAGGCACCGCTAAACACGTTTTTCTTATTTAAATTTTGTACGCCAGCATGCGCACCATTCAACTTTTGTTGACAAACTTACCAAGATGGTAGACAGACGTAATCAAAGCCTTCGTCAATCTAAAACTATCTAAGTAGCCATACTGCTGTGTCCTTGTTTTACCCCGTGTCACGATTTTGGACTAATCATCCCTACTATAAGTAGGTATAAGTACTCTGGAAACATCTTAATCTTTATCGCCGTGCTTAGAGTTAATATTATACGCCATAGTCAACAATAAGCCAGTTCACCATTTAATATCAGCTGTCAAATTAAGTTAAATGCAAATAATTTATAACTTTATTACTTAAGGCTTACGACCCCCGCCCCTAAATCTTACGCGCGTAAACATAAAATACTGCGACTACGTAACGCGTACAGTATCAAAAGCGGGCATTGTGTGAAATTGTGTTTTATTAAGGGGTTATAAAGTCGGGCTGCAACATGTCGTTGGCAACTTGTTACTCCAGTTGGCTGCGATTTGCCAAATTACGGGTTATACTGCGCAAACTAATTGTTTTCCGATTGTATCGGAGCGGAATTTTCTGCATTTAAACACATTTGAAGTTGGCCGGCGCGGGCAGACGACAAAGGCAACCTTTTGAACAAGCCAGCGACCTAATGAACTGCGCCTGTGAGTGGCGGACTGGCGGATGATTGAATGAATCGGTGGAAAGTGATAATAAGTACCAAATGGTACAAGAGAAATCATTCATCTTTATGCTTTGGTATTATTTTACCCAAGATTAATTTTGACGAAGAGACCTAAATTTTCATACAGTTATTTGTAAAGGTCTAAATGTGTCATTTTCTTATTTTAAGCTGTGCAGTTTAGACTTCGAAATAAAACTATAAAATTCAAGTTCATTAAATACATTTTGCTACTTATTTGTAGAACAAAAACATACCTAGTGTATACTGCTGTAGGATATTAAAAGGCAGTCTTGTTACGGTTGAAAACGTAATTTCAGCTTTATATAAAGATTCGGGCTCAATTGGGCACTCGTGGCGACATCTAGCACTGGGCTTGCAAAGCGATGCTAGAAATCATTCGGGTCAATTTTTGTTTACAGCGCCATCTGTCCAGATCGATAGGTGGGTAGGTAGGGATAGGATAGGTATTGGATCAGATGGAACATGGAGACTATATAAAGGAGCCAAATCTCTATGTACGAAAAGTGTCCATCAAAAAACAGTAATTAGGCGGCGCCACCATACACCGAAATACTACCAAAAACGACCTACGTAATTTTGTCGGGTTATTTGTTGCCTTATATGGTTCATGTCAGAGATGGGCAAAATGTAATCGACTAACGATTAACGATTAAGATTACAAGAATTAATTGCGACTGACGATTGAAAACGACGATTGATCAATCTTAGTTGTATAGAGTGCAACTAATTTAGTTGCAACTAAATTAGTTGCCGATTGATTTCGGACAACTAAATTTTGTAATCGACTAATTAGTTAGACTATTTTCTCGCGACTAATGTTAGAAGCAAATTGAATAGAATACCTCGGTATGGCTATGTTGACAGACTGATTAGGACATCTTAACGGATGTTTAAAAATAAAATAGTCATGTATTACTTACGATATTTTGACCGTTTCTAAGGAGTGAGATCTGTTCTCACTATTATTTTGCTACTAAAGTAGTGCATCTCTCTGAAATTGGATTAAATTCCTTCCAGTTCCAGGTAAGTAGGATTGTCCCATTGTTTTGTCACCGCGTGACACTAAAAAGAGTTTTACTATTGTCAGAGACAGCAAAATATTGATAGTTTCTATGTCTAAGATTTACTCAGTATCGTATAATTCAAAGTATTAATAACGCACCAACCTACTTTATTGTTTGCGATTTGTAAACAATGCAGTTTTTCGCTATTTGTCATTATTACCAATATATCGTTATAATAATATTATGGCATTATTTGCATTGTCATTCAAGCATTTCAAATTAAACGTGTATACATAATTTTAGCTCAATCGGATGAAGATATCTGCTTCAAAATAAGTCGCAAAATTCTACCCAAACTAACATAGCTGTTACAACATACGAGTACCTCCGTATGTTACATACATACGTACTTGAAGTTACATATTGCAAGATAAAAAATGCAAAAACGGGCGACTACGTAGTTTTAATATAGATTTAATCGTGAAATTTAGTCGATTGAAACTAAAACTAATTTAGTTGTTAGTCGAACATTCTCACAACTAATTTAATCGCAACTAAATTAATCGCGATAAAAAAATGACGATTAGCTTTAATGCCGGCCCCTTGGATTCTCCACTCTTTCTACTGGTACGCGCCAGCGCAGCCTGCTTCTTTGGTGTTGATCGCGTGGTCCATGCTGCTCATAGCGACTGGGGCGTTATAGTAACGCCGCCGCCTACTGGGGGCGTACCTAATGACGGTTTCGTTGTGTGCCATCGCGACTCTTGGCTGCTTTCCTGCACGCCACTGGAGCATCACGAGGCCGCGGTTCAACTGCCCTGTGCTACAGACACGTGATTCAGGTGTGGTTCAATCTGTGCTCAAATCTTTTAGTAAACCGTTACAAACTTTCATCAGTCTTATGAGGAACATTAAAGTGGCCTTTTCAATCTTGTTTCAAGTGCGCAGTGCATATATAAAGATAGAACTTAATAGACTTTTAATTAAGGCTGTTCGAGCAGTCCGTTAATATAGTGAAGCTGAATATAAGTACTTAGTATAAATACTGTAAGTTAACTCTAACTAGCCTACTGCTTGTTTTTTTGAAGAAATTTTATTGGATTATGTGTTGAGCTTAACCAATAGTTTTATTCTCTTATTTCATAATTTAGCTTCCTCTCGTGTACAATATATCTGAACGCCAGTACGGCGCCCATACCTACTTCTTGATTTCTATTATATAACAGTCACTAATTGAAACCTTTTCGAGAGAGCTTTAAGAATTTCACAGACTGGTAGTTTGACAGCAAAGCGTCGAACCTTTGGTACCCTGAGATATTATATAGCTCTATAAAATAAAAATAAATAAAATAAATATATAATTATAAAAAAATAAATAAAAAAACCTGAGTCTTCTGTGAACAAAATGTTCTAAGAAGACTGCCTTTTCGCATCCGACGGCAGTATAAGGGCCTGCATACCCTCATAAGACTCATCATAGATACCTACATCGCAACCAGCTATAATAAGTAGATAACTAAAATAAACTAACGCCCTCCCTGAAAATGTCTTAAGATTTGAGTAACGGGTTTAATAATATACTTGTTACGTTTTATAACTCGCCCGTGCTTTAATTAAGTCGACTTCAGCGTCTTCAGCCTTCAGCGCGTGGTATCGCCAGGAGCGAAGACACGTAATTAACTAATCATACTAGCTACAACTACATGGCACTAATTACGAACATGTGTGTAGAAAATATTTTTGACTCATAGTACATAAAAGTAGTGGTACATAAAATTAAATAAAATGGTACTTACAGGTAAAA
Source organism: Cydia strobilella (assembly GCF_947568885.1). NCBI lineage: Eukaryota > Metazoa > Arthropoda > Insecta > Lepidoptera > Tortricidae > Cydia > Cydia strobilella. Next base: position 11,270,765 of record NC_086042.1, on the reverse strand, counting down.
AATAGTGGCAACACCGGTTGACATGTCACAACAATGGCATTTTCATCAGATTTTAGTAACTAATAATTATTATTTTAAAATATTTGTTTGTGATGAAATCAACAAATCACTCATTAACAAATTTAGAAAAACGCAAAAAAAAGTTTAGATAATTACTGGATTACAGAACCTAAAGTAATTTCAAAATTAGTACTACTGTACCGGACTCTACCGGAGTCCGGTTTTAACGACGCCCAAGGGACTGCTGAAATTACGTCGTAATAACCGGACGTCGTACTAAACGAACTGCCAATTTTAATAAAAAAAAATATCAAAATAATTAGATCATTTTGTATTTATTAATATTTATCCGACCATGAAAGAAAAAAAAACATTATAATTAAAATGTTTATATTTACGCAAGTATTACGACATTTTGTCTTAAATGGAGAGACTTGTGTTAGGAAGAAGCAACTTTTGTACGCGTACTCACTCATCAACCGTAAATTACTCGAATCCCGTGAAATAAAAAGTGATAATTCTTGGGGATCTAATAAAGATGACAATCGTACAACGGCATTCAAAGAATAAATAAGTTTTTTGACAAATTTTAATATAAGCCTTTATATTTTACGTTGGCTGTGTAGTTTTGTTTCAACACGCATCTTATACTCATTGAGACAATTCTAGCAAACCCAAACGCACATGACACACAGGAGGTGGCCATAGCGCCATAGGAACTGTCCTATGGCCTCCTCCTGTGTCCATCATTAGAAGTGGGTGACAGTCCAAAATATTGCATTGTTAAGCTGGGTGAGCTTACACAATTATGTATGTGAAGTTTAAGCTCAATGAAATAATGGGAATTGGGTTTTATTTAGCTTGCATGATTACGAAAAGTCACATGACTATTTCATCTTGCTGCGTATGTAGGGCAAGGGCTGCGTAGGGGGAGAGGAGTTGGGTGGGCGGGACGGAATAAGCTTCTTACCAAAATTTATTTGTAAAAACGTCGCTCGTCGTTCTAACCGGACTTGACGGACGGATTTTGTGTAAATTTCCGTCGTTAAAAGCGGTCGGTCATTATAAGCGGAGTCGTAATAAACGGTTGTACTTTCATTGTAGCTCATACTAGAAACAAACACGTGGCCTATACTTACGTCGCTATAACCGGTTGCTTGTTATATGCGAAGTCGTACTAACCGGACTCTACTGTAATTCAACAAATTTTTAGGGTTCCGTACCCAAAGGGTAAAAACGGGACCCTATTACTAAGAGTCCGCTGTATGTCTGTCTGTCTGTCACCAGGCTGTATCTATAAACCGTGGATAGACTAGACTAGACAGCTGAAATTTTCACAGATGATGTATTTATGTTGCCTCTATAACAACAAATACTAAAAATAGAATAAAATAAATATTTAAGTGGGGCTCCCAAACAACAAGCGTGTTTTTTTTGCCGTTTTGTGTTTAAATATTACGGAACCCTTTGTGCACGAGTCCGACTCACAGTTGGCCGGTTTTTTGCATTCCTCTAAATTTGTCCATGAGTGTAGTTTAATATTTCATCACAAACAAATATTTTAAAATAAAAATTATTAGTTATTAAAATCTGATAAAAATTGTTATAAACATTGTTATTTTTCAAAGAAAATAAATAGCAAGCATCAGCATGAATAAAACAAAACGTAGTTAACTCGGAAGATAACATAAAGCCCGTCACAGACGGAGCGATAATATAGCAAGGCGTCTTACGATATCTTTTACGTACTATTTGACAGTCCACACACGAAGCTATAACATATATTTTGGTATCTTACGATATTTTATAGCAAGGCGTCTTAAGATACCTTAAGTGGTTATAGCTCGGTATATTACCATATATTTTGGGATATTTCGTCTCTCTCACAATGTAGGTGCTAGACAGAGAGCGATATATATTTTGGTATTGTTGTCGTGTGTGGTGCTTAGCTATACTCTAACTAAGATACATATCTGTCGGTATCTTACGGTAGATATCTGTCGGTATATTATCGCTCCGTCTGTGACGGATTAAAACGTGTTTTAAAGGTGATAGGCCAAAATTTTACAAAATTAAATGTTTCGCCAAAAACAAGTTGGCGGATTTTAATCTCATTTAAAAATGTTTATGAATGATCTGCCGAAATGACGAATGAGATTTTGGTCTTATTTATGAGCTTAGGTTATATGAAAAATATTAGTTTTAAATGTCAACGGCAAACGTAAAGGACGTACTTATGCGGCAGAAGATGGATGTATGTACTTATGTTTGCATAATGTCTTGCCTGTTAAAGCTCAATGGCGCCCTCAATACATTTTTAGGGTTCCGTACCCAAAGGGTAAAAATGGGACCCTATTACTCCGTCTCTGTCTGTCTGTCTGTCCGTCTGTCACCAGGCTGTATCTCATGAACCGTGATAGCTATACAGTTGAAATTTTCACAGATGATGTATTTCTGTTGCCGCTATAACAACACATACTAAAAACAGAATAAAACTAATATTTAAGTGGGGCTCCCATACAACAAACGTGATTTTTTTGTCGTTTTTTGCGTATTAGTCGGAACCCTTCGTGCGCGAGTCCGACTCTCATTTGGCCGGTTTTTTGTACAATTAAATGTAGCAATGTACAGTACACACCACACGCTAATGATTATTGTTTTTAGTAAAATACAGTGTGTAAATCTATTACGGGCGAATCTCTTAACGGTGGCTAGTATATGACATAAGAAATGTAATTAGATAACTTTTACTTAGAATTGCAATTAAAATTTTATCCATACAAAATAATTCAGCCCGCAATGTTTAGAGATACGAGCGTTTTAAAGTAACTGTCATCGCTTGTTGGCAGTTACTATTAAAAAGCTCGTATCTCGTAATGTTGATTGCTGCTCGGTAAATTAAAAAAAAAATACGGGGTCATAATTAAGTGTAAATTAAAAAAAACTTCTTAATTAATGATTATTCGAATAAATTCTATATCTGGTTTAATTTATCGCCCGTATTAGATTTACACACTGTATATTATTTAGTCCAAGTCCGTAATCTAAATACATACATTCCATATCCTCCTACATCTTTAAAAATTCACTGAGATTAATTCCAGATTATTATCTAAACGAAAATGTTAAAAAGAGTAACATCTATATTATATATTCACTTCATCCATTAATAAATGACAAAATACTTGATAAAAGCCTCACAATAAACAAAGCAAAAGCTTCCGTAATACAGCTTTAGAACAAAAGAAATGAGACTCCCAAAGAAAAGAAAGAAAAACAATAAGAGCCTCTGTTTAACCAAATCGACAATATTTACTTAGCAGAGCGTGTATAACATGTCCAATTAATACAAGGTACAGCCTTTACTACTCTGTTAACCCTTAATAGGGCAGAGATATGAATTTCGAAATAAAACAACTTGACTAAGTGATTTAGATATTTATTGTAGCCACAATCAAGATGATAGTAAAAAATTTTTTTTCAGGAAATCAGTTTTCATGAAAAACATGGTGGTAACTATATGCCCGTTACCTCTTAATGGTTTTTAGGAAGTGGTAAGTATTTTACCGTTGCCCGTTCGTGCTGCATGAGGCAATACTGTCCTCAGACTGGTGAAGCATGGACATGCCGTCTGTGGATGCACAATGAATGCTTTTAAAGCACGGCGTGGCGCATAAAGCCACTTTGCATACGTCACATCGTTACGTAGTCAACTAATTCCAAAATATCTTCGGAAGACCGATCAAGGGCCCCATCACATGGTTTCTTCTCATGTTCACCAGTATCTAAAGCATTTTTTGGGGTAGTTTCGCTTATTGCCATATCGTCTACCTCTAGATAATCATCTCTGCTGTCAACACAATGCTCTTCGGCAACCTCTGAACTCAAAATTTTTGATAACCCTCGCATAACTTGGTTGTAGTAATTATACTCATTAACGAAATTAGAAATGTATCCCATGTCATCATCTGAGTCACTTTCAAGGCCGGAAAGATCATTTTCAAGTATTTCTTGAATATCTTTGTCGGTTAACTTCTTTTTTCTAGACATATTTACTGAAAGCAAGAAAATAAAAAATATAATTTTAAAACTGATCCGTACTTTTATGACCGTAACGGGCTTTGGTAAAATATTTACCACCAACTACTTGCTATCTTCCGAAACCGTGGGAATATGTATTTTAGGGTGGATAGCACGTAATTATCCAGATAAAATAACAAATTACTACATAAAAGTAACAAAAACCACTTACCGGAATCTTGTTAGAACACTTTGATAACAAATATTCGCTAAACACCATAAAAATTGTTCGACTTTCAAATTTTCTGCTTAGCCAGTACAGAACCTACGTTTGACACTTCACAGTGTTGCCAACATATTTTTTTATGAATGACAGGTTATGTATGCGTTCATAAACCTATCAAACCACCACATAAGTCAAATTGTATTTAATCTGTGCCTGACAGAACAAAGTGGTAAGTATATGACCGGTGCCCTATTAAGGGTTAACCCTTAATAGGGCAGAGATATGAATTTCGAAATAAAACAACTTGACTAAGTGATTTAGATATTTATTGTAGCCACAATCAAGATGATAGTAAAAAATTTTTTTTCAGGAAATCAGTTTTCATGAAAAACATGGTGGTAACTATATGCCCGTTACCTCTTAATGGTTTTTAGGAAGTGGTAAGTATTTTACCGTTGCCCGTTCGTGCTGCATGAGGCAATACTGTCCTCAGACTGGTGAAGCATGGACATGCCGTCTGTGGATGCACAATGAATGCTTTTAAAGCACGGCGTGGCGCATAAAGCCACTTTGCATACGTCACATCGTTACGTAGTCAACTAATTCCAAAATATCTTCGGAAGACCGATCAAGGGCCCCATCACATGGTTTCTTCTCATGTTCACCAGTATCTAAAGCATTTTTTGGGGTAGTTTCGCTTATTGCCATATCGTCTACCTCTAGATAATCATCTCTGCTGTCAACACAATGCTCTTCGGCAACCTCTGAACTCAAAATTTTTGATAACCCTCGCATAACTTGGTTGTAGTAATTATACTCATTAACGAAATTAGAAATGTATCCCATGTCATCATCTGAGTCACTTTCAAGGCCGGAAAGATCATTTTCAAGTATTTCTTGAATATCTTTGTCGGTTAACTTCTTTTTTCTAGACATATTTACTGAAAGCAAGAAAATAAAAAATATAATTTTAAAACTGATCCGTACTTTTATGACCGTAACGGGCTTTGGTAAAATATTTACCACCAACTACTTGCTATCTTCCGAAACCGTGGGAATATGTATTTTAGGGTGGATAGCACGTAATTATCCAGATAAAATAACAAATTACTACATAAAAGTAACAAAAACCACTTACCGGAATCTTGTTAGAACACTTTGATAACAAATATTCGCTAAACACCATAAAAATTGTTCGACTTTCAAATTTTCTGCTTAGCCAGTACAGAACCTACGTTTGACACTTCACAGTGTTGCCAACATATTTTTTTATGAATGACAGGTTATGTATGCGTTCATAAACCTATCAAACCACCACATAAGTCAAATTGTATTTAATCTGTGCCTGACAGAACAAAGTGGTAAGTATATGACCGGTGCCCTATTAAGGGTTAACTATTACAAACGCCCTCTGTTCACCGAGCCCTGGCTGTCTTTTGTTTACGCTTAATGGCTTAAATAAAACGGGTCAAATTCGGGATACTACGCCTACAAAAGGTTTTAAATACCCCTCCAAGTGTTCTCAACTCTCTACCTAGCGTTTCTAATTATAGAGTATAAATTACACTGGAAGATTATATGCGATTAAAAGGACAACGGCGTGTGTATGTGTTGAAATGAGTAGTCCTATAATTGCTTTAAACTCTGTCTTTTCACCTACAGCGTCGGATGCATCGTAAGGGTGTATCATAATAACTATAAGAGATAACAACCTTTTGTCAAGCTAACTCTAACTAATCCGTTCATTTAATTTCCTGGCGGGGACCCGAATTGCAACATTATTTTGTTTAAGTAGTAATTGAGTTCTTTGAACAGGGTTTTTCCACGGAAATTAATTTTATCACGACGACCTCGAGTGCCACTTTTGAAATGCGTTAAAAGGTCGGACAATCTTAATTTTAGAAGACAAAATAAAATAATACGTCAAATGACGTTTGACGTTGTTCATGTCTGTTTACGTAGTCACACATCACGTGTAAGAACACATTTATATGAAATTGTTTTCAATAGCTTAGAGCGATATCTTAATAAATCCCATAAAACTGCAATGTTTTAACCATGGCGGCACCTGCGCCCGCTCGAGGCGGGCTTTGAATACAAAATAAGTCTTGTTTCTTTTTTACCACTTAGTTGGATCTCGCCGATGCGAATAAAATTCAAAGGAAAATTGACGTTTTATGTCTTTCTTTCTTTTTATATGATTTTAAGGCGGGCGTCGATTATTGTTATTGTCATTAATTTGAAGCAGGTGTTCTGTCTGATGTAAGTTTATGGTGCATTAATCATAGCGGAGCGTTATTAACTTTTATTATACAGTGCGGAAAAAATTAATGGGCCCTGGAGGGAAAGTGCCTAAAAACCTCTAATTGCTCATTTTATTTAAAGGAACCATTCTTTTATTTAAAAAAAATCTTTTATTTTTATAAATAAACGAAATAGCATTCATAGTTTTTTTTATTAGCTTGTATCGTCTGGGAACCGAAGCGACTAAAAATAAAAATAAAAACTTTTGCTATATTATTCCACTAGTCGATACAATTCATGTTGCATGTTAAAATTTATCCAAGATACATTAGGTCTTACACTCTTCTGTAGTACAAAATATCCATAAAATTAGTATTTTTTTAAGTTTTAGTCGGTGCGATTCCTGGACGAGAGAAGCGAATTTAAAAATCGTTGAATGCAGTTTTCTTTCTTTAAAAAAATAAAAGAATGTCCCCTTTAAGTAAAGTGAGCTAACTTAAGGTTTTGAGGTACTTTCCCTCCAGGGCCCATGATTTTTTTCTGCACTGTATATTATATTATTTCTGAAACTGAAAGAAAAGAAAGTTTAATTTACCGTTATTGAATAAATGATTTATGTAATAAAAACTTTAATACAACCAGGATTCGTTTTTTTATTCGTGTCGTATTGTCTGCAATCTGTGCGTCCAAGCCAAAATCTATTTTTTTGTATATCAGCTTGAAGACTAGAACAATTTCGCTTCTTTCAGATAGCAAATTACATTTTCATGTGGCGCCACGATATGTTGCTTATTCCAGCACATTTTACAGAAATACGTGAACGACCGCCGCGTCGGGAGCTTTTCAGTTCTTCAATCGATACTTTATCGAGATCCCATCAAATTATATGCATATACGTGTTTTGCGTTTAGCATTACGTTATGCTTGCGTAAGTGATACATAATGAACTTTGATTTTTTTATACCACGAAGACAACAAACAGGCCCTTCTGATGCTAAGCAGCCACCCCAGCCTTTGGGCGCTTGCAACTTTAGTGGAATTACATGCGCGTTGCCGACCCATGAAAGGTTCAGGATCTTCTCTCACTATGAGCGTAACCGGGAGCGAGGTGGCTGCGCGTGCCCGGGATCGCGGATATCATGTTTCTGAATATATTTTTTTTGTAAGTTTCAACAAAAAAAGTAATCGATGTGTTCGAACAAAAATAAAATTACGCGTTTTTAGAAGCACTTCATATTTTTAGCTTTTGTGCAAAATATTTTTTTATATCAAGCGAAAGTCAAGAAATCAGGTTTCGAATCGACGAAATTACGAGAGAAAGGCCGCAAGATTAGTAATTAAATTTTTGGCAACCGATTTGTGATCTAACAAAGCGCAACGACTTTTCAAAAACTCTGCTGGCTGAACCTACTGCACCTTAAGTAAATAAGGATTCCAATATTTTACTTCTGCGTAAAATTTTTATAGGATTTGAGATCCATTAAAACATGGTAAAACATTTAACTAGTCAACGTTTTCAACTTTTGGGAACAGAAAACAGAAGAGGAAACTAAATTTAGACAGACACTATCATTATCACACAGTCCCGTAGACAAATACAAATATCGTATCCATAGTGATTTACTGTTACTTATTTATTTACTTAGTTCGTAGCAGCTAGTAATTGAATCCGCCTCCACCACATGGCACCTTTTAGTATTTCTATACGTACTTATAGGAAAGTATACGCAGTAATCAAGCATTTTTTATGTCATAATCATAAACATTAAGATATAATTCGACCTTAACTTTCAACATTGCACCGTATTAGCGTCGCCCCACTTTGGCACTTTAAAATTATTACTATTATATTGTTTAATACACTAGCAGCTGAAAGCTTCTGACGACGCGGGTCTATATTAAAACGACCATAGTTTATACCAGAGTTGGTTTTGCCCTGATCCATCTAATTCGCTTGCTTTATAAAATTATGCAGAATTTATGCTTATTCATTTTGTGACAATTAAAGTTATATTCAGGCATCGGAGTTTTTGTCGCATGGTAAGACTAATAGCAAGCTATGGAGTCGACATTTGCCATAAATATAAACTCTTATTCATACTCATACTCATTTATTTAATTTATCCCCCTGCACTCTCCGCGTGTGTATATATGTGTGTGTGTGTGAATTGTAACTTAATTATTGGTAACGATGTTTAAAGTTACCTTTGATCTGCTTCCCATTGTCGTCCCTAAACACAATGTTGCGCCCTCCCGTACGCTTCCACGATATGGTCGGTTCCGGCACCCCGGTGGCCGTGCAGCGCAGCTCCACCGCGCCGCCCTCTAGCGCGCTCGCCTCGGAGCCGCCGTCGTCTGTGATGTCCGGGGGAATCACCACAGACAAGTGACCCATCTAAAACAACCAATTGAAAAATCCCTTTGAGCTTTAAATATGTACATGCCCGCCTAATGGTGGGCCCGATAACAGAAGCCAATATAAAACAAGTGACTTTACTAACTGTCTCCTGTTACCCTTTTATGTTCCCAATTTTTTGTTTCGATTTCTTCAATAAGGTGAAATGTCATTTAACGGTCTACAAGTACTCTTTAAGTAGATATTATGTTTCTAAGCCGGAGCTCGTTAGTATTTTTGTTACTAGCGACCCGCCCCGGTTTGGCATGGGTAGTAATTAGTCCGGTGGCTGGCTGCATGAAACCCTACCTGATAAAAAAAATAGAATATACCTACTCTGTGGGGGTAGCCGACTTTTAGTAGCTTCAACTGCTCTTGGTCGGCAGCGGCGACTTGGCAACAAAAATCCTCATCGAAAAATAGAATGAAACTTGTATGGTAGGATAGCAGAGCTGCCTTTGAGGACAGTAAAAAAACGTGGTCGGCCAAATCCTGTGTTGGCAGATTCCTTTCCTGTGTCCGACTAAATTTGTGGTACCACGTGGCAGCTACAATTTACCTCATCGAAAAATAGAATTAAAAAAACAGATTATAATAGCTACATTATACCTGATGACAGTTTTTGCAGTCCGACATTTACAAAAAAATATATATTATATATCAATATTGAAATATTGTTTCTTCATTACTTACATGCTTAAAAAATAGTTTGAGAAATTAAGAAACCATATTTTCAATATTAAAATAAAAAATATTTTTTATAAATGTGGTCGGACTGCAAAAACTGCCAGGCTAAGGTGAGGCCGACCAAAACATACGTCAACAGGTTTAATTTAGCTATTATAATCCGTGCAAAGAGCATTCTATTTTTCGATGAGATAAAATGTAGCTGCCACGTGGTACTACAAATTCGGTCGGACACAGGAACCTGCCAACACAGGATAAGGCCGACCACTTTTGTTCTACTGTCCTCACAGGCAGCTGTCCTACCATACAAGTTTCATTATATATTTCAATGAGGTTTTTTTTGATGAATTTTTACGTAGTACCATAGTTTTTCGGTTGCATAATTTAGTAATTAAATTTTATTAGCTCTCCTCCTACAATCAAAATTATCATGTTGTAGTTTTTTATTACGTTATAAATAAGTTTGTGTAATTAATAATTAACACTAATAAACCTACTTGCAAAAACTTCAACGCCTGTAACTATAACCGGCCATCACCTGCAGCATTTTTATCAAAACGCAAATCAGACGAGTTACAAAGTCGTGATCTCCCGCTACCTTCATAATACCCAATATAACGTTGATAATGTAACATAATACCCGGAGTCGGGCTCACCTGACTGACCCGAGTCCCGACCCTGTTTACGGGACTGTATAGCCGCACGTTGTTTTCTACTCCTTCCCACATTATTAGGGGTGGTAGGGTAACGCTTTACTACGCTTGTGTTCTTTTATTTTATTTAGTCTCGTGTTATACGAAAATCATGATTTCGTTATTTTACTTATGGTATTACAAAACATATACCAGTGTATAAGTTTATTTATTCAGCATCAATAGTGTATTTGTCTATCTAAAATATTATTTAGATATAAGCTTGTAGGTTGTAGGACTTGTAGGTGACAGTTTTGTGCTTTTTTGTAAAACAATGGGCCTGTAAACAGTCACAATATTGTTTAAGATTACCGTGATAGTTACCTGCTCATGAAATAAAGCTATTAGTAACAGATTAGATCGCGTAGGTATAACGCAATTAAAATACATCGCGACGTGGCATTTGTGGTCAACGGGAGACTGAGGAAAAATAGATTCACCTGTGTCAAAATTACAATGTGCACAATTTTACATTTATGTGACTGTGTTATAAGCATCACATCGGTAAAATGTCAAGTCCAGCGTTAAATTGAGCTAACCTTTAATTCAAATATTAAATCAAAACACGCCAAAGCAAGTCCCGAGTACCTATTTCAAAAACTCAATATTAATAAATATCTTTGTAGAAATGCAGCGCGGAAACTAAGGCGCTGGCCAAAGTTCACCAAAGCAAATTGTTACAAATTGTAACCATAACTTGGCTTCCACTCAATTAGATACCGGCTGCAAAATACCATAAATGTATGTAACCAAGCGTATTAGAAGTCGAACGCGACTCGAATACAATATTAATTGAGAACATTAACGAGATAGTAAAGTTGCGCAGCAATGCGGACAAAGGAAAACAACGTTACAGTACGCCCGCGGGAAACAACTAACTTAACATTTAATGTGGCCCCGGGTTAACTGAACCAGAATTGCCTCTAAAACTTGTTTTCTCTAAGTATATAGGTAATGATACTGTCTAGGGCTTATAAGTAAAAACAGCGAGAACAAAGCGTATCTCGTACAGAGAACATTTCGTTTATTAACGCAATATACCCATAACAACTTATTTCAGCGAGCAATAACAACATTTTTAACAGTAGGTAATCTTTATTTTATATTAATAACGGATTACATAATCTTTAAGATATCAGCTATATGCGTACCTTACTCTGTGTACGAAAATGGTAGGTATACCTACCTACCAATTTTTGCCAATAGGTACGTGGCAGGAATCCTATAGATTATAAGACGGTTGTCCCTCCGGCTAATAATGTACGGGCAGGGGTCCGTGAATGTTGCATGAAGACATATTGTTCACATTCCAGGGTGCGCGGCGGAGTGACTTTGACAAAATTCCAGGGGCGTGCGGAGCGACAGGCCGGCCCAAGTATTTGTCAGGCCCAGGTAAACTCGCCACTTGATTTTTACAATGATTATTAGGTATACCGACGCTTAAACACAGCGCCAAACAAATGTGTTTAATAGGTACGTATTGATGTCTTACTCGTATTATGTCATATTAACCAATAATCGCATAACCAATAACCGTCTTAAATTTCGTGTTAATTGCTGCATAAATTGCAGTCTTTAGGGTGGAACGATAAAACTGTTTTTTTTTGTTCATTCCTGTATCGTCAATCAATGGTCTATACTTACTTTCAGAGGTTCCATTTTTCCAAAAGTTCAAAGTCAATGCGCCACCTGAAGAGATGCCGATTTAGAATGTTGAAATTTCGCATGAAAACCTCTGAAAGTATCATCGATTGACGATACACAAACAAAAAAAAATTTTTTTTTTAACTCCACTGTAATATGCCTAAATGATGTGTATCAAACCATCGTTTACCACAAATAATGTCCATATTAGTTCAAATATATCTTGTTTAACAGCCCCTGGCCCTGGCCCAATTTTTGTATTATATTTATTGCCATCAGTTATATTAACATCTAAAACGAGGAAAGTCCGCAAAATTCGATAAGTACGCATCATCAGAACTACTTTGATAAAAGTCCAGCCGAGCGCATGTATAAATAAATAGGATAAATATTTTCTGCCCGGCACATGATATGACATCGAGAATATTGCTTCGGCATTTTTTCAAATAGTCATCCAGTTCCACAGATTTAATAGATCAATAAATAGTTTATTATAGGATAATTAATGTATGCTATTTAGATTAACTGCAGAATTGAGTATCGAGACCTGTTTTCGTAATTTAGTTCAGATATCTTTACACGAATTTACTTATATGCTGTCAAGGACCTTATTGCTGAAGCTGTTAATCTAGATTTTGTGTCCTGATTGATTCATTTTAATAGTGCTACATGAAATGTAGAAATTACTAAAATGAAACGGACCTAAACGCGAAACATATTGGCAGATAGATAAAATTGCAATACCCTTACAGGGTGTCATGTTGTGATACATTATCGATTAAGAACATCTGTAATTTTACCAATGTGAAAGCAATAAACATATTATTATTATTATTATTAACACCAGTTGACTTGTCACTTATAATCGCATTTATGTGAGATTTTGTATAAACATGATCTTTATTTTAAAATATTTCTGTGTTAAACTATATGTGACGTTTTCAACCAAAAGGTACCACATTGTCGGTTGTCGATAAAGTTGATTTCTAATTGAAGTTATATGGAAATAGCGCCTTACTAACAAGCGACAATAGGTACCCTTTTGACTGAAATTGGCACATAATTATAGTTATTTTTCAAAGAGGAGAAAAAGTGAGCATCAAAATAAATAAAATAAAATGTATTCGAATTCGGAAGATAACATAAAACTAGCAATTCTTGTATGTATATATATATTTATATGTGTATATTTATATATTTTATATATTTCGGGGATCTAAACGGCTGTAACGATTTCGATGAAATTTGTTATGTTGGGGTTTTCGGGGGCGACAAATCGATCTTATATCTGGGAAAACGAGCTTTTTTGAGTGTTTATATGTTTTCCGAGCAAAGTTCGGCCTCTCAGGCACTATACAATTATTGATGAAATACGTACAAGTCTGCAACGATTTTGATAGCACATGCAGAGCAAGAATTGTTTTAGACGTCAAACGTCTATGAAATTATGAGTATTTGTTCACTTGCACTGCGTGTGCTATCAAAATCGTTGCATACTTATCTTGGTCTAACTCTAGTATTTTGGTCTGTTATCTACTGTTAAACAATTAAGTCAAAGAGTAGTATTAGTTGAATTAAGTATAATGTTTCCACTGTTATTTAAGTTATTTTACAGAGCACATATTACAACATCTATATGGACGCCAAAGGTATCTCAATCGTAGACAATAAAAAACATTTTTTTTTCCAATGAGTGTTGCCAACACAACAGTTTTCATAACATAAACTGTAAAATTTTGCGGTTACATTAAATATCCGAACCGTTATACTTATAGTTGGTCAAACCAAATTGTCAGTTAATGAGAACAAAAAAAACTATACTCATCCTTGTTTTTGGGTGCTAGTACTAGTGTTAGACAAAGATAGTATGATTCTCTCTGTCTATGTTTGAAATGAGACAGTCCTTTGACAAACTATATATTTCTACGGCAAACGTCGAATCTCAAACAAATAATTTTTAAGAAAAAAAAACCGACTTCAATGGGGGATGCCGTTGAAAGATTACTTATTGTTGATGGTGCACTCTTAGATTCCAGACAATGAAATGAAAAAGACAGCTTCTTTTGCCTAATAATGTAGAAAAGGAGGTAAAACCACCCACTTTTCTAGTAGCATTTCGTTTCTGTAAGGGTCGCAGTTCTAACCTAACCTAACCCACTTTTCTGATAGCATTTCGTTTCTGTAAGGGTCATAGTTCTAACCTAACCTAACCTACTTTTCTGATAGCAGTTCTGTTCTGTGAGAATCGCAGTTCAAAAACCAACCACCCACCTAACCCACTTTTCTAGTAGCATTTCCGGGTCCGGGTTCGGATCCGAGTCCGGGTCCGTGTCCTGCTGTCCGGGTCCAAGTTTGTGCCCGAGTTCGGTGTGGGTCTGGGTTCAAGTCGGGGTCCGGGTTCAAGTCCGGGTCCGAGTTCGGTCCGGGTCCGAGTTGGGGTCCATGTCCAGACCCGGGTCCGGGTCCGAGTTCGGGTCCAAGTTTGGGTCGGGGTCCATAACGAAGAGAACAAATCGCCAAACGTGAACTATGTGTCATTGAAGAGTTCCATTCTGATCATCATCAGCAGTGCCATTTCATCAAATGTCACTTTTTTAAATGTAAATGCTGGATTTGTTGATGAAAATACAAAAATCACTATATGTATGCCTTTCACATTTGAGGAGTTCCCTCAGTTCCTCATGGATCCCATCATCAGAACTCGAGCTTGACAAAAATGTGTCTTGAAAACTTAATTTGCTTAACAAACATAAAGAAGAGGACAACTCGCCAAACGTAAACTATGCGTCATTAAAGAGTTTCATTCTGATCATCATCAGCAGTTCCACTTCATCAAATGTCACTTTTTTAAATGGAAATGCTGGATTTGTTGACGAAAATACAAAAATCACTATATGTATGCCTTTCACATTTGAGGAGTTCCTTCGATTCCTTATGGATCCCATCATCAGAACTCGAGCTTGACAAAAATGTGTCTTGAAAACCTAACTTGCTTAACAAACATAACGAACAGGACAAATCGCCAAACGTGAACTATGCGTCATTGAAGAGTTCCGTTCTGATCATCATTAGCAGTTCCACTTCATCAAATGTCACTTTTTTAAATGTAAATACTTGATTTGTTGATGAAAACACAAAAATCACTATATGTATGCCTTTCACATTTAATTTTGAGGAGTTTCCTCAGTTCCTCATGGATATTATCATCAGAACTCGAGCTTGACAAAAATGTGTCTTGAAAACCTAACTTGCTTAACAAACAAAACGAAGAGGACAAATCGCCAAACGTGAACTATGCGTCATTGAAGAGTTCCGTTCTGATCATAATCAGCAGTTCCCCTTCATCAAATGTCACTTTTTTAAATGTAAATGCTTGATTTGTTGATGAAAATACTAAAATCACTATACGTATGCCTTTAACATTTGAGGAGTTCCCTCGATTCCTCATGGATCTCATCATCAGAACTGCGTTCTGACAAAAACGGGACTAATCTGTATGTATATATATACAATAAATAAATAAAAATTCAAAATCGGTCCAGAAATGACGGAGTTATGTAACAAACATTTAAAAAATACAACCGAATTGAGAACCTCCTCCTTTTGAAATCTTGAAGTAGGTTAAAAAAGTAAAACTTAAGCGGCAAAACGAGATGGCTGTATGGATATTTGCATCATGTGTTGACTGTTTAAGCTCAGTGGCGCCTTTAATAATAAAAAGATTTCCGGAATTTCTTGTCGGTCTGTAAGTACAACAATGTCAACATGTCGTGTCATGTCATATTGTCGATGTTGAGTTCCTATTAGGTGGTAGAATAAATTAAAAAATGTTTGTCACACAAAAATATTAATAAGTCATAGGTACGTAGCTACTTCCTTATTCTTACATTTCCTTAGTGTGTAAATTCTTATGCAGGCTGCTCGATATCACATGAATTTTGCAAATTCCGTTTGCACACTAGGCCAAGCAATAAGGAGGTATAAAGGGAAATGCTAGGAACACAATTTTTTACTTCGTAGCTTTGTTTGGACTAGTTAGGAGATGAACATATCAAAAGTCCCCAACCATAACCCTGGTGCTGTGGGGAAGAGGGGGGTTTGAAGGTTAAATTTTTCGGTTTTTCGATTATATCTCGGAAACTATGGGTCTGAGCGACATGGCCACTTATACAAAATGAAAAGTGATTTAATTTGCTACAAGTTTTATTAGGTCAATTTTTTTGATATCTTGTATAGTTTTTGAGATATCCGCTCTTGAAGGTTTATTTAGGGCTCTCATTTTTATCTTGATTATCTACATCAGTAAAGCTGCTAGGCCGGCTTTGGTAATGTTTTCGTATAAATCGGTGGCGCTGAATTCATTTGTGTTATCAACATTGACACCCTTCCGAAGTAAAAACATATAAACTTTAAACAAATTACTTTTTTTTAACTCCTCTTCACGCTTAAACCGCTGAACCGATTTAGTTCAAATTGGGAAGTAATTAAATGATCAGCCATTTTTAAAAGTGATCTGCAAAAAAAATAGCCATTGAATTATTTGGGCAGCATACAAATATGTTGCCGGCAATAAATAAAAATCGAGCTGCACCTCTTGTTCAGCAAATAATTCACAAACGGTCAACATTATAAACCAATATCCATCTGCTTAATAAATAGTTGAGCTGCAAAATTATTATTTGGTCAGCAAGATTTAAAAATTGGTTGGCAGTTTAATTGAGACGTATGCATATTAAACAAATGGTAATCTGATATAATAAGATGGGTTGCGTTTGATTTGAAAAATCGGCAGGGTTGCAGGCGGAGCGGAATCGTGTGCGTGCATTTCATTCGATAATTATTAGCAGTCACATTGCGGTGTTCTAACGTATTTGTTGGTGATATTTATCCGTTTTGGTACTTTGAGAGTATTATAGGTGTAAAATAGAAGATATTAGCTACAAGAAAAGTGGGTTAGCTTAGGTTAGAACTGCGAACTTTACAGAAACCAACTGCTACTAGAAAAGTGGGTTAGGTTAGAACTAATTTTTGCGAATCAGTTAAATTGTAATCCAAAATGAAATAATCCGCTTACCCACTGACTGCTTAACAAAATTTGATTAATGGTGGATCGCTTACTGCCGATCAAATAATTAGTTTGCCAACCAAATCAATTTAGAGCAGTTCATTATGACATTAATTGCGAACTGATTTTGAAATACTTGCTAACCTTAAGTTGCTGATCAAATACACATTTTGGCTGACCAAATATATATTTTTGTTCATCAAAATAGGAATATTTTGCAGATCGATTAAATAACACCCGTTGAAATTTGGTAAATAGATGTTTCAAGTCCCGAGACAGGATATAATATAGTTTTTATCTCAAAAATCATACTTTGAAGGTGTGAAATTTGATGTGAGGGGAATTCAGCTTCTTCGCCGAAGTTGAATTCCTGATGTTAATACTGTTTAAATTTAGGTTTGAAGTCATGTTTGGTATCATTATCAACTAAATCAAACATGTAGACCATCCCAAGTATTGTTTAAATAGGTTCAGCGGTTATTGATTCCCCATACAAATTTCCACCCCACTTTTCACACCCTTAGAAGATGATTTTGGTTATAAAACTATCCTATGTGTCCCGGGACTCAAACCATCTCTATACCAAATTTCATCGAAATCGGTTCGGCGGTTTAAGCGTAAAGAGGAGTATTATAAAAAAAATATTTTTTTTAATTTTGTTTTTACTTAGGAATGGTGTCAATGTTTATACCATATATGAATTCAGCACCCCCGATTTATACGAAAACGATTCCTAACCCGGCCTAGCAGCTTCACTGATGTATAGATAATCATGATAAAAATGAGAGCCCTAAATAAACCTTCAAGAGCGGATATCTCAAAAACTATACAGGATATCGAAAAACTTGACAATAAATCTTGTAACAAATTAAATCTCTATTCATTTTGTATAAGTGGCCAAGTCGCTCAGACTCAAAGTTTCCGAGATATAATCCAAAAACCGAAAAATTTAACCTTCAAACCCCCCTCTCCCCCACAGCACCAGGGTTACGGTTGGGGACTTTTGATATGTTCATCTCCTAACTAGTCCAAACAAAGCTACGAAGTTAAAAATTGTGTTCCTAGCATTTCCCTCTATACCTCTTTCTGGGCATTTATTTCCTGGCCTACACTGCGAACCGCAAGGATAATATATGAGATTTATTTACATCCAAACAGCGGAACACGCTAGCGTTGTAACAGATATTATACTAAAGTAAGTACCTAACTTACATACAAGAAATTGTAGAAAATTATTCAGGGCGCCACTTACTACGTAACTGTCACATTTTTGACGTAAAATGCTTAAACATGGCAACAATTTAGTATGTTTTTTTAGTTCCATTTTATTAATTTTTTACTAATTTATGTCGCACTATACATATATGTGCAAAGGATTGATGAAGCACAATGTTATATGCCACATAATATATTGCTGAGTAGGTTTACTTTAGGCTGTAAGGTGTGATTTTAAATTGAATACAAAAAATATTGTGTTTATTTTTGTATTTTTAAGGGCTCGACGACGAAACGACGCGATGCCGCAGAAATTCACGGCACCACAGAAATCCACGGCACGCGCGCCGCGTCATGGAGATTCACGGCCCCGCGCCGTGGAAACTCACGGCGCCAGTGCTCCGTGCTACGGCGTCGTAGCACGGCGCCACAAACCCGTTTTCGGTGCTATACTGCGTCGTAATCTTCGTAAATGAACGAAGATGTAACTTATAAAAAAATAGAACATGTGACAAATTTTATAAGTATTATGAGTAGTGTTGCGAACGCAACTTATTATTTGTATTAATATTTTAACACATATTTAGATCAAAGCTGAAATAAGGAATCATAACTAATTTTGTATATGAATTCATTTAATAATTTTGACATAAGTATGACCATAATTGTTGGAGTACTTGCTAACTAACATTTACTTTATAAATATCTTGATAGTAATTTGGAACACGAAAGACGAATTCTTGAGTTAAACTTGATTTATTATAACTTGATAGGTGTGCACACATAGAATTGCGAACGTGAATTGTGAATGAATGAATAGGTAGTTATTGACTCATTACGAAACCTCTTTATAAACTAAATGCTGATGGGGCAAATGAACAATATGATGCATGTGCAATTTACTTGTACAATAATTGTTACGAAATTAACAAAATTTTATTTTCATAATGGACATTTATAAATACATTATATAAATAGGTACTTATAATTATAATTCGTATAAAAATCAACATGTTTTATTAACGTTATTATTTCTAAAATTAAATGCTCTTACCATCTGTATGCTGATGACTTGCAGCTTTATACCCAAGCGAGTGCAAAGGATCTGGGGTATCTGGGCTCACATGGGAACCTCAGGTGTCCGACGTTAGTCGTAGAGTAATTAATACGTTAAGAGCACTCTATCGTCATAAACATTTTCTCCCGGTCAGCACAAAAACTCTCCTCGTCCAAGCTCTTGTTCTGCCTGTCCTTGATTATGCTGATGTTTGTTACACTAATCCCACTCAAGACTCTTTAAACATACTTGACCGGCTACTTAATAGCTGCATTCGGTTCGTGTTCGGACTTCGTATGTATGACCATATCTTCTCTTTCCGTAGAAAACTTAATTGGCTCCCTATACGACAACGTAGGTCTCTACTCACTACACTACTCTGTGTACTCTCTACTTTCAATCATGTTTGACCCGTCCGCCCCTCATTATCTCTGCTCGAAATTTAAATTTGTTACCCCTCGTCCAGGCACAGATCTTCGCTTTTCCCGTAGCCTTAAGCTCATTGTCCCCCAACATCAAACGGGTTTCATGTCCAATTCTTTCACTGTCCAGGCTATCAGACTTTGGAACGATCTCCCACTCTCTATCAGACAAGCGCAAACCAAATTCACATTCAAGCGCATGTTGCGCAAGTATTTCCTTGACAAACTTTCTTCTTCGTCAACTTAGTGATTCACACTAGGTATATAAATATGTATAGTATCTATGTATTTATGTTTATTTGTATTAAGTATATGTGTAAGTTTATCAATATAGTTTATATTCGTTTAGTCTTGGTTACAAATTCATTTACTTTAAAAGTCACTGCACCTACTTAATCTTTCTGGTTTAACCCATTGGTTGACTGGTAGAGAATGCCTTAAGGCATTAAGTCCGCCTTTTGTACCTTCATGTATTGTGAAATAAAGCTTAAATAAATAAATAAATAAATGTTTTATATAAATATAAATTTAATAAGAATTATTTATTTTATGAAACACATTATAACGTCACAATAAAAAAAACAGTAAACAGAAAGTCCATGCATAGATCGTGATCGGCAACGCAGGCTTCGTCAAGTGGACACAAAAGCAAATCAGCAACAGGCTTCGTCATCTACTTACAAATGATGTAATCCGCAACAGGCTTTGTCTATTTTAACCACTAAATTAAACTAGGCTATGGTGCCACCCCGGACCGTAGCCGGCCCAAACGTCCCCATGACACTGTCAGCGTTGCCCCGTTGAAGTGCCAAATAGATCTCTTGGACCAGAAATAAATTTAATTATTAGTTATCACCACATCAATAACTTAAATATATAAAGAGATTAATATATAAGTACAAAATAGATAGCTCTATGACGCAGCGTGGCGCCGTGACACGACGCCGTAGCACGGCGCGACGGCGCCGTGAATCTCCTATAAGCGGCGATGTATTTCTGCGACGTCGTGTAGTTCCACGGTGGGGCGCCGTAGGTTCCCGCGGCGCCGCATCATTTTCATGGTGACGGTGCCGTGCCGTGGACACGTGGCCGAGCCCTTAGTTCTATTATTGCTGCTATCCTGATCTTTTGTGACCGGCACTATAATACCCAAGAAACAACTGAACCCCAAAGTATCATACATGAAGCAAACCAACAAGCTAATTACAGCAGCATTATATAACTCCTTTATAAAATATGGTTCCGTATTTCAAAAGGAAATAACTTGACCCTTATATGATCACTATGTTGTCCGTCAGTCCGTCAGTCTGTCCGTCTGTCAAGACCCTTTATCTCTGGAACTCGTGGATTTATTATAGGAGTACAATTGCGTATGATAGCCAATTGTCAAAATTGTTATTTTTGTCACTTTTTTAGCACAACAAATCCGATTCCTAAAAGTTTATAGACCCCAGTTTTAAGCACATGATATCAGCCGTGATTAAACCAACGAAACGACTATTTTGTCAGAAACCAACTGACAGATCAAAATATTATAAATCTTTAAATATAATTCATACATCGCAACGCGCGTGTAATATCTCCGGTGTTGCAGGCGTCCATAGGCTACGGTAACTGCTTACCATCAGGCGGGCCGTATGCTTGATTGCCACCGACGTGGTATAAAAAAATACATATAAATGTCCAACCGATTTTTATATCGTCAATATTCCATTCACGGCTCCGGTGTCAGGTTTGATTAAAGTAAGTAATCACGGAGCGTTTGCAAGTCACGTTTCTTTTCCTCGTCCATGCTCGCGCGCGCCGCGGTCGGCCGTATGCTGCGTAGGCATCAACAGGTAAGCGAGTCATTTGTTATCCTACAAAAATATTTCACTTGAGTTAGGTCAACACGAAAGACGCAGGGAACTTAACAAGATGGAAAGCAACTCGGATGTGCAAAAACGCTTACCTATTTGTCTGTTTATTTCAATTCACCTGCCAGCTTTGTGTGTACTACTGTGTACTGTGCTTACGAAAAAAAGATTCCAGAATAGAAAACTTTACGATACTGATCTCATGAAATGTATTTGTTGTCTTAAAACTGTTTTGCCTATGATATGATTTCACGTTTGAATTACGAGTAATAGACATCAATACAATTTTAATGTAGAGATAAACCACGAATTGACAAAAATACGCGTAGTTTATACAATTTTTACGGCGCTCAAAATATTTGCAAAAAAAATATTTATACACATAATTAAAATGTAAATATGTACATAGGCAACACTGAAAGTGTTTAGAAAAGGCCACTTATATAACAAAAAGAGGCATATAATAAATAATAATAAAAGAAAAACTTTAAATTACAATGATTGACTAAGTCCCACGGTAAGCCCAAGGAGGCTTGTGTTATGGGTACTCAGACAACGATATATATAATATATAAATACTTAAATACATAGAAAACACCCATGACTCAGGAACAAATATCTGTGCTGATCACACAAATATAATGCCCTTACCGGGATTCGAACCCAGGACCATCGGCTTCACAGGCAGGGTCACTACCCACTAGGCCAGACCTGTCGGTTTAAGAAACTATAACTTAAGTATAATATTTTATTTTATTTTGTTGTATTTCAGCATTACTGGCAATTTGAAAATTGTACCCATCAAAAATATTACATTACATGTAATAAGGTGCAAGTCTTGCAACGCAGTTCTTCTACTACAAAAAAGTTTTAAGATGTAATGTGAAACCAAGTCGGTTATTCTAGTCAGTGCTAGGGGGTGTTAAAACCTTTTATTAGGACCAATTATACATCTTTATTTTTTTTGCATGTAATGTTTTTGATAGAATCTCATCTCTTTGTAGGAAGTCCTTCTTTTCGGGTACTATTTCTTGTACGTCAGCTACCACTTTTCTCAAAGCTTATACCTATACCATATATTCATATCCATATCATACTCATACTATATACATCTTCATACTCACGTCGTACATCGTAGTGTACCTTTACTTTCCCTACTATTTCTATAAACTAAAAATTACTGTGTAATAGCATATATTTCTATGGCATTACAAACTTACTTATGCAGTTCTTAAATATTTAAAACGTAATTGATATTGCAATATTTTTTGGTTTTTTATGGTTTATTAAAACTAATTTCATTAAAAATTTGTAGGTGTAGGTGTGCTAGAAGTAATACCATAGAATTATGATGATCGGTGAGTGAGTGAGTGTGTCAGTGACAAAACTAAGTAATTTTGATGTGCAATCATTCTTAAACCACAAGTTCAAATTGAATGTTCTTAGGAATTTATATATCTAAGCCATATTATGTCCTATATGTCACTGAAAATTCAGAATTCTAGCTTTAGCCAGCACAAAATTACAGGACGTTAAAAATGGCATGAATCACGTCGAGAAAAGGATCTCTGTGCCTGTTTGTTTTGCTCGACTTGGCGGGGGCACGGCGCGTGATGACATACCTAAAATACAAATGTCAACCGAATATCAGGATCGATGGGGCGTTTAGTCATACGTATTATGAAAAAAACGCTGCACTTTAAGATGGAAGCAAGCCACTTTGCATGGTGATAGTAGACACCAAAGTAGACGATTTTTTCCGAAGCACCCAAAAATTCACACCTTAGAAGCCGAGATTTAGCGAGGTCTATTAGGAAATAGTAAAAAATCCACAAGTTTCAGGGATCAACAAATATCGGGAAAAAATATATTATTTGAAAGAAAATCACTTTTTTTAACGTAAAAAAAATAAAAATAAAATCTTCAAACAATAATAGTGTCAAATCATTAATAACCAATTTTTTCTCTTTTGCGCTTTATTCTTGCAAATAATGTCCTCGACTTTGAAGAATGTCTGAAAATAAGTTTTTTTTGTTAAAGTCAAATATATTTCTTAATATATGACGAAAACCGCATCAAAATCGGTTAAGCAGTTTTTGAGATACAAGTTTCAGAAGTTGGCTTACTTCTATTTATTTATATGGGATTTTTTTGTCTTATGTAAGTAGTCCAAAAAGCATGTAAGTTATTTTGGAAAAATATTGTGTAGATATTATCTGTTTGTCAGAAACTTGGTTAAGAGACTATGAAAATTGTACTCATATTGGTGACTATATTACTGCAAACTCGTTCTGCAGAAGGTCTGCAATAAGAGGGGGAACGATGATTCTAATTAAAAAAACTATAAATTTTAAAACGAGACCAGATATTTGCGCCCTTTCTACAGAACGAGTCATTGAAATTTCATGTGTAGAGATGGATCGTTGTCTAATTGTTTGTGTGTATAGACCGCCTGCAAGTAACTATGATTTGTTTGAAGCATCGATTGAAGAGGTATTAAGGCGTGCGACTCGATGTGTAAAACCTTTAATAATTTGTGGTGATTTTAATGTCGACCTCTTAAAAAATACAACTGAACGCAATAAGTTAGTTAATTTATTTAAATGCTACAATCTGTTCCATCTGTTCAATGAACCGACTAGGACAACTACTACATCTAGTACATGTATTGATAATGTGTTCTGTAACGCCGATTGGGCATCGAAACACATAATAAATAATTTGAGATCTGATCACACGGGTCAAATGGTTACATTTCAATTTCAAATCGAATGTGTTCCTACGACAACCTATAATTATAGACCAGTCACTGCTGAAAGGGTCGAGCGCTTTAGAGAGAACATAATACATGACAAAAGAACGTCATCATTATATGATAGGCTTAAAGTAGATCAAACAGTAGATGGTTACTCTTCAGATTTATTTCGTTTAATAACTGAGGTATATGAACACACATTTCCAATAAAGACTGCAAAGCGTAAACATAAACTACATTTTAATGATTGGGCTACAAAAGGCATTCGAGAAAGCCGAGACCACTTGTTTGAACTCTATAACTTGAAAGCTACACTTTGTGATCAGTCTCTAACCGAATTCGTAAAAAATACTCGAAAATGTTTAAAAAAGTTTGTATACAAGCTAAGTCAATGTATTTAAGCAATAGGATTAAGTCTTCCGGCAATAAAATCAAGACAACATGGTCGGTCATCAACGAAGAATTGGGTAAATCAAGAGTAGGGAACACTAAAATGGAGTTAATTGTCGACGGTGTGACTCTTAAAGAAAATATTGACATTGCAAATGAATTTGTAAACTTTTTTGCTAAAATCCCTGCTGACACGACCAAATCTCTAAATTCTAATTGTATGGAAGCTAAACGATTTTTAAACGAACATGTGGTAGAAGGTCCTATTTTTAAGTTTCACCACATAACTGAATTATATCTTATTAAAACTTACAAATCTTTAAAACTCAAATAAACCAAGGACATTTTTGGACTCTCTGTGCAATTACTCGATACGATCATAGACATCATAGCACCTCATTTATGTCATCTCTTTAATTTGTGTGTCGATAGTAGTACTTTTCCTGAATTAATGAAAAATAGCAAAATTATCCCACTGTTCAAATCTGGAGACCCTAAAGAACGTACAAACTTTCGGCCGATTTCAATTTTGCCAGCATTAAGTAAAGTATTTGAAAAATTATCCTAAACCAATTGTTATCCCATTTCAATTCTAATAATATCATGCACACTCAACAATTTGGTTTTACCAAAGGCCGGTCGACATCTGATGCTACAGCATATCTTGTGAGACGGATATTTGATGCCTTGAATGATTCGTGTGATGCTATAGGTATCTTTTGCGACTTGTCCAAGGCATTCGATTGTGTGGACCACTCGACATTATTGGAAAAACTTAGCTATTATGGCGTCAGAGGTAGTTCTTTAGATGTTATTCGATCTTATTTGTCTAGAAAGACCCAGTGTGTAGAAGTTGAAGGGTGTAAGTCGGTCGAAAGGTTGGTAGAAATGGGAGTTTCTCAAGGGTCTATATTAGGCCCTTTTCTATTTTTGACCTACATTAACGACTTACCGTATGTGCTCGAAGGTTTAACGGATACAGTTCTTTTCGCTGATGACACGTCTCTCTTGTTTAAAGTGCCCAGAAACAGTGACACAGCTGAGACTATCATAAACCCGGTCTTGCAGAAGACATTGACTTGGTTTACCACAAACAACTTGCTTCTGAACCCGAAAAAGATTAAATGTATCCGGTTCTCCACTTGCCGTCAGCAAATCGGTCACAAACCAAATTTGATTCTCGGACAGGATGTTTTAGAGTTTTCAGCTAGCTTAAGTAGTAAATTATATTCTGCTGCCTATGCTGTTAAAAAAATTAGACAAATAACAGATATAAATACAGCAAGATTGGTTTATTATAGCTATTTTCATAGTCTGATGTCGTACGGAGTCCTAGTGTGGGGAAGAGCTGCAGATATTGAGAGCATATTTATTCTTCAAAAAAGAGCAGTGCGAGCAATTTATAATCTAAAACCTCGCACGTCAATAAGAAATCTTTTTAGAGACGTAAACATTATAACATTGCCGTCGCTCTTTATTTATGAAGTTATTATGTACGTCAAGAAGCATTACGAAGATCTTCCAAAAATTAGTGACATACATAACTATAATACGAGAAATAAAGGAAAACTTGCGGTGCGGCGGTTACGATTGGCAAAAGTTAGAAAGTCTTTCGTAGGGCAATCGATCCATTTTTACAACAAAATACCTAGTCACATAACAGATTTACCATATCATCAATTTAAAAGAGTTGTAAAAACCACTTTGACTAAGAAAGCCTATTATAAAATATCAGATTATTTAATAGACAAAAATGTTTGGGCTGATTGTGATATTGTAGCGTAAAGAGTAGATACTAAGTCTGTATAAGTGTTAATTATTACTATTAATAGTATGTAACAATAATATAATGTACACGACGGACACAAGTGTATCTTGTATACCTATGTGGGAAATAAATAATTAAATTAAATTAAATTTTAAGAAAATTAACAGGTACTTTATCGACATAACGAATATGTATATTATATATTTACAAGAAAAGGATTATTCGTCTTCAGCTTCATTCGTACTGGCCGAACTGGTTAAACTGAAAAAATACATATGGACGTAACATCGTAATAAGTTTATATAAAATTGAAACTAATACCATAATCAATCGTCGTTCTTTATGAGGCACTAACATCCTAAAAAGGCATACCTACATAGGTATCTATATCATTAGCTACTTACTTATTCATCTTTTATTGCTACATATCCCTTTGCAAAATGTGCATTGTGCAGTGCATGGCAAGTCGACGCGTAGGCAACCACAGTGCATCGTGTTGAAGCCTGACTTGCATGCGCATTGGTCCAGGAGGCTCAGTTCCGACCAAAGTGGTGCCTCATCAGACCAATGTGGTACCCAATATACCTTGTGAGCTTTTATTCCACCCCCAATTAAATGGACACGATGGATTCGATGGACTTGGGCGTCCCATTCTAATGAATTGCCCCATATATGGCCCTCTTGGTACGCTGCACGCAAATAAAAACAAACAAAAACTATACTCATCCTTTTCTTTTGGGTGCTAGTACTAGTGTAAGACAAAGATAGTATATGATTCTCTCTGTCTATGTTTGAAATGAGATGGTCCTTTGACAAACTATATGAATGTATAAAACTAGATGAATATATATATTACATAATACATAGATAATAATGTGTTTTATATCAAAAAGGAAAGCACAAAATAGAACAATACTGGGAAGTAGTCGGTCCCTAAAAAAAGTCATGTCAATAAAACTGTGCCAACATCTAGAACGTAAATCTTAAAAACTACTTAACCGTTTTCGATGCGGTTTTCAGTTTCCGATAAGAAATATGTTTGACTTTATCATAAAGTACTTATTTGCTGATATTTTCCAACGTGGAAGACCCTATTTGAAAAATAAAGCACCATATTTTTTTTTTATAATTCAACACTACATAATTATATATTTCTATAAAAATATTTTGTCTATATTTTTTTTACAATAAATAAAGTTATTTTCTTTCGATTGATATAGAATCGGACGATCCGTTAAACTTGTACATTGTTTTTCTGTTTTTACCAGACCTCGCTTTATCTCGGCTTCTAAGGGACCAAATTACGGGTGCTTCGAAAAAAATCGTTTTATTGGGTCTCCACTATCATCGTGCAAAGTGGCTTGCTTCCATCTCATAATGCAGCTTTTGGACAAAAAAGCTCCATAATACGTATGACTAGTTCCAATCAGCAAAGTACAGTAGTTGACGATAGGTAATTTATGTTTGAACTTGGTGGATTTTCTACAGTGTTGGTAAAGGTGCACAAAAAAGGCAACTTAGTTCGCGGAGTGTAGATCCACGAAGAGTATAAAGAAGCAAGCACCACGGGTTTCAAAAAGTTAGTAATCAGTCTCCATTGTCTCCAAGCATCTCCCGAAGGAAAATACACAGAGCAGCTGATACTTCGCTTAAAAACCGTGTCGCTTATCGAAATCGAATATTGTCAAATATAGATAAATAAAACTTAGAACTTAAATATTCTATGAAAGACAAACGCTTCCGCGATGTATGTCGCCACCAGCGCCATCTAGCGTGCATTTGGGTAGACGTTCTTTATTGGAAGTGGTGTTAGTTATAATTTTATAAATTATAATTATGCCTCTTTTTGTTATATGATCTCTAAGTGGAAGTTTCTAAGAACTTTCAGTGTTAACTGAAATCAAATTTAATGTTTTATTACTTTGTATGTCTGCATGTCATGTTTGTCGTAGGTAAAACTCTACTGCTTGCCAGCGTTAGTCGATGTGTAAACGATGTTATATAGGTATGAGGTCGCATTACTCACCGAAGCGCTGGGGCCGTTTTTCCTGGTAATGACGATTCGTTTCCGAAACGCGATGCGTCTAATTACTTATTTTACCAGGCTTGCAGTGCTCGTCCTCGACCGATGGAAAGATAAACGATCGAAACATAAATTTTTATATTTACAAATACTAATTAACCTCATCCACATGTATAAGGTTACGTACCTAACATTACCTACAATAACTTATTACAATACAATAACTTCAACACGCCGTTCAGATGAACCTTGAGTTTTCATGCTTTAGATTTTTTATAAAACGAAGTGAAAGTATGTATATTAATTTTGTACATGGCGTTCAAGTTTTTATCGTCATATTCAACGTCCATTTTCAAAAGCGATTGACATGATTGGATTGCTTTGTATCAGTAAAACCCAGGAATCTGTTTAATTTTTTTTTTCGGTATCATTCGACGTTTAGTATAAAATGTATTATTAATAATCAACGAAATCTATAAGCAAATCTAAATCAAAAATCTAAAATATTAGTAAATAATTCTTGAAAGTTAGCTTCGATGTAAATCTCTGAAGAGTGCAACTACCTATAAGTGGAGAAATCCAAAAAATATCAGAATATTAGATACAATAAATAGTAGGTAATATGAAAAAACTTTTAAGTAATAACTATATAATATACACAATACAAGCTTAAGCATAATAACCCCTTTGAGTATAATAAATCCCGTTGGTACGGAGCTAAACCTTGCCACAATATTTAGGAAGCGGCTCTGGGTTTTAGCCGGCCGCTTTAAAGCCATGGTTTGGCTTTATGTTATTAAAGTAAAGGCCAGATATTTATGTTAGAGGTATGGTGGGCGCAGCGGGGTAACATTTTACAGCTCCGAGCTGGATTCCTTCGAGCAGTCTGACAAATTCCTCGAGCGCCCGAGTAAAGTGCTAAGGCGTTAGTTGCAACATCAGGAGGCAACTATGTGTCGAAGAATGTGTTTACGGTGCCAAGAATGGAGCTCCTTAGCGAAGGGGATTCATAACGTAGGGGCTGCCTGTGAGCTACTTAGCAGAGAAATGGCTTCATTATACAATTCCAATGATTACTTAATTCATGCTTCCAAATTAATAATTATTTAATTATTAAAATTGGACAGGTGAACGATCATCGAACATGACTCCAATGTTACTTAATTATTGGACTTATCCAATATTACCAAGTTACCAACTACGTAAATTAACTACTTACATATGTACCTTTAATAGTAAGACTATAACTACGTACTACTCATGCGTATAATATACAATGTGTAACGAAAAGACTTATAATCGATTTAACGACAAAATGGGTGTCGTATTCAAATCAGGAATAAGTAAGAAAATACATTATTCGTCGCAAAAGTGGGTCCGCCTGAACATATAATTATCATCGAAGTGATCAAACAGACGACCATGGTACGGAGCTACGGACTACGAACACGTGTGGGTTCGGTTCGAAACTTTCAAGAATTATTTACTAATATTTTTGATTTTTGATTTAGATTTTCTTATAGATTTAGTTGATTATTCAATAGAAAGTATGTTCATTGCCGATGATTGCAGTCGTGTTTTTTTAAAGAACAATTTTTCTTTATTTTCGAACTGTGCATAAATAAAAGGCAGGCGTGCCAGGCGCGGGATTCGGACTAAATTTCCCTTCCCAAATCCAGAGGACTTGATTTTAAAATATGTATAAAGGAATTCTATGACCATAGAGTTTAAGTTTTTTACACGACTGCCCAAATGGATGGTAAATATACATAAAAAATATAGCCACTAGCGAATACAGAATTTTATAGCGCAATAAGTTAATAATTCAATACTTTACCGAAGAATCCGCAAAGTACTCTGTTGAATTACAGTTTTGTTTTCAAAGAGGTCGTTCAAACAATGTTAGCGATTTAAAATTTTCCGTTACTTACAAGTCCGGGAGAAAGCGTGGAGCTGAAAAATATAGATAATAAGTGGAACATTTACGAATATCTATAATGAACGGCTAGCGGCTTCGAGTTCCGCGATGTAAACATTTCGCAAACGGGACTTTAATCCCGGTCATAAAAGTAATCCGCCCATAAACCTACGCGACGATGGACGACATAAGGGTAGGGATTTACTCTCGAAAAGATCCTGAAGTAATTAAGATAAAATATCAAGAGTTTTTGATTGTAACCGCCGGGAGCAATTCGGCGGCTCGCTCGTTTTTCATTCAGTGCTCATATAGTTAATCCCCGAGCATGCAATAAAGCTCTTAAATTATTTGTGTTCCCGGCAAAATTACCCATATTGAAAATACCCTCTGGTGCCAACAGATCCGTTCCTACTTATGAATAAAGCGTGAAATTTTGTGAGCCTTTTCGAACCTATAAATAATTCTTGTTAAGCCTGATGGACTTAAGAACTGTTAGCTGTATTGATTAGCAATTACTCTACCGAAATTGTTTCGTTTGAATAATTGGCATCGGATTTTATCGAACTATCGAGGGAAGCGAAGCGAAGTCCTTACGTTCAACATCGAGGCTAGGGGCATAAATTTGGTACATTTTGTTTATCGTTATGGAGCTAGAAGGTCAAAACGCGGTTTGATGAGGGCTCTTGCTATACTGGTCAACTTATTTGCAAGAAAGTATGCTATAGAGTAGGCACATTGGTCAATGGTGATGTGTACAAAAGAAACTGGTCGTATTATTAGATGGCAAGGTGGCATATCAAACATTTAGTAGGGCGACGGCTATAGTTATTGGCCCCTCCATAGTAATTAGCCACTCTAAACATGGCATACAGTCTTATTCATTCGAGTTCAATACTCCTATTGCCTTGTTTCTTTCTGCTTTGTTAAGAGTGGCCAATGACTATAGAGTGGCCAATTACTATAGCAGTCACCCTTTCAGGGATCAACAACGATCAGAGTTCTCCATCTTGAATTTCTTCATAATTGGTCTGATCATGACAAGAATTTATAACTGAGGACCCGAAAGGCCTCTTAATACACAGATTGCCTGTCAAACATCAAAAGTATGACCAAAATATCAAGTTTAGTAGATATGTCAAGTTTCATTGGACATTGAATTCAGAAATAGAATGTGATAACGTAAATTATTTTCTGACATATTGTTATTACGTATATTATTATTTTATAACCAAATAATAATATAAGGTTTAATATTAAGTTCATATGTATAAGCGCTATTCGCATACAGAACCCTAATAAACTATTAGAAATATAATTGGCGAGTGGCGTTTTTAATTAAAATGCAATTTTAACAATTTTTAAGTTTTTGTGCCGAATAAAAAGTTACGAGGTAGGTACCTAATGTTTTTGGTTGGTGCATAATTTCAACATGTCGGCGCGTCAACACTGGGACGGGAAAAGGGTTAGAATGAAAAAATAAGCTCGTCCATCACCGCCTCTGTCAACAGGGCTCGCCATCAATGCCGCAAAAACAATTAGTAGGTCAATATTTATTTAATCGCCCCAACCGGTCGCCATGAAAGATTACCCCGACATCTGAACAGATAATACTCGCATAGCTATTGTAATTACTACATATCAAATTTTGGTTCTTGGACAGTTGTAAAATCTGAGAATAAACAGTACTCATTCGAATTTTAGATATAAAACGAATTAAACGTTGCATTGGAAAATGGGAAATTTTAAATTATTTAATCGTACCTGCACTATTGTGTCTACCTAGCTACCTACCTACCTACACTTAATCATTATTTATTTCGTAAAAGATTACTCATTGAATAGCTGCTTAGATTATTTTTAAATTCACTATCATGTGACGTATTCTCAAAGTACTGTACAAGTTCTCTGGTAGATTCCTCAAAGTCTTCTTACTTCAGAAGTGTAACACCCGATATGCAAATAGAAAAAGGCTTTTACTCCCCGCTGTAATATCGAACTTAAGTCAACACACAGACGCGACAAGGCAAGGTGAGCAATTTGCTAGTTATATCCTACACTTAATACGGGGATTCATATTATGTTTCCATTTATAATGAAACAAATTAGGTAATTACCGCGCGTTTGTATTGCAAGCAGGGTTTTAAGATGTCACTTTCGTCGTGAATTATACATTTATGTAAAGTACGAAATATGAAATATTTTGCTTGATCTTGTGTGTATATAATGGCTTAAGAGATCCCTCTTCAAATATCTTGTAATTAGTAGGATTCTAAGAATATTATGATTATGAGCGTTTAATTTAACACATAACAATGTTTTACCGCTTGGAATTCTACCAAAACAATAGCACATTTCCGCAGACATAGCGAAGAGTATTCGAGCACGTTACAGTTGTCACCGAGGGCATTTGGAAAGTTGTCTCTGTCGCATGAAGATGTCGCGGTGGCATTCCAACCGCCCCTCTTTGGCAAGCGCGTGCATAGCTCGACTTGACGAAATTCCGGGCCGACCCGTGAGCAGCAAAACTATTCTATACGGCCCTCAAAGCAATATCCTAGAACCCATTTAAATATTTGTTTTTGATCTTTTGGACGATCGGTTTAAACATAATAGGTATCTATATGTAAGTAAGTATCTATAGCTAATTACCTAAGTACTTAAGTAAATATTTTTTTCTCCAATGTGCTCGAAAATGTTCGACCTTTGCCAAGCTCACCAAATGTTTACTTTTGGAGTGTAAGTTTTTCGACCGCTTTAGCCGCCTCACCTGCTTGATTTCTGGTTTCGGTGAGGTGGGATGGGGCCAGTGTGTATGTCTACACATGTAGCGTCCCACACTAGCATCCTTCCCCTAAACTCCATGGAACCAGGGACACCGTCCGGTCTCTTAAATACGAATTGCCATTTCCTGGCCTCTGCAATAATATGTTTGTATAGTAATATTGTGTTGTGTTGTGCACTATTATGAAATACAAGTTTAAAACGCTCATTGCTGAAAATCGATTTTATTTGACTTTATTTACACTAAACAGATATCGTCCAATATCATGAGAATTGTATGTTTCTCATGATATTGCACCTTATAAAAACTAGCACGAGATCCAAAACAAGAAGTGTACACATCATGTTTTACAATTAAGCTGAAATGTTACAAATTAATTTAACACCATATCATAGCAAGCTACAGTGATGAATATTATCAGAGAACCTATAACTATCTAAACATTATAATATAAGAAAATTCTTTTTGTGATTGTAAGTATATACATACAGATTGGTCCCGTTTTTGTCAAAAAGCAGTTCTGATGATGGGATCCATGAGGAATCGAGGGAACTCCTCAAATGTTAAAGGCATACATATAGTGATTTTAGTATTGTCATCAACAAATCAAGCACTTACATTTAAAAAAGTGACATTTGATGAAGAGAACCTGCTGATAATGATCAGAACGAAACTCTTCAATGACGCATAGTTCACGTTTGGCGATTTGTCCTCTTCGTTATGTTTGTTAAGCAAGTTAGGTTATCAAGAAACATTTTTGTCAAGCTCGAGTTCTGATGATGGGATCCATGAGGAATCGAGGGAACTCCTCAAATGTGAAAGGCATACATATAGTGATTTTTGTATTTTTATCAACAAATTCAGCATTTCCATTTTAAAAAGTGACATTTGATGAAGTGGAACTGCTGATGATGATCAGAATGGAACTCTTTAATGACGCATAGTTTACGTTTGGCGATTTGTCCTCTTCTTTATGTTTGTTAAGCAACTTAAGTTTTTAAGACATATTTTTGTCAAGCTCGAGTTCTGATGATGAGACCCACGAGGAACCGACGGAACTCCTCAAATGTGAAAGGCATACATATAGTAATTTTTGTATTTTCATCAACAGATCCAGCATTTACATTTAAAAAAGTGACATTTGATGAAGTGGAACTGCTGATGATGATCAGAATGGACCCGGACCGAACTCTGACCCAAACTTGGACCCGGACAGCCGGACACGGACCCGGACTCGGATCCGGACCCAGACTCGGACCCGGAAATGCTACTAGAAAAGTGGGTTAGGTTGGTGGGTGGGTTTTGAACTGCGATTCTCACAGAAAAGAAATGCTATCAGAAAAGTAGGTTAGGTTAGGTTAGAGCTGTGACCCTTACAAAAACGAAATGCTACTAGAAAAGTGGGTTGTTTTACCTCCTTTTCTACATAATTAGGCCAAATATGCTGTCTTTTTCATTTCATTATCTGAACTCTAAGAGTGCACCATCAACAATAAGTGAAGTTTCAGCGGCATCCCCCATTGAAGTCGGTTTTTTTTTCTTAAAAATTATTAATAGTACATTTCGATGCTAGTGCGGAAAGCATGTCATTACTTCACGCGTACCGAGATCTCGTGGCAAGACTCGGGACGAGTCAAGAATGACATTTCCGCACGTGTATCGAACGACGTTTTTTAATACAGTTGCGAGAAAATAAGAAAAACAACAAGTAAGGAATTCGAAACTTTTATATTATTAATTCTGTGACATCATTGACATTGACATTATGAAGAGGTGTTTTTTAGCTGCGTGTTATTATTATTGAACCCAATTCAATTAAAGTTTTTTTTTTTAATGCAAAGATGTTCTCTAGTAAAGCAAATGGCCTCTGTATACGGGATTTACCGACGTAACGTCTTCTGTGAGTTGCCGCCAGTTAGGTATCACTGACCGTCTGAAATAGCTATTTATGCAACAAGTGCGGAAAGTGTATGATCCCCGACGAATTTTATTCACGAGCGAGCAAAGCGAGCGAGTGTATAAAGGAATACGAGTCGGAAATCATCTTTACGCACGTGTATCATTCAATGTTTTACTATGCATTGTGCGAGTAAATAAAAAAACATATCATGGCAAATAAGTTTATTATTAAAAGGAGTGTTTTAAATCGATACGAGTTGCAAATTACCTATTCGCAAGTGTATCGTACAACGTTTTACAGTACATATGGCCCTTTAAACTTTCGACATATGCACGAAAAGTGCTCTTTTCCGCACTAGTGCGAGAAAGTAGCACCATATGTACTGTAAAAAAAAATTGAAAACAAAAAGCACTAGTGCGGAAAAGTAGTACTTTCCGCATGATATGGCTCCGTAGGAAACGCACTTTTCGAGCACATGCATTGTAAAGTAATTTGCTACAATGTTGGGTTCACGTTTATGTTGGCAATGTCTAGTATCCGCGAGCATTGGAATAATTTTTATAAACATCATATTAGTGGTTTTTGCTGACCAATGAAACTTTCGTAAAAATATATAAAATGATGTAGTGAAAAAACACCAAACGAAGCTTCTAGCCGGCGACTAGCGACGTGACGTCGTTTTGGCGCAGTTCAAAATGCAAGCCGGCGACCAGATCGATTGCATAAATTTTAATATTAGTCGTGGCATGGCTCGCTAGCATCCTGCTCGCGTACTGGATTGGAAACTGATTACAATTAATTACCATTCATCTGATAAGCTATTCGACGCTCTAATAATCAAATGGAACTGTTGCATTACCTTCCAAGACTGTTATCGAACGAGCGAGCGAAGCGAAGCTAAGTTTGTACGTACATTCAACTTCCAGGTTAGGGGCCCGGTATTTAGAAGATTTCTGATAGTTGGTTCAGCGATAACTAGTACATTATAAATGAAATTAGGTAAGCGTAGATAAGGCTATTAATTTTTTTTGCTTCCAACACGAGCAGGATCGATCCAGAGGTTATGGAGCTAGAAGCGATTTGATGAAGACTCCTGCTATGCAAGTTCACTCGTTTACAAGAATGTACGCGTGGCCATAGTATAGGTACCTAGGTATACATCTACCTAAGTATAGGGAGGTGGACCGTTGTCTGGTCAATGGTAGTGTGTACACTGGAAACTAGGCGTGTTAGGTAGCATATACAAAACATTAGTTAGTAGGTGTAAGTGATGTTATGATGTAACCTTAATTATAAAATGTATGTATATGACTTTACAATCAATGAATTAAATGAAATAAGTATTACTGTTTAGTTTGAAATCAAGATCTGAGGTTGTGCGGAATACATTTTTAAATACAAAACGGGGGTCCACAATAGACAAAGTTCACCATCTTGAATTTCTTCATAATTAGTCCGGGGACTTAGCTTGCCTAATAAGATAAAAATCTTTGATAAAGAACGCCAATCGAAACGCCAATATACGAGTATGTAGTATGGAAATAAGCAAAGGGCGGCAGACGGATGCAATATAGTGACGAAAGCAGAATATGGATAAGACTTAATTAATTTCGAGTAATATTTATGTTTTTTTATTTATTAAAAATATAATGCATGGTGACAGACGTCCAAATGATGTTGAAATATCACTTTACGAATATGTAGATGCATTTTCCCTGTATAAATGGATACGATATTGAATTATAAACTCAATGGACTGAAATTATGTAATGGAGCATATTCCACGGGCTGTCCCGTACAGACGCATATTATTTTCTGTGTTGCGACTTTTTTTCGGCATTTAAAGCAGGCGATTGTTTTTCTGTGCATATTTTTGACCATTTCTCATAGTAAACTCTTATACCTGCAAATCTTCATAAAATTGGCGTTTGTACGGGACAACGGTAGACAATTTAATGGAATGCTCCAATAACAATATAGACAGAATATTATTTTCACTTCTCATGCTCGTAAAGTTCGACTTTGTCGTGCGTACACGACATAAAGTTGCTAATTATGTTCTAGACTCTAGAACATAATAAGCAAGGTCTAGACGTAGCAATAAAGTCCAAAATCTGCCATACAAACTGCCAGTCCTGCCGACGCGCTTCCGACCGGTCACTCCGGTGCCCCGTGCCCCCGACCGGCCCGAATACAATTTTCCTTAGTCTTGAATAAATACGGTAAAATAACCTACAATCCATATCCATCTACACTATATATCCATACTAATATTATAAATGCAAAAGTCTGTCTGTCTGTCTGTCTGTCTGTGTGTTACCTCTTCACGCTTAAACCCCTGAACCGATTTAGTTAAAATTTGCCATAGACATAGTTTGAGTCCCGGGGAAGGACAAGATAATTTTTATGCCGGAAAACATCCCTAAAGAGACTGAACAGGGGGGTGAAATTGAGAGATTTAATGAATTGTCTGATAATTGATGTCAAGCAATTAAGCTTATTTGAATGATTGCTATTACATACAATATATTATTATTATATTATCCAGGCGCTAAACTTACTCTAGCTGCTGTTACTGATTCCACGCAGACGAAGTCGCGGGCAAACGCTAGTAATTTTATAAATACGAAGTGTGTCTATCTGTCTGCCTGTCTGTCTGTTACCTCTTCACGCTTAAACCGCTGAACCGATTTAGTTGAAATTAGGTATACAGATAGTTTGAGTCCCGGGGAAGGGCATAGGATACTTTTTATCCCAGAACCCAACCCTTGAGGCGGTGAAAAGGGGGGTGGTAATTTGTATGGGGAATCAATAATAAATGCTTTTGTAAATAGTGTTTACTCGTAGAGAAAAAGTATTGCATACAATAGTGATATAATCAAGCTTTTCAATCTCGTACCTTACACGGTAACGGTACTCGACTAAAAAGCTCTCTATTAATAATCACGATTGTACAAAATACATACTATTCTTTACGTTTAGCAACTGTCGATGAACGATTATCATCAGGGTGCTGATCATGAAAAAATTGGTAAAAGTGGCGTTCGGATTCAGTCATGTCAAAAATTCGGGCAGCAACATCAATTTTGATATTTGCGGCAGTAATGCAGTCGGCAGTATTGTCGTAATGCAATACTGCTGCAGTAATGCTGCCGACTGCAATACTGCCAGTAATATCAAAAAGTCATTAATTACGATAGTCCTTACAAACAGGTAAAGGAAAAATTCAGCGTCTCAGGTGACACTCCAATTCGCGACTCAACGATACCAGCCCGCCGCCGCTCTATCAACAGAGCCGTACTGAGACATAGGTAGCCATTGACAGCGAACATTTCCACCATGAGTTTCCTATAGTTTATGGAGGTTTATTGTTGAGTGAAGTTTGGGTTAGACATGAAAATATTAAATCGTCACTTACTTGACTCATCATAGGGTCCGTGTTAACTTGACACATGTAGGTGCCAGAGTCCTCCGGATCCACATTGCTGATGTACAGCTTCCAGGTGTTGTGACCGTTATGAGTGACGGATAACCGTGGGTTCAGCGTCACCATGTGGGTGTGTATCGCTAAGATTGTCTTTGTGTCTGACTTTATCCACGCCACCTAAAAAAGATTGATATAAAGTACAAAAGATACTTAAAATAAATTATAATAAAGATACCTACAATGTCTCATGTGACACCGCACTGAAGCCGGTACCGTACCACGATTCTTATATAATATTTGATAGGTTCGTGTTCCATAAGTATTTAAAAGAAGAAAGAAAGACGTACAATAAATGAATGGAATCACACACGCTGGTAAAATATGTACCTAGTATGAAGATAAAAAATATACATACAATACGGAGCTATGAATTTCATATAGATACAGGACTGTGTAAGTGTGTATGTACGTATGTGGCCTCTCTCCACGGTACGAAACAATGTCTAAAATTAGTTGGAATTCTGAGTAACACCATAGAGAAATAAGTAAGCTGGTAAATGGTAAAACTTAGGTTTTACATTAACGGTAAAGCCTTTGGCTACGCACGGAGTACCGAGAATTGCCCTTTAAAGATTTGTAATTGTAATTTTATCCTGAGATCCGCCCGACACGTTTTGATTTCAAAAAGTTACCTACTTACTTTAGTTTGCGATAAAACGTACACGTATACAGCACGCTTTCAAAACTGAAATGCTAAGAAACTTTCAGTGGAGTTTGTTTTGAAGTTTCTGAACATATTCCTACATCCGTTCAGTATATTTATATACATGGAATAAAGACAATCTTAACATTAATACCAATTTAAGTTTCTCATCTTTTTATTAGGTAGGTACTTGTAGTTCTCGTTCACAATTTCTATGAATTGTGGTCAAAATGGATAAAACCACAGACTGTGAATATGCTTTTAAATAAGCGGTTTTGACTCATTTACACTATTAGTGGCGATAATTGCTACAACTGTTCCAAATTTTAGGTATCTACGTCAAAAGTTCTGTGAGAAAAACGCATTTAACTGATTTGCAAGACCGAAGAGATCCCATAAGTGTCCCGTGAACAAAGTTTTGTACGGAACACTAAAAATGATATTCTACCGAGTTGAGTAAGTAATAGACTCTAAGACTAGTAAATCCTGATTCAAAGATGGTAAAAATTAGTAAAAAGTACACCGCTGTCAACCAATTTACATTATTTCAGTCCCCACTTACCCTACTTGAAGGTATGTACTACAGTAATGTACACACACTGACACACACACACACACACACACACACACACACTTTTTCTTTTAAATAAATATTCTTATTCTTATTATTCTTAAAATACCTAGTGATAAATATAGTGATTGCCCCCGAAATTGAAGCCGAGGGATCTGACGATAAAATGAACTTCACATTTTTTCGGTTTATTCGTCGAAACGTATTATGTTTCTAAATTATAAAATAAAACTATGAAAACGGATTATATCGCGTATATTGAATTTATAACACATCCCGACGTTTCGAACCCTTTACAGCAAAGCAGCCTTTTTGTAAAGGGTTCGAAACGTCGGGATGTGTTATAAATTCAATATACGCGATATAATCCGTTTTCATAGTTTTATTTCATGAGTAACTATCACGGTAACCGAAGACAATATTTTCTAAATTATAGTTACCATTTTGTAAAAATACTAAATATTATACATATGTTTATATTTTTTAATATTCTAATTTATTTTAACGAGATTAGGTGCAAAGGACATAACAGTAAAGTAGAAATAAACTTAAAAATTATAATATTCTAAACTACAATTAAACTTAAAGTAAAGGCTTCATAAATAAAAAACGTCCCCCAAGTCACTGCCGATGGGCCAGTGTGCCCAGAAGACTGGCCGCATTGCCACGTTGGATGGCAATGCTTATCCTTTGAGCAAAATACTGACTAGCCCTCTGGGTCACCTGTGGCGTCTATAAGGCGCGTCGCTAGGTCTTTGTAAAGCCGACGCGCGCTTGGTCCCCACGGCCCCAGCGTTTCGACCCCAAACGCCTCAAAAATATACGCCACCCTAGGCAGTAGCTACACTGCCTAGGGTGGCGTATTTGCGGCGTTTGAGGTCTTCGGCCGCGGACGCGTCACTGCTGGTGGCCGGAAGGTGGGACGGCGCGAGGGTGTCAACGCAAGTGGCATTCAAACTAGAGGCCGTCCCAACCTCCAAGGCACCAGAGTCATGCCGTCGGGTCTCTTGCCATCGTCCCTTGCCAAACCAACGGGCTCGAGGATCGTTGATGCTGGCGTGTCGGGTTATGCGGCCGGCGCTTCTGCCACAAGACAATCCATGATGTCCATGGGTGTCTACCATGGCACCACAGCGACAGCGATGGGGGACGTTAGTTATAGTCCCTAAACGCAAACAGGGGTCGTAGCACGGTACGCTTATCACCATGCCTGTCACGTTCTAACAAGTATGTGAGTGCGAAAGTGACGGACTTAGTGATAGGGGAACCATGCTGCGCGGGCAGGTCACGCCAGTAGAAATGTAGAATTGTCTATTGGGGTGCCTATGGATGGTGAGGGTAGAGCTTGCAACCACAGACCCGAGTCCCACTCTGCAGTGGCAAGAAGACTAGCTCGATATGACGGCAGATCGGCTCGTCCCATTGCCTCTGCGAGCAGGGATTGTCAGGTGGGTATGTGTTGCCACAGGTTAGCGACCAAACATTCTTGGTCTCGGTGCAATGTCCCGAGAGAAGGGGTTAAAATGCTCGAAATCAGGCTTTGAGCGCTATGCACCGAGGACAAGAATGCTGGCAGCGAAACACTGGAAATTTTGCGGAATTATGTTTTTAAATTGATGATGAATTTCGTACTTAACATAAAGTTAATTTTTTACTTTTTTATCTAAGACGTAATTGATAAAGTCTTACTTATTTTTTTTTATCAATTTCAAGGCATTTTCCCATTGCGAATATAAAAACAAGACTAATAGCAATACCTATAAAGAATAAAATGAATTGAAATAAAAAATAGGCATTTTTTTTCGTTTTTGGTCATAATTTCGTAGGACTTTATTTAATAATTGTACATTGGTATGAATTTATGAAATGGTTGGTTGTAGAAATTTGAAGAATGTACGTAATGTTATTAGAGAGCTACATTGATATTAGCAGGCATCGTAAACTGCGAGCGAAATCCATTGACTTTGACTTGACAACAACTCTAGTACTTCAATGAATTTCGCTCGCAGTTTACGATGCCTGGATATTAGTTTCTAAATGAGAGTCAAAGTTATTAAATATATTACACAAATTGTTGAGCTTGACATCTTATATAAGATGTCAAGCTCAACAATTACTTATTATTAATTGTTGAGCTTGACATCTTATATAAGATGTCAAGCTCAACAATTACGTTGTCAACATCGAAAATGTTCTAGAATTTATTTTAGACATCGAATGATCCCAATCTCTAGATTATTAGTAAGTATAAACCATACTAATAGTAAGGTATAAACCATAAATGTAACTAAAGGTACCCCATTGAGACGACCACGCCTCCACAAACGTACCCCTCTGCCAACAAACTGTCTTGCAGTTTGGCAGAAAGAGAAAATGCAAATAGGGTTTATTTCGCCAGAATAAATGATTTATTTAATTATTTATTTTATTTATTTACCTAGTCCTCATTCATCCCAGGGGATCGACATTCAAGAAAATATTTATGCTTAATTTAATGTAGGTACCTATATTAAATTAACCATAGCTATAACCGTTCGTGCGATTGTTTTTTCGAGACCTGTTTTAAGACGATAGTCGCTGATTTGTCCTTGAGCGTATCAGCGTCTCTGTACCCGCACCCTGCTCACTGCGATCGTACGTGAATTTCGCCTCGCGGCACCACAACGAGGTTCAAGGAATACTATATACTCGTATTTGTGTATCTTTTGCAGATATTTTGCCGTTTGAGTATGAGTAGATTATGCGTTTAGTGGAGGTCGTAAATTATAATAAAAATATATTCCCTTGTGCATTATACTTTACAAGCCTCAATTAGTTAATTTGTGTTTTATCTGTTTCTTCCAAATAAATACCGAAGTCAATTTGACAGATTAAGATTTATAGCTAGACCCTGGTATGTACTAAATTGAAGCGTACAGTGTGTTTATTTTACAGTATTTTTTTTATCCGTAATAAATATAGTATTTTATACAATCGTGATATAATAGAGAGCTTTTCAGTCGAGTACCGTGTTTAAGCAACGAAGCTTGCCGAGTTGCTTAAGTTAAGGTACGAGATTGAAAAGCTTGATTATATCACTATTGTATACAATACTTTTTCTACGAGACAAAAAAATAATTCTTTCAACTAGTAGAATCATATAGGTAAACAAACCAAAAGTATACAGCTATACGCGAGCTGCCGCAGCCCGCGATACCTTCATACTCGTACGCGCCCCGGCCGCCGGGCCTAGCGCCCCCGGCGGGTTGGTCAACGACACCTCCTCGTAACTCATGAGGCCCTGGTACCTGCTCCTTGCTAAATTCAATTCTAAGACAGTTTTTTTCTCGATTTTGGCCACCGTAGCCTATGGAGACTAACAAGCAACGCTAAGCAGTTTTCGTAGGGTATGAATGTTGCTATATGGAGGGTGTCACATGCGCGTTTCTGACGTATGAAGCAATTGTTTCTACTCCAACATAAAATAAAATGTTTTTTCACATCACCTATTCGAAAAGGGAACTTTTCTTCCCTGCTAGGAGGGATCAAAATGGCACTTCTCTGTTAAAGGACATTTTGTTGCCAGTATGAAATATTGACACAAAGACATATGAAATTAGTATGCATATAATCGATTACA
Organism: Cydia strobilella; assembly: GCF_947568885.1. NCBI lineage: Eukaryota > Metazoa > Arthropoda > Insecta > Lepidoptera > Tortricidae > Cydia > Cydia strobilella. The sequence continues at coordinate 11,227,386 of NC_086042.1, read as the reverse complement.
ATTTCTTTATAATCGATTACGTGCATACAATTTTTCTAACTTAAATAATATTTGTTGTAATTGTAAACAATAAATGTAATTAGCGTATTTTAAATTAATTAATAGCATATTCAAATTAAGTAAATTAATTAATTAGCGTAATATTTACAAAGAAACGTAAAAAAACATTAGTTTAATAATTTAATTTTTATTTTGACATTTTAGGTCTCCTTAAACGCAGGCATACTAAATTTAAAAAGTTTTGTACAAATATTTCACAAAGCATAATTATGCGGTTCTGTATTGTGTATAAATTTGTAAATAAAGTTTAAATCAATAACTTTATAATAATAAATATTAGTGATATCAGTCTTCTTAGTGTTCTTCCGAAGTAATGGGTAAGTTGTTACCAGCTAATTTGTTACCAGAAAAATCTACAAAAATAATGTACTTGATTTTCATTGTATCATTTTAGGTGTTTGCTGCTATCTTTGAAAATATATTAGGTACATAATTATGAGCTGTAGGTACTTTTAATTTGTCAGTACAGTCACGTCTGAAAATATCGATACGGACAAAGATAGTGCCAGAAGTATGTATCTATACTAAGGTCGTGTATACATATTTTTGTCACTTTGTCCGCATAGATCTTTGCTTAAAATAATAATGTTTTGAAACCTAATATATGTATGTAATTTCCTCATAAGTGATGTGAAAAGCAGTATGTGTCACATGGTAGCAAAATTATTTTCACCTTGGGCGTTAACACTTGAATCCCTCACTACGCTCAGGATTCTATGTTAGAATCCCTCGCTACGCTCAGGATTCTATTATAAAATCCTTCGCTTCGTTTAGGATTCAATTGTACGCCCTCGCCGTAAATATATCATTTTGCTCCCTTGTGACACAATCTACTATTGTTGGCCAACCAATCACAAAACAGATGCGACGCAGCGTGTTTAAGTAGGCTAATTTGCATTAAACAAGAAATATAAAGAAAAATAAGTTCTATTTTCAAAATTTTTATACTTGACTAAACCGTATCGATAAAATTCTTATGCTTGAGTCGGAAGTGCCATAGACTATCCAACGTTGAAAAGAGTAAGGTTGTAAGACAACTTTTTCTTCTTATTATACTCGACGAGTAGAAAAAATATAAATAATGTCATTAATAGTTAACTTATAAAATTAAGTATCTACTACCTAGTCTACCTACATATAAAATTTTGGGAATTGTTACCTACCTATTAGTGTTAAATAGTATTATGTATTTTTCGAAGTTCCAAGTTTTCTCAAATATTACGTGGGAATATCATTATTATATTACAAGTGCGCCACAACCAAATCAGCACTCTGCAGTTATTTAGTTTTTGGCCAAAATAACTCCGATATAGTGGTTAACGGCTATGTATGATGAACCCCCATGAACGTCAGCTGCCGCTCCGTTGGTGGGTTGAGGAATGGCAGCCAGCGAAACACGCAAAAAAAATTTTCATAGCCTCCAGCTTGATACTTTGTCAGATGATAGTTTAGATGCGAATGTGAATAAAAAAATGATCAGCCGGTTGTATCTTGGTGGACTGTCAGCTGGTCACATGAACATGTAAAAAAAAATATTTTCAGTCATCGCATCCCATTTCATATACTTTGTCAGATGGTAGTTTAGAATTTAGATGATATTGTTAATAAAACATATCGTCGGCCGGTTGTATCGCAGTGGAAAGACCGTCAGCTGTTAAAACATTATTGTTAGTTTAAAAATAATTTTAATTTATTCAGCCGTTAAGTAGAAATAACCAATGTTAGCCGAAAAATGGCCCGTTGTAGGTATTATTTTAAAGTTAAATGTTATAATTATTGAGCAATAAATGAAGATTCATATTTTTTTCATATTTTTTTTGTTTACCCATTTAGAAGAAATACGCTCTAGACAGTAACATCAAGTATATAGTTTCTGAATTAAAGAGAATATTTACCGTTATAATAATTTACCACTTCCACGAAATGCAAGGTCTATTCGTATCTGAACAAGCAAACATTTGTAAAATACGAACTATTGCATTATAGCATAAGTACTCGTATTATCGTTGCGGTGGTAAGTAGTACGTTTGATTTTTTCCTTTCGCCTTAATTTATAGTTTCGCCAAAAAAAATACGACAGGCCGTTTTAGTCTTTTTACTAAACGGCTTAATCAATTGTAAGGGTCATTATTTATAAATAGTCTATATTTGGATTATGGAACCAAATCAACTTTCTGCAGTTATTTAGTCTTTGGCCACAACAACTCCAATTTTATTGCACTTGGGCTCAGCACAAGCATACAGAGTACAAGAAAGGCACGGAGCGACGGGCGACACAGCCTCCTAGTCTCAAAGCTAGCACACGACTGCCGGCCAGCAGACAACGCTTTTTTCGAGCTACATACGCACGAAATGTTGAATAATATTCGATTTCTTAATAAAAAATATTATTATTTAACATTATGAAACATTGCATTTGTAGTGCCTGTTAAAACATTTATTTAAGGTTAAAAATAACTTTAATCGAATAAACCGTTTAGGAGATATAAGCAAAGTTAGTCGCAAAACGGCCTGTCGTCATGTTCCTTTTATAGAGAAACTGTAAGTAAAATATAAGAAGTCAAACGTTAGGAATGTTATACATAAAATGTAGATTTATATATGTTTTTTTCATAATTTTTTGTTTAACCGTTAAGAAGATATATACTCTAGAAAGTAAGAGTTTGCGGCCAAAAATAGCGACTAGCGCTCATTTCAAGTTAGGAACTTTTTTTTAAATTGTATGGAATTTGTTTTTCGCCTAACCTAACCTTACTTTTATAATAATCAAAACAACTACATAACTATGGTTAATAAACATCTAATTTTATACTTTATTTCAAGATCGCTTCGTGTCTAACAGCATGTAAGGCATATTCTTTAGCGCGTTGTTTGTCAACATGATCGAAACTTACTTTATACTTGCCCAGCCTGTTAACAGTACATGTGAAGTACACCTCCCTGCCCTGTGCTACCGTTAAATTTTCCAAGGGTGACAGGAACTCCGGCTCCTTTTCATTATACCCCGATACTTGCAGCTGGCCTGTGAAAAATGAATTTCATTGAATTATTATTGAAAAGTTTAAAGTGAAAGCTTTTGTGGTAGGTACGAGTTTTTAGCTCAAAGTGCAGTCCCATTTCCCATCCAAAAGAATTCATGAAACACGCCACGGATGTACATTATAGCTTAGCCTTTTCGCCGCCACGTCAATGAAGTAATAAAGTGTCATCAACGCCATGTCAAAAATTGCACGTAGATAATCCGTATAACATAATTATGTAGGGTACACGGAAAGAACATATCGTCACTGTTTTCGGAAAATGATTATTTATTATTTTTGGTGGTAAAAATTATATTTTATGTTAACTTTTACTTTATCTGGTGATCAGTTAAATACCAGCCATTAATTAATATTGCCTTCGGTTACCGCGATAGTTACTCATTAAATAAAACTATGGAAATTGTCGCGTATCGCGTAGGTATAATGAATTGTAATTTTAATAGAGGTAAATATATATTTTTAGAATTTTTTTCTCAGTCACCCGTTAACCACGAACGCTGTAAAGGGTTCGAAACGTCGGGATGTATTATAAATTCATTATACGTGATATAATCCGTTTCTATAGTTTTATTTCGTTAATTAATTATTTAAACTCCGTGGCTTGCACGCCACAGTACGCTTCTCCAATAAGCTTTCGACATAGCAGGACGCAGGCTTTAGCGTCTGCCGATGCCGATGCCGGCTAAGCCCTGTGATATACCACGCCCGATTCGGTTTCGGCGTTTGGCATTCCAGCGATTAGAAACATACTGGAACCGAGAAAGGTTGGTTAAAAAGGGTCACACTAAATGTCCCATACTGCGACATCAAAACGATTGATGGCACCGTGAGGGAATCTGAGGATTTTAGAACACGTAATATATTTGTTCAATTTAGCTAATGCTTAAGGTCCGTTGGAAATAAACATTTAGCTTAAAGCCGAGAGCCATACGGCAGTCTAATAAAATTGATTTTCGTATTGGCTTTCTACTAGATAAATACCTACCTATTTGTACCTAAAAGCTAAACAATAATATATATCCAACAAATATACATAGCTGTCTCGACGCCAACTACGAGTTCGTAGCCTTTGGCGTCGACGTACACGTGGGCTCCACAAGGACCTCGGCAGGCAATTAAGAGAAGCAACAGGAGACCCTCGCGCCGGCAGCTTTCTTTTTAATTCTAATCAATTTTATTTTATTTTAAATTTTATTTATTTTTTAATATAATCATTATTTTAATTAATTTAATTTTTTTATAAGTGGTGATCTCATTGTCAAAGTCAAATTTATATAACGTTATGATTAATATACTTTCTATAGAACACGCTGTATCCAAGTCGAAGTAAACCTTCTAAAAATACATAACACAGGGGCATCCAAGTTGATGTCGTTTATTTCGATTTCAGGAAAGCATTCGATCGCGTAGATAATGATGTGTTGCTGAAAAAGCTGTATGAAATTGGCTTCTCTCCCAGGATGATGTCTTTTTTCGCAAACTATCTACGTGATCGGCAGCAATATGTTCGACATGAATGCTTCGTCTCGGCCCCTTATCACACTCGATCTGGGGTCAGTCAGGGCTCCATATTAGGACCTTTCCTGTTCGGAATAATGATCAATGACCTCCAGTCGGTTCTCAGGTCATCTCAATGTCTCCTTTACGCTGACGATCTGAAGTTAGTGTACGGTGTGGAGCAGAGAACTGATTGTGAGTCATTGCAGGAGGACATCAACTTGGTCTACCGATGGAGTGTACAAAACAAACTTCTTTTTAACTCTGCCAAATGCTGTGTTTGTAGTTTTAGCCGTGCGCGTGATCCAATAATTGCGAATTACGAGCTGGGACCCAAGCCCATAACTCGTGTCTTCTCGGTTAAGGATCTTGGAGTTGTCTTCGATACGCGCCTCACGTTTCACGAGCACCTGTCATCACTTGCTAAGGACTGCTATCGAAGACTAGGCTTTCTGATTCGCAACATGCGTGACTTTAAAGAGCCATTCGCACTGAAACTGGTCTATAACGCCTTGGTTAGAAGTAAGTTGGAGGCCTCGTCGGTCGTGTGGCACCCACATGAGTTCAAAAAGCCTTTTTAAGATCCTTGTTCAAGAAATTTACGGGTATTACCCGTTTCTGTACCCAACCAAATTCTTGTTAGGGACCCTCGGTTACAACTCGTTAGAGGTCAGGCGAAACTTTTCTTTATTGCCTACGGCTTTACGGGTCCTGCGTAGCGAGTCAGACTGCCCAGAGCTGGTGTGCGGCCTGGTACGACTGTTTGTCCCTGACCTTCCCAGGATGGCTCTCAGGCCCCGCCGACGCGACTTATTGGCAGTGTCGGCGGCTCGCACTGTGTCGCGTAAGAACTCGCCACTTCTTCGTGCTCTCACACTATTGAATGCACTCCTGACATCAGCTACTGACTGCGATATGTTTGCGTGGCGATGGACGGCTGTGTGCAGTGAATGTCTGAGGTTTTGTGAGAGGATGGATGATAGGTGCTCAACTGTAATAATTTAGTGTTGTAAATATATCATAGTACTAGTTGTAATTTAAATGTAATTAACTCTCATGGCGCATTAGTTTTACTCTGTAATGTCATGTAAATGTGTTTTCAATAAATAAATAAATAACTTATGTGTCAGCTATAGAGGTTATTGTATGTCGTCTTAGTATTATATATATTAATAACGGGTCACTCATGTATTTTAAGTCGAAAAACGCTCGACATGTTTCACTCCGTACCGAGGAGTGTCATCAGGAGCTTGCGTTGACGTTGACAGATTGGCGCGGACTGCGGGCCTGATGACTCAGGCCTGGCGGCAGGGGGGGCGAGAAACTACGCTCGTTTACGGCATTATCGTTTAGGGCTGCGGCCCGCAGTCTGCGCCGATTCGTCACCGTCAACGCAAGCTCCTGATATTATATTATATATTAGAGGAACTATACGAAGGAACAAATCTTAACGGCGACATATTGAAGGAAAAAGAAAATGTCCCGGATGACCTCAAAGGCCCGAGCATACTCTGGAGAGAATTCGAGAATGCACTGGAAGCATTAGCAGATAAGAAAGCGCCAGGAAAGGATAATGTGCCAGCGGAGCTCCTAAAATGTTGCGGCCCGGAAGCTAAAAAATAGCTGTACAAGCTAATATCAACCGTTTACGACACAGGGCATGTACCAGAAGACTTCTCGACTAGTAAAACAATTGCCAATTCTAAAAAAGGTAACGCAGTGGAATGTGGAAACTACCGAACGATTAGTCTGCTGTCACATGCTTCAAAAGTTCTCTTAAAAATCATACAGAACAGGCTCTACCCAAAAGTAGAAGAAAATATTAGCGACGATCAGTTTGGGTTCAGGAAGAACATAGGAACACGTGAAGCTATTTTGGCTTTACGCAATATTATTGAAAGACGCCTTGACCTTAACAAAAACACATACATCTGCTTCGTAGATCTAGAGAAGGCATTCGACAACGTCGAATGGAACCAACTCTTTGACCTCCTGAAACGCAAACACATAGATTGGATGGACAGGAGAGCAATTGTAGAACTTTACAAGAACCAACTGACAGAAGTGACAATAGAGGATGTAACTAAAACTGCAAATATAAAGAAGGGAGTAAGGCAAGGATGTAGTCTATCATCACCATTGCTGTTCAACCTATATATAGAGGAAGCTATGCAAGACATCAAAGAGTGCACTAAAGGAATAAGTTTCAATGGAACAGCTATACACTGGATCAGATTCGCCGATGACATTGCTCTTATGGCAGACACAGAAGAGACGCTCCAAGTAAATATACAAAAAATGGACGAAATTTTCCGAAAATACAACCTTAGAATAAACGTCAAGAAAACAAAGGTTCTGGTGACAAACAAAACCAAATCTCCCAGAGTAAACATCGCTCTCAACTCGGAAAGACTACAACAAGTTAACACATTCACTTACTTAGGAAGCATCATCGAGGAAAAAGGCAGAAGCGAGAAAGAAATAAGAACTAGAATAGCAATGGCAAAGAAAGCCTTTACTTCAAATAGACATATTTACAACAGCAAAATCCACATAAACATAAGGAAAAACATAATTAAAACCTACATTTGGAGCACCGCCCTCTACGGATGCGAAAGTTGGAACATCACAACACAAGACCGCCGTCATCTGGAAGCATTCGAAATGTGGTGTTGGCGCAGGATGCTCAAAATCGGCTGGACAGAAAAGCGCACCAACCATGAAGTTCTAGAGAAGGCAAAAGAGAAAAGACAAATAATGCACGCCATTGAAAAACGTAGAGCTAAATGTATGGTCACATACTCCGACACGAAGGGCTAAACAAAATTATACTGGAGGGTAGAATTGAGAAAGGAAGAGAAAGAGGAAGACCTAGAATATCATACATGACACGGATAGAAGAATGGTGCTGTAGCCATTCATACCAGAAGGTGAAAACGAAAGCCCAGAATAGGCTGGAATGGAAAATGCTGCAGCGACAGAGGGCCGGGCCCTCTTAATATTGATAGATAGATAGATATTATATTAATAACGGGTCCCTCACGTTTTTTAAGTCGAAAAACGCTCGACATGTTTCATTCCGTACCGAGGAGTGTCATCAGGAGCTTGCGTTGACGGTGACGGACCGGCGCGGACTGCGGGCCGCAGCCCTAAATGATAATGCCGTAAACGAGGGTAGCTTCTCGCCCCTCCTATATAATATGTCTGTGTCTCACGGAAGTTTTGTTACTAAAGTCGCCTTAGTAGCCTACGGTCCAGCTCGGCATTAATTGCAATTGGTAAATAAGTTGCAAATTATTCCACAAATATATGTAGGTATAAATTTTATGTACGCATAGGCTTATTTCTGATCACGTGGCTAGATTAGATTAGATCAGCTTAATATGATCCCAGGAACAATCGCGCCAAGCGGCGCCGCGTTAGACAAGTGCTTACTCACGTGACGGAAGTATCAGAGTAGTATCACTAATCATTTCATATTATAAAAATTCCGTATGCTATTTTCATTCATTTCACGGCACTTTTTGACTCCACATATTTCTCAATTTTTAGCGTACCCAAAGGGTAAAAACGGGATCCTAATATTACTAAGACTCCACTCTCCGTTTGTCCGTCTGTCTGTCACCAGGCTGTATCTCATGAACCGTGATAGCTAGACAGTTGAAATTTTCACAGATGATATATTTCTGTTGCCGCTATAACAACAATTACTAAAAAGTACGGAACCCTCGGTGGGCGAGTCCGACTCGTACTTTTGGTTTTTGTAACACGGCATATTATATGTGGGGTGGGCCACATTTTTCAAACTAACTTTATAAGGCAAGTGTATACATTTAATTACATTTTTCTTTTCGCGTCGCATCAATATCAAATTGAGCTGCGGTCGACAGAGTGTCATTATCCTGCCCGCATTTATTAATTCCCATTTGGGGGTACCCAGCCGCTCGGCCGGCTTGATTTCATTGAAAAATTACCCAAACAGCCACTAAAGATTTGAATCAGTCAAACGTAAAACCGTAGCGACGAGATATTACCACAACAATATTTCCATTTAATGCTCATATCGGCCTCTTTGTGCTCGATAAATACTTATTACCATAAACACGCTTCTGTCGAAGCAGTGCGATTATTTAATGCGTCCCTTTTTTCAAGCTTTAAGGGCATATATTTTATAACCTTTTAGTTCGAATTCGTACAAAGCGATAAAAAAACTTTATCAAATAAATAAATCCAAAAACGTACAACACTTACCTAATATTAGAACAATACCGGATAGAAATTATGATGCAGTAATAGTACATTATTGTCGAGGCCCGGAAGTAGCTACTTGCTGGCTGAGGATTCGTTTTAAACGGACGACCTTGGGAGTCCGTTTAATTGAATCCGAAGCCAGCAAGTAGCCTTCCAGCCGAGTCATATATAGTACTTTTCTCAAAAATGGCGCAATAAATACAAATATAATAGAAATATTTTACAGAAGCAACGTTCTTATGTATATATTTTCACAGAAAAAAGTAATAAGATTTGCTTTGCCGCCGTTTTATTTTTTTAATTAACAATAGAAGTGTATTTTTCTGCTGAAAATACGCCAACCTATTTGAGACACCTAAATAGTCGCGGTACCAACATTATAATAATAAGTACTGATCATCTGTTTGGCTGTTTAATGGACCTATGCCTGCATTTGATATGGCTGCTTCAACTTTTAAAAAGTTTGGAACCCGACAAATAATGGAATTTGTATGCAACATTGCAGTATATTTATCAGTACGGTTTTTACTCACTATTATTTTTAGTCGCTTTTGGCGACATGTTTCGGATTCTTTGGGAATCCATCCTCAGGCACGAGTGTCCGCGGCGGTTGTACGTCGTGCACTGCCCGCGCCGCCCGCCTCGTCGCTCGTTGTTGCATTTTGAAATATGTCTCACGATAGTTTAAGTGCGATCAACATTGCAGTCCCGAAATCGAGACTGCAATGCTTTTAACTTTTTAATTTTTTGACTGACCATAAACAACGTACTTCGCAACCTACTTTTTAACCGGCAACGTCGACTTTGCCGTCCATTTTTGAGAAAAGAAATCTTAAACTAAGGGAAACTTAGGGAAGTTTAAGATCTCTTTCCTAACGGTATCTCTACTTTTAAATAGATATATATTGTTTGTCCAGAAAATGAAAATGTTATGTATTTTTGTGACAATTTTGGCTGTTACAATCACAGTGTGGCGATTTGCACTAAATAAAAAATTGGACAATGTAGCCCATTTATTGTTCATTCTGGAAAATGTCACTATAAAGTAGGCAATCATAAATTTTTTCGTAAAAGTAAATAATTTATAGCTCGTGACGATTTCCATACAAATGGAACTATGCCCAAAGTCAAAGATAAAAAATGTTTACAAAAACACTGAATTTGGCATTTTAAAAGCATAAATATAATAAAAAAAAATTAAAAAAAAAAAACAAGTATTTCAGACAATAATTGAGTCCATGTTTCTTAAATTAATATTAATATTTTAATGATTTTTCCATGCGTTTTTGCCCTTTCTTGGTACAAATTTATTGTTTTTATTTTTCTTCCATACAAACTTCCACCCCCCCCACCCCCTCCCCCATTTCACCCCCTTAGGGGTTGATTTTCTAAAAAAATATTTTATTACAAACAAACCTGTTGCACTTAATTCACAATATCCGGTATCCGGTATCCGGCAAAACAACTATCCATTGCATCGCTAATTTTAATATCTAACAAAGCTCTTAGACCTTACTCTGCTTATTTCCGGACATCATACAATCTAAACCGCTGAAGATATAAAGCTGAAATTTTCAACATCAATTAACTGCAACAGGTTCAAGTTTATAATTAAATTAAATTTTATAAAATCAACCCCTAAGAGGGTGAAATGGGGGGTGAAAGTTTGTATAGAAGAAAAATAAAAACAACGATATGACTCATATGACTAATATTGATCTTGATACCTGTCACCTAGTGACAGAATCTATTCGCTATTTAGTTAGCCTAGTGGAGTTTCAATTATGGCATTCATGGCTGATATAATTGTAATCCCAGTTTATTATTATTGGGTAGGATTAACTAAAGTAAGGAATGTACTTATATAATAGTTATTTGTTTTCTAAGGGGGCAAAGTTGTTGTTGAACCTGTCCTGCTAATATTGACAAGCGAGAGATCCCAATAAAAAATTGGAATCTTGAGCGTTGCGAGGGTTTCAAGGCACGAGGGTTAAACAAATTTTGCCACCGAGTGACACACAAAAATTTTCACCACACCAACACAAGGAAAATACTAACTGTAAAATATCAAACAAAATCAAAGTAAATCGGTGTAAAATTAATGTTATTAAATATTTATCATTCAAAATCATAATTTAAAAGTTTCTTGAATTTTTCTTATCAGTTTTTGAACAATGAAGAGAGCCTTTACCAGCTGGTGTGGTGAAAATACTTAAATGTGGGTCATTCTACTTTTACTGCAGGTTTTTATGATTTCAAACAATCTTGAAATTTTAATATTCGTAATTAACTTACACTACCTACTAAAAATAATATGCACAGAATAGGCCTCAATATTTGACCCTTGGCTTTTATATTTTTAGTATTTATAGCCTGGAGTAGGCAAATATACTACTTTGTTACCGTCCCTGTTCTTTCACTCTTAATGACAACTTTGTTACTTTAAAGAAAATATATAAAATAGATAAAATATTTTTTACTTTTGTTACAAGTTAGTGCAGCATTTAAATGTGCTTTATATTGATATACAATTTAACATATTACATAATTTACAAATCTAAAAAATCAAATATATTGTTCTGGGGACAAAATACCTGCAGTAAAAAGTAGAATGACCTATGTAATGTATTCTTCTTTTTCATAGACAGGTCACCAATTTTAATACTGTTAAGGAGTAAATTTGCGTTGCAAGGTTGCAGTTGCATAACATTCTATCAGTTAGTACCAGACTACTTTCAAGGTGACCCTATTTATTTTTATTATTTTCCAATCGTAAAAGTAGAAGTAGAATAAATATAACAAATTAAATAAGGAGTTATCGTTATCTGCTCTTAAATATTTACTCCTGCATACATCCACGACATCAATTGATGTTAATAGGTAATTACATTTTGATATAATCGCATTAAATTCATCACATGATCGAATGCGATCTCTCTAATTAATCCTTTGATTAGCTCTGTGTAATCCAATGCGGATTCCACAAACGCGAATTGCTCTGAACTTACTGCATTTACGAATAGGGTAAAGCTTCCAGTGAATCCTAAACCAATAAATGAACGGTGTGTTCATTAACTGGTGCCGTCTAGATTTTTTTTTTTCTAAATTTGAATGTAATCGTAATGGTAAGCTCGTTTTTTGTGATTCTGCATAGAAAACGATTCTGATTCATCCAGCCAGTATGGGAACAAACTAAATTTCTATAGTCCATTTACTAGATTTTTCATGCCTATCTATGAACAATACAGTAGACTATAAAAATGTGGCTTGTTCATTTATTACATTTCTATTACCAATCCTATGTATGAACAATGTAACGACGAACAATGCAATGACAAGTTTATTATTTTAACCACTGTTTGCTGAGCATTACCCTTTCTATCAGAATTTGCACGTTTTGTTTCTTCTTTTAAATATTGATTTTATTGTTCTAATTAAATATTATTATATATCATTCACTGGGTTTTGCGGTGTTCATTCACTAGTTTTGTTATGTTCATTTACTAGGTATTTGGGTCTTTTTGGTAAAATCTTCTGTAACTCAAAAACTAGGAAAGGAATTAAAAAATCGCAGTCTTGTTTATTGAATGAGGATTGATTAGATTGCAATGAATTATTCTAGTTAAATATTAATGAATGCTGAGAAATGATTTTTCAACATTGGAAAATTTTATACTCATTAGTTATAAGCAATAATCAAATAGTTCGAGGTTCATATTAAAAGCTGTGGCGCTTAAATAAACGGTGAGCAAGACGGTGAATTATCAATAAGCGTAGGAAGGAGGGGAGAAAGGACCGGGAGAAAGTATATTGGCAAGGATGTGTACGTCGTAATTGAACACGTAATACCTAATATTTAAAAATCTAAGCAAAAACTGACATACGAAACATACCAATATAATAACAACTTGAAACACTATTATACCGCGACGGTGTCATACCATCATACAGCTCACCTGATAGTAAGCGGTTTGCCACTTCTGGGGTGTGAATGGCGGTGTACGTATAGCAGCAGGGCACACTATACCGTTTCAAAGTCTACGTCTCAGCTACATTCACACAAAAAACTTGAAATACTTAACAAGAAAACTTGAATAACGGGTGAACTGTAAGTAAAACTTTAAATCCCGTGTATGAAAAGCTTTTAACGCTTAGACAAGAAAAAAATGAAAAGAATGTTAATGAAATTAAAAAGAAAAGGCTTTAATATTTTTAGTTTAACTTGTATCAGACGTGCCCTACGTCAGAGCTGATGCGCGTCGGAATCTGGAGCAGCGACTTGCCTAGAAATGGAAGGCTGTAAGTGAACTTAGTCTATGATGGTTGTAATGCCCTTTGTTTCATACAAGTGCACTGTGCAGATGTAAGCTTCTTGACTTCTCATCGTTGTTAAAGTGCAACAATTTTCTCGGCTCACAACACGTGTGGTCGGATTTATTCCTTTGGAAAATAGTTACTTACTTATTATATATTGTACTTGTTTGTACTAATGTAATTAATTGGGGTCAAAGCAGATCAAAGCACACCTCCGCAGAGTAAAATAAAATATTTTGGCTAAAGAAATTGTGACAGGCTGAATAGATTTCTACCTATTTACGACCAATTCTGATGGTCTACATTAATAATGTTATTTGTATTAGTTTACTTAGAAGCAGGAAAAGCGAATTAAACCCCTCAAAGAACGGAAATGGCCGCGCACAGGATATTATGCTTTCCTTGGGATGCGCAATTAGCGCCGAGACATATATTTAGTTAGTTTGAGGCACGCTCGTTACAAACTGGTCGTCAGTATTTCCCATTTGCCGGAACTAAGAATTATGTATGAATTATGTGTTTGTGTGTGTGTTTTGTGAATCCAAGATTTCAAAGGAGGAGGTTCTCAATTCGGTTGTATGTTTTTTTTAAATGTTTGTTACTCCATAACTGTCATTTCTGGACCGATTTTGAATTTTTTTTTTTGTGAATTAATTATCGCTTTAAGTGATTTATAATCTTAGAAAAATAAATATATTTTAACTGAACTGATGTGTACTAAATACATTATTAATGCTATTAAGTATATTGACTACCGTAGGTAGCTCGTAGCTTAAATTGATTCATTGTTTTATTTAGATTTTTTCTTCGGAAAAGTATAGGTATCTATGTATATATGTTAGTTGTAAGGAATAGATAGAGCGCTTCTGAGCGATAATGACGCCTGTAATCATTGTTTAGTTTTAATGTTTTCGAAATGTTTCAATTTTTATTTTTTTGATTTTGCATGAACTGTAAAAAAATTGAAATGTTTAACAAAGGTAGTTATTTTCTAATTCTTATTCAATCATATTTTTATACTACTTAATAAAATATTAAGAGAATACTCTTGATATTTTATTAAGTAGTGTTGGATTATTGTAATTATTTGTTACTGTAGTTTGTCAAAGGTTAGGCCAAGGCCTTAGGCACCTAGTCACAGATATACCTAGATTATATGAGCGATGGTATTTGTCAAATTAGGTCAAATTTTACATTTGTTGTTCAACAAGAAATATACATTTGATTACAGTGAAAAGTCAACTCATAAACCCACCCATTCCTCTACCAGTGCTACGCCTTTCCCAGTAACCTTTTTTACGAAGACAGTTTAATCACCTCACAGGTCGGTGCGCAACAGGGTGATCCATTGGGACCCCTCGTATTTTGTCTGGCAACCCAAAATCTTATTGCGGCATTGGAGTCACCTCTGAATGTCTGGTACTTGGACGATGGGACCATAGGAGGTGATTCCAATGTCGTACTCAATGACGTCGCCAAGCTTTTGCCAGCACTACAAGCTATTGGTTTAGAGGTGAGTTCCTCAAAGTGTGAGTTGTATGGCTGCAGTCCCCTGGCGATAAGCTCCTTGTCCAGATTCGAGTCTTTGCTGCCGGGCGTTAGGGTCCTTAATAAGTCATCTTTTAGTCTGCTTGGTGCGCCTATTTTCCCTGAGGGCGTGAGTTCGATGCTTCAGGCAAAGACATCCGCCTTGGAGTCTTCCTACGAACGCTTGAAGCATCTATCAGCGCATGTATCACTCACGCTACTGCGTAATTGTTTCTCGATGCCACGCATAACTTACGCTCTGCGGACGGCGCCCACTTGGATGTTTAAGCAAGACACAGAAGACTATGATACCGTTCTCAAACAGGGTCTGGAAAGTCTATTAAACATTCAACTGGTCGAAGAGCAGTGGCGCCAGGCGACACTCCCCGTCCGGTATGGGGGTCTGGGGATCCGTCGTATGCATGACATTGGAATTGTGTCATTCCTTGCTTCCTCTCATGCTTCGGCGGGTCTTGTC
Source organism: Cydia strobilella (assembly GCF_947568885.1). Classification (NCBI taxonomy): domain Eukaryota; kingdom Metazoa; phylum Arthropoda; class Insecta; order Lepidoptera; family Tortricidae; genus Cydia; species Cydia strobilella. The sequence continues at coordinate 11,212,218 of NC_086042.1, read as the reverse complement.
GCGAAAATTCTTTCCGTGGACGGTGGCAACGTCTGCCTTCCTTTCAGGCAGGAGGCTCTTGACGAGTGGTTGACTCGGTCGTCTGGAGGGGCGCAACCGGACAACCCCGCTTTGCAGAGACTTTGGGATGACACCTTGTGTGAGCGATCATATGCACAATTACTAGCTCAGGCGGCTAGGGTGGAGGACGCGGCCCGGCTTAAAGCGGTAAGGCAACCCGAGTCGGGGGCCTGGTTACAGGCACTGCCTTCGCCACATTTGGGGACCCTACTAGACAACGATACCCTGAGAGTAGGTGTCGCCCTAAGGCTGGGTTCCAAGGTGTGTGAGCCCCATCGCTGTATATGTGGAGTGTTGGTTGAAGCGAATGGGCACCACGGCCTGAGCTGCTCCCGGTCTGCGGGGCGGTTCCCGAGACACCATGCGATCAATGAGTTAATACGTCGTAACATGGTCTCGGCGAACGTGCCTTGCATTCTGGAGCCTCAAGGCTTAAGTCGTACAGACGGCAAGCGCCCAGACGGCTTGACGCTGGTTCCGTGGGCCAGAGGCCGCTGCCTGCTGTGGGACGCTACGTGCGTGAGTACATTTGCACCTACTCACCTAGCTCCCGCCAGTAGGCTAGCAGGCGCGGCCGCTGAAAATGCCGCGAGGCTAAAGCACTCCAAATACGCCAATCTGGAACCGGCGTACGACTTTGTCCCGGTCGCGGTGGAGACGGCTGGGCCGTGGTGCTTGGAAGCGAAGAAGTTGGTAAGGGACTTGGGGCGGCGTTTGCGTGATAGAGGTTGCGACCCCCGTTCAGGCTCCTACTTGGTCCAACAAATATCGCTTGCTATCCAGCGGGGCAATGCCGCAAGTATTTTTGGCACTTTTGGACAGGGTGGGGGTCGGAATGGGGTTTATGTTTAGTAAAGATAATGTGTATTTTCTAGTTAGTTTTAGTGTTTTTCTTTAGTTTTATTATGTAGTGTTAAGTTACTTTTAAATACCAAAATGTATGTAATAAAGTGAATAAAATGTTTTATGTAATAAAAGTTTCAGAGCAACTCATAAACTGTTATCAAATATATATAACATATAGAGATATACTCACCTGCGACGATGGTCAACAAGGCAAAGGTGGAAACCAGCGGCAGGCCCCCGGTTTCCATGGCGACGGATCTCGCTCGAGCGGAGCACCCCGCAATCATATCAATAATCCTCACAGAACATTTCATATAAAAACCTACTTCAACTATTCTTCACATCTCCTTATTATTGTCAGAACAATCTTTGTCATTAAGATTAATAATAATATATTATATTATCTCTAACGTATCTCAAATATAAAATTGATATATTGTTAACACTTTATATTATTTATCACTTGCTGTCATTTGTCCTGCTCTTCTTTATGAATTCTGAAACAAAGAAATTTTAATATGTTATAATATAAACATATTATTTGTAGGTAAAAAACTATTGATATAAAGAACATGTCAATAGGTTACAGTGTGTAACTAAAATATGATAAAAAAAATTAAACCATAGGTTTAAAACTTAAATAATTTATTAATTAAATAGCTCCTTTGTGGCCGTAGAACGTCGAGAAGCCATTTTTTATGTTTCGATTTAAAAAGTGAAGCACTTTGTGCCGTTATAATTTCCCGCGGTAGATGATTGTACACCTTACGGCCCATGACGTGGGTGAGTTTTATGCACTTGGAGCTTGAGCTAGTCTATGCGGCTCGAGTCGCAGCAGTCCCGCGCTCGCACTACGGGTCTCGTGCCTTCGCGGGGATTCGACGATGGGGTGCGTGTCAACTTCATCACGCACATTTGTTGCCATATGCAGTATTAAGAGTGAGGGCAGTGTTAATGTGCCTAGCGACTTGAAGAGTGGTTTCGCAGAACTGGTTTGCGGAACGCGCGCTATCGCACGCACAGCTCGTTTCAGGAGGCGGAAAACCCTCTCCCAGTCGGCGGCCGCTGCCCACAGCTCCATCCCACATTATAAGCGTGAGTGCACTAAAGCGAAGGAACAGGCCCGGACCATTTCAGTTGGGAGAATTCGTGCCAATCTTTTTAAGGCAAAACATGCAGTTGCCAGTTTTTCACACGTTTTATCTATATGACCTCCCCAGGTGAGGCCGCTGTCTAACTCAAAACCAAGTAATGTTGAGTTCGTAACTTGATTGATAAGATTCCCATTCGCTAGTACTGTCAGCTGCCTCATCTGCCGTCCAGAGGTCAAAACTGATGAAGTGTCTTTTGGTAGTGTTCATAATAAGGCTACTTCGAAACCAATTTGACACTGATGTGGGTATTCTACTAAATGAATATAATATATAATTTTCTGTTCAGCAAGGAATCCCTACTAATATTTTAAATACGAAAGTAATTCTGACAACTCTGTCTGTATGTCTGTCGGTTACCTCTTCACGCTTAAACCGCTAAACCGTTTTAGATGAAATGTATGGAAATAGTTTACGGCCCGGGGAAGGACATAGGATAGTTTTTTATAAATTCAACATAATCATTTTACGCATGCGAAGTCGCGGGTGAAGCTAGTATTCATGTATTTATTGTCCGCATCTCTGCCTATGTGAAATTATATGATGACGATTGATGAAAACATTAAATAAAAACTATCCTACGTTCTTCCTCGAGCTTCAAACTATATCCATACTAAATTTCATCAAAAACGGTTCAGCGGTTTAAGCGCGAAGTGGTAACAGACAGACTGACGCACAGTGCTACTTTCGCATTTATAATACTTACTTTTGCCCGCGATTTCGTCTGCGTGGAATTAGTAATATGGGTAGCTTATTTTGTTGTTCGTATTATAACAATATCAAATTAAGTTGTGATTTTTAAACTCTGTAAAAGCCTCTTATTCCCAGAGCAAGTAATTCATAGTTCTGTTATTCTAAATGGTTTCCTAACACCATAATATCATAATCCGACGGATACGTGAACTGTGTTGTAGCAAATCCCACGGGAAGTGACGAAGCTCGTCATCTAAATGATACTACAATACAGGTGTGGCCGTCACATGTTTGTGGGTAGGTTATACAGGGTGGCTAAAAAATAAGTGGGACGTGGGATAAGGGACCAACCACGAAATCGCGAAAAAAAAAGTATCCTCCCATAGAAAAGACCAGCCAAAATGTATAAAACAGCCAATTTTTTTTTCGCGATTTCGGGGTTGGCTCATAGTAAAACTTGCTCAGTATAATCCCAAAACCTCCCTGGCAACGGGAATAGACTTATTTTTTAGCCACCGTGTATAATACACATGCAAAAACATTGTATGTAGTTTTTTATTGCAGCAGTTTCCGCGACACAGCGTGGGCAAACTGAGATAAAACACGAATGATTGCTGCTCTGTCACGAATGTCACGATATAGCTCCAAGAGTTTTACCGCATTCGGTTAACTCTTTTTGGTGCTTTGCCTATGGCAACGAACCTGTTTCACTATAGCAAAAAAAGTAGGTGTATACTCATTAGTTTGAATATTTATACAGATGAAATATTATATATTATAAAAACATTTTATTCAAACGAATTCGTATAATTATTTTACATAACGTTGAGCCCTTTTCTCATTACTGATACACAAAACAAGTCGGATGGAAAGGATTTTAAGTTTATTTCCTATTGGCATTGCTTGCGTCGTGTAAAGAGATAAATAATCGACTCAACTTAAGCGAGTAAGCACCGTGAAGGCGATGTCTATTGAATACGATGTAAAGCTCCGGCGGGATAAGGTATAGGAGACGTTAAGTGAGGATAAGTATCGTTCGTGGGCAAGGATATAATAAATAGTTGCGCGGTAGGACTGTTCGATTCTATTGAAACATGCTGCCGTGCCTGCGACGGCGTCTTGGCGTACGAACGACCGCCGCGACAATAAACAATACAAACAACTCTGGCCTGCGTTTGACACCAGCCCGTTCGGAGTGGATTTGAGCGCTCTACAGGGAGTTCGGCAGCATTTAGGGAACGTAATAGCCTTCCGCCGTGACCTGTTTTAGTTGCGACAAATAGAGATTTACGGGATTGCCACCGGGGGATTTTCAAAGGGGAGACTATTCGCCGTAATAAAATTGGATGGTGTTTACTTTGCGGCCAATGTGTTTTCCAATAACTAGTCGTGTTTTTTTTTAAATTTCAACGAACATTACGACTGTAAGGTAAGAACAAATTTAAAAGTGGAAAAATTACTGCCTTGGGTGAGACTTGAACTCACGGCCTCTGGATAGATACTCCAGCGCTCTGCCAACTGAGCCACCAAGACCTCATCCATAGTCAGCAAATCTTCCCACTATATGGGTACTTTTAAATTTATTCTAAGCTTAATAGCATCGATCGCAGACGTTTCTGCTTCTTAAAAATTAATTTGTAAGGTAAGAAGGCAAATAAATTGCATTTATCTTAATCCAGGTATATAAACCTGAATCTCACCTTCTTCTGAAGCTCGCCTTTGTACCTAAATTTATATGAATTTCATGTTAACAATTTTTGTTTTGTACAATAAAGTGATTTACTACTACTACTACTATCTCATTTTTGTCCTCAATTGTAAAAATATCATTCTAGTTAACTCGCATGACATAAAAATGTACATCTGGTCTCCCGCGATACAGGCCTAGCCTAGTGCGGGGACTCTTGGAATCTCCGAATGTCAAGTCAGTTATGCACCAACTCTTTTCAGTAACTTGTGATATGTACATTTGTATTCTTTTTGTGCAATAAAAACTTTTTTTTATGTTTTATTTCAATTATAATGTAAATATGGAACAAAATCACAAAGGCCTAAATACGTAGGTACTTACGCAGCCGTGCACAAGGACAAAAACTGAACCCAAACAAGTAAGATGTGATTAATTGACTGTAAGTGTAAAATGGCATATTTAAATACACCTTTAACATATATGTAAGTTAGTAGCGTAAAATAATTTACAATTTTGTTTTCATTTATTCCGCAAAAAGATGAGGAGGATGATTAATTTTCTCTAAACATAACTACCTACATGGAGGACAAATGGGTAGGTAGCTTTTTAAGGCCCTCCCAGCCGCCGCTCAGTTAGCCGTCCAGTGGCCTATAAAAAGGTCTTATTTAGACAAATCCAAAATTGCACTTGTCATGCCAAGTTTTGATATCCGGGCGGCTAAAAGTTAAGTGTATCGCGATTTTACCCGGAAAAATAGCATTTACAGAAGGGAAGAAGCTAGGTAACCAAACATAATTTCATCGTGCAAAAGATGCGTTCTAATCGTATTTTTCGCATGAGAATGAACTTGTTAGTATTTATACCGATGAGTAAATTGAGCAACCGCTTAACGACTGACGTCTAGAACCCTCGATACCACACTGGGACCGGATCAACATTGCGTTGCTTAATTTTACACCCGGTAACAAAGACGTCATTCCGTTATCTCGCCGGTGGCACTCTGCCGATATGAGTTCCAACGTTCCAACCAGCCCTCTCATTGTCATATTTACATTGTCTGTGTTCATTCCCTAATTCCATTTAGTGCGAAGCTAATAAAGTGGTCACATTCAATAAACGTAACTCATTGCTGATAAAATATACCTATTACATCTAGTTATGATTCGTATTTGAGCTTTGAAGGGACAGCCTTTAATATTATGGTTTAAACAAACTGTCCAGGGGAGTTTCGGGCTATGCTAAGGGTAGGGTTAGCCGTAGGTACGTTTTAATCACAGTAATCACATTAAAAATACGAGAATGTAAACGTCAAAATGTTGAAGCGATAAAATAAAAAATTCCACGACTTGATTTTAATACTTTTCCAGAATAAATAATATGAAGTATCCAGCGCAGCAGCAGCCTACACGGGTAAGACAAATAATGTCTAATTTTTTGGTCGTTTCACTTCTTGAGGATAAATTAGGATTCAGACTACATCAGCGTTACTGCTGTGGCGTTACTATTACAGCAAAATGTTAAAGTCAATGTCAGACTGAGATACCATCTGTCAGCGTACCCATGCTGTTTGAAAGATACCATAGCCATAGGTGGAATTTTACGCTTGAAATTTTCAATTTACGATAACTCTTAAGATATTCATTTAAATTGTATGGTGTACAGGACCATTATAATCTGTATGAAATGCTCAATGTAACAAACGTATTTAGTTAGATAATGATTAATACTGTATTCGTGTAAATAGCTTTGCAAATACAACATTATGTGTAATCTTTGTTTAGAAGTTAATAATGGGTATAGTAAGTTATCCTTAAAAGATAGACATAAGTATACCATCGCGGACTTTTTTGTAGACCAATAAAAAAGGGACAATGCCACCATACATTATATTGTTATATCTCAAACGAATTAGGCAACGTTTCCGTTTAAATCTAGACAACGTCAGTTTTTCCGACATCATTAACAACCATCGTCATATTTAAACAAATTAACAGAAAACCTTAACAAATTATACACCTAAACCTTCCTCAAGAATCACTCTATCGATAGGTGAAAACCTCATTAAATCCGTTTAGTAGTTTTTGAGTTTATCGCGAACATACAAACACACAAACAGACGCGGCGGGGGAATTTGTTTTATAAGGTGTAGTGAAGAACAACACTAGAGAAGATTTTCGTCAAATCGTGTACCTTTGTCCTTTAATACAACTAGCTAAGGTAACGACTACACGTAACAACTTCTTGCTTTGCTAACACAAATATGTAGTGTTTATTTAAAAGTGTTTAAGTAACGTTACTAAAACAGCTTGCTAATTGACATCAATTTCAAAGTAATTTGGCTATGGACAGGTATTTTTTTAGGGATCTGTCTGTCTGCCCGTCTGTCGGTCCGACGATTACCTACCTCACTGGCCTAGGCTTAGTGCTAGAAAGCTGCAATTTGGTAAGGGTATATAAATCGAACACGCCGACAACGTGGCAAAATAGGAATTGGAAAAAACATTTTTTTTGTATTACCTCCCGTAAAGTAGGGTGATTTTTTTTTGCTTCATGTCTATGGTGTGTACGTATCCGTATCCAAAAACCGGCCAAGTGCCAGTCGGACTCGCGCACGAAGGGTTCCGTACCATTACGCAAAAAAACGGCAAGAAATCCCGTTTGTAGTATGGGAGTTCCACTTAAATATTTATTTCATTTTGTTTTTAGTATTTGTTGTTATAGCGGCAACTGAAATACATAGTTTGTGAAAATTTCAACTGTCTAGCTATCACGGTTCATGAGATACAGCCTGGTGACAGACAGACAGACGAACAGTGGAGTCTTAGTAATAGGGTGCCGTTTTTTTCCTTGGGTACGAAAGAAAACAAAATTGTGTCCTCCCTCAAACTTTTGTATAATGTCCCCAAAACATATAAAATAGTAAGCAAGAATGTATGTATTTATATTAGTAAAGACTCTTAATGAAAACTATAGCGAACGTGATCCGTTAAGGCCGTTTGTGAGTTTGATAGGTTAGCTCCCGTTCAAGGCAGCCTTTTGTGACGGATCCTACTCGTACACTGAGCATGGCCCGAAATGCTCTTGGCCAGTTTTTATTCAAACTAAGTAAATATACTTATCGACGCTGTACTTCATCAGTTAAATAATACATACTTCCATACAACTTAAGTAGTAAGGTGCACTACTTTGACCGGCTGACTGAGCGGCTAACGCGGTCTTGTTTATGTTTGGTAGCCTCAAGTTTCTGTATGGATTCAAGTCGGGAAAGTTCCTCGTCGAAACAGGTAACTTTCCGAGGGACACCGAAAGAAATGAACCGGAATTAAATTGTGCCTGCTGCGCTCGATTTATTTCACAAGTACCGCTTAGCTTTCCAAATATTTATGACTATTTATTTACTCTTGTTTGTAATGTTTTCAATTCTAATGGTGTGTAATTGCGTAGGTATGCTTACTTGTAGATTACAAATTCATATTTTCTATGGCGATTGTTGTATTGCTTGTTGGGACTCGCGCGATCTTACGCTAAACCAATGCCAGGCAAATCAAAGTAAGCCAATAAAATTAAGCAGATTTGTAGGTCTTTTTACGCGAGTTCATGTTTCGAAGTATTATTTAGCTTTAGCGCGCGTTGGGGTCGAGGTGGGGTCTTGTTCTTCTTGTATTATAATAGGATAAGGTATATCCTATCTATGCCTGGAATTACTTTATGTAGCTTGAGCTTCAGATAGGTACCATAGTAAAAAAAAATACAGAGAATTTAAGTTTTTCATACAAAATTTGCTTTTGCTCTACTTCGTTTGTTTTTAAAAGTTGGAGCTATATTGCCGTCGGATACTAAAAGGCAGTCATCTTAGAACATTTTGTTCACAGAAGACTGCCTTTTAATATCCGATGGCAGATATAAATTAATTACAGGCATAGATTATACCTCATGTCATTAGATATATGTCATGTCGCTTTAAATGCATCATGCATATAAATGCATTGCATTTATATTTATTAGTATATATTAAAATGTTTACTTTTTATCATCTGCCATTTACCATTTTTAATTTTATTTCTACATATATGTACAGTCATTTTAAGACTATGTCATCATCATCATCATCATGTCAGCCGATAGACTTCCACTGCTGGACATAGGCCTCCCCCAAGGCTCGCCACTCCGACCGATCCTGTGCCGCTCGCATCCACCGAATTCCCGCGACCTTCACCAGGTCCACCACCAGACTATGTTTAGAAATTAAAAGCACTTATTTTACATACGTATTCAAAAACTGAATATAATTTTACTTTACATGTTTGTAATCGAAATCACGCATCGTGCTCACTCGCACACGCAATATCTACGCTGTATACATAGTCTCACAAAACTGAACGGAAGTACTCAGCAAAAAATGGCAATAAAATCTACAGACCGTGTTCAACCTTAGTACTCCCCGGTTTCTTAATTCGCAATTAAAAAGTTAAATTGTCCGGTTAATTGGGGCCATTGTGGTTGACGACGTTTACTCATTATTCACAATTGCCCTCTGAAATTTAGGTATAAAATTTGCTAAGAACCAGTTTGTAAATCACAATAAGTAATTAGCTTATCTGTCTGCGTCACGCGAACCCCTGGCCCTGGGGGGAGAGCGGGGAGAAGTCACATCTTACGTTAAGCTCCCGGTGTTAATCTACCCCCTGCTTAATAAACGAACAACTGGGATTAAATAAATTACACTAGCCGAAATCGCGGTTAACTTCCTCTCTGAGATTTGAGTTCATATGGTGCCCTTAAATCTTTTTGAGGCGTGGTAAACTGTGTGGAGCTATAATTATTACAATAAAGTTTTTAGTTTCTACGTTGTTTTGGGAAGCCAAACTTGCATTTTCAAAAGACAAGATCTCATAACTAGTGCTGGATCAGCGCAGTTTTTGTGTTTATTCAAAAAAAATATGGAAACTTGGTACCTACTTACATAATTCTATGTAAAATACGTTCGTGCTACAAAGAGAACGAGGAAGTTCAAGATTTTTTATGTTATAAGTAAAAGTTTAAGTGTGTGCGATAATGATTCCGATTTTTTTACGATTAGAGGCAGTCAATTCAATCACTTTTATAAGAAATAAACTTACGTAATAGGTAAATCCAGTATTGCAATTCATAAATTGAAGAAGTTAGGATTTCTTGTGAAAATTACATTCATTGAGGCTAAGAACTTTGCTCGTTACCGGCGAATCCTTTACGAATTTAATTACTAAATCCCTTTGTCGCTTTTGAAAAGAAAGATTGGTCTGTCACTACCAAAGAAAATTTAAAAAGGTGAACAAGAGCTTTGCGAAAAGTAGGAGAGCACTTTTATAAATAATATGAAGGGAAAAGTCGTGACAGCTAATCTTTTTCTTAATAATCTTTTCTTATAAAAATGTGTTATTTAGAACAAAACAATGTATTGGAGCGTATAAAGCAATAAAAGTAGGGTTACCAGACGTCAGGAATTTTCCTGACATGTCAGGAATATTGGCTGTTTGTCAGGAATGCGGCCGGAATACGAAAATGTCAGGAATTTAAATGAAGTACAGTCAAGTGTAAAAATATGGGAGCCCACATCTTACTCAAAAAAAATGTGCCATAGCTCTTATATCGGTATAACCACGCTCCCGACTCAGGCATGGTAACTGCCTTGAGGCGCGCCAGGTCGGTCCCCGAAGCCCCACTCTCCAAACTTGCACGCGCAAGCTTGCAAAGGATGTCATCCCATGCTCTCCGCGCCACCACGCTATCAGGACGTTCACCGGTAGGGCATAATGTGGCACATTTCGCCAAAGCCTCGGAAACGAATGGTACGCACACATCGCTAACCTGGACTCCCAGAATACGAGCAACGAGACCCGCCGCTAGAAAGAGACGCTAAAAAGGCCACCAAACTGATGTCCTGTACTCGCCGAACACTAAGACCGCCGTATCGAACCGGTAATGAAGCCTGACGCCACTGAGTTTCGTTCAGACTCACATTCAGCAGCGATTCCAACGCAACCCTAAGCGTGTCGTCCAGAGAAAGCAGATCCTGTTCAAAAAGCCAAGTGGGAGACGTGCGTAAAGTGTACACCATGCGAGGCAACGCGAAACAGTTCCGCAACAAAATGAGGGAGACGTGGGCAGCCATATGGGCCAAATGCTCGCGTACTCCCGAGAGTGCCTGCTTTTTTATAAATTATTTGTTATCAACGATTTTCAGCTTAAAATACTTTTTTAACACACCACCTTGTAAAGGCTCTTTTTTCTTCAAAAACTGATGAGAAAGTAGCATTTTGTCTACAAGAGTGGCAAAGTAATTTGATGCAAAAAAAATCCTCTGGTTGGCTGGTGTTTAGAAGCGATATTCGGGTGACGATTTTGAATGATCAATATTTAATAGCGTTCATTTGTATTTGATTTGTATGTTCTTAAGTTAGTATTTTCCTCACGTTGGTGTGCTGAAAATAATTGTGTTCCACTCGGTAGCAAAGTATGTTTAACCCTCGTGCCTAATAGAACCCTCGCAACGCTCAAGATTTTTTTAAACTTTTTTTATTGTTTCACTTGCTCGGGTATCAATATTAGCACGCGGGGTTGAACAAGAACTTTGCCCCTTGCAAAACAAAAAAGTATTTAAAAAGAAAGAAATATGACTTGGAACTTTTTACCATAATGCCAAAGAGGGAAACAAAATAAAATTCGTATACTATATATTTGTTACAATATGGCCATAAAGTATACATTTTAACGTCTATTTCATTGATTAAAAACAACAACTGCAAGCTAAAACGTCAGTAAGTATTCAAAAACATATAATAATTGGAGTTGCGTAATATGACTCCCTGCATTATAAGATTAGATGAAATCTTTTTTAGGCACATATTGCAATATATTACTGATATTATTTCAAGTGGAATTATTATACTATTTTTATAGATACTATAACATCATCTTATTTAATACTGTAATTAAATTTCCCTTCAACACAAAATACTCGTAGTTACCGCAGATATTTCAATATTGTTAATGAATACTCGAAACTATTTTAGAAAATAATAGGTTAATTTGAGTGGGGTTACGGCGGAATGTTAGGAATTCGGCAAAGGGATTGAAATCCCGAACTGTAAGCATTCAGTAACCGAGACAGATTCCTCTATCCGCGAAAAGTTTGGGTAAATTCATAAACTTATAAGATTATCACAGTGTTCCAAATTAAAGAACTCTTTACTCAGTTTTGTAACTTGATGAATTTTCCTTCCATATCACCAATTTTTTTCTATTCCAAGCTAAAAATCGAGGAAGTCAAAGCAGCTGACCTAAAGATATGAAAAAGTTTTGGTAGCTATACGCGGGGCAATATTATATAGGGCAGAAGGCGAAAGCAGCTTACTGGCGTCACCTATACCTACCTATGTGCTTACTTAGCGGTGTAAGTAAAAGTTTTCTGGTAATCGAATTATTTACAGGAAAAAGCTATGAAAATATTACATCTTAATATCACGTTTAATGAACTGACTGAACAGACGTACAGGAAATGTTAAGTCGACATTAAAAAAGATTGGAAAATGTCTTAAAATAATATTTTTGTATTCGGATTTCTGAATCATCATTGTATTGTGCTACCATAAAACCTGTTTCAATTGAAAACGCATTTTCCCTAGTTATATAGTTTTGCGAAACGCCTTGTTGAAAACTTGTATTCACTACCTAGTTAAAACTAGTTTCCGGGACGCGTTGATTACCATTTTTCATTAAAAACAGGTTTCTACGTTTCATATACAAGCTGGTCCAAAGTTTGGAAGCCCTAGTCCAAACCACGGAGTCAAAATAGTACATTTCGATGCTAGTGCGGAAAGTATGTCATTACTGAATGACATTTCCGCGCGTGTATCGAACGACGTTTTTTAAAACAGTTGCGAAAAAATAAGAAAAACAACAAGTAAGGAATTCGAAACTTTTATATTATTAATTCTGTGACATCATTGACATTATGAAGAGGTGTTTTTAGCTGGGTGTTATTATTATTGAACCCACTTTAATGAAAGTTTTTTTTTTAAATGCATGTTCTATAAGACAAAAACAATTGTAAATATAAAACATTGTACTATTATTACCCAAATATGGTTAATTACGATTACTTCTGTATCGTACATTTATAAAAACAATATCGAATGTTGCCTTTGGAAACTTAAAGCAGAAAGAAAAACGCCTCTTCTTTGACAGGCGTTCCGTTCCATTCAGACAACTTATTAAGAACGGTTTTTCAATATTCAATATTAAAAAAATAAAAAATAAAAGTAATAAAATATGAAATATGTATATTTTTCGTATTCTTACATTAACAGTAGGTTTTTATGTTGATTACGACGTTTAAAGGAAACTAATATTAACACTCATCAATAAGTAGTCATGAATTGGAACAAGTATAAAATTAAAAAAAAAATGGAAAAGTAAAAAGCACTAGTTCGCGAAAACCAACTTTCCGCACGCTAAACAGCCACGAAAAGTAGCACTTTTTGAGCAACTGTATTAAAAAAGATTTTTTACTTTTCCAATTTTATTAAATTTATTCTTGTTCCAATTCATGACTACTTATTGATGAGTGTTAATATTAGTTTCCTTTAAACGTCGTAGTCAACATAAAAACCTACTGTTAATGTAAGAATACGAAAAATATACATATTTCATATTTTATTCCTTTTATTTTTTATATTTTTTATATTGAATATTGAAAAACCGTTCTTAATAAGTTGTCTGAATGGAACGGAACGCCTGTCAAAAAAGAGGCGTTTTTCTTTCTGCTTTAAGTTTCCAAAGGCAACATTCGATATTGTTTTTATAAATATACGATACACAAATAATCGTAAATAACGATATTTAGGTAATAATAGTACAATGTTTTAATATTTACAATTGTTTCTGTCTTATAGAACATGCATTTGAAAAAAAAAAAACTTTCATTGAAGTGGGTTCAATAATAATAACAATATCTACTCTAGTCGAATAAAAGCTAGAAAAACACCTCTTCATAATGTCAATGTCAATGATGTCAGTTTCACAGAATTAATAATATAAAAGTTTAGAATTCCATTCCTTACTTGTTGCTTTTCTTATTTTTTCGCAACTGTATTAAAAAAACGTCGTTCGATACACGTGCGGAAATGTCATACTTTCCGCACTAGCATCGAAATGTACTATTTTAGATTCCTCACGTCGTGGGCTATCAGAATATATCCCATGTATGTTAGCCAATTTTTCGTAGTTTACGAGTTATGAATTTTTTTACTTTTAACTTTTGTTAAGAAATTCTGGGGGAACATAACATAATCCTTTACAAACGGCGCAGGTACTAAAAAAATCGGCTTCCTCACTTGGCTGCGAGTTAGGAAAAAAAACAAAAGTCAAAGTTTTACGTTCGAGCATGTCAAGCTTAGATTTCGTTACTTAAATAACAAAATACAAGCGATTTTAAGGACTTTTGGTTATTTTAGAATGACGCGGTCTAGCCGTGATGGTTTTTCGGACCATGAGTCTTGCTGACCAACAGCATGTCCCGTTCTGCTCGCGGAGGTTCCTCAGGAAGGTGAGGAATCTAAAGAATTTTTTTGACGTCGAGGTTTGGACCATCCTGTATAAGTTTCCTCTATAGTACCGAAGAGAATAGATAGTATATTTTGTAGTAAATTTACTGCCATCTATCGACACACGATTAAAACTAAAAATGACACTGTACAAAAATATCAAAAAAATTATATATCAATGACCCTACCTCTGGTGTCACTGCGACGTGGTACTTCTGGGACACCTTGTATATGGATAAATGGTTTTTTTTAATATGATTTTGACCCATGTGCTTTAACTGATATGTGTTAAAATTGTTAAATATCAAACGGTGTCGTCAACGCCATCTAGCCCAGCAAGGCCAAAGGTGTGGCGCCATCTATCCGAGTATGATGTTCTTGATTTCCGTGACACGTTATTTCCTTAGACTTTATTCATCTTAAACGGAGTTACTTATGTCTTTGGTAGTAAGTACGTAACAAAAGTACCCTACTTTTATTACTTTTGAGAAAAACTGTAGGAACGGTAATGCCTTTGGTGTTTCGCGATACAATGGGCCATCACCAACAGCCAAAGTATATTTACCTACTTATTTAACACTTACTTGACAAAGTTAACTTTACCTACCTTAGTTAAGAAAATATAATTTTAAACCAAAATTCTTATCGCCAGCATCAAAGAAAAATGAAAGCTCCACCTCTCTGGTCTATATATAAATAAAGCTTCATTTTTAAACGGTTATTCGAGATGCTCTGTGTGCTGAAGCATAAATAGATGAACCGAGCTGATAAGTGTCGCGGACGAGTGCCGCAGGCAGAGGATCGAAGCTGGCGCAGAGGCAACAGAGGCCGCAGTGCCATCTCGATCCTCGGCACTGTTATTGGGACACGTATTGAAAATCTTTATGTTATTATTACGCAACGAGGAATTTTGCGGCGCTAATACCCGTCGCGTTGTACATTTATTGAATTTTTTATTGGAAAATACCGCCCCTACATGCGGTGTCGCTCGTGAAGGAATTTGACTTATTCGTATTGTCTCGTCTTTTTTTTTTCTTCATGAAAAAACTCATTAAAATACCTCGTTTTCGATGTTTAGCTTCGGGATTGAATTAAATAATTGTATTGGAATCCTGACAGTCCACTTCAGCAATGTTGATTCTTCTTGACTTTTTCAGTTATAAAAACTTCTATAATTAATTAGATATACTGCTGTAAGATCGTGATAAATGGAGGATTTATCTGCGAGCCCTATGTCCCTAATGAGGGATAACAGGAATACATCATCATCATCATCACTGCTGTGTAGGTTAATTTTTTATGACCTTTCGGATGATATTCAGAGAAAAGTGGTCGACCGCGTGAAACCGTCTTTCCATGCATACGTAACTAGTCCCCATTTTCTTGAAAAACTAACACGACGGTTTTTTTTTTAATTGAGAAACGAAAAATAGGCATTTAAAAGCTTGTTCCTTACAACATCCGGCCGGGACACAAAATGAATCGATCGGTACCTCATTCATCAGAATCGGGTCTGTACGCAACAGGACGCAAACACTCATAATTAGGCATCGTAAACTGCGAGCGAAATCCATTGAAATGACATACTTTGACTTGACAACAACCCTAGTACTTTAATGGATTTCGCTCGCAGTTTACGATGCCTACTCATAATACACATCTATAAAGGTATCATTCCGAGCAAAAAAAACCGTACATATTACGTACGAGGTAATTATTATGTAAAAGTCGGACTCGTCCACAGAGGGTTCCGTACAAATATAAAATTTTATTTTTATTTTTTACAAATTTCCCTTTTTAAGATTTTTCCCTGTATTTGAAGTGTGAGACGATATTACTTGCGAATTTTCATAGTTCTAGGTTAGCGGGAAGTTCCCTATAAATTTTGATTGACTTTTAGAGTGTCGAAGTTTTGTGGCATAAACAGCTGTAATTTTTTTTACGTTAACTTAGAAGTGATTTTTTCACAGCTTCAAGGGATTGTAGATCTGAGTATATGGTTTTAATTTCAACTCGATACGCGTTCCCGAGATAAAGGGTCTTGACAGACAGACGGACGGACAGCAAAGTGATCCTATAAGGGTTTTTTTTCTTTTGAGGTACGGAACCCTAAAAATTACACAAAACTGCAAAACTCATTTTTAATACAGTTGCTCAAAAAGTGCTACTTTTCGTGGCTGTTTAGCGTGCGGAAAGTTGGTTTTCGCGAACTAGTGCTTTTTACTTTTCCAATTTTTTTAAATTTTTACTTGTTCCAATTCATGACTACTTATTGATGAGTGTTAATATTAGTTTCCTTTAAACGTCGTACTCTACATAAAAACCTACTGTTAATGTAAGAATACGAAAAATATACATATTTCATATTTTATTCCTTTTATTTTTTATATTTTTTATATTGAATATTGAAAAACCGTTCTTAATAAGTTGTCTGAATGGAACGGAACGCCTGTCAAAAAAGAGGCGTTTTTCTTTCTGCTTTAAGTTTCCAAAGGCAACATTCGATATTGTTTTTATAAATATACGATACACAAATAATCGTAAATAACGATATTTAGGTAATAATAGTACAATGTTTTAATATTTACAATTGTTTCTGTCTTATAGAACATGCATTTGAAAAAAAAAAACTTTCATTGAAGTGGGTTCAATAATAATAACAATATCTACTCTAGTCGAATAAAAGCTAGAAAAACACCTCTTCATAATGTCAATGTCAATGATGTCAGTTTCACAGAATTAATAATATAAAAGTTTAGAATTCCATTCCTTACTTGTTGCTTTTCTTATTTTTTCGCAACTGTATTAAAAAACGTCGTTCGATACACGCGCGAAATTGTCATTCAGTAATGACATACTTTCCGCACTAGCCTCGAAATGTACTATTTTCTCTCATGAATAAGCACCTATAATATAACAATACAACAACATCAATTAAGAATTATCATACTAATGCAAAAAAATAGTTTAATGACTATATCATGCACACAGATGTGACTTATTTAAAAAGCAAAATACCTATTATGTATTTAAATACCTATTCAAGAAATCCATTTTGTATTTTATTTGAAATCGATACCTCCTATATAAGTATTTATATTGAGGCATCATGTGACAATTTTATGATTTTACGTGCTTTACATATTTAGGATTAAAATACCAATATTTACTTTCCACTGAAATTTCATGCTGAATTTCGTATTCGTTTTGGAATTAAAGTGATGTATATGGATACAACTAATACGCGGTACAGTTAACGCGGAGGGGGGTAAAAAAAGTGTGGCATACTGATACAACTCACTAAAAACGTGACACGTGGTTAAAAAACCAGGGACCGGCCCGCTATCCCTTATCCGGGTTTTATAAGGGTATTGCATAAGGCTTAACTCACCATACCCTTTGCCAGACGAAACCCTTAATTTTGCTTTTAAAAACCCTTATATTTGTGTACACACATTTGTGTAATCGGTAACCCAAATACCCTTACAAAACCCTTATCATCCGCTCACCAACACCTTGCATATTGCTTATAAGTGTTAGCCTTATAAAGGGCTTCCCTTTTAGCATATAAGCGTGCTAATTTAAGTCGTCTACCTTGTTCATAAAGCACACATTACTTCGAATCCGAGCGATCGTCGGCGGCGACGGCGGCGTTCTTTGACTAGGCACGTATTTTCTTTCCTTTTCATACACTAGCGTAGATATATACTAATCCTGTCTCTTTCACGCAAAGGGAAACCTTTATAAAAAGCGCTTAAAAGGGTAACCCTTATTAAGGGCTAGCCTTATTTTTGGTTAGCTTTTCGATAAGGGTTAGTCAAAGGTATGAATGGGCTTGCAGATCAAAAGGGAAAGTCTTTCAATGTGTTAGCCGTGTTTAAGGTACGCCCATTGAAAGGATTTTATCGCGGAAAGGGTTGTCCGGTCCCTGAAAAAAACTGATAAAAACAATTAAAATTAAATTTATTTGATACTTAAAATGTATGTATGTTTTGGTAATTAGGTAACATACAATTCAAATTTTATCGTAAAAACAAAAAAAATTACTTGTATACTGGATCAAGTGCTTGTTGACTCCGTTTAAACTCCGCTCCGCTACTGGATTATATCTCATATTTCATAAACTGAGATAATTTTTAGAAATCCAATAATACAGATATAATCTAAGAGAATTCGCTAGAACAAATCTAAAATTTTATGGAACTACATTGACAAATAAGGGAGTTACATTCCGTTGTACCTTTAAACCGCTCTCCTGCAAAATCCTGATTCTGCACTTGCCTCAGTATACTTAGGAGCAGTGTTGGCCGAACGTTAATGCCATTGACCAGTAAAAATTAACCATTGAAAACGTTGATGGCCATTAACCATTAACCATTGACGGAAAATGAATTAGTAATGGCCAACATCAATGGCCATTAATATTAATTTATTTCAAACCATTGACAATTAAAACGAACAAATGGTTAATGGCTTAACAAACCATTAACAATTAAATCAATTTTTAATGAAAATTAAAAATGTGATTGATAATTAACAATTAACAATAAAATATCATAATTTTATAAAGGCGTCCAAGTCCAAGTTGTAAAAGTTTTAAGTATGTATTAAACGAATTTGTCGTCAGAGTGGACTGCCCACTGATGAGGCGTTGGAACCAATTACATGAGCCCAGCGCATCATCGAAATAATTAGTTTTAATTAGTTTTTAGGTATTTATTGTTTTACTACATAGTGTACAGACTAACATAGATATAGGTAGCATATTATAATTTTTGTACTAACACTATATGGGTTCTGTTCTGTGCCTGAAATAAATATTTTCAATTTCAATTTCAATTACTCATCCTCCTTATGAACCCTGGCAGTACCTAATGGAACTTAGGTTTGGTGCAGCACAGGCACGCGCTGTTTTGGTCATCCGACTGGTCTTGATGAGCACTTAGGAGAGCAGTACCCTTTGATAGAGCTGATGTTGAACCCTGGCAATACCTAGTGAATCTAAGGTTTGGTGCAACATAAGCACACGCTGTTTTAGTCATCCGACTCGTCTTGATGAGCACTTAGGAGAGCAGTACCCATGATAGAGCTGATGCTGAACCCTGGCAGTACCTAGTGGAACTTAGGTTTGGTGCAACATAGGCACACGCTGTTTTAGTCATCCGACTCGTTTTGATGAGCACTTAGGAGCGCAGTACCCATGGTAGAGCTGATGCTGAACCCTGGCAGTACCTAGTGGATCTTAGGTTTGGAGCACATAGGCACACGCTGTTTTAGTCATCCGATTTGTCTTGATGAGCACTTAGGAGAGCAGTACCCATGATAGAGCTGATGCTGAACCCTGGCAGTACCTAGTGGATCTAAGGTTTGGTGCAACATAGGCACACGCTGTTTTAGTCACCCGACTCGTCTTGATGAGCACTTAGGAGAGCGGTACCCACATGATAGAGCTGATGCTGAACCCTGGCAGTACCTAGTGGAACTAAGGTTTGGTTGACATATCAGTCAAATTTGACAGATTGACAGTTTTTGTCATTTTCAGTGAAAATTATCTTTTTGGGATATAATTTAGCACCAAGTGACATTGTTAAGTGTAGATTTATACAATCTGTCAAAATTGACATTTTGTGACGTTTTCACTTTTTTTTTTACCCAGGGGAAATCCGTTAGGGATCCCACCCGGCCCGGGAGAGGCCGAGTGGGTATGTCCGACTCGCACGGACTAAAACCCCTGGGGTGTTCCGACGCTCGCTTTTGGGCGGGGTTACGGGAACAACTTTGCAGACCTCCGAGACCCCGCCGGCGTTGCCCTTGCGGACCCATCAATTTGGGGCTGCTCCAGCAGCCTACTCCGCTGAAGGCACCTCGGAACACTTGAGGCCCTTCCAGCTCGGAAACCTCTTCAGGCGAGTGATGGGACTCCCGACCCATCACTCGCAGGTTCTGTCACTCGCAGATTCTGTCACGCAGTTTCTGTTAGGGTGGCAGCATTCGGGCTGCGAAGGCTCTTCGCCGCCTGCCTGGCCTCCTTCGGCGCTGAGGGAGCGAGTTGGCGTCGTCCTCGCGCATTCGTTCAGCGGCCGCCTTTTGCGTCAGGACGGTGACCCTAAAGGTGGCCACTGCCGCCTATGCCTCTTCACTGCCGATCATACGGCGTATCAGCGCCGGCAGTGAGAGGTCTGTTCCTACAGCCATGGACAGGACAGCGCGAGGCTCCGCCCACGCAGGGCACTCCTCGCGCGTGTGTTGGGCCGTGTCCACGGCTCCTCCGTCACAATGGTGGCATGCTGTCGTCGGCTCTCTCCCAACCCTCTCACACAGGTACCAGCCGAAGCAGCCGTGCCCCGTCAGGAGCTGTGTGAGATGGAAGGAGGGTGTGCCGTGCTTTCGTTCCACCCATTCTTTTAGAACGGGCCGAACAGCGGCCACCAGGTCCCGGCTAGCACCCGGGATCTCCAGACGTTCAGACCATTTTTCGAAGAGCACATCTCGTGCTTCTTCCCGCCAGTGTTGAACTTCTTGGGGGGGCCTATGTTGCACCAAACCTTAGATCCACTAGGTACTGCCAAGGTTCAGCATCAGCTCTATCATGGGTACTGCTCTCCTAAGTGCTCATCAAGACGAGTCGGATGACCAAAATAGCGCGGGCCTATGTTGCACCAAACCTTAGTTCCACTATGTACTACCAGGGTTCAGCATCAGCTCTATCATGGGTACGGCTCTCCGAAGTGCTCATGCTCATCAAGACGATTCAAAAGACCAAAACCGCGTATGTCTATGTTGCACCATGGTTGCACCAAACCTGAATTCCACTAGGTAGTAGGTACTGCTACTACTGCCAGGGTTCAGTCGGGGTCATTTTGCTGTCTCATTTTAAAATATCACGAATTTAATTTTATTAATGGAGGAATTTTTATACGGAGGAATCGTTTCCTGCTCTTATGAACAACATGATGTAAATTAAAATTGTACTTAAAGGAAATAAATAAATTGAAATTGAATTGGTGCGTAATGCAATTGGTTAATGGCGGAACTAATAGTTAATGCAATTGATCAATGGTTAATTAAAATTAACAATTACAGCCAACACTGCTTAGGAGGTACCGTTAATAGTTGTTGGGACCTATTTTTACACATTTTTATTTAGCTTCACTGCGTATATGTAATATATGATTACTCGAACCTATCTATCTTCTATGTATAGTGCTTCAAATCTTGAAAATAACAAAAATTTTAACCACTTTCCGGTATCTGATTCAGTTTAAATTTTGAGTACTGTTGTATTTCCGGTGACAAATTATATACTAACATGGAGGTGATCTGATGATGCAGTCGGTAGGTAGCCAAAGGAAGCCCCGATGGAAAAACACAAACGCATCGAGCTTAGGCTCATTAGAAACGTCTCAAGAAGTACTCGATTGACATGCAAATGAGAAGAACAGTCCGCAATAAGTGACTCAAAAAAAATGGACAGTTTACTTACCACAGTTTAGTTTATTGGCAGGTACTTGTTTGTTTATTTTTAAAATACAAAATACTTTCTAGTAGGTAGGTAGGTAAGTAGGTAGAGGTTACAAACTTTTCTGGCATTACAAATATTACAATCCTTGCAACTCTCATTCTTTTAACTGTTGAATCTGTTTAGTAACGTAGCACACGCACACGCACACGTATCCGCACACGCGTGTACACACACACACACACACACACACACACACACACACCTAAGATATACCTAAGAGAAATAATATATACCAACAACCGGGATGAATAGGGATGGCTGGGGTGAAGAGGGACAAAACATAAAAATATCCACACAAATTGTATCATTCATATATTTATAATAAATAGTAGTCAATGGGCTGGCTGGAATAAAAATATAAAATTTCCACAATAATCCTCTTTAATTGTATTGTATTGTATATCCATACAATTTGTAATTGCGGTTTGTCATTGTCTGCATCCGAATACTTTTAAATTTTACTATATTCTATCAACAGTTTGCAAAACGGCGGCGGCAAAGGAAATTGTGCTTCGCTGTATCAAACTGCTTCCGACGAACGCACGATAATACTGGCAATATTTGCATCTGCGCTTCGCCACAACACCGCTTACATCTGAACGTACTTAACGCATACCATAAAGCTTACCTACGTATGTATAGCTTTGCTACGGGTAAATGGAAATGTACTGTATGGGTAAGCGGTCCGTCTCCGTCTCGTTGCGTATTGCGTATCATTTGTGACTTAAGCCTTTACTTAAACTATATTAAAGCTAAATCTTTGATTTGTACTAAAATCAAGTAGTTAATTCGACATGAAAACTAGCAACAGTTATAACCTAAACTTAAATAAAATTTTCGAACAACCAATCAATAGGATAATGGAAAACCGTTTCTTATTACTGGCAACCTTCCTATGAAATCATCCAACAGTCCTACTTTATTTGACCACTTTTAGGGTTCCGTACCAAAAAGGTACAAAGGAACCCTTATATCACATTATTGTCACACCGACTCTGTCCGTCCGTCTGCCTGTCACATCGCTAATTATCTCGAGAACTACTTACGCTATCGATTTAAAATTTAGAATGTGAGACAAAACATTTCAGTGAGGAGTGTAATTAATACATTACCAATTATTGGAATTGGTATCGGGTGTTCGGGTAAATGTTATATGTTTATTCTATAGAATGGTCAATTGTTTTTCAAATTATGATGTTATAAATAAATGTATTTTCTTTATTTCTTTCTTAATTGAGTGTTTGGGTTAGGTGAAAGGGTGTAGGTACGAATGAATGCGTGGTTGGTGAATGAGTCTCTGGGTAAATGGGTGTTTGGGTGAATGAGTGAATAGGTGAATGGGTGTTTGGGTGAATGGGTATATTAAATATCGTTAATAGTTGTGTCATCGTATCGGTATGGGTAAAGGGTCAATTATTGTGTTAATGGGTGAATGGGTGTACAGGTGCATGGATATCCAGATGTATGCAATATATCTAATAGCAGTCAATAAGGAAATGAAAATTAGGGGAAAGCTAACATTAGATCAATTATATTGTTTTTTTTTATTGTGTTTACTGCATGTCTACTTAAGTTTATTGTTAGAATATTTTAAGAAAACATGGATGAAAAATTGATGAAGAAGAACTAAGTAGGTACATTTTTTTAGGTTGTATTTTTCTTCTAATATATTCTCCCTGCTGTGGTGAAAAGTCGTGTGTACACGAAGTTATTTACGTCTCGTTCGCTTTTAAGTACCGTACTACGCTTAAAATTCTAAATTAGATTCACGAGCGTAGCGAGTTATTATAGAATGTGTCACATGTCAAATATCAAAACCTCATATGTCAAAAAACGTATTTTTACCGGACTGCGTCAGGAGGGAATGTTTTTCGAGCGTGGGTATGTATATATATGACCTTTTTTTTGGCACGCCCTAAAGTCCAAACGGCTGGACGGTTTTTGACATATGAGGTGTGGTTGAATTCATCAGAATTGTGGTAAGGACATAGGCTATATAAATTTTGAAAATGGCGCCCGCTAATGAAAAATGGTAGGGGGGGGTATTGTTCTTTTTTCTTTCTATAGCAATATGGGTAGGTACCAAATGAAAACTAGTGAAGATACCATTTCTAAAAATATTTGTAAACAGTCTGGTTTTTTTGTTTGTTTTAATAATATTTGCAGTTTGTAACAGAAAATTATACTTTTTTTCAACTTGATGTACTTTTCTTATTTTTTGGTATTGTGTGATTAATAATTTTTTATCATTATATAGAGGATATTCACAATCACTTGGTATGTATTGTGGACTAATCCATTGTCATTTTCAATTTAGAGCAGTTCAAAGTCAACTTCTGTGGATTGTGAAATGTTTTAACGTTTTCTAATAATTTGTTATACCAAGTAGTGAAAATGTTACAGTATGTTATATATTTATGATCTACCCACAAAGCTCTTTCATTTAGTACCCCACATGGTATATTTAAAAGAAAAAAGTTAAAAACTTTGTACTGCCGACTTTATGACGTTACAGCAAACCTTGTTATCTCATATACGAGGGGAGGTACAAATATTCGCAGACAGTTGAATCTTTCACAGATGATGTATTTCTGTTGCCGCTATAACGACAAATACTAAAAACAGAATAAAATAAATATTTAAGTGGGGCTCCCATACAACAAACCTGATTTTTTTGCTGTTTTCCGTAATGGTACGGAACCCTTCGTGCGCGAGTCCGACTCGCACTTGGCAGGTTTTTTTTCCACAGGCAACTAATACTCACCGAGACAATTCTACAAACCCCAAACACAATTAGGTTGCGTTATTTTATCACAGAGTTCCTATGGCCACCGCCTGTCTCCATCATCAGATCAGCAACTGCATGGTAATATTGCATTGTCACCCGACTTACATATGTATGCAAATTTTCATCTTCATCGAAAACCGGGAAGTGGGTTAAATTTAACTTGCAAGATTTGACCCGTACAAACATAGTTACATACATAAGTACATTGTAAATTAAATAAAAGCTTGTAAAAAGATGTACGTTAAGCGTCAGTAAATACCTAGGGAGCCAATTTTTAAACTAAAACGAGAGTAGTACATGTATGAAAGATACATTTGACACCAAAAAATCACTTCATTTGTTTTCTGCGGCGAGAACAATTTTATCCATCGACAGCTTATTCATCGGGGCTGTAACATTGACATATCCATTGTTATCTTGAACAAAGGGACGCCAGGACGAAATTGAAATGAGTGTTGTAATGTACTCTCAAAATCTTTAAAGTTTTACGTAGCAGTGAATTCAAGAGGTTCATGAATACCTACACGATCGTATTTATCCAGTGATGAATAAGATCATACTAGATCTTAATAGGAATCTAATACATGATTTGAACCCGTAAATGGTTTCGGGATACTCAGTAAATGCATCGTGGGATTCCGTAATGACGGATATAGGACGGCCGCGTATCGGCTATTGCGGCGGCCAGACATTTCCCATGTGGATTTATACTTATAATATCTACGCTTTAAGCTCATAAAGGTTTCAACACCGTAAATATAATTTTTGTTGTTGTGTTAGAAAAAACACAAAGCATATTAATTATTTTATCTTTTAACAAACAGTAGGAACTCAACATCCATTAAAAAATCATGACTGCAATTTTCTTCAAGACTTTCTAATTAATTCAAATATGACTGTCTTAATAACATGAAAAGTTGTAAACACAGTATTAATACCTGCTAAGTTTACGTACCTACGCACGTATAGGCAATTAAATACAGATCAAGGAATAACTTTTGGAAGAACTTTATAGTGAAACAAGCAATAAAATTATATTTTATGAAAGTTTCAAAGCGAAAACGAACTTTTGTATGCATTAACAAAACTATTAGCCAAACAACTGCATATTGACAACAAACTCCCGAGAAAAGTATGTTTGCATCTTACCTGGGAAACATCGGTCACCGGCCACTGCAGCCGCCCCTGGTTATTATTTAATGCACACGGCAGCGCGGGAGGGAGATGGCGAGAAGCGCTGCTTGGTAACTTTTTAAAGAGAGCGCACAAAATTACGAGCGCAGCGCGAGCCGCGGGTAGCGGCGATTCATTAAGAACGAACGTGGAGGCTGCGCCCGCCCCCCCGCACCCTGACCCGCCCGCGCTTGCGCGCTCCACCGTGCACCGCTCCAATCGCTGCCCTGTTGCATCTGACGCGACGCGATGTCAAAACGTAAACGCTATGAATACGTTTTATCATCGCTGAATCTGCCGACAATCGTACAGATGATCTACGCGCCGAGATTATGAAATTTGAAGCTTACCTCCTTACAGCGTAGTAATGCAGTGTACACCAATATGTGGCCTGCGTTTGTAGAAGTCGGATATCTATCTAAGTAATAATAGATATTTAATAATCTAAACGATAAAGAGATTACTAACTAAAACTTTACACATTATAATCCTTTCGAGATTATAAAACCAGCGTTGTAGTTAGTCTTTAACCTAAATAAATTGGAATAACCCGCTGAACCTCCATCAGAGCTTAATCTCAATCCCTTAAATACGATGGTCTGCCTGATATTTATGGTAGGGCTATAAGCACAAGTTAAGCCGGAGACCACTCGCTTTTAATAACAATAATTAGGTTTATTTTTAGGATATCAAACAATCATAAGACGTATCTTAGAATTTTTATTTATTTTAGTAAAGTTCTTTTCTGAATGATATTGATATTCCCATCTTTTGTCCTTTTTTTCCGAAAATAATCAGATCAATGAACGCTATGGAAAATCTCAGATCACGGTCACAATTGAAAGGCGGTAGGTAGTCGTTTAAAAAAAAACTAGTTCCTACGTCAATAATTGGAATTAGGTTGCTGACCGAACCCCAGATTCCTTACAGGATAGGGACAACGCTAGAAAAAAGATGATGAGCTTAAGTCTTTGAAGACTTATTTTACATTACCGTAGGTACCTATAAAAGCTTATCAAGTGCGAGTCTGACTCGTACAACGATGGTTTCGTACACATTTTTAATAGTTTTTTTTAAGAAATTTTATTTTAGGTAGATCTTACAGGGCTAAGGTGGGTTTTTTACATGTTGATGCTACCAGCTGACTGTCTTTCCACCGCGATACAACCTGGCTAACGATTATTGAAATTTACTATAACGACATAATCGTTTCAATCGGGACTGTAGGCGATGACTAAAATTTTTTTCGTGTTTGGGTCGCTACAGTTCCTCAACCTACCAATGGAGCGGCAGCTAACGTCCACGAGGGTTCGGCACACATCGCCCTTAAGGCCGTTCCATCGGTTTGCCGCTATCACTGTCACATTTCGCAAGAAAGAACGGGAAAGACCATGCGCGCCAAGTGTCAATTTTGATCGAATTTTATTTATTTATTTTTAACTTTATTGCACATAAAAAGTGTACAACAGGCGGACTTAATGACATTATAGGCATTAGTTTAATTAATTTTGTCGATTTTTATTTATTTAAAAAAAGTTGCCATACAATATCGAAGTGTAGCGGTCAAATAACTATTGAGGTTAAGATTATTTTTCTTCTTTTTTTTGTTTATCACATAATAAATAACAGATTTAGGTTGGATTAAAAGTGTTACTTTGGTAATTAATTGTATCGAGCGAAGTGTCATAATTCGTGTATCGGAAGCTTATAAATTAAAGATAATATGTGTCGTTCTCAAGTAATAGGTCGCTTTGACAGGTTATTCGTATAGAGACGCAAGCAAATGTGGTACCTTTTACTTGAGAACGACACATATAATCAAGAACTACATATATTTTTTCCACGTCTACGAATATCAACGTTTCTCAGAAAAATATGATTATAAAGGAGATTTTTCGCTTTCTGGCTCAGGGAACCGCCTTAACCACTTTACGAGTCTTCGCCCGGGATGTTACCAGATGGGTCCAGGAAATCTGTTCCTGGCCCGCGGTCTAAAAGAGTGATTGTTTTTTTACAGTGTCCTTCATAACAAAAGTTCAGAATGTGCCCTTTCATATATGACACATTTTTCATTCCGTCCATTTCGTTACCATCATACAAAGTCTATGAAAAATGGTAACGGCAGGTATGAATGATATTTATGAAAGCATTATCCTCCTCCTCCTTGCATCGGTTCCCTCATCACTGAGGGTCGTGGTCACTTCTAGGGAACAGCTTCTCTTGGACAATTTGCCGCCACCTTTTTCTAGATATGATTTCAGATATGTAAGTTACATATGTCACGTGTATATAAAATAATAGGGCCAGTGATAACCTTGAGCGGATAAAAAAAGGTAAAATTTGATGACTTTGGCGAATCTATATCTATTAACTCAAAGGTCAAAACTGACCTTCGTATCCAGGCTCTAACTATCCAAAATAAAATCAGACCATGAATAATTAGCAAAAAAATGATATTCACCTCGTCGTATAGTCAAAGTATTCCATTACAACAATAAAACACAGAACCAGTCAAATTCCATAGCGCCTTCGCGCAAGAGTAATCCGCAACCCGAAATCTGACGGCTTTTCTAAATCCACCCCCTTTTAAACGTCAAATCCCGATATTCGTGAAAAGTGAGAATATTACACGAGAATAACTATATAAATCACGGATGTTGTACGTATTCAACGGGACTGGCTTTTCTCTTTGAGGATAAACACATTGCTTCCTTTCTAGTTATTGAATGCGAGCAACTGTGTCGTTTCTACAGAGTACTTATACAATAATTTCCGCCTTATTCATGAAGCAAGGCTCAATTGGTTAATTTATATTTTATCTCTTTCTTATGAATACGTACCTAAGTCATAACTTAATTATATTTCTTTAAAAAAAGGGAACCGCCTTCAAAAAACCAACCCACTGAAAAGCACAAAATAATTTAAGGCACCGCCTTTAAAAACTAAGTAGGTAACTTGATACCCGGATGGTTATTAATCTGCTTATTATTAGGTATCAATTACTTTTTGGCAGAAATTAGCTTTACGACGGGATAGTAGATATTTTTTGCTTTTCAGTGGGTTGGTTTTTTGAAGGCGGTTGTAGAGTTAGAAGCTTGGCTCTACTAAGAGATTTGATAACTTTATGACATTGCGAGCCTTATGGTTTCGTCTTGGCAACATTTTACATGAAAATATTTTTGGTGGGATTTCACTTCTTTTTGTAAGTTGCTTATGACAATCTGTCATCCTCTAATTTAAAGGGTTGCCGGTAATTTACTATTAAAATCCTGAAATACGTATCTGGAGGCATCTTTTACACAATCTGCTTTTAACTGATTCCCCATACAAACTTCAAACCCCTTTTTCCCTCTAACGCTCTTTTCCACTCCCTTACTGGGTGATTTTGGGGTTGAAAACTATTCTATATCCTTTCCCATAACAAAAAACTATCTACATACCAAATTTCAACTAAATCGGTTTAGCGGTTATTAATTCCCCATACAAAATTTCACACCCCTTTTCACACCCCTAGAGGAAAAAAAATTTCAAGTTTTTGAATTTTTCTGTTGTTTGTGTACTAAGACTATCTCACATACCAAATTTCAGCTTCCTAGGATTTCAGGAAGTACCCTAAAGGTTTTGATGATCATCAGTGAGTGAGTGAGTGACGAAATCGGGTTTTTTTTGGATGTTAATAAAATCAGTATAAGAGCTATGAAATTGAAAATGTTTATGCTTAATAACTCCAATAATGACATCATATCCCGAGAATTTTGTTTATCTGGTATAAACCAAATCCAAGTTATGAGGGTTCACAAAACGACGAAGATAGGTAGTGCCCTTGTGCTTCGCTTTTTTTTTAAAAACAATCAAACATTTATTCAGCAAATAGGCCACAGGGGCACTTTTACATGTCAATTTTTACAAACAATAAAATTAACCCAAAAGTACAAAAAACAATTACATAAATATAAATGTCAAATTACACAAAAAAAAAACTAATAAAAAATATACAAACAACAGAAATACTAAAATTGTTTAGAGATGTAAAAGTCTCTAGGTGTCAGAGATAAAATGTATATAATAATAAAAAAGATCATCAAATTATCCAGAGATGTAAAGGGTCTCCAAGACTTGAATTGTTATATAATTAATAAAAAGACAAGATATTAAATCAGACAAACGGACAAGAACCGAATGAAGTGCCTCACGTTAATGCCACTTTCCTCGTCTTGGCAGATAAGTATATAAGTAATGCCATAACTTATTTATATAGAAATGTAAAGATTGACGATTGTTTAATCTGAAAAATATAAAACCTATGCTTACCTTGTAGGTGTTAAATATTTTATCACTATATTTCATAGATAGCTTCCTTTCTAGACTTATGAATAACATTTCATTACAGCTAGGACAACCGACTGCAGATATAAAACTATCTAACTAAATTGTTTATAATGTTTTGTTGTCTACAATAAATATTGTAGCAAATATGTAAGCAAATGTAAATTTAAAAAGTAGGATTATATGGGTAATTGTAGATATATTATTTTACTAACCGTAGATAAATAATTAAACTTAATAAGAATGTTCACTGCATAGACGGATAAAAACCCATTTATAATTAAAAAATAACTAGTTATAAGCAAGCTTTGCAAAACTTATTTATAGTAAGATTTACGCTTAATAAGGTGTTATAACCATCTTCTTGGCGTAAAGCCTTTGTTATCTCGCTTCCCAAAGTTTCTAACCCCAGCTCTCTTAGTCACTTCAGGCCTATATCTATTCTCCCATTCATGTCCAAGATACTAGAGGCTGCAGCACATAACCAAATCTCAAAATTTATTAATTTCAACCGTTTACTGTCCCCATACCAGTCTGGTTTTCGGGCAGGGCATAGTACGACCACCGCGCTTTTGAAGGTCACTGAGGACATGAGACAAGGCATGGAATCGTCGAAAGTTACAGTACTTGTTCTCATTGACTTTTCAAATGCGTTTAACGTTGTTGACCACGACCTTCTATTGGCTGCTCTTTCCCATTTCAGGTTCTCCTCGGAATCAATGGCGTGGTTTGATTCGTACCTATCCAGTCGCACCCAAGCTGTCCGTAGAGATAGGTGTATGTCTGATTGGCGTGATCTGAACACCGGAGTACCACAAGGTGGTATTCTCTCTCCATTGTTATTTTCGATGTTTATTAATTTCTTCACGCACGGACTCAAATGCGATCATCATCTGTATGCAGACGATCTGCAATTATACGCCCAAGCCGAGGTAGCGGATGTCAACTGCGCTATTGCGGCTATCAATGATGACCTGGATCACATAAGTGACTGGTCTAGTTCTTTTGGCATTTCTGTCAACCCATCTAAGTGCCAGGCCATTATTCTGGGTAGTCGATGGCAACTTTTGAAGTTGGATGCGGTTTCTGTTGCACCGATAATTTTTGACGACTCGGTTATCCCAGTTTCGAGTCAAGTGAAGGACCTCGGTTTAATCATTGACAGGCATCTCTCATGGGACGGGCAACTTTCTGAGATCAGCCGGAAGGTCACCTGTACCTTACACACACTCTACCGGTTCAAAAACTTCCTTCCGGTATGCACAAAGAAATTGCTCGTTCAAGCACTCATCCTCCCGCTCATTGATTACGCTGATGTGTGCACAACCAACATGGATCAAAATTCTCTTAACAAACTCGAGCGACTGGTAAACAACGGAATACGGTTCATTTTTGGAATTCGAAAGTTTGATCATATATCCAGCTACCGCCGCCAGCTTAAGTGGCTCCCCATACGTCAGCGCCGATCCTTTCGAATACTCTCCTCACTGTTCTCTATCCTATTTGAGCCCATCACTCCAGAATATCTCAAATGTAACTTCAGCTTTATTACCCCACGCCCAGGCTGCGAGCTGCGCGCTGCCCGTTCTCTTAAACTCTCTGTTCTCCCTCACCATACCGGTTTTCTCACGTCTTCTTTCGCTGTTCAAGCAATCCGTCTTTGGAATTCGCTCCCTCTAACGATTAGACAAGCCCCAAACAAGCTGACTTTCAAACGAATGCTCTACAAGCACCTGCTAGATACTGTCTAGTGGGACCCCCCCCCCTCCCCCCTTCCCCGCACATGCAAATATATATTTATGTATATTATATGATAAATTTGTATATGTATTTATATTGTTTATTTATGTACTTTATAAAGGTATTATAGTATATAAATATTACTAGTTTGTATATTGGCGTTAGTATTAGAATTTATATTTAGATTTATTTTTTTTCGCATCGCACTGCACCCACCTTAACAATTTCTGTTTGGCCCAGTGGTTGACTGGTAGAGAATGCCTCAAGGCATTAAGTCCGCCTTTTGTACTTGTTCTTGTGCAATAAAGTTTAAAATAAATAATAAATAAATAACCGAGCTTAAAATTCATTATTACCTAATAAGTTTGACCATACCTCGCGTACTACTTATTATTTAGTAAGCAAGGCAACCACGCATGGAGTGGACACTGAGCTTACTTATTTTCCTGTGCTACTAACTACATGAATTTAATCTTTAAGTGAATAAACCGAATTAAAGACATTTAAAAGGGGTTATAAGCACATTTTTGTAAATTCAAAGGTACACTCCTAAATAAGTATCGGGTCGAATAATCCTTTCACTCCCAATGTATCAACACGATTTACGTTACTTACTTATATGTTAGGAAGGAAATTGCCCGTACTTTCTAGTTAATAATAGTGAGTTGGCGAATCAGCGCCTTAAACTCACTTTTAAAAGTTTTAAATAAATTGTTAAACGTTAGCGACCCGTTTACTCAAGAAAAATATTCTTGTACAAATCACGCCCTTTCCGATACAATTTAGGAATACGGGCCCGGAACTCGTAACCGTAAATTCGCTACTAAGCGTCTGAATGCCTTACACTGAGGCTCTGTAGGCTAACGCATATTTAAAGCTACGCGAACTTTATCCAACTCAAATACAACGAAACTTATAGGTACATAGCCTTCAACCTGCATTATTTTATGCGTATTGTTATATAAAACAACTATCAATCCATAAATTTGATTTTACCACTCAGGCGCCTTAAAACTCTTAACACTAAGATATTTATGTATCTCTCTAATGAAATAAGTGGCACAATGACGCGTCAACCCGACAGCAGCCGTACATGCAGTATACAGTGTGTACTTAAATCCAATACGGGCGAATATTTGAACGGTGGTTAGCATAGGACCTAAGAAGTACATTGTGCTTAGAAA
Organism: Cydia strobilella; assembly: GCF_947568885.1. Taxonomy (NCBI): domain Eukaryota; kingdom Metazoa; phylum Arthropoda; class Insecta; order Lepidoptera; family Tortricidae; genus Cydia; species Cydia strobilella. The sequence goes on along the minus strand of NC_086042.1, from coordinate 11,179,461 downwards.
TACAATGAAAATATTAACCATACAAAATAATTCGGCCCGCAATGTAAAGCAACACACAAGTTACGAGATACGAGTTTTTTAAAGTAACTGTCAACGCTTCTTGGCAGTTACAATAAATAGCTCGTATCTCGTAATGTCATGTCATGTTATGTCTCGTAATATTTGCGTACATTGCTCCCGGTAAAATTTTAAAAATTTATCTTTTTATCTTGTGAAGGGATCATAATATTCATAACTAAATAATATTTTGCCAATAAATTGCCACCTCTAACCCCCGGGGGTTAAGGTCCCGTCTGAGTCTTAAAATAGATTGGTAATTTCGGTTCTTAGACATTTTGTTCGCATCCTACACCAGCTCGATGCATAAGCGTGCGTCGTCGTTTCAAATTTTCAACTCAAATTACTGGTACGTAAGTACAAGGAGTAACAACAAGCGATAGCTTGGAAGTTACCAGACCTATACGGAAAGCCGGCAGTCTATTTCTAGCGTAATGTCAGTTGGAATCCATCCTCGGCTCACCAACAAAGAATCAGCCGAGGTCCATTATGCTAATGAAAGTGACTCCCGTTTGTCTTAAAGTCGTAGCTCAATTTGCAAGGCGAGAGATAAACGCTGTTAAACTGTCGAAGTTCGTGACAAAGCCTGAATAATGCAGATTACACCGAGAAAAATACGGCCGCAGTCAAATCTGCATATTTTATTGGTCCCTTTTCAATGTCCTTTTTACACCCCTCTTATCCGGAGCAGTTTCACTACACTCACAGTTCACGTAATCTAATCTCGGAAATAATCTTCACGAATTTGATTGGATGATTTGTTATTCAAGCGCAAATGCTCAACTACTCTTTATTGAATAATTTCTTCTTGTTTGAACATTGAAATTAGGGATTGCAGAACCGGTACTGTTTAAAAGAACCGGGATTTTCGGTACCAGCCAAAAATGGAACCGGGATTTCCCGGTATTTTCGTTACTTTCGGGACTGCCTTCAAAATTCAGTTTTTATCTCTGTCGGCGGCAGATCGTAAAATCAGGCATATCGAGATATTCCTAGGCATACATGAAACGCCGCCCTTTCACGATCTGACTAAGAATTACCCAGGCATATCACGATCTGCTTAATAAAAGAGGCGGCAGACCGAGCATACCAATTGCATTCGTTGATATTCCTAGCTTCATACCGGGATTGATTTAGAAACCGTAATGGAAGTAGATGATGATAGATTAGGCCCAGAAATTATTAGAGAAGAATTTGATAGAGCAATAAACAGTATCCAGAACGGTAAAGCTACAGGAGACGATCAAATTTACATTGAATATATAAACAAGTTAGAGTGTGAATCCATGAAAAATGAAATATTTACTATAATTAAGGATATATACACTACAGGCGAAGTTCCAAGTGATTTCAAAATTAGTAAAACTATAGCATTACCTAAGAAATTAAACACACTTAAATGCAAAGAGCATAGAACATTAAGTCTTACATCACAGGCACATAAAGGAACTAGGGAAGCCATTCTCGCTCTTAGGTTAATTATTGATAGAACATTGGATGTCCCTACATAGCATTTATAGATTTAGAGAAAGCATTTGACAAGATAGACTGGATAAAGATGATGAACATTATGAAAACAATACGCATAGATTATAGAGACAGACGAATTATACATGCATTATATAAGGAACACGAAACTATAGTAGAAATAGGACAGGAAAAAGGAAAGGCTAAAGTAAGGCAGGGAGTGCGTCAGGGTTGTCCACTCTCGCCACTAATTTTTAATATATGCATTGAAACCGCCATCAGAAAAATTGTTGAACTAGAAAAGGGGGGTGTCAAAATTAACGGAGAAAGGTTTTATTTCGTTAGGTTTGCACATGACATAGCAGCCATAGCAGAAAATACTAGAATACTAGAACTAGAACAACTTGTAACGGAAATGGACCACATATTTACAGAATTTGGACTTAAAATCAACATCTAAGCACAATAACAAAAAAGATCCTATAAAAATCAGAAATTGAGCAAGTAAAAAGTTTTTAATACTTAGGAAGCATTATAACATGCAACTCCAGATGCTCTTCGGATATCGTCACACGCATAGCCATGGCTAAAAAAGCTTCCAACACCAAAAAACACCTATTTAAAGCAAAGATATCCGAAACATTAGAAAGCGATTTATCAAGACCTACGTCTGGAGTATAGCGTTATATGGCAGCGAGACGTGGACATTAACCCAGCGTGATAGTGTGATTAAGCGCTTTTGAAATGTGGACATGGAGAAGAATGGAAGGTATAAGCTGGAAGGAGAGGAAAACGAATGCAGAAGTATTGGATTTGGTAGGTGAGAAGCGATCTCTGCTGAAAATAATTGAAAACAGAAGGGGAAACATGTTGGGGCACCTGATACGGCACGATACTTACATAAAGTCTATTATAGAAGGAAGAATAGAAAAAAGGAGAGGCAGAGGAAGACCGAGACGTGCGTTTTTGAACCAAGCCAAAGAGAAAATCAACGTAGTGACGTATCAGGAGCTCAAAACAGTGGCAGAAAGAAGAACGGAGTGGCGGTTACTCCACCGACAAGAGCCAGGCTCTTAAGAGTTATGATGATGACATACCGGGCGCATCGTAAAATAACATGAAACGCCGGCATTTCGTGATCTGACTAGCGACAACTAGCCTTTCTGACTTTCTCTGCTACGCCATTTTTTTTGAACTTCTTGACAACTAATTGCCACTGGCCATAACTAGATGCCACTTTGACATTGATAGCTGTTAGCAAATTCCCTAACTTCAAGTAGAAAAACAGCAATAAGAAATTTTATTTACAATAAAATGAATTGTAACAAATCGGTAGTCCACGTGCTACTTGTAAAGTCCAACTATCGCTTTACAAGTGCCTAATAAAATCACCGTACACTGTCTCGTACTAACCGTACAATTTTAGTCGTATTTAAAGCTCCTAATACCTTAACACTAGCGTAATACTCCCACAGGACTGAAGCCATTTAATTTTAAGAGAATGAATTAAAGTAGAAAAACAGCAATAACAAAATTTTCCCCTCGCTAGCTCGGAAAGTTGTCTTTTATCCTTTAAAACAAGCGGGTAAACACGCATTTTATCCACTAGTGGGGAAAGTAATTTGACCTTGGATGGAGCGTGTTTAAGTAGCTTGACAGATAACAAAACGTAAAACGCTCATAATAATGGTTCGTTCGATATTAATTATCCTTAAATAAATGTTTTGAGAATCTAATAAAATATACCAAATTTAGCTTTATTTAATGATTTTATGTCATAAACCTTAAAATTCCATAAGAAACGTTAGTTTTTTAATAATGATGTTAAATATAATTCTGGACACACAAGTTGAGTCGACGCAATTTCAAAACGCATCATTGACATTTAATACGTCAGAAATGTACCGTCAACATTGTCAACAAAATTTTTACTTAAAAACTTCTCACGTAAAAATACAGAATTTCCAGTTTTTTGTTATAATATCGTAAAAAAACCGGCCAAGTGCGAGTCGGACTCGCGCACCGAGGGTTCCGTACAACATTACATAATTTTAACAATGTATTTTTTATGTAAAACATGAGAGAAACAGCAATTTACGCTTTAAAATTTGAGTGAAAGGTAAAAGGTAAATTGCAGTTTACGATTTATGACGTATTAAGAAAAAACTACTTACTAGATCTCGTTCAAACCAATTTTCGGTGGAAGTTTGCATGGTAATGTACATCATATATTTTTTTTAGTTTTATCATTCTCTTATTTTAGAAGTTACAGGGGGAGGGGGACACACATTTTACCACTTCGGAAGTGACTCTCGTGCAAACTAATCAGTATAGAAAAAAATGATATTAGAAACCTCAATATCATTTTTGAAGACTTATCCATAGATACCCCACACGTATGGGTTTGATGGAAAAAAAAAATTTTGAGTTTCAGTTCCAAGTATTGTTTGTACAGTCGCCATCAGATATATCGGAGCGGCCGAGGTGCTCAAAAATATCTGAACACGCACTTAACACCTTGACAATAGAGGCGTGTTTAGATATTTGTGAGCACCTTGGCCGCTCCGATATATCTGATGGCGACTGTACCCCCAAAAAATTTGTTTTTCTATTTTTGTGTGAAAATCTTAATGCGGTTCACAGAATACATCTTATTACCAAGTTTCAACAGTATAGTTCTTATAGTTTTAGAGAAAAGTGGCTGTGACATACGGATGGACAGACAGACAGACAGACATGACGAATCTATAAGGGTTCCGTTTTTTGCCATTTGCCTACGGAACCCTAAAAATGAGTGATTCCAGTGATGAAGATGATCTAACGCCTATGGAATAAAATTGTGGATGTTGCACTTTTCTCGCTATAGTGAGGTGAAAAGTTTTGTGTTACACACGGGTGCAAATGTATTTCCACACTCGCGGGTAAAATACAACTTTGCACCCTTGTATAACAAATAACTATTATTCGCAATAAAATCAATTGTAACCAATCTATGTCTTCAAGCTAATGTTCTTCATCGGCGGTGGTGTTGAAGTGGCGGCTACATATATTATTGCCGCCAGTCTTCTCGCCGACCTTCCGTGATGAAGTCGAGCCAGGAAGCGGCTCGTAGCTGTTTCAGCTCGTTGGCGGTGGCGTTGAAGTGGGGGCTGCTACATGAATAACGATAAAATATATGACACCTAATAAAATATAATGTTACCATAGCGTATTATCAACACATAAATATAATAAATATTAACAACAACGGAGCGATTTTCATTATAACTACGTGCAGTAAGTAGTAATCGCGATCCGCCTATAGCCTGTTATAACGCAAGGAGCGGGTCCACTAGACCATAACTGATCGCTGATAGAGTGGTACGCGCTTGCCAACGATTGAACTATTGATTCGCTTCTTACTAGGCCTTTTGCCTTTGTAGTATAAATAGCAGTAGTTAAATATTGATCTTGGAAAATTCAAGAAAGAACTGAAATTGCTATTAGTAAAAAAATGTTATTATAGTGTACAACAATTTCTAAATGATATTGACTTATAATTTATTGCGCTGACAAATATAGTTAATTTTATTGACATTTTATACTGATCTCTCCTTGACATTGTTTTCTTGTTACTTAATATTCTATCAATTTTATATATCCATGAATTGTAATTTATAAAATAATTATGCATGATAAGCATTGTAAACCAATCGTACGCCTACAGGCAAAACATAGTGTTCTACAACATGTTTATTTTAAGACCTAATTTTTTGTACCTATGTTTTTACGAATAAATGATTTATGATTTATGATGATTTATGATGAATGCCTTGGTATCGTGATTGTGTATTTGTGTAAGGAAAGCTTTCTTAACCTAGGTTAAATATCGTTATTCACTCGCAGACGCAGGATTTAATAAAGGAGCATATCCAAAATTGCCTCTGACTTTCAAGATGAAAGTTCTGTCTTTAAGTACAATAATTGTAGTGAATGATTATTCTATTCTATTCCTTCAATCATATCAGCAAGTATTCAAGTGCATCAGCACTTGTCTACAGGACATTATTCTTTTAGATTAAATTAGATTAGATATATTTATTTCACAACATATGATTACAGTACAAATTACATTAATGTCAATTTATAACAATCTACATTGTGATCGTCAGAAATAAATGTAAATAATAGCAAAATAATCCAAATAAATTCATATCATTAATTATACATTATATGAAAAATTTCCCCTGAGAAGTATCATCAAATAATAACAATATTAAACAAAGAATATGTCAAAAATACGTATGCGATTATAAATTATATTTATGTCAAAAAATTCACTTATTGAATATAATGGGTTGTCCAGTAAAAAGTTTCTCAATCGACGCTTGAATGTTGTATCGGATGTTCCCGTCCTTATTTCTGCAGGTCATCACTCATAATAAGTCGGACCGATGTCACTCGGGTTCTTTGCTGCAAGTGCCATGCGACGTGGAACTGTTTGTAATCGACCTACAGTTCTAATGTTTATGCCAGATAAACATTAGAACTATTTATTACTATTTTTTATTTATTACGATGGAATAAAACTTATTCAGATTAACTCTTAGGCCAGGTAATTAATAACATGAATATGAAAGGGAATTATGGAAACACAAAATCAACACAAAAAACACATATAACGAAGCTGAAATATACATAAAACAAAACCTAAACTAAACTAAAAAAAACCTACTTAACTGTACTCGAACAACCCACCCTGCATAGTTTCGCTACCCACGCAAAGGCGCACATCGCATTATTTGCTGCTTTTCCGCATTGAACCGCGGATGGACAACCTCTTTACCAGGAAGGACCCGGAGAGGGGGTCGAGCCCCGTCTTCTGCTGCAGGCGACGCCCTAGCTCCCCAAGAAATGTTTATTGTGTAATGCTATACATTTATTTAAGATTTTTATTGTACTAACAATAATGCTCCTGGTTGGTCTTTGAACAAACGTAATTTAATTGAAAATGATTTGATTTAGTACCCGTATCGCCATGGATTATCAACTATCACTGAATCTACATGCATATGCCTACTTATCACTACATAGTATAAAATAAAGTAACTTTCCCTATGTATGCTTAGATCTTTGCTTTGATGCGGTTTTTTTAATAGATAGAGGAAGGATTCATGAGGAAGGTTTAAAAAATAACCAAAAAAAATAGGTTAGGTTAGAACTGCGACCACCCCAGAATAAAATAGCTAAAAGAAGTAGGTTAGCATAAAACACATAACTAAAAATTCAACACACTATGATAATATGTACTTTAATTAATATACGGCCTGCATACTAGTTATAAAAATTATGTAAAACTTTACGTTATCATTAATTGAAATATGACAAATGATGTTATACAATATATATATTTATACTTGATAAAATTGTATAAAGTATTACGTTATACAAAAATATAATATGTAACAAATGTCATTATTAAACATGTATATATACTATTTAAAAATTATATTACAATAGGCATTATATCAATGACAGTTTAGATTAAATCACAATATAACAAAGGAAACGTATAATAAAAATTACATTATAACATAAATATAATGTCAAATGACGTTATAACCAATGTGTGATAGTTTTTTTTATAATTATATTAAGCACTAGCTGTGCCCGCGGCATCGCCTGCGTGGAATTCGGTCTGTCAGTGAGCGGCTAATTCACCCCTAATTTATCTCCCTGTCCCCTGGAGGCGGAACCTAAAGTAAAGTTGACAGATGGATACGCTAGAAGACTGTAGTCCAGATAAAATATTTTACAATTAGGTACCTACCACTTGCTACCACTAAATAAAACTACACTCCAAAATCAATATTTATTTTGCCCTTGTTCAAATTTTTGACGTGATTTAAACGGCATAGAGTAGTAGGTGTATATCGAACGATACAGTACCATTTTTGTATCTTTACGTCCTTGACTTCGAATTTTTTTATTCCGAATTTTAGAATGTCGAATTTTATCATTAAGATTTTTAAATGCTCGACCCATCAAAATTCCGACTGTCATAATTACGAATGATGACAATCACGAAGATTTATATTTCCGAAAACTCAAAAAGCCGAATTTTGTTAATTCTGAACTACATAATTCCGACTATAACAATTCCGATGGTGGCAAACACCGAATTTAACAATTACGATTTTTGAAATCACGAATTCCGAATTGCCATTATTCCGATTTTTTTAATTACGAACCACATAATTCCGATTATAACAATTCCGACAGTGACAAACGCCGGATTTAACATTTACGATTTTCAATCTTTCAATTAATATTTTAAATATCCCAATTTTTAAATTTCTACTTTTCTGGCAACAGTTCGTTTTCTTGGGGGTCGCAGTTCTAACCTAACCTAACCCACTTCTGGCAACAGTTCATTTTCTTGGGGGTCGCAGTTCTAATCTAACCTAACCCACTTCTAGCAACAGTTCGGGTTCGCAGGTTAGCAGTTCTGTCTAATTTATTTATGCCGAATTTGTATGCCCAAAATGTTGTATGCCGAATTTAACATGACGCGGTACGACAGGTACCCGTAATAATTACTAAAACGTGAGTCTTCATTTGAATATCACGGATTTCATTTTTCCGATCTTGTAAAAAACCGAATTTCTGAATACCGAATTATTTTATTTCCGATCGGACAATGATTTTTCGGAATTTAGGAATTCGGAAAAGTGTAAAATCGGAACTTTAAGCTTTCTGTCAAGTGACAATCGGATTTTAAGTTTTCGGAAATAGCACATTCGTGATTTTATTCCATCGTGTTTTTAAAAATCGTAATTTTGACATTTTGGACTTATAAATATAATCGTGGTTATAAAAATCGGAAAAACGTATTTCGGAATATTTGGGTGTTCCCATCCAAATCGGTCCTCCAGTCAAATCAGTCTAAGCATGACGCCGGCGGCGCCAGCGTCTGCCCCTTTTTTTTTGTTTTCGGATTGGGAAATGCATCTGCGTAGCGTTTGCCCCTACGACTTGTTGATGGTCATAGCGAAGCAGACGCTCACGGGGACCTGTAGGCGCTTGAAGCGGAATGAGAAGTTGCTCGGAATGAGGGGGATGCGCGGGATGAACACGGCTTCTCCGGCGCCACACTCCGTCAGGATCTGCGCCTACATATGTATTGCGTACGATGTCTTTGGGATCACAATCGAGACTCGCGCTGGCTTGCCGTTTCAGCCAAAAGCGAAGCGACCTGCCTGGCTAGAGCGCCACTGAGTCTCTCACTGTGGTTATTCTCAGACTCCTGAGACCGTGCCCCTTGTGGCCGCAATGCATTGCGAGACTTTCGCGAAAGATTCGATTTTTTTCGGGAAGGCATGGTAACGCGTATTAGTCCCAAATCGTTTGACATTTACTAAAAAATGTTTTTTTTTTTAAAGTACCCACCTTCGTGACCATTATTAAGAGGAAAGGGCACGGCCGCTTCTCCATGCAAACGCAGTCTCCATTTTTTGGATAAAAACTACCCTATGTTCTTCCACGGCACTCAAACTATCCCTATACCAAATTTTATCTAAATCGGTTTAGCGGTTTAAGCGTGGAGAATCTAAAAAAAGGTTTTTTATTTTTTTTGTGTTTTCACTCGGGAATGGTGTCATTTTGATATCATAAATGAATTCGGCATACCCGATTTATACAAAAACGATACCTAACTTGGCCTAGTAGCTAAAATGATATAGTTATCAAGATAAAGTTTTTAACCCCCTTTTCACCACCATGGGGGATGAATTTTTAAAAACGCTGAAAGTAATTTCCTTGCTTTTTAATATAATAACATTTTGCAGTTTCAAGTCCCTAGCTTAAAATAAAATTTGCACCCCAAGACAAACTTTCATCCCCTTTTCAACCCCCTGAGGGGTTAAATTTCCAAAAACGTTAAAATTCTTTTTTTTGTAATCGTCTATCATACCTTTCTAAGAGGTTTCAAAGCATTTGTAATGGATTCAAACTTTCAACCCCCTTTTAACCCCGTTAGGGGACGAATTCTTGAAAACGCTGAAATCACTTTTCCTATATTATAATACATAATATGCCCATTATACAAAGTTTCAAGTAACACACTCGAAAAAAAAATTGATCTCCATACAAACTTTCAACCTCTATTTCACCTCCTTAGGGGATGAATTTTCAAAAACGCTGAAGTTAGTTTTCTTGTATTTCAATAATATATCTTCTTACGAAGTTTTAAATTGCTAGCTTAAAATAAATCTTGAACCCCATACAAACTTTCATCCCCTTTTTAACCCCCTTAGAGGTAAAATTTCTCAAAAACCTGGCCGTGGATTTTTTCGACAGATTAGTAAAGTTTGCATCAAAATCCGTTCAGCCGTTTTCATTTGATGCGCGGTCAAATAAACAGACAAACAGATAAACAGACAAAAATTCTAAAAACTGTTGGAATGTGTTCTGTTATCGATTCTAAGTATCCCCAGCCAATTTTTTTTTCGAATATCTTCCATGTACAGACTTTCGACCCTCTTCCGCTTTATTATATGTATAGATAGAAGATTACACACCCACACAGACGATTGCCGATTTTCACCGATTGCCAAAACAACAGAAGGGGCGGGAGCATTGGGCATACCGGCGCATGCCTAAACCTCCCTCTATAATTAGTGTTCAATGCTCCCCACACGCTCACTTCACTAATAAATCCATGTATGTTTTTTGCAGTCAAATTAATTACCTTCTTTTATAAGTTTACATAGACTTTCGGAAACACTTAACTAGATATAAATACAGAAACTATTTTTTTACAAATCATGTTATTTCATTCGAAATCACATCAATATACTTCATTTTGCACTCACGAAACCGTCGACACCCTGTGACACTGACCACTAAACAATATCACAAAAGAGATTAGCCTGAGCTTTCATGCCAGTAACTAGTATTGAATACCACAGTATACAGTTTTAGGTATCTTCTACACGTCCCGATTTACAAGGTAGTGCCCGAACCTCCCGACTCTCCAATGCTCCCCTATCTCCCCTACCTACTTATTAATATTTTCTGACATTGGGTACGTTTTATATCTTCAAAGTGTATGTGTTTTTAACCATAGAGACTATACATCTCTATCACGAGTAGGTATATTGTACAGTCAGCTGCAGAGAAAAGGCACCCCCCCTGCATACAAACTTCTGTAAATTTGTATGGACATGGGGTACCTTGACTGTTGTGTTTATAAATGTTATGTTGCTATGTATTTTTCATGTCACTGTAAATGTTGTATTGACTTGTGACACAGCACTTGAGGCCTTTTGGCAATTTAAAAAAAGTAAGTAGTAATTTTCGAATATTTATGTGACATATGTAAGAATGTACTTAGTAAGATTCTAGCACGTAGGTAGTTAAAGATTATAAAAATTATATTTATTATACGTGATAATTTACGTGCTAAGTTGATCCATAAAAGTGACATAGAAAAATAATTGCGCATATCAATGATGAACAAGTCGCTAAGGTTGTCAAAATACCCGCCTGGTGTTGAGTAATTGCTGATGGAGCGCGCCTGCCGTCTCCAGCCGATTTATGTCGTCTGCGAGTGGCTTTTCGCTGCATATGGGTTGGTTAAGTGTTTGCATCTATGTAAGGACATTTTCATATTTAGTACCTATTATATGGATTGTCTACGCTGAACAAACGGAATGTAAAGTTATGCTCTCTGGCAAGCCCACACTGCGTTTTAGATTGTTTTTTTTTAAATGAGGATTTACTTTACAGATTGGTACTTACTTAACATTACCTTTACTATAAAAAAATGGTACACCTGGTTACAAATAAACAATACCTACATGCATGCACGTTGTCAATAACAACGGCCATTATTGAAATAATTACCTATACTACTTGTTAACAGTTTTGAAAGCGCATAAGCGTTGTCAATAACAACGTTAAGGGGCCCACTGACTATCAGTTCGCCGGACGATATCGGCGTGTCAGTTGTTCGGACCTGTCAAATTTTTGTTCTAACTGGGCTGTCTATGTGGGCAACTCTCCAAAGCCCTTTGCTCAAAATCCTCCATAAAAATATTGGCCACCACTGGTGCTATCGGAGAACCCATTGCTACCCCTTCTATTTGCAGGTAGTGTTCCCCCCGCCACACCAAGCATGGCCGGTTGACTCATAAAGTGTATCGGAAGCCCACACACACTGAGCGGTACCTGCAAGCTGACTCACACCATCACCCCGCACATTTGTCTTCGGTTCCACGCGCGCTCATCAATAGGGCTTTACGGCTATGTGACCCGCAGTACGTGCAAGAGGAGCTGCAGCATGTAAGGCAGGTATTAGAGAGCAATGGGTACAATTGGAGACAGAGTCAGCGAGCAGCAAGTACGGGTACATTAAGGCAAGTACAAACGGTCGAGAGAGCACCTGTCGTCTTGCCTTTTATTAAGGGGATAACGGATAGAATTGGACGCCTATTACGCCGAAGTTTTAGCATTAGGACAATCTTCCGACCCCATACCAAAGTCAGGCAGTTGCTGCGCTCTCCAAAGGACAAGGACCCGCTGGGGAGCCCGGGGGTATACGAGATACCTTGCGATTGTGGTAGGGCGTATGTCGGTGAGACCGGAAGGAATGTCTCCACTAGGTTGTCGGAACACATACGCAGCGTAAAGAACATGGACACCAGGAACTCAGCTGTGGCAGAGCATGCGAACGATATAGGCGCGTCCCATTTCATTCGTTTCGATAAAGCGAGATTACTGGTACGGGAGAAATGTTTTGTGCCGCGTAAGATTCGCGAGGCGATTGAAATTTCACGCCGCCCTAATTTCAATCGGGACGGAGGCTGGATGTTGCCACCTGCATGGAAGCCTATAATACCTAGGGTCAAGCGGCAAGTGTGTTGTGACGATCGCGGGGACATAGTGAGTGCAGTGTGCTTGACTTCGTTCGATACAGCCGCCCTACCAGACCTTCACTTGACGACTCCATCTGCGGACTGCCCCGCGCCCCCCGCCCCCGCCCCATCAGCGCGTGCGCAACGAGCGACGAGGCGGGCGGCGCGGGCAGTGCACGACGAACAACCGCCGCGGACACTCGTGCCTGAGGATGGATTCCCAAAGAATCCGAAACATGTCGCCAAAAGCGACTAAAAATAATAGTGAGTAAAAACCGTACTGATAAATATTTTGAACGTATTCACTGCCATGAATCAGGAACTTAATGTTATGGAGTTTTCCCCTAAAAATATTTTTTCACCTCAGCAGCTCGAACAAGCCTACTTTCGTCACACCCTGGAGTGAGGAAAGCGCGATTTTCCTCACTCCAGGGAGTTAAACAAAGTAGCTTTTTAATTTAGTGAAGGCCATGAACTGCCACTTCATACTTTTATTTAAAAAAAAATATGGTATGATATGGTATGGTATGGTATGGTATGGTATGGTTTGGTATGGTACGGTACGGTACGGTACGGTACGGTACGGTACGGTACGGTACGGTACGGTACGGTACGGTACGGTACGGTACGGTACGGTACGGTACGGTACGGTACGGTACGGTACGGTACGGTACGGTACGGTACGGTACGGTACGGTGGTATTATGGTATGGTATGGTATGGTATCGTATCGTATCGTATCGTATCGTATCGTATCGTATGGTACGTATATTACTTTTTTTCTGTTTATTCTGTGTAATTCGAAATACATTTTAACCTTTAATATGTGTTCACTACTGAGGTGAAAAATTATGTGTGCAACACGAGAGCAAAGTTGTTTTACATCTCGTGTTTTTGAGTCCCTCGCTACGCTCAAGATTTTACCTTAGAATCTTTCGCTTTCTCGGGACTCAAAATAAACACTCGCAAGAAAAACCAACTTTCCACTCTTGTTGCACAAATAACTATTTTATGTTTACTTTTAAACTAAATAGCGGCTCACAAAATACACCTTTGTTCCAAATTTCACCAATACATAGCTTATACTCTAAGAACAAATTAAATTATTTTCTATGAAAATATTTTAATTTGTGGTTTTTCAAGTAGACACACTACTATTTAAACTATAAACTGAAATAAATGTCATATACGAAGGAAAAAATGACATTTATTTCAGTACATAGCTTATAGTTTTGACTATTATGGCTGTGTTATGCGGACAAACAAACGGACATGACGAAATTATAAGGGTTCCGTTTTTGCCATTCTGGCCTGGCTACGAAACCCTAAAAATATAGCAATTTTATTAATTATTGCGTCAAATTAAACTATTACATCGTAAAATCAATTGTCCGTGTGCAAGTAGGCAACAATAATGTAGGTACGTGTAGGTTGTAGGTATATAGCTCGCTGAATTTTGTTTACGAAAACATTCTTTCTTTAATGGCAACACTTAATTTCGTTTTAAAAAACAACATTGCACGCTACCCACAGCTTTAAAAGCACGTTCGTGCATCTACCTAATCAATCTTGATATTGTTGGTGCAAAACATTCAAATAGAATATTATTGTAGTGATAAAAGATTCTATGATGACATGTACATTCAACTATTCAGAATTTACTTGTTAGGAAATGCATTGAATGGAATGAAATCTAATTAGTATTCCGTTTAATAAATTCAGAATTCATATTGAAAATAATTATGTGTGAATGTGAGCTTAGTATAATGAAATAATTAGGGGATTTAAACAAAACGTTGATAGTTACATACACATAGGTACTATCCTTCTGTCAAGTTAGGGGTCACGGCTTCATTACACTGCCCCACGTCTTAAATATTAATATTCGTAAATATAATAATATGTCGGAGAACGTGGGCGTAACAAATTAGAGACACCACAATGATAACTTGCGATCATGTGGAGCACATTTCGTTATTACCGATCGATTGTGGGTAAAGGAAAACATCGTAAGCAAACCGGGCTAATCCCAATAAGGCTTAGTTTCCCGTCTGAGTTGGCCATCGCTTTTATTAAAACTAGTGCTAGCGCCAATTCTTGGTATTAGGTTACTAAAGTCGACCCTGGGCTTTGGGCTCAAATGATTTTGTTTTGACAAACGAAACTTTGTTTTGACAAACGGAACACTTATGGGATCACTTCGGTCTTGCAAATCAGTTAAATGCGTTTTTCTCAGAGACCGTTTGACATAGGTACCTAAAATTTGAAACCGTTATAGCAATTACCACCACTAATATTGTAAATAAGTCAAAACCGCTTATTTCTTATTTTAGGGGGTAATTTAGGGGGTTGAGAGGGGTAACCTGTTTTTTTATTTTATTTGTAAGAATCGAGTGGTATACCATTAGAAAGCTTGCAAAAAATTGAGTCGATGGACTGATTTTGACTTCATTTTAGCGAGAAAGATCTTTACTTAAAACTTTGGCATTGAAATTAATGACTTATGTGTGTGACACAATGTTTAATTCAGCTTATTTCTGTGGGTTATTTCATTTTTTTGTAATAGTCTACTAAATCCCTATAAGGGAAATTTATCCCTATAAGGGATCTCTTCCAGCTAACCTTAGAGTAAATGAGTGGAAAATACGAATTAGATAGATAGACAAACCTACAGAACGTACAATAATATGTACAGTATGTATATTTTTTTAAAGGATCGGTGAGAGCAGCAACCAGATCCCGTTCTGTTACGAGAAAATAATCTTGGAAGACCTAGTATATGACAGTTAAAAAAAATATTCTAGTTTTTGGAAACAGGTAAAGTCGACGAAATTGAGCAGATGTTATTTAAACTTGTTTGAGAGATCGGCTTACTTTATCGGCCCGATTTGAACTTTAAGATACGTCAAATATTACGATTATATTACGATACGTTTTTGTTTGAACAAACGTCACTTTTAACACCGACATATCTAATCCATATCGTATCTAGTCGTAATATTTGACGTATCTTAAAGTTCGAATCGGGCAGTATATTTCGTCAACCTTAGAGCCAGCGACAAAAATATCAGTTAAGATTTGGTACTCATGAATCCAAGTTCTACTAAAATATTTTTTTCTTTTAAAAACAATAATGGAAAAGATTTTCTTTTTTAAATTCTTTGAAAAGCACGATAATATTATATATTTTTTCTCGTCCTAAATTCAAGACGTGCAGAAAATATAAAGAACTTACTCATAACTTATACTTTTTTGACAGCTTAAGTAGAGTAATAACATTAATGCGGTTTATATTGTTATAAAAACATTATAAAAACTTAATTATAAAAACTCGGACTCAATTCAGTATCAAGTGAACGTAGTTTAGCGAAAAGGATTCATCCATAAAATATGACATTTAAATTAATAGATTTTCTGTTTGAAAGAAACACATTTTGAAACAAATTGTGGATTAGATCCTTTTCCCTAAACTACGTCCAATTATTGATAGAGTCCGAGTGTCACTATGTCTGTGATGTCATTATTAATGTCTAATTTCTATGAAAATATGACGTTTATCTCACTCTAAAGGTGACAGTCCATTTCTGACCGCAGCTGCGCGACTGCACCGACACTACTGCAGCGGCCTGAACGCGTCGGTGTTATTGTCAATTTCCATAGTAAAATGAATGACGATATCGACTGCACGTAATATGGTGATTTTAACGTTTTCCCGACCGCAGCTGCACTACTGCTCCGACACGTCGGTGTTATTGTCAATTTCCATAGTAAAATGAATGACAAGACCGACCGCACGTAGCATGGCCATTTTTGCGTATTTGGTGTATTATTGCAACTGCGGCTGCAGACCGCACGTCAAATCTGTCACCTGCACTGAAATGTCTTTGGTCACAGATATTAGTAGTTCTAAGCAAAGAGGATATAACCGCTACGTTCTAAGGAGCTTATTACACCCACGGACAAAGAATCCCGATGGTACAGTCGCCATATATCGCAGATATATCGGGGCGGCCAAGGAGGTCACACATATCTAAACACGCCTTTATTGTCAAGGCGCTAGAGTGCATGTTCAGATATTTTTAGCACCTCGGTCGCTCCGATATATCCGATGGCGACTGTACCTACTGTAAACTTTTTTGCTAATCTATATTGAGCCCTAGGAGGATATAACAAAACGGAGTAGCCATTGGCATTCCCCTCTGTCGAAAATAGTCGGCCAATGGTCATACACAATGTATGGACTGACGTTTATCTGACATGGCTATTTTGACGTTACGTATACATTTGACGTTCCCCTCCCCCGCAAAAATTGGCAGACGTTTTTGTACCGCAAATTACAGACGTGGCGGCTCCGTTTGGTAATATCCTCCTAGATTGAGCCATGTCACAGAGCCAGTCAGGAAACTATAATGATAGGTCCGAAAAGAGAGCGTCAAATTCGGAAGTTAACTATAGTCTGGCAAACACTTCGAGCAACACCGGCTTCCGACACGTCGGAAGGGAGGAGCCCAAGCGATATCTTACCGTACAAATCGTTCTGCCATTTTTTACGGAGGAAAACGTGCACACAGTCGCACTTCTCACTCACTACTTACAAAATCCAATCTCTAATGATGACACAAATACATAGAAAATGACACACGTTAAAGACAAGTCTTGCACACCTCGATCTCTTTATAATAAAGAGCGCATTACACAATTATTGTGTGCAACACGAGGTGTGTGTTGTACGTACCGCGCTGGTTGTATGCATGCACAATTGATCTTGTACCTCGACAGAGGGGAAATAGTGCGAATGCCGACTCCCTTCCGTGTTGCTCGAAGGGCAAACCAAATCTGTCAGTAAATAAGAACAACCAAAAATCTACTCATCCATTTCCTTTGGGTGCTATAGTATACTAGCCCAAGACAAAGATAGTATATGATTCTCTCTGTCTGTTTCAATTGAGACAGTCCCTATATTTTCCTATGTGATTTTTTTAACATTTTATGATAAATTCATTATATAAACTGTTCTTATATTTTTTCGTAGTTTTGCGAAGATAGCCATAAGGCCTATAAGCTCGACAGGGCACGAGCGATAGAGAGGCAAATAGAATACCGAATATTCGGCAAAGTGGCCGAATAGGCCGAATACCGAATAGTTGCGAATATTCCAACTCTAGTCGTAATATCATAGTATAGTTGGTCATCTAATGTTTGAAATGAGACAGTCCTTTGACAAACTATAATTATATAATGTCGTTTATGGTGACACTTTCTCATTTTGTCATTGCAAAGCCATTCCTGAGCTAAATAAAAGAAGCAATCATTAATTTTTATTACAAGGGGCAAAGATGTTGTTTAATATCTCATGGTATTGATACCCAAACGTACGAAAGGATACAAAATTGAACTACGAGAGAAGCGAATGCTTTAAAATTTAGAATATTGACAGTTGCGGGGATCTCAAGGCATGAGGGTTAAACAAACTTTGTTACAGTGCAACACGTAATTTTTCATTACACCGACACGAGGAAACCATTTATTATTCAAATTAATTTATTAAAAGTGCTTTCTATCGCTTAAGGATTTCTTGTCTCGCCCGTCAAGTTTTATATGGATGGTGCGGTCATATCATGAAGAGTGGGACACCTGCAACACGAGAGGAATTATAAGATTTAAATTTGTGTTTCAGTTTGAAATACGAAACTGGACAATATGAAGTGTAAATTGCGCAATTACTTATAGCTCTTACAAATTATTTTATTCATCATACTTCATTGTTAGGTACCTAAAGAAAGTAAAATTGGCTTAATATGAATACTTAGAAAGATAAATCTGTAATACTTTGCTAATACGGAACGACTGTCTGCCCACCATTGGATAATTTATTGTTACGTGTCGCATCGCCATCTCCGGAACCCACGAATCACTGCAGAAATCAATGAAAGACCTGATAAAGAGCCTACCTGGCATGGTTTTGAGGGGACGTTTATCACAGACTTCTAAATCCAGCCGCACGTTTCTGACGGCCGAGTAGGTACCTATACTTGATGCAGGTGGATTAAGTAGTATATATCACGAACTACATGAGTCCCATTTGCGTCGGCTTGCTGTGTGCGGTGGTCACGCATTCAGGCAAGAGGATGGGGAAGAAAATTTCACAATGTGATCTTACCTTAATGTTAAGAATAATATTTTTCTTCTGCATTAATTTCATTTGAGGAATTTGGTTGTATTTCGTCAATTATTAAGTCTCATTCAATATTGAATTGCTTTTCATTTAATCGGCAATATTCCCTGAATAAACGATCACCATTAAATATCAGATTTTATATTAATATTGCGTAGCTGCCTTCGTCGGACTCTGACTATTGTACTATTGTAGAAAGGCAAATTGGTCTTCTTTTTCATGTAACATGTAGCATTATCGTCACTCGCTTCTTCTCGTAAAAAATACAAAACTAAAATAAGTATTTTATTTGTACGTCTGACATTATATGACTTGACATTGACAAGCCATCAACGAACGCTGTCGCGACTGCACGCCGCAACAGCAGCAGTCGTGCTGCTACAGTAGTGCTGGACCGCGTAACGTCGCAACTGCAGTGCAGCGGCAGTCACAAATGGACAGTCACCTTTACACTACTTACTTACACTCTCTCACTTTGTTAGCTTAGACGAACTCTACATTTTTAGCAGTTCTAAATAATATTAAACTCTATATATATATATATATGGCATAGAACTAGAAACAAAATCAAATCAAAATAATAAGTTATAGATTTAATTCAAATGAGGGCTATCGTTTTTTTGCTCACCAGTTGGCGCCTCTGTTGATGGTGGTCCCACAGACCTAGAATGTTTATGATCCTAGTTCTGTGGGTGGTCCAAAAGACTAAAGAACAGCTGTCAGTCATTGAAGTGACAAGTGACATTTGACATTTCGAACTATGGAAAAGACCACCATCTACACTAGCGCCCCTAGCGGCGAATTCATACGCGTAAGCCCTCATTGAAGCAGTATAGAATACCGAGCTATAATGGTGAACCATAAAATACTAATGAAAAAATGATGATCGATGATGACTTGTTAGATAGTTTTCACAAAAGCATATTTTCTGAGTGGCGAATTTTCAATTCGCGGTTTTTACGATTGCAAATTTATTTATTCGTCTTTTTTCATTATCTAACAAATCATGCGCACGGAACACTAAATGCCTCGAGCTTTAACTCGAGCTTGGCCAATTATTAGTTTTTAATATTATTATTGTTGTATGTAGAATTGTAGATATATTATTCTTTAAGGTATTTTTTATCAATGGGCCTTAATAGTTGCATGATAATAAACTGATTTTATTTAGGTTTTATGAAAAGATAAGGGTGAGCGTAATATAAATAGCTGAATTGAAGTTGCACCAAATATTCCCTCTTGGACAAGATCATAAAGGCCAGCCATTATTATATGCTCTTACATTTCCCTATTAAATGCTCTATAAAGGAAAGATTTAGCGAAGAGGCTAAAACGTTGAATCTCAGATTTGTAGCAAAAAATGTGACAAGTCATCAAATCTACATATTTTATTAGGTTCTCCCTCGCCGACCAACTTCGACCCTCTGTCGTCGTGCCCGTTTTTTCTAGGGATGCTCAGAAATATTACTGTTGCCGTGTCGATATTGCATTTCACAAGTTTTAGCTCGTTGTTTCCGATAGTCGTGGTTTTATTGAAACATGAATGAATGTTATGAACTTAATCTCGTTTTCATATGTTTGAAAATGTATTTCCATATTTGCCTTTTTTTATAATGTTTTCATTTGTATTAAAAATGCATCGCCTACAATATTTTCTGCTTTACCCTAGGAATGCCTCATGGCATTAAGTTCGCCTTTTGTGCATTAAGTTTCTCTTTTATAAAGTTAAAATAAATAAATAAATGAAACTAATGATATGAAAATAAATAAGGTTTTCTTAATTGTTTAGTGTTATGTCTAATAAAATTATCAACTAGTTCTGCAGAATTTTTTAACTAGTATGTGGATATCCAATAGGTAAGTCAGTATCATAAAAATAAAACAGTATAGCTAAATACACAAAACGAACATACCTATATACCTATACATAACATAAAAATAGTGCCTTGGGCTTGTGCAACATGCAAGCTTCTCCAGGTCGGGAGATCAGGCATGGTTGTCTCAGAGGTTGGTTCTCACATCAGCCATAATAAACAACTAAACGAACGAATAAGTTCATCTATCGGTGTCAAAAAAACGCACGGGGCCTCCTTTTTTACGTAATGAATGCGTCGATAAACTTTTTCGTTCGTTTAATTGATTTAATGGTTTATTATGACCGCTGTGACAACCAACCTCTAAGACCGTGACCGGCCTCTCCTACTAGCAAGACTACGAGTAGGTATCCTGTAAAGTCTTGTTGAGTTCCACAAATTACATTCACAAAGTATTTGCTCACGACGCCGCTTAAGTTAGTCAATTAACTTCCACATCTATTAACTTCATTTTAATCTGACTCAAACCTTTTTGGTGTGATCTTGTCTAACATTCTATATCGCTCAAATTTTCTAGATTTGCATCTATCGATTGATTCCTTAATATAATATCGACACTGTGTGACAGTTGGACAGCCCGGTCCAATATTGCAGGACTATCAAGTAGGTATCAACGCCGGCCGGCGCGACTGCGGCGACACTTCATAAAGAACACTTTTCTACTCAAGCCCTTTATTTATGGCGCCCTTTCACATCTAACGCTTCGTTTTATTGTCTGATTATAAGAATCGTTGTGATATTGTATTCAGTATAAGTACGTCTGTGGGCTTTTTATTGTAATGGTACGGCTGTAGTTATTTTATTAAGTACATTTTTTATATTTAACTAGGTGTTGCTAATAATTACATACTCGTAAGTATTTAATCACTTCGACTAGAACTAGAACTAACTATCAGTAATTCTAATAGGTATAATTACAGGCGGTTCTGCATGTGTGTCATGCGGCCTATTCGGATTGCGAGTTATTTATCGTAAACCTACAAATATAAATGATAACTCTTTTAGTACGCGGTTTTTTCCGTAGCGCTACGCCGTAGTCCGCAGAAGTGTGTGCAGAGTCTAGACTGCAGAGATTAATTACTGTAGCGCTTTGCAGCTACAGAAGCTTGAATGCTCCAAACTTTGAGCGCGTAAGACAAATAATTAGAAATTATATGTCCATTGGCTCGAAATATATATATATATATGGCATATAGTTGTATAAATATGGTTTATCATACTAATATACTCGAATAAGAATACACACTAAGACACTAAGCATAGGACACTAACCGCTTTGCACGACATGATTAAGTACAGTGTGTTTAAGTAGTCCAAGCCTGAGTTATTTGCAGATTCATAAAACAACAGCATTCTTTTAGGAAAGTATACTCATTGGCATTCTCAGCATTTCTATCATTACCCCTTTGTCACGTTACAGTGTAGGGACAACACGATCAATGACGCAACTATTTTGACAATTTATTTTATTTACTCGTATAACTGTAAGCTGCAATTCCTTAAGAATAGGTTAGTCGCTTTTACAAATGTTCGTTGTAAATTTTTTTTGGTCCCTCCTAGCTTGCTGAAGGCACTTGCGGAGGGCACTAAGCATTATTGTTGAGGTTTAAATGTTGTTTCTAACGGCTTATTCCGCTATGCTATTTATTTGTGATTCTGCTTGCCACTTAATACAAGACTTAAATATCCATTGCGCTCTTCTTGCATATTGTTTAAATACTATTGTTTTTTTTTTGAGTTTATAAATAAATAAATAAAATAAAATAAATAAAATAAAGTATAAGTTAATTGAATTTCCAGTAATTTTTAAATTCAAAATTACACATATTAAGAACTTTTGTTCAGACGATTGGAAATAAATTCCAGGGTGCCTACGACTGCCTAGTTTCGGCTAAACCGTGGCCGTGAAGACCATCTCCGGCAGTTCCTGAGTGGCCCTAGCTGATGTCCCTTAGCTCGTCCATCTCGCAACCCGCGGTGGTTGCGGCATCTTCAGGGGAGTACTTGCGTGGTGGAACTGACCTTGGAGCAAAATCAGTACCGGCCTAAAACGTACCTACCCTACGACTCTCAATCGTGTGCTAGGGGCGGAATTTACGGGAGAATAAATAAAGTTAAATTACTTGTTTAACTCACTATTTTATTTATTCTCACCGCCTACCCGTAGCAACCATCAACAGGTTAAAATGCTAAAGTTTAGTAAAAACACGTTTTACAATAAAATAAAAGGTTACCTAAATCTCGGAATATGGAATGCTTGAATAAGAGAGAAGTTTAGTGTTTTTTGAACAGAATCGCAAACGGCACATTTGTGAATTAGAGACCCAGAATCCTTCTCCGTTACAAGTGCAGGGTTTTTTAACATATTGTATTATTCAAATCCAGCGTGGCGGGTTCTTTTTACGGAGTGGCGGTGGCGGTACATCGCTCCGCACTCCGGTACGTGGCCGACGAGCCCGGGTACCCGGCGCCGACCCTCGCCCCGCCCGCCTCGTATGCTGGAAGAGACTTCATTTTAACAAATACACCATACCCAGTTTTAGATAACAGTTATTTAATACTGAAGCTTAGGAGAAATTACCCTTTAACAAACCGCACTTTTGACTAATACTTATGCCTTTCTTGATCTAAGGCAAAAAACATAGGAACAAATTTGTTTGCTAGCTGGATTGCTGTTAAGTTCAAAAATGTGTACCTTCTGTAAGTACAGTATTTTGATATGTACCTAAGCTAAGTATAGAATATCGCAGAAGTAATTACTCTTAAAGGTACAGTAGGTACACTAATTAAGTTAACCACCATTAACCATATAAGAGAAATTAAGTGT
The DNA here is from genome assembly GCF_947568885.1 of Cydia strobilella. Classification (NCBI taxonomy): domain Eukaryota; kingdom Metazoa; phylum Arthropoda; class Insecta; order Lepidoptera; family Tortricidae; genus Cydia; species Cydia strobilella. Next base: position 11,156,167 of record NC_086042.1, on the reverse strand, counting down.
ATATATACAAGACATACGTTGGTATACGTAAACCAACCTATGTAAGTATACTTAGTTTATAATAGGATTAAATATATACATTATGGTTCATGGATAGTAAGGACGGTTCCTTGCATAGCTTGTTAGTTGAAAAAGGTATAATAAATTGTAGGTAGACGAGAAAATAATACAACATTAACGAATATTTTAGGGAATGTTTCGAAAACTTCCACATACTTTAGCTCCAGGGCTGAATGTTTTATTCCAGCGGGAGTAGCCAGTGAAATGCTCCGAATTGCTCGGGGTCGAATTACTTGCAAAAATTGTATTGTCTACTCGTTTTTGACATGAAAATAATGGGCCATTGATACAATATCACTTGGAACCAGTTTAACCGTGAGCTCAAGATTTGTGGGAATTGGATAGGTACCTGCACTGCGATTCGTCTGAATTTTTTAAACAATTTACATACACTAACACCTCTGTAGTAACTCCAGATTTTTTTCCTTTACGTAAGACCAGGACTGGCTACGCAAAGTTGTAGGTTTCATATTAATTTGTTTCACTTTTTAAACAAGGGCAAATGCAAAAATTCCAACGAAATTTTAATTATATATGCAATTGCTTGATAGAAAAAAAACACGAAAACATATTTAATTTTTATTTAATTATATAATTTATATAGGTACAACTGAAAATAAATGAATTTTTTTTTTAGCGTTACGCTTTAGCAGATAATCAGTAGGGTATTAAAATTATTTCGCCGCGCATCTGATTCCTAATCCCTCTCGTTAACAATTTTGCCAAGGGTACACTACATAATTCCGATTTTTTTTATTACGAACTTTAGAATGCCGAATTTTATCATTCCGATTTTTAAATTCGCAAACTCTTCTTCGCAAAGAGCAGGCTGGATTCCGACCCAACCGATCGTGTACGGACCAGATCAACACCTTGCGCATAAGAATGGCAGAGGGTACTTGACCTTTGTGGATTTCGAAAAAGCCTTCGACACGCTGCGATGGAGCTGTATCTGGGACCGGCTGCGTGAAATTAGAGGCCCCGAGAAGATCACGAACATCATTAAGGCCATCTACAAGAAGTATTCTTGTAGGGTGACTCACGACGGTCTCGTCTCGGAGGACATACCGGTCCATGCGGGTGTTCGTCAGGGGTGTCTCCTTTCACCTCTCCTATTCCTTGTCATCCTCGATGGCATCATGAATAACACCACCAACAACAAGCGCCGCGGCATAGAGTGGGGACTCTCCAACGTCTTAGAAGATTTGGACTATGCCGATGACCTGTGCCTATTGAGCCACACGCGCGCCGACATGCAAGCCAAACTGGACGACCTACGGCGAGACGCTTTGGAGGTCCCAGGAAATGAGGTGCGGAGCGACGAGCTCGTTGCCGTTGCTCATCGGCACAGAGGGGGTGGAGAAGGTCCACAAGTTTACGTACCTCGGTAGTGTAGTGTCGGAAACAGGAGGGACCGAAGCTTCGCTTCGCCATCGCTTCGAGAATCGCCTAGGGGAAAGCAACCTTCGCACAGCTCCGTCCGGTATGGCAATCGCGGAAACTGACTAGGAGAGTTAAGCTCAAAATATTCCGGTCCAACGTGAGAACCGTATTGCTGTACGGATGTGAGACGTGGAAGGTCACTAACAACATCTCGCATCGGCTCCAAGTCTTCATCAACCGCTGTCTTCGCCGTATCCTCGGTGTATACTGGCCCGAGAGAATATCCAATATAAGTCAAGTAAGTCAATATTGTTCAATGTCAATAAAAGGATTACATATTATTGAATTGGATGGATAAAATAATTTCTTCTTCTTCTTCCTTGCCACTTCCCATCATTTGGGGTCGGCTCTCCTCGTTCTAAGACGCCAGGATGGTCTGTCCTGGGTTGTCGCATCTGTGAGTTGGGCTCGCTTCAAGTCGCGGGTTATTAGTAGCCAGCCAAGTAGTTTTGGGTCTTCCACTACCTTTCCTGGTGCATGGTATTGCCAGCGCCTTCCTGACCACGTGATCTGCGGGACGTCTCATTATGTGGCCATACCATCTAAGTCGGCTTTCGGTGATCTTATCTGCGATGGGTGCAACTTTGTAACTCCCTCTGATATACTCGTTTCGTATTTTATCGAGTCTTGTTACGCCTGCTGCCCATCTCAGTATCTTCATCTCTGCAACATGGACTTTGTTTTCGTGCACTTTTTTTATAGCCCAGCATTCGGCCCCGTATATTAATGCAGGTCTGACAGCTGATTTATAAACTTTCGCTTTTACCCGAATCGGCATTCTAGCGTCACAAAGAACACCCGTAAGGGACCTTCATCTTTGCCAGGCAGCATTCACTCTATGGGTGACATCAGCTTCGATATTAGCATCAGCTGTCAGCATCGCTCCTAAGTACTTAAACTGAGATACTTTGGGTAGTGGCTCTCCTTCGATGTAAATCGTACTAGGTGTTGTGGTGTCACCACTGAAAATGCATTCCAGGTGTTCAGTTTTAGTTCTGCTGATACGAAGGCCGCTGGTTTCGAGGACGTGTCTCCAGCGTTCGAGAGTAATTTGTAGCTGTTGTGCACTGTTGTTAATTAGGACAATGTCATTTCCATATAACATGCAGCAAGGCAATGGATGTCTCTGGTAAGAAAGTCCATAACCATGTTAAAAAGTAGAGGGCTCAGGGCGGAACCCTGATGGACGCCGACTTTGACTTCGAAGGTTTTGCTTTCTCCTGCCAAGCTTCTTACTTTCGTACTACTCCGAATGTACATGTCCTGAACAAGAGCTACGTAATGTTCCGGTATTCCTTGTGCCCTCATTGCTTTCCAGACTAGCTCTTGGAATCCGGTCAAAAGCCTTTTCAAGGTCAATAAAAAACATGTGTACGTTTTCGTGATTAGACCGGTAATTTTCCATAACGATACGGATGGCTTGAATGGCATCAATAGTAGACTTCGAAGGAGTAAAGCCGTACTGGTTTTCGGATATCGACACATATTTAAGGAAGCGGTGGTTCAATATTCTCTCGCATATTTTAAGGGTGTGAGAGGTAAATTTTATTCCTCTGTAATTTCCACAGACGCTGACGTCACCCTTGTTTTTAAAGAAAGGCACTATGTAACTTTGACGCCATGCGTTTGACGCGATGGATAAAATAATTTAATCAAAACAGGCAGATATCTCCCGTTTCCCATTGTTGCCACCTTGCAGTATTAACGCTGCAACAGCAATGCTCCTTAAGTGATTTGTGATTTTTTAGGACTTGCACAGGAAACTTGCATAATATTTTTGATAAAAAAGAAGTGAATTCTAGTCAATTGTGCGAATTGTATTAATTTTAAACAAAATGCGAGGATGTACCTACAGTGGGCGTTTTCTAAAATAAATATTAAAAACCTGATTCTTTCAAATCTGGACATTCTTGGGCTCATTCTACTCACAATCGACAGCATTCTCCATCCTGCCATTAAAAAAGATGTCCCAAAATGTTCATTCCATTACGTCACGTTTTAGTGTGAAAAATTTTGGGACATTTTTTTTAATCGTCAGGATTGAATATTATGCTAGTGATTTTGAGTTGAAAGAACTTAAAAACACCAGGATCCGTGAGAATTAGGTTTTTAATATTTATTTTAGAAAACGCCCGTGTACTATGCATGGTTTTAGTTAACTGGGAATCGCAAACCCTTCAGTTAAACTATTCAGTTAGAATTATTTGATGTTTCCTAGCAGCGAGATACATAAGTAAATAGGTTAATTTCTGCAAAGGTCACATACAGATCAAATATATATATATGATATCAATATAAATGATATTAGGGAGTATTAAAAGGAACACAGTGCCCAATAAAGGGCACCTGTGGTCTCATAAAAACACTCTGGAATATAGCGAAAAAGCGCCCGCCCGATCTCATCTCGAAATAAAATTCTGTTCATATATCCATCCAATATTTCTACTTATACTTTTTACGTTTGGATAAAAAACGATACGTCACCTGGGAATGTTATTTCATCGAGTACCTACTTACCTACTCATGGATCAGATCGTCTGATAATAAGTTGTAATTGTATTGTTATATATATATAAGCAGAGAGTTTAAGTGACAAAACATGATTTGATCAAATGACAGTAGATACTCGCGAAACTATTTCAATTAAATTATAGGTACCTACCACAATATCTGATCCGTGATTGGCACTTATTGATTTCATTGTATTTATGAGCACAACGAATGTATAACTAGGTAGTCTATTTAGCATACATTTCATAAGATCCATAGGTAATTGTCGATAATAATAACACCCTAAATTACTTACAATACGATAAATACATTGGAGAAAACTAATCGATTCATCAGGCTTAAATTGTAAATTGTTTAGTGCTCCGTACAAAACTTTGTTCACGGATCGCTTCGGTCTTGCAAATCGGTTAAATGCGTTTTTAATGGTGATAAAAGTGATAATTATGTATATAGTAATATATATGGCATGTAAAATTATTTTTTCTCAAACATGCAATGAAATGTCATCATTACGTGCGTTATAAACAGGCCTCAAAGTATCACGTTTCGGGCGGAGCAACTCGAGAGAACTGTAAAGGAATTTCATACAAAATTGAGCCTGGCCTCAGATCCTCATGGCCGGAGTTAGAACTCGTAACTTTAGCTGATCCGGAATATCACACTTCGAATAAGATAGATCTTATTAAGGGCGGAGGTTTATGCTAGGATTATTCAAGATGGTATTATCAAATGTCCCTCAGGGTCTTTAGTGGCACAAATACAACGCTGGGATGGATATTATTTGGAGCGGTCAAGTCGGATCAAAACACAAACATCAAGGTTTACATCATTGCATACACATGTAGAGCCTGTAGAAGAATTGTTCAAGTCTTTATGGGAGGTTAAAGCAGAACCGTCCAACAAACAGAAGATTTTATCAATCGAAGAGCAGCGATGTGAAGATTGATTAAATCTTCCATTCAACCACCACACGAGATGAAGAGGGACGATATGTTGTGTTGTGTGTAAGCTTCTATTTCGAGATAGTGAACTAGCGTGCGCCGATGGCCATTCACGGGATATTGCATCGAAGATATTCCACTATCTTGAGAAGAACATGCAGAACGATGAGCGCCTGAAACAGCAAAGGGTTGTTACACACACACACACACACACACACACACACACACACACACACCCTCGATTATTAAAACTTTATTAAAATTGTAGTCCAGCTCATTGTACCTTGTATATAAAGAAAAAGGCTTAGGTACTCTATTAAGAACAGATTTTTGTTAAAATTAGCTTTATATACTTAATTTCTTTCTATTTTTAGTTATTTTGAAGAAACATTAGTTTTAAGCCACAGCTATTTGCTTTTATATAAATTCTGTTACCACCTGACACAAGTGTCATTGTACGCTTAAAAAGAGGCACCTGCCCAGTTATAATTATGTTTGTTTGTGCGAACTCAATAAACTTTTTTTTTTATATCACGCTGTCATACGCGAAGACAGACAGACAACCCAATTTCGGACTGTCTTTGATGCGCCATGCAAAGGTACGAACGGCGTATCTTTAAACGACGATTTAATGGTAGGGACTGGATTGCAACCAGAGTTGCGTCATTTTCTTGTGGGTGAACCTTTATTAGCTGTTCCGGATCATAACTACGAACATTCGCCAGTTAGTTCATTAAGAAGATAACAACTTTTACAGCGAATGTTACAAGACTTCTGGCGGCGTTGGTCGCAAAGAATATCTTACAAGTTTCATGCAAAGGTATAAGTGGACACAGGTTGTACCTGAACCAAGGTTGGAGGTGTTGTTCTAGTAAAAGAGCTTGATTTGCCTCCACCTCGGTGGTTGTTAAGACAAATTGTTGAAAACACCCTGGAGTGGACAACGTTACGCGGGTTGTCACGTTGCGCTATAAAAAATATTTAATTAAACGACAAGTGTCTAAACTTAGTGTTACTGTTGTATTGTTATTTTCAATTATTCATAACACAGATTAGTGTTATTTCATATATTATTGATTTCATGTAATGAATGGTTTCGCTTAACTGTTTTTATGGCAGTTATGTTTCAAGTTTAAGGAATTTTTTATCAATCAATCAATCAATATATTTTATTTCAGACTAATGTCCATAGTGTTAGTGTACATTCCCCTAAGCCTATGTTAGTTAAACCTATACTAACTTATAATAACTTATAAACTAAGCCTCTGGATCCCATATGTACATTGTCCCAATGTTTCCAGAAGGCGCAAGCAGGCGACTCTAACACTAGGCGCACGAGGCTGAGTGAGTGAGTGTTTTTTTTTTTTTTTAGGCTGAGGCTGGTTTATGTTGTGTGAACCTTATCACAACTATCGAAATATTTACATGAGAGTTATTATCATAATAATAACAATTTAATTGTTTTGTTTAGTTTAATAACAGCTTTGCGCTGTAATCAAGGTTATTAAGAAAGTCGTTCTTGGCGGGCGGCATGTTAAGATTGCAACCTTTTTACGTTTTTAATGTACATATTTGATAATGAGTTTTGAATTTGAATGACTAAAAAGAATTGTGTCACGCATTAATCACTCACATCTGTCATGGAAATAAAATAAGTCGCTCTTTTATATACATTATGGATTTTTATTTAAATTAGTACAAATTACACGAAGAAAAGCCACATATTATTCAGATAACAAGATAAATAATTGCATGACTTTTCAACTGGGATTACTGCATATGTTGTTAGCATGGTAGATCTCAGGTATTTTTTTAATTTGATATATTTATGGCGCTAAGCGGACCCTGACGCTAGCCCGGGAAAATGTTAGGCTAAAGAAGATGTTTATTTTTTAATTGAATAATGTAGAACTAGAATAAGTCAGTAAATAGTTATTTTACCTGTAACGAAATCGTCTAGAGCCAGAAAAGTCGGCCAAGTTACTATAACGCACCTATTCTTGTTGAAATACTAAGTTTCGTTTTTTTTTAAATAAAAATTATTCAAAAAATAATATTTGACGTTTTTTATGTCTATTAGTGCTTGAGAAAGGAGACCTAGGCTCTCCGAAACATGTCGCGCGAGTGACTAAAACAAGTGAGTCTAAACCGTGAAATTATTTAATGTTTTTTATGCACCTAATCTTGACATCCGCATCCGCGGATGTCATGAAATCTGCATCCGCAACATCCCTGGGCCAGAGGGCTGGCATTTCATTACAGAAGGGCAATGCGGCCAGCCTTCTCGGCACCCCACCAAGTTACCATGACTTGGAACATTTTATTCGATTTATAAATTTTTAATTTAAGTGTTTTATTATGTTTTTACCCACTTGTGCTTCATAAAGAAATAAAAAAATTGGATATATTTAATCATACCTAGACTTAAATTGCGAGTTTCAAAAGATCCATTTTATGTTAGTATTACATAATTACTTGTAGTATCTAGGTACAAACTAAATGACGTGTCATGATGTGTGTTTAGTGAGTAAGTATAATAATGTATTTCTGACCTTGCTTGTTTGCTACATGTGGTTTAAAGTTCGCCGGCCGGAGTTCACAAGTCCTACCCCATCTCCGAAACTAAGATGAACCTCGAGGCGATACCAAGTTTCGGCACGTCTATTGAGAATAGAATGGATGTTTGATGAATACGGAATGTGATCTTGGTAACATGTAACCAGCTTGTTGCGAAGTTTCCATTGGAATTACTTAGTGTGACAGATCGCTCTACTCGCCGAATATTTTATTATTGCTCGATTTTAGCGTGCTCTAAGAAAGAGGCAAAAACCTACAATAACTATAATAGATATGTATCATTATTATTATACTCGTACACAGGCAAAATAAAAATATATTTTTGTAAAATGAGCTCACAGGGATCTCTATCAAAGTTGTCTACTTTTCACTAGTTATGAATTTATGAATAGGTCTGACTTTATTTCCACGCGCCAAATTTTAGACTAATATACCAAATACAAAAATATATATGTATTTAATCATGTTTTCGTTGTGCACAATAAAGAATATTATTATTATCTCATTTATTCATTTAACATCTTGGGTTAGGTTATTTATAATATGAATATTAAAGTAAAAGATAAACACTTACAAAACAATACAAGTTATCTGCCTCTCTGTCAAAGAATTAATCTCTGAAAGAACGAGTGTTTGATGAATCATCAAAGATGGATTAATTGGAATATATTTGGATTTTTTGGGAAAATCTTGTAGATTGGTGCGGCCTGGAAAAGGGTGAAGTAAGAGGATTGAAATTTGATCGAAAAAAAAATGCTGTCTTATTGATATCCTTCAAAATACTAGACACCGTCCGCTTTAACTTTGCATCGACTTGGCAGTGATAATTTAGCATACTTCACGTTAGATTTTACCTTGTTTCCTGAAATCGATCCAATTTATATTTAGATCAACGATATGTCGCGGGCAAAATAGCTTTTGCACATGGGAAAAAGGATGAATGGTCGCGTAACCGTTTGAATGAAAGGAAAACAAAAGAACTCCCTATAATAGGCTATTTGACTAATTTTTGAAAATGGTTTTAATTTATTGTTTATGACTTAATAATTACACTACATTGGTATTTCCGTGAAATTTCCTGTATTAAATATAAAAAAACAATGTTAAAGTTTATTTATTTTGAACGCGCCTTAAACGCTGTTTTTGCAAAGGGGCTAATCACGTGACACGTGTGACGTCACGCGCAAGTAAACTCAGTCAATGACCTTAGTTAATCTTATGGTTTATGTGCATTGAATTCATTATTTCACTGTAAAATGGTATATAAATGGTGTATAGTGCCGCAATATTCAAGTACGACTATAAAAAATCCAGACAAATCGTTTGTTTCCATTCCAACGAATCCCAAAAAAAGAAAAATGTGTTTAAAACTAGCGCGAAGAGACCCAAAGAGCATTTTAGCGCATATAAATGTTTTTATGTGTGAAGACCACTTCGATGTAAGTAATATTTAACTGTAAATAAATATGGCAATTAAAGCAGCGGATTTTGTTATTTAACGAAACAAGATCTAGGTATTTAATGTATTACTACATAACCTCATAACATAGCTCTTTCAGCATTAGTAGGTAGTTAGTAGCATACTTTTTCTTTCAAACTAAAGTGCAGTATGGAGATACTATTCTCGTCATTGTATTCTATATATCAATCGTCGTCGTATTCGTATCATCTAAATCGAAATGTTCGTAAATAAACAATTTCTACGTATACTCATACAGCTGTTTTTACATTTCTAAGTTCCGCAGCATAGTAATCCGGATTATCTTTAAAGAAAAGTGCAACTATTAATGCGTCTATGTCTGGTAGGTTGCCGCTATCAGCTTTCACATATTTCGGCTCCATTTTGAGATTCTTATGAATATTGTGCTACTAGATATGCGGATAAATCGGAATATATCAGAAAACTGTGGAACAATAACTAAAATTAACTAAATACAAATAAAACAGTTAAAACACTCAAGGCAATCAAGAATGTTTACCCGCGTGTGACGTCATCCGAGCGTTGACCAATCACAGAGCGTTCACGTCTCTGATGAAATTTCAAAAAATATTAAATTTTCTTTCGTTTATTTTCCAAAAAATAAACATAATTTACATTCAAATATAGTGAAATATACTTTATTAGTTTATTATCTTTCAGGATGACAGCAATTCGTTATATATTTTTAATGTTGTCAAATACCCTATAAAAACCACACGACCAAATGAAATCATTATTTAATACACAACTAGTTTATTCCCCGCTGAACAGGTACGGCTTGTAATGAAAATAGTTGCAGGACCGCGTCCACTGCCCAGTGCAAACGAGCACCAACAAAATATTTAATTAGTTTTACACGCAAACTTTCTATTTTCACATGATATGTCAACTGAAAGATATAAATGTCAGCTTGCTGTCATTTGCTGTTAAACACACTCTTACTTCTATAACGTACAGTGACGGAAAATAATCTATCATATTTTTTCAGATACATTTGCATATTTTTTTTGGTAATTTCTCAAAAACGGCTCGAGCGATTTCGATGACATTTACAATAAAGGAGCATATGAAAAGGACAATTCGATGAAACTAGGGCAGATTTTTAAAATAAATAGTTTGCCCGAGTAAAAGTATAAAGTAATGATTCGATTTAATTTACAAACCGGAGGGTAACGAGGGTAAAAAAGCGATCCAGCTAGGTTTTATTGTTAGTAAGATTCGCTTTTGAGTGTTTTCAAATAAGAAATTCAAAATTTATAACATACATTAATTGGTGTGTGTGAAGTCCCCAATCTGCATTGTGCTAACGTGGCTGCCTATGTTGCTACGTGCAGTGGGACGTAAGTATGTACCTATATATATGTGCCATTTTCAACCAAAAGGGTACTTATTATCGGTTGTTAATAAGGCGCTATTTCCATATAGCTTCAATTCGAACTCAACCTTATTGACAAGCAACAATGTGGTACCTTTTGGTTAAAAACGTCACATATGATCGTGATGATGATACAACAATCATTGTTTACGTGATATAAAGTTTAATTTCACGGATTTTCGAATGAAATCCTGCAAGAAAATAGGAATATGACAGATTTTTCGCCGCTATTACACATCATGAAACAAATAACTTTGTTCTGCAAATTTTGATTTGATCTATTGGTTGCACTTATTTTTTGCTGGTATCCATTTAACCCTTTAGGACTACATAGCTACAAAACTCAATAAAATACGTTAAATCACAACGGTTTCCATTCAATCTACTCGCTCTCGGTATCGATACTCGTATTTGCAGAGACATACAACCGATTGAGGATAAACAGTAGGCCAGGGAAAATGTTCTAGATACGAATCAACACTGTTAGGTATTCCGACGACACAAATAGAGCTCATCGGTTAGCGCCCGACTCTACCGAATAAAAATGTAACGTGAACAACTGAACAGTTAATACCTATGTCTCAGCACGATAGTTTAAATTCGGTGAACAACGTTATTTGGATATTTTTGTATTGAGCCGATTGATAAAGTCACCTATTGGCATTTCTAGATACGAGTATTTTTTATATTAATCGAAATAAAATGGTCACGATCACAACATTCGCATAGTTGAGGCTATTGGGATATCGCCTAAAGTCACCTATTTTAGCTGCTCAGTTACTAAAATAGGTATTTTCTCATGAACAATAAACATTAATATACTTTTAATATGTATAATTTGTTCACATATTCGGCCATCCGAATCTGTAATTAGTCGTTCCTAAATACTAAATGTGTGTTGAATGCCGTTATTCATTACATCTGTTCAGCAGAGCTAGTGTAGGATTAAAACTAGCTTGCACTGTGGTTTACGCCATACCACAGATTATATAATAGTTCTTACGAACAGATTATATAATAGTTATCTCAAAGAAAACGCAAATACCTACCGTTTTGATACCTACACAAAAATACAATGGAGTGACAAAGGGTTGCCGAAGCTTCTTTCAAATACTTAGGTATCTTAGGTACATACATATCTAACTATAAATGGGTCATAAATAACATTACCTACATCTTTAACACAATTTAATAGTTCCTACGTATCTTGTAACTATCGTAAAAATAATAACAGTAGGTGTAAGTACCTATAATTATTGAGAATGTCTACTTACTTTTCCTCATTTGTCTGATGAAAAAAAAACGATAATTTATTATATGTTTTTGTATTCTTGCATCTACTAACACTACAAGCTGACCTATTATTTCGTTGCGAAGACATTTCTTTCCTATAATCTCTGGCGTATATTCAAGGGCGCGGTGACGTGCTTGCGTTAGCGCGTGTAGCAACCAGCTGGCTTGGTACCGTGAAGGGGACGCGATTCGTAGGTATAAATCCTAACTCGCGCGGAGAGTTCCATAGGCCTGGCCATACGTCAAAAATAAAAACACATGTTATTCCGAGCGGTTTGACTGCCCGTATTTGATGCATTGTGATGATTTGAATGTCTCTAAAAGTACCTATTATGTTTAACTATTTAGGTAGGTGCTTCCAGAAACATTACCCTAGTAATTATTTATTTCAATAAAATGTAGATTCTAACATAGCTGTAAGTACATACTAACCATAAAATATGAGTCTGTAGTTACTCGAAATAAATGATGTTTATCCTGCACGGCAGCAATGTCACCGGCGCTAGTGTCGTGTCAGCGAACACGGTGTTTTGGTGTCTGCTGAAATTCATGACTCTAACAGTTGAAAATAGAGAAAATATTAATTTGGATCACTTACTCCAACGATAATTGTTACTGCAAAGTTAACAGAAATGAATAATAGACTTGTATGCCGAAAAGGTTTTGAAGATGGCTACCATTTTGGTTTGATTTGTCTTCATGCCTGTATTAGGTTTTATTACTTTTTTATAGGTTTCTTATAAATTAGATGTTAAAAAGTGGCGACCTAATAGGCAGGATGAAGAAATATACGCTGAGAGAAATATAACACATTATATCTCTTCGAGATCCCTTAAAGGGATAAGTTCGCCTTTGTACTTCCATTACTGTAATGTATTTTTGTAAACCTGTGTTGTGTACAATAAAGTGATTTAGTAATCACTTTATAACACAACACAGGTCAAATACGGCTCGAGCGATTTCGATGAAATTTACAATAAAGGAACATATGAAAAGGACAATTCGATGAAACTAGGGTAGATTTTTAAAATAATTAGTTTGCCCGAGTTTTCGCAGTAGCCCAGTGGGTATTAAATTGTAAAGTAATGATTCGATTTAATATACAAACCAGACGGTAACGAGGGTTAAAAAGCGATCTAGCTAGGTTTTATTGTTAGTAAGATTCGCTTTTGAGTGTTTTCAAATAAGAAATTTAAAATTTATAACATACATAAATTGGTGTGTGTGAAGTCCCCAATCCGCATTGTGCTAACGTGGCTGCCTATGTTGCTACGTGCAGTGGGACGTAAGTCTCAAATTAGAGAAGAATTGGGATTAATAATGAATAAACCTAAACCGCGCGGAAGTGGCTCCTCGAATGATGGTAACAGTGCCAGAAGATTATTATTTTGAAAGCCCTGAAATACCATCAGAACGATAGTTCTGATAAGGGGTTGATGAAATATTAACAGAAGACTGTGCCATAATGTTACAAACCTTAAGCTTAGGCTACAAAATTAACTCTGATAAGTTTGCAATATTTGCACTGAAAACCGCTGAAAAAATATTAAAAAGTGCGATTGGTAGTATATTTCAACATCTGTGTTATTTTAGTGCATGGTTCTGCTATTATAAGCCATGCACTGTTGTCAATAGGGGAAGGAATCAGGAGTAGCAGCTGAAGTTAGAAATAAGAACATCAGATCATACCCATTGCTACACACGCGAGAAATGTCCAGGAAGTTCACAAAGAGCTATCTTCTAGACAGGCTTTTTCTAAGCTCTGATCCATTGATAACAGAGAGTTTAGGAAATTGCCTAAAAAGAAAAAATATGTCTTGTCCAAAGCTGTGTTAAAATTACTTAGTTTTGAGCGTTAAGTGGATTATTCTTATATTAATTTCCCTTTTGCATGCTCGTCGCTAGTATGTTATATATGATATATGTATTATATATGTAAATAACAGTTTTGTTATTAAATATATGCTGTGCTTATCTTGAAACAATCGTTTTAATGTAAAATTTACAAAATTTTGGACCATTTTTGATTTTTGTCGCTCCTTTTTATGGGGTGTAAACTACAGTGGCTTGTCCTCTAGTTGTAAATTTGAAACTTGAATGCAATTCGTAAGATGTGGAAAACTTAATTACTTAGAACCCAAGCAACTTAATTAAATCATGATTGTTATTAATTTGTCTCAAATATCTGGCAAATTTAAATGCGTACCCAAATGTAGAGGTCTAACGCTCATTCTAAATCTGTGGTAAACGTGTGCCAGAAAATTGAAACGAACATTACATTCCCTCCAAAGCTGGACGCAACAAACATCCTATTGAAGTTGGAATCAAAAATCCATATATTGTATAACTTTATTTGAAATGCAATAGTACGTATCGACAAAAATGTTTGCGATAGAGGAACTGATGGTGAGCAGTACGGAATGTGCACTGAATATGCAAAAAACGGTTTAGTTTACAGTTCAGTATAAACTCGTTAACTCTGTTCAGGCAGATAGTTCAGGCTTAGTTTTTAGGTACAAATAGATAATTACTTACCTAGATCTAACTCTGAACTGGTAGACTCAGTTTCCTAACGTAACGTCTTACCTACTTATGTAATATGGAATATAATTTAATTTATTTATTTACAAGATAACAATGGACCATAATGGTTAGTAACAATTAAGATTAAAAACAAAGTGTTAATGGAACAAATACAGAAAGTGACAAACAAAAACAGACAGTAATAACAATAACCATATTATCACCTAGTAGCGGTTATGACCCACTCAAAATGCCGCATTATCGGTGAGTCGTATCGCCCAATATTATAATTGAGAAAATTTTCTAGCAATTATATTTGCGAAATTGTCCGTATTTCAAAAAAAAGTGTAAATAACTCTTGCATTTTTTATCTTAACCCTTTACCCGGCAAAGGGTGATATTCCACCTACATAGTACATCGTTTACCATAATCAGGTTTTAGCTCCAACTCTCCTGCAAAACATTATAGGTATCGATCCCTAAAAATATTATTTTATGATCTTAATTCACAACTCGCCTTTAAATCTAATAATGATTCCTTGGCAGACATTTGAATTCACTTGACCAGTAATTGCGGTGGTTTATGATGCGGTTTTCATCATAAACCACCGCAATTACTGGTCAATCACTTTACCTAATTTCAGAGAAATAAAAGTAGGACAATTTTTTGATATTTTGTAGATTTTGAGTGTTATAAGGTTTCTAATCGCTTACTTTGCTAAACATTCATGCATTTTTGTGATATGGTCAGAATGATGATGTAGGATGACACTATCCCATTGCCTTGTTAGAGTTAGACCATAGAGTAACTTATACTAGAGCGGTACTGTCATAGTAAATTTTGTAACCCCAGTAAATTCACTGCCATCTGTCGACACACTTTAAAACTAAAAATGGAGATTTATAAAAATACGATAAAATGTATTTAAATATGGATAAATGATTTTTTTTATTTGCATTAATTATTTTTATGATTTTGACCCATGTTCTTTCACTGATATGCGTTAAAATTGTTAAATAAGAAACGAAACCGTCAACGCCATCTATACGACAGTAGGCCAAAGCTAGTAGGGCCCTCTGAACGAGAATCAAATTTTCTTGATTTTCGAGGCACGTTTTTTCCTTAGACTGTATTCATCTATTACGGAGTTATATCTATCTTTGGTTAGACTATATGGGAACTATTGTCCTGTCCATAGCCCGGTTAATTGTCTTGTCGTATTATGTAATAAAATTGTTATTGTGTTCAACCTATAACTAGGAAATTTGCGTAGTTTAAAAAGCGCCATGTACAGACTTGGTCTCTTAGGAGATTTGGAGTTAAAAGGACAAGTGCGAGTCAGACTCGCCCACCGATGGTTCCGTAACTTTTATTATTTGTTGTTATAGCGGCAACAGAAATACATCATCTGTGAAAATTTCAACTGTCTAGCTATCACGGTTCATGATATACAGCCTGGTGACAGACAGACAGACGGACAGTGGAGTCTTAGTAATTGGGTCCCGTTTTTACCCTTTAAGTACCCTAAAAACTGTCTATGGTAAACGATATACTATGTGGGAGGCAGTTCATTATTCAGACAGGCAATGGGATTACCGTATCCCACGTTTTTTTTCTGGTATACAGGAACATATCCGATTTTTGTAAATACATTTTGAACTAGACATTTAACACGGTTGCAAATCTATATAAATTACTTATCAAGACACGCTTGTTGTTCGCGGCCTGGTAGAGGGTTAAGAGTAGCTCGAAATCACATGGATGATTCAGTTAGAAGGTCCAGGGGGCGCCTTAGCCTTCAGTAACAAGTGCATATACTTGGAAAATTTCGACCTACGCCGCTGTGGCCCAGAGGCCGAATGGCACAGGCACTTGCCGCGATAGCAGAGGACGCTGGTTCGATTCAAGCCTGGGGCACTGGAGGCCTTGGTCATTTTTTCTTAGTATATGACATTTATTTCAGTTTATAATTTATATAGTAGTGTTTCTACTTAAAATAAAAACAAATTAAAGTATTTTCTGTAAATAATTTAATTTGTTCTTATACTTCTAACAGAATTCAAACTAACTTCATCATAATATTCATAATTATGCTTTTATCCGATACACAAGGTTTCTAATTCTAAAAGTGGCGCTTAAAAACCTTGAACGTTCAGTCTAGCGGTTCACGGATAACGGATATAAAAGGGGCCCATACGTTGACAACTTAGGTTATGACAATCATCTACTGACCTAAACCGTGATTGTAGATTCGATTCTCGATTAAATCTGCAAAGGGCATAATCGATTCTATTTGTGATGATTTATATTTTTAATTATTAGTAGTCCAAACGGAGTAGCCATTATACATTACCTACACAATTGGATGGGACTAAAACGATTTGACACGATGGCGGAATCGATTCGGTCGATAAGTAGAGTCAAACTCTATTGCACTTGGATTCCGTTTGGGTTTCGTTCCGTACATAATGAAACTCAATGAGATTAAAATTTATCTTTTATTTTTTTGGT
This sequence comes from Cydia strobilella, assembly GCF_947568885.1. Taxonomy (NCBI): domain Eukaryota; kingdom Metazoa; phylum Arthropoda; class Insecta; order Lepidoptera; family Tortricidae; genus Cydia; species Cydia strobilella. Next base: position 11,139,452 of record NC_086042.1, on the reverse strand, counting down.
GATTTTGTCTTACCTATTATTAAATAAATATTCTAAGCTAATATGTAATTTTGTCCTTTTGAGATTCAAGGTTATTTTTTATAAAGGATTAGTATGCAATGGCATGGAATGAAAAAAAAACAAATATACAGTACCCATCGTGTTTGAAAAATACTATACTTAAAAGATTTTTTTTTTTAACTTAGGTTTGTTTTTAGAAAGGTTTTTTTTTCGGGTAATAAAGCTCACAGCTACCAACATTGCCTTAATGAATCTTGTTTAAACATGATTTTGTTTTGAGCACAAATTGTAATATAATTAAAACACAAAGGCTTCGGTGAGAAAACTTTTTGACAGCACACGCGATCTAAAGTTGATATAAACAGGGCCGGAGAGATGCGTCGCTGCAACGCAGAACTTTCCAGATATATCGGCGACACTCGCAAACAAAGCGCATTGCCACAATACCTGCCACCGTTGAAGCTCGCATGCAACCGCCAACATACATTTACACCCAACAAAACCACTAATACCTGTTCTAAAGATCCGTTTTCGAATAACACGCAATCTTCAAATTTTGAACGTTAAGTTTTGCAAACGCAAAGTTACCATTGCATTGTCAAGTTTTGCTATATGCAAGCACCGTTCGCGCCGCTCCATGAGATAACCACACATCATAAAAGAGCGCCCCCCTGAACTTTGCTTTAATTCCTGTTTCCCGCATTTGGGAATTCCGGTGTTTGTGTCTAAACGATAACGGAAACATTAGAATGCTAAATGTTTAAATAGTAATATTAAGTCGGTCCTAGTGTAACCATGATAAAGGTTTCTTCCGAATTAGAATGCAGCAATCAGTTAATAGGCTTGCTCGGAACAGGGCAGGTACTCTTTACTTAACCCTATAGTGCCCTCAGGCTACGGTGTATCTATAACGATTACCATCAGGCAAAACTTATGCTTGTTTGCTACTGTGGCAAAGCAAAAACAATTTTCTCATATACCTATCGACTTTAAATTTGCAAAAACTCATAAAAACAACGAACGTAGCTTAGACATCTGCTTTCTTTAGTCATTAGATTTTTTTTTTGCAAACTCAATGGACCAAAAGGAAACAAATTTAATTTTTCACTAAGTAGGCCGTAGCCTATTTTCACAGCTATAAGGAGCCTTGGTCTGTGTTATAATAATTCCTACCGCATTAGTTAGATTAGTTAGAGACCATTGTCTAACTTCAGCCCATTGCCTCGCCGATGTCGGACGCGAGAGTGAACGTTCGACAGTTACAGCGGAATTTAATAGCCACCACGTAAGTAATAAAAGTGGTGGCCTATTGACAGCTCAGTCTGTCGCAGTTGAGACTTCATTTCGGTTGGTAAATTTGTTGAGCGTTGGGCCGAAATTGCGAGCTTATTGCGTCCACCGCTTGTTTGTCTGGCCGGTCAAAGCTTTGTAAATTGCAAGGTGCAAAAGAAACGAATTATTTATTACGCGGATTACGCCTTTTTGCTGCACCTGCAGATATTTTTTTAAGTCCTTTTGATTTAAATTAAGGTAAGTGCAGGTATTAACGACCCCCTTAGGGCAATTTTAGAATCGACCATAGTTTTTAAGCATACAGGATGCCCTCAAATATACTTTTCCATTTTTATATGCTAATATTATTTTTATAAAACGTAATTACTAAGTTGCTTATACTTAAATAAAGGATTATGATATAAAAATATTTTTTAAAGTTAATGAGTCGATTGCTAACTATTACTGACCCATAATAATGGCTGTAACGATTTTTAAACAGCTATTTCCGATCCATCGATTATAAGAGAAGGTATGAGCCCAGCCAGTGAGACGTATAATACCTAGGCTGGTGTGGTGAAACAAAATAAAAATGCAAATATTTGCTTACATGTTTATATTCTGTTTTTTATTAAAACAAAGAAAAAATTGTACTTATTTGCTAAATGTTTCACTTTTAAGAAATAATCAACAAATATAACTAAATATCGCACGCACGTTTTTTCCTTAGACTGTATCCATCTATTACGGAGTTATATCTATCTTTGATATGACGAATATTTTATTGTGTTATATAAATAAATACATAAGTAACTACTTGTATACATAGATGTATTTATCTATATAAGATACATACAATACATACAGATACATACATATTATCGTTGCCTACTTTCCATAGTAAACGCGTGTATTTATAATAATAGTGGGTACCTAACACAAAAGTAAGTATGAACAATTAACATTATATTATCTACGATCGGTAATACCTTCTTATGGTTGCTATGACCGATTCCTATGAGTCGGTGTTAAAATATGTAAGTACGAACATAAAATGTATTACCGACTCATAAAAAATTAATATTTTTTATTTAATTGACCTTGTGACCAAAAAACACGTTGTAATTGTGTTGTAGTTTTAAGTAATAAAAAGTTAATAATGAATCTTGTTGCTACACGACATGTCCTCCAAAAATAACATAACTGCGTAATTTTACAACGTTGATAGAAGAAAACCAGATAACAACGTGTATGTCGTTAATAGATTTTAAAAACGAACAATTATTTGGATTTAAAAGGTTCTATTAAAATACTTGTGTTGTTATGATATAATAATATAAAACAAACAAAAACTAAACCTTACGTTATGGTCATTACTGACCTACGGGTCGTTGATAGCTGCGACAACTAAAAATAATGAAGCTATCACCGACCAATTTAAATTTAATGTTTTATGGTTGTAAATAGGTTTTTTTCAATAAATTGTGATACAAAATCAAGAATTTACAATAAAAAGAATACATTTAGTAATAAAAGGTGAAGTACAGGAGCCAATTATTAAAATAAATGTCTTAAGCAGGAAAGTCACGTACTTACTTGAAGGTCCAGTATGACAAGACCAGCATCCACGCCACCCGCGGATTAATTGGCGTATTTTGTCTTTTTTTCGGACTACCACTCAAACTAACGTAAAAGTACCCGATACTCAAGGAACAAACGCTTGTGGAAGTTTACCTACCTACCTCTGAATTAGTTCAGACAACGAAAAAATATCTAATTACTTCAATAGGTCGGCAATACCTGCAGATTTTCGGTGGGTCGTTGATAGCTGCGTTTACCTAACTAATCACCGCTTACAACGGAGTTTGCGGACCTAGATCTCTATCAGTAAGAATTATATTAATAATAATAAAAAAACTTCGTTCCTTTTCAATTTGCATATTATTTAATTTACACTGTCAATAGTCATTGCTTAAAGGTGATTTAATGATTTAATTGTTAAATAAAAAGATAAACTATTCGGTTACATACAGAGTAAATGAATAGGAATAATAAATAAATAAATATTAGATAATCTTACACAAATCTGCCTAGTCCCACAGTAAGCTCAATACTGCTTGTGTTGTGACTTTGTTTCTTATTTAAATGTAGCAATGGTTTTTAATCTTAAATAATAAATATAACTCACAAATTTGATCAGTTTAAAATGTAAAACCAATCCTTGCTAAAAAGCCCTATCATTGTTGTTTATATACGAATATGGGTCTAACCCGAAATCCTTCCAAAGTTATGAAATTTGGTATGTATGTTTATTAAAGGTCTCTTTTTCATGTCCACACTATTTCACATTTGGGGACCTCGAGGAATCGCAGCCATCTTGGAAAATGTGTATCCTGGAGAAATTTGCGTTTTACTCTAGCTCTACGTTCTCTGTGAAAGTATGATGTAAGGCAACATTAAAGCTTATTAAATTCTACACAAAAAAGTTCTAGATATCTTTGCGGAAAAAATACATCTTGTTATAGAAAATAATAGCTTTAGCGCTTACCCTTTCCGGGGATATTCTCTTAATAGGAAACTTGTAGAAATATGAATTCCACTTTTGTCTATACATTTGTGCACGTTATTAGCAGAAACATATTTTCAGAAAATTAGTTACTATAAATGGTATAGGTTTTATTGCGTGATGCACATAAGCCTTTATGAAACGAAACTTTTATAAGACTATTTCATAAGAAAGTAGATGAGATATAATTTATGTACTGGATTGCTGTTAGCTTTTAATTGTATTATTTGATGTTACCAAGATGGTTACATTGTTGTAAGTACATTATTATACTATAGGCCTTATTACCTGTACTTGAAGATTAACCGAGCAACTATTTTAATGGTTAAACTCTCTCTACGGTACTCTGAAATGTAAGCACTCAAGTATGATAGTAAGTATAAGATATAGAAGATGTACGTGCACTAGCATCAAATTGCAAATGTATTTCAATATAATGTGTACGTGAAATTTTGGTGTGCGGGACTGAGCCCGCGGCGCTAAGTAATATTTGTTCGAGTGCAGAGCACCGATAAACTTGCCGCCAAGTCGGGGCCTCTATTCTCTCATCTCCTTGAGTATCTATTATAGTATTTGTTCGTTCCTGTATTCTTGTTTGTAAAGCAGTAACGTAGCGTCAATTATGTCCCTTACCTACGAGATGCATAGTCTTGCGGAGCGAGTTACATATTTACGTGTAAGTACACTAAGAAAACTATCAGGTGGGCAGATGTTAACCCTTAAATGCATGATTTTTTCTTTTTGCATGAAATTAATATATCTGTTACATAATTGTTAACTGATTCTGGGAAAAAGAATAAAAAATTTAAAACATCGATTTTCACTGCTAAATCAGTGTTAGAATTTACATAGTGTAAATCATAATTTATGTAAATACACAATTATTTGCAAAATATATAATGAAAAATCTTACTACCATTAGAAATTTACATTATTTGTAACCTAAAATAAAGATTTTAAATATAAAGTAATTGCAAAACCCGACTAAAACCGCCTAAGTTACATACTAAAAATCAATTTTTCAAATTTTCCAAATTTTCTGCCATTTTGTCTTGATGCAGTGTAGGTACGCCCAGCCGGAGGCAGGCGGGCTGTCGATCAAGTGTCGCGTTCATTCAGCCCAGCCATTTCGTCTTAAAATAATTATAATTTTCAGCTCAGCAACTCGAACAAGCCTACTTTCGTCACTCCCTGGAGTGACGAAAGTGCGACTTTCCTCACTCCAGGGAGTGAAACAAAGTAGCTTTTTAATTTAGTGGGGGCCATGACTGCCACATTTTTTTCTGTATTATTCTGTGTAATTCGAAATACATTTTAACCTTTAATATGTTCTCACTACTAAGGTGAAAAATTATGTGTGCAACACGAGAGCAAAGTTATTTTACATCTCGTGTTTTTGAGTCCCTCGCTACACTCAATATTCTAACTTAGAATTCAATTATAGAATCTTTCGCTTTCTCGGGACTCAAAATAAACACTCGCAAGAAAAACCAACTTTCCTCACTTGTTGCACATATAACTATTTTAAAACTAAAATACTGCGCAAATTTGAATAAAAAATTTGCGATCAAAAGAATTATACAGGACCAAATCGATTTTATCTAATTACGTATGCATATTTTTTTTTATTGTGTAGGCTGCATCCATCACTATGCATATAAGGGTTAAATAAGTTTATTACATATTAATAATAAGCTAAAGGTTTGCGAACTATGAAATCCTAATTTAATGGATATTATTTGTAAATGTTTGTTCATCAAATTTTATTTAAACCTTCAATTTTATAAATAAATTTATAAAGTAAAACATAACCAGGCCTAGCATTTCCTGAGGTTTGCCCAGGGAAATACTTAGGTACGTCAGCTGCAGAGAAAAGGCACCCCCCCTGCATACAAAGTTCTGTAAATTAGTATGGACGTGGGGTACCTTTTCTCTGCAGCTGACCTTGCTTGAGCTGTTCCTTGGAAAACGGATTGCATGAATTCTTGCTGAAACTATAGTTACATATTTACAGACACTTCACGACTGCTATAATCAAGCCGTTTTTATTTCAATGGCAACTCATTTGCAGCGAATTGGAAGATTAGCTAAAATGGAATTATGGAAAAAAATATATTAGTAATCCGCGACCTAATATTGATTGAGTTTGAAACCGCATATATGATTATTTATTTATTATTAAACTTTGGATTCGTAAACTAATGTACGGCTATAACATTTACTTACTTACACATGTAGTTTATGCAGATATGATAGATTTGCTGATGCTTTCTTGAGAAATTGAACTATAAATCCAAAATCCTACTATAGGTACCAAAACCACAAACTTCACCAAACCAAAACCGAACACCATATCGAGTGGAGTCAGCCGATCGGTTTCCGAGACCATACTCTAGCAAAACTTACAGGGTTTAATATGAAGAATTCTTAAGTTCCCGATCGGGTTGGGGCACAAGTTAAATGTAGTGTAAACAGCGCTAGTTATCGCGACACAGCGCGCCAGTAAATCTTCCAGTGCTCCGCTCGCGCTGTTTCTCATGTCAACTACCGTCACTGCACTATGCCCTGGCACGGACAACCCGATTTCTTCAGTTTTAATTCGCTTAGCTTGCCAGTGCAGTAACTAATCGTACTGCAATTTAGCCTTTTCACCAAACGTTTGCGTTGCTAGATTTTAGTTTACTTTAGCTTAAATTTACAGAGCGTATTTATAACGTCTGGCCTTAACTTCGCGAGCTAAATAGGTCATGCTGACCAACTTTTACTATTTGACCGGCCCCGTAATCTTAAGAGATTAAAAGAGTTTATTTCCCAAACAGAGTACTAAAATTTCTGCACAGTTAATTACCCTATCTACAATAACAGTTTTGAATGATTCACGGTTAGTTTCACTAGACTTATATCGTCCAGGATAAAAAACCGGACAAGTGCAAGTCGGACTCGCCCGCCGAGGGTTCCATTCTTTTTTTAGTATTTGTTGTTATAGCGGCAATAGAAATACATCATCTGTGAAAATTTCAACTGTCTAGCTATCACGGTTCATGAGATGCAGCCTGGTGACAGACAGACGGACAGACAGACAGACGGACAGACGGAGGATGGACAGAGGAGTCTTAGTAATAGGGTCCCGTTTTTACCCTTTGGGTACGGAACCCTAAAAAAGAAGCTTTGTTTAACAGCAAATGTTCCCGTGAGAATAGTCCCGTAACTTAGGTTATAGGTCGGTCTTAATATTTGTTAGGAAACTGGTGTTATGAATAAATATTTGTATTTGTATTTGAAACGACTGACTCTCTCAGGCACGATTTCATTCAAAAACCTAAATATACATATGTAGGTAAGAAACCGTGGTCGCTATGTTACTGTCGGAAAGTGAAGATGGTTCGTCACTGGGCCCAGATCAAACCATCCGAACGAGAGCGTTATTAATAGATCGCACCGTTTTTTGTCTAGCGGTCTGTTACGAGCCCGATTTCCCTTCACTATAAAAAATATTCATATTTAAATAAAAAAAAAAAAAAAAAATAACCGATAAAAACTGCTTAATCTAATATTTAGATGCAAACAAGAAATCAGTTTAAACATCTTGCCAAAAAGTTCCAAACCTAGGGCTCATTAAATACGAATCACGATACTTTTTGTTCACCAAGTTTTGCCCTAATGCGAAGAGGATTTTGTAAGTAGGTACTTTTGATACGTTAACGATACGATTTTAATAATAGCAACTATGTTCGATATATATAGTTTGGCCATCAGGTGCGGTGCCTACTAAAGACCTGACTTCTATTTAATATTGGTGCATCTCATTTGCACTGGTTTATTCGCGTGTGTGCCCAAATAGAAACTGCAGTTTTTTTCTTACGCCAATTTAGTATCACTCCAAAGAACCAGATGAGTAAAAGTTTTTTGCCTTTCTGTTACAGACATCGAGCGTTCTTTCAGGTTTATTCACTTAAATTCAACATTTTTGGATTCTTTCACTAAAAATGACCCATACAGAACTAGCGCGCATAATACAGGAAGTCATTTCAACCTTACATTCTAATATCGAAATTATGTAACTTTGTTATCATTCGCCCGTGCGAGACGCTCGCGCCAAATCATGCACGAGCAAGTACGAGCGAATTGCACGCGCGACCGACATAATTTTATGACATCAAAATGTAAGTTCGAATTGGCCTCCAGGATTGTCTTTGCATTATACAAACGTAAGGTGCTACGGGCTACGAGGTAGCGTGGTCTGCGTAGTACAGCGCTACGCGTGCGACGTTCCCCGTTCCGTGAAATCTTGCTGTAAAGTTTCAAAAACGCAAATTATGATACCAATTTACATATTTACAACTGTGTTACAGAATCTACGAAGAATTTACTCGTAAATATACAATACCTACTATGGCTACTATTATGTATAGTAGCTAAGGTACAGACAAAATTACACTATAATCTAACTATCTTCCATGACTTAATTTGTACCGGTACAATCAGATTATTGCATGAGTGCTGCTTAATCGATACTAATGATTGTTCTTCGCTCATAAATGCTTTAATATTAGCGGGAAACAGCTGTAGCGGTTTTAACTTCTCGTCGGATACTGTGCGATAGAGCCTGGCCTGTTACTGCAATTGCTTACCAAGTCCAGGTGAGTTGGATGAGGAGTCTAACTAATAGGCACACACATGCACTCTCTGATCACGCATCTCGAGGTCACCATTACACTGGTACTGGTACCATTCTATATGCTTGCGGGCGGCAAGCAATGGGCATACGTGGCTCGACTTTAGTCGAGAAAAGTTAATCTATGAACAAATATCGAAGCTATCTCTACTATATAACTAAAAGCCAATATAGCTTCATTAGTTCATTAGTTCGTAGATAAATATTTTGTACTCGTACCCATCATAAGGCATATTATTTGTGTTTAGTATTAACGGTAGCTGATATAAACGTAAAACGAATGCTCTTTGGTTAACCAAGCTGCAAAATACGTAGGTAAACAATATTTCAAAGGCCGATAAATTGTGAATTTATTTTTCTTTATTTCAATTTCTTTTTAATCAAAACATACAGTCCATAGCGAATCGATTCTACTTTTAAAAGTAGTTTGAAAACGTTTACAATGCATTAAAAGCTCAACTGCGTAACATTTCCAATTGTGGACGTGCAGCGCGGAAAAGGCTCGAGATTGGTACATAATATTGCAATCTCCGTCTGCAAACACTCGGCATGCGTTAGGAAGCAATACTTGCCGGCGCCCGCGGTGTGCGGTTAAGCCGGATGCGATGCTGTCTAATATTGGTATTGGTCGCGCGAGCCCGGGAGAGACGACTCAGTGCTGTTTATAAAATAACGTTTACGGAAACATATTAATAATCAGATTACAACGTAATTACCTAATTCACATTTTTTTTACATCGCATTTGTTTACACATTCACCGCTGAGCTACGGTCGTAGCGCTACGACGTAACCGATAACATGGGTGTCCCGGTCCCGGTATGTAGCGAAAATGGTTCGTAGAGGCAAAACGACAACGTGATTAGCGCTGAATGTGTTAAAGGGCGCGTGCCCCTTTCCTCGTACCTAACCTTTTACTCGTACTGCCTTCTACTCATGCGTATGAGTACATTGAGTACAAGGCAGTACGAGTAAAAGGTTTGTTTTAAATGATTAAAATATGCTTTAATAGCGTCGGTCGTTCGATCAGGAGGCTAATTCGAACTTACATTTTGATGTCAAAATAATGTCATTTTGTTATCATGTAGTGTCTTCCTTGCGCCAATATATTAAAAATTAGTAGGTACGATAGAAATGCGCGTAAATGATAAAAAATGACATACCAGTACCTTCTGGTTTCTATGTGCCTCTTGTTAACGATTTTGTCTATAATCCGCATTATTGCTCAATGTACAAAACTGCTGTCAATTTACTGGATCGTATCCTGAATACCTTCCACTGTATTTGTACGAGTATGTAGTAATACACGAACACAACATCGCGCTATATCTGTCAAATTCATCGATAAAATAAGTGACATTCGCCGCCGCATTTCTGCCACGTTAATGAAGTTCAATTCGTTACTCATTTTATCAAGGACATTAAGAAATACAGCGCCCGCGTCAATGCCGTAGCACTAATGTCTCAACAGTAATACATCTGCAGTTGCAATCCGAACGTCACCTTTAGACGCCGTCAGGTCGAATCGGGCTACAGTACATATGAATTCTATTCTATTTATTTATGTATACATTTAGATAGAAATAATCACAAAAAATAATACAAATGTCATTAAAACTAAAATAAAAATTAAACAAAGTAAAATGTCACAATATACATTACATTAAAAGTCATGCATTAGTTGTAAATCATTTTAAAATTAGATTAAATTCAATCCCTGCAAAAACTACACACAATTATTATTCAAATAAATTAAAAGTTTTCGACCAAATCCGCCAACACTGTCCGCAAACACGTCTATATGTATGTGGGGCGTCGATGGACATGGCATTGAGCATAGCCAGGGCCCTCGCGGTAGGCGCGTTTCCGGCGCGGCGCGGCGCGTGCGCACTGCGCTCGTCGCGAAGAGCCGCTGCGGGCGTCTCGCCGGCAACGCACTCAGCCCTACGGGACAAGGGCGCGCATTCGGCACAAATATACCCAACCTCTCCAGCACACATGAGTTATTTACTGTACCATTGAGAATTCTATAATAATGGATTAACAGTAGCAGTTTGCGTCTCAGGTTAAGAGTACTGAGTCCCACCGTACCCAGCACGAAAAGAGAGGGATCCATATAAGGGTAGTACCCGTAAATTCGCTTGTACATGTATCGCGCGAATCGTCTTTGAACCCTCTCGATCATCAGCCTATACTTCTCCTCACTAGGGTCCCAAGTAATGGCTCCAAACTCCAGCTTGGTCCGGACATAAGCATTGTAGAGCATCATGGCCACTGTGGTATTTTTAAATTCCGCTGATACCCTCATTATGAACCCTAAGGTTTTGGTTGCCATTTTGCACGTGCTGGCTACATGCTCTCTAAAGTCTAGCTCCACATCCAAAGCAAGCCCCAGATCCCTTACCTGGTGCACTCTTTCAAGTGAGGCATTCCCGAGATGATACGCAATATGAATTGGAGAGCGAGCCCTACTAAAAGTTATTATTTCGCACTTAGAGATGTTGAATGGCAACTTATTAGTTTCGCTCCATTTATTAACAGCGTTGATGTCGCTCACTTCGCTGGTTGAATATTTATACTTATTAACTTGCTTACTTTATTACCGTACACCGTACATATGTCACAATTCGTTACGAGTTTAAACTTATTTTGATATGACCTTGAAGATCGCTCACTGTGATTGGTGCATGCGAAATGCAATGGAAGTCGTGCGTGTGATGCGCACTAATCACCAAGCGCACCGATTGCCAGTCGTATCAAAACCATAACAAATTGTTAAAACAAAATCGGCCTCGATTACCGTGACAACTGGCCGTTGCCACTGCCACGTCGTAGCTGAGGTATAACCTTGAGATTCGTAATGACTTTGTGCATACTTAATTGGAGAGCTCGCTTTTGCTGGTTCTAATTAAAAAAATCGACTTTCCAGCGCTCGGTAGCCAATTGGAATGACACCCCTGCGAACACCAATCCCCTCTTTCGTATTTAACCACGTGATACCGCCTAGTTTCCGCGTGCGTGGACATCTATCGTATACTTAGTTAAATTATTTTCCATTAGTCTTTAGAGACCTGACAAAGAAATTGATAAATTTTCTTTTCATTCATTCCTTTTAGCTTATAAGAAATGTATTAAGGATCTCGTAATTTTGTATATACCTTACCTCTTTTCTTCGACTATATAATATTAATTTGTATTCATAATAAAGTTTTTATACTTTTTTTTTATTAAATCATAATGTTTCACATTCAACGGCATCCTAGTCTGCTCGGTAGTGACCCTGCCTCCAAATCAGGAGGTCCAGGGTTCATATCCTGGTATAGGTATTTATTTGTGTGTTCATCATAGATACTCAGTTCTTGAATTGTGGATGTTTTCTATTAAATAGAGCGTCGGTTTTTGGTATAGAAGTTTTCTAGAAATCGATTTTCGCTCATGTCGTCTTGGACATGGGTATATTTGGTATCAGTGCATTCAGTGTAATGTCCTGAACACAAATATATGAGATGACAAGCGCGGAAGTGGTGGGGGTAGTTGCTGTGACGTCATAAAGTTGGCAGTACAAAGTTTTTTACTTTTTTCTTCGAAACATACCATGTGGGGTACCAAATGAAAGGTTTTTGTGAGTAGATCTCAAATATATAACATACTGTAACATGTTCACTACTTGGTCTAACAAATTATTAGACTCTTTGTCATTAGACAAATTATTATATTCGAGTATTTAGCAAGAAGTACGTCAGCCACCTAAGAGCGCACCAGAGAGTGGATCAGCTACACTATTAACGCGAATTAAAAATTGCCTACTCCAGAGCACAGTCGCTGTAGCCGAAATCGGTCGTGAGGGCATCATCATCAAGTGAAGGTATATATATGTAAAAAGTTCGCTCATACTAAATTGGAGCGTATAAAAATTATATCCATCTAAGAAACATAATTTTATTTTTCTGGATACATCAAAACTGTATTGTGCGCCGTCGATCCATCTTCCCGTTAATACCCGTGGCTAAATTCGTATGAGTCTGGCGCTCTATTAAACTAGTGCAGAGATGCAGCTGTACGTAGTCATTAGACAAATTATTATACTCGAGTATTTAGCAAGAAGTACGTCAGCCACCTAAGAGCGCACCAGAGAGTGGATCAGCTACACTATTAACGCGAATTAAAAATTGCCTACTCCAGACTCCAGAGCACAGTCGCTGTGGCCGAAATCGGTCGTGAGGGCATCATCATCAAGTGAAGGTATACGAGTATATATGTAAAAAGTTCGCTCATACTAAATTGGAGCGTATAAAAATTATATCCATCTAAGAAACATAATTTTATTTTTCTGGATACATCAAAACTGTATTGTGCGCCGTCGATCCATCTTCCCGTTAATACCCGTGGCTAAATTCGTATGAGTCTGGCGCTCTATTAAACTAGTGCAGAGATGCAGCAGTACGTAGTTTCGCCGTGGTTGTGTTATAATACCTCCTCATTTGCCCATTAATTACCCGCCACTTACCTGCCACGCCGGTCTGTTGTGTCGCAGCATTCCGGTAATTTCGGATTATTTTCCAATAGGTACATATTTTAATGAATGCACATTTATTTAACGTTTATTTCAAAATAACAATGATTTATTATTTTGATGATCATTATCAGAAAAAAGGTTGTATTTTAACTGACTTCAAAATTTCAAAAGGAGGTTCTCAATTCGGTTGTATGCAAGGACCTGGCACTCTTTGATAGAGAAAGATAGTCTTATTGCGATTCCTATAAGAGGAAAGAGATAATAGTGTCATGCTTTGTCCTTATCACCGACCGGCTGGCATCATAGGTAGGAGGCGATGGCGAAATACCGAAATTTATAAGAGTGAAAGAGAAAAATCCTATGCTGCCCAAATTTTATATGAATATTCTTTTTCTTACCCCCGGTCGCTCGGTGGCGCGTCTATAACTACTTGTATATACTATGTCTATGGTTGTATGTTTTTTTATGTTTGTTACTCCATAAGTATGTCATTTCTGGGCCGATTTTGAAAATTCTTTTTTTGGTTGTAAGTACATATTATGTATATATATACAGATTGGTCCCGTTTTTGTCAAACCCCAACTCTGATGATGGGATCCACGGGGATTCGAGGGAACCCCTAAAATATTAAAGGCATACAACGGTATAGTGCTTTTTAGGGTTCCGTAGCCAAATGGCAAAAAACGGAACCCTTATAGATTCGTCATGTCTGTCTGTCTGTCCGTCCGTCCGTATGTCACAGCCACTTTTCTCTGAAACTATAAGAACTATACTGTTGAAACTTGGTAAGTAGATGTATTCTGTGAACCGCATTAAGATTTTCGCACAAAAATAGAAAAAAAACAATAAATTTTGGGGGTTCCCCATACTTGGAACTGAAACTCAAATTTTTTTTTTTTTTTTCATCAAACCCATACGTGTGGGGTATCTATGGATAGGTCTTCAAAACTAAAATAAGAGAATGATAAAACTAAAAAAAATATATGATGTACATTACCATGCAAACTTCCACCGAAAATTGGTTTGAACGAGATCTACTAAGTAGTTTTTTCTTAATACGTCATAAATCGTAAACCGCAATTTACCTTTCACTCACGTTTCACATAAAAAATACATTGTGAAAATTATGTCATGTACGGAACGACTCGCACTTGGGCGGTTTTTTTGTTTTTTTTTATCAACAAATCAAGCATTTACAATTTAAAAAACTGACATTTTGATGAAGTGGAACTGTTGATGATGATCATAACAGAACTCTTTAACGACGCATAGCTAATTCACGTTTGGCGATTTTATGTTTGTTAAGCAAGTAAGGTTTTTAAGGCACATTTTTGTAAGGCTCGAGTTCTGATGATGGGATCCATGAGGAATTGAGGAAACTCCTCAAATCTTAAAGGTATAGTGATTTTTGAATTTTCTGATGAAAATCAAGCATTTGCATTAATAACAGTGGTATTTGATGAAGTGGAACTGCTGACGATGATCAGAACAAAACTCTTCAACGACGCATACTCCTTTCGAAATCCATCTTTCAAATAATTAAATTTCAGTACCATTTCGTGCCTTGACAATCAATATGAAAGTCGCTAGGGACCTCATACTACAGGTATTGTCACAGTGAGAAGGAAATGGTACTGAAATGAAATTCCTTGACCGTTCATGTCTTTTGATACTCTGCCCGAAATATAAAGTCTTAAAGGCAGAATTCTGACAGATTCAATATTAAGAAGAAAACTGTCTTTATAATTATTGTTTGAATGAATTATAATAAGTTACTTTGTCTTAAAATTATACATACAAACATGTATTCCTCACTTATAATTAACTATAGCCTATACCTAGTGATAGGTACGAGTACAAACGGCTTTGCAGAGACATTTGGATCACGTTCTCGACAGAAATCAATTTCCATACATCCTTATCGTAGGTCTAGATCATGAAGCCCACTCGTAGTTAATTAGGTGCGAGTATTCATTTCCCTTGTTCCCGTTCTATTGACCCGGGTACACACTATGCGACGGGGTCGGAACACCCCGCCGCAAAGCGTCATTTCTCAAATAAATCGTTTATAATCAAGTGTTGACGTCATCAACAACTGTCTGCGGGGCGACGTGTAATTTCCCGCGCGTCAATTATCAGGGAGCCTCCTCTAAGGCTTGACTCTCAAGACGTTTGTTATCACCACATTTCACAATAATTTAACCGTAACTTTCAGTTTCCAGTAAAACCATTTATTTATTACCGAAATGAAAAACTATATAAGAGATAGTGAATAGTATTAATATTATTTGTATTTTATTACAAACATATATGTGCCTATAATTTGCAAATACCTAATGAATTATTTCCTAAGTACTAGAATAGATACTACTTACACAATTATATTTTAACGGAATGCGCTAGACGCTCAATGCGTCTAACGTTTTCTCAGAATTTAACCAAATATTAGGTTTAGTAGCAACTACAAAGTGGACGCGACTTCATGAGCCGGGCTTTGAGTAGATCGAATAGAATTAGTACACTGCCATCCTTGGGCTCTCATTATCGGTTTACGACCCCTACTCTCGAGCGCCTCTCAGGAGACACTGACACCAACAAATCTGTAACCTCTTATCTTTCAATCCGCTCCCAAAGGAACTTAACCCGAATGATTTCCGAGTCATTAAGTCACTACCAAGCGCCCTAAGCAAGATAGACAACATTTGACTTAGATGCTTATCGCAGAAGCTGGCTTACAAATTAACCGATCCGGCAGCTACACCGAATTGCAGTTATCAGCTGCGTACACCGAGAAATCGTGCTATCTCTCCGCAGTACAGGATTACCCTTACTCCAATCAAACTAAACAAATCCCACTAATCGTATTTCCATTCCCTATATACAGGGAGTTCCGTGAGCGTGGGATTATGCCGAATCTAGACAAGATCGGAGTTATGGTATCGTTACCTCGAATGACTCTTAATGAAGTTGCTTTTAAGATTACAACTATATACATACCCAAGTAAGTTTCGGGCCGACAAACAAAATTGCCTTACAATATTAAGTTTTGACTAAGATACATTTTCGCGATTTGTCACATGAAAGGCTGCAGTGTCTAAAAAATATATTGTACGAGAAAACTACTGGTCCCAAACTGGTCCTATATTTTTAAATAAAAGAAAGGAAAAAAAACAGAAAATTATTTTTTATATAACAGGAACTCTGGGGGCACGGTAGTGCCCCCGCCAAGACGAGGTAAGCGAAGCGCAAGGGCACTACCTACCTTTTCTCGAAGCGCTTCGTCGTTTTTTTGAACCCTCATAACATGGGTTTGGATTATACCAGATAAATAACAATTTTTTTTGGGTTATGATGTCAATAGTTTACAACTTATTAAGCATAAAACATTTCAATTGCATAACTCTTATACTTTAGATTTTATTCATATCTAAAAAAACCCGATTTCGTCACTCACTCACTCACTAATGATCATCAAAACCTTTAGGGTACTTCCTGAAGTTCTAGGAAGCTGAAATTTGGTATATAAGATAGTCTTAGTACACAAACAACAAAAAATTTCAAGTTTTTGAATTTTGTATGGAGAATCAATAACCGCTGAACCAATTTAGTTGAAATTTGAGATAGTTTTTGTTATGGGGAAGGACAGAGAATAGTATTCAACTCCAAAATCACCCCGTAAGGGTGAAAAGGGGGTGGAAAAGGGCATTAGGGGGGAAAAGTGGGTTGATGTTTGTATGGGGAATCATCAAAAAGCAGATTGTATAATAGAAGAAAATCCCCCAGATACGTATTTCAGGATTTTTAATAGTAAATTACTCCCAACTCTTTAAATTAGGAGATGGAAGATTGTCATATTAAGCAACTTACAAAAAGAAGCGAAATCCCACCAAAAACATTTTCATGTAAAATGTTGCGAAGACGAAACCACTGCACTCGCACTGTCAAAAAGTGAACACGTCTCTTGTAGAGCCAAGCTTCCACCTCTACAAGCCCTAACGTCACAAACCTTAGTCAAAATATGTGGATTAGCCGTTTCGTTACTACAAGAAAAAAATAATGAATAGTGAATAAATTGTTCACCTTACACCCATGTGACGGTAGCGAAAAGGCCAAGCCGCATATTTTTACTTAGGTGTAGAGTTTTTGACGTTAGGGCCTGTAGAGGTAGAAGCTTGGCTCTACAAGAGATCTGATAACTTTTTGACAGCGAGCCTTATGGTTTCGTCTTGGCAACATTTTACATGAAAATGTTTTTGGTGCGATACAGATTACAGGATTACCTATAAAAAAAGTCTAACTTAGATCGATTATAAAAAATACGGCCAAGTGCGTGTCGGACCACGAATAATAGAGGTTTCCGTACCTTCATACAGTTCAAAAAGCAAAAGGGCGTATCTTCGCGTAACTTAAGAAGATACATAAATTTTTGGAAAAAAACTTTCCGAGTAAATGGCTGTAACATACGGAGGGAGAGACTGATGGGCATGACAAAACTATAGGTACGGTTTTTGCCATTTTGGCTACCGAATCCTAAAAACGGAATTCTAGATACGCGAGTCCGACTCACACTTGGCCGGCTTGGTATACATAATATATGGCTGTAAGGAGAATTTACATTAACAACTTTTATTCTAAACCACGTTTCTACTGCTCGGCTGCGCCATTAGGTAAGCAATAAGAGCATCAGTCCCGACGGCCAGACTATTTATCTTACGAGGTATGTTATCAGTGCACTGTTGCAGCTGGCTGCATTCTTCAGAGCGATTAATTGCGCAGCCACCCTCCATTTATAACGCCATCTTAATTTGGTAAGTACCGTCCATTACGGAACAAGTTAAAGTTGTTTAATAAAAAATTCTATGAGACGTTTTTTTCTTCAGTGTAATAAATAATTAACAAATTCAAAAGTTGTGATATGTACGATAAAAATGGTGTTGAAAAAAACGTCCTTTAAATGATATTAAAGGCAAATCATTAACCGTCTAAGCAAAATCAAACCGTTTACATGTAATCTGTATAATTTGTGAAAGGTAAGCTAAATGCAACAAAAATAATTCTAGCTTTCCTAAACAAACCTCAAAATTGTTATACTAAAGATAAACGTATTAAGTTTTATTCAATTAGTAGATTGTTAATCTACTAGGAGTTTGTGAGAGGTTCCACACATTAATTATCTCGCGCCGGCATCTTGCAAAACGGACACGGGTTTAACAAATATCGGAAGCTCCCAAACAAGGCTTCCTTAACTTAGAGAGCACTTAGTCAGCCCCGACTTGGAACAAAAGAGATTATTTCACGGAACACACAGTCTACTTTTATTATAAGCACTGAAGAACCTCTTTTTGTTGTTTTATTGGTAAATTAAACAATATCAGATTAACCAACTTTGGGAACAAATCAAATTGTTTTATTAAATATTTTGATTTGTGTTTTTTAAGTAGTCACACTACTATAATTTTAAAACTAACACGGGACTTAATCGCGTACAAACTTACGTTTATTTGTGACCTGATGTTTCGAACGTGAGGTTACGTTCGTGGTCACAGGCAGACTGGCGAGGAATTGTATCAACATCTTCTTGCCGCGCGGGTTTTGCGAACTACCCGCACTTGATCTTGATTATTAACTTGTACGCTAGGGTTGTCACTTTGCCTACACACAACACTCCGATGGTATGAGGCGGGATGTTTTTTCCCCCTTACATTTGCTAATTGTTGGATTTCTTGAAATCCCCTGTCCCACATTTTGATAGAAATTTCGATATTTTCTGATTTCAATTGCTTCACGTACCTTCCTGCTGTAGTAAAGACGTTCCGTTGAGAGGACTTTGGGATTATGGAGCTCAATCCAGTGGTTGGGTTCCGACTGTAGCAAATGTTTGGCTACCGCAGACTTATCTATTTGACGTTTTTTAACAGCTGCGATATGCTCCTTGACCCTTTCCGCTATAGTGCGTTTGGTTTCCCCAATATAGGAACTACCACAGCTGCATTTAATCTTATAAACGCCAGGTGTTTGATAAGGGATAACATCTTTTGCTGACCTTAGTTGCCCCGCCACCTTGGACAACGGCATGTACACAGTTTGTATGGAATACTTCCTTAGTACCGTACCAACCTTGTCCGTCACTCCCTTGACATAGGGCATAAATAAACACACACACTACTATATATAAATTATAAACTGTAATAGATGTCATATATTAAAGAAAATGTGACGAAGCCCTACAATGGTGAAGCCCGGATTCGAACCGGCGTCTTTGCTATCGCGGCTAACGCCATGAACCCGTAGGCCACCTCGCCACGGCGGTACCTGTCCCAATTTCTCGACTATATAGGCGTCTTTGACCAACTCTAAGAGCAAGGGCTTCACCACTGGGGGGCTTTGTTACTTTTTCTTTAATATATGACATCTATTACAGGACACCTTTTAGGGAAAAGGATCCAATCCACAAAAAACTGTCAATAGAATTTGAACTTTCTGTCAAAACGAAAAGTCATTGATTTAAGCGGCAAACTTTAGAGCATGGATCCTTTTCTTTAAATGGCGTCTGTTTATAATCAGATTAACCATTTAAACGAAATAACATCAGAGTACGATAATACCTACTTTTGGTTAATTATTGAAATAATGTTTGTGCAATCATACATTATTGAATCAGCTGCTATCCTAGCGTGACGATATCATTTATTTGTCACTTACGTTTAGGCCAAATAAAAAAAAGCAAAAACTCGACTACGCATTTTTACGTGGTAATAATGTATTTAAATTAAATATGTTGTTCCTATGTATCTCTCAAAATCAGAAAAAATTGGAGTACCTAACATTTCCATGTTCACTGCTATACTCAAACTACTCAAAAGCAGTGACAGTGGCATAATGGTATTGAAATTATTATATTAAATGACCAGTTTAATTGATGTAGTCATCACCCTCGCGTTATCCCGGCTTTTTTCCACGGCTCATGGGAGCCTGGGTCCGCTTGGTAACTAATCCCAAGAATTGGCATAGGCACTAGTTTTTGCGAAAGCGACTGCCATCTGACCTTCTAACTCAGAGGTTAAACTAGACCTTATTGGGATTAGTCCGGTTTCTTCACGATGTTTTCCTTTAGCGAAAAGCGACTGGTATATATTTATATGCGAATGCACGGAATTGGCGCGCGGACAGTACTAGATCAACTGAGTCTGATCAATGAGTTTTTCGGAACTTAGGTATGTACGCAGTATCATTCGGAGGTCGAGGAAAAGTGGGAGGGTGTGCGCCGCGCCCGTACGTACAAAATGACGCAACTCTCTCATGACGCCCAACATTCCTAACATTCCTCAGCTGTGCACGAAATTCGCGCGCGGGCAGTAATTATCATGCTATCATTAGCAAATACCTACAGTTTCATAATTGATTGAATTTATATTAGTACCTACATACTGTTTTTTAAGCAAACAAACCAATGTCAATCTTAATTTAAAAACTAACACGGAACTTAATCGCGTAAAACCTTACGTTTATTTATGGCCTGACGTTTCGAACGTGACGTTACGTTAGTGGTCACAGGCAGACTGGCGAGGAATTGTATCAACATCTCGAACTAGCCGCACTTGATCGATATCATATTATGACATCTATTTCAGTTTGAAATTACTATTCGTTTTTTCTACTCGTCGAGTATAATCTGTGTATTACAACTTAACATGCAACACTACAACCTTACTCTTTTCAACGTTGGATAGTCTATGGCACTTCCGACTCAAGCATAAGAATTTTATCGATACGGTTTAGTCAATTATAAAAATTTTGTAAATAGAACTTCATACATTTCGATAAAATGTTTCTTGTTTAAGGAGACTCGATTCAATTTAAATTATCGCATGTGACACCCTTCATATAGCAACATCCATACCCTACGAAAACCGCTTAGCGTTGCTTGTTAGTCTCCATAGGCTACGGTGGCCAAAATCGAGAAAAAAACTGTCTTAAAACTGAATTTATTATTTTAAATTGAAAATTGTGCTTGTTATTTTCCAAATTCTAAATTATGCTTGTTATATTTTTAATCGTGCTCGTGGAATATTACTGGATGTTATTGTTAAATTCAACTTACTACTTATTCAAAATACCTAATAATTGTACTTTTTTTTCGGAGCAAAGTAATTTTGTATTAACTATAAGTGGAAACTCTTTTGGCCTATGTTCTAACTATATATTTTACCCTATTGTATTATTATGTGCTGTATGTTTCCCAAATAAATAAATTAAATTTAGCAAGGAGCAGGTACCAGGGCCTCATGAGTTACGAGGAGGTGTCGTTGACCAACCCACCGGGGGCGCCGGGCCCGGCGGCCGTGCCGCGAGGTATCGCGGGCTGCGGCAGCTCGCGTATCTTAGCTGTATACTTTTGGTTTGTTTACTTATATGATTCTACTAGTTGAAAGTATTATTTTTTTGTCTCGTAGAAAAAGTATTGTATACAATAGTGATATAATCAAGCTTTTCAATCTCGTACCTTAACTTAAGCAACTCAGCAAGCTTCGTTCGTTAAACACGGTACTCGACTGAAAAGCTCTCTATTATATCACGATTGTATAAAATACTATTTACCTTCGTCGTGTGAACGTAACAATAAAGTACTATTGTATAATTTTTATTGTGTAAACGTCACGACTCACGAGAGTAGAACACTTGCAGTTACAGTTTAGTACGTCGTTCGTCTTGAAACTCGAACCGCGGATCTCAAACTTTCCTCTCGAGACATGAAACTTGACTCCGATGATAAGATTAAAATATTACATCGGCTTCAGAAACTCCAAGCGATGTTACTCCTTTGACTTACTAACTAGTAGGAATTCGTCTGTAAACCGTTTCAGAACAACGTGAGATAATAAATTGCCTCAATATTTTTTGAACGTGATTTGCTGCTAGTATATTAAAGCACATTTTTTACCTATATTTAACGACGGAGTAAACGAACGTACATACCGCTTGATAGTAAGCGAACACCGTAGCTTATTACAGTTGATAAATATGTATGGACTCACTAATACTCTTTATTGCACATCTCACAAGTATAAATACGGGTAGAAAAAATATAAACAGAGGAAGATAAGAGGAGTATGGTGAATTAAGTGTAACTAATTCATGTTGAACCAAAACCTTGCTTTAATGCTTGCTGCACTTGCACATTGCACAGTATAGTGTAAGTGTTTTTGAACGATTAAGGAGCACTAACGTAACTTTATATATGTAGAATACCATACATTGTAACAACTCTCGAAACAACAAGAGACAAAGTCTGATGAGACATGAAGACCCGAATACTTGCTCTCAGCATTCAAATGTTTATCCTGACGTAGCTCTATTGGACTTGCAGCTTCATTATGGCGAATACACCGTGCGAACGGCTCCTCAATTATTAAATAGGGTTCATGAGTAACTAATTTGGCTGTAAAGTGCAGCACCAGGCAAAGAAGCGTACTTACAGCAGGCAGGGGGAAGGCAGGGCGGAGGCCTGGGGCGTTCATCTAATGAGCATCCTGCCTCTCACAATGTACCGAGATGATATTCTGCGGTGCCCCGACGACTATTATTATATTCCGCCAAGCGACCCGCCCCGGGCGGCCCGCGCCGTGCAAGCCTTTTAAATTAAATGTGTGCGTCTATATTTGTAGCCTTTAAGCTAACCTCTAATTTCTAATACGGTGATGTTCATCGTAAACATTAGGTACCTAGTTATAGTGGTTACACACTAGTTATAGCAACAACATATGTACATAGATATATAATATAAATATAATTTACGAAGAACAGAGCTAGGCTACTCCGGGAAAAGACATGGTAAACAAGTGTCACGGAAGATTGCTAAATTTCACACACAGGTAAGTAACGCAAAGTTAAATGATTTCAACCATCATATAGCATTATATGGCATTAAGTCCGCCTGTTGTACACTTTTTATGTGCAATAAAGTTTAAAATAAATAAATATATTTAGAGTCAAGCTATAGATGCTGTAAAAAATTATTACAGCCACTAAATGTCGCTGTAGTTTCAATGATGTACCTATGCCGTAGGAAATACAACACCTTTATTGTGACTATGTCAAACATAAGTATGCAGAATAAATCCAAAATACCGTCATTTTTAACAATAATGCGTAACTGTAATAAGTAGATTAATGCAGTTTTACCCATTGTGAATTCATGTTCAAAGGGGAAACTTGTATCTCGCATTCTTTTCCGTGAAAGGCAACACGTGTCAACTGGCAGACATTTATTAAACGTCGCTCGAAGTTGCAGTAATGTTTGAACAGAAAGAGTTAGTTGGCCATTTGCGATTTGTTCCTTTTTAGTCTGGCCAAGTGAAGTTAAAAATTTTATACAATGTATTTTTGTCGACAATACTGACATCAAATAGTACATTTCAATGCAAGTGTAGTATGTGATATTATTTAAGAGTCCCGAGATGTCTTCTATAAGCGGTAGGCGAATAAAAGACACGGGACAAGTAAATAATAACACTTTCACACGTACATTGAACGACGTTCTTTAATATATATTTGCGAAAAAAATCACAATTTAACATATACATATTGGTTACATGAGTATTACACTTACAGTTACGATTTTTTTCTTGAACTTAAATGATATTGTAATTCAGCACTAGAAACTACGTTCAGCGTTGAATTTACATTGCAAAAATGAATCACATTAACTCATTTCATACAAAAACGCTCTTACAGTTGCAATTTAAGTTAATTATTTTGATACAACTAAATTTTTTATGAAAATAGCAGACGCTGGTTTTACTTTTTCATTTTTTCTGTTAACGACAGCCAACGTGGCAATGATTCAGCAAAATAGTATAAAAGTTTTTTTTCTACTCGTCGAGTATAATCTGTGTGTTACAACTTAACATGCAACACTACAACCTTACTCTTTTCAACGTTGGATAGTCTATGGCACTTCCGACTCAAGCATAAGAATTTTATCGATACGGTTTAGTCAATTATAAAAATGTTGAAAATAGAATTTCATACATTTCGATAAAATGTTTCTTGTTTAAGGAGACTCGATTCAATGCCAATTAGCCTACTTAAACACGCTGCTGCGTCGCATCTGCTTTGTGATTGGTTGGCCAACAAAAACATTGTATTTTATGTTGTAGTAGAAATAATTGCTTCATAAGTCAGAAACGCACATGTGACACCCTTCATATAGCAACATCCATACCCTACGAAAACCGCTTAGCGTTGCTTGTTAGTCTCCATAGGCTACGGTGGCCAAAATTGAAAAAAAACTGTCTTAAAACTGAATTTAGCAAGGAGCAGGTACCAGGGCCTCATGAGTTACGAGGAGGTGTCGTTGACCAACCCGCCGGCGGCGCCGGACCCGGCGGCCGGGGCGCGAGGTATCGCGGGCTGCGGCAGCTCGCGTATCTTAGCTGTATACTTTTGGTTTGTTTACTTATATGATTCTACTAGTTGAAAGTATTATTTTTTTCTACTCGTCGAGTATAATCTGTGTATTACAACTTCATATGCAACACTCTTACTCTTTTCAACGTTGGATAGTCTATGGCACTTCCGACTCAAGCATAAGAATTTTATCGATACGGTTTAGTCAATTATAAAAATTTTGAAAATGGAACTTCATACATTTCGATAAAATATTTCTTGTTTAAGGAGACTCGATTCAATGCAAATTAGCCTACTTAAACACGCTGCTGCGTCGCATCTGCTTTGTGATTGGTTGGCCAACAAAAACATTTTATTTTATGTTGTAGTAGAAACAATTGCTTCATAAGTCAGAAACGCGCATGTGACACCCTTCATATAGCAACATCCATACCCTTCCGAAAATCGCTTAGCGTTGCTTGTAAGTCTCCATAGGCTACGGTGGCCAAAATCGAGAAAAAAACTGTCTTAAATTTGAATTTAGCTTGAGCAGGTACCAGGGCCTCATGAGTTACGAGGAGGTGTCGTTGACCAACCCGCCGGGGGCGCCGGGCCCGGCGGCCGGCGCGCGTACGAGTATGAAGGTATCGCGGGCTGCGGCAGCTCGCGTATCTTAGCTGTATACTTTTGGTTTCGGTTTGGTTTGGTGGTATGATTCTACTAGTTGAAAGTATTATTTTTTTGTCTCGTAGAAAAAGTATTGTATACAATAGTGATTTAATCAAGCTTTTCAATCTCGTACCTTAACTTAAGCAACTCAGCAAGCTTCGTTGCTTAAACACGGTACTCGACTGAAAAGCTCTCTATTATATCACGATTGTATACAATACTATTAATGAAATATCGTATTATACGAGTGTAACGTTTTATTTATATTATATATATCAAATAAATATTTACTTTATATCGTGTAACAATAATAGTTGACGGTGCAAAGTTGTGTTTTACCCGCGAGTGTGGAATTAAAATACGAGCAAGCGAAAGTTCTATAGTTGAACTAAGAGCGAAGTGAGTGGTTCTAAAATAGAATCCTGAGCGTAGCGAATGTTTCAACACACGAGAAGTAAAATACATTTTCACCCGTGTGTGCCAAACTTACTAGCCCCTCCCGCTCAAGCCCCCGTACACCGCACCGCACGCGCCGTTAAATGGGTTAGGTTAGTTTTGAACTGCGATCCTCACAGAACCGAACTGCTATCAGAAAAGTGGGTTAGGTTAGAACTGCGGCCTTACAGAAACGAAATACTACTAGAAAAGTGGGTTAAGTTCGGTTAGAACTATAACGACCCCTGCAGAAACGAAATGCTACTAGATAAGTGATAGTAGATTAGGCTTGAACTGCGATCCTCACAGAACCTAACCGCTATCAGAGAAGGGGGTTATGTTATAACTGCGACCCTTACAGAAGCGAAATGCTACTAGAAAAAGGGTTAGGTTAGGTTAGAACTGCGACCCTTACAGAAACGAAATGCTACTAGAGAAAGGT
Organism: Cydia strobilella; assembly: GCF_947568885.1. Taxonomy (NCBI): domain Eukaryota; kingdom Metazoa; phylum Arthropoda; class Insecta; order Lepidoptera; family Tortricidae; genus Cydia; species Cydia strobilella. The sequence continues at coordinate 11,113,491 of NC_086042.1, read as the reverse complement.
GATGAAGTTGATTAATTATACTATATCTGGTGATCAGTTAAATACCAGCCAATAATTTATATGGTTTTTTTCTATTAAAGATTATGCACTGTAAGCTTTTTTATAAACAAATTTATCTTTTATAATAAAACGTGGAACACATCATAACTGCGATGAATGTAGTGGCCTATTGTAAAAGACATAAAAAAATGCCTTTTATTTCTTGAACCTTTACATTTTTCCGTATTTGATTAATTCTTTTAAATAATTTATTCAAGAACCCCGTGTACACAAGTGAAGGCCTACTCCAAATTCCTCCATGTATTTTGATCCTTGGCTGTGCCTTGGCCACATATTAAGACATATTAAGTACTAAATACTTTTAAAAAATACACTTTTTTTTCTACATACAAAACCGGACTTTATTTTAAAGCTCCTTATTGAAAAACTCTAATAACGTGTCCAAAGTAAAATCCATTGACTTGTCAAAGGCACTCTCTTCCGCTCCAATAGACGGTCAGTTATAAAATTACAATGGCACGTCACTCAGCTTTAAAAACCGATGACAGTTGGTATCCATTAGGTGGTGGCGAAGTTTCAACGAGAAAGCCAATAGAACGGTGGAAATAAAAAAGTTCATCCGAGTTTGTCCGAAGTGTCAGCCGAAGTTAGACAATCGGGGGCGGAGACGCTGCCTCGAATCCTTCCCGGTTATATCTACACCTGAACACTCCGCGCTGTCACCAGACCGACGCCGCACTTTCTTCAAGAAAACAATTTTATTCAAAATGAAATTCGGTTTTAGCTAACCTTAGGGTATCTAAACTATAGATACCTACCTACCTACATTAACTTCAACGATCTATTATTTTATTTTGATCAATTTAACGAAAATATTACTCCTTAACTATTTTTGGTCTCTTTTTGGGTAGATATAACGAGCATAAAAAATAACAAGATATAAAATAAATGCTTTAGTTACCTACAAGATATGAATATGATCCTTACATAAATGGCTCACATTTCACTAAGTACTTAGTTTTCATTAAGTAATTATATTACATATTTGATAAAATATTAGGCAAGTAAGTATAACTCAACTTATTTCCCTAAATATTTACCTACTGTAAATACGTTGTACGCCGCGTGGCTCATTTCGTGGTTTTGTTTATGCGTTAATGGGTACCTACCATCGTACCTACATAATTAATGATGGAAGTAATGAAAGCACTGTACGTGTAAAAACGTGTAGTTATTACATTGTTACCCTTAACAAATTCGAACGTGCACTGACATCAGAATGATATATTATCTAAATTAAGTCATTTAGTTATCGAGCATTTCATTCATTGTTTTGTGTTACATGTATTGGCGCGAGCGAGACGCAATATCATTCTGACGTTCGAATTGGCCTGTTATTGTAACAAATGTTCAGTATAGGAATCCAAATACATACTTAACAGTATCATGATACTTAAAAATAATATTGAGTACTTGGTACACATATTATATTGAATTTACCATAGTAAATAATTGTTTTTTCAAATCACCTATTCAAAAAACGCTTTTTCACATCACCTATTCGAAAAGGGAACTTTTCTTCCCTGCTAGGAGGGATCAAAGTGGCACTTTTCTGTTCAAGGACATTTTGTTGCCAGTATGAAATATTGACACAAAGACATATTAAATTAGTATGTATATAATCGATTACAATGAGGGCTATCGTTTTTTTGCTCACCAGTTGGCGCCTCTGTTGATGGTGGTCCAAAAGACTATAGAAAAGCTGTCAGTCATTGAAGTGACAAGTGACATTTGACATTTCGAACTATGGAAAAGACCACCATCTACACTAGCGCCCCTAGCGGCGAATTCATACGCGTTAGCCCTCATTTCTTTATAATCGATTACGTGCATACAATTTTTTTTACATAAATAATATTTTGTTGTAATTGTAAACAATAAATGTAATTAGCGTATTTTAAATTAATTAATTAGCGTAATATTTACAAAGAAGCGTATAAAACCTTAGTTTAATAATTTAATTTTTATTTTGACATTTTAGATCTCCTTAAACGCAGCCATACTTGTCTATGCAATTTAAAAAGTTTATATTTAAAAAGTTTTTATTGTGTATAAATTTGTAAATACTTAGTTTAAATCAATAACATTATAATAATACATATGTGATATCAGTTTTCATAGTGTTCTTCCGAAGATTTGGTTCAAAGGGGTAAGAGCTAATTTGTTACCAGAAAAATCTACAAAAATAATGTACTTGATTTTCATTGTATCATTTTAGGTGTTTGCTGCTGTCTTTAAAAAGATATTAGGTACATAATTATGAGCGGTAGGTACTTTTAATTTGTCAGTACAGTCACGTCTGAAAATATCGATACGGACAAAGTGCCAGAAGTATGTACCTATACTAAGGTCGTGTATACATATTTTTGACACTTTGTCCGTATCGACCTTTGCTTAAAATAATAATGTTTTGAAACCTAATATATGTAAGTATGTAATTTCCTCATAGGTGATGTGAAAAGCAGTGTGTCACATGGTAGCAAAATTATTTTCACCTTGGGCGTTAACAATTGAATCCCTCACTACGCTCAGGATTCTATGTTAGAATCCCTCGCTACGCTCAGGATTCTATTATAGAATCCTTCGCTTCGTTTAGGATTCAATTGTACTCCCTCGCCGTAAATATGTCATTTTGCTCCCTTGTGACACAATCTACTATTTCTTCCCTCCTAGGACGGATGAAAGTGGCACTTTTCTGTTCTATGACATTTTATTGCCATTAACAGATTAACACAATAGTATAATAAAATTGTAATAGTATGCACAATTACAATTTCTTTGTAATCGATTAAGTACCTACATATTTTTTTAGATACCTATTGTCTTGATTAGTACTCGGTTATTTATTTTGACACTGTGACTAGGTAGCTAGCTCAAAGTTACAGTGAGATCAACATATTAATTATGTCTAATGCCGCCTCTATTTCCATTTCTAAATGCATAGTGATGGATGCAGCCTACACCACAAAACATATAATTTTATGCATAATTAGTTAAAATCGATTTGTTCCTCTATAATTATTTTAATAGTAAATTTTCCGATTGTTTATTCAAATATGCGCAATATTGTAGTTTAAAAAAATACATTTGTTTTAAGACGAAATAGCGGAAAATTGGAAAAATTTGGAAATTTTTTTTTTGGATTTTTAGTATGTGATTAAATAGGCGGTGTTTTTCGGGGTTTGCAATTATTTTATATTTAAAATCTTTATTGTAGAGTTAAACCAAGACAAGTCTGCAGAGATTTTGATATTACAATTATGGTGTATAAATAACACTGGCACTGCGGGTGCTATCAAAATCTCTGCAGACTTTTCCTGGTCTAACTCTAGATATATCACGAATAGTATAAATTCCTGAATAGTAAGATTTTTTATATTTATTTTACCAATAATTGTATATTTACATAAATTATGATTTACCCTATGCATTTTCTAACACTGATTTAGCAGTGAATATCGATGTTTTAATTTTATTTATAATTTTTCCCAGAATCAGTAAACAATATATTAATTTCGGCCAAAAAGAAAAAAAAATTACGAGGTTAGGACTCATATAGTGTCAGACCCATCTTATGTTAAGGCGATTATAGGGATGCTTAAACCTTAAGACCTTCTTGTTGACACTTGATTGTAGGTACTTAGGTATTGTCGAGTGCCTAGCAGCAAACAGATCGCCGGCAGCTTTCACGCCGAGAGGCGCTAAGCGCAACCATTTCATGAAGTAATCCGCGCTCCGAGGGGCATTAGTGCGCCTCCCTTCCCGGAAACCCCTTCAATTCAATGCTGTGCTTTTATTACACTATCTGCTATTATTTGTATGTCTTTCCCGTACACGGAACAATGGTGTTCTAAACATTTGTGAGGCGTACGCGGAGTCGAAGCCAAACACGTAGTCCCTTTCGATAATTTAATGAAATATAAGGGGTACACCGATCGGATGCTGCCCCTGCCTATGTAATGAAACGCAGAACGCAGAGGAATACATATTGAGAGTATATATCTTAAATGTGGGTACTATGCTATTGAAAGCGATGGACTAAATACCGAGCTTAGCTCTAAATCCTAAAGGAATTGCAATAGAACCTGAAAGTAAATACCCTGAATTCTCTCGACTGTATATACTAGGTTTACCTCAATAAAACGAATAAAATATTGTTGCGTATCATGAATAATTTTAATCCTTTTATCTCCAACTTTTAACCAGCAGTACAACAAAAAGCAGTCATCAGAGCGTGTCTACCACTTACAAAGCAGTTACTAGGAGGCGCTGGTGGTCTAGAGGATAATACCTCTTTAGAGAGGGGATTATGCCGCAGAACGATTTTGCTTATCATCGCCTGCCGACTCCGTTTCGGCGCCTAGCTAGTTTGCTACCGGGATATTTACTACGCGTCGTCGTGCTCCCTGATAAGTAACTCTCGTAATTTACATTATAAACAGTTAATATTTGATTTGTAATGATGAAATGTGATAGGTAAATGATGAATCACACCAGGCGTGTGTAAATCATGACTGGCTATGTTCGTAGCATACGTTTCTATATGGTTCCAATTTAAATTGGATAATGGATTTTATTTTTTTGTGAATTATATATTATAATTATGATCAACCTGCCAACCGAGTAACCGAGTAATAAAATTTGGGATAAAACCATACAATTTGGTTGATATATATCAACCAGTTATATAAATGACTATACTATAATGCTACGACTACATAGACCAGGATCTTTAGAAGTCCTTGTTGCTATGCTTCAAGGAACCCGATGTTGCCAGGCGTAAAAGTGGTGCTGCTGCCCCCTATCAGCCCCTTAAATTTCCCCCTTACAGTGAAGTCTTATACATCCGTCGAAAGAATCACACCTTTTTTCAAAAATTACACTTCAGTGATTCTAGCTCTTAGCGTAATGGCACCTACTGATTGATATTGGTATCAATTTCATCATCATCATCATATCAGCCCTTTATCGCCCACTGCTAAGCATAGACCTCTCTTCCAGCTGAACGCCACTTGTCCTGGTTCTAAGCTAATCTCATTCAGAAGTGACGCGCAATTTTCCGGATGTCGTCCACCCAACGAGCCAACGGACGCCAGGGGCTTCTTTCATTCGAAATCAGCTCAGGGGTTCAATCGATTCGAGGTATCAATTTGACGTTTATTTACCTTTGGAGACGATGGCAAGCGCCCCGACGGGGCCACATTGATGCCGTGAAAACTAGGTAGGGCCCTGGTGTGGGACGCAACGTGCGTAGATACCTTCGCACAATCCCATGTCCAGGCGACCCGCACCCAGGCCGGTGGTGCGGCTGACCAGGCCCAGGTTCTCAAGCGCCGCAAATACTCGTCCTTACTTAAGGACTACGAGTTTGCGGCGCTCGCTGTAGAGACACTGGGCCCTTGGTCGGCCGACATGAAGGTAAGGGCTTTGTAAAGGCTCTGTCGGCACGGCTGATTGACACCACGGGAGACCCCAGGGCTGGCGCGTACTTCTCGCTACGGATCGCCCTGGCGGTTCAGCGAGGAAACGCCGCCAGCGTAATGGGCACCATGCCGCAGGCGGACCTGCTAGACGGGGTGTTCTTTTTGTGATGAGGACTTTTAAATATATATATATATTTAAAAGTCCTCAAAATTGATATCTTCGTGATGTAAAAGCTCCGATTAACTTGGTGTGATTTCGAACTTAATTAATTGTCAGCGTGATTTAGTGTCATTCTGAATCTATACGTAGTTACTAGTGTCAGTGGGTTTATTGTATTAACATTGTATTGGACTTGTGTGCGTGATATTGATATGCCCACTGTTTCCGCCCACCATGGAGCCGATGCCTGGTCCCCTGATGCCTTCGTAGAGTTACCGGCTCCGACATATATATAGATGTTTATTTTTATGTACCCCTGTCTTTGCATATTTTAATGTACGTGTAATTGCAATACCCTTTTAGGGTAACATGTTGTAATGGAACCATTGTACTTAGAGTAAGACCTGTACACCAACATGAGAGCAATAAATATTCTATTCTATTCTATATATTCTATTCTATTTTAGTAATAATTTATTTGTAGTTTTAGTTTATTTAATAATAAGTTAGTTTATAATTATATTTATACTACATTAGATTCTATGTACTTCTAAATTATTTTCAATAAATTTACCTTTACAAATGATATGTTTTGTGTTTACCAAAAATATCATTGGTTTGAATTTGGGACAGATGAAATAATTGAAAATACACGTTTAAAGGGCCGGCGTAGGGATGCTTGTTTCCAGGGTTAGTATCGGCCAAAGCGCTGCGCAGTGGCCGCTAGTTAGTAGTTTCCATTATTAATTATTATTTTTTGGCTTTCGTTATTAAACGTGCATTAACCCGTAGAGTACCCCAGTATCACAGTTAAGTAGTATGGAGTTAGTATCACACTTGTGATATTAGGGCGCTCCATGGGTTAAACACGTATTTAATGTTTTTATTTTTATTGTACTTGTATTTTCGTAAGTTTTGACATTGTAAATTTATATTTTAAATTTGTAAGTATTCACTTACTTACTCTTATTCTAATTGTGTCGACAACCTTATTGGAGCTATAATGCTATTTCATTAGTATTGTTATTATTTTAATTTTTAATTTATTTTGACGATCATGATAGAAACTCTTATTATATTTTTGACATCAATGCATATTTATGATGTAATTGTCTTTCATGAAATAAATAATTTAATGTAAAAGCGGGCGGAGCGGCGGAAAGCGCCGAAATTTTAAAACGTAATAAATATAAGAGCCTCGGTAGAGAGTATCATTTCGTTCCATTTGGAGTTGAAACTCTAGGTTCATGGGGTCCCAGCGCGCATAAGTTGTTTGCAGAAATCGCGAAGCGTCTGGTTGACGTAACTGGTGACCGAAGAGCTAGCGGCTTTCTCGCACAACGTATCAGCATTGCGATACAGCGGGAAAATGCCGCCAGCATCCTTGGTACAATGCCTCAAGGGCCTATTTTAGATTTAAGCTAGTTATTAATTTCGTTTACGTAGTACCACTGTATATATCTTGTATGTAAATAAATGCTTCAATTAATAAATATTAAAAAAAAAGTAATCTCATTTATTTTTATTAACATCTGGTACGTATTATTTGACCAGTTTACACTTTTTTACCATAATGGAACGCGCGAAATGAGCATAACACGTGAACCTTCGTATTCATATTTTTTTTCAACCGTATACAACATTATTATATCTTTTTACGGTTGATTCCTATAGAGACCATAGACAAGGCCATCTCTATCTGTAAGCCTGTCAGACTAAAGAAGTTTGTGTTCTTTGGGCAAACCCATTTGTTAGTAGAAAAAGGGGAAAACTCAAATTTGTAAGAGATCGACCGTTTCTTTATTGTCAAAATTGGTTTGCCATACTACTTCATTATTTTGGTCGGTTATATTACGGACATTAGACCGATAAGCAAGACCATTTCAAGGTTGAACACCCGTAAGATCTATATCTTTAGTCTCAAACACCTTTCTAAAACAAGTTATTATCAATATCATATTATACATGACAAAAGCAAGGGGTAAGGACCCTTAGCTTATTTTAATAAAATCACAATTAATTTTCTACCATAATTTTGAGCTGATTCCCTATTACTTAATGAATATAATGATAATTAAATACCTCTGCCAAATGAAATATTCAATAAAATTATATTTCACACTTATTCGTCCAAAATAAATTCCTCTGGAGCGAAACCCTCCAGCTAAATATCTAAAGTAAACAAGTAAACAGAAATGTTGTCATAGGATTCTGTGGAAATACCTTAAGTAGCGCCTCGGTGACGTCTCCTTCACGGCCATTACATCTGGTAACCTTTAGGAGGGCTTTGCCGCAAAAGCTTTTTACCTAAAAACCTCTTTAGAAATGTCCAAAACAGACAACGTGGTGATGTAGAAATCAGACGGGATCTTAGAACACTCTGTACTCGGAAAATTGCTTAAGATTCTTTAGTTGTTTATGGTATTGCTTGTGAATAAAAAAGAAGTTGGTAACGCATTTACGCTTTGGTACCATACTACCATATTATTACTAACGTATAGAACCGGCACAGAGAACCAGTATTTTACGCCATGAGTTGCTGCCGATTTGGCATCAAACCATAGAAGCGGAGCGTGAATCTCGCGACCTAATAAACGCGCCATGAATTTTATGGCGCTTACGACGTTTTGGTCGCGAGGTACAGGTTGCGATTGTGACAATTTTATTGTTTGGTATGTCGTATCTATAGTAATAATAACTTAATGCATACTACCGACAAAAAACGGTTTCCTACCAAGAATTTTTAACTAATTTCTATTTTTGATAGAAAGAAATCGACTTCACAAAGCAGTTTGAAATGTCTTTTCAAATACTTAAAGTAAGTAAGTAGGAGGCTGGCCCTCTTCAATACTATTCACACTAAAAGGCATTTAAATTCTACTAATAAAATTGAATACGAGTGGTAAATACTACTCGATTTTAAATTTATATCACTCGTATTTCAAAAGTAGCATTTTATCCTATAAGTTGACAACCCATTATATTCAATAAGTACATTTTTTGATATTTTAACTGTATAATTTATAATCGCATATATACCTATTTTTTGCATTTTCTTAATTTAAATTTATTTTTGACGATCACAATATAGATTCTTATAAATTTATATTAATGTAATTTGTACTGTAATCATATGTTGTGAAAAAAATATATCTAATCTAATCTAATCGTTTTCAACAGATTCTCGAGTTACGAAATCGAGCGCTCGAAATTCAAAAATCGACCGCCAATCGTATTCGTATTCGGTTCGAAAATGTGTTGAAGTTTTTATTATTGGGATTGGCACCGACTTCATTAATATCAGTTGCTAGCCCATATAAAAAGGATAGTATTTTATTTTACCCTTTTTGAAGACAATTTTCTATTTTTAAAAGGTCTTTTATTCAAACAGCCTTCTACTTCTGTGGCATAGTTATCCTAAAAGTATCGTTATTAATTTAATAATTATCCCAGGCGCAGAATACAAGTTAGATAACATGATGTGATAAACAAACATATAGTGCACGTCGTCATCATTTAGCTAAAAGCAGCTGGCCATTGTCTCTTTGGAGCTTTCCCAAATACCGCTTTGAATGACCGATATGAAGGCAAAAAGCCACTAGATATTGATGGTAGGTTGAAAGAGACCATTAAGAATATGAAAACTTACATACACTGTTGTTTAATATGTGTAAGTGCAGTCCAAATAAAGATCTTGAAACCAGACAGGTACCCGCTAAAAAGAGGCATTGTTGTAATATGTAGCACCAGCAAAGGCCGTATGCAAGTTATGAATATATATATATGTTACGGGCAACCGGTCATAAAAAGCCAGTATAAATTATTCATAGTGACCGGACTTATCCAGTCGCACGTAAGATCTAGTACATAATATATAAATATACGAGTACAAGCAAAATGTGACTGCGGTGTGTAAAATAAAACCTCATTTTTTTTAAGTCGGTCACGGAGTCGAATCCAATTGCTAAGCCATTTTCTATTTTAAAAAACCTACGGCGTTTTGTCTTAATTGTATTGATATTTAAATTGTTGCATAAACTCGTAATAGCCACTGGTTTTAGGTATATATATATATGTTACGGACAACTTGATAAGTCCGGTGAATAATGACCGGTCTGTATGCATAATGGCCACATCAAGTGGACAATGTAGTTTAATTAAACCTGCATCATTAATCACTTGGACCGGTCAGTACGAATAATGACCAGCCTACCTTGGGCAATGTAATAAAACACAGATGAACTGTAGTGTAGGTTTAGTTTAGGTAACAACTGCAACTCCGCACAGAAAGGAACTACTTTTTTGTATACTACGTCGGTGACAAACAAGCATACGGCCCGCCTGATGTTAAGCAGTCTTCGTAGCCTATGTACGCCTGCAACTCCAGAGGAGCTACATGCGCGTTGTCGACCCTAATTAACACTCCACACCCTTGTTGAGCTCTGACATACTTCGTAAATACAGTAAAGTAGGTTTAGCTTAGGTTAGAACTGCAACCCCCCCACAGAAGTAAATTATTAATAGAAAATAAGGTTTAGGTTAGGTTAGAACTTTTAGAACTGCAAAATCCTCCACAGAAAATAACTGTTTTTAGAAAAGTAGGTTTAATTTATTTGTATTTGTATTTATTTATTTGCATAATCATGTACATTACATTTACAGAGATGGTATTTGCAAAGTAAGAGGCACTGATACCCTGGTAGGGCATAGCAAAAAAATATCTTACACACTAACATAAAATTTACATATTAAAATACAATAATAATTTATCAAAAAAATTTTACAGAAATTACATACAGAAATAAACGGCTTTCAACCCGGCGCGACCGAATTTATCACATTGTCCGGCTAGAAGTAGGGAAGTATTCATACCTACTGCCCGGTCCAAGTGACAAATTCAAGCTATCTCAAACCTTGATTTATTAAATGGACCACGGGCTAGCCAAAGTAATAAATGTATCACTTTGCCCGACGCTCTTGAGCATTATTCATAATGACCGGACATTATTTATACTGCCCGATTAATCAAGCTGCCCGTAACACTTAACCTACCAATAATACCTACCACGCGATCCCACATACATTAAAAATACCTTTTGCTTTCAATGAATTCAATCTACAGGCGTAACTCAAGTGTCGACAATCGGATTATAGATTTTCTTAGAAATAATTCACAAAATCCATCTCGGGTGGAGATGTAATCTACATTCCGATTGTCGTCTTCTTCATTACTTTCGTATTCTTAGCAGTAGATTTGTTCGAGGTTAGGATTCGACGCTTAATTGAGGTCCATTCAACTGAGTTATTGGTAAGCGGTCACTAGCCGCTGCGCGCTGGGCGGGCGCGTCCGCATTCAACTTTCTGACATTTCTGAAGGCATGTAATTACACTTTTTCGTGGGCCGCCTTGTAGCTAAACGAATGAAATATATTTAAGCTTGTGTTATAATTAAAAAAATCGGTTATTCGAAAAAGGCAACGAAAACAATTATCTATTAAGTATAGGTACGAGGGCTGGTCCGAGAGCTGTTAGCTGCTCCGGCTCTACTCATGCAATTTGAATTTTATTTATTCCTATGTAAAAACGAATACGAATAGTTTATTAATGTATATTTTATGTTGTAGTAGAAACAATTGCTTCATAAGTCAGAACGCGCATGTGACACCCTGCATATAGCACCATCCATACCCTATGAAAACAGCTTAGCGTTGCTTACCAGGGCCTCATGAGTTACGAGGAGGTGTCGTTGACCAACCCGCCGGGGGCGCCGTAGTGGAGTCAATATAAAGTTTAAGTTACATTAAATGCACACTCAAATTTTTCTACATGGGTGAATTCTATATTATATTGAATACCCGTCTGTAAAGTAACAACTTGATATCAGTTCCCGTTTTTGAGAAATAAAACTTTTTTTAAAATCTTTTATACTACTTAAACAATAATTCCCACATAAGATATTTTTCGTAGAATGGGTTATGAAGCTTATACGACTACACGGTCAGAATATCTCTCGACAATAATGTAAATTATAGATTTATTGAAACAAATTATTATTTTGTAAGTTTTTCATGACCGAGGAACTCCCACACCGAGAGAAAAGTTTACTATGGTGGTTGTGAAGTAGTTGTATCGATCATGTTTAAAAATCTCCCGAGTCACTACTATATTTGTAGAATAGCAGCAAGATTTTGGAAACAAACAGCAAATAATGTTCTGCACAATTAATGGACATTTCTAGTTTTTTGCCAGTAACTGCACAAGTTATGGAAGAATAACGTATTCATTTTCCTCTCGATAATTAAATCAATTTCCAGCATAAAAAAATTAAAAAGTATGCGGTATTTCCAGGCATTCACAGAGGCCAATTCGAACTTTATTTAAGATGTCAATAATATATCATTTTGTTATCATTCGCCCGACCGTCTCGCTCGCTCCAAAACATATTTTAACTAGTACGAGCGAAACGCACACGCAAATAAAAAAAATGATATCTTTAATAACAAAGTTCGAATTAGCCTCAAGGTATATTAGGAAAGTATACCTTATGGCTTATGGCATTGCGTTAAGGTTCAATAGTTCAATGCATTAAGTGTCTGTCTTTATATGAAAAACGATAGCTGTCAAATTTTTATATCTATTCACAAAACGTTTAGAATACTGGATGCTGTGTCAGATATAAATAGACCCTTGAAGTCTTACAACTATCTATTATGCTTGATCTGAATCTTACTGGTTAGTAAGGACCGTCCACTTAGTCATACTTCGAATAGCCGCCCGGACAAATTATAAAGCTAATTTCGAATTTTAAATTTTGACAATTCACGAGAAGAGTAACGTAACGTCAAACGATATGTTTGTCCCTTTTCAACGATCCTGTCATCCGATGCTTTTAGTAGCGGGAGCTGTGAGAGTGAAAAGACGCAAATGTCAGCAATTCTTACCGCTTGGTATTTGTCAGCGAGCGCATCGCGACATGAAACCAGTATGAACCTGGCCCTCGATTACGTATAATTGTAAGGAAACTTGGGATCAAGTTATATTAGTCTAAGGTCTAACAGTTGAGAATAAGACGTGCTCTGAATATACAGTGTGGAATTTTTTTATGGGCCCTGAAGGGAAAGTGCCTTAAAACCTTAAGTTAGCTCATTTTATTTTTAAAAAGAAACAAAACTGCATTCAAAGGTTTTTTGAAATTCGCTTGTCTCGCCTGGGAATCGAACCGACTAAAAATTCCAAACAATAAACACTCCCTATTTTATTCTACTAGTCGATACCACGTCGATACAGTTAATATTAATGATAACATTTCTTCAAGAAACATTAGGTCTTACACTCGTCTGTCGTACAAAATTTCCATAAAATCGAATATTTAGTACTCAAGAATATTTTTAGACAAGCAAAATTGAAAAAAAAAAATTAATAACCTTTGAATGCAATTTAGTTTCTTTTTAAAAATAAAAGAATGTCTCCTTTAAGTAAAATGAGCTATGAGGTTTTCAGAGAATTTCCCTCCAGGGCCCATTAATTTGATTATTAAATTATAGTGGTAAGTAAGCGCATTGAGTACGCACTTTTGTCTCAGGCGATGCCGCTTGGCACGATTGATTGTTCCTTAGGGCAAATAAAACTGATTCAGCCCGGTAGCCACGAGATCGTAACGCCCCCCAAAAGGGGGGTGAAAGGGTCGGCTCCCCAAGTCCAATCTATGCTATATTTCTTCCTGTTCTTAGCAACTAGGGCAACTTATTTATCATTTTCGTATAATTTAGGAACGAGGAATTCATTTTTGAAAAAAATATTAGACCTTTCCATACAAAAAAAATGAGTTGTTTACAAAAAATTTAAATGATGTAATTTTTGTGACAATTTTCCCTGTTACAATTACAGTGTGGCGATTTGCACTAAATAGAAAAATGGACAATGTAGCCCATTTATTGTTCATTCTGGAAAATATCACTTTAAAGGAATAGCTGCCGAAACGCCTGTCAAAAAAGAGGCGTTTTTTCTTACTAAGCGGCGTTTTAAGTTTCCAAGTTTTTATTCCTTACTTGTTGTTTTTATTCCTCACTTGTTGTTTTTATTATTTTTTCGCAACTGTGTTAAAAAACGTCGTTCGATACACGTGCGGAAATGTCATTCTTCACTCGTCCCGAGTCTTGCCAAGATACCTATCTCGGTACTCGTGAAGTAATGACATACTTTCCGCACTAGCATCGAAATGTACTATTTATTTCATTTGGGCACCAAGAAGTATGTTGGTAGTAAACCTTTTTGCGAGTAAAATAGTATGTAATAATGATTTAATATAATATTGTTAATTAACTAAAGTTTCATTATTGCGTCATTTCATCTCATAACCCTACTACCCATTGAATTGAATGACCTTTTTCACGTTTTCTGCAGCAATGCAGTCGACTGCAGCAATATTGAAGCGCGACATTGCTGTCGACTGCTACGGCAGTAGCCGTAAATGTCAAAATCAAATTTCCTGCCTGGATTTTGACGTTCATTTAAAATAAATAATCAAAGGGGATCATCGATTTTGGGCCCGGAGGACAAACCATCGCGTATATTATGGTACACTACACAGACGGTTACAGTAATTATAAACGCATTTGATTACGGAAAAAGATATAATATTGGGTGTAAATGAAACGGGAATGTATTATACAATAAAATAAATTATATCTATTATTAATTTCCGTAAATCACACCATCATCTTTATTAGCATAGCATAGCTTAACGCTCAATTTCGCACAAACCGTGAGGTTTTCACTAAGGAGTTTAAAATTCTCTTTGCACTAAACTTTATGGTTGGTAAAAAAGTCTGTATTCTAATTTGGCACTAACTGCCACTGTCTGTCATTGCTATGTCATAGTCTCATAGCTGACATACGTGAGATATATGCCGCAATGTATGCATTGCGCGTTTTATCGGAGCTTTGCCTGAGGTGTGTTAAGTAAGCGCGCAATCAAAATTAAACATGCGTAAACAATCGTTACGCGTACCGATGAAACTGGGTAAGTTAGTCATGGGAGAATTAACGGTCGACCGCATCGCGAACTCTCGGCAGTTCAAGCGGACCGATCGTCTACCGCGAACATTGAAGTGAGACGGAGATATGGAAGTCGATCAAACGTTCTCTACAGTGAATCAGTACCCGTCAATTAGTGCCTGCGTGGGTAATTTAAATAGCTTGGACGTCGTAATAATTATGGTTGTATTCCATACAATATTACATATACGTGAGATTTTTTTTGTTATTACACTAACATGAGTAAGAGATTTATGAAGGTGAAACAAAAGTCGAGTGTCCATTTTCTATAAGCAACAAAAAAAATTAGAAACAAAAATGGTTAATAGTAATTAAACGGATTCATTTACGTTAGAGATTTTTTTGTAGAATATAGTAAATATAAAGAGCTTAATTAACATGTAATTTTTATGTACACATTAGTTGTTATTTTTATGTAAAAAAAAATTTTTATAAAGAAAGTTATTGGGGGCAGGTTTCTGTGCCAAGCTGGAAGAAAATATAAATACTTAATGAGTATATGCCTGAGAACAGCATATTAGAAAATCTCTAGTGTGGGGATTGATGTTTTGGTTTATTTCTCTATTTTAGTAATAATTTGGATTTATAAAAACAAATTGACATATTTTGTGGAGATTTTTTTCAAAATATATTATTTGTAACATAGGTAATCACATCTCAAAAAATCTCTAATGTGAGAATTAATGTAGATTTCTCATACATTTTGAACTGTGCGGACCGGCCTACCGGGCCCGGCTGCCGGGGCGCATACGAGTATAATAGCTACGTCAAATTAAGCCGAAAATGGGCGATCTGCGGAAATAATTCGTGTAGTTTTGAAAGTTTGTATAGTTATACCTTGTGGTGTACAGATGAACATACTAAAAGTCCTCGGGGGTGGGGGTTGAGCTGAGGGTGTAGGAGGGGGTTGAAGGTACCTTTTTACTGCTATTTGTACAGATATTCGAGATACGAGCAAAAATCTGAAAAAAGGTACCTTCACCCTCAACCCTCAGCTCAACCCTCACCCCCGAGGACTTTTAGTATGTTCATCTGGACACCACAAGGTATAATTATACCAATTTTCAAAACTACACGAATTATTTCCGCAGATTTGTTTAATTTTCTTGGGTTATAAGGGAATCGCGGGCTGCGGCAGCTCCCGTATACGAGGCTGTATACTTTTGGTTTGTTTACCTATATGATTCTACTAGTTGAAAGTATTATTTTTTGTCTCGTAGAAAAAATATTGTATACAATAGTGACATAATCAACCTTTTCAATCTCGTACCTTAATATTTTCTTCGGTTACCGCGATAGTTACTCATGAAATAAAACTATGAAAACGGATTATGTCGCGTATATTGAATTTATAATACATCCCGACGTTTCGAACCCTTTACAGCGTTCGTGGTCAACGGGTGACTGAGGAAAAATTACAAAGTGCAGAAATACCGGTAAATATATGGTATTTTTGCACTTTGTATTTTTTCCTCAGTCACCCGTTGACCATGAACGCTGTAAAGGGTTCGAAACGTCGGGATGTATTATAAATTCAATATACGCGATATAATCCGTTTTCATAGTTTTATTTCTCGTACCTTAACTTAAGCAACTCAGCTTCGTTGCTTAAACACGGTACTCGACTAAAAAGCTCTCTATTATATCACGATTGTATAAAATACTATTTTTACTAAAAGATGTTTTGTATGGAGTTAGAAATTGCTTATTTTTGTCTGCTACATTACTCATACTCATTTATTAATAATATTATAACATGTTACACACTCACTCACTCATCATACTCATTTATTAATAATATTATAACATGTTACACACTCACTCACTCATCATACTCATTTATTAATAATATTATAACATGTTACACACTCACTCACTCATCATACTCATTTATTAATAAATTTATAGCATTTTATTTATTCAAAATAATTGCCAGTAAAGTAATTAATCTATTATTATCATAGAGGTACTTACTTTAACAACCATCACAAATCAAAACAATCAGTTGCGCAAATATATATGCCTTTTGATGTGAAGGCAACCGCAAACGCTTGTGGCCAAGGTAAGACGAATGGAAGCGTGGAACGGGCGAGTTAGCGGTCTCGAGATAGACTATTGAAGTTCACAATGGGGCCAATCACGCGGCCCTAAGACCTCAAGAGGCACGTCCTCGCACTTCCGAGTTGGGACTTCGTTGGATTCGGTCACAAAAATACGATATCAATTCCTGGTGTGATAGATCCATAATAACGTAGTTAATTTCGGGAGAGCGTGCGGTGACTTAAACAGTGACCCAATAAGATAGCAATATTGAATTAATCGAGAAATGATTCATTAGTAAAGAACGCTAAGTTAAAGAGCGGTCGGTAAATAATAGTAAAATTTACTTTTGCTTAAATCAAGCACCACAACACTGACAACCATTGTATACATATATTAATAGCAAAGAGGATATAAAAGGATAGAGCGGTACTGTCATAGTTAATTTTGTAACCACAGTAAATTCACTGCCATCTATCGACACACTTTAAAACTAAAAACGAAGATTTATAAAAATACGATAAAATGTATTTAAATATGGATAAATGTTTTTTTTTTAATTTGCATTAACTATTTTTATATGATTTTGACCCACGTTCTTTTACTGATATGCGTTAAAATTGTTAAATAACAAACGAAACCGTCAATGCCCTCTATACGAGAGTAGGCCAAAGGTAGTGGCGCCATCTGATCGAGAATCAAATTTTCGTGATTTTCGAGGCACTTTTTTCCTTAGACTTTATCCATCTATTACGGAGTTATATCTATCTTTGTTAATAGCAATAAGTATACCTGATACTCTCGTATAGCCTCTATTTTTTTTAATCTCAGCTTGGATAGCATATCATTTAATCATTTAGAATCATTTATTCATCAATTGTGCATTACAGGTAATGAATACAGGTGTTATAAACAATTTGTTCTCTGTAATATGTCTTGCGACGTACAATGATTTTGGTTACCTAGCGCATGCAATATTATTAGAAATGTCACTTTATTTAAAATAAAAATAATCAATAAGTTGTAATTAATAATTTAAAATAAATAATGATTAATGGGTAATTATATAAGTCAATCGTTCATTTGTCAAAGTGTCCATCAGAAATTCATCAATATTGTAATAACATTTATCTTTTAATAATTTTTTTAACCTAATCTTAAATGTCGACAGCTGTACCAAAGCTGAACTGAAGATTTAATTGAATGTTTATAACAAACACTATCGTTTCACTAAAGCAAGTAAGCGATAGGATAAGTGAGTAAACGGTGGGGTTGTCGCGAATATCGCGAATCGGCTAATAGCTGCCAACGTCATGGAGTAGATGGCGCTCGTAGTCACGTTTAAGTGAAATAACCGCTTCTAGGTTGTTGTGATTTTTAAGGGTAAAACAAGAGGGTATACAAGCGAACGACAGTAAGAAAAGGAGCTGGGGTGCGAACAAAGCTACGGGAAGAGTGATATTAGCTTTAGGATCTATTCAAGGAGTTTCTTATGGTGTTATTAGAATAATGAGGTGTCTATTGTAGATTGTGACTAACATTCATTGTGATATCAGTATTCAGTGTTAACAGTGATCCGAGGGAATTGTTCATGGCTAATGTAAGTGAAGTTCAATAATAATTATACGAAGGGTTTCGTCCCAAGATATTAGTAATTTAGAATTATAGAACACATTGTAGTTACGAGAAAGTGTAACCACTCATCATATGAACTTAAGGTAAACTTAGTGTGCGGAAAGGGGTCGCTATAAGGGGAGGTTGGAGGCGACTATGAAGCCCAAGTAACCAGATGGATAATCAGGTTTAACTCATGTTATACGTAGGTAACAAAGTAGGACACCAGCAATGAATTATCGTCATCTCACTAACGTCCAGGCCTCGTATAGGTATGCAGTATGTTTACATATCGTTTTTCCAGTATCAGTAAAGGCATCAGCTCATTCAGTAAAGGCATCAGCTCATTCGATAGGTTAATAAGTATAGTGAGCTTGACGACAGGGGTAACGAAATCAGCGTAATCGAATAGCCCTCGACTCATAACCATATCGAGTTAGGGATATCGATTAGATCTATTCGATACACGAGAGCGGAACCGATAGCCAAATAAACTAGCGAGCCGCATCGATTACCTGTCACCAGCAGGCCTGGAGTGGACGCTGGACTCACCGCTCACCGACTCACTGCCCCGCCATCGCCAGGGGATACTAACATTGCTAATGCGTATTTATCTATACTTGTACATGATCTTTGATCATTGACCTACACAGGTTTAAGTAAAACTTATGCAATATGCAAACTACAAACATAATTCCTAATAAAAAAAAGTCAATATGCATGCATATTTGTAACTTTTTAATTTCACTTTCAGTTGTTCAGTTGTCAAGGACCATTATCCATCCAATATGTACGAGTAACCTTTAAAAGTAATAAAATTACGTACATTCGCTATCAGAATAGAAAACTTGTGCTAGAAAGTTTTCTCGGCTTTTAATAAATGGCCCATTCACCGCATACTTTCCTTTGCATGAAGGGGGACTACTTTATCGTTATAACTCGTGACACCAGAAAATTAAAAGTGCGGCGTCATGCTAGGGCTATCTTAGGAAATAGGGTGACTGTGCTCTTGTAGAACTTAATTAATTGGTGGCCGGGACACGTCTCTCAATCGATGTGGAAACTTTACTGCCGTTTAACTTTTTTGCGATTCCAGAATGGTCTTGGCGATTCCTTGTTTGCTATAACTTTACTGGACGTAAGTATTAGTAGTAGTAGTAGTAGTAGTATTTATCTATACTTGTACATGATCTTTGATCATTGACCTACACAGGTTTAAGTAAAACTTATGCAATATGCAAACTACAAACATAATTCCTAATAAAAAAAAGTCAATATGCATGCATATTTGTAACTTTTTAATTTCACTTTCAGTTGTTCAGTTGTCAAGGACCATTATCCATCCAATATGTACGAGTAACCTTTAAAAGTAATAAAATTACGTACATTCGCTATCAGAATAGAAAACTTGTGCTAGAAAGTTTTCTCGGCTTTTAATAAATGGCCCATTCACCGCATACTTTCCTTTGCATGAAGGGGGACTACTTTATCGTTATAACTCGTGACACCAGAAAATTAAAAGTGCGGCGTCATGCTAGGGCTATCTTAGGAAATAGGGTGACTGTGCTCTTGTAGAACTTAATTAATTGGTGGCCGGGACACGTCTCTCAATCGATGTGGAAACTTTACTGCCGTTTAACTTTTTTGCGATTCCAGAATGGTCTTGGCGATTCCTTGTTTGCTATAACTTTACTGGACGTAAGTGAAGCGTCTGCTTTGAAATACTCTTAACATTCTTCTTTCTTAACATTCTTAACATTTTATACTAACTTAGAAAGAAAATTTTTTCATATTTTTTGAGAGGGTTACCCTCTAACTTTTGCACCATGGATCCAAAAAACATGAAAAAATTGTGAAAAATCGTTAGTAAAGAAAGACTGTCAAGGAAAAATATTGCGGAACTGATCGGTTAAGCCGTTTTTAAGTGTGTGGCCGGTTTTATATTAAATTGATTTGCTATTTTTATTTCTAAGTGGGCATAAAATTACATTTATTATAGATTCTGATACAAGTACCAGAACACTAACACTAATTTAAACAACTCATTAGGTAGTTAAACTACGGGGAAACAATAATGGTGGCAAGAACCTAACCGCTTGTCTTTATATATATGAAGGGTACACTGAAAGAACATGTCTAGTCACTCCGACAACATTTTGAGTTATCGCGGTTTGAAAGCAACGATGTACATAATGAACCATATTATTTTCGTGTACTTATAGGTGTTTTAAGTGAGAAAAAAAGGAGTTATATTTATGATTACAGAGGTAACAGAAGCTGTAACTAATAGTTAATCGAGGCTCTACGTTCTAAGAATAAAATCTCTATACGTAAGTAGCTACGCCATATAATAATCCCAGTTGTAAGTTGTAACCCTCCGTACTTGCTAGTTTAATTCCCATTCATTGTGAGTGCTGACAATGCTCTAACGATCTCAATATAACGACCTGAGGAGACCTCTCTCGCTAGATTAAATATACAACGAAGATGTAGACCTCGCAAAACTATATAGATACCTATTCCGTGTGCAGAATAAAATTATGTAAATTCTATATGACGTTTTCAACCAAAAGGTACCACATTGTCGCTTGTCGATAAGGTTGATTTCAAATTGAAGCTATATGGAAATAGCGCCTTATTGACAACCGACAATAAGTACCCTCTTGGATGAAAATGGCACATATAATAGAAGTGTTGCGTAAATGGGATGTATGTGAAAACTTACACATCATCTTGGTTCACTGATATTTTATAAGTAAAGATTATACATATTATAATCCTACTCTAGCAAAATGATTGCCAAGTATACTTTACAAAATAAATGTATTAAATTAAATGTTTTGTCCACTTTGTCTCTCGGCTATATCACTTAGCCTATACCTACTTTATACTAAAATCATTATATCTATCTTTGCTAAAATTATACTTCTGTGGTATGCAGGCTAACGATATACAATTGAAATTAAATGAAAATTAAACATGTTTTCATATTTTTTTACTATCGAGCCAACTTTAACCTAGTAAGGTTTTGGTTGGAGTCAGCCCCTTCATATATAATATAATAAAATCTTGTTTCCATTTGAATTTTTTCATCATGGCATAAACGGGCATTTTTTTCTGTAGTGATGCACTGGACTTTTTTTCCAAAATAGGTAAATTTAATGTTTTTCCTACTCAGAATCACGAGCTCCTTCGTTCCTACTAGGTGGAAAAAAGCGTCCCATGTTTTTCCATTCCGTTACCATTTTTCAAACACTGCACGGCCGATTACGGCGGTAACAAAATGGAAAATACGTAAAATGTATGAAAATTTTGGGACATTGTTTCTTGCCTAGAAGCATGGAATCAGCTCATGATTCTGGTCAAAAATAACATAAAATTTACATATTCTAAAAAAAGTCCAGTGCATCACTACAGAAAAAAATGCCCGTCTTGCCTTTGTAAAAACGTGTAACAATCAAATATAAAAACTACAATTTTCGTTAGCAAACTTTAAAGCGGTTACCATGTGTGGATGAATAAACTATTATCTATCTATCTATCAGACAGTGAGCCACCAAGATACCGATGGTCCATGGTCACCCTAAACTTGGTCGGGGCACTATGAACTTTGATGGCAAACCACGCTCTACATCTACACGGTTGGTAACCAGCAAAATTACCTTAGACGGAAGCTTTGTTGGTGACAGACTGGCCACCTCTTTAAGATAAATGACCAACCAACCAATAAAGCCTTCGGCTGGTCTAACCAAGTTTTTAGAGCACTGTGTCCTTAGAAGTACCTATTAAAGAAAAAGCAGGTCAAATTAGCCCTGGGTGGAACAGCTAAGAAGACACTTATCTTACCTCTGGTGCAGTTAGTCGCTATGAATTGACCTCAGAAGGGAATCACTGCCACTTTAGACTTACCGGTCAATTTGAACAACGTGATAATTAAGTACTAGATACAAGAACAATACGAGATCTAATGGATACGTTATAATTTATCTCAACTAGTTATCTTTGCAGTTCGATTCGAGAAACCAGTTGTCATTTCACGCTACAATTATTGTGACATTTTGCGCTCGGCTTTCATAGTAGGTACAATTGTATGTAAGTACAAATATTTTGACTACAGAAAAACTGCATTCAGATATTGCAAAAAACTTTTTCATGGCAGAGTTTCCATGGCCGGATCAGATTTTAAAATCCCAAGGTGCACTATGGCATGACTCCCACGTGCATTAATAAACGAAAGCGATCGTATCATATCAATAAAAACAAGTGGAGATTTCAAAACCTGAATACCGTTCCTATTCATTAATACGGTAAGTTGATAAAACGATACAGTTATAGCTACATTTCGGAAAAAGGAAAAAGCAGTGCTACAGGCTACGGCGCAACGGCGTAGCGTGGCGTAGCAGTCGTAGACTCTGGAGAAACTATTACAGTTTATTTTTATATCGAGTAACTGTCACATAAAATGTTTGTACCTAGACTTTTTAACCGACTTCAAGATTTCAAAGGAGGAGGTTCTCAATTCGGTTGTATGTTTTTTTTTGGTTTTTTTTTTTAATGTTTGTTACTCCATAACTCCGTCATTTCTGGACCGATTTTGAAAATTCTTTTTTTGATTGTAAGTATATACATACAGATTGGTCCCGTTTTTGTCAAAAAGCAGTTCTGATGATGGGATCCATGAGGAATCGAGGGAACTCCTCAAATGTTAAAGGCATACATATAGTGATTTTAGTATTTTCATCAACATATCAAGCACTTACATTTAAAAAAGTGACATTTGATGAAGTGGAACTGCTGATGATGATCAGAACGGAACTCTTCAATGACGCATAGTTCACGTTTGGCGATTTGTCCTCTTCGTTATGTTTGTTAAGCAAGTTAGGTTTTCAAGAAACATTTTTGTCAAGCTCGAGTTCTGATGATGGGATCCATGAGAAATCGAGGGAACTCCTCAAATATGAAAGGCATACATATAGTGATTTTTGTATTTTTATAAACAAATCCAGCACTTACATTTTAAAAAGTGACATTTGATGAAATGGAACTGCTGATGATGATCAGAACGGAACTCTTCAATGACGCATAGTTCACGTTTGGCGATTTGTCCTCTTCGTTATGTTTGTTAAGCAAGTTAGGTTTTCAAGAAACATTTTTGTCAAGCTCGAGTTCTGATGATGGGATCCATGAGGAATCGAGGGAACTCCTCAAATGTGAAAGGCATACATATAGCGATTTTTGTATTTATATCAACAAATCCAGCATTTCCATTTTAAAAAGTGACATTTGATGAAGTGGAACTGCTGATGATGATCAGAATGGAACTGTTTAATGACGCATAGTTTACGTTTGGCGATTTGTCCACTTCTTTATGTTTGTTAAGCAACTTAAGTTTTTAAGACATATTTTTGTCAAGCTCGAGTTCTGATGATGAGACCTACGAGGAACCGAGGGAACTCCTCAAATGTGAAAGGCATACATATGGTGATTTTTGTATTTTCATCAACAAATCCAGCATTTACATTTAAAAAAGTGACATTTGATGAAGTGGAACTGCTGATGATGATCAGAATGGAACTATTCAATGACACATAGTTCACGTTTGGCGATTTGTTCTTTTCCTTATGGACCCAAACCCAAACTTGGACCCGGACTCGGGTCTGAACATGGACCCCAACTCGGACCTGGACCCGGACCGAACTCTGACCCAAACCTGGACCCGGACAGCCGGACACGGACCCGGACTCGGATCCGGACCCAGACCCGGACCCGGAAATGCTACTAGAAAAGTGGGTTTGGTGGGTGGGTGTGTTTTGAACTGCGATTCTCACAGAACAGAACTGCTATCAGAAAAGTAGGTTAGGTTAGGTTAGAGCTGTGACCCTTACAGAAACGAAATGCTACCAGAAAAGTAGGTTAGGTTAGGTATTAGAACTGCGACCCTTACAAAAACGAAATGCTACTAGAAAAGTGGGTCGGTTTACCTCCTTTTCTACATAATTAGGCAAAAGATGCTGTCTTTTTCATTTCATTGTCTGGAATCTAAGAATGCTTTCAGCGGCATCCCCCATTGAAGTCGGTTTTTTTTTCTTAAAAATTATTTTATGTTTAGCGCATTAATTTATGTAGAAATGTATTATTTAAATAGGTAACAAAAATACGGTAAAACATATTTCTTCATTTTTAGGGTTCCGTACCCAAGGGGTAAAAACGGGACCCTATTACTAAGACTCCACTGTCCGTCTGTCTGTCTGTCTGTCTGTCTGTCTGTCTGTCACCAGGCTGTATCTCTTGAACCGTGATAGCTAGACAGTTGAGATTTTCACAGATGATGTATGTATTTCTGTTGCCGCTATAACAATAAACACTAAAAAGCACGGAACCCTCGGTGGGCGAGTCCGACTCGCACTTGTCCTTGTCCGGTTCTTATTTATTTATTAAGCCAAACAAAAGAGACTTGAAATAACTATAATAGGTCCCTATAATCGGGACCGGGAGGATGGCCTTAGCCTCTGGACAAACCTTATGCAGGTAGTAAAGTTTAGGGAATTACCGACTTCTAAGCAAAGTTATAAGTAATTTTATAAAAGCTGCCTCGAGAAGATTTAAACACATAATACATTAAAACAAGTTTTAAAAACATTTTGTAGTCACAGTAAATTTAGCGCCATCTATCGACACATGATTAAAACTAAAAATGAGTATGCATATAAAAAAAAATATATATATATATATACATAGTTAGGGTCGGTTGCACCAGTTTGTCATCGTTCGCTAAATTTTATTGTATGGAAAGTTTCATAGTAAACCGCCGCGCCGCAAGTTTGGTGCAACCTTACGAAGTAACTAGTTAATAATCTGTGCTCCCGTGCCTCCAGATACACTATCGAACATGCGCCGGACCGCACCAACGCTACGTCACACCGTCTGTAAACACTATCAACCACGGCAATGTAGTTGATGAGATAACAAAAATGAGGGAACAGTGCTTTAAAGACGCGGATTTCCAAAGATATTTATGCAAAAAGTGGCTTATTTTGTCTCAAGCCCTTCATTTACCTCTAAAGAAGCGACTAAACGATTCCAATACCCTTCAATTTAGCTTCAATTTCAGTTTGCATCCACACCACCGGATTAAAAAAATTCAGGTCAGATTGAGCGAAAAATTGTAACGTCTGGATTGCTTAACGTAACAGACTACCGCACCAAACCGCGATCTTGGTGCGGTGAGACTGTGGGTGCGGCGCACATATCGATAGTGTGTAAGGTTGTTGCCGTACGTGCGTTAAAGACGCAGCTATAAGTTTGAGCGAGAAAGGGATATTTTGACCGCACGAAGGGACCGGTGCGGTAGTGCGACCTTTAAGACGTGTAAACCAGTTAAATTATTTACCACAGACAAAGCAAAAAGCATCACGACCGACGCGCTATGCGAGATGTCAGTTTGCTTCGCAAATTAAAATTGCTAAATTAAATTGCGAATACTACCGGGGAAGAGTAAATACCATTTTACAACTTGATAAGTGGAAATTTAGGTCCGAGGAGGATAATAATTATCCATTCTTATTCCAGATGCAATTTGAAACTAGATAAAAATGGATCAACAATTCTCATTGTCTTGGAACAACTTTCATGGAAACCTAACAAAAGGATTCGCTGGCTTATTAGGAAACGGTGAATTTGTGGATGTGACTATTGCGGTAGACGGCCATTTACTACAGGCACACAAAGTAATTTTATCGATATGTTCGCCTTACTTCAAGAAGATGTTCCAAGTAAATCCGTGTCAACATCCAATTAGTAAGTTTAATTTTATTTATGGACAAACTGTGTATTCAAAGCAGTGTTTCTCGGTCGAGTGTTTTATTTACTTTTTCAATTATGATAGCTTTAATTCAATTGAGATGTGTTGCAGTTGTCTTGAGGGATGTTACACACAAAGCCATGAGGGATTTGTTACAATTTATGTACAATGGAGAAGTCAGTGTAAAGCGAGAAGATCTCACTAGCTTTTTAGGCACAGCAGAAGTTTTGCAAATTAAAGGATTGACCAATAAAGAGGTAAGTTTTTATCTTTAAATATAGGTCCAATACAAACCAATTGTAGAGTTAACAATGGGTATAGGATGCATCAATTATTTCCACATGAAAAAAGAATGTATTTAACTTCCTATGTTTTAAATTGTATATGTAAGTTGCTTAAAAATTTGCAATCCAGTATAAATTACTTGGTGGTTGAATTGAGCTAAATTTGTCAATTTTATGTAAAACCTGTGACTAATATTATGGTCCAATCCAGCTAATCTGATGATGGAGGCTGAAGATGGCCAGAGGAACTTAAGGAACTGATAAAATAATGCAACTTCATTGTGTTTGGGCTCCATAGAATTATCTCAAGTTTCAATAATGAGATTTTTATTGGACTGTATTTTCTTTTTAAGGAATTCTCTTTAAAAAAACTTATCAAAAAGCTCTTTTAATTTATTAAACAATAAGATTAATAAGCCTTCTTAGAATCCATTGAATGCAACACACTAAGATTTATTTGTTTCAGAGGGTTTCCCGATAATACAGATACATTTTTGAATAACCGAGATGGTTACCATCTCCTTTAAACAATACTTATGATCAGTAATAAAACTTTTTATACCATAAACTAGGAAAAGTAATGATTAGTAATTTCATATATTATTACTTTTCAGACTGATGAAGAAGACAATGAGAGAGAACAAAACTTATCTATACATGATAATGAATTACCCAGCTCCACTCCTGAGCCCGAGCCATGTCCTACAGAATCTTTTGAAAACACTAGAAGTGAGGAAACTTCCCAAAATGATGTGCAGGATATTTTTAAACAACAACAATTTATAGATAAACTCCAGAGGCTAAGCAGTTTGAAAAGGAAATCTGAAGAGTTTCTTCAAAAAAATTACTACACAGATGTGCTTAATGTAGAGAAGAGACCCAAAACTAAAGAAAAACAAAACATTCATCTGCATTCTAATAACTATGATAATATAAGAAATATGTATGATGTACCAGTAGATGCCACATCACCTTTCAGCACACATATAATCCGAACAATAAAAGATGTCAATGACAAAAGTAAGGAATCTGAAAGTGCACTAGATCTTAAAACTGAATGTGATGACAGTGACATCATAGTCACTGACCCAGCAATTTGCAACGATCCAAAGAATTATGATGGATCTCTGGAAGGACAAAAGGATTTATCAATGGGACTAGATTACCACTCTCCACAAGATAGTAAGTAATATAACATTTTATATATTTCTAAAGTATCTGTAAGTTAGACACATTTATTTTTATGCTACTGTTTAAGAACCATATAATCATAATGGTTGTTTTGGTAATTTTTAAGTTATGCTTACCTACTAATGCTTGTTTGTTTATTTATTGGTGTCTCAAGAATTGGGACATCCAGGATTGTGTTGAAAATGCAATCATTTTTATTTTCACCAACATTATGCCATTTTTTTTGCAATGCCTTCATACTGTGAAAACACGATGGCATTTTCAACATTACTGTATAACTGCTGAAATAATTTATGTTTTGCAAATGTTGTAATGAAAATGCCCATCGTGATTTCAGATTGTCCCAGTCTGAACTCACTATTCATCGATCTAAAAAACTTAGTAAATGGTAAAGTGGCTAACAACATGTTGAGAACTAACCCACATGAAGATTACCCGAGCCACAGAGCAGAACATCGACTGGTAACCATACCACAAAAAGAAGATGGCAAAAAGAAGTACCCCCAGAGATCTTGCAGACTATGCTGGAAAATCGGAAAAAGGCGTGATACCAGATTTATGTGTAGTGCCTGTGAACTACCATTTTGCAAATCGCCATGTTTTGAAATACATTATAATGATATACTCAAAGTATCACAGTTGCAAGGAGACTATTATGCACCATAGGCATCAACACATATTTTTACTTTTATATTTTACATTATTAGAACTCTAAAGAGATGTCTTAATTATGTAGTTTAAAGTTTAAGAGATATTTGTAATGATTTTAGTGATACTCTAATTGAGAAATATAATTGAATCATAGATTCTAAACAATTCTGATTTCTGGGACCAAGAAATCCAGTAAGGAGATCATTCGGAAAAGTCTTTTGATAAGATCAATGTTTATTCTTAATCATGTTAGGTTTTAAAATATTTAATTATAACATAATTGACATATACAAAAATAGAAAACAATGTTTTCTCCAGAAGTACCTAACTATGAAGCACAATAAAATTATTGACAATTAACTGTGATAGTGAGCTTTTTCAGCTCTCAAGTGCCAATTACACTAAGAATGTAAAATTAAAAAAGCATTGTAATGTGCAAGGAAATTGTTACAATCTTCCAATATGCATTTATTTGTATGAAAATTCATACTGTGCCATTGTTTCTGCCATCTCAAAAATACGTCAAAGACTTAATTGCTCATATTCTAGTCTAATGATTATTTATTGAAAATAAGCTCCCCAATCGTTTGCCTTATGTCAAGAATAATTTTGACAATAAGGTGATTTGGTTTAATCTTAGTATATTCTTATCTTAAATCTATGATCTCTACGTTATATGAACATTGACTCGTGTTTTGTGACTGAAATAAGATTCACATTCCTACTATTTGAAGTGATTGGTTTGGCATTGTCAGGTGACCAGTATGTAAACCTTCATTATCAGCGAGTCGGAGAGCAGGCTTGTGATGTTATGATATCTACATTATTATTTTTATCAATGTGTGGTTTTGTATTCTGTGTGGTTTGAAATTAAGTAAATGTATTTTTATATCCATTTTCTACAAATAAAACTTATAAACGACAACTCGTCTATGTTATTATTGCGATCACAAGAATTCCATAATGCTTATATGCTGTCTTGATACAATGCTTTATTTTATTAGTTTGTTAGTTAAACATTTATTCCTATTTATTATTACAGGTGCCCTGTCGCTGGTTGTGAACGATACGTGCGAAAATCAACAGTTACCAGTGAGGTATAAATACATATACAGCCGAAAAGGACATAAACAGTTAGTACATATGAACTTTGTGTATACAAAACACTCAACAACACATGGTAAAACGTCGTGGAGGTGCGTCCAGTACTTCTCACTAAATCGATGTCCAGCCACTGTTGAAACTATAGACACTATGATATATGCCGTCAACCATCAGCATAACCATGAGGATTGTTATGAGAAATTATCGAAGAACAGCATTTATGAAATGAACGTGTTGCCGAAATAAGTTAATTGTTGTATGTCTCCTGTTTCAAACATGTGTGAAGTTGTGTATAACAGTATCTACAAATCTCATCATTAAGATCAAAGGCTAACTAGGAGGATGATGTTATGTGGACATTCGTAATGTACTTACTGAACACTAGTGGACACATCTGACGCATTTGATACGTAACCTAAATATTTGATAAAATTACGAAGTTCCTAAAATTATTTATTTTCTATAACACTAACTATATTATATAGTTACAAGTTTTGTACTTATAAATATCTTAAGAGTATCTCCCATAGAATGTCTAGTCAAGGATAGATATTTAATTCTTACCGTAAAATTGACATGAATAAGAAGGAAAAAAAACAATATATAATATACACGATTTAAAATCTTTCGTTTATTTACATAGTTTAATAAACATTTCTTCATCTTCGACATTTAAACTACAGCCGAGTCGCGTGTTTAGTGCTTGGTGCAGATTGAACTGCTAGCATTGCTGCTTGTCTTTTTCTTGGTCTGTGTTTTTTATTAAATCCCACATCTGGAATAAAAATAAAATAGTTTATCTCTATCCAAGTATCCACTAAAGTAATAAAGTATGGACCCTAGGCACACAAAGAATTTCGTAAGATGACCCGCCATTTCCTATCCATCGCACACGCATAATTCTATTGATTTACAGCTCACAGTGGCATTGAGAATAGTACTTATATTGTGCAACGTGGGGGGTAAGTGAAATACTGTACGAGAGTCTATGGCTGGAGTGAATTAAAGACTCGAGTAACAATGTTCTTACCCCCGGAATTAAACACGAATGTTTTTCATCACACTTGCGAAGAAAAAACTAAATTTTAAGCGAAATCCTTCTTAAATACGGTGACATTTCAAACATTCGTCCGCCATATTGAAATTTTTTGGTAGTTTAGGCATCGAAGGCACAGACCCATCGACATTCAGCCACAATTGAAAATTGTGTCAATATAAATTTAAACTGCTATTACATTTAATCAAATTAAATATCTTTAAGAGGCCGTAGTCGATTTTGGAGCAAAAATTTTAAATTGATAGATTTAGTCGTTGAAATTAAACACGTTTTGTTACGTAATATCTAAATAACAAGTATTGGTTTCTATTAGCACGTTTTCTCATCTTGCTTTTTAATACTGAGGTCGCGAGCGTGCGTCACCGGTTATATATGAAGAGAAGGGGCAGTTTTTAAAAATTCAACAAAAAATTATGGTGGTAAATTATACAAATTGATGTATAAGAATAGTTTCAGCAAATGTTGTAGATTGTTCAAGTATCCAAATTACGTTGAAATTAAGTCGATTTTCAGAGAAATTGTAACTTGTTTTGAAGTAATTTCTGGAGAAAACTGAATTCGTTTAACTTTCATGTCCTCGAACTCTAAGTCATATAACAAAAATGTAATCTGATAAAGGTCAAGTACCGAATATGTGTAATACAAATTTACCATTTTAGCAGTCCAAACTTTACGAAATTTACAAATAAGAGCGACAAAATCAGTGCTTTACGCGCGTTTACCTAAACGTCCTTCAGAAAAAAAAAACATTACTAATTTAGTGAGCCTGTTTTCAAAAAATTGATCTGATAAAAGGCAAGATAAGAAGACGTGCTAATAGAAACCAGTACTTGTTATTTCAATTTGGTAACAAAAGGTGTACAATTTCATCGACGAAATCTATTAATTTTACATTTTTGCGACTAAAATCGACACCGGCCTCTGAAGCATAAACAAAAATAATAATTTATGACCGTTAGTATTTTCAAAGTAAAACTCATTTAAACTTACTTGATTCGTATAAATTAGTGCTCACGAGTGAGTAATAGCTTTTTTTTCACAATTTATAACTCCCGCCTTTGTCCTAACTGTACCGAAGGATAAACAAAATAATAATAAAGCAGCAATTTAGACATCTAAAATGCTCCTTAGCTATAGGTACCTTTATTACATTTTATCGGAGTGATTCCTTTAGAGGTAAATTAAATCCAAATAGGTACTTACGAATATCGACATCGGGCTTCTCTTTCAATCCGAAGGACCTTGCAGCAGCGTCAAGGTCTAAGGTTAACAAGTTGAACACGTGTTTTAGTTTTCTGACTTCAAAAGATCTAATGTAGCCTTCCATCGCGTCTACAGCTAACTTGTGGAAATTGGGATCGCTAAACGCTGCGTCCAACTAAAAATAAACAAAGTTTGGTTATGAAGAGTCAGCAGCAGAGGGCCTACCACGAACACCGAAGTTCGCAAATAGGGTGTTCTCCTAACAATTCTTTTGGTTCTCAAAACGATTTGCTGATATGGAATTTAACTGAAACATTACACAGTGACGTCACGGTCAACTCACCTACTTTTTATATTTCTATCCGATTTTTAAAATAGAACTTGTGTTCAATAACAACTGCTATTTCTGTTTTTCTAATAATTATCTGGTGCTTATTTTCATGCATGGTGTGAATTTATTTTAAATACAGTCAAATACCCTATTGCGGGCATCTTTCTCTTTATTCCAATTAAGGCATAATTAGAGTGACAGAGAAAGATGCCCGCAATTTGCGAACTTCTGTGTTCGGGGTTATTCCCATTAGTTACCCCCAAACCGAGTTGGTGAAATTACCAGTAGTTACCACCAACTCAGTTTAGTTCGATTTTGTGGTAACTACTGGGTTTTTTTTTCAGTAGTTACCACTGGTAAAAGGTGGGAAAAAAATCCCAGTAGTTACCACTGGTAACTAATGGGAATAACCCGGTGTTCGCGGTAGGCCCTCTGAATAGCCTACGCGGACGAGGTGTAAGGTACATCAGTTAAAATCTAGGATGTACCTTTGGCTGTAAGTTATAATAGCGATTCCACGATTCGAACTTGTCCATGAAAATTTTAGCGTCTTGTAAATAATCAACAAAATCTCTTTCTTCTGGCCGCAATAACAAGACTGCGTTCCCGGCAGCTCCTATGCCTCTTGCGGTTCTTCCAACTCTATGTATGTATTCCTGGAACATTAATAAATACGACGTTTAACCTTTTCGACGTCGTGTCAAACACAAAAGCTGTCACTCTGCCGCCACGTCACCGTCACCGAAGTGTCAAAACTGAAATTGAACTTTATTCACATGCACGTAGGTCTATGTTGCTCTGTGGTCTTTCACCGATTAATCCGTCTTTGGCGTTGGACCTGCCGTGCCGATATATACGTAATTGGCGTCCAAAAGGTTAATGAAAAATAGTATGAGCAACGCTGACCGACGCGAACGCATGCGACGGATTTTCCCTATAATGGCACCCGCGCCAGCTCGCGGACGCCCTTTAAATCGGCTTTGTAGTTTATATGCTACAGTACAGTGAACATATGGCCAATATAGCCACCGACATACCGTCATTTAATAAGCTTTCCCATAGTCAGGTAAATACAGAATTACATATGCGGCGTGCTTGGGACGAATGCTTCAGACCTACAATTTAAATACAAGGCTAAAATAGATTTTACTTACATTTGTGTCAGCTGGAGGATCAAACTGGACAATCCAATCAACTGCAGGTATATCCAAACCACGGGCTGCTAGGTCAGTGCAAAATAATGCCACATTCTTGGCATTATAGAAATTTGTTATGGTTGCTGTCCTGTCAGCTTGGTTCATTTTTCCCTAAAACATAAGACAAAGCCCCTATTTGATAACACACTTTTACTCAGCTTTACTCTGTATATTTGTGGTGTTTAAACGCAACCCCATCAAGTTTGGGCTCATTAGTAAGGTCCGAGGAAGAGCAGAATGTACAGTCACTACAGTTAGTAAGTGTGTAGGTATAACAAAATAATAGTTATTTGTTATACAAGGGTGCAAAGTTGTATTTTACCCGCGAGTGTGGAATTGAAACACGAGCAAGCGAAAGGATTCTATACTTGAACCACGAGCGAAGCGAGTGGTTCTAAAAGAGAATCCTGAGCGTAGCGAGTGTTTTAACACACGAGAAGTAAAATACATTTGCACCCGTGTGTAACACAAAACTTTTCCCCTCACTATAGCGAGGAAAGTGCAACATCCACAGGCGTTAGATCATCTTCATCAACGGGAATCACTCATTTTTTTACGATATTATAACAAAAAACTCTCGAAATTCTGTACTTTTACGTGAGAAGTTTTAAAGCAAAATTTTTGTTGTCAATGTTGACATTTCTGACGTATGAAATGTCAATGATGCGTTTTGAAATTACATCGACTTAACTTGTGCGTTCAGAATTATATTTAACATAATTATTAAAAAACAAACGTTTATTATGGAATTTTAAGGTTTATGACTTAAGATCATTAAATAAAGCTAAATCTGGTATTTTTTATTAAATTTTCAAATCATTTATCTAATGATAATTAATATCGAACGAACCATTATTATGAGCGTTTTACGTTTTGTTATCTGTCAAGCTACTTAAACACGCTCTATCCAAGGTCAAATTACTTTCCCCACTAGTGGATAAAATGCGTTTTTCCCCGCTTGTTTTAAAGGATAAAAGACGGCTTTCCGAGCTAGTGAGGGGAAAATATTATATCTTATTTACAATTAATTAATTATTTTGCTCCTATTCATTATTTCAATTAAAAACTTTATTTTCTAGCAACTAGTGGCCCATAGATAAATACTTTAAAACTAGCATACTATTACAAAAATATATATATGTTAAAGCTAAAACTAAACACAGATAATGATAGCTTCACTCCAATATATTTTGAGCTAACAGGCAGGATCCCTGAAGTCGACGAGTTGTCAACGAGGAGTCCCCCTGAGTTGACGCAATTAAACTCTTGATTGAATTCGCCTATCTGCTAACAGTGCTAGCATTCAATAAAATTGTCTGTGATACCAGAGGCAAGTAAATAGAGATTACTGACAATTCAATACAATGTCGCGTCGTAATTGTTGTGGATAGCGCTGTACGTGTGCAACTACCACCTATTAAAAAAATATTTTAGACATGGAAATGGGGTTGGCCGGTCGAAGTATTTAGCAGATAGCGATAGCGCCAGCATAGCTTGCCCTGTCAATAGTGTCAATCCCCAGAATTGTGTCAAATTTTTGTTTTTTTAATGGAATTTTATGCCCTGGATGCCAGCCCTTTAAAGCAGGGGTCGGCAACAGGCGGCCTGCGAACCTCTCACTTGCGGCCCGCGAGCCTCCTGGGCTATTTTGTATATAATTTTGACAAACGACAATACCTGATAAAGTCATAAATATTAACAAAGTGCGGCCCGCGTCAATTTCGTTAACTACTATGTGGCCCTTGGCTGCTAAAAGGTTGCCGACCCCTGCTTTAAAGTAACAGCACATTATATTTTAACCTTTTCAAAGAACTCGCTAGATAGATAGCACTGCGCTTTAATATCCATAACCTAAAACACACTTCTACATTTACTTGCATCTATTCAAATGTAGTATTAATTATGATTACTTACATGAATACACAATACTGCAATTTGACAATATTTACTAAAGAATTCATGGTGGAAAATAACAGACTTACAGCTGGAGAAAAACACCATTACTTTAAAAGATACTGTTTTCTTCAATAATTTATGTAACCAGTGTAATCTATATTCTGTCTCGCATATTGCATATCTGTAACAAGAATTTAAAGAGTTCATTTCTAAAACTGGTTCTATAAGCACGTAACTATAAAATTAAAAATCCCCTACTTATGTCAAAAAATGTCTTGCACTATTTAGAAAAAGAGGTGCGACCTACTCTTCAAACTGCTGGATCATTTTATAGGGTTCCGTAGCCAAATGGCAAAAAACGGAACCCTTATGGATTGGTCATGTCTGTCTGTCGGTCTGTCCGTCCGTATGTCACTGTAATTTTTTTCCGAAACTATAAGAACTATACTGTTGAAACTTGGTAAGTAGATGTATTCTTCTGTGAACCGCATTAAGATTTTCACACAAAAATAGAAAAAAAAAACAATAAATTTTGGGGGTTCCCCATACATAGAACTGAAACTCAATTTTTTTTTTTTTCATTAAACCCATACGTCTGGGTTCAAAAATGATATTGAGGTTTCTAATAATATAATTTTTTTCTAAACTGAATAGTTTGCGCGAGTGACACTTCCAAAGTGGTAAAATGTGTGTCCCCCTCCTGTAACTTCTAAAATAAGAGAATGATAAAACTAAAAAAATATATGATGTACATTACCATGCAAACTTCGACCGAAAATTGGTTTCAACGAGATCTTGTAAGTAAGTAGTTTTTTTTAATACGTCATAAATCGTAAACCGTAATTTACCTTTCACTCACGTTTCACATAAAAAATACATTGTTTAAATTGTGTAATGTACGGAACCCTCGGTGCGCGAGTCGCACTTGGCCGGTTTTTATCAATCAAGCTAAGATCCACCGCAAGGAAACTCGCTTTCACATAAAAAAACCACATCGAAATCGGATCCTCCGTTTGAGAGCTACGACGCCACAGACAGACATTGGCGTCAAAAGTACCTATAACACCCCTCTTTTGGTGTCGGGGGTTAAAAAGCAAATAATATATTAGCTTAAACTTGCGGAAATAATAAATATTATAGGACATTTTTACACAAATTGTCTAAGCCCCACGGTAAGCTCAAGAAGGCTTGTGTTGTGGGCACGTGGGTACTCAGCCAACGATAGGTATATATAATACTAGCGACCTGCCCCGGCTTCGCACGGGTGCAATGCTGATGTATTATACATATAAATCTTCCTCTTGAATCACTCTTATAAAAACATAAAAATCCGTTGCGTAGTTTTAAACATCTAAGCATAGGCACAGACATGGGGACAGACAGACCGCAGGAAGCGACTTTGTTTTATACTATGTAGTGATAAATACTTACATACATAGAAAACAACCATGACTCAGGAACAAATATCTGCGTCATCACACAAATAAATGTCCTTACCGGGATTCGAACCCGGGACCATAGGCAGGGTCACTACCCACTAGGCCAGACCGGTCGTCGCTGCTGCTAAAACAATTTTAAAATCGCTGTGTAGACCGCCAATTAAAGTTAAAAACGTCACATAAGTATACATAGTTACTTACCCCTGTTTTAATCCTTCAACTGTTGCTCTTGTATTATCTTCACTCATGTTAATGGATTGGACATCATCTTTCATGGCCGACTTTATCAAAGCTTGTGTGGTTTCTGCCTCTGTAGCACTGAATAACATTGTTTGTCTTATTCCTGAAACCAAAAATATAAATTAATTTTTAACAAGCAGAAACTGCGAACTGCGAAATTTAAAAGTGGAAAAATTACTGCCTTGATACTTTGAAATCACCAAAGGCAGTATTTTTTCCACCTTTAAATTTATTCTAAGCTTAATAGCATCGTTCGCAGACGTTTCTGCCCGTTAATAAATAATTTAGAATGGGTAGCACATCGTAACTGGTGAATTTCCTTCTTCTTCAGTCGGTCCCTCAATGCTGAGGATTGTGACATCAGGTTCCTCCATAGGCTTCTATTCTTCGCCAAGCGCATGTCCTCGTGCAGTTTTAATTGCATAAGTGCAGTGATTTGAGCACACCATCTAGTAGGAGGGCCCTGAGGTCTGGTCACGGTCTGGTGCCTTAAACTTTACCCGTCATTATAACATTCTCCAGGCTATCCGAGGAGCGACGTGAGAGGTGTCCGAAGTATATGAGTATATTAGGTCCCGGCATATTGTTGACAACCGGCGTTTCCTATATATTTCCTATATGACTTGAAACTCAGGTGGCCGTTTAAGAAGTGTAACGCTCTTACCGTAGATGTCGCTAGGGTCCCCTAGACCCATACAGCGGAAAGATTTGCTGACTATGGATGAGCTCTTGGTGGCCCAGTTGGCAGAGGGCTGGAGTATCGATCCAGAGGCCGTGAGTTCAAGTCTAACCCAAGGCAGTAATTTTTCCACTTAAATTTACCAAAAACATTTTTT
Source organism: Cydia strobilella (assembly GCF_947568885.1). NCBI lineage: Eukaryota > Metazoa > Arthropoda > Insecta > Lepidoptera > Tortricidae > Cydia > Cydia strobilella. Next base: position 11,075,908 of record NC_086042.1, on the reverse strand, counting down.
TTTTATCTGTAGCAGGAGGGAGTAGGCTGTTTCTTATATAGGGGAGCCAGGGGAGGAAGGGGTCAAAAACTGGCAAAAATAATGGAATAGCGCCTTAGATATTCCAAAGTAAAGCTAGCATAGTATAGCCCCTGTAAAAACTGCCACTAATAAAACAATAAAGCCACTATAACACATAGTCTAACCCTTTGAACGCCACGCATATCGCGTGAGGCGCGTCGTCGTGAACCTTATTGGAATGCACGAAGGTTGATATTGAGATTCAAAGGGTTAGAAAACTACTTCATAATTTATATTATAATAAGTACATATGATATGATGTAGATTCCCATAACTCCCAATGTGAAGATGAAAATAAACTATTACTACAATGGATAAAAAGACCTAGGCTGGAGAGGAAGGTCTATCAGACTATCACAAAACATGACATAAACCTTATTAAGCTTACTGAGGAACTACAATTTAAATAAATTTGTTCAGATATTATGCATTGTTTGCACTTACTTGGCAACCTGCCAATAATTTGTTTCAAATCCTCTTCAAACCCATACTGGAATATTTTATCAGCTTCATCCAAGACCAAGCAGTTAACATGTGTATAGTCAAACTCTTTTGTGCGCATATGGTCAAATAATCTGCCTGGAGTAGCCACTACTATATGAACACCTGCAATTTTGATAATGAGCAAATTTTATTACAAACACAATTAAAATTTTATTGCATAGGTACACAATTTCAGGTATATAATATACATGTTTGTTTTAATAATGTATACTATACTATTAGGGTTCCGTACCCAGAGGGTAAAAATGGGACCCTATTACTAAGACTCCGCTATTTGTCCGTCTGTCACCAGGCTGTATCTCATGAACCGTGATAGCTAGACAGTTGAAATTTTCACAGATAATTTATTTCTGTTGCCGCTATAGGGAATGCAAAATAACCGATAACCGAGTATCGGTTTTGCTTCGGTTAAAACTCGAACTTGAAACCGAAAATCGGTTAAAAACCGAGTAATTCTCTAGGGTCCTAGCTAAACTGGTTGTTCAATACTAACGCTATGGAATGTCCAACTTAGCTAGAACCACTAACTAAATGGCTCAAAAATCACGAAGCGTGACAGTACGTGTCAGTCAGCTGCAGAGAAAACGTACCCCCCCTGCATAAAAGTTTGTATTTAATGGTGCTAAGCTAATAGTATTGCTGACTGTACATTGGTGACACTGAACCATTACAGAAAGACATTTAATAGTAGTTTATGTGACTGCTACAATATGAAAGGCATTCAAAATCAAATACGAGTGTAGGTTTATGAAATGAACGAAGTGAGTTCCAGAAAAAAGATCACACGAGTGTTTGTTCGCTAATCATGTATACAGTTACATACACCATAAGTACACGTCATTAAGGAGTTAGGAGTCACATGGGGAGAATCCCTCTGGGAACTGCTGCATCCGCGCCGCCGCGCGAACACTACATTTGGATATACAAATAATAGTATTTTTCTACTCGTCGAGTATAATCTGTGTATTACAACTTAACATGCAACACTACAACCTTACTCTTTTCAACGTTGGATAGTCTATGGCACTTCCGACTCAAGCATAAGAATTTTATCGATACGGTTTAGTCAATTATAAAAATTTTGAAAATAGAATTTCATACATTTCGATAAAATGTTTCTTGTTTAAGGAGACTCGATTCAATGCCAATTAGCCTACTTAAACACGCTGCTGCGTCGCATCTGCTTTGTGATTGGTTGGCCAACAAAAACATTGTGTTTATGTTTATGTTGTAGTAGAAATAATTGCTTCATAAGTCAGAAACGCACATGTGACACCCTTCATATAGCAACATCCATACCCTACGAAAACCGCTTAGCGTTGCCAGGCCTCCTTCACTCGCTCAAGGCCACGCGCTATATGCCTACCGCTCGGCGTATCGTCGATGATACAACCGACAGAGGGCCGCCGAACGCCCGCCCGAGCGCTCGCACCGCACGTTTCCCGCGCCTACGCTTCGAAATGCCGAAACCACGTAATTATTGTGCAGTAGATGAGTGTAAAAGTCAAAAAACAAAGGAAAATTTGTCGTCTTTTCATTTCCGAGAGACGAAGAAAGGTGAGTAGTGTTTTAAATCTATCTTTATGAATTTTGTCACCATTTATTTCTTTGAACATAAGTAGGTAAATCGTAAATTAAGGAGTTTTTTTAGTCAGGTTGTTTTTATATTTGATTGACTAATAAAAAATATGGTTGATTCGCAACATTCGTTTTATTACAATAATAACATAAGTAACAGTATAACCCTAGCGCATTCTTTACGATGACGCGTTGGCACGTGACTCGCACGGCGAGCAAGGCAGTCTCGACTCTTTGTGCGCGTACTTATGGTACATTTCTTCTCGTCCTGAGCAGCAGGTATTATTATTAAGATTTTGTAGGCTATTATAGCGTAGGTATTTTCGCTTTAGTATGGGAATGATGTATCTGTTACGTAGTAACTATTTATTAATCTGTGGCGTTGCTTGTTAGTCTCCATAGGCTACGGTGGCCAAAATTGAGAAAAAACTGTCTTAAAACTGAATTTAGCAAGGAGCAGGTACCAGGGCCTCATGAGTTACGAGGAGGTGTCGTTGACCAACCCGCCGGGGGCGCCGGGCCCGGCGGCCGTGCCGCGAGGTATCGCGGGCTGCGGCAGCTCGCGTATCTTAGCTGTATACTTTTGGTTTGTTTACTTATATGATTCTACTAGTTGAAAGTATTATTTTTTTGTCTCGTAGAAAAAGTATTGTATACAATAGTGATATAATCAAGCTTTTCAATCTCGTACCTTAACTTAAGCAACTCAGCAAGCTTCGTTGCTTAAACACGGTACTCGACTGAAAAGCTCTCTATTATATCACGATTGTATAAAGATAATTTATTTGTCAAACATGAGTAAAGTAATATGGAGATGTTATTTATACTGTACAAAGTAGTCCTTCATGTTTTGCCTCTCGGCGTACAAAATATAGTTTACCTAAATACCTATCTATAATATATTTATACAACAGTAACAGTCTAACCTGTGGTCATGAATTAAAATTACATATATAACAATAATTAACTAATGTACATTGGACTTATAATACACGTGGAATTCACCCGATGGAGTCACCAGGAATCAAATTGACCACCTAGCCATTGGCACAAAATATCGCTCGTCGCTGCTCAATGTCCGTAACCGCCGCGGCGCGGATATTGACAGTGATCACCACCCTGGTGGTGGCCAAAGTGCGGCTCAAAGTAGCCGTAGCTCGACGCACCACCACATACGGAGGCAAGTCCTAGGTTGGAATCCCCAGGGAAAGAGAAAACGGTGCTGTGTAAAGCAGACCTGGCGACAGACCATTATTGCAGAGGCGTAGGCTATTGGAAAGACTTGGAGCGAACTCAAGCACGAAGATTAAGACCGATCCAGATGGCGGCGCACAGTGGGCGCCCTCTGGCCCATCTAGGGGACATAGGACATTAAGTCTAGTAAGTCAAGGAGTTAGGAGTTCCGTTCTGAGCTTTATCAACAGGGCTACTTCATCGAAGACCCTTTTTGAGTTCAAATGTTTGATTTGTTGATGAAAATATAAAACTCGCTATATTCATGCCTAAAAAAAATTATTTTCTATGGATTCCATCTCGAGCACTTTGGCATAAGAGGAAAGCTTCTACAATGGATAGGATCATTTCTAAGCGACAGAAAATTTAGAGTAGGTATCGCTGACAGTGTTTCTGACGAATTTGATGTCTGGAGCGGCGTCCCACAGGGATCGGTCATCTCAACCACAATGTTCAGCATATTTGTTACCGACTTACAAACCACCATCGAATCCAACTTCAGCTTCTTTGCAGATGACTCTAAGCTTTTTGTAAACCCCATGATAGACCATAGTAAACTACAGTCAGATTTGAACCGAATTAGGGACTGGTGCCTAGACTGGCTTATAAACCTCAACGAATCTAAATGCACAGTCCTCCACATGCACAACAAAAACCCAAAGTTGCCATACACTTTAAACAGCGTAGCGTTAGCAGGAACCATGACCCAACAAGACCTGGGAGTCATAGTGTCTAATGATCTCAAGTGGGAACCCCATATTTCACGAATAGTAAAAAAGGCTAACTCTATAATCTACATAATTAGAAAAGCTTTTCGTATCCTCACCACCGAAACAATGCTAAAGATATATAAGACCTACATAAGACCAATTCTGGAATATGGCTTTCAGATATGGAATCCATACTTCAAAAAAGATATTGACATGATCGAGCGAGTGCAGCGTAGATTCACTAAAATTCCCGCACAACTAAAGTCACTTTCATACGAAGAAAGATTAGTCAAGCTGGGCCTGACAACACTGCAAAAAAGGCGTGAACGCGGCGACTTGATCGAAACGTTCAAAATAATTAACGGATATTACGACTGTCCAGAACTAAGCGATCTGTTCGCTCGAAACTCAAACACGCGCACAAGAGGACACAACCTTAAACTAATAACAACAAAGCACAAAACAAATATCGGCAAACACTTTATTGCAAACCGAGTAGTAAAGGCTTGGAACAAATTACCCTCAGAAGTTGTGAACTCTGCAAGTGTTAATCAATTTAAAAATAGACTAGACAAACTATGCTAACTGTGCTAAGTGAACTATGATTTAGACGTACCAGCATCAGCTGCCTGTCTAAAATGAAATAATAATAATAATAATAATTACACCAAAGATTATGATAATAATGGGACTAATCTAAATAAAATCTTTCAAAACCGCTTTAGGTATTCATATACAATCGGTGGGTTTTTAATCAAGCTTTGGCAACTCTTTTTCCTGTCTCTTTCTACAATCAGGTAACCGCATAGTATGTGACGTTTCAAGCAACAGGTAAGTACATTGTCGCTTACCATAAGGACGAAAATTGCTTGTATCTTTAAACGAAAAACCTTCATAGCGTACTTATGGCAAGCGACAATGTAGTACCTTTTGCTTGAAAATTACACATACATACCTTAAATGAGATCGTAAATTATTGATTTGATACCTAGATGAGTTATTAAGTTTGATTTTCGATAAAAAATTAAAAACTCGAAACCGCGGTTTTTAACCAAAACCCACCTCGGTTTTGCATCGGTTAAAAACCGACGGTTAAACTCGATACTCGGTTTTTTCATTACTCGGTTGCATTCCCTACCGCTATAACAACAAATACTAAAACCAGAATAAAATCAATATTTAAGTGGGGCTCCCATACAACAAACGTGATTTTTTTGCCTTTTTTGAGCGTTATGGTACGGAACCCTTCGTGCGCGAGTCCGACTCGCACTTGGCCGGTTTTTTTATATTATTATAACATAGGCATAAGTTAATACAAACGATGCAATTACGGGTATAATTAAACTTGAGATCAGTTTATTCATTAGTCAACAGAGAATAATCTGTAATCTACCTGTTGATAATTCAGCACTCTGTTTCCTTCTGTTCTCGCCTCCTATGACCAAGCTTGATGTGATTGTGCTGTGATATGAGAGTAAGTCTTGCAGAACTGAATATGTCTGTGTAGCTAACTCTCTTGTGGGTGATATAATAATGCATAGGGTACCTACAATTATTTAAAAAAATATGTTTGTTAGACAAAACAAAACCATATGAGATGCAAGAAAGTTGTTTAAAAAAAAAGAATATATATTATAAAAAATATACTATACAAGGTGGAGAAAATTAATGGACCCTGAAGGGAAAGTGCCTTAAAACCTTAAGTTAGCTCATTTTACTTAAAGGAAACAAATCTTTTATTTTTAAAAAGAAACAAAACTGCATTCATAGTTTTTTTTTGTCTAAAAATATTCTTGAGTTCTAAATATTCCATTTTATGGATATTGTGTATGACAGACAAGTGTAAGACCTAATGTTTCTTGGAGAAATGTTATCATTAACATGAACTGTATCGACTAGTAGAATAAAATAGATGATGTTTATTTTTTGGAAGTTTTAGTCGGTTAGATTCCCGGGCGATTTTAAAAATCTTTCCCTTCAGGGCCCATCATTTTTCTCCACACTGTATAAAGAATACAGTAGGCGCTCGTAAATCGGGCACGTCCAGTAATCTGGCAATTTACACAGCCAAATGCCTGATTACAGAGCTTGCTTTGTTTGGTAGTGCCACGTGTTTGTTTGCGAGCTTTTATTTCCCACATAAATCCCTAATCTGTGAGGTCCAAAAATCTGGCAGGGGGAAAAAATTGGGTGCTGAATTACCGAGCGCCTACTATACTTACTTATATATATACAACTAAGTTTATTTCTTTGACAAATTATTTTTCATAGATCATTAAAAAATGGAGGAGGAGCCTTGGGGGAGGCCTATGTCCAGCAGTGGACGTCTATCGGCTGACATGATGATGATGATGATGATTTAAAAATGTAATTTTTTATTTTAAATTTGTCTCACCTGTGATTAGACTATCCATTAAGTGTTTACTTATAGATTCCACAACTGGAACCAGAAAAGCCAAAGTTTTTCCTGAACCAGTCTTTGCTGTAGCCACTACATCGCGACCATCTAGTGCTGTGGGTAGTACTTCTGCTTGTACTGCAGTCATGTGTTTAAAGCCCATATTTTTAATGGCTTTTAAAGTAGTTTTGGAGAGTTTATCCCTTAAGCTTTTAAATTTTGGACGTGTTTTTTCTTCAGACATGGTACCTTATTTTCACATGGATAATTAAAAGTTATGAAATACTTAAAGAACAACAATTCATTTCATTTGATATCTTCTTATTTTTTTGAAGTGAAAGGAATACAACAAACAAAACAAACAAGCACCACCACCAAAGAGTATATAACCACTACGTTTCACCACCACCATGTGCGTGACAGTGACACTGACAGTATTATTTTTTTTACAGTTAATACATGGTCCAAATCATAATAGACCTGTACCGCTGGCTATATTTTGACCCCTAGGTTATAAAAATATTAAAGTCAATTCTGTTTTCGCTTATGAATACTTTGTTAAGATGTTGATCTTACATTTTGTTTTGTGTCATATATATAATTTGCTTTTCTAGTAATTTGTTAATTTGTGGTAATTATTTTTTATTTTGAATTATTTTGGAGAAAAAAATATTCGAGAGAAAACATGTAACTGTGTTGCATTTAGGATAGTGTTTTTAGTGTGAAAACATACTTTGTGTCAATTACGTCCACTGCAATCTGATACTATGTCATAATATTCTAAATGACACAAAAAAAAAATTAGAGTTAAAAAAAATTACTTAGGTCGAATTTAATCGTTTAAATAGGTCCATTAAATGATTTTGTGTCTTATTAAGGCATAGCTTCATAAGATATTTGATGATTTTGTTGTAACAGGCTGTCACCGTTACAAAAGAATATTAAAGATATTAGAGTTTACATCTTATTAATTTGAAATGCGGGATAAATAAGATATATGAATTTGTGTCACTTGCATCCACTGCATAAACAAATATTACAAAAATATTATTTGCATTCAAACGAAGCTAGCGGGCGGTCTGAATGGGCAACGGAGGCCGTGCAGGGTGGGGCCGCGGCGTGACCTTGCCGTACGCAACGCATGTTTACTTCGCCTGTGCGCCAAATTAACGCAACTTATTCAACGAAGTTATACTACTACAAGCAAGTAAAGAATGCGTCGAATTATCTTTTACCTATTTAAAACTTATCGATATTGTACAATGTCACCATTATGCAAAAGAACTGTAAGTACATGTTTGATTTGCGAGCGAGCTGTCAACATTGCGCAGGGAAAGCTTAAAAATATCGCGTTTACGTGAACGCCACATACATTTGTGACAGTGATAGGGAAAAGGTACCACTAAAGTAAAATTTGGTTATTAATACCGTGACTTTCTTTCATTCTTTGATAAAATTCTACTTTGATAAAAAAATAGCTATTTATGCAACAAGTGCGGAAATCATCTTTACGCACGTGTATCATACAATGTTTTACTATGCATTGTGCTAGTAAATAAAAAACATATCATGGCAAATAAGTTTAATTATTAAAAGGAGTGTTTTAAATCGACACGAGTTGCGAATTACCTATTCGCACGTGTATCGTACGTTTTACAGTACATATGGCCCTTTAAACTTTCGACATATGCACGAAAAGTGCTGTTTTCCGCACTAGTGCGAGAAAGAAGCACCATATGTACTGTAAAAAAAAATTGAAAACAAAAGGCACTAGTGCGAAAAAGTAGTACTTTCCGCACGATATGGCTCCGTAGGAAACGCACTTTTCGAGCACATGCATTGTAAAAAAAATATAGGGCTGTATCTCCTAAACCATGCGTCGTAGCGCAAAAATAATAACATTTTCGTTCCCCTTTATGTAACCCTAAAGTAATACATGAAAAATACAACGAAAAAAAATCTTTATAGGGCTGTATCTCCTAAACCGTGCGTCGTAGCGCAAAAATAAACAAACGTTTCGGTCCCGCTTATGTAACCATTAATTTATATTTAAAAAAAAGGCAATAAAAAAAACAAAAAAACTTTATAGGGCTGTATCTGCTAAACCGTCGTAGCGCAAAAATAATCAAATTTTCGTTCCCCTTAAGAAGCCCTTAATTAAGATTTAAAAACGTAAAAAAGAAGAAGAAAAAATCTATATAGGGCTGTATGTATCTCCTAAACTGTGCGTCGTAGCGCAAAAATAATCAACTTTTCGGTCCCCTTTATGTAACCATTAATTTATACAAAAAAAAAACGCAAAAAAAAAATTAAATATATAAATATATAATTTTATCCATTCCCCTTTAAGAAGCCCCTAATTAAGATTTAAAAACGCAAAAAAAGAAATAGAGTAATATACAAAACCCACAATGACAAAAAAAAGAAAAAAAAACAAAAAAAAAACAACAAAAAAACTTTAGGAATGTATCTCCTAAACCGTGCGTCGTAGCGCAAAAATAATAAAATTTTCGTTCCCCTTTATGAAACCCCAAAGTAATATACAAAAAACACAATGACCAAATAAAGAAAAAAAAACAACAAAAAGAACTTTAGGGATGTATCTCCTAAACCGTGCGTCGTAGCGCAAAAATAATCAAATTTTCTTTCCTCTTTATTCAACCCTTAATTTATATTTAAAAAAAAACGCAAAAAAACATTACATATAAATTATTACAATGGGCAATTCCTGTTCTTTAATGAGAAGTAACAATAAATACTAGGTGTACCGTTTACCTGAGGTTGTTGATAGGTGATGAATGCGTTTGCGTTAAGTGTCATTTTGTATGGGATTTTGAGTTTCCAATTGAAATTTTCACTAGCTTTCCTGTTTTAAATTAGTACTAAATGTTGTATCAGTTTTTGTCCAAAATGGATTTAGGTAAATTTTGCGAGCTTTCACTAAACTGCTGTAACTCGGAAACTTAGAATCCACAAAGGGGACTTTACTAAATTAAGTAATATATGATCATTGTCAAGAGGGCGCTGTTCATTCTCATGTATAGGGTGACAGTTCAGTATAGTATGAAAAAATTAGTTCCAGTGAAATTCCGCAACATGGCGCGTGATCATATATTCCTAGTCAGGCTTTACTTAGATTTTTTTATTTTGATAAAAATAATGTTATCCGTTGGAGACGTCCTGAAACGAAATCGTTCAATTCATGTTATGTTGTGGGGGTTTGGCTAACGATAATCGCAAGCCATAATTTTGTAACATACTAATATACCAGGTGGGGCCTGTAACTCGATCAAAATAATTAAAACATAATATTCTACTCATCAAACGATGGCACTTTTTTTTAATAACTTTCAAATATCTAGGTATTATAAAGTCTTGTATTTAATGTACATCATCAAAATTGTAATTTATGTTGCTTGCCACGCTTAAACATAACAAAAATCACAATAAATTGGGTCTTAAAATAAACTTAAAAAGTTTACTAAAAATCGAAAAAATAATAATTTTTAAAAGTCGCTGATGTGACATTCTCAATCAAAAGGTAGGTACCACTTTGTCGTTTATCATAAAGACGAAATTTGATTATATCTTTATACAAATAACCTGTCAGAGAGTCCTCGACAAAGTGGTACCTTTTGATTAGGAACGTCACAAATGTTGGTCAGTATGAGGAGTGCAGCCTACAGTTTTTAATTATATTTACATACCTACTACGGTAAGACTGATAAGACAATGTAATTATGCCTCCGAATGAAATAAATACACTGTATCGCAAAACTAAGTGGCGAAACAGCTCATAATGCCATCTCTTTCACTCTTGGTTGGTCTTAACAAGGGTAAAGGAGATAGATAGTATTAAGATCTCAGTCGCCAGCTGATATTGCGGCAAGTATAATAAGCACCCCACCCGCGTAGGTACCCTTCCCCGCGCACGCCCTTCTTGCTCAATTGAGTTTTATTTTGCCAGATAGTAAAAAAACCGTGGATGAAAATGACCCAAATTATGAATGATGTCTCAATGTGGTATTATAATATATATTTTTTTTTTTAATCTTTATTCATTTATAGAGGGTTTTAAGTTTTAAACAAATGCCACCCTCATAGTGGCTCTCTAAAAAAAACTACAACAGACTAACTTTCACTATTTCTAAATTGAATGATGTCTTTGACCATATTATAAAGAAGCCCAGCCTCTTCTGAGGCTGGACAAGCCAGGATACTATTGACCCTGCCGAGGTCATAGCACCTGACATTAAGCAGTCGACGCTGCGCAGCACCTCGGCGACATTCCATTGTAACATGAAACACGTCTTCAACTACTCCGCATAAATTACATTTGGGCGAGTCAACTTTACGCATCATAAATGAATAGCTATTTAAAGGAATGTGGCCAGATCGCAATCTAAGAGCAACAATTAAATTCTGCCTGTTCATCCTACAGAAAGAGAACCATGGAGCACGACGGAGTGTGGGTTGGATCGTTTTATACCATATGCCCTTTGTGCGAGATCTTTCGTCAAATATAATATTGTAGACGTAAACTTAATGATATGATTTTTTTTTGTGGCAGATACAGGGTGTTAACTAGAAAATTTTTTTTTTAAATAAAAGCGGTGGATGAATTTGACACAGATTTGTTTGAATAACATATAACAATGTTCTGTAAAGTACCACACTTCACTTACCGACTCTAATATTATTTTAAGCGTTTTAGAATCAATATTAGGTATTTATTAAATGCCATTATACCCGTGGATGAAAATGACACAAAATGCGTGTGTACGTCGGAAGCCACTTTGCCTTTACAGGGAAACAAAGAATTTCGTCTCTAATATTTTTTTTACAAAATGCTGATTGAAAAAAGAAATACCTAAATTTCTACCTAAGCAAATACCTAGGATGACACAAAATATTATTTTTAGGTTTAGTATATGGTCTGGAAACTATATATAAAAAATAAGCAACATTAATATTCTTATAACCTCAGAAGTTATTGGTACAGGTCTATACGGAAAAAGCAAGCTTCTATAATATAAAAGTACAATTCGGACCTTTCCAGGATTCTGACTATGGATGGTATAGAAAGGATGCCAATCTCTTATGGCAGAATTGTTGCAAAAGTGACCGCTTTCAGCTTTAAATAATAGTTCCTAATCTCTCCGGTGGCGCTAGTTAGGCTCTGGGACATGAGTATAACATGAACCATATAAGGCAACAAATAACCCGACCAAATTACGTAGGTTGCTTTTGGTAGTATTTCGGTGTATGGTGACGCCGCCTAATTACTGTTTTTTGATGGACACTTTTCATACATAGAGATTTGGCTCCTTTATATAGTCTCCATGATTCTGACAGCCCGTGTAAATCGACCTTAAATTCTCTATGGTTAATGGTCGTATTTGGTTTGGCGACTTTGGCGTTATAATTTCGTTTCGATCAACATTATTTAAATTAAAATAACAAGTGAATTGTGATGAACTTAGTTGTTTTACCAGTCTAACTGTTATTTAAGATTGTAACTAGTAGAAATATGGATTTGTCAAGTAGTATAAGTGAACAAGTACGCAAATTATGCGTGATATTATCGTCTGATCCAGGTATGGTTCCATTTTCAAAATAATATAACTGTCAAATAATTCTACAAACTTGATATCATAATTTATACATTTTAGTCATTTTAGAATATTAATGTTTAGAGCAGTATCCTATGAATAGTATCCAGGATTACTTTAGAAGTCTAATTACCTTATTCAAAAGAGGTATGTACATAATCACTGCATTTTATTAATCATCGCCTACTGCAGTAGAAACATTAGCTTTAAAATGCAATTATTATATACTATAATAATTTGAAACAGAATATACTGACTAAAGTCTGTGGAAAATTATCAAAAAAATAATAATTACTGTTTTAAGATGCGGCTCATGAGTTAGCAGTGTCATACCTCACACCTGGTAAGAAGATTCGGTCGATACGAGATGAGAGGCAGCTGTGTTCTAAGATACACACTCATCTTTTCTCAGCATCGGCCAAAGATGCAGTAAAATTCGATGAATGTTATTCTAAATTGAAGCAATGTGTAAGTTATTATTATTTTTAAGGCTGGAAACAAGTATCCCACAATTATACCTCCCGTCCAATTAAACGGCATCGCCCTCACGAGTCACTCCCTGCAAATATCTCAGGCACATTGTTGCTGACGATCTGAAGGACGATGCCGATATGGAGAGCGAGTGAAGAGCAATTTGTGAGGGTGAATATGCTGGCCCGCAGGTTAACTAAATGTTCAACGGCAGTGAAAATCATGTTATTCAAGACATACTGCTCGTCTTTTTACACTGGCAGCCTGTGAGATCCCCAAAAGTCATACAATGCTATTAGGGTGCAGTACAACAATGCCTTTAGGATGCTGATTGGCCTGCCTAAATTCTGCAGCGCATCCACCATGTTTGCGGAGTCATGCACCGATGGATTAGCAGCAATTTTGCACAAAAAAGCAGTGTCTCTGCTGAGCAGAACAAGTGACAACCCGAACAGCATCCTAAAGATGATTGCTGATCATGTGTGTTGTCCTGTAATTAATTAAATCATTCTAAATGTGCAATCAAATACGTACTAACATTATTTTTAATAATGTACTAACAAAAATAAGATCACTGTAATCTTCATCCATTTATTATAAATTGAGATCTAAATTATTCAAGTGATAATAATAGTTCCTAGACCAAATTCGACCATGGTGACTGCTTGTACTGCAATGTTGTCTATGGCGTGCTGGCAAGTGACTGATTAACCAATCTAAAAAAGAGCTCAAACATTGTGGGCATGCAAACTATGTATACCATAGGTCATTAAGAAGTAAAAAAAATAAGCAACATTGTAATTTACGCGATATTCTTTTGACAGTTCCAACTCGCTGCAAGTTGCTGTAAGATATATGCCATTTGTGTAAACATTTAATTTTTATTATTTCATTATTTGGTCATTTTCCAGATGATGTTCAAACAGCGGGCTGCAGTACTAACTTTACTTCTGACATTGTCAGAGTCGCAGCAAGACAAACAATCCACCCATCAACTTTTTCCGATTCCAAATTTGCCTTCAATAGTGAGTGCTTTTTTGTCCAATTATGTTACAAGTTTTTTTTTTAAAGTATATTAAAATCTTGCATTTATTTATTCTTATGTTTTATAAACAGACTTGTGTTATTTAATTAAAACTTACTTACTTTACTTGTGTTATATCTAAAGTACGTTTACTACAGTTATAAAAACCATTTCTGTGTAATATCAGTAGCTGTTAAATAGACAAATCAATTTTGAATAGAGATTTATTCATAGCTTACATAGCTATGTTTGAAAATAATACAAAACCTGAATGACAGGCACTCAGCATTTTTTCTGTCCTTAGCAATCTGGTAATGGTATACCAGCTTCCAGTACTAGCAGCAAAGTAACTGTTGCATCAAGTTGGGACAACAATCTAGCAAAATTGGGATCAAATCAGAGTCTTCCATCAAACCAAAGTAACATGGTATTAGCTCTGCCAACAACAGGTATAGTACATTTTACGAGCACTACCTACATAAGTGCATTGTAATATGCCTATTTGAATAATAAACTATCTTTATCTTTACAAAGGCTGGAAGATAGGGAATTTCTGGCAGATTGTTATATAAAGGGCCTAGCAAAGCAAGGTAATTTTATAAATACAAGGCCGGTAATTCTTATTCCGGTTTAAGTATGTATACATGCACTCTTATTTAAGGCCATTTTGCTGGCCTAATCCATTCCGAAAATCCATTGCCGGCGCTCCTTGCTTGAGCGCGCTCAACACTTACGTTTCGATCGTAATCACAATATTTCCTCGCATTATTGAGAAAACTTTTTTTTTTTAAATTAATCTCAAAAATTCTCCGCCTCTTGTGCACACCGTATATCTATAACTAATTTTACTTCCAGATAGTGCATCCAATGAGCGTAGTTGCATCCGAGATGTGGTTCTAGCAGCCACTGGGATCAAATGCCGCGATGCCTGTAATAGGCCCCGACCTATGCAGATGTTGTATGCGCGCATAGCGCATCTAGGCTTCCTCCATGACAGACTCAAAGAGTTCATTGACCCCAACTCTGGCTTAATGCCTCAAGGTATTTTAACTAAAACACTTTTTTTTTTTTTTTAAACGGAAACATTTGTTTTGGCGCTACTCATCACATCACTTACTCTAGCTTTGATAGACTAGTACAATCATTTTAAAAGGTACATTAATAATTACAGTATCTCCGTATTGTTTACTGTTTATTAAGAGAGTTATAATTTCAAGGTGTATTAATGAGAAATTGGGGGATTTTCAGGTCTTATGGGTGAAGGTTTAGTGTCATCAATAAGGGATGAACTTACAGAGTACTATCGCAGTGTTGCTCTCCTTCAGTCACAGGTTAATATTAAATTATCTTATTAGTAATGTACAGTCACCTGCAATGATATGACAACATCTGACATGATCTTATTTGTGGAGCCATAAGAGCCTTCAAAGAGTAAAACATTATCGCAGGTGACTGTACAATCCCAGCGATAAGACAAGGCAACATCGGGCTGGAGCTATGACACTAGATGCCGAATGGATTTAAAGTTTATATGTATACTGTAGTTAGCTTTCACATTTTGAACGAGATTTCACAGCTTGCGTAACTGCATAGGTACTGTAAGAAGCGGAGTACGAATTTTGTATTTATAGAGGCCGAAGCCTCTAGGCCAACTGATACTGTATCATTTTATATTTGTTACATTGAATTTTATGTCCTACATTTAAATATCAAATATAACAAAAATAACCGGGACAGTAGAGGATTGTTGAGTACCTAAACACCCGCTGAGATCCAGTGGCATCCATGCGGCCCGGTCCATTGGATATTAATCGTACATGGTACAATCATACAATGTCAACGTGCCTAACATAACCTGCGGGCCTAGCCAAGATGACAATCGTTATTAATAGTAAACGCCGAAACTTTAACAATGTATGGAAATAATCACGTGAGTTTTCGTAGCATTATGTCATTCCGATACATGTTTCTATTCTAAGAACAAATTAAATTATTTTCTATGAAAATATTATATTATTTATTTCATGTTTCTATTCGTTTGGCGTTCGTTGATGTAATGATGTACTATTATGATCTTGGCTAGGTCCCCTAAACAATCTTAGTAATAATTTTCTTTACATGTTAGTCATGTGAAGGAGACGGCGAGGGAGCGACTTTGCGGAGAATTGCAGTGTGGGCCCAAGAGCCCCTACATCGACTGACGTGGCTTGCCAACATTGCCCATACTGCTTATCACAAAAAAGGTACAATAAACCAAATTTTACCTAAATCATGCCAAATAAAAACTATATACAGATGTGATGAATAACACGTTTCCATCTTATTTTCTCAAAATCGTTCGTTTGTCATGCTACTTCCGTCACATTACAAAAAGTACTTAAATTTAGACCGCGAGCCAGGAACAGATTTCCATAACCAATCACCTCCCGGGCGATAACTCGTATAGTGGTTAACGGCTATGTATGATGAACCCTCGTGGACGTCAGCTGCCGCTCTGTTGGTGGGTTAAAGAATGGCAGCCACCGAAACACGTAAAAAAAATTTAGTCATCGCGTCCCGTTTGATACTTTGTCAGATGATAGTTTAGATGCTATTGTGAATTAAAATAATCGTCAGCCGGTTGTATCGCGGTGGAAAAAACGTCAGCTGGTCGCATGAACGTGTAAAAAATAAGCACTTTACCTTTTAATGATAGTGAACAAAATTACAAAACTTTGCTTGTAGCATTCCATCACGCGTTTCAATAAACGGATTACGCTTTACGCATACTTTGCGGACATAAGTGGTAAGGCGCGTATTTTTTACATCTTCATGTGACCACCAGCTGACGGTCTTTCCACCGCGATACAACCTGCTGACGGTTTTTTAATTTAAAATAGCTTCTAAACTATCATCTCACACAATATCAATCGGGAGGTGATGACTGATTTTTTTATTTTATTTAATGTTCATAACTGGCGGTCTTTCCGCCACGGTGCAACCGGCTGACTATTTTTTTAATTCATGATAGCACCTAAACTATCATCTGACAAAGTATCAGCCGTTCTATTAGGCTTACTGAAGTGGCATGAACAATACGATGGGAACAGATTATTCAAATATTCACTACATCTGTACATACATACATTCTTATGTTGATATGTTGTAGTTGTGTTCAAAATAGCAACTCTTTATGTATCGTCAAAACGATAAAGAACTGAAATTCGAACGCATAATAAAACTAGTGGTATATCTCTAGTAGCTAGTACCTGTACACAAAAACCTTCGTAAATAGTTCACATCTACTGATTCAAAATATTAAGTGTAGCATTTCATAAGTGACACTCCAGTGAAATGTTTCATTTCTTAAATATAGAAAATATATACGACTGCTCTACATAAAACTAGTGTAGTATAATTATTATCTGCAGGTGGTGAACTGGCCTCCTGCGTGCACCGCTTCGTGAGGCACGGAGACGAAAGAGTAGTGGTCCTGGCGCTGCGACTGCTGACTGCGCTTACTTATCCGCTGCTGCTGATGCTCACCAGATGGCTCTTACATGGTAATTTTCTTTATTAAATTAGGTATAAGGCGAATTTTCTGCGTAATCAACTAATCACAATCTGTCGTAAGGTCAGATGATACAGCTTTGGGAGTGCGGCAATAAAGCATTGAGCTATAGTCGGTTCAGAAGCAGTTAGGCTATTTCTGTTCTGTTCAAAGGGCCTCAACACTTGTCAGTCTTATTTATGTAAGTGGGTTGTTATAGTGATATTATTTTTTCGTTCTAAACCGAGTGCTCCGAGGAATTGTTCGGATTAATCCCTTTCGGTGATCCATCTCCATCTTCACCACTTACATGGCTGGCAGTCCTCAACTACGTTTCTCCGGAAACTTCTGGCCTCGCACAGCTAAATTGCGACCGATGCGACCTTAAAGAATGGAGCGTACTCCCATTTTAAACGCCGGCAACGCACTTGCAACCACTCTGGTGTCAGGTGCCTATGGGTGACAGTAATTGCTTACCATCATCTAGGATATATATTATTTCTAAAGTGGTTATTGTAGTTTTAAACATAATGTTTGTTTCAGGCGAAATTGACGATCCCTTCAATGAATTCTTCATCGAGAGCAGAAGCGGAGTAGAGATAGAAAGAATGTGGCATGACAAATACAGGGTCAGGTGAGTTTCCTTCATTAAAACCGATTCTTGGTTATTGGTTCCCGAAAGTTAAGAATACTGAAGCTAAATTCTGGTTGTGAATTATATCTGCCAAAATTGACCTTCGTATACTATAGTAAATAATATAAATAAATAATATACTATAGTCTATACTAAAATTGTAGTTTCAACAATGTCCTGAACTTTGGAAGAAATAAGACACATTAAAAAACTAAATAATTATGTGTGTATAGCTTACTACATAAATAATAAATAAACACTCTTTATAAGGAAAGTATAACAAATCGCACACATTGGAAAAAGTTGGAGGAGGCCTATACCCAGAAGGGGTCCTTAAAATAAAAAAATATATATAAGTAAAATGAATTGTATACTTAAGGAATAAAAGGCTCTATTATTATTATATTATAACAAATCAACCTAGTCCCACAACAAGTTCAATAAGGCTTGTTTTGTGGGTACTAGACTACAATAAATATAATACATACGTAAATAAATATAAATAATAAATACTCATATACATAGGAAACATCCATAACTCAGGAACAAATGTTTGTGATCACAAAATAAATGCCCTTACCAGGATTCCAATCTGGATCCTCCTAGTTTGTAGATACAAACAAAAGCCTGTTACAGGGAATGGATGATGCCATCGTTCATATCCAAGGAGCAGGCGGCGCAGATCCTCGCCACGGGCAAGAGCGTGGTGTTCATGCGCGAGGCGTGCCCCAAGGGCTCCACGGACCCCAGCGACCATGCCGAGTGCTTGGAGGCCTTGTTGAAACATACCACTGGTTAGTAGATTTTGTAGTCCAGTTACCGGTGTTACCGCTGATAAGCACAGGCTCTTTCCCCTATTAAACTAGGCCTACGCCTTGTCTAAACATACTGCTGATTAGGTATTTCGTCGGGTTTTGTGGTCTAGTTACCGCTATTCCCATGATCGTGTATTTCTAGCGTTAGTCACAGCAAGAATGGCATTAGTAAGTTGGCCTAGTAGTGTACCCTGTCAAGCTGAAATAAATTAAAAAGCCAGAACAGGTGTAATACCTATACATTGGTTAGGTCAGCCATCTGAGGCATTTATTACGGAGATTATTGAAATAAATTAAAAAGCCAGAACAGGTGTAATACCTATACATTGGTTAGGTCAGCCATCTGAGGCATTTATTACGGAGATGAACAGCTCGATAAATATTAACCTTTTCGACGCCGTGTCAAAAACAAAGCTGTCACTTGGACACCACGTCACCGAAATGACAAAACTGAAATTGAACTTTATGCATATGCACGTAGGTCTATGTTGGTCTGTGACGGATTAATCCGTCTTTGGCGTTGGACCTGCAGTTCGATATCCGTCGTTGGCGTCGAAAAGGTTAACAGGCTATCATCGCATGTGACGTATGTGACGTGGGATTGAATAGGAACCAGAACGTCCAAGTCCAAGTTCGAGTATCTGACAGACAACTCAGTTTTTCCTACCATATGACCGGTATATTTCAGATCATACTAAATTCAAACCAGATTCGCTCGTCGATTACGTTTCTCACGTGCAAGCGGTGCAAGTCAACTTTGATCTGTTCCCAGAGTCTGATTCCACGGTGCCCTGGTGGGAAGCGGAAGGCTTCCGGTCGTCGGTGGCGGACGCGCACTCGGCCGTGTCGCTGCGGCTGCTGGACGCGCTCACCACGCACCACCACATCGTCGACCACCTGGTGGCGCACCGCCGCTACCTGCTGTTCTCGCAGGGCGACTTCGTGCACCATCTCATGACGCTGTTGAAGTGAGTATTGACACACGACTCCTTTGTACGTTACAAAACAGTCAGCGTAATTTGATCACATTTTATTAAATGTTTTTGTTCATGAGGGAATTAATTACTTACCTAAAATTAGGACAAATATTAAATTAGAACGTTATTTCTTGGTAACGCCAGGGACGTGAAAAGTGTCAGTCTAAAAGTTGATTTGCCCTTATAACATATATTAGGTTAGGTTTTGGATTTTTTATAAACCTCGTTGGTGGTTATCGCTAAACATATTTAAAGAATCCCACATATGTGTTAATTGTGTTGACCTGTTGACAATGGTTTTAAACTGTATTGATTTAACAATACTGGGTGATTTTGGGGTTGTAATCCCAAATGTCAAAAATGTATTAAAATGGCCATACTTAATAAGGTTTCCCATGGGAGTCATGGGACCGATATGAAAATCGTGAAAAAAAAAATCCCCTGGGCCCAATTTACATCTAGTTCGGGCCCTCAATGTTTTCGCAATTTTGTGGTTAGTCCCATGGGAAAGTCTGTTCATTATGACCATCTCAATACATTTTTAGCATTTAGGATGACAACCCCAAATTCACCCAGTATTTTTAAATCAATACAGTTTAAACGGTTTGTATTACCTTCGGTATTAAAACCATTGTCAACAGGTCAACTCAATTAACACATTCGTAAACCTTATTACATAAAATATAATAAAAATAAAATAACGACTACCAATCTGGCTGATATTATGCGTAAACTATTTTTGGTAAATGAAGATATGTTGTGATTCAGGGACGAGTTGAACAAGCCTGCTACATCTCTGTTCGTCCATAATCTCACTTGCACGCTGGAAGCCGCCGTGCGCGCCACTTCTGCGCAGTACGAACCCCCGCATGTATTAGAAAGTTTACAGGTCAACTTGTATCACAATGGTAATTATAATTATTATCTATTTTTCTGACCGTTAATAGTGATATTTTACAATTTACATAATACATGGAAATTAAGCAAATCTCGAATGTGATTTTTCGCTCATATTGATGTTTTTTTTTTTAGAAGTCATACTGGCTCTATTTTCTGTGTAATACAATTTTAAGCAAAGCAAAAAATAATTACCAGACAATATAATGATGTTACTTTAATGTTCAAGCCAAGTTTCATGTCATTTCAGCATATAGTTTTAAAATGAGAGCGTAACCTCGAATGTATGGCGACGGCTATGTTCGTGACTCTTAAGAAGGAATACGCTTGCTAAAGGGATTTATTATGACAAACGCTTACTCTGACTAGTTACAATGAAAACACAGTAAGGATAATATCACCAGGCGACGGCCGCGACGAATGCGGCTGGGACGTGTTCGCGCTGCAGTACCACGTGTCGGGTCCGCTCGGCACGCTGTTCCCGCCGTCGTGCGCGGCGCGGTACCGTGCGCTGTTCAGCCAGCTGTGGCGCGTCAAGCGCATAGAGCAGAGCCTCTACGACGCGTGGCTCGATCACGCCATACTGCAGAAGAAATTGAAGCATATGCCTGGTGAGTGTTTCCTACTGATATCAGTTCAGAGGACTTACTGTAGAGATCCACGTGTCGGGGCCGCTCGGTACGCTGTTCCCGCCGTCGTGTGCGGCGCGGTACTGCCCCTGACATATATGTATAGACAAGCTGTCGAGAACAAATTGTGTCCGCGAGGTGTCTGCCATTTTTTGCGTTTGACGTCTGTCACTAAGCTAAAGAATTAGCGCATCTAGCCAGTGCGTAGTGAGGTGCGGAAACATTTTCTTCGAGAGGCCGCCTCTAGTGTATACATATTACCTCAATGGCTGTGGCGCGTCAAGCGGATATTGCACAGTCTGTACTACGCGAGGCATTACCATGATGATGATGATACATTCCTGTTATTTAATGAATGAATCTCTAATAGCTACTAATAGCTTGTGCAATAAAGACGAACGTTTCACACTGTCGCCGGATGTTAATAAAACATTCGACATTAAACCAGATATGGTTAGAGCTGTGCTATAAAAGGTAACTCTGTTCTCAGAGCTGTGGGGTCTGATGCGGCGCGTGTCGTGCCTGCGCGCCGAGGCGCTGCGGCTGTGCGGCGCCTTGCAGGAGGCCAGCGGCGTGGCCGTGGAGCCGGCGTGGGAGGCGCTGCTGAGCGCCGCCGCCGACCGCCAGCCGCTCGACGCGCTGCTCGCGCTGCACCGCGCCGCGCTAGAGCGCCACGCCGTGCACGCCATGATACACCACACCACGCAGGTACACCGTGAAGCCGGCGTGGGAGGCGCTGCTGAGCGCCGCCGCCGACCGCCAGCCGCTCGACGCGCTGCTCGCGCTGCACCGCGCCGCGCTAGAGCGCCACGCCGTGCACGCCATGATACACCACACCACGCAGGTACACCGTGGAGCCGGCGTGGGAGGCGCTGCTGAGCGCCGCCGCCGACCGCCAGCCGCTCGACGCGCTGCTCGCGCTGCACCGCGCCGCGCTAGAGCGCCACGCCGTGCACGCCATGATACACCACACCACGCAGGTACACCGTGGAGCCGGCGTGGGAGGCGCTGCTGAGCGCCGCCGCCGACCGCCAGCCGCTCGACGCGCTGCTCGCGCTGCACCGCGCCGCGCTAGAGCGCCACGCCGTGCACGCCATGATACACCACACCACGCAGGTACACCGTGGAGCCGGCGTGGGAGGCGCTGCTGAGCGCCGCCGCCGACCGCCAGCCGCTCGACGCGCTGCTCGCGCTGCACCGCGCCGCGCTAGAGCGCCACGCCGTGCACGCCATGATACACCACACCACGCAGGTACACCGTGGAGCCGGCGTGGGAGGCGCTGCTGAGCGCCGCCGCCGACCGCCAGCCGCTCGACGCGCTGCTCGCGCTGCACCGCGCCGCGCTAGAGCGCCACGCCGTGCACGCCATGATACACCACACCACGCAGGTACACCGTGGAGCCGGCGTGGGAGGCGCTGCTGAGCGCCGCCGCCGACCGCCAGCCGCTCGACGCGCTGCTCGCGCTGCACCGCGCCGCGCTAGAGCGCCACGCCGTGCACGCCATGATACACCACACCACGCAGGTACACCGTGGAGCCGGCGTGGGAGGCGCTGCTGAGCGCCGCCGCCGACCGCCAGCCGCTCGACGCGCTGCTCGCGCTGCACCGCGCCGCGCTAGAGCGCCACGCCGTGCACGCCATGATACACCACACCACGCAGGTACACCGTGGAGCCGGCGTGGGAGGCGCTGCTGAGCGCTGGTACAAATGGCTGCAAAATTGGACACTATGAATTAATTAATTCATAATTTGTCCATGCATTTTTGCAGTTCGCTGTACTCACCGCAGCCCTGATGGACTGCCGGCCGCTCGACGCACTGTCGGTACAATGAACATACCGCAGACAAGATTAATAAATTAATCATCATTTTGAACTGTTTAATTCACGTCGTTGATCGGAATGTTAAAATTGTTATGTTGTTTACAGGAGCTGCAGTCGTACCTAGGAAACGTGCTAACAGAAACTCTAGCGTTACGGAGGTTCGAAGCGAAACTAAATGCTGGAATTAATGCGGAACTGGACCGGAGGGACCGAATAGAGCAAGTGAAAGCCGAAAGGGTGGTCAGAGGTTAGATCATACTATCCTATCATAGGATTAACATGCTTAATGAATATTCTCGAGTGTCCTATTAAATCTATTCTTGACAGGAGATAGAAAACCGCTAGCCGTGAACCAAATGTAATTGTGCTGTAATAATGATATCAGTAGAAATATGATGTTTAAATTATTGTTTTAGGTGAATTCGCTATCACGGCTGCAGAAGAAGCCAAGGACAAAGAAGAAAGGAAGGTCTTCCACCAGTTTTTGACAAATCGAAAAGCTGATCTGAATGTCTGGGCTCGCACATATAGGTACAGATGACTTACAATATTAGTATACTAGTACATATAAAACCATTCCGTATACCTATTCGTTTAAGAAAATGATGCAGACCATAGAAGTCAAATTTACTACAACACCATATATGAGCGATAGGCTAGTGATCCACTCTTGCATATTCGAACGATAAAGAGGCAGATAGCGAAATTTCGGATTCGCGTTTCTCGGTAGGTCCTTTGTAAACAAACCGCCTTGATGCATTAATGTCATATTTTATTATCTCTGGAAACTTGTCAAAAACTGTTATAGGCACAGTATGTTATTCTATGGTTTACTAAAGGGGCTAGTGCTGCACTCTGGTGGCAGAACATTGCAGTAATACCCCCTATTATGTAGGTACCTCACTTACCTTATTGGTAGATGAAAATCTGAGAATTGCAAAAATGTCCAAATACTAAATAATACATAGTCTCTCTCTCCTATATATTGTACTCTATATTTCTTATCAAATATCTCCTGTCTCTTTGAGGTCGTTATTGGCCATCAACATCTCAAATTTTAATAGTGCCTCTCTTTGTATTCCTTGCATGCTTTTATTCTATACCACTGATGACTGACTGTTCAGTGGCTCTTTTCTCCACCTCAATCCAAAGTGGCTTCAAACCTAGCATGACGTAGCATCAAAGAGGATATAATATGATAGAGCCATACTGTCATAGTAAATAGCCACAGTACATTCACTGCCATCTATCGACACACGATTAAAACTAAAAATGAAGATGTATAAAATACGATAAAATGTATTTATATATGGATAAATGTTTTTTTTTATTTGCATATTTGCATTAATTATTTTTATATGATTTTGACCCATGTTCTTTCACTGATATGCGTTAAAATTGTTAAATAACAAACGAAACCGTCAACGCCATCTATTCAAGAGTAAGCCAAAGGTAGTGGTGCCATCTGATCGAGAATCTAATTTTCTTGATTTTCGAGGCACGTTTTTCCTTAGACTGTATCCATCTATTACGGAGTTATATCTTTCTTTGCTAGCAGTAATCGTGATCTAATACGGCGGAATTACGGAGTAAAAAAAATTAAATTAAACATCATAAAAAACAATATACCTATACTTACCTTCTAAACTGTTCACGGTCCAGTAACGAAAATTTGTATAAAAATTAAGCATATCATTTACAATACTTGTGTATATTAACAGAAATAAAATAGGCTGCTTATAGTTTTATGACAATTAATCATTTTTTCAATTTTCTTCACCTACACCCGGGTCAACTTTGACATTTGCTAATATAAAAACTAGAAAATTTTGGCAAGCCGGAATTCTTGCGAGTTACTTAAAACGATTAGAAATATGCATTTTCACCTCAGCAGCTCGAACAAGCCTACTTTCGTCACTCCCTGGAGTGAGGAAAGTGCGACTTTCCTCACTCCAGGGAGTGAAACAATGTAGCTTTTTAATTTAGTGAAGGCCATGACCTTCATACTTTTATTACATTTTTTTTACGGTATGGTATGGTACGGTACGGTACGGTTCGGTACGGTACGGTACGGTTCGGTACGGTACGGTCCGGTCCGATACGGTACGGTACGGTCCGGTCCGGTCCGGTCCGGTCCGGTCTCGTATCGTATTGTATCGTACATATTATAATAAAAAAAAATTCTGTTTATTCTGTATAATTCGAAATACATTTTAAACCTTTAATATGTTCTCACTATTGAGGTGAAAAATTATGTGTGCAACACGAGAGCAAAGTTATTTTACATCTCGTGTTTTTGAGTCTAAACACTCGCAAGAAAAACCAACTTTCCTCTCTTGTTGCACAAATAACTATTTTCAAACAAAAACGGATTGGGACAAAACGAGGGTTTTTAACACACTGTGAGCCCATAATTTGATTCAGGGTGCACGTGACATCGTTGATCCTCAAGCTGGCGCTCCACGGCGAGGTGTCGCTACAAACCCTCGCCTTCCGGCTCGACTACAGCGACTTCTACAAGCGCGGCGACGCCAAGCTGCACCACCCGCTCACCTACCAGCACAAGCGGCTTAGCGAGATCGGGATCAGCTTGGCTAAGGTACGCAATGAACCAATGAAGTAGTCTTCAAGTGCCCCCCGCAGACGTTCACCAGGCACCCAGCCGCAAAATTGCATGGCCACTTGATTAATGAATTCATTCATAATGTGTCCATGCAATTTTGCTGCTCGTTGTTCAAGCAGCTTAGCGTGATCGAGATCAGCTCGGCTAAGGTATAGCCATAATAAGACAAGTAGTATCTTCTATCCATCCAAACTTTCTAAGAAATGCTGACCTAACAACACAAGTGGCGCAGCGAGATCGAGTTTGGTATTTTTGAACCTATACCACAGAATAAATAATAGTACTACGTACAACTCACTGTATAACAAAACCCCTGTTTAGGTATAGCAAACGGGCTTAAACGTTGACTATTGGACATATTATATACTTGTGTGTAGTCAGAATTTTTGTCATTGTTCCTGCAACTAGCTGTGATACACCGAGCGTGCGTAGGCCGAGCACATGATTGACGCGACAGTATCTCGCCGCGTCCCCTACTACCCGTCTTTTACTAACTGTATGAATGAAAGGGGGACGGGTAGTCTATGCCGCGGCGAGATACTCTCGCGCCAATCATGTGCTAGCCCGGCAGATCTGGTGACGGCCGCGCGACGCGGAGTGATACACGCCTGCCTATACATTATTAGAATAATGTACATTTTAACTAATTGACCACCAATAAAATCCATAAAAACGTCTCATATGTTTTGTTTTCAGAGTAAAGTGATAGATCGGTCCAAGAAGAAGTGACGTTTCGTAATGACGAAACTGAAGACGGCGCCTCTGAGGTGCTTGCCGTGCCCGGAGCTCGGTTGTCTTCGGGTCAGCTGACCAGGACCTTACAACCAAAACCAATATAACGGACTGTAGTGTGCCTCACCGGTCAAGCGTGAGTTGGTCTTACGGAAAAAATCGAGACTATTCTGTAGTTAGTCGATTATGTGTCGTTCGAGTGACCCAGACTTGGCTGATTACTTTCCAAATTTTTATTTTATTTTGTTCCTTAATATTAAAGAGAATTGATTGTAATAGAGAGGTAAAGTCTAAGAAAAAAAGTGCCCCATAGTTTGACATCCAAAACAGATGGCGCTGCGCTGCGCCATATGTTTTGCGGTCACTGAATTGTCAAACGTCAACTTTGTACAATCAGAGTTACCGCAACATGTAAGGAGCTATACAGCGCCATCTCGTTTACCTGTTAAATTTGAAGCACAAAATTGTCTTAGATTTTATGCATCTTACTCAATCAATGTATCTTTGTTAATATTAATTCTCACTAAAAATAAACGTACCTAAGTTTACTGGATCTAATCTGGAAATCCATTTTTATCAAATAGGTGGTGCATGTCAATGCGATTGCCATAGACATGGTGATTTGGTAAATCGCCCGGCTCACGACATAGCAGCGGGTTGTGATAGCCTAACTATAAAAACTTAAGTTAATGACGCACCGACTGCAATTGAGTCTTAGCCTCCGACAGGGAGGCCATAACACTCTTTAACTTATTAGTATTTGTCATTAATTGTTTTAATTCCGATACCAGTACTTGTAGTATAACTTGCCAAGACTTTATTTAGGTTATTGTAAACTGGTCTTAACTTATGTCACAAAAAGATATTAGTAAGAAAAACCACAATAATGTATTGTATAATAATTGTAACATGTTTCATGACTATGTAATATAGGCAACCTTTTTTTAATGTTGAATCATTCCTTTAGTCTTCCTATAATGGATGTGTAAAGGGTAGTTGGTCATATGTTGATATTGTGTCCTTACGGTTCAAATTTATGTCCGCTAGTCATGTCAATGCTAGCGTGAATGTGAGAACTTATTTGATATTGAATTGTATTGAGAAGGAAGAGAGCTCTATGTGTAACGATCCGACCACAAATATGTTGTTCCAATATGTTGCATGTTTGTTTTTTTTTTTTACTTTTAGGAGCCGTATTGTGGCTCTTAACAAATTTGTGGTCTGATTGCTACGGCCACAAAAAGTTATCGAACCCAAAATTATTTTCTAACTCCTTGTGTATTCAGAATATTATTATGTTACGTTAACCCACCCACCTTAAACTTGCCATAGACTAAAATAATCTCAAACAGCTATGCATGAATATGAATCTCTATAAGTGCCATTATTATTGCATTTAATTTAATTGAAATATCACGCCCTTAATATACATGACAAATCGTTGAACACTACTACTTGTTTTATTGAAAGCTCTCTAGAATAGACTCCAACCAGCACTAAGTGCTACTTCAAGTTTTGCGCTCCTCTGGGATATGTATGTAGGTATGTCACTGCCAAGTTAGTGCAAATTTAGCTTGGTTAAGCCGCGTTCCCACTATCCTCCATTTAAATATACAGGCCACGACGCACAACTATCTGTCGTTACGACGTAGTGTGGGTACGCGGCCTAAGGCAGAGGGAATATATTTCCCACTATGATTTTGCACTTTATTGCAGAGTGACAGCCTTCAATTTTGCATAATTTTTGACATCATTATGCTCGTTAAAGGGTTAAGGGTGTGTCCTATATTATATATAATACTACTCTTGTTGTTGTTGTTGTTCGCTTATATTTCCCCACCATACCCAATATTACCCAATAGAGGGAATCATTTGTTTACTCGTCAGCTGAGTCAGCTCGTCACTAGAACCAACTATTATAAAACATATTGTTTATGGGTCATAGAGTTAAATTTTCCGTGCCCTTCGATGCTTATTCAAGTTTCAAAGCCTTTCGTTTTTAGGGTTCCGTACCCAAAGGTTAAAAACGGGACCCTATTACTAAGACTCCGCTGTCCGTCCGTCTGTCTGACACCAGGCTGTATCTCATGAACCGTGATAGCTAGACAGTTGAAATTTTCACAGATGATGTATTTCTGTTGCCGCTATAACAACAAATACTAAAAACAGAATAATATAAATATTTAAATGGGGCTCCCATACAACAACGTGATTTTTTTGCTGTTTTTTCCGTAATGGTACGGAACCCTTCGTGCGCGAGTCCGACTCGCACTTGGCCGGTTTTTAGATACTATTATTTCTTGAACAGTTGAAATTGCTTTGAAAAACAACAAGAACCTCATTGATGATTTTTAAATATTTAAACAACAATTTTATTCACTCTATAGTTTTTACTTTTTAATTACTTAAACGTATATGTATAGTCAATGTGCTACACATGATTTTCAAAGTAGTCCTTGCCTCTTCAAGTCTTCGTAGGTTTTACGGTTGACAACATTTCCAAGGGAATCTTCAAATTCTTCGTCATTTTCCGCTACAAACCTCTCGTTTTCTTTTTGGTGCTTGATTTTCTCCCACACTAAAACGAACAAAAAACTTATTATAGTAAAAACCCAAAATAAACTTACGTCGCTGTGAAAGTGGCATAGCAAGGGATCTCGATTAGAGATGCCACGAATAGTGGTTTTGGCCGAATACCGAATATTCGATATACATGCCTACATTTTGAGTCACATTTTTTATGAAAACTGTTCGCCAACAAAGCACAACTTTTGCTAAGATTAAATTAATTGCCGAATACCGAATAGTTGCCGAATATTCGTGGCATCTCTGATCTTGATCTCGAAATGTACTATTTTAAATCCGGGATTATTGGTACTAGTACTACTAGTATAAAATAGTTGTCAGGTGATCTTAGATTATTGTAATTTTTTTGCAGAAGACTAAAAATATGTCAAACATGGAAAGTGTACAAAGTTTAAATATCTCCAATGCTGCATTTTTTTTGCAGCTTTGTTTACATTAATTTTGGAAGAATCAGTATCAGATCAGTATAAAAACAAAAATATATTTCGGACGATATAATCCATGTTTTGTTGTGTAGTGTGCGGAGGGTGTGCAGTGCAGCCTTGCTGCTAGTACAGTCAGGAACAAATAGAGTGACGGCCAAAATATCGGACCCTATCATTATTTCCCCCATTATTTATCGATATATTTAGCCGTCAGTATCTATTTAAAGCTGACTGTAGATAAATAATTAGTACTTACGTGCAAGAGCATCCTCGATCTGCGTGACGTTGGCGAAGTGCGCGGTGTTGGGGATGCCGAGGCAGCGCATGCCGTGCGCGTGGCGCCACTCGGCGAAGTGCCGCTGGAACGCCTTCGGGCCCTTATATGTGAAGTTGCCGCATATCTCGCAGGTGTAGCTGATGTTCAGCCCGTGAAGCTTATACAGCCAGTATGGAATTGGCTGTAATATACAGAGGTAAAATTGAAATTAGAATAATTAAGTGACATTAGGAATAAAATTTAAGAAAAAAAAAACAGGACAAGTGCGAGTCGGACTCGCCCACCGAGGGTTCCGTATAAATTTAATTTTTAGTATTTGTTGTTATAGCGGCAACAGAAATCCATCACGGTTCATAAGATACAGCCTGGTGACAGACAGACAGTGGAGTCTTAGTATAGGGTCCCGTTTTTACCCTTTGGGTACGGAATCCTAAAAAGCACAGGAACCTTCTGTTTATTGTCGCGAATAATCAATATCAAGTGTGTTTCTATTTAGACCACAAGATGGCCGTCCATTCAACGCGCAACGGAGCGTATAAATAAATAAATAAAATAAAAAAGTATTTTTACGGAGCGTGTATGAAGTATAAATTCGTTATAACCTAAGCCCCAAGGCCCTTCCTAGTATAGTACCTCTTCGGTTTGATGAAATTTAAATCCTATTCAATGGGTTTGGCAACTGTCAAAGGTTTGCAGAGATGGCGCCATCATAACTTGCCCCTTTTTCTATGAGATTTGGCTTAAATATATATAGCATCCAGGCGAGGGCCTGACACTCTTTGATAGAGAAAGATAGTCTTATTGCGATTCCTATAAGAGGAAAGAGAAAATAGTGCCATGCTTTGTCCTTATCACCGACCGGGTTTTTTTTCATGGTCGGGTTATGGTATATTTATTGATTATTTATGGCAGCATAGGTATTAGGAGGCGATGGCGAAATACCGAAATTTATAAGAGTGAAAGAGAAAAAGGATTATGCTGCCATACATTAACCTGTCAATACATGAATATGTATTTCTCTTACCCCTGGTCGCTCGGTTTCATGTCTATAACTACTATACTATGTCTATGCATCCAGGGCATTAAAAAAACAAAAATTTGACACAATTCTAGGGATTGGCAGGGCAAGCTATGCTGGCGCCCTCTGCTAATTATTTCGACCTGCCAACCCCATTGGAACAGTCGCTTTTGCTTTGTTTCGTTCAATTTTCCAACAACGCAAAATCAACTATTTCCTACACTATAGGTTCAAATTTCAGTGGCAAATTTTGGATTTTTCATTTGTATGGCTGGGCCTTAGGAAGATAGGCTACATGGTAGACCCTCTATAATAACGTATTTACTAATTCTAATACGAGACTGTAACCAATCAATCAATAAACGCAACGGCCGTCTAGTCTTTTATAGACCACGCAAACAATGTCAAGTCCGGAGACCGTGGTTTTTATGGCGTTGCAAGCCAATAATAGAGACTGTTATAGACGAAATAGTACATTATTGTCGAGGCTCGGAAGTAGGTATTTGCTGGCTAAGAACTAATTTTAAACGGACGATCTAAGCAGTCATACCTAGTCGGCTCATAAGTTCTGTCACTGGCCTTTAAAATTTAAATTTGGAACTCCTAAAACAAAAACCGTTCTGCATTTGAATTTCGAATCTTTATTAAATATTTGAGTAGTATAATTTTGCAATTTTCTGTTTTCTTCAACATGGAGTGGACGCTTAAAGATAGCCGTACCGCAATAATTGCACTATATCGTTGTGGTCACTCGCCGACTAAAATTTTTAAGCTACTTGAAAATTTAAAATTCTCTAAGATTTGTGTATCGTACCATAGAAAGATACAGTGAGGTCTCTAGTTTAAATGACAAGAAAAGAAGCGGTCGTCCGCGTACAGCTAGGACTCCAGCGGTTGTACAAGCAATTAGGGCACGCATTGCCAGAAATCCCGCTAGGAAACAAAAAGTTATGGCCCTCCAGATGGGTTTGAGCAAAAACACGGTGAAAAGAGTGCTTAAGGTGGTTCGACTAGGTTACCCAAAGCTTAAACCCCGCTAGATGGCGTCACTTTCGCAAATTTTCAGGTTTTATTTTTTTGTGGAATAGTGTTGGTATCTGTCATGAATCTAGTATAACTGGATCGGTCATGAGGAGTGGGGGAAAATGACCGAACGGGATAGTCTTATGTATCTTTCAGTAGGAGTAGCAGAGAAAGCGCTGTTATTGTTTGTCCTTGTCATAGTTTCACTTTTCCACCGCTGCCACAACCGAGGTTGTGGCAAACAAATAAGTACGTGACATGTCATGTTTGTTCGTTGCTTGTTTAATTATCGTTGTTTTGTATGAAATTGTGCTTTCTTTTATGAAATATAGTGATGGTTAGCGTTTTGAATGCTTGAACTTTGATAAAATACTGGTGAATTGTTCTGTAATCGGCTGTAATAGCCGCTCTGAGCAAAAATATGAGATCATAATCTTTCACACGTAAGTACGGTATTTTACACCTTCCTCTTAACGCAATATGTGAGAATAACATCGTAAAATTACGTTACACTCAAAGCAATGTAGAATCAAACGATTTCAATAAAAATATCACAATTATTTACGCAAATTAACAAAACATTATTTGTAAAATTATCCGCCCAAATTACGTAGGTAGGTAGGAATCTGAGTTTAGCCATTTTTAAACTTCTTCTTAATTTAGCTGCATAACAATCATGTTAGGGATACCAGATGAAAATATCATAATTTTATGGGTAATTTTGACCTCGAAGTTTTTTCGTACTTCTAATTCCAAAAATAAATAAACAAATGTTGTGAAGATTAAATGTGGTGTACATTAATTGGTGTGGTTGCGATTTGTGATTTCTGTAAATTAGAACCCATAATACATTTTATTTTACGTTTTATTTACTAAACATGTTTAGTTTTGTACCACCTGCGCGAATTATAGGAGGTATTTCATTGTTTATACGCCTAAAAAGGACGACCCATTGACATTTTATTTAACAATTTTTTAATACCGTCAAACAAGCTAACTTTGCCTCCAGGGTAATCGCCCCAACGTGATATCAAATATTGGGGTAATTTTTACCAATATGGTATCCCCACGTTTGTGACGTCATCTATGTCTATCCCTTACGGGCGCACGCGTATAGCTGGTCTATGTAATGCTAGGTCTATGGTATCTGTATACTTACAAGTATGTTTAGCGCACTTTTTACATAAATATTGAACTATTATAATAAACATTGAATACTTCATTAGTGCAAAAAACACTTTTAAAGTCGACAGAGTGTTTCTGTCATGCTATTTCCTACTATTACTCACACATGCAAACAGTGTTTCCGTAATGCTTGTAGTAGACAATTTCATGCAGTGTAAGTATGCTGCAATGGCGTTGCGGTATGTTCGTGGAAATACGTGCAAGAGGATTCGGGTTCGAGACTGGTACGTCAGGGGTACTTTTTTTTGTCCTTTTTGTGTTATCTTATGTTTCTTATACCTTTTATTCTTCGAATTCTTGTCCGATTCCGATATAACCGAAATATATTTCAGTGATATCGGAAACGGCTCTAACGATTTCGATGAAATTTGCTGTAAGGGGTTCGATCTAGCTAGGTCTTATCTCTGGGAAAACGAGCATTTTTGAGTTTTTACTTATGTTTTCTTATTCTCCCAGATATTCAGTATTATTAATAAATTAGTTTATAACGTTTTATAAAAATATGTGACGTTTTGAACAAAAAGGTACCACATTGTCGGTTGTCGATTAGGTTGATTTCATTTTGAAGCTTTATGGAAATATGACAACAATAAGTAGGTACCCGTTTGGTGGAAAACGCCCACATATATTGAAAACCTGACTTTCACAAATCTCACCTTTTTGGGTTCTTCCAACTCAGAAAGGATGGAGAATACTGACGATTCTTAGTAGCACTAGCCCAAGGAAGTCCAGGTTTGTAAGTGTCAGGTATCAGTTTTTTTTTAAAGCGCTAAATATAGTTCTACAAGTAAAGCAATCCCTTACTGCCCAGCCTCTATAGTATTTTTCAAACTGGAAGGGTACGATGATAGATTTCATCTCCATACAATTTATAACCTAATAATGCCAAATGTTAGTATGTATGTAGTTATTTACGATACAAGAGCGGAAAAGAGAAAATTCGAAACGAGTGGCGACAGATTAAAACACGACCGCAGAGAGTGTTTTAAATCAACACCAGTTGCGAATTACCTATTCGCACGTGTATCGTACGTTTTACAGTACATATGGCCCTATAAACTTTCGACATATGCATGAAAAGTGCTCTTTACGCACTAGGGCGAAAAAGTTGCACCATATGTACTGTAAAATACTTTTTAGTACATATGGTGCTACATATACGTTACCGCCCTAGTGCGGTAATTAGTTACGTGCATATGTCGAAAATGTAAAGGGCCATAATTATGTACTGTAAAACGTTGTACAGTACACGTGCGAAAAGGTAATTCGCAACTCGTGTCGATTAAAACACTTCCTTCGGTCGTGTTTCAATTTATCGCCACTCGTTGCCAATTTCCTACTTTTCGCACTTGTATCGTAATGTACTAATAATAAAGTAGTAATTGTAAAATAAAATTAAAACTTTTTATATATATTTTTTTTTTGATTCAAGTAGGTACAGTGAGTAACAACATTGCATGGCCTTCTAATTATAACTATTATAGAAAACGGGATATTTATCATGTTTATTTATATTATTTATTTCTCGATATTTTGGCCGGTCTTGCAAGACCAGTCGTTGTGGAGATCCCTGGGGAGGCCTATGTCCAGCAGTGGATGTCTTGTTGGTGTAGATGGATTCACACAACAAATGAAATAACATTTTTTCATATTTGTTATCCGTAGTTGTCCCTGTACCTGAAAGAAAAATAATATCATGATAGCACAAAATCTCTAATGTTATAGGAAGAAAGATGATGCAACAATATGGATTCTAATAAAGTTATCATTTACTTACCTAGTAATAATTGTGTTTTTCATTCATAGACAAAATTCCATAATTTTCATCCCCAGGAAATGTTTTATTTTACTTTATTGCAGTGAGGATGTCCTGATTTTTTCTGGCTAATGAAGGAAAACATTATATTTCCAAGAATGCCTCTTCATTTTGCACAATACCTAAAAAAACCTAGAGTTAGTGACACATTGACTATTCGGCAACCAAAACAGTAATAATTACATTATATAGGTATTGTTCACTGCTTATATCTACCATTACGGAAGAAGTGAGAATTATTTTCTAAAAAGATCGGCACGAGAAAATTACAATGTACAATGAAGGAATGAAACTGTACCCACCTTACGAAACTTCACCATCATGAATTCCGCTTCAATTGAGTGAATTTTTCTGGATTTTCGCGGACTAGAACACCGATGATTTTTGTAACTTGATTTAGACGTTGCTATCATTTTCAATTTATACAAACAAATTGATGTCACAATAAACATGACCCTATGTGTCAGTGTCAACACTGTCAAATAATAATGCACTAAACATGACGGCACTGCAAATCCTGCCAGGTCGGCCAGGCAACGTCGCCAACGTCATAGAGTGGCAACGCCGCACGCAACGTATTTGTACACGACATTTGTGACACACACATACGTAAAATTGATGAAAAAATTACGTTGATTTATGTATGATTTCTGTATGAAACAAAGTTTTTCTATTAATTTAGCGCAAACGAATATTCGAAAGTAGATAAATGAGCAAATATTTGTGTAGTAATAGTGTGTAGTGCATTAATTAAAGCAGATTGAATTTTGTATGAAAATCGAACCACCTTAATCAAGACCTGAGACTTCGTGCTTATAAACGAAAAACTGGCCATCTTCTCAATGGTCGGCTTAAAGCTTTAAGGCTTAAAAGATCTAAAGCTTTATTGAAGAAGTACGCTAAAAATAAGCACCGTTGTATACTGTTTTCGGACGAGAAAATTTTGGACATAGAAGAAAACTGTAATAAACAAAATGATAGAGTGTACGCTCGCAATAGTAAAGAAGCGTCTAATAGCATTCCCCGTATTCAAAGAGGTCATCACCCTTCATCTGTGATGGTTTGGCTGGGAGTTTCTTATGCGGGCGTCACTAGTATGCATTTTTGTGAGAAAGGAGTAAAAACTAGTGCCAAAGTGTACCAAGACACGGTGTTGACTAATATTGTGAAACCACTATCCCATACGATGTTTCTAAACCAGCATTGGGTTTTCCAGCAGGACTCTGCTCCAGCCCATAAGGCAAAGTCTACACAAGCCTGGCTCGCCTCCAATAAAATCGACTTTATACGGCATGAAGATTGGCCCTCCTCTAGCCCAGATCTTAATCCTTTAGACTATAAAATATGGCAGTATTTAGAGGAAAAGGTGTGCTCAAAACCTCATGCAAATCTAGACTCGCTGAAAAAATCTCTTGCTACGGCAGTGGCCAATATCGACATGAAAGTGGTGCGTGAATCCATTGACGACTGGCCACGAAGACTTCAAGCCTGTGTAGATAATTATGGCGGTCATTTTGAATAAATTTTATACATTTAGATTCTCTAGTTTATAAGCTTTCAAACGCTGTACAAATTATACGGAATAAACTTAAACTTTTGATTTTATTTGATACTATGTATATGACAGAACTTATGAGCCGACTAGGTATATTATAGTGTTTTTTTTTTAAATGGTACAAGAAAATAACTGGTAGTCGAATAGCAATTTTATTAAAAATAAACACTACAGAAATTTATATATGCCGTTGTTTATTTTATTTTTTTATTAAAAATAAAGAAGAATAAAGAATAAAGATCATTTATTTTCAGCTAAAGGTTACAGACATTCCAGGGGTCTCCGCACTAGGCAGTGCCTGTATCGCGGTAATTATGACCGCCATAATTATCTACACAGGCTTGAAGTCTTCGTGGCCAGTCGTCAATGGATTCACGCACCACTTTCATGTCGATATTGGCCACTGCCGTAGCAAGAGATTTTATGTAAATAGTAGTGTATTTTTTTGCCGAAAATACGCCAACCTATTTGAGACGGCTGAATAGTCGCGGTACCATCATTATAATAATAAGTACTGATCATCTGTTTGGCTTTTTAATGGACCTATGCCTTCATTTAATATGCCCATTTTAACTTTTTTTAAACTTTGGAACTCGACAAATAATAGAATTTGTTTGCAACATTGCTGTCGCTAAATCGAGACTGCAATGTTTTTAACTTCTTATATTTTTGACTGACCATAAACTACGCACTTCGCGATATATTTTTTTACCGGCAAAAAAAAAACCATTTGGAGTGCTACATAGGCAAATATAGTAAATGAGGTAAATGTTGGTTCACCTTCCCGTCCCATCCGAGCGGCAGGTTCTTGGGGTTGTAGGGCACCTCGTCGTCGTCGGAGTCGGGGTCGGGCGCGGCGGAGGCGTCGCTGTCGTCGCCGGAGTCGTCGCGCCGCTCGCCCGCCGCGCGCGCCGCGCGCCGCGTCACGTTCTCCACCGTGGCCGCGCTGCTGCCCGACACGATGTGAGCGAACCTGCACCGGGATACTCATCATACAGCCTCTAGCAAACTAAACTCATTTATTACTCGAAAAAGCTTGAAATACAAATTTTGTATAGGAAATCAAACCTTTTTACTGATAAAACGCGTGTGCGACACGCGTGTGTGCGTGTGCGGTCACAACAGTCAGATAATTTATACTCTTATCAAGACGACTAAAATCTCCAGTTTCTGTATGGTTTTGACCTAGAACTGATCTCTGATATCGTAACACCACTGGCTGGAGTCGGGCCGCGCCGGAGCGGCATTTCACGCGATGGGAATCGTACTCTAAGTTTCATACCGTATGAATTACCTAATTGGGGAACTATGTAATGCCTATTTAATAATCGTAGCTCTACTCACTTGTAAACCTGCGCTTCGATAGCTGCAATGTCCTTGTGTCTCTGCTGTGTGGAAGCCTTTGCCTTGTTGCCTCCCTTCTTCGCGACCAGAGACTTGTCCAAAGCGGTCTGACCTTTGGTGCTGAACAGTCTGAAATACATATATTCAATGAGGATATAATAAGATAGAGCGGTACTGTCATAGTAAATTTTGTAACCACTTTAAATTCACTGCCATCTATCGACATACTTTAAAACTAAAAAAAAGATTTATAAAAATACGTTAAAATGTATTTAAATATGGATAAATGTTTTTTTTATTTGCATTAATTATTTTTATATGATTTTGACCCATGTTCTTTCACTGGTATGCGTTAAAATTATAAATACCAAACGAAACAGTCAGCGCCCTCTATACGAGAGTAGGCCAAAACTAGTGGCGCCATCTGATCGAGAATCAAATTTTCGTGATTTTCGAGGCACGTTTTTTCCTTAGACTGTATCCATCTATTACGGAGTTATATCTATCTTTGATATATTGAATAATAACATAAAATTATAAACTGAAATAGAAGTCAGATGCTAAATACTCGAAGCTGAAATCGAACCAACGTCATCGGCATTTTCCATCGACGTCAACATTTTCAGTGGAAATTGCTACGGACCTCAATTTTACCAAGAGGCCGTGAGCACAGGTCCACATTTCCCCCATTCGGTGAATTTACTAAGGGTCTCTGTTGGTATAGTTATTATGCTAGTGCTTATTAAAAAAATACAAATAAGAGAGATGCTTATCGCCATCATAATGCGCGACAAGAAAATCTACTGCTAATGGCTAATCCTGCTCTTAAATATATTTTGAAAGTAACCTCTGAGCCCTCTCTTCAAGCGTGCCACCGCACTTGAGTCCGAGCGCCATGAGCGCCGACTTGAGCCGATCCAGCCCCAGCGACGCCAGCTCCTCCCACGACGAGAACGCCGATAGGTCCAGGTGAGCGCCCACGTTGGTTAGCGCTCCGCCGGTTTCTTTCTACGAAAATA
Organism: Cydia strobilella; assembly: GCF_947568885.1. Lineage (NCBI taxonomy): Eukaryota > Metazoa > Arthropoda > Insecta > Lepidoptera > Tortricidae > Cydia > Cydia strobilella. Next base: position 11,037,412 of record NC_086042.1, on the reverse strand, counting down.
TACAAATGGGTTCATTAGACACGTGCAGGCAGCTGTTTAGTTGATGTGTCTGAACACGTAGTTATGCAAATGATTTAATACCTACTGCTGAGTCCGTCGTCTCAAATAAGGCATGTGTCGTGTCAATAAAAGCTTTATTTGAGCTTACTGTGGGACTAGATCAATTTGTGTATGTCCAGTATTAATTTATTTTACAAGGCGCACGGATTGCATAACAAATCCAAATGGAACCTCACGCCTTGTGGTGGGTACATTGATACAAGAATAGAATATAGAGTGGTTGCATAGAGTGATGGCTGTAAGGTTTGTTAAAAGATCCATTGATGTCAAAATAGCCATTAGAACCAGTATGGCACTTCTGGGTGAAGTCTATATAAACACAGTGGAAAAATAACACCTTTTAAGTGATCTCAGAACTGCTCAGTTAATTAGGGAAGGGAGTACTGTATGCAATCTGGTCATGCAGCGGCTTCACGCGGCTCACGAACTCCTTGAGGTAGGTGAGCAGCGCGCGCACGTAGCTGCGATGCTCGCTGTTCTTGCCTCGCTGCTCTTACTATACCTCCCTCACTCTAACTTTATGTGCAAGAATGTCGAAGATGCCAAATGTTACACTTACAGGCCACCCGGGGAATGTCCCGGCCTCCCACTGCTTCAAGAACTCCTGGTGCGCCCGCGCCATCTCCTGCGCCTGGTCGTGCAGCGGCTTCACGCGGCTCACGAACTCCTTCAGGTAGGTGAGCAGCGCGCGCACGTAGCTGCGGTACTCGCTGTTCTTGCGCTCGCGCGGAATGTCGAACAGGTGGTCGAAAATGCTCAGGTAGGTTATGTAGTCCACTTTCTGTATACAAATTATAGTTTGGTCATTTCGACTGTACAGCTAAGCGATAAGCAGATTGTAGCAGAGATGTAAAGTCTAAGTAAAAATGCTTAAGTAGACAGAGCTGTATTGTGATAAACGTACAGTCGCCATCAGATATATTGGAGCGACCAGGGTGCTCACAAATATCTGAACACGCCTCTATTGTCAAGGTGATAGTACATGTTCAGATATTTTTGAGCACCTCGGCCGCTCCGCGACTGTACTAGTAACAGTTCAGAAAAAATATAATCAGGAGATATTAATATTACAAAATCTCACCTCAATGCCCTTCAGGTTAATATATTTTTCATAGCACTCATGTAAATCCAAATACTTTCCATATCCTTCTTCATCAGTAAATTCCACTGGAGCTGCAATAAGAGGGTAAACACAGTTATGTTAGAGATTTAGCAGACAAATGTATAATAGATTTAAGCACTTTTTCTTCTTAAAATAAATAGTTTTTTTTTTTTTACTATATTAAAAAAATAAATCTTAATTGCCTTGTATTATGACTTTCAGATAATAACTTACTTGTGTAATCTTCTGCCGGATTCTCTCTCATCTTTGCAATTTCTTCAAATTCTACAGACATGGGCACACAAATCTAAAACAAAAAAATGCATTATTCCTTTTCTGTGCCTCAATTAGGATTGATAATAGCAAAATATTTTTTTAATGCAAGACCTATGTGTTGTTTAGTATCTAAAACCTCTTTCAAAATCATAATCATTCATTTTCTGGATCATAATTTTTTAATAGTAATTCAACAGTGCACTACTGTACTGTTCAATATGTTTTTATAGATGCCAAGAGCATAGGTTTCCCCTGTTACTACAGTTTGTGTACCACATTTATTTTAAAAATAATACAAAAATTAAACAATATCTTACTTCGTTGGGATGTTTCCTATGGAATTCTTTAATCTGTTTGAGTCTGGCATAAAACTCTTGAAACTCATTGGGTCCCGACAGGGCTGCAATCTCCTCTTTTCGCAGGCCATCCTTATCCTCATACAGCTCTTTGAGCCTTATGGTTGCCTCTATATATCTCTGAAATTGTCAAAATAGAAATTAAATTAGTTAAGTAAATGATTAGTATTGTAATCATTGACCGAAGCGTAGCGAAGGTCTACGGTTTGACTCGGGCGTTTTGCTTTTGTATGTCCGGATGTTCTCCTCTACAGGTCGCAATTCTCAACCGATTCTCGTGAAATTTTGTGACCAAATTTTATGATTAAATATAATTTTTTTGTCGATCCGGTTTTTGGAAATTGTTCAAAATGGCCGAGTCGTGATAGCTCGCGCCTAAACAAATAGTGGTATCGATATCATAATAGTATTTTCTTTTTGAGACATGTTTACAGTTTAAATATCGAAAAATGCAAATAATTTGTATCACTGGTTTTGGCGGTATTTAGATATTTAGTTTTTACTCGAGAATGAGTAGCCGAATTTCGTCAGCTTATCTAAGAACTATCATGGCGTGTTTTGCAAACATTCGCTTTTTTTGTTTGCAACGGGTGGTCCCTGGTTCGTTCCCCAGTGATTGTATGCTGCTACATAATTTTTTGTATTTTTTTACACTTAAATTTCGTATTGTTTTTAATTATTTTTTATTTTTGTTTTGAAAAAATTAAAAAAAAAAACTTATTTTAATTGATCAAGCGCGGGCTGTGTATTCGTTTAATTTTTACTTAACTAGCTTTTATTTAACTAGCCCTAAAAATATGTTTTATTGTTATTTTAATTTTCTAGTGTTCTAAACGGCGGAGCCATGCATTTCTTCAGCTTTAAGTGGTTCTCCTTATGTGAATTTCATACAATATTAATTACAGTTTTTATCTTAATATGTACGTAGATTTTTTTCACGATTAACTTAAGTAGTATATTAGGTATTGATTCGTTTGTCTAAGCGGGTTTATGGAGCCAATTATTCAATAATATTATTGAATAATTCGTTAAAAAATTGAGAAATTTTTGCTCAAGGCCTGTTTGTGTGAGTGACCTTTACACTATCCATGTCAAACAAGATGGTGAAGTTAAGTTTAATAATAACTAACAAAGATGTCAGATGTCACTTTAACACAGGTGACCTAACTAAGTAGTGCCTAATTTGCTCGATAGGTGGTGACATCGTGAGATTCGTGAGGTAGAAATAGAAACGGGCCCAAAGGGTAAAAACGGGACCCTCTATTACTAAGATTCCTCTGCCCGTCTGTCTGTCACCAGGCTGTATCTCATGAACCGTGATAGCCAGACAGTTGAAATTTTCATAGATGATGTATTTCTGTTGCCGATATAACAACAAATACTAAAAAGTACGGAACCCTCGGTGGGCGAGCGCTTGATTGCGTGTGGCTCCCTTCATTATACCTATATCTCCACTACTAAGCATTTCAATACTTTTAGAAATTCAAAAATCAGCCAGGTATACGGGCTGGTTTGGGTCAGTGAAGGCAGCTACCAGATCCCGTGCTGCTACGCGAAAATGGTCTCAGAAGACCTTCCCTCAATTTCAAATGGGATTGGCCGGTCGAAGTGTTTAGCAGATGGCGCCAGCATAGCTTGCCCTATCAATCCCTAGAATTGCGTCAAATTTTTGTTATTTTAATGCCCTGGATGCCAGCCTTTTAAGCCAAATTTCATAGAAAAAGGGGCAAGCTATGATGGCGCCATCTCTGCAAACCTTTGAAAGTTGCCAACCCCATTAATGAAAATAATTTTACAGATTTTGGAAAAAACATAGGTACAAGGTGTGAAAGTTCATATTTGACAAACTTTTTTTTGACGTGAAACGTAAGGTGAACGTGACACATCCATCTTAAGCTATGCTCGCGAGGTCTACAGCTCACAGAGCCACTAGTTTACTTTATAGTTGTAATGCATGCAATGCTGGTAAGGATACCCTTTATATTTGTTATAACTGAATTATTGGGCTTGGAAGTTTTTAGGTATAATTTTTTTGGTTATCATCATCAAAACTTCCTAAAAAGTTACTTGTTGTTAGGTTGTGTGTATAGAATAATTTTATCTTATTATGTTTACTATTATAATTTTGATAGTTATTTATTGCATCATAAGTAGTCACTATAATTTGGTGGATTTTGTCAATCAGTGTTCTACTTACATCATGTAAGTTCTTCAAGCGATGATCACCATTAATTGTTTCACGGTGCTGTAAAAGAAATTTAATCATGATAATAATATAAATATTTTAAACCTGTGGTATTTGGGACTTGATATCTGGGCATTTTCACTTAACTGTCTACCATTAACGTCTGGTTAGCAATCATCACAAAACTGACGGTCAATGTCAAATCCCATACATTTTGTCAGGAATAGGAATGTGTCGGTTAGATGATACTGAAACACGACTTAAGTCGAGTTTTAAAGTACAAGTTAAAATAAAAATGCCCATCTACCAGCCAAAAATGATCTTGATATTTTAGAACAGTTTCTTTTATTATTTTCATGGCCATATAAGGAAAGGGGTAAAGAGACTCAAAAGACAACATGGAGTTTGAAAGGAATGGAAATATACATTTCTTTTCAATAATAGTATGATATGAGTATTGACTCAAGATATTTTAGATATACAATATATTATTATTATTATTATTTATTTTATATGTTGTATATTTTATTGACATTGTTTAATATTATACCCGATTTTTTTTTTGTTTCCTAGCGTGTAAGTAAATTTGAAATTAGTTTTTGTTTTGACATTTTTATGCGCATGTTTTTATAAGTATTTATGTTGAGGTTAGTTTTAATTAGTTTCCATGTTCCTACTCATATTTAAACTGTAAACTTACATTGTTTCCAATAAATAAATAAATAATAATATATATAGTTTTCCAATAAAAAAATGTCTAATGCCATAATTGCGCTGCTTAATTGTCATAAAGATCAGGCATAAATTATTTGGTTCACTAAATTGACTTTTTCCAATCTCAAATCAATTCTGTGGCTAATATGCATAGATTAGAGAGTAATTCAGTTCGATAGGCATGTATGAGCGTATGAGCTAAGTAGTATCATGTTCTAGGGATTTGATATCGTAATAATCATCGTTGAATAAGATGTCGATGTCCATTATATTATACGTGTGTTCATTAAAAATCCGATATTACTATAAAAAGGTTCGAAATGATGTCGATAATGAGCCAAGTTAATAAACTTTAATAATGGATGCTGTTTAGCAAAAATGTGTCAACCCACATTATTTCGGAGTGAATCAACTCTATACGTCAATTTTAACATAACTTCAGTATTCGCAGCCCGAGTTAACACACGTATGATGATAGGAGGCCCTATGACTATCATTGATTTACGTGAGACCGAGGAGCAGGATGCGAATAGCTGGGCACCATCATGTTTTGAACTGAACTTATTATTTGTATTCAACTACAAGGAAAATAGTGCATCATCAACATACCCCAACTTTCTTGTGCAAGATTTCTTTGACCATAGCATCCATAGAACGTTCTCTTTCCTCATGATAACTCCTTTGTTGCTCTAGTAAAGTTTCCATTATGTATACCTTTTATTAACTAAATCAAATCATATAATCACACGCTCTTATATTCAATTTATATTAATACGAAAAGTGATACGGAATAAAATAAATTAACCTCTTTCTACCATTCTACAAACAAGCTATATAGCACAGATTAATAATATGTAGCAAGCTACTATATAGCTACGCTATGCTGTTTAAGATAATAAGATAATTTTTACTTTTTTTATTAATGTGTCATACTTTCTGTTTGTGTTATAAATACAAACGCTCGAAATTATCCAACGACCCATTCAGTTAGATCGTGCAAAGTTGTTGCAACAAATCGCATGCGATTTTTAATACATTGCGGTTTTTGACCGATCAATTGAGTTCGTTGTACCTACTTAGCTGGCAATGTGTCTAAAATCGCATCTGTTTTTTTTACAATGTGTGTACAGGGCCTTATAGCCAAGTTGGCACATATAACTGGTAACAATAAAGGAAATGTCACTCTGTCATATAATACACATACACGTTACCCTTCACGATAACTCGATTTTGCATTGACCGGTGTTTAGAAATAATATTTTAAATTATAATAATGATACTTTCTTCGTATAACAGACTAATGCATTTGCTCGCGTTTATTATTTGCTCCTTTTTATTATGTGCTCATTCCGATGTGCCAAGACCTCGCGGAGTTTCTCTATCGAAAGCGTCGCTATATTCGCCGACGAAAGACTTCACCTGTTTCGACGGAACTGTTACAATTCCGTTTAGCTATGTAAACGACGATTATTGTGACTGCTTCGACGGCAGCGACGAGCCAGGAACCTCGGCGTGCCTGAATGCTGTGTTCCATTGCACAAACGCAGGTCATCGGCCACAAAACATTCCGAGTTCGCGGGTCAACGACGGAGTGTGCGACTGTTGCGACGGAACCGACGAGTATGCGGGGCCCGATGCCTGCCCGAACACGTGCGAGGAGCTCGGCCGAGAGGCCAGGGCCGAAGCTCTTAGGCTAGCCGAGCTACACAAAGAAGGAAGCCAGATCAGATTAGAGCTTATCGAAAAAGGTAACAAAAGAAGAAGCGAGATGGCAGAACAGTTAGCCCAATTAGACAAAGACAAATCAGAGGCTGAAACGATCAAAGCAGAAAAAGAAGCTATTAAAAATGAATTAGAGCTGAAAGAGAATGAAGCCCTTAAAGTGTACAGGGAAGCAGAGGAGCAAGAAAAACAAAAAAAAGCTGAAGAGGAGAATCAACAAACCATTAAGGATGCCACAGAACAGTTCAACAGGTTTGATTCGAACCAAGATGGCCAATTATCTGTAGAAGAAATAAAAGTAGTGAATGTTTTTGATAAAAATAAGGATGGTGAAGTGGACCAAGAGGAATATCAGCATTTCTTTGGGGAGAGTGAAAATGTTAATCTGAAGTCATTCATATCTACCACCTGGCCCATGTTGAAGCCACTGCTGATGATGGAGCAGGGCATGTTCAAACCTGCAGAAGAAGAACATGAGTCTGTTCGAGAAACAGATGCGGATGACCTCTCCAGGGAGCTAGAAAATGAAGACTTAGAAGGAGCTGAGGATGAGAACATGGATGATTCAGACCTGCCTCATGAAGAAGATGACCTTGATTTGGAACAAGATCATGCTAAAGGCTATGATGAGGAAACTCAAACATTGGTAAATGAGGCCACTGAGGCAAGACGCCAGTTTACTGATGCTGAAAGAGCCATACGTGAGATTGAGTCTAGCATTCAAAACATTCAGCAAAATCTTGAGAAAGACTACGGGTTGCAACAGGAATTTGCAACATTAGATGGCGAATGCTTTGAATATGAAGATAAAGAGTACATTTACAAACTCTGTATGTTCCAGAAAATGACACAGAAGTCCAAGAATGGAGGCTCTGAAGTTGGATTAGGTAACTGGGGAGAATGGGGAGGTGAAGAGAATAAGAAGTATTCTGTGATGAAGTACACTAATGGACTGGCCTGCTGGAATGGGCCAAACAGAATAACCACTGTAAATATACACTGTGGACTAGAAACTAAGATGTTGTCAGTCACTGAGCCATTCCGTTGTGAATACAAAGTGGAGCTCAGCACCCCTGCAGCTTGTGACAATAATGTGTCACAAACACATACTGCTCATGACGAGCTATGAGCTCCTAGTGAGCTACATACTCACTTTACACTGTGTTTGTTGTAAGTTAGATGTATACATTTTTCAGTCAATAGTTTTCACTAAGGAGAAAATGTCACAACTCAAATGATGCATGATTTTTCTTCATAATAAATGTTCATAATGAAAGTACCTAGAAGTAGATTTAAGTAGTAAAAAATGTTTCATTGGTATAGAATAAATTATTTTTCTTGAAATCATGATTCAGTTCATTTAATGTATTATTTTTCTAAAATCAATTACCGAGTTTTTTTTGTAAACAGGTTAAATGTTGCATTAATAAGTTTTTTCACACATTCCTCATCATTTAAGGCTGTTTTATGTTAAAAGTGAATAATGAGTAAACAAAAAGTAATTGTGATTAAATAAATTGTTTTAAAATTATTTTGTTTTATTAAACAAAGCTGGGTATGGCCAGGGCATGGCAAGTATTAGTAAATACTTAGCAGATAATTTACCTACCTACTCTTTGTTCATCCACTTTAATGCCAAAAAATCACATGCGGTATTGTTATGTTATCGTGTTGAACAAAGTCGAATTTGGGCAAATATAGTCTGTCAAGCCATTTCCCTCAGTAGAAAAAAGCGAAAAAGGTAGGCGCGAAGGGTAATCGTCCCATAGAAAATTTGAATTTCGCGCCTTTTTCTACTGACAAAGTTGTTTGGCCGGCCATATAACCCAAGACAACCCAACAGGGTATGGATGGTATAGAAAGGATGCCAATCTCTTATGGCAGAATTGTTGCAAAAGTGACCGCTATCAGCTGTAAATAATAGTTCCTAATCTCTCCAGTGGCGCTAGTTTGGCTCTGGGACATGAACCATATAAAATAGGCCTTAAACATCTGACACAGATGACAAAGGCCTATTTTATATGGTTCATGTTATACTCATGTCCCAGAGCCAAACTAGCGCCACTGGAGAGATTAGGAACTATTATTTACAGCTGAAAGCAGTCACTTTTGCAACAATTCTGCCATAAGAGATTGGCATCCTTTCTATACCATCCATACCCTGTTGGGTTGTCTTGGCTTATATGGCCGGCCATATAACATGAACCATATAAGGCAACAAATAACCCGACCAAATTACGTAGGTTGTTTTTAACTAAACCGCCTAATTACTGTTTTTTGATGGACACTTCATACATAGAGATTTGGCTCCTTTATATAGTCTCCATGCAACAGGGGCTGTAAAAGTTAAGATTTTTTGAAGTAAGCTAATTTATAAAAAAAAAGTAAACTTTTATTGCGTCTTACTTCTACTTATTGCTGCATTTCTGTCTTATAAATTCAGGAAGGTGTATCAAACTCTTTAGGTACGTTATTTGTTTTTGAACGCTACTCTTTAAGTCTTTAAAAGGTATAAATGTCACTGAATGGTGCGAAATTGTTTACAGTTTATTTTATTATTTATTTTGTGCGTGACTTTGTATTGTATTAACGATGGAAGTTGAAGATATTATCAAGAGATCTAGTTTTTCAATGTTAAAAGGCAAAGTTAGTAATCAATTATTAGAAAATTTGAAACTTTTGGGGCTTTCAAAACCAACTCGAATTCAAGTTGAAACACTTCCTTATATTTTATTAGCACAGGATATTATTGGCACGGCAAAAACTGGGAGTGGTAAAACCTTAGCATTCTTAATCCCTGTGATTGAAAGATTAATTAAACTTAGATTTTCCAGCAAACATGGTAAGTGTCAAACACGTTCTAAACTTCGCAAAACGTCGTACAATTTCTGTGAAAGTCTAAAAAAACACTAAAAAGCTTAATTTATTCTATAAATTAATGCTAATGTTGTCTTATGTTGTTTGGTGTTTTAATATTAGTTGATACAAAATTATTTGTTTGAGGTTAGAATTTTCTATAACGACTGTTAATTTCTGCCAGATACCAGCTACCTGGGATAAATGTTGCACGTTACACAAAGAGCTTTTAATTTTTATCAAGCTGAATAAAAGCAAGATATTCTGTTACTAATCATATTCTCTACTTTAGGCACAGGCTGCATTATTTTAACACCAACCAGGGAGTTAGCACTGCAAATATATCAAGTATTGAAGAAATTACTTGTCAATATTGACCTAACATACTCTCTAATCGTTGGGGGAGAGAAAAAGGCTAAAGATTTGTTAGTATTGAAAAAAGGTAAATGAAGAATCACTACAAAGTTGCTTTCCGCTGTCGGTCCCTATGTATGCTTAGATCTTTAAAACTACGCAACGGATTTTGATGCAGTTTTTTTAATGGATAGAGTGTTTCAAAAGGAAGGTTCATATGTATAATTTGTAAAGGTTTTTTGTAAATTAGTTGAACTACTCGTGCGTGCCGGGGCGGGTCAATAGTTAAAAAATATAAAAAGAAAGCTGGCCAAGTGCGAGTCGGACTCACGCACGAAAAAACGGCATAAAAATCACGTTTGTTGTATGAGAGCCCCACTTAAATATTTATTTGATTCTGTCTTTAGTATTTGTTGTTTTAGTGGCAACAGAAATACATCATCTGTGAAAATTTCAACTGTCTAGCTATCACGGTTCATGAGATACAGCCTGGTGACAGACAAACGGACAGCGGAGTCTTAGTAATAGGGTCCCGTTTATACCCTTTGGGTACTGAACCCTAAAAATTGACAAGTTGTTGTTGATCTTAGTTATCTTCTTTGTATTTCTAGCCTTCAGTCTAACAATATAAAAACAAATTTGGAGAATTTATTGTTTCAGAACATTATCTGGCTTTGTGTGTTGTCCCATCAGCAATACTATTCGCTTTGCACCTTTGCATACAAACTTCTATGCAGGGGGGTACCTTTTCTATGCAGCCGACTGTACCTACAGATAAATGTATATGTATAATTTTAAGATTTTGAATAATCTCTTCATACATTTTAGGGGTTAATATTGTTGTCAGCACTCCTGGGCGTCTATTCGACCATCTACAGAATACTGAATGTTTTAACGTGAACAATTTAAAATGCCTAGTGGTGGATGAGGCAGACAAGCTGCTTGAAGCTGGCTTTGAGAAACACATTACAGGGATAGTTAAGCTGCTTCCAAGTATGTATTAGCTGAGAAAGCCCAAAGATTGATTAAACACAGTTTGTTATTGTTATGCAATGAAATCACTAACTATATTTTTGTACCTACTTTTACTACATTTAGGCCAATTATAGATTGTTCTATGTGACTTAAAATTAATCTTGGGTTGGTTCATTTGGTCCCCATAGTAGAAGTTGTACCTAGTTACATATTTCCTAGTTTCATATATTTTAGGAAATAGGCAAACTTTACTGTTTAGTGCGACGCTGGACAGGAATGTGAAGAATCTGGCAAGGTTAGCTTTAAGGGAAGATCCGGTGGTAATATCAACTAGTGACCAATCACAGTCCACTGTCACTGGTCTAAAGCAAGGGTAAGTAATCATTTTTAAAGTTGTACCTAATCAGGAGAAGTAAAACGCCTCTTCTATATTCAATTTCTAATTAAAAAGCAATATGAAAATTACTTTAAATCCCTTTATGAATTGGAATGGAGCTAATATCTAATCTCTAAACCGATTTTAACAACAAAATAGCTTAAAACATTACAACAATTTGCCTTTAAAAAAATATTTTAAAACTTTTTTTACTTTGTTTTAGGTATTACATAACTCCTATAGAACAGAAGCTCTCATGGCTATACAAAATGCTTCGAAAAAGCAAGAAGCTAAAGGTCATGGTGTTCTTTTCATCATGCAAATCAGTTGACTTCCATTATGAATTCTTTAGGAATCATTGTAAAGCTTCTGTTTTAAGCATACATGTAAGGAAACTGCTTCTACAATTACCTCAATGCAATGTGACATTTACAATTTGCGCACGAAGTTTGAAGAATCTTAGGGGGGACTTCGCTAACCCCCACGCCGCCGCGCGGTGCATGGTGCGGCGCATGACCTGGCCCCTCAAGAATTTTCTTTAGATTTTACCGATTGCGAACTAACATACTCACACCTTTAAAAGCTATAACTAACATGAGTTATTAGGATGACCCTTTAACAGGTATATGATGTCAGAAATATCACTAATTTGAGCCTTATCACTTTGAAATAAGGTCCAAAATGATGGTGGTATATTCAGCTATAGCATATAAAGGCTGAATAAATAAACCTTGTCATCACATGATAAGCGCATACATATAGGCTAGTTGCAATATGATAATAATAAACTCCGCGTTGATAGAGCTGAGCTCGGTCACAGTCACAGATTATATAATACCTACTATGCTCGGTAATTGATATGCGCGAATCACTGCATTGTGTTTATTTACTGCCTGTGCTGTATACACTGGCAAAATCGCCTACTTAAGGGGCCTCGCGGAAGCCAACCATTTATTATCTTGGGAATACACATCGAAACAAAAGGGCCTCGCAAATGCGACTTCGCCTACGGCTAGATTATATAGTTCACGTTACGCCACTGGGAGGCGATCATTAAAATGTCGTACAATTACTGGTGATTAAATTAATATAGGTAAAAAAACTTAGGTAAAGCTCCTCTTATATGTAGTTGTATACAGTACAACCCATTGTAACTAAATACCCATTGTATAAAGTTTACAAAATTAGAGAAGCAAGTGTCCCGTTGGATCTAGAATTTTGCGTAAAAACGAAATAAAAAGTATCTTTATCAAACATTTCTATTTTTAGGGGCGGCAAAGCCAAGCTAGAAGAAAGGAAGCTTATCAAAACTTTGTTGAAGCTTCAAGTGGAGCCTTATTTTGCACTGATGTGGCGGCCAGAGGATTGGATATACCGAGCGTCGACTGGATCGTGCAGTATGACCCTCCTACAGACCCAAAGGTATAATTCGCAACATTGCTTTTCAAAATTAATCCTGTATGATAAAAACTCTTGGTGAAACATATTTTTGATACAAGTTTGTATCAGAGACTGTACCTAACTTTTCTTCAGTCATCTACCACTCATCGAGACGATTCTAGTCTAGTAAACCCAAACTCAATGAGGTTGCGTTGTTTCATCTCCTAGTAACTTTTGGCCTTATGTACTAGGTCCTAGTCCGACTTCAGTCTCCATCATCATATCATTTTATTTTATTTTATTCATTTTAGGGATAACAAACAACTATACAATATAATGTTACATTTAGTAGTACAGTTAAAATTTACATATGCATATCCAACGACATTATCCACAAATTACATTAAAATTATGCAATGGTTGGCAGTTGGCACAAAAAAGGTAGTTAATTATTCGAAGAATTAGTTCGAAGTAGTATCATATCAGCTCTATATCATCATAATATTGCATTGCCACTGGGTTTTCACGAGATGGCGCTCTACTTTAATGTAACTCGGAACTCGCAACAACATCTTGCACAAGCTTACAGGCACGTCTTGGGGAGCTTGCGCAGAAGTACTGCGTACAAGTGGGCTTAGCCTGGTGTATTCAGCAGGAAAATACTGCGCCCCGGTTTGGCTGAACAGTGCCCACACAGACAAGATCGACGTCCAGTTGCGTAAAACTATGCGCTGTATATCTGGCACTATAGTGAGATTGTATACAGAGTGATTGTATACAATCAACCCCTGTACAATGGTTGCCAGCTCTGAGCCACATACCTCCTCCCCACCTCAGAAGTGTACTAAATGAAGCTAACAAAATAGCTAGAAACCCAGATCTACCGTTTCACCAAGAGTTTATGTGCCCGCCTCGCCATCGTCTGAAATCCCGACATCCGCCCTACCAGACAGCACAGTACCTGATGGAAAAGCCGTTCAATATAAAATCGAGCTGGAAAGACGAATGGACAGCAAATCCACCCAGGGCTAATATTTTAAACTATGACCCCTCGCAAAAGCCATCTGGCTTTTCGGACTCTAGAAAGGATATGCCAGCTGAATAGGCTCAGAACCGAACATGGACTTTGCGGAGACTACATGTTTGAGTGTGGCTGGCGAAACTCACCGGCGTCTGATTGCGGAGCTCCAGTGCATAATCTACGACTGCCCCAAGAGGAAATATACCGGAGTTACCCTGGACCTACTCTGCCCTGATGTGAACGCGGCCCGATGGGTGAAGAAGCTAGATGTTAAATTATAGTACCTACTTAATAAGCAATTAATTATTATATATGCGACCTGGTTATTTTAAACCACACGATTAAAAAATATATATATGTAAAAATAGGCTCTTATGCTTTGATTATAGTTTTGTGCCAAAAACAGCAACTAGGCATTTTTTTATAATTAATGAAAGTTTATATTACACAGCCACGAACGCAAGTGTCGTTACCGGGATGCTGCTTAAATCATCTGACACAGATGAAAAGGCTTATTATTATATTACAAATATAAATACTCAACAAATATTCAACAAAAACATTAGAAATTCATACTCTTAGGAAGCGTTATTGTTATCACTGTTTAATAATATCAGAATGCATGATTATCGTTAATTAGAAATAATTACCATTCAGTGTAATGCTACATAAACTTCTAATAACCCTATTTAGCCTAATTAGCGACTATAATTATTGTCCACGTGCAACCTTTCCAGCGACCTAGTACTAATACTAGTATTAGCCTATAGCCTAGCCTATTCAACGTTGAACATTATACTATTGCGTGTAGATTGATATTGCTTTGCATACTCTGATATAGGATGAATATTAGTTTTAGATAAAAAATTGATAAAAATGCAGTCCAAAACCGATGCAGTTATACAAGGTCGTGTAGTCGGGGCAATCGTAGCAATTACCACTACTCAATCTACTCAAAATATAATAAGTAGCAGAATATTATATAGGCACTTAGTTTATGTTTAGGTCTTAAGAACTTTTAGGTCAGCTGGGGCAAGTGTTGTTAGTGGGTTAAGTGTAAGGGGAGCTAACTCGAATAGAAAAATCTATGGCTTCATTTATTTCCACCTTACGGAAGCCTAAAAGATGATCTGTCGCGAGTTGCTTATCAATGTGAAACATGAAATTAGAGTCCGACCAATTTAAAATCTCATGCGAAACGTCTGCGACAGGTTGTAGTCCTTTCGGCTGCGTATGTAACCGGAGTTTGGTAACCAGTTACCTAAGAAGAAAAAATGATCTTCATAGGAAACTGGTATCCAAGTGATATATTTTTTTCCTTTTCTGATACCTGTATGATTGTTCGTAACTAGTATCCAGTAAGGAATAAATAATACTCTTATGAAGGGATCACTCATGGTTATGAGTGATCCCTTTAGGAACATAATATTCAATTATCAACTTAACTAGACGGAGACCCGCTTCGCGGGGCTCCCATTTTTGGGCAGTTTGCCCCTCGGGCATCTGAAGCTACCTAACAAACCTACGCTTTTTTTCCCAGTGTAATGTTTTCACGGATATCACACTAAATCAATAGGTAGGTTAGGTTCGTTAGGTAGCTTCAGATGCCCAAAGGGCAAACCGCCCAAAAATAGGAGCCCCGCGTTTGCCGTCTAGTTAAGTTGAGCATTCAACATTTTTACAATTCAACATTTCGAGAATCCAACATTATGAGAATTTAACATTATGTCCCTAAAGGGATAATACCATACCTTAACTATCTTTCAAGCAGTTACCTACGAGGAATATAAAGTACTTTCTCGTACTCGTTAGGAAGTTTCCTAGATTGTAACTGGGTTACGTGAAAGGAATAGTTATTTACGATACAAGTGCGGAAAAGAGGAAATTCGAAACGAGTGGCGATAAATTAAAACACGACCGCAGGGAGTGTTTTAAATCGACACGAGTTGCGAATTACCTATTCGCACGTGTATCGTACAACGTTTTACAGTACATATGGCCCTTTAAACTTTCGACATATGCACGAAAAGTGCTATTTGACGCACTAGTGCGAGAAAGTAGCACCATATGTACTGTAAAAAATATATCACTTGGATACCAGTATCCTATGAGCAGGGACCGGACAACCCTTTCCGCGATAAAACCCTTTCAATGGGCGACACTTAAACACGGCTAACACATTGAAAGACTTTCCCTTTTGAACTGCAAGCCCATTCATACCCTTACCTTTGACTAACCCTTACCGAAAAGCTAACCAAAAATAAGGCTAGCTCTTAATAAGGGTTACCCTTATCTTTAAGCGCTTTTTATAAAGGTTTCCCTTTGCGTGAAAGAGACAGGATTAGTATATATCTACGGTAGTGTATGAAAAGGAAAGAAAATACGTGCCTAGTCAAAGAACGCCGCCGTCGACGCCGACGATCGCGGATTCGAAGTAATGTGTGCTTTATGAACAAGGTAGACGACTTAAATTAGCGCGCTTATATGCTAAAAGGGAAGCCCTTTATAGGGCTAACCCTTATAAGCAATATGCAAGGTGTTGGTGAGCGGATGATAAGGGTTTTGTAAGGGTATTTGGGCTACCGATTAATCAAATGTGGTAGCTTTATATAAGGGTTTTTAAAACCAAAACAAAGGGTTTCGTCTGGCAAAGGGTATGGTGAGTTAAGCTTTATGCAATACTCTTATAAAACCCCGATAAGGGATAGCGGGCCGGTCCCTGCCTATGAGGATCATTTTTTCTTCTTAGGTAACTGGTTACCAAACTCCGGTTACATACGCGGCCGAAGGGGTCGTAGTACTGGCTGTTGACGCAACGACTCGTCGCCACGCCAGCCGCCCGTCAACGTGAATATTTTATACCGCGCTCCTATGGGGCGGGGCTAAGGGATATAATATACTTATAGTTGGCCAAGCAAATCTTGTCAGTAGAAAAAGGCGGCAAATTTAAAAAATGTAGGCGCGAAGGGATATCTTCTTCTTCTTTTAAAATTATGGCTTCAGCCCAGTGGGACTATTTCGCCAGTATCAAGGTATTGAGAGGTTTACAAACGACAAAAATTGTACGGTTGTACAAGACAGTGTACGGTGATTTGTTAGCTCTTGTAAATCGATAGCTAGACTTTACAAGAAGCACGTGGACTACCGGCCGTTGACTCCAAGATGGTGGTTAAACGCGCTTCAAAATTAATTCTCCATTCACTGCACACTACCACATTAGTTTACTGTATAATAAGCTATCGATATTACACTTTAAACAATATTAATAAGCAAAAAACAAAGTAATTAATCACGATGCTAACTATCAAGATGGCGCTCGAACCGGAAGTCCGCGAAGGGATATGTCTCATAGAATGAATTTCGTGCCTTTTTCTATTGACAAGATTTGCTTGACAAACACTATAATATGCGTTGTCACTACTCGGTCGGTACCACGTCGGTACAGTCTAAAAACCTAGTGTGGTAGTGGTGACTATTATGCGTAGGTATAAAATATTCACGTTGACGGGCGGCTGGCGTGGCGACGAGTCGTTGCGGTACGACCTGTCGCAGACGTTTCACATCAACAAATGCTCCCATTATACCTTATTTTCGTTGTTTTAGGAATATATTCATAGGGTTGGGCGGACAGCGAGAGGCCTAAATAACACCGGAAATGCTGTTATATTATTAAGACCAGAGGAAAAAGAATTCATAAGTTTTTTAAAAACTGAAAAGGTGTATTTAGATAAATACAGTTTTGAGGACCCATCTGATGATATCCAGAGAATGGTAGGTATTATTATTTACTATTACTAATGTTTTTTAGGGTTCCGTACCCAAAGGGTAAAAACGGGGCCCTATTACTAAGACTCCGTCGGTCACCAGGCTGTGTCTCATGAACCGTGATAGCTATTAGCTAGACAGTTGAAATTTTCAGATTATGTATTTCTGTTGCCGCTATAACAACAAATACTAAAAACAGAATAAATAATATAAATATTTAAGTGGGGCTCCCATACAACAAACGTGATTTTTTTTGCGTAATGGTACGGAACCCTTTGTGCACGATTCCGACTCGCACTTGGCCGGTTTTATATATAATTATTTTAAAAGTAATGCAGTACGAACGTTCAGTCGTTTACATATTATTTCTTCAAGCTGGAGGCCGTTTGCTGGTAATAGCCTCTGCGTTTTCCAAAATGCTAAATATGTTATCCGGTCCGACTGTGAGAGTAGTACTAGTTCAAGTTAGATTTCCATTGCTGTGCCGCACTGCAGCCGGCTGCATTGCCGCGGGAAATTACATTGTCAAAATCCTTGAAAAATTGTGATTTCCCAAGCCAATGCAGACTGCAATTGGAATTTTATCTTGACGTTGATCAAGTACCTTCGATCTACAATGTTGAGGAAATCAGTAGGCCGAGCACATGATTGACGGCATTGACGCGACAGTATCTCGCCGCGAGATAGACTACCCGTCTTTTACTAACTGTATGAATTAAAGGGGGACGGGTAGTCTATGTCGCGGCGAGATACTCTCGCACCAATCATGTGCTAGCCCGGCAGGTCAATATATATATCCGTTAGGGTGGTATCTGTCCAATGTCATTGCGTCTCACTCTCTCATTAAGCAAAATGTGAGACAAAATACCCATTGGACAGGGGGAATACCACCCTTACATAGACATTTAGATAACGTGGTCGGTGGTGTTATATGTATTCAGTTCAGTTAATTTATTTTGTTAAACAGCATATTATAATATAATATAATATAATAAGCCTTTTATTCTGAGCTTCTCTGCTTTGTATCAGTACTAGGTATGTTCTTGTTTGTTATATTATGTCCCGAAGCTCAGTTTGCCTCTTGGCATAGTACACATCACACTCAGCACAGTTCTAACATTTTCCATTGGAACCTGTCACGTGCAACTCTTCTCCAGTGATGTCCAACTGTGAGTTTTAGGTCGTCTTCTCATCTTGTCTGTTGGTGACCTGCACTTCTCTTCCCATCTCTGGGGTACCAATCCGTAACCGTTTTACTCCATTTCTCTTGTGATTCGCGTAGCATGTGAGCTGTCCATCTCCACTTTTGTTGGTCAATCCGGGTTATTATGTCTACAACAATAAGAGAGAAATTATTTGACGACCGGTCTGGCCTAGTGGGTAGTGACCCTGCCTGTGAAGCCGATGGTCCTGGGTTCGAATCCCGGTAAGGGCATTTATTTGTGTGATGAACACAGATATTTGTTCCTGAGATGTTTTCTATGTATTTAAGTATTTGTATAGGTATTATATATATCGTTGTCTGAGTACCTACAACACAAGCCTTCTTGAGCTTACCGTGGGACTTAGCCAATTTGTGTAAGAATGTCCCTATAATATTTATATTTATTTATTTATTTATTATACTGCTTCTCACTCTGTCCTGTTTCCTTATACCTGCCAGGCTTCTCTCCATGGCTCTTTGGCAGCGTTTCAGCTTTTCAATGTGATCTTTCTTAAGAGCCCACGTTTCGCATCCATAAATCATGACTGGGAGTACACGTGTTGAAGACTTTGCTTTTTGTTTGCATACTTAGCTCCTTAGACTTCAGGACTTCTTTCAATGACCAGTATTTTTTCCATCCATTTCCTATTCTTCGCTCAATTTCCTTGGTGGTTTGATCTTCATAAGTAAATGAATGAATGAATGTTCATGGTATTTGTCCTAAGTAAATTTATGTACTCCGTTACATATTCGAGTGGTTCATTGTCAATTTTTATAATTACTGGTTTGGAGTTTGTAAGTAGTTTTGTTTTTTCTTCGTTCATGCATAGGCCCACTTTCTTACTTTCGTTGTTTAGTGATTCTATCATGATATTCAGGTGGCTTGGGTTTTTCTCAAATAAGACTATGTCGTCCGCAAATCTTAGGTGGTTGAGTTTTACGCCATGCACGTTGAGACCATATTCTTTCCATTCTAGTTTGCGAAAGATACTTTCTTGAGTAGCTGAGAACAGTTTTGGTGAAAGAGGATCTCCCTGTCTTACTCCCCTTTCGATCTTGAACTTTTTTCCCAAGGTTTCTAGTTGGATCCTCGCTTCGCCATACAAGTAGATATTCTTTATAACGTTGATGTAAATTGGAGGTATCCCCTGCTGTTCTAGGCTATATGGCTAGGTTACATGAAAGGTGGTATATACATAAATATACCATGGGATGGTATATATATATACATATATATATATATATATATATATTTATATATATATATATATATATATATATATATATATATATATATATATATATATATATATATTTATTTATTTATTTAGAAGGGGAACAGTCTAGTTGTTAGTGATCCTACCTAAAAACTTGGTGGTCCTATCCTATAATATATATATATATTTATATATATATTTTCTATAAAATCTAATGAAATGAATGACCGTTCACTTACAATACGATTTGTCACTCAAGTAGAAACTCATACCATGTAAATGAATGAATGTTCGATAATTTATCCTATTATACGAGTAATACGTTCTTTTTCAGCTTGAAGATTTAATACTCAAGAATGGTGTAATGAAACTCTTAGCAAGGAAGGCATATCTCTCTTTTCTGAGGTGCTATAAAGCCCATCCATTGAAGAAGATATTTAACGTTAATACGTTGGATATAAAATTAGCAGCCAAAGCCTTTGGATTTTTGGAAACACCACACAACGATTTCTGTATCCTTTTAAACAATTTAATTACCACCTTATCGTTTTCTATGTATGTGTTCTATTTCCAACATAATTACCGCTTCTGGCTCTATGCAGTAGCCTAGACAGCCGTACCCACGTTTTCTTTTTCTTTTCTGTTTTTTTCTGACGATATCGGCCTGTCAGTTGTTCGGAACTGTAAATTTTTTGTTCTAACTGACAGGCCGATATCATCCGGCGGACTGATAGTCAGTGGGCCCCTTAAGAATGCCTTTGTTGCGCGTGCATCCAAATCTATTATTGGGTGAAATAGTAACATTTGTCCCATATTTCCCACTTATTGACCACCGACGGAAAAAAAGGGTATTACAATAACTTATGAGTTCATAGTATGTAGGTACTGTCTGCGACTTCGTAGTACTGTGTAGCTCCCCAACGGATTAACAGATTTGAGTGCGTTTTTTAGGGTTCCGTACCTTAAAAGGAAAAAACGGAACCCTTATAGGATCACTCTTGCGTCTGTCTGTCCGTCTGTCACAGCCTATTTTCTCCGAAACTACTGGACCAATTAAGTTGAAATTTAGTACACATACGTAAGTTTGTGACCCAAAGACGGACATGTAACGTAAACAAATAAATTTAAAGCATGGGGGCCACTTTTGGTTAATGAGAAACTTAAAAAAAAAGTTTTTAAAACTATATCGTGTTACATATCAAATGAAAGAGCTCGTTATGAGAATCTGAAATATATATTTTTTTGTAATTTTAAATTAGAAAATAGCCAAAAGATTACCATCCCCCCTCCTTTATCTCCGAAACTACTGGGTCTAAAATTTTGAAAAAATTATACAAAATAGCTCTTTACCTATAGATCACAGGAAAACCTACAAAAATGTGCAGTCAAGCGTGAGTCGGACTTAATTACTTAGTTTTGATCCCACCCCTACGGATTTTTGAAAGGCATCTCAGTTCTCACGTTTCACATAAAAAATAGGTACAGTCCGACTCGCACTTGGCCGGTTTAAAAAAAAATCAAAAGTATAGTCTGAAATGGTTCATAGATAGGTTGCAACTCACTTGGTGGTGCTGTTTTATTTACTAACTAAACGACGATTAACCTCACTACAGATTCTACAGTAAACAAACCAAAGAAGAAATGTAAGAACACATCTTCATAGGATATGAAGACTGCAGATTCCTTTATTTATAGCCAATTGACTGTTATCATTCACCATATTGTTGTAAACACTGAATTGTATCCGAGCATTAACAGCAACAGTGATAAGCGATATCAGGTCTCATGACCTATGTCACAGAAAAGAGGAAAATGATTTATAGGCTTCGTCATATCGATTATTTAGCATTACTGTGAATTGATCTTTTGTAGAGCGTAATTGTGCTCTATTGCACACAATATAAGATACAAAATAGAGTTTATTCGATGTGTAACATTTAAAAATCAGATGAGGAAACCTAAATACATGAAACACGACGATAAATATACCGAAGTCCCTAACTCACTGAGCTAGCGTAGCGTGATATGAGAGGTGTATGCCAAATGCCAATCCAATATAGTGGAATGTGATTATTTAATTAAAGTTTTGTTAAGTACTTATTTAATATAAGTCACATATTCGTAAATAAAAGATGTTCGTGTAAATTACAATGTTTTATTATAACTTAAAATACATTTCAGCTCACTGATCTCTTGTTACCGCCTGTCTGTCGGTATATCTTCGTTTTCTCTGCCTTATTCTTTTGACTTGTCGGAGCATTCAGTGACTTGAAATATCCATACCCGCCTCCTCCCTTGCGTTTCGTCGGAGGCCCTTTCTTCTCGACTTTGAGCTCAACTGCGGGCGGTACAGTGAATCCAAATGATTTTGAGACTTTAGCCATGTCAATAGTATCAATGTCGAATATAGTTTTCAGATGATGCGAGTCGTACGCCCTCAAATAGCTCTTGAATGCTTCCTTGGCGGACTGATTTAGGAAGTAATTTCTTGATATCAGTTTTTCCAGCTGTAACAAAAAAATCAATATTAGGTCTATTTTTGGTATTCAACTTTTTTATACAAACAAGCATAAAGCCCGCCTGATGGTGAGCAGGGGTGTCAAATACGCGTTTCCTAATCTTTAATAACTTGTACACTCACGCGTCACTTGGATGAATAATAATATAAAATAGGTAAGGAAGTATTGTACAGAAAGTTCAAAGAAAATAATGGTGTAACTCTCTTGTAACTTTTGAGCCGTGAGCTCTTTGATTCGGCAGAGGCTACTCGCACTCTCAGTCAGGACGGTTAGTGGTTAACTTAATCTAGTGATTAGGCGGTGGACGTATTGCTAATTCTGAGTCTGAAGGTAAGTACATGAACTGGCTAGGCATGCATAATAACCAAGTAACCAACCTGCAGCTGTACATCTGCCACTTGTTCGTTGAGCGTAACCTTTCGACTGCTTCAATAAGAGCAGGAAATCGAAATCCTCAAATCGTAGGCGCAACAGCGCGTCTCGACCCAAGCTCTCAGTGGATATATTCCTGTGAAGTAACCAACCTGCAGCTGTATATCGGCCACTTTGTTCCACGAGAACTCGAACTCGTTGAGCGTGACCTTGGACTGCTTCAAGAAGCGCAGGAAGCCGAGCTCCTCGGGCCGCAGGAACAGCAGCGCGTGCCCGCTGGTCCCGAGTCCGCGGGCCGTTCTGCCCACACGGTGGATGTATTCCTGTCAAGTGATGATTGGAAATAAATTATCTGAGAACGAGACTATAGATTCCATCATACAGCAACCGGTACTAGGTACTTGCTTTTTGAAAAGAATGTAAAGAATTTCCTTTTAGTCCATTATAAATGCTTTCTAAATTCTAATTAAACATCATCATCATATCAGCCGAAAGACGTCTAAGCAAGTGCTTATTTAATCAAAACGGACGTGACAAAGAGGTAAATAATTTATTTTTATTATTGAACTTAATATAGCTTACTAATTAGTAATTATACATCATCACATCAGCCGAAAAACGTGCGCAGCCCTTATCCAATAGTTCCTTGCGATCTTTGTTAGATGGTCAGTCCATCTTTATTTCCAGGACTTTGTCCTGCAGTACCCAATGTCTTTCCACTGATGGCGATAAAAATTTAAGCCTTGTTACCCGACGCAAAGGAGGGTAATGTGTTATCAATCAATGTTTGTTCCTTTTTTGGGCCAAACGCGTGGGTCGATATTGATAATTCTTATTTTTTAATCGTGGACAGCGTATCTGCAGTTTCTAAAGTCGGTAATGCACAACAAACATACCTTAGGATCATCAGGCGGATCATACTGGACAATCCAGTCGACAGCTGGTATGTCCAGTCCTCTGGCCGCCACGTCTGTGCAAAGCAGTATGCCACTTTCGGCGTTACAGAACTGGAAGAACGTTGTAGTTCGCTTTGTCTGTTGTTGTTTGCCCTGAAATATGAGACAGGTCAAATTAGCGGTCTACCTGCATGTTCTATTAAAATTAGAGATGGGCCGAATATGGACTTTGCCGAATACGAATATTCGGTTCAGCTCCTACCGAACCGAATATTCGGTTGGGCTAAAACTACCTAAAAAGCTGAAAACAAGTTCATACAGGTCCGCGGTCTGCACTCATCACACGCCATACGTGTTTTTGATCCTTCCCCTTCCGACCGACCGGGAAATATTATGAAAAGAAACGGAACCGTCTCATGCCTGAGGGCCTACCGTGAACACCGAAGTTCGCAATTTGTGGGCATCTTTGAGTAAAAGAGAAAGATGCCCGCAATTTGCGAACTTCGGTCTTCGTAGTAGGCTATTCGGCCGAACACGAACATTGAAAAATATGCCGAATACCGAATAATTACCGAATATTCGGCCCATCTCTAATTAAAATAATACTGATATATTTCACAATTTTATTACCCTTTCCTGTTTTGGTTGTAATTTTGATTTTGTTCTATTTTTACTTTTCCAATTGCTGGGTATATTGAAAAATAAAAACCTTAAATGGGAACTTGGAATGGATGGCCATAGTCCATAGTTAATGTAGTTATGAAACTAATGTTATTGTAGCTTTTTTTTTCAGTTTTTTTGTTGTTTGTTTGCTGAATATTAATAAAATTTGTATCTTCAACATGTACGGTTTTCAGTTTCAGTGATGCAGTATTTTTTAAAAAGCTTTTATTTACTTAACTTGCCCTGTTAGTTATTTTACAGTACATATGGTGCTACTTTACCGCACTAGTGCGATAATTACCACTACGTAACTATGTCGAAAATTTAAAGGGCCATACATGTACTGTAAAACGTTGTACGATACGTGTGCGAATAAGTAATTCGCAACTAGTGTCGACTTTAATTTATCGCCACTCGTTACAAATTTCCTATTTATCGCACTTGTATCGTAATGTACTATTATTAGTGTGGGTCAAATCTTGGAAGCTAAATTTCACCCACTTCTCGATTTCCGATTGAGCTGAAATTTTGCATACTCGTACATATGTAAATCGGATGACAATGCAATATTACAAGGATATGGAGCTGATCTGATGATGGAGGCAGGAGGTGGCCATGGGAACTCTGTGATAAAACAACGCAAACGAATTGTGTTTGGGGTTGTTCTAATTTTCTCGATGAGAATTAGTTGCCCGTAGAAGGAAAAGTACAGTCAGCAATAAAATAGCTTTACCAAAAATGCCAAAAAAATATTATTTGTTGAATTGAACAATAAAACTCCAATTCAGCTAAAGAATATCAGTTTCAGATATAAATAAATAGATATTTCGATTTCTCAACAGATGTGTGTGTAAACAAACATTGTAGTATTTTTACTAACATGTATAGACATGACCGGCAGGTCAATGTAGTTGAACAGTTCGTGATGGTACTTCACCGACATGCAGGTGGACAGGAACACCATCACCTTTTTCTTCCTGTTCTTTTTGAGGAATGTGAATAGGACCATCATGCGCTTTTCTGACGGGCATACTATGTAACTGGAAAAATACAAACACTTATTTAGAAATTAAATGTACACATAATCAAATGGTAAGAATGATAGTTGAGATGTGCAATAAAAACCGGACAAGTGCGAGTCAGACTCGCCCACTAAGAATTTGTTGTCATAGCGGCAACAGAAATACATCATCTGTGAACATTTCAACTACCTACCACGGTTCATGAGACACAGCCTGGTGAAAGACAGACGGACAGTGGAGTCTTAGTAATAGGGTCCCGTTTTTACCCTTTGGGTACGGAACCCTAATAATGTTACGGTAAGTTATAATGATATTTAAAAATGAATATTGTCGATCTGGATTTGCATAATATTAATCAGCTGTTATACATTTCTCTGCTATTTGTCATATAATATCATGGTATGTCCCTTACACGCCAACATTATTGATACAATCGCGTCCAAATAAATCTAGCTCCAAGAAAGGATTGCAGCTTTTTAACATTATAGTTCCGCCATAACATGTATAGTCTTATGGGAGTTGTGGGCTCTAGGTATACATATTTTTACCTATGGTCTATTAGTGCAACTCTTTAGCTGAGCATTATTAATTTATTATGTACTGTCAAGTTAAAAGTAGTGCCACACGCCAAATGCTTTAATTAAAGAAAATTTCCTTTCAAATTTTTACTTTGGGGGTGGTCTGTGACTTTTAGATAATGAGTATTGCACCTCTATGGCCATGGAGTCGAATAAATGTAAATAACTTGAACAAAATTAGTGTTAAGAATACTAAATACTAATATATTATGTAAACAATTTGTATTCTTACCCTTGCTCCAAACTATCTACAGTTGCTTGCTCCCTGTGGTCATCGACTCCTACATACACAGGCTCGTGTTTTACAGCCAGAGCTGTCAACGCCTCCGTCTTCTTTGTTTGCGTGGCGCTGAACAACATGGTCTGTCGGCGTTCTGTGGGGAAAGTCAGTCATTTGTGTCGCGTACAAGACTTACAACTGCTGATAATTTTTAGAGCGTCAAATACGGCAAATTATCTTATCGGAAAGTTCATCAAGTTACCAATCTAACTGTACAAGTACCTACCTTCATTATTAAGTGCTCTTATTATTTCTCTACTGAGTCTACTTCCTGGATTCTAAGCATAATTTTAATTGAATGGCGCATAACGAACACGCGAGCGAAGCGAGACCTCCAGAAACATAAAACAAGCAATTTATATTTTGGCAGTGAGTAATTAATAGGTCAGTTACGTAGTTTAAGTACACTAAGCTCAAGGGCAATGGAAATGGGTCACAATGTATGGAGTTTTCCTCACAGTAGCCACAGTGTTCTGTTTTCTTTGCTGATGAGTATATCATTCTCATATATATTAGCGGTTGGAGGGTTGTTAGAGATAATAATAAACCAGTCTTAAAGCAGTGCTCGTCTTTGACTCACGTTCCCCGTGCCCTTACATACTAAACAGGGTGCAGCCGGTTTTTAAAATGGATTAATAGTGCTATTCGAAGTCAAAGACGAGCACTGCTTTAAGACTGGTTTATTATTTTCTCTAACAACCCTCCACATGCTAATATATGACAATCATAACAAACCAATTTTTTACTTACTGGGCAACAACTTTATGATTTGTTTCACTTCTTCCTCAAATCCAATCTCAAGTATCCTGTCTGCTTCATCAATAATTAGACACTGTAGGTTTTTGTACAAGAAGTCTGGAGTGTTCTGCAAATGGTCTAGCAGTCTACCTGGAGTGGCTACCAAAATGTTGATACCTGAAAACAAAAGCATCTTTTTATGTGATTTGATGCACAATACTATAGTTTGTCAAAGGACTGTTTCATTTCAAACATAGACAGAGAGAATCATACTATATTTGTCTGACACTAGTACAAGCACCCAAAAGAAAAGGACGAGTATTGTTTTTTTTTGCTCTTATTTACTGACAATTTGGTTTGACCAACTATAGTAAAGTTATTCTACCTCTAAAATTAGCACGAGGAAGGTGGGAAATATATTCCTCTAGCCCAATGAAGGGTAATACTTAAATAAATACATAATGTAATGTCATACCTTTAGATAATTTCTGGGCTTCTGTACTTCTGTTAGCACCACCCATGACCAGCCCATAGGTGTGGTGATGATATTTCATTAACTCCATCAATACTCCAAAAGTTTGCATAGATAACTCTCTTGTTGGTGATAAAATTATTACTCCTGTACCTGTAATATATTATGTTCAGGTTCAATAACATTGTTACATTAAACACCATAGATTTTACTGCTATTAAACAAAATCAGATATCCATTCTGTGTTCATATAACCACTCTAAACATACTCCTCCAGTGTTTGCATTAAAACTAGTCCTATGTGCCTCAACAGTTTTCACCGGAGACTCTTTGGTCTAGCTTCAACACAAGCATTGGTTTTGGATGTATGGAATTAGTTTTCATATTCGCCTTTTTGTCATCATATGAAAGTAAAACTTTTACATCTTTAATATGTTGCAAATTGTGCATTTGACTACCAGTGTGCAATGAAGGAATGGTTTGAAACATGCGGAGACTCAAAAAGATGCATTGCTGGCATTATTAAGTGTTTCTGTACCATTACCTACTATACTACAAAGTTCATAAACTTACCATTTCTTGGCTTGAACTTCAACTTGTAAATAAGATCAATAGCTGGTATTAGAAATGCCAAAGTCTTTCCAGAGCCTGTCCTGGCTGCTCCTACAAGGTCTCTGCCTTCAAGCAAAGGTGGTATGGCCTTAGCTTGAATCTCTGTCATGGTTGTGAAACCCATATCTTTTACTCCCATGAGTGTTGCCTCACAAACTTTGTCCTCTAGTGCAGAGAATTTTTGACTTGATAAAATGCCAAGGCATAAGCTGGATCCTGGTACTGTCAACCAAAACAATAACTAAATGTAATGAAGTTCCTTTGAATATGTGGTAAGTTAGAGACAATATATCAGGGATAGTCCAATACCGTGTAACCAACAAAGTCGATACAGGTCTAAATTCAAACAATGTAACAAAGAAATTGGACCTTACTGCATTTGCTAGTTATGCGGCATTGCACTATCCCCAACGAATAATTTACAACTTATTAGTTTACTACTTGGTTTCTTTCTTTCCAAAAAAATGGACCAGTCACTATTCTTGTATTTTTAGTGTTCCGTACCCAAACGGTAAAAACGGGACCCTATTACTAAGACTCCTCTGTCCGTCTGTCTGTCACCAGGCTGTATCTTATCAACCGTGATAGCTAGACAGTTGAAATTTTCACAGATGATGCATTTCTGTTGCCGCTATAACAACAAATACTTAAAAGAACGGAACCATCGGTGCGTGAGTCTCCTTGTCCGGTTTTTTTTTATAAGAATATTTTTCTTTTGTAAATGGCTAAAAGAATAAATGCTTGCTAATTTTATTAAAATTATTACAACCTCTTAAGATAATACTCTAATTAACTTTTCGTATGCTTAGGAGCAGATCTGCTTTATATATTCATATGAAATATGAAGTTGTCAGCATACGAAAGGATAATGTTACATTACTCTATCTATGGCAACAAAATTATGAATAAAGGCTAGGGCAATACAATTGATATTCTTATTCTTACGCTGGCTTGAATCTGGATCTGACTTGCCCTCAATTGGTTCCTTCTCTTCCTTGTCATCACTCTCATTTCCATCCTCATTGTCCATATCACTATCTGTGCTTTCTTCTTTCACATCCACTGGTTCTTGTTTGACCTTCTTCTTCTTTTTTTCTATAAAATATATCTCAGTACATGCCACATTTCAATACAAAACATGAAGTTGAAAAAAAAGGTAATTAAGCACTTACTTTTTGGTATGTTTTCAGGCACATTGTTTTCACGTGGCCTTTTCTTTACATCTTTAATTGGCTCTGGCTCGGATGTGGTCTCTAAATCAATGTAAGGTAATACAAATGAACAACTGCACCAAAATAGTTATTAAAGTACTGTTCCTATTTTATACCTACTCTACCATGTTCCTATATATTTATACATTTTCAATACTAAACACAGGTAGAAAACTATAAGTACTATAACATTCATTTGGGTTCTGGCTCTGAAAGATATGTAAATCATGTAATGCAAGTAAAAAATACTGTTTTTCTACTTTTTACACGGTTACTATTATGCTTTGTAATATAAGCTTGAATTAATCTGTATGTAAGATTTTCCTAAAGGAGAAAGAAACATATACTGACGTAAAATTAAGGTTACTTACCTGGCACGCTTGATTTTTTCTCGGCTAACTTTAATTTTTTTTTTTCACGTTTCTTAATTTTCCTTAAAAGAATTTTGTCGGGTGTCGGCATTTTGAACTAATTAAACCATGAGAGTAATTTTATATTTATAACAACTTAAACCGTGGGAATTAATACTACAACCACACGTGGTTTCGATACTCTCGGCTTGTTGACAGTTGACAAATTGACATGATGACATTGATGACATACATTTTTTTCCGTCTATGGACAGGCTAAAGCTCTAATGCTGGGGCCACACTAACGGGAAACGGCTGCAAACCATCAATCAAACAAAATATTTATTGTTGGTCATGAGCAAGTCATGAGTTACAGAGATGTTATCCTAAAGCCCGCTCCAGACTACGCGGCGCGAAGCCGCGAACGCGAGTGTGGAGTCGATTTCGCTGGTTAGCGAACTAGTCTCCACACTCACGTTCGCGGCTTCGCACCGCAATTCGCGCACGAGTGTGGAGAGTCCTTAATGTACAACGGTCTTCATGTCCTGCCTCAGAGAGGCGTACAATATGAAAACTTAATTCTAAATGAGATCATTTATGTAAATATATTATCTTATGCTACACATTACAAAATAGGTTAACATAGTGTTTTATATTATTCTGTTAAAAAATCGTAGATGCTGTAAAAACATTTCTCCACAAGCCAGTGAAAAAGTTTTCTTTTGAACTCCATAGACATTAACTTCTTTAGGTGGATTGGTAATTTATTATATATTTTTGGTCTTTAGTCTAAGTACCCACAACACAAGCCTTCTTGAGCTTGGCTTAGTCAATTTGTGTAAAAATGTCCTGTAAAGGTCCCTCCACACTCGTGCACGAATCGCGGCTTCGCGCCGCGTAGTCTGGAGCGCTTAAAATTTATTTATTTAATGTTTTTGTCTATGACATGGGCTCTACATAAAACTGTTACAGAAGGGCGTACCTGACCGCGACCAAGGTCCGGCACGCCCGTCTGTTACTGCTGGAAAGCCTGTAGGGACCTTTTGTGGCAACATTAGTCTGACTGTCACTGACTGAGACTGTCATTAGTGTCATTTATTAGGAATAGCGGCATGTATTTCCAGGTTGTTTATTTAAAAAATTGTGATATTCAGTGAGCCAAGTGACTACGATAATAGACGATGTGTTATTAATTACCAATAGATACAACCTCAGATATGGCAGAACAATCCAGTAGTCGAATATTTACCGGTTCGAAAGTCCTAGGTTATGTTAGTACACATGTGCCCTTCGTTGCTAGATTTATCAAGAAGCGCGGTGAAACGCTGCTTTGCACAAGTGTTGGAAAGTGGTTCCATACATATGGATGTAATAAATTCCGTCTACTAAGTATTAGCGGCCAACACCCGGGCCCAATCACTTGTATGAGCGGGGACAATTTTCATGTTTATTCTGCGAGTAACAACAATGTTTATGCATGGAGACGTGGCTGTGAACTCAAACATGTGTACAAAGGCCACAATGCGCCGATTCATTTAATGCTCCCGTTCGGTATACATCTAATAACAATTGACAAACAGAATCAACTGAAAGTGTTTGATATAAAGGAAGAGTCTATTTATCTAGAATTGAAATTTCAAGACGGTTTTACAGTATCCACTATTTGCCATCCTCCCACATATTTGAACAAGATCTTGCTTGGCAGTAAGCAAGGGCCTTTGCAATTGTGGAACCTGCATACTTCAAAGCTTATCTACACATTCAAAGGATGGAAAGCGCGCGTGCTGGTGTTAGAGCCCGCGCCGGCGGTGGATGTTGTGGCAATCGGACTGACAAACAGAAAAATCATCTTGCATAACTTACGTCTAGACCAGACAGTTATGGATTTCGTTCATGACTGGGGAGACATTGCAACTCTATCCTTTAGAATGGATGGAGTACCTGTAATGGTGACAGGAAGTACACTTGGTCATATAGTGGTGTGGGATCTTGAGGAGAGGAGGGTAATGTCAACAGTAACATCTGGCCACTTGAAGATGGTGGCTGGCATGCAGTGCTTAATGTCTGAACCGTTGATGGTAACAAACTCTGGTGATAATTCACTGAAG
The DNA here is from genome assembly GCF_947568885.1 of Cydia strobilella. Taxonomy (NCBI): domain Eukaryota; kingdom Metazoa; phylum Arthropoda; class Insecta; order Lepidoptera; family Tortricidae; genus Cydia; species Cydia strobilella. Next base: position 11,006,028 of record NC_086042.1, on the reverse strand, counting down.
TTGTGGATCTTTGACATGCCTGATGGTGGAGCTAGGCTCCTAAGAGTAAGGTATGTTGTTAACTCAATAAATACATTATATTATTCAAAATCACAATATGATGAGGCTTAAACACTGAGTTTTTAATGACTTAAAGTCTGATAAGTGAGTGTTAAGTGATAGTTATTGTATAGAAAAAATAGGTTATTTTTATTTAAGAAGCAATAAGAAACATTAATACTGTGCAATATCACTAGATAGTGCACAAACAAAATAGACAGTTTGACTTATGGTTTCATAAGCTAAATATTTTTTTAATATAATTTTAATCTTCATTATGTTGAATGTTACAGAGCCGGCCATTCACACCCTCCTAACCTGGTTTGGCACTGTGAGCCCACTGGTGAGAATTTGCTAGCAGCTGGCAATGACAGCACACTTCACATCATGAACACAGTCACAGAGACCTTCAACAAGAACATGGGCAAGGCCACATTTAATAGAAAGGCAACCAAGAATAAGAGTAAGTCAATTAGATGAACTAGTTTTCTGGTGTGAATAGTTTTTGTTGTTTAAGGTGGTTCGATTTTCATACAAAATTCAATCTGCTTTAATTAAGGCACTACACATTATTACTACAGAAATATTTGCTCATTTATCTACTTTCGAATATTCGTTTGCGCTAAATTAATAGAAAAACTTTGTTTCATACAGAAATCATACTTAAATCAACGTAATTTTTTCATCAATTTTACGTATGTGTGTGTCACAAATGTCGTGTACAAATACGTTGCGTGCGGCGTTGCCACTCTATGACGTTGGCGACGTTGCCTGGCCGACCTGGCAGGATTTGCAGTGCCGTCATGTTTAGTGCATTTTTATTTGACAGTGTTAACACTGACACATAGGGTCATGTTTATTGTGACATCAATTTGTTTGTATGAATTGAAAATGATAGCAACGTCTAAATCAAGTTACAAAAATCATCGGTGTTCTGGTCCGCGAAAATCCAGAAAAATTCAGACTCAATTGAAGCGGAATTCATGATGGTGAAGTTTCGTAAGGTAGGTACAGTTTCATTCCTTCATTGTACATTGTAATTTTCTCGTGCCGATCTTTTTAGAAAATAATTCTCACTTCTTCCGTAATGGTAGATATAAGCAGTGAACAATACCTATATAATGTAATTATTACTGTTTTGGTTGCCGAATAGTCAATGTGTTACTAACTCTAGGTTTTTTTAGGTATTGTGCAAAATGAAGAGGCATTCTTGGAAATAAAATGTTTTCCTTCATTAGCCAGAAAAAATCAGGACATCCTCACTGCAATAAAGTAAAATAAAACATTTCCTGGGGATGAAAATTATGGAATTTTGTCTATGAATGAAAAACACAATTATTACTAGGTAAGTAAATGATAACTTTATTAGAATCCATATTGTTGCATCATCTTTCTTCCTATAACATTAGAGAATTTGTGCTATCATGATATTATTTTTCTTTCAGGTACAGGGACAACTACGGATAACAAATATGAAAAAATGTTATTTCATTTGTTGTGTGAATCCATCTACACCAACAAGACATCCGCTGCTGGACATAGACCTCCCCAGGGATCTCCACAACGACTGGTCTTGCAAGACCGGCCAAAATATCGAGAAATAAATAATATAAATAAACATGATAAATACACCGTTTTCTATAATAGTTATAATTAGAAGGCCATGCAATGTTGTTACTCACTGTACCTACTTGAATCCAAAAAAAAAATATAAAAAAAGTTTTAATTTTATTTTACAATTACTACTTTATTATTAGTACATTACGATACAAGTGCGAAAAGTAGGAAATTGGCAACGAGTGGCGATAAATTGAAACACGACCGAAGGAAGTGTTTTAATCGACACGAGTTGCGAATTACCTTTTCGCACGTGTATTGTACAACGTTTTACAGTACATAATTATGGCCCTTTACATTTTCGACATATGCACGTATTGTACTAATTACCGCACTAGGTCGGTAACGTATATGTAGCACCATATGTACTAAAAAGTATTTTACAGTACATATGGTGCAACTTTCTCGCCCTAGTGCGTAAAGAGTACTTTTTAAGTTTAAAGGGCCATATGTACTGTAAAACGTTGTACGATACACGTGCGAATAGGTAATTCGCAACTCGTGTCGATTTAAAACACTCTCTGCGGTCGTGTTTACACTTGTATCGTAAATAACTATTTCAAACTGCAAGGGTACGATGATAGATCTCAATTCAATATAATTTTGCAACATTTGGCATTATTAGGTTATAAATTGTATGGAGATGAAATCTATCAACGTACCCTTCCAGTTTGAAAAATACTATAGAGGCTGGGCAGTAAGGGATTGCTTTACTTGTAGAACTATATTTAGCGCTTTAAAAAAAAACTGATACCTGACACTTACAAACCTGGACTTCCTTGGGCTAGTGCTACTAAGAATCGTCAGTATTCTCCATCCTTTCTGAGTTGGAAGAACCCAAAAAGGTGAGATTTGTGAAAGTCAGGTTTTCAATATATGTGGCGTTTTCAACCAAACGGGTACCTACTTATTGTTGTCATATTTCCATAAAGCTTCAAAATGAAATCAACCTAATCGACAACCGACAATGTGGTACCTTTTAGTTCAAAACGTCACATATTTTTATAAATCGTTATAAACTAATTTGTTAATAATACTGAATATCTGGGAGAAAAAGAAAACATAAGTAAAAACTCAAAAATGCTCGTTTTCCCAGAGATAAGACCTAGCTAGATCGAACCCCTTACAGCAAATTTCATCGAAATCGTTAGAGCCGTTTCCGATATCACTGAAATATATTTCGGTTATATCGGAATCGGACAAGAATTCGAAGACTAAAAGGTATAAGAAACATAACACAAAAAAGTACCCCTGACGTACCAGTCTCGAACCCGAATCCTCTTGCACGTATTTCCACGAACATACCGCAACGCCATTGCAGCATACTTACACTGCATGAAATTGTCTACTACAAGCATCACGGAAACACTGTTTGCATGTGTGAGTAATAGTAGGAAATAGCATGACAGAAACACTCTGTCGACTTTAAAAGTGTTTTTTGCACTAATGAAGTATTCAATGTTTATTATAATAGTTCAATATTTATGTAAAGAGTGCGCTAAACATACTTTTAAGTATACAGATACCAACACTATTCCACAAAAAAATAAAACCTGAAAATTTGCGAAAGTGACGCCATCTAGCGGGGTTTAAGCTTTGGGTAACCTAGTCGAACCACCTTAAATGATTTCCTGCACCACTTCCATAAGGACACCCATTCTCAATCTTCTTTCTTCTTTACAAATGTTGCAGACCCCTTGACAGGTTACATATATAATAATAATAATAGAGCCTTTTATTCCTTAAGTATACATGTAGTTACAATTCATTTTACTTATATTTATTTTTTAATTTAAGGACCCCTTCTGGGTATAGGCCTCCTCCAACTTTTTCCAATGTGTTCTGTTTTATGCTTTCTTCATCCAACTTTGTCCAGCTATTGGGACAATATCATCTATCCACCTGGTATTTGGTCTCCCTCTGTGTCTTTTTTGGAAAAAAAAAGACAGGTTACATACTTTATAGGAAAGATTTCAGAGTATTCCCGTTTGTCTCTGCCGGGCACAAATGGGTATAGGTGCATTCGTATGAATTATTCCCATCTGTCCCCACCTCATGTATGGTGTTGGTGACGTACGGTGAAGACACCAGAAATTTTTGTCTCTAAATGTAGCTCTACTGATTGCACAGTTACTTTTAAACCTAAAAAAGTTAAGTTTTTGTTTGTTTTAATTTTAGAAAGACTACAGATAGATAGCAAGATCATGCCACCCATAGTAAAACTCAGCTCATGTATGCAAAGAGACAAGCAATGGGACAGTATAGCAACCCTCCACCGTGGCAAAAGTGTGGTCACCACCTGGTCATACAATAAGATTAGAATGGGTGAATACAAACTATGGCTTCCAGATCGACAAAAAGGAGTGGTAGCCACTTGCCTCACTGTGACACAGTGTGGTAATTTTGTCATTATTGGTAAGAATATTTTTTATTTAGAATCTGTACTTGGTTATTGTAACTAAACATTTTAGCTGTATAACATCTATTTATAGATGACATCACATAAACCTTAACTTTACTTTCTTTGAGTAACCTCAAGTGCTAATTGTTTTTGAACTATGTAGAGACGTTAGAATTATTTTATTCTATTTTAAAATATATGCATTTCTAATAATTTATTAATTTTCAGGATATGACAATGGTCAGGTTCACAAGTTTAACATGCAATCCGGTATTTACCGAGGACATTATGGCGAGGTTTTAGACAAAAAAATAGCACACAACGGTGCCCTCAGGGGAGTGGAGACAGACCTTTGCAACCAGAGGGTAATCACAGCAGGAGCGGATGAGAAACTCAAGTTCTGGTATTTTAAATCAAGTAAGTCATCTTAACTATTTAAAGACGTAAACTCGTGATGATGAAAATAGGATTCAAAGATAAACAACTGGGATAGAATATTAAATTTTGATTTCGGTCTCCATTTGGGGCATTTTCTATGAAAAGGGACCTTTTTGTCGATGGCGCTTACGCCGCACAGCGTCGCGCGGCATTATATTTATATCCGAGCATTGTTTATAATGGCGTTAGCGCCATCGACAATAAGGTCCCTTTTTATAGAAAATACCACATTTTGTTTATGAGGATCACCAACAGAAGATACAATTTACATACTTGTATTAACTTACCAAAAGGGCACACTTTTTATTGATCCCCACTTATACAAGTCACATATTAATATGATAACTGTTGTTTGAGGAAGTATTAAATAGACCATAATCAAAAAATATTCCCCATATAGTAATAACTAAAAGAGGTAACCTCACCTAAGCTCATACTAGGCATGAATGTGAGACATTTAGATCAGGATAAAAATCGTTTGTGTACCCATTGTAGGAGTTATGTTTTTATTTATTTAAGCAAATTAAAATAGGTGCCATAAAACCACCCGATTATAGTCCAAAGCTCCCATCTATGTTCCACAAATAAACTAATTTTTTCGTTCAGGTGTGTCTTACTTTATTTTTGTAGTTCTAAGGCAAAGTAGGTATGTTTATAAATGGAAGAAAAACTCGGACTAAACCAAAAGGAACATTGGCATTGATACTTAATTTCCTTTTGAACTTCTGTACCATAGTTGCAGTATTGGACTATAGTTGGGTGGTTCTATACTACTACTCAAATCTATACTAAAAAGTTTTTTCATTTTCAGCAAAAACACCATACCATGTAATGCAGCTTGAAGAATCCGTCAGTTTCACAAAGTGCCACAGAGAAAGTGCCCTTCTGGCTCTGGCCAATGAGGATTTTACAATCACCCTTGTGGACATAGATACTATGAATATTGTGAGGCGATTTGAGGGACACAGGGGTAAAATTAATGACATCGGATTTGATTCTCAGAGCAGGTAAGCAAACGAAGTTGATGGTATAGTGTGAAAATTTAAAACCTTAAATAATTTTACGGTTTAGACTTACTTGTTTTAGTCACTCGCGCGACATGTTTCGGAGAGCCTAGGTCTCCTTTCTAGTGAGTAGTAGTTCTTTTTAGTGATTCAAAACCCGTAAACCGTCAAATTATTTAATATTAGTATGTCTCACAACAGTTTAAATTCGATTTTTAAATCTTATAAAAACAAGTATATTAACAATTTGATTTACAACCATATTATTATTTTTATAGAATTGGGTGTTCTTCATATTTTCTAGTTATTCAGCCATTTTCAAGAGTATGAAGGCAATAATAATTGAATTATTAAATACAAAAGTTCTATGGAATTGCCCATAAAAAGGGATCCGTTTTCATTGCTTTTGAGTGTTACCAGAGCGATTGCTGGGATGCATAACTTACAAGAAGTGCACTGTCAGTCAAAACTAGTATTTAATTCAAAGGATCACTATAATTGCGTTTACATTTGTCTTCGTTTTCGTAGATGGCTGTTCAGTGCGTCAATGGACTGCACGCTGTGTACCTGGGACATACCCAGTGGTCATTTAGTGGACATATTTTCAGTAAGTATAATCTATCTGTATTTAATTATCATCCCTTCACCACACAAATAGCGGTATAAGCTCGCGATAAGCTTAAAAAATGAAAAAAAAAACCTTCGTTAAATCATTATCACAGCGAACTCACAATAGTCTTAAGTGCCATATACCCCACTGGCGCTTAAGTCCTTTCTACCAAATTCCGCCATTTTGAAATTTTCCAAAAAACCGAAACCACCGAAACCGAACCTGCTCACAAAATTTCTTGAGAATATATGTTCAATCATCATTATGATCTCATTATAATGAGATAATTCTGTATTTTCTGTCCAACGTTTACGTGTAGCCTATTCCGTGTCGTAACATTACGTTACTAAGATAGACGATATTGTAGTTGGAGCAGCCGGTCACGTGCCTGAGCATGTCGCCGACCGGCGACTACTTGGCGACTACACACGTAGGTCAGCTGGGCGTGTTCCTGTGGGCGAACAGGTTGCTGTACGAGAAGGTCTTCCTCAAGCCCATCGACCGGGCAAACATGGAAGTGCCTAAGATCAGTGAGTGCTTTTTTAAATTTCGTAGAAATTGAAGTGTTCTTTTGATTTACAATAACAGTTTTCTGTTGGAGAATTTTTTTAAAGAACTAGAAGAGCCGCATCGACAACTCGACAAACTACTGTTTGTCGACCCATGCGGCATGGCATGGACCAAGCAAAATTAAATTTTATTATACCCACATATCTCGCTTTAGGGCGCAGTTAGAAGGTGCGAGAACTCGCATGCGAGTTTCATTACATTGCGGCATTTGATCGGTAGGCTGAATTGGAAGTAACTTAATAGTTCGCAATGTAACTAAATGAGACCTTACCGTTGTCATACATAATATAGCAAGAAACTGGTTTCACATGAATACCGCGAATTGATATGAAAAGATACATTACATTTTTTTTTTAATTTGTGTGTAATCGATAGTTTTAGTACATTTGATTTTGTACTTTAACATTTTCATAATAAAGTCATTATTTAAAACACACCACTCAATCCTAGATATGATACTCGTACTGTGTGAGAGAGAGTATAGTAATCGATAAGTTACGAAATCATATTTAAAAACCTAATTTGACGACTGGGGGCCGATTTTTGAAATTCGTGATAGAAACTGGTAATCTAGTGGTATTGACCCCTCGTTTTCAATTATATTAGTAGTATTTAAATGCCTGGTACTGGATATACAGGGTGGCCAAATAACAGGTATACACTTTAGTTTTGTAATTTTATTTTATGAAATATAAAAAATATAAAGTATTCCTTGTTAAATATAGTATTTAGGGCCGTCAGTTAAACATGGAAAATAATGTCAGACACATGTCCACCTCTAGCAGATGGCAGATGTGAACCCTTTTCATCGCGTTATTCATCACATTTTAATTGCTGAAGGTTCATTGGCCTGTTAGAATAGACACGCCTCTTGTCCCTTTAGATAACCCCACAGAAAAAAGTCAGGAGCCGTTAAATTAGGCGATCTAGGGGGCCAATCAATGTCACCGTTTCTCGAATTTTCCGCAATTTTCTTAGTTTTCGCTGAGAGCTTCCACTGATTTGGTTGAGTAAAACGTTTTAATAATTAAAACACGTTGTTCCGTCGTAAAACGCTCCATAACCATTTTGCCCTATTTACACCACAGATACACAAAGTAATTTTCATGCAACAACTGTCATATTTACCGCTAAAACAAAATGGCGGTAAAAAAAGTTACGCCCAAGTTGGCTAGCCTGTAGTATTAAAGGGAGAACAGGAAATCAAACGATCGAAATTAAAAATTTACCCCCTGGCCTGGCCTAGTGGGTAGTGACCCTATGAAGCCTATAGGCCTATGAAGCCGATGGTCCCTGGTTCGAATCCCGGTAAGGGCATTTATTTGTGAGGTGAACACAGATATTTATTCCTGAGTCATGAATGTTTTCTATGTACCTATATATAAGTATGTAGAGTGAGACCAAGATAAGTTGGCAGCGATTTCAATAGCCCAGACGGTGGAAGTGTTAAGTAAAAGTGATAATTTCATAGAAGTTTGACGTTTAAAATAACAAGTGCACCGTCTGGGCTATCAAAATCGCTGCCAACTTAGCTTGGTCTGACTCTATTTATCTATATGTGTATGTATATCGTCGCCTAGTACCCATAGTATAAGCTTTGCTTAGTTTAGGGCTGGGTCGATCTGTGTAAAGATTGTCCCCAAATATTTATTATATTATTAATTATTATCAATCACAAACTGGAGCCCAAATTACAAACCAAGTCTAATGCAACAATTTATATTTCAATAATTTCACAGTCATTCAGTCACTTTTTAAAAACTACGTCAGAATTCACTTTTATTTTTTCCGTTCCCGTTCGAATTTCGGTAATTAACACAAATGTATATTTTGCTCTTGCAATATATTTAGGGTAACTTGACGATTTATGCTTGTTTATTAACCAGAAGTTCGCAGTTATTTAATTAAAACTTGTTTTACAGAGCTACCTTCTACAGTACCTGAGAAACCTAGCATAGAGGATATAGGCACAATCGATATCGGAGATGAGGCAGAATACATGTCACCTTCGCAAATCAGCACCGAGCTTATCACGCTGTCTAGCCAGCCGACTTCCAAATGGCTCAATCTGCTACATTTGGACGTTGTCAAGAAAAGAAACAAACCGAAAACGCCTTTGACGGTCCCCAAATCTGCGCCGTTCTTCCTACCCACGGTCGCTAGTGTCGACTTACAATTCGACTTAGAAAGTGAAAAGGACAACAATAAAGAAACCAAGCTATTAATACCCGAGTCTCTCTCGACACTAAGCGTGTTTGCTAAGAAGTTAGTGGAGTGCAAAAGTGAAGAGAACTTCGAGAAGTGCATAGAGAAGTTGAAGTCGCTTTCGCCGGCCGCCATCGATTCCGAAGTTTCGTGTATGTCGCCGGACGCGGGAGGTACTGTCGAGGTTTTGAAACAGTTTCTGGTCATGTTGAATGTTATGTTGAGAAGTAACAGAGACTTTGAGCTAGCCCAGTCGTATTTAAGTTTGTTCTTGAAATCGCACACGAAAACGATTGCGAAAAACGAGGAGCTAAGTGATGCATTGCACGACGTGGAGGAAACGGCGACTCAAGCGTGGGCACGGCTGCAAAACAATTTGCTCTATAATATTTGTGTAGTAAAGGCCTTAAAAGATATGTAATAAATAAATTTATAAAACTTCGTGTACCTTTTTATTTACCAATAAGTAAATATGTTAGTATTTATTGACCCGGTGCAATCTCCACTGATTGTTTTAGCGACTCTATCGTTGTATACCCGATACCATCGGTCTATATCCGATTGACCGTTATGCATTTGTGAATCGACCAGCAATAAAATAACAAAAACCTGACATAAAATGCTGCTATCTGCATCAACTTTTTTAACATTTTGAAACCCAGTGTCTAGATGTTCGTTAGCAAGTAGATACCTAAGTTTAAGTTAAGGGAGTTCATAGAAATATAATGCGGTTGCGGTATGCGGTAAAGTTGAGTCCTTTTTCCCTTATTTCTCTTGGCTTACATAAACCATATAATATAAAGCAGTAGGTTACAGATTTGCTTCAAAAGGACGTTGCTTCTTTCGTGAATGTGAGCCATAAGCGTGTCTGGCGTGGTAGGCGTGGTTTAAGCAAATCGAGGCATGGCCTTGGAAGTCATGTAGGGTTGTACCTACATTTTAAAAGCGTTATCCATACTATAAATGCGAAAGTCTGTCTGTCTGTGTGTTACCTCTTGACGCTTAAACCGCTGAACCGATTTAGTTGAAATTTGGCGTAGAGACAGTTTGAGTCCCGGGGAAGGACATAGGATAGTTTTTATCCCGAAAATCATCCCTTAAGAGGGTGAAAAGCGGGGTGGAATCATGATGGAATTGAGAAAATAAATGAGTTGCCTAATATTTGTGTGCATATTAAGCTCAAATTGAATGATTGCTATAAGACTTTCTCCAGGCGCTATTCGTACTCTAGCTGGGGTTACTAAGTCCACGCAGACGAAGTCGCGGGCAAAAGCTAGTTATATATAAAGGAAGCAAAGACCTGTAACTTGGTATAATATGAATACAGTCTAAGGAAAAAACGTGCCTCGGAAATCAAGAAAATTTGATTCTCGCACAGATGGCGCTACCACCAATATTAACCTTTGACCTATTCTCGGCTAGGTGGCGTTGACGGTTTCGTTTGTTATTTAACAATTTTAACACATATCAGTGAAAGAACATGGGTCAAAATCATATAAAAATAATAAATACAAATAAAAAAAACATTTATCCGTATGGGTATATATCCATATATTTTTACTGGACAACCCATTATATTCAATAAGTGAATTTTTGACATAACTGTATAATTTATAATTGCATATCTATAATTTTTGATATTTTCTTTGTTTATTATTGTTATTATTTGACGATCCCTCTCAGGGGAAATTTTTCATATACCTTTAATTATTAATGAAATTAATTAATTTAGATTGTTTATTGCTATTATTTAATTTTATTTCTGACGATCACAACGTAGATTCTTATAAATTGACATTAATGTAATTTGTATTGTAATCATATCTTGTGAAATATCTAATCTAATCTATTGACGACCGGTCTGGCCTAGTGGGTAGTGACCCTGCCTATGAAGCCGATGGTCCTGGGTTCGAATCCCGGTAAGGACATTTATTTGTGTAATGAACACAGATATTTGTTCCTGTCTCATGGATGTTTTCTATGTATTTAAATATTTGTATTTTATATACATATATCTGATATATCGTTGTCCGAGTACCCACATTACAAGCCTTATTGAGCTTACCGTGGGACTTAGTCTATTTGTGTAAGAATGTCCCTATAATATTTATTTATTTATATAAATTTTTTTTAGGGTCAATCGTGTGTCGATAGATGGCAGTAAATTTACTGTGACTACAAAATTTAATATAACAGTACCCCTCTATCCTATATATTCTCTTTGATAGGAAGTAACTTGTGGTCTAAATATAAAATAATACTGTAAGACCTTTTATTTTCAATTAGAATGTCTTTATAAAAGTAGGTGGAATAAACACGCAAAAGACCCTGTAATAACCCATTCAGCGCTAATATATATTTTTTCACTGTGTAAGTTGTGTTTTAATAATACTATTATACCTAGATAATTATCAATATAAAACAGATCTTAAGTGGAAAGTATAGCTCATACTCGTCCATGTAAAAAGAGAAAATGTTTTTCCACTTCTAAATATTTTCCATTATCCATGATTTTTTTGTATGTTATTGACCCAATGAAAAACTAGTTTTACCTATAGGTTTTCCTTTTCTCAAAGATTGCAATACAAAAAAATAAAATAAACTTATATACCTAGAATATATTATGCTGAAGCGATCAACATCAAAATCAAAGTGATTGGTTAAGATTTAGCTAGTGGAAACCGTTTTCTCCCGAAATGGAAACTGTATGAAAAAAGTGCCTATTGTCAGTAGCTATTCTTAAAAGCAGAACCACTCCTTCCCTGCGGCTGTGCCTCTACGATGCATTTCAACATGCTATCAAGACAAGTATAACTCCTGTCAGCTACGACGAAGCGCTACGCACGTAGCCTACAGTGAATGAGCGGAGAAATCCGATATTAACAGGTCAATTTGAACGTACACTCGTACACTGACATCAGAATGATATATAATCTAATGACGTCATTTATATTTATGTTGCGTCTTGCTCGCGTCAATACATGTATGGATAAATACGAGCGAAATGCACGCGCCACTGACATCATTAAGAATATTTAGACTATATCATTTTCATGCCACAATGTAAGTTTTAATTGGCCTCATTGTTATGCAGGTATCTTGTTATTTAAAGCGTTAGTTGCAATGAACATCGACTTACGTTTCCCTCCCCTTAACCCTGACGCGAGCTTTTTGCCGTGGTGTAAAGAAGTGTCATTGTATGTATAAGCTTTGTAAGGTCCTGCCTCTCCTTTGGCAGCATGGCAGGCAGCACGGCACGCCGGACGCTTCTAAATATTCCTTTTGTGCTCAATCATGCTTCAAGCCGTTCGCGAAGGCGTGCAACCAATAATGCGTTCAATTAACCGGACGTCACGTCCGAGTCCGACGGCCAGGGCTCTTACCCGTTGTCCTAATTATAATACAGGGGATAGGATTGACAAGTAGTTACTTTTTCAAAATGTCAGAACCCTACGTCTTCTAGAACTTGCATGCAATTTACGTTAAATACATTGCTGACTATTAAGGTTTAGTTTGCATTTAAAAGTTTGATCAGATACCGCAATTTACTTAATGAAAATCTTCGCGCGGTCATTATATTATTATAATATGCGCGGCATTAAAACTTCAGAAACCTTTTAATATAAAAAACCCTTCATGATGCTTTCAAAAACCGCAAATTACATACATAAAGATAAACTGTTTTATTAGAATTACTTAATAAAGATATAGTATATATATATTATATATATATGTATATATTAGTATCCCCACGCACGCCTATCAAATGACCGGGATGTTTATACCCGTGAGTTTATACGAGATATAAATAGTACTTAATAAATAAATAAATATTAGGGGACATTTTACACACATCAACCTAGCCCCAAACTAAGCAAAGCTAACCTGTGAAAACGTTATTTTTGCATAATTATAACATACAACACACAATAACCCGAGAAATCTTTGGTCGAACGACGGTAGGTAGAGGAATAACGCCATTTATTGACTTCCGTAGGAGTTTTAATAGGTATGTATATAAAAAAGGTTTTATATACCTTGCAACAAGTCAAGGGCATAAATATATATACATTCCTAAAGTTTCAAAAATATGTTTACGCTCTTACACCTTAGACAATAAAGTCGTGTTCACATATTTTTGAGCCATTTGTCTGGATCGATATTTTTGCCTCGACTGTACCTCTACGTGCAACAAATTTCAATCGGGTCTATCGCGATTAAATTTCATTATTTATAATAAAAGAAGCCACATATACAGGTTGGCTAAAAAATAAGCGCATTCCCGTTGCCAGGGAGGTTTTGGGATTATACTGAGCAACTTCTACTATGCTATGGGACCAACCTTGAAATCGCGAAAAAAAAAAGTACCCTCCCATAGAAAATGGACCAGCCAAAATGTATGAAACATTCAAAAAAAATTCGCGATTTCGGGATTGGTCCCATAGTAAAAGTTGCTCAATATAATCCCAAAACCTGGCAGCGGGAATGCAATAATTTTTAGCCACCGTGTATAATATTAAGTACCTACCTACTTACAAACTACAAAGCCGGGACATAAGCACCGAGCCGAATTTGCCGGCCGAGTGTAATATAAAGAGCCGAGCGAAGCGAGGACATTTTATGAACACAAGGCCGGCAAATAATGTTTTTCTAAAAACCAATAATAACCTAAAAGATCAATGTAGGTACCTAACTGCGCGGCACGTGACACGAGCTCAAGATTATTTCGTACGAAAATTATTAGTTCATTAGGTACCTGCAGAGTACGTTTCGCAGCCTACTATGACGAATATGTTAAGGCGATATTTCCATGCATGTTTGAAAACAAATATTTTTTCTTTCAGTTAAGTTATCATTGCTTGTAACAATACAATCAGTGAAAAGGATACTTATAAATGTAATATTTTGTAAAAAATATTGAATTTTTGTTTAAGTAAGTAAAATATACCAAACGTATATTACGAGTAGGTACAATCCATGTTATTAATAATTTTTCTCACATTAACAACGCAGGTACGGGGAATAAACTTGAAGAAATGTACCGACATTTTACCAATTATTTTTAAAAAATCCTTCTTCTTTAAACATTCTCTAAATTTACAAGTGAATTCCGATAGTCGGCTAAAAGTGTAGAGGGTGGAAATGTCACAACGGCGGCGTATTTCCGAAAATATTTTTGTAAATTCGACAAAACTCATAAGAATGTTATTTAATTTGGACATAATTAATTAAGTACCTACCTATTGAAGTGGAGATTTTTAAAGCTAAATTTAAAATATTTATTACAAAAATGTGTCTATTAAACGCACCCACTTCATCTTAGTTAATTTACAAATACGCTCTTGGTTCAATTTTGGAGTTTTCCGCTTGCTCAGGATCTTATGCCGCATAGTTTACACTCGTAGCACTAACTGACAATAGGTAAATAGGTACCATGAAATCAGGTAACTATAGTCCTTAAGTACAACTATGGTCCAGTTTTTAACGTTGATTCTTAATGAGCCTTTATGTTTTTTACTCGTTACATTTATTTTAAAGCTTAGTACACTAATGCTCTTTCTATATTTATATAGTCAACATAATTTGAAAAATACTTATACATAATATTTTACTGGAACTTGAATTTGGACCATAGTTGTACGTTGGGGACTAAATTTAAGTTACCTGATTTTACAGTAGGTACTTTTATAGTTATTTGTATAACAAGAGAGCAAAGTTTGATATTTCGTCGAGTTCTTTTATTTTGAGACCCGTGCAAGCGAAATATTCTATAGGTTATAGATTAATCTAATTTAGAATATTGAGCGGAGCAAGGGAATCAAAAGGCAGCGGGTTACTACGGAACCCTGCATGAGCATGACCCGACATGCTCTTGGTCGTTTTTTATATGAAAGATTGTATTCTATCTGACTATGATTACTAAGACAGAAGGTTCACATTAGTTAAAAAAACCTAATATACCCATTCACAAATTGACAACTAGTCCATCCATAGATACTAAGATTGGCTTTGCTAGTGGCGACTCCGTTGTACACCGCCCGTAAGGCTAAAAGGGCTAGACATTCCTATGTCCGTCCCTAATAGATTGTTTATCAACAGTTTTGCGAGTTACTTTGCCCCCAACAAAATGAATTTTCTGGAGCTTTAAAACCTCACTCACATTGAAGAGCACAACACAACGAATCGCCTACGTATCCAGAATGGAGCGACAAATTGTGATTGTTTTGTGCAATTATTATTAACGACAGAAAAATATCAGATTTAAGGAACTCAGATTTAAAGGTAAAAATATACAAAAATGGAAATGCTCGATTAAGAGTCGCCTCGCAAGCTCGGTTCTCCATACAAACGTAGTTACACTCTCATTTTAAAACGACCTAGCTATGAAGATTGCCCTGAAACTTTGTACTTACAATAGGCTAAGGTATATCTAGGTCTGAAATTAGTTTATGTAGCTTCAGATACAATAGTAAAAAAAATACAGCGAATTTAAATTTTTCATATAAAACTTGTTTTTGCTCTATTTCGTTTGTTTTATATACTAGAACTATATTAAATAATTACAGACCTAGATATACCTCATGTCATTGTATGTGCAAAGTTTAATTACAATCCAACACGTAGTTTTAAAATGAGAACGAAACTCCGTTTGTATGGGAAAGTGAAATTCGGCCGAGCTTGTCGGGGACTCTTAAAGATTTTTGTTTCAACAGCAGTTTGAGCAAAAGAACTGGCATGTTACATTGCACACTCTTATGGGCGTAGGCACGGTGGGGCAGTTGCCCCACCCTGTTCTCGGACCCCAAGGTAAGAATTTTTAAGCAAAAAACGCCACATACACCTCACCAACCATTCAAAATGAAATAATTGGTCTGTGCGGGGATGTCATTAGAGATGATATCACAGTCGACGTAAAGAACGCACGCGCCTATAGTATCCTAGCAGACGAGAGCAGCGACATATCAGGGAAAGAGCAACTTTCAATTGGTATCCGATTCTTTGATGAAGAAAAGGTGCTTGTTCGTGAAGAGTTTTTAGGTTTTGTGGAATTGACGGCCAACAATCTATAGCTTCTGCTATCGATAATTTCATAACAAATATAGATCTAAGTCCAAAAAAGTGCGTAGGACAAGGGTATGACAGCTATTCCACTATGGCAGGAAAGGATGGTGGTGTTCAGAAAACTCTACAAGAAAAATATACAAAGGCGCAGTATTTTCACTGCTCCAGTCACAAATTGATTTAGTTGTGCACGACTTAAACCAAGTAGTAGGAATACGAAATACTGTCACCACATTAAAATAAATAATAAGATTCTTTCGAGAATCACCCCTTTGTCGAAAATGCATACCCAATATATCAATGTTCTGTGAAACCCGTTGGTCCCAGAAATATAAAAGTATTGCCATTTTCAAGGAGCACTATGTTCAGGTGGTCAGGGCACTTTTAACACTGTCAAAAGAGGGTAACAATGCAACCAGAAAATCTGCTTTTCAATTGCATTGTGCAGCTATACAAATACTGAGTTTATTATTAGTGTTTGCCTAATAGCAAAATATTCCGCAATGCTGCAACCGGTGGTAAATACTCTGCAGTCAAAAAGTATAAACTTGTTTCAGTGTGCAAACCATATCAAAAAAATAACTGACAACATGAAAAAACACCATGAAAATGCCGAAGTTCAAAGCCAAAGTTTAATAGCCGAAGCAGAATCAATCGCCGACGATCTTGATATAGATTTTAGAACGCCACCGCCACGGATTGCAAATAGGCAGACACATTTATTTTATTTTATTTTATTTATTAGGAAAACTTACAGCTGAAGTAACACGTTAGGTAATAACATAGAAGCAGTGAGCCAATTACAAGTTTCCACAGATAGAAACTGCGTAAAGTGCATGGTGTGCGAAATTACAACTAATAATACTTACTAACTTATAAATATACTTTACTTATCTTACTAGAGAGGGAAAATTGGTTTAAACAGTTAACAAGAAGAACAAAAGAGAGAAAAAAAGAACAGGATAGAGATACAATGTTGAGTTAACACTTTTTCCACTATTAACACTTAACAGTGGGAAAAGTCCTGAGTCATTAGCTTACGTATCGAACTAAAGCTATCGCAGAACAGATCGATGAGATCATGATGTTTGCAAAGCTGATTGAAAGACTTACCAGCTCTTAGAAGGAAGGAGTTTTTCCTGTAATTAGTATGAACGGAGGGAATATGGAAGGTTTCGTCACATCGTGCTAATCCTCCGGCACAGACACCTAGCGAGTTTTGGAATAGATCATTGATGATTCCTTTCCTAGATTCTTTAATTATGTCTCTAGAGCAGCGTTTTTCTGAGAGCAATTCAGCAGCGTATTCACTACTAACATTACACCCGCACCGAATGCTTCAAAAGCCTTATGAATAATTTTTGAAAAAATTGAAGGTGCTTGTAATTATTACAACAAGTGGGTTTCTTGGTGAAGCTGAACTTTGGTATGACACGTGGAAGCAAAAAAATTTGGCACAGAGTGAACTGAAGGAAATTGATTTAGTTGCACTAATTGAAGAGACACAGCTGTTCTTTTCCACCATAAGACAAACGCTTACTATATTAATTGCACAACCTTGCACAACATGCACTATCGAAAGGTCATTTAGTACTTTACGAAGGGTAAAAACTTGGTGTAGATCAACAATGACAGAAAACCATCTTGTCGGCCTCTGCATGATGAGTGTGCATGGAAAGAGGGTTCAGGAAGCAAAAAATAAATTTTAAATAAATTTGAAATCGAAATTATAGCTAGATTTAGTATAAACTCTCGCAGGTTATAATTAAAATAAGGTGTAGTGTCAGTAAATAAAAAGCCTATGGTCGGAAACCACCACTTAGTTTATTTACTTCTGCCCCACCCTTTAAAAAAGTCTGGCTACGCCCATGCACACTCTTATAAGTGGGTATCTATTGAGGTATTTAAGGTGTTAATCAGGCTCTCGATTCCATCTACTATGTGTACGCTAATTACAGCTTATCCTTCTTTATTGACTCAACCTATCCATTCAATCATGGTCGCATTATTTGCGCCTGTGCGGATTAAATACAGCTGTTGATTCGGGCATTATATCAATGAGCAACTACATACCTAATGTATATGTAATTTCTAGTTAAAGCTGATTAGTATTCGCTTTTAGTGTTGTTATAATCTCGAGTCTTTGGAGAGCCAGTTAATTGTTCTTTAAACTTGTAAAAGACTTGAGACTATTGTTTCAAAATAACTAATAACAGACTTCGCCAGTATCGCGGGGAACCAGTTAAAGTTTAAATAAGAGAACCAAGTTGCTCAACTAAAGTCCAATATTGATAAAATTAAATAAGTAAGAATTTAGGCATGTCTAAAGAAGACATAAGGTTACCTACCTGCGTCAAACAATGGCCACTTTAAATCAAATCTATATTTTGTAGAAATGAAGAACAAGAATAAAACGTTGGTTATAATAGTAATATTCACTTTATTGACCGTCTGAAAAAGTACAATTATTTGGGTTTCTTTTTAAATTCACTTGAATAATAAGCCTTTTTTAAAACCCTCTCTCTGGCCCTTATTAAAATTAGTTAGTTTAATAAAGACCACAGCTTAATTCGAATTATAAGACATTAATCAACATAATCATCAAGTTTTCAAGTTCTTTTTAAGTTTAATAATTGCTTGGCATTGTTGTATTGTATTCATGGTACAAACTCAAATGTGTGAATTCATGCACACATGAGTTTGTAGCATACTCCAACAAGGTGGTGTAGGCCTTAGCCTCCTATTGGTCTTAAAGCCGGACCAAATATATGATCATTGTCAAGAGGGCGCTGTTCATTCTCATGTATAGGGTGACAGTTCAGTATAGTATGAAAAAATTCGTTCCAGTAAAATTCCGCAACATGGCGCGTGATATATTCCTGGTCAGGCTTTACATAACTAGGACATCAATCTGAATCTGTCTGTATAATAATCTGACACGCTCGAGTATTTCAAGATGGCAGTTTGCAACTTTGTGACTGCCATTTGCTTACGGATCGCTGAAATCGTCAGATTATTGAAATATACACTTTTGTAGGGTCCATAGGGTTTTGTAGGGTGTTGTAGGGGTAACAACCCCTTTGAATATCTGACGAGCTCGAGTAAATTATTTTTTTTTTACAAATTTTCTACCCTTCCGTATGACCACCCTGCATATGTAAACCGGCAGTTTAATATACCCTTGTTATCAGAGACATGTTGCGCGACTGACACTACCAATATCTGACGCGCTTGAGTAACTCCACATGGTGTTTTTTTTTACATTTAAAAAAATCTGTAGACGCTTTCGTGCTCGCTAAAAAAATAAATATTATATAACATTTTTTTTCTTCCTAGAGTCTGGCTAATCAAAGTTAAACCTGAAAAAACGCAGCATTTTCAAAAAATATGTAGCAGGCGGCTCTTTGATTACAAGGATTGCATAACTTTTATACTTTTTATAATTTTCATATTCTAGAAATCATAAAAAGTATAAAAATCAAGCGCCTGCTACAGAATTTTTGAAATTGCTGCGTTTTTTCGGGTTCTACTTTCATTAGCCAGACACTTTATCTAATCTTTCGATTCCAATAGGTCTCTACGACGCTCGAGTTACTACATATTTAGCATCGTCGCCTCCCCTGCTATATGGCGTTAAAGTCGTTAAACGGAGACCATCAATGCCAAAGTAGTACCTAGATAATAAACGTACGCCTTTTCTGTATGCATGACATTGACCTGTTATTATTATTCTCTATTATTATTATTAATACTTATTTTTTAGTCTGAAATTTTTATACTTTTATATTAATTTTATAGGTTTTAATGACATGCACATTGAGAGTCAAGAGTATTGTACGCCAAATTCTGGCTGATTGTGATGTAACCAAATACTAACCCTACCACCATTTATAACCACTCACATTCAAACAATAAAAATTTGTATTGTATTGTATTGTAAAAAATAATGTTTTTAAGTAACTTTTACCTAAGCAAAAATATATGTAGTAACAAGTAGGTATGTAACTAAGCGACTTTTGTCGGAGTTTCCAAGTGCTGTGGAATTGGTTAAAGAATTATTCAAATTGTTTCAGATCGGAGTGCAGTGATTCCTACCGGAGCTCATTCCTGAGTTAAACTTGCGCGGTAACATGCAAAGTTAACCGAGCTAATGTTCCGCCTTGGCATGGTTACCTGATTGTAACCGTGCCATATACCGCACACATGGAATAAAAAGTAAGTAAAGGTATTTGTTATGTTTAAAATTCTTTTTTTAGATATTTTTTATACTTTTTCTACTGGGGGCTAAATTTTAGTGTTAAAACCGGCTAAGTAGACCACGCACAATGGAGGTATAGGAGAAAGCAAAAACAAAAAGTGTAAAATAAAATGAGTGTATTCTTCGGCTTTTATTACGCAAGATTTTCTTTTTCGTTCATACGTGTGAAAATTTACTGTATTCTTTAACCGTTAATATTTTCATGTTTTTAATTGTTGTATCCGGTTGTGTAATTGGTTATATCCGAGAGACACAAAGTGCCACACGTTAATAAAAGTTGTTATATTTAAAAAAATGTAAGCCTTAGTTTAGTAGGTATTCATTTTGATTTAGCGAGTAAATAAAATCACGATAACATGAAAATATTTACCTTACTACTTCGTTTTCATTATAAGTCCTTAAAATATTATTTCTTTAAAACAATTTTAAAGCAGAAACCGAAGTAAAATGAATTAC
Source organism: Cydia strobilella (assembly GCF_947568885.1). Taxonomy (NCBI): domain Eukaryota; kingdom Metazoa; phylum Arthropoda; class Insecta; order Lepidoptera; family Tortricidae; genus Cydia; species Cydia strobilella. The sequence continues at coordinate 10,985,368 of NC_086042.1, read as the reverse complement.
CTTTAGCGAATGCTGCCCTCAATGCATGCGTTCGTAATATATTAATAATAAATTCCAAGCGCATCAATAAATCAGATTTAAATCATAAACTGTATTCTGTCAATTATTGGTTTTTAAGGTTACCTATCGCACACAAATAAACCTGGCGCCTTTAAAAATAAGTTACAAATAATAATTTAAATATTTATTATAAGTAATTTAATTTATAAACTGAAATATAGGTTATAGTTATACCTACATGATATAAAAAGATGTACAGTAGAATCCGCTTATAATGACATCGATGTCATATAAAGCATAGTTGATTAACTTCTTATTTTTGTTAATTTTTCCAAATTAATCTCAAATTACTTTGTGAGAGATGAGTTTTGTCACCGAGAATCAAAACTAAAACAACTTAAACGCCACGCACGCACCAAACGTCCTCGAAGGGAAAGACGTAGGGACGGCCACGAAAACCAGTAGTGAATGTGTCAGTAATGCCAGTATAACCGGACATAATTTCAAGAAAATAGTATTTATAGGTCATAGTAAGCGATTTGTCATTAATAAGCGAAGTCGTCGTATCCGACTTTGTCACAAAGAATTTTGTATGAAAAGCAAACTTCGCACAGTAAGTTATTTAATTAAGTTGACTGGTAGAGAATGCCTTATGGGCTCAGACGTAACCTTTTACTGTATGTAGGTGACTTCGTTTTTTATATTTTATCACTACATCTTATATAAAACAAAGTCCCCCGCCGCGTCTGTCTGTCTGTCTGTATGTTCGCGATAAACTTAAAAACGGATTTTCATGCGGTTTTCACCTATCAATAGAGTGATTCTTGAGGAAGGTTTAGGTGTTCCTATTATTTGTTTTGTGTTAATTGGTCTACCCGTGCGAAGCCGGGGCGGGTCGCTAGTGTACATATAAAACGAGTTCTAGAGGCATAGGTTTTCTCCTATTCTATAGTACCACTAGTACCTGCCACAGTCAGACGTGGTATCATTAGTTATATGCGACGACTGCACTGAAGCGTCTTTTTATTTCGCTGTACGAGTATAAGTTCCTCGTTTGCTGCATTTCCTTGAGAAACCTTACTTAAGGAGGCCTAAAGCTAGGAAATTAGAAATGAACAAAATATATTATTGTATATAACCATGGTACAAGTAGTTCATAGAATATGTAATAATATTCTATGAACTAATTGTACCATGGTTTCCAATAAACGTTTATTATATTATTATTAGATTAAACTTTACGAGGTACGAGTATAATATTTTCAGTGGCAAATAAACGCCAAATTTAAGACAATAATGTTCAAGTGTATACTTAATATGTGAATTTGTATTTGTGATTTAGATGTTCAGCGTCTCCCCGAGGTAAAGGAGCTATAAGCAAGGTGTCTTAAGTAGCGTGAGGCATTACACATTCCAGCCACGCGAAGTCTAACTAAACCAAGAACAAGGCAAATGACTTTCAGAACCCGACGTGGCAACGACGGCTATAAAAAGACCGGGTTCTACGGACACTGTCTATTAAGGCCCAGTAGGTTCGTGTTCTTCTCTCACTCTCGAGCGAGATATCCATCTCGCATCGGTGCGTGCTCGGGACCGCGGATTTTTTGTGTGTTTTAATAATAAAAAAGTAATCGTGAAATTCCCTCAAGCATAATATTATAGCTCATTTTTAGAAATAATGTTCTTATTTTTAGTTCTTGTGCAAAATGTATTATATTTTTTTCTATCAAGCGAAAGTCAAAAACTCAGGATTCGAATCACTGAAGTCCTCAAGTTTGCTAATTAAATTTTTGGGAACCGTATTGTGACTTAAAAAAGCGTTACAACTTTTCAAAAACTCCGTTCTCTGAGCACCTGAAACGTTTTTAGTTTCGCATATCGAACGGAGTCATATATGATGCAGTGATGTGTCCATGTGACTCAAGAACACGGGAGCACATGATCAAATACTATCAGCATATGATAAATAGTTCTATTATGCACAAAGCATATTAGATCAGCTTGATACTATTACGTGAAAATTTGCACTTGTATTACATACGTATATGTATACGTATTGTTAATAGAACTTTGATCAGGAGGTTGTATGGTTGAGATAGCTGACTTCGATTGAAGGAAACATTATCCCAAAAATATAATTGCATTTAGCGATCTTTGGAAATAAACAGTTCTAAACTTTAAATGACTGTACCGCAAACTTCAAATACATTTTTGCTGCTATTAAATTTTACGCTAATAAGTTAAATAGGGAGGCCAATTGCAACGACTTTTCGACATCAAAATAATGCCATATAGTTAACATCCGCGTGTTTTGGCCCGAGCCGAGCGAGACGCGGAGGCGAATGCGACCAAAATGACATCATTTAGATATTATTTTGATCTCAAAATGTCGTTTGAATAGACCTCCTGGTAAAAAAAATGTAAATTAAATCAAGATGCAATAAATTACTTTATTCACATTTCATAAAATTCAATACCTACATAGAGCATACAAAAGACATAAGTAGAAGAAAGTTAACTGTGTGCCATTTCGGTATGGTTGATGTAAAATCTAAGCTATACTCTGGCAAACCCACTTGGCAAGAGAAAAAGGCGCGAAATTAAATTTTTCTATGGGAGGACTACCCTACGCGCCTACATTTTTTAAATATGCCGCCTTTTTCTACTTACGGAATGGCTTGCCAAACTATAAACTACTATATATAACTATCACTGAGCTAATAAGCCGCGGAGGAAAAGATGCACGTAGCGAAATTATACGGGTTATTAGTTGAAATTGGAACCCTGAAAACGGCTTAAACGATCATGATGGAAATAATTTTTAAAAGTATTTGTTAAGTTACAAAATATTTTTGTAAGTAGGTATATGTTAAATACTCTTTAGCCTAATTTTTGAGACAGGTGTTGTAAATCATTCTAACAACAGACTAGACAATAGACCAAGAATAGATATAATATTTCATCTCATCATCATCTTCCTCGCGTTGTACCGGATTTTGTTACGGCTTATGAGACCCTGGGGTCCGCTTGGCAACTAATCCCGAGGATTGGCGTAGGCACTAGTTTTAACGAGAGCGACTGCTATCTGACCTTCCAACCCAGAGGATAAACTAGACCTTATTGGGATTAGTCCGAACCCGCGACCTCCGGATTGAAAGTTCACGTTCGAGCACGCTCTTACCGCTAGGCCACCAGCGCTTTTCTGCATTTATAAAAAAGTAAAATTATAAATAGAAATTCTCTGCAACACTTTTAATCCTCTAATGCCTTTATATAGTCTATTTTATAAAATATTAGCACAAAAGCTGTTTCTTTATAAGCCGTTGGTAATAAAAATAGATATAGCAGCCGATAGCGACGTGTGCTTCCATTTGTGTCCATGATTAGTCCAAACAGTGATTTAAACACCTTACCGACTTCAAATTAAGTGAATACTTATACAGTTTAAGTAAGACATGTAGTGTAGAATAATGGCAACACTGGAGCGGAAGCGGAAAAACGAAACGGACTAGTATTTACGAGCTGTACATCCGCCTACTGGGCTCTTCTACCCATGCCCATGGCTTAAACAAATTCAACCTTTCATAATTTGCAGGCTTTCAACATTCACACAATAATACAGCGTTAGGTACTTAAAAGATTGGCTGCTCTTTAAATACAAAAAGTGCACTTTGCTAGGTATTAGTTTTATCTCTATGGTAATGTTATTTCTATAGTTTTTTATAAACGTTAGTTTTTTTTTATGATGAATAGGCAGGCGTTTGACCACGATCCCACCTGATGGTAAGTGATGATGTGGTCTACGGTGGAGCACGCTTACCTATGAGATACCTATTAACTCTTGCCTTGAAGAGCTCCAAATTGTACTCATACGGAAACACAGACTCGGGCAGGGCGTTCCACTCCTTGGCAGTTCGCATAAGAAATGTGGAAGCAAAACGCTTCGTGCGTATTTTTGGAATTCCTACCATGAAGCGATGCCGGAGTGCCGTTTGTCGTGTGGTCCGATGGTAAAAATGGGACGGAGGAATAAGGTTGTGCAGTTCCTCGGCACACTCTCCGAAATGTATCCTATAAAAGATCGACAGGCTGGCAACCTTGCGACGATGCTCCAGACTTTGGAGTCGATTATTCGTCAGATTGCTATCATTTATGATTCTCTTGGCCCTCCTCTCAACTGACTCGAGCGCCTCAAGCTGGTACTTTGCAGAGCCATCCCACAGATGAGAACAGTATTCTACACACGATCGGACTTGTGCTTGGTAAAGGTCGAGCAGCTGCCTAGGTGTAAAATACTGCCTCACCTTGTTGAGGATGCCTAGCTTTTTTGCCGCTAACTGTGCTTTCGACTCGATATGCGGGCCGAAGTTGAGTTTCGAGGTCAGCGAGATTCCGAGCAGCTCAAGATGGTCGGTAAACGGAAGGGATACATCTCGGAAAGTAGGAGTGAGATGGAATGGACTCCGTTTAGCGGAGATAAGACACGCCTGAGTCTTACTAGCATTGAACGCAACCAGATTGGCTTCGCCCCAATCGGAGACTGCCTTCAGTGACACGTAAAAATGTAAGAAAGAAAAATTATACTAAATAATGTAGAATTACATATTTATCTAATGTGCTAAATATTTAGGTGTGAAAGCTTTAAGTTTATTTTGTCCTATGCGAGTAGATGGCTAAATAATTTTATAAATATCAAGAAGATGAGGCACCTACGGTTATTATTGACAAATTTAGACAATGATCTGTTATTAAATTGCCATGGTATTGAGTTTTTTTTTGAATGGTTCTCGATTCACGTAATCAAATTAAAAAATGTCATTAGAGTCGCATGCATTTGAAACCATCTTGGATGGGTGAAACAACGAAGTAATTGTGCAAATATGTACTAATATAAATACTCTGTGTTTTTCCCACCCATTGAGTTCGACTAGACCTCTGTGCGTCCGCAGTCACTGCCGTACGCTGGCTAATTAGCCAGCCACAAGATAAATGTCAGCAATCACGAACGCCGCCTTCGCGCCCGCTACCCTTTCCGCCCGCCGCGCCGGCCGCGGGCACCTTCGTTGTATTCAGCCTACGAAAAACAATGCCAGTATGTAACCATCAGATACATCGCACGTAGGAAAATATGGATACGTGAAAAGTTATGAGCACTTCCTTTAGCAAAATGTTTTTATGAAATCCATTTCCTGTAAATAAGCATGTTTGCAGCATTTATTATTCCACCGATTTTTTGACGTGACTAGGTAGTCTGAATTTTATTCAGACAAGAACGGTATTATCAATATCCAAGTGGCTGTTAGTAGTTTGTTACGATCGCGATCGTTAAAATGATAGAGCTTAGAAACGCTGATGTAATGGTGTCGTAGCAAATGTCAATTGTTGAACTTTAAGAAGGCCGCAGTGTAATGACAGGGGTCGGCTTCGTTGAACCATAACGCTGTAAATCAATGTTTTACATAAATATTTAAAGGGAAATTCCCTTGTTCACAATGTTTCCGCGGAAAAAATATCAACATACTTAATATCTGTCGGTTCTCGTGATTTCATCGTTTTTCTTAGCAAGTAGAAGTACACTTATCAAGAATGTAAATTAATGTGGCCACGGCATAATGTTGCTTGTATTTAAAAAGTTTGATGTGTGTGTTGATGTAAGGCTTTCTCCGATAATTTTAAATAGGCCGCTTGATGAATATGCATGGAATAAGATGCCTTGCGTGGTTGTTTATTATTATTTGAAAACGTCTTTTAGCAGATTATTCTTAGAGATTATTATACTTAGTCAAATATTGCTTTACGGTACTCATACTCATACTTTATGAATGGCTTGGGAAATTTAATGGTATATATTTATTTATCATTGGGGGCGTCTGTTAATATCTACGTCCAATTGTGGCGTTCCATGCCTAAAGGATTCTTATGCTCCATGTCCAAGACCCTTCTCTGATGGAAAGCCACAATATAAATTGTCACATAGACATGCGGATCGAAGTTACTGAGTAACTTAAAACAGTATAGTTACAATTCAAGAATTATTTCTAAACGGTTCCCTATTGTATTGCAGAAAGTTTTTTGACATATTTTTATGTTGCATAATGTTACTTGGCAGAAATCTCGTTTGGCAGAATTACCTTTCGCATAGTATCATTTAACATCAATCACTTCGCAGTTTTATAATCCCGAACCATGTTTTGGCAAACTCTGTATGATCATAATAGTCTATTCAACGAATATTAATTTCGCAGATAAATATATTGCATAATAATTACGTGCCATAAAGTTATCAAAACGATTTAAAGTTAATCAGATAAATTACTTCAATCACTTGCATTATTGTGTGACACATACATCCCATGTATAAGCATGATTGCTTAGAATTTTTTGAAGGCACTGTAAAATATGCCTGATAATAAATGTAAAGTTGTAAGTTTTGTAGGAGGTCGCAGTTCTAACCTAACCTACTTTTCTGGCAGCCGTTCGTTTTATATAGGAGGTCGCAGTTCTAACCTAATTTAACCTACTTTTCTAGCACAGGTTCAATGTTTTTGAGCCACAGTAGTTCTTTCTTAACGTATAGTACCTAATCTACTTTTCTGCTAGCAGAAAAAACCATTATATCATAATAAAAGTATGCTGCAGGATGCAAGATGATTATGGTACTCGTACATAAAATTATGCTAAACTAAATTCGGCAAAAGTAATCTTCTGCTAAATTAATAATATGCTGCAAAATGTATTGTATGCATAGTAATAGTAATGCCAAGTAATAAATATTTATGCAAAATTAAGATTCGTCTATAAGTATTTCTGCGATACATGTTATGCGAAGTGTATTTCTACAGTAATGACTGATTTCTGGCGTAGCATATGGTCGGTGCCCCTTAAACACACGGAGCTAGGGCGATTGGATAGGCGTTGTCGAACGTGAGTGCGAGAACATCGTACCTATGGGGGCCATCACCATCAGCCCTTTTACCTATAATAAGTGTATATTAATGTTATTATCCTCAAATAATATAAGTTTAACATTTAAAATATGCACTAGCCTGCCTGGCCTTTATACATACTAAGTGCCTTTTCGAAAGTTTTTAAAAAAAAACAACACGTTGAGATCTCATACAGCGAATGCAATAACCGTGTTTCGAAAGTTTCCTGTAAGTAGTTGGGTTTGTATTTTACGGTCATGTTTGTAGTTTCCAAAACGAGACTTTATTTTCTAGACAATAAAGGTGTTGAAGAACATAAAATGCCAAGAGCCTGGTGAGATTTAAAACGATTTCAAATGGTTGGAATGGTTGCAATTATGACACTAAGGCTCGACGGGGAAACTCCGATTTAACGCAGCAAATATTATAATATAAGGTTTTAAAAGTTAGCATCTAGGAATACATATAGGATTGTTCTATTTTTTACTTGGAAAAAATATTTCTTCACCACCATAGTTCCCGACCTACAATAGTTATGTATTATATTTTTATTTATTTATTTATTTATATGTAGGTACTTAGGTAGAAAACTTTACTAAAGCCCTTTTTGCGAGTAGTTGTGAGCAGTTGGCAAAAAAAGCAATAGCATAATAAATAACGTAAATATTGAGTATAAGTTGTACCTACATATTTAATTTCTTCTTCCTCGGTCCCTCATTGCTGAGGATCGCGACCATGTATGCTCCGTCTCCACAGTGTGCGGTCATAAGCCACATGAGTCACGCAATGCATGTTGCCGCCAACCACCCTCTTCACACCATCAGACCATCTCGTGGGCGTTTTCCTCGCCCGCGCTTGCCATCCATTTGACCCAAGATAATCTGCCTTTCTAGGTCATGCTTCTTAGACCGCATGATATGTCCAAAAAAGCTGAGTGCGCGTTCTTGACATATTGTAGAGAGCCGCGTGGTGATTTTCAGCTCCTCTAGGATGGACTTATTGGTTCTCATAGCCGTCCAGGGTATGCGTAAGAGTCTTCGCCAACACCACATCTCAAAAGCGTCGATTTTTGCCCTGTCGCGACTTTTCAAACTCCATGTCTCGGCACCGTATACGAAAATCGAGAATACCAGAGATCGAGTCAGGCGCACCTTGGTTGAACGACGAATGCTTCTGTTCCTCCAGATCTTGTCGAGATTCGCCATAGCACTTTTGGCCATACCAGATCTACGGCGTATTTCGCCATCGCAGCCACCGTCACAGATTATCAGCGACCCGAGGTACACAAACTCACTTACTTATTCATATTTTCTGAGTGCATCGGTGATGGGAAGTAGATTGGCTCGGTCTATCACCATTACTTTCGTTTTGGAATGGTTAATCTTAAGACCAAGCCTAGCACTCTCAACCTCAATTTTCTTCAGAAGGGTTGCCATCTCCTCTTCGCTTGATGCCACTATCGTCGTATCGTCTGCGTATCTCAGATTGCTGACCCTGCGTCCACCCACTACGACACCGCCTTTCCAGCCGTCCAATGACTTCCTCATAATATGTTCGCCGTACAAATTAAAAAGTTTCGGGGACAGAATGCAGCATTGACGAACGCCTCGTTCCGTGTGGAAATTATTGGATTTTTCATTTTCCACGAAGCTCGAACCATCGAGGTACAAATTCTGCACCAAAAAAGTAAGGTGTTCAGGCACGCCCATCTCGATCATCACATGTAACATCGTACTCCACTTCACGCAGTCAAACGCCTTAGCGTAATCAATGAAGCACAATACCAGTGGCTTATTAAACTCACGCCATTTCTCAATGAGAAGTCGGACATTCAGGATTTGCTCGCGAGTTCCCTTACCAGCCACAAAACCGGATTGTTCGCTCGGTATCTGGTGATCAACGAAGGAGGAAAGCCGAGCGTTTATAATGCGAAGGAGTATCTTGCTTGCATGCGACATGAGAGACAAGGTTCGATAATTTTCGCATTTCCTTGTAGAGCCCTTCTTATGCAGAGGTACAACACCGGACTGTGTCCAGTCATCTGGCCACTGGCCAGTGCTCCAAATCTTGTTACATATTTGATGGATAACCTTCGTTCCCTCGTAGCCCAGGTGCTGCAACATTGCTGCTGATACGCCATCGGGGCCCACAGCCTTATGCTTCAATCTTTTGATGGCATCTTGCACTTCAGAGAGCAGCAAGTCTGGTTCCCTTATATGGTTGTCCCATCTTCTTTCCGAGCCCAGTCCCTCTTCATCCCGGTATAGTTCGTAACAGTAGGTTCTCCATCTATCTAAAACTTTATCAATCTCTGTCAAAGTGTTACCTCTACTGTCGTCTACTATCCAACTCTTTGGTTTGAAGTCAGCTGTTTAACTTTCAAGAATAGGTCTCGTGTTTGTGCTCTGTCCGCGTGCCTCTCGATGTCATTGCAGATGTTGTTGATGTGTTGGTCACTATCCCTTCTTGTGGATCTTTGCACTTCAGCATGCAATTGGTTATATCGGCTGATCTTCAGTTCAGTATTTAGTCCCCCACACTTTAGCATCCTCCTCTCCTCAATCAACTCCCACGATTCTGTGCTAATCCACTCTTCCTTGCATGTCACGGCTTTGAAAAGATCCTTACTCTCTTTTGCGGTGTCCAAAATGAGTTTCTTTAGGTTATTCCATTCTGCATCACTGGAGTCAAAAGGGTCCCATTCCAGTGATTTGATCTTAGGGCCAATTGCGTCGTGAAAATGGTCTAGAGCCGGTTTAGTCAATACAATGGTCTTTTGAGGTTTTGTCCGAGTACTCTTTAGGCGAAGGCATATTTAACATATTTAATAATACACTCTAAATCAATCAATCATTTTTATTTCGTCATCACAGGTGTAAATACATTTTTCATGCAGCGGCTATGATCACATCATGATGTAAATTATAAATCGTTCTCCTTATCGAGGTGTTTATTAATTGAATTTGGCAACAACAGTATTGCGTGATTTTCGGTTAGATTTTATATATAGGTGTTTAAAAAAATTTAATTGAAAATATTTGTTTTTAATTACAAATGACTTTTCGTTTGGATATGCAGTGGTCGTCTTCCGAGTTCAGGAAATGGTGCCATATTAATTTGCTTACCTGCCATATTCATTTGTATCACAATGTACTATTACTGTACCTGATGAACGAAGGATGAACGTAACCAACTAGAGGGCTTATTACACTTTGCTAAACTTAGTGACTAACAAGAGGGACGCCGCTATACGTGAGACACGATAAGAGATTCATCCTATCGTTTCTCACGTAAAGCGGCGTCCCTCTTGTTAGTCACTAAATTAGGATAATGTAATAAGCTCTTTATCTCTAACGGTTTGGCCAGTATGGCTAATCAAATTTCCTACTAGGTTTTGTCTCATTTTATACGACCAGTGTTGTAACGAAACGCAAGGCTTCACCGGAGACTGCGGCGAGACGGGGGCGACCTCTGTTGATGATATTCTCTCTAGCTAACGTTGTGACTTTGCAACTTTGAACTTGAAACAAGCAACATAATTTTCTAATTTTTATATATGTACTTGTGTGGCAGAATACAGTACATTTCTATTTTTAAACAATTTTTTATTCTGCCTGGTCCTTCTACAATCCTCAACATGGTCTTCGATGCCAGATAATTATTTGAATCAGCGAGCTACGAGATATTAAGGTCCAAGGACCGCCATTACGGCTGAGACAAAGAAGAAACGCATCGTGTGGAATATTTCCTGCGCATCCAACATACCGGCTTTCCAGTGAGGAGTGCAGCTTGAAACATCCCGAGGCGGCTATATCTTCATCCATCAGCTACGAAGTGCTCAACTGTTCTACCGTTATTCCGGAAAACTACAATCCGACGACGTCGATAAGGAGTGAACAGGTTAAGAAGAGCTAAAAGTGAGTCCGTTCCTTTAATATATGTCAATCATTTTACGTAAGAAGCATTAATAACTATTTTCTATAATATTCCTCTATTTGACACAATTTACAAAGAAACTTATGCTTAAAAACCCTATATTAGGCCTTTAAACAATAACCGTAACCTATTTAAAAAACCACGATACAAATAAATCATACTTTAAAACTCAAATAAATCTCAATTACATAATTGCATAATAAGTGCATCGGTCGAGCGCCGATAAACGTTTTTTTGCCATAGGTATCTAACGGTGCGCCCGGCCGACATAGGTACTTATCGCCATAACTTAGCCGGCCTGCTTATAGTAAACAACATCGGAGTAATTAGCATTAAATTCGTAAGAAAGTGTTTGTTTATGTTCCCGGTTCATTGTGCTGGTGTTTTTGGTGAAACAGAGTGTTGATAGTGCTAAGAAGGTAAATACTAAGTGCAATTTAAGATGGATGAAGCCTTGTTTAAAGAGTTAACTAAGAAGAGGGGTCATATTAAGTCGCGATTAACTAAATTTTCAGGTTATATACGCGAGTTAGCCGAAAAAGTATGGTGTGCGGCTCAGGTGACGGAACTGCAACTTCGGATTGCTAAATTAGAATGTGTTTACAACACGTATGACGAGATTCAAACCAAGTTGGAGTATATGGCGGAGGATGACGAGGCCCAATTGAACGAGAGGTCTGATTTCGAGGATCTGTACTACTCGTCAGTCGCGGCGGCTAAGGAATTAGTAACCATGCATACCAAGGTCGCGCCTAGCGATGGGGTTTCCGACAATAATACACGGCGTCATCCACATGTAAAATGTAAGTTACCTACCATTACTTTACCCAAATTTGGAGGCTCGTATGATACATGGCTTGAGTTTCGCGACACATTTGATAGTTTGATTAATAATGACGACTCCATCGATGATGTAAACAAGTTTCATTATTTGCGGGCTTCATTAGAAGGCAGTGCCGCGGTAATTGTACAATCATTAGCATTATCTAGTAGTAACTATAAAATAGCTTGGCAATTATTATGCGACAGATACAACAATAAGCGGTTATTGGTGAATAATCATATCAAGGCCATATTTAATATAACCCCAATTACCAAGGAGTCATCGACAGCTATTCGGCATCTTATTGACGCGATATGCAAAAATATACGTGCGTTAGCGACCCTTGATGAACCAACCACCCATTGGGACACATTATTAGTGTATATAATATGTCAAAAACTTGACAATGTTACTAGACGAGAGTGGGAGGAGTTTGTGCCTAGTTGCGAAACAATTACTTTCGATGCTATCATACATTTCCTCAGCGATCGTGCGGATCTATTGGAAACCATGGCGATGGATGGCCCCGAACGTCGCGCGTCCTGGCCGCTCGCCGCCGGCGCCGGCGCTGCCTCCGCGGCGCACGCGCGCTCCGCCGTGCAACGGGTAAAGGAAAAATGTTTCGTAGGACTAGATGAACGTGAAACCGATACTGTGAGTAGCCCACTTTTTACATATGAATGTCCGTTATGTAAGCGTGGTCATTGGTTATTTGAATGCCCCGACTTTCTCGCGTTATCTAATCAAGAACGTGCAGATAAGGTTCAAGGGATGAAAGTATGTTTGAATTGCTTAAAACCCGGGCACATAGCGAAGTATTGTAGGCGTGGTCCGTGCAAGTCGTGTTCATTACGTCATAGCTCACTTATACACGTGGATAGGTTACCGTCGAAGGCTCCAGTAGCAATGCCGGCGATAGAAGCGACTCCTAGCAGTCCGAGCGAGCACGACGAGCCTGCACCTGACCCCGGCTGCAGTGCTAACGGCAGTTTCTTGTTGCCGGCCCATCCTGCTTTAGAAGGTCAAGTCATACTATCTACTGCGCTAGTAGAAGTATATGATCGCGACGGTAAACCACACATGGCGCGCGCATTTTTGGACAATGGGTCTTCACCTAATTTTATTAGAGCTGACTTTTGCAAAAAACTGAACTTACCTATTAGGGAGGTAAATGTGTCTTTAACTGGTATTCAAAATATTAAGTCGACCCTACATAAATTATGTGACGCAAGGTTTTCATCTTTGTTTGACAAAAGTTTTAGCATGAAAAGGTCATTTTACGTAGTTCCACAAGCTACATGCGACTTACCTTTGGAAAAGGTAAATGTATCATTGCTAGACATACCTAAACATTTAGTCTTGGCTGATCCTCAGTTCCACTCGCCGGCAGCTATCGATCTTCTTCTTGGCGCCGAGGTCTTTTGGGAATTAGTAGGTAACGATAAATTTAAATTGGGACGAAACAAGCCCATAGTTTATGAGACCAAACTAGGTTGGGTAGTGTCGGGTCATAATGCTGGTAATCTTAACTCTAAAAGCATTTGTTGCAATTTTGTTCAGATGAATAATCAAGATGACGAATTGACGCGTTTTTGGAAGTTAGACGAAGCAACAATAAAACCCGCGACGGCTTATTATACCAACGATGAACGGGCTTGCGAGGAACACTTTGTTAAAAATACCTCTCGGTTACCGGACGGTAGGTTTATGGTTAGGTATCCTTTAAAGCAGCCTGCATCTTCGTTGGGCGATTCCTACGAGCGGGCAAAACAATGTTTCCTGTCGTTAGAGCGCAGACTAGAACGGCAGCCGCAATTAAAGCCGATGTACAAAGATTTTATGAACGAATACGAGACTTTGGGAGACATGTCCAAGGTTACTTCCAATGAGATAGTAGGAAACTTTTTGCCTTTTCACGGCGTGTTACGGCTATCTAGCCTCACGACAAAGCTCCGGGTCGTATTCAACGCTAGTGCGCGCACGTCTACCGGAGTAACGCTGAACGACATTCAGTATGTAGGACCTACTATTCAGGACGATCTCATAGCTATCTTGTTACGGTTTAGGCAATACCGCTTTGTGTACACGGCTGACGTGGAAAAAATGTATAGGAGGATAGTCGTGCACCCTGACGATAGGTATTTGCAACAAATCATTTGGCGCAAGGATCCATCTGAACCTCTGTGCGTATACAAATTAAATACGGTCACCTACGGTACGGCCAGTGCTCCGTTCTTAGCTGTTAGGTGCCTTAAACAGTTATCACTGGACTGCTCGGACCCTCGGCTCACTGAAATCATTGCCCATGACTTTTATATGGATGACTTTTTGTCCGGGTCTGATACTGAGCAAGAGGCCACCAGCATTATAACTCAGGTTAGTGCAGTACTTAAAAGTGCCGGTATGAATTTACGCAAGTGGCGTTCAAATGAACCTAGGCTCATAACTGAACATAATGACGACTCTAGAAATCTAAATCTAGGCAACTTGGACGAAAGTAAGACGCTAGGGCTAGGTTGGAAAAGTGGAGCCGATGTCTTGTATTTTACTATCGACTTTGGAAAACACCCTGAAAAAATAACCAAGCGGTTTATCCTCTCCACAATAGCAAAAATATTTGACCCTCTAGGTCTTTTATCGCCGGTTGTCATTCAGGGTAAAATCCTGCTACAGCTTTTATGGCTTTCACGAGTTTCTTGGGATGATGAAGTGCCTCAAGAGATTTCTCAAAAATGGCATAGTATAACAATGTCTTTACCGGAATTAAACCACTTATGCATTCCTCGTAGTGTCGTAGGAATCCACGCGTCGCGAGTGGAATTCCACATTTTTACGGATGCATCTCAATCTGCGTACGGAGCTTGTTTGTACGTACGTACTATCACTAACACAGGAGTAGTTACTCGGTTACTCATGGCAAAGAGTAGGGTAGCTCCACTTCGGCCGGTAACTATTCCGCGGATGGAATTATGCGGAGCTTTGATCGGAGCACAGCTTTACCAAAAAGCGCTAATATCACTTCGCATGAAAGCAGACAGTTGTACATTTTGGACCGATTCCATGATCGTGTTAGGATGGCTTAGAATGCTACCAACCCAACTCAAAGTATTCGTACGAAATCGCGTAGCTGATATACTCGAAATCACTGGCGGTTGGCCTTGGCGACACGTACCTACTAAGGACAATCCAGCGGATCTGGTCTCACGCGGCCTTGATGCGGGTTCAATTGCTGCGGCTGATATTTGGTGGAACGGTCCAGCATTCCTACGTAATGACGAAGAGGACTGGCCCAAAAATCACCACGCGAGCAAGGATAGCGATGAAGTTAAGGCTGAGGTAATCACTGCAAATGTAGCGAGCGAAGCTGTACTAGATAGTTCCCGCTACCGACCGCTATCAGAATTGAATCTTACGAAGTTTTCCAATTTTACCAAACTCAAACGAGTCACCGCTTACGTTCTACGGTTTATCAATAACGCACGACCGGGTAGTGTGAGAAATTCAGGATTCCTTAACACTAAAGAACTTCATGCTGCTATGAATATTTTAGTAAAATTAGCGCAGATAGAATCATTTTGCTCATATGATGATGTTAAAAATAAAACTGTACTCAAAGCCAAAGATCCGCTTACAAAGCTGAATCCTTTTGTGGATTCTGAAGGACTTATGCGTGTAGGCGGAAGACTTAGAAACGGGCCTTTTAGCTTTGATAAAAAGCACCCAGCTATCTTGCCGAAAGGGCATTTTATAACGGTGACATATTTCAATGCCGTTCACATCATTTTGTTACACGCGGGACCTCAAGCCATGCTAGCATACGTAAAGTCTACCTATTGGCCAATCGGTGGTCGTACACAAGCTAGGTCAACATATTACAAATGCATCCTGTGCACTCGTATGCGCGGTGCAACTATTGCGCCACTTATGGGCAACTTACCCTCACCGCGAGTAACGCCAGGCTTTCCTTTCGAGGTTGTTGGCGTAGATTATGCCGGTCCTATACTGGCTGCGTCTCGAAAGGGTCGTGGTAGTCAAACCATAAAGGTATACATCGTGATCTTTGTGTGTTTTAAAACTAAATGTGTACACCTTGAGCTATGTAGTGACTTGTCTGCGGAAGGTTACATGGCGGCGTTGAAGCGATTCGTTAGTCGCCGCGGTTTACCTTCTGACATATACTCCGACAATGGAACCCAGTTTGTCGGGGCGTACAATGATTTAAAGAGATTCCTTACCAGCCATGCGAAGACGTTATCTGAGTCTGCAGCCAATGCCGGCATTAGGTTTCACTTTATTCCACCATATTCACCACACTTTGGCGGTTTGTGGGAAGCCGGGGTAAAATCCACTAAACACCATTTAGTTAGAGTCTTAGGTAACTGTCATTTAACCTTTGAAGAGATTTATTGCGCACTGTGTCAAATAGAGGCAATTTTAAATGCAAGGCCTCTTACTCCTTTAACCAGCGATCCTTCTGATCTGCTACCACTTACTCCAGGCCATTTTTTAATTGGACGACCACTCACAGCTCTTCCGACTCCCTGTCTGACAGAGATTCCTCCATTGAGACTGACACGGTACCAGAGGATCGAACAATTGAGGCAACACTACTGGGTTCGCTGGTATAAAGAATATGTTTCTGAACTTCAGGAGCGAACCAAATGGAGGCAAGCCAAGGGTCAACTTGCTACCGATACCATGGTCGTCGTCAAAGAAGACAACCTGCCTCCAATGAAATGGAAGCTCGGCAGAATAGTTAGCGTCATCCCTGGATCTGATGGCATCAACCGCGTGGCCGACATCAGGACGTCGTCTGGGATCATCCGTCGTGCGTTCAGCAAAATATGTCCACTGCCAGTCGAAAATTAACTCTTCAGTTGAAAGACCAAGCTTTCAACGTGGGCGGGCATGTTGTAACGAAACGCAAGGCTTCACCGGAGACTGCGGCGAGACGGGGGCGACCTCTGTTGATGATATTCTCTCTAGCTAACGTTGTGACTTTGCAACTTTGAACTTGAAACAAGCAACATAATTTTCTAATTTTTATATATGTACTTGTGTGGCAGAATACAGTACATTTCTATTTTTAAACAATTTTTTATTCTGCCTGGTCCTTCTACAATCCTCAACAACCAGTCTAATAATAATAAAATTCCTATCTAAGAAAAATAATTTCAGTGCTAATTTGAAAATTCATCCCCTAACAAGGTTGAAAAGGGGTTAAAAGAGTGTAGATATCGATAAATGATAAATCCACGCAACGAAGTCGTGGGCAACAGCTAGTACTATATAAGTCTTAGTTTATACGACCATAAAATAGGTGCTTTGAATGTAAACATTGAATGTAATTTCAGTTGATAAACACTCTTATTAACAATTATTCTTACAAATGTGGAAACATAATTAGCTTTGGCAAAAATGAATATGTAAACATCATTCATAATTAGGGAAGGAACATGAGGATTAGTGAATGTTCAAATTCCAAATGTCTTAATTACTGGCACAAGTTTGCCTTGTCTCGCAAGTTCCGCTTTGTGGAGTTTGTCTGAATATAAAACGTTGTTTTAGCTGTACAGCACGTCACTCAGGCTGACTCCAGCTAGGTTAATGCTGGCGCTGAAAACTCGTTCATTGTTAATGCCTTCATTAGTAGAACGTGCTAATGCTAATGTCGTATTCGTAACTCTATATGTAACGTTTCTAACTTCCTAGTTTAATTTGGCTAATTTTGGCTTTTTAAGGTCAAAAACGACCTGATCATTTATAAGGATCTACCTAATTAAATAAATAAGGTAGGTATAGTCAATTTGGACCTATGTTCATATAACAAGTATATACGAGTAAATTTAATTATAAGTAACAATGAAACCTGCTTATGGCGAGGCTTGCTTAAATGTTCAATGCGATCGTGTGAACGGTGAACAGAAGGACTTTATACAGCAGTAGGGAACTATTCACCTACCAATGTACCAATGGCACCCTAATTAATAAAACCGACATTACATTAATACATCCGACATGGTTC
Source organism: Cydia strobilella (assembly GCF_947568885.1). Taxonomy (NCBI): domain Eukaryota; kingdom Metazoa; phylum Arthropoda; class Insecta; order Lepidoptera; family Tortricidae; genus Cydia; species Cydia strobilella. The sequence goes on along the minus strand of NC_086042.1, from coordinate 10,967,658 downwards.
TCTTTATATGTTTTAACAATATTTTGCTTGTCCGTTTAAGAGCATTTCGGTGAAATATTCGTAAAATATTTGGCGAGTCACGATAAAACATTTTAATAACCAGAATCTTGTTTTTAGGGTTCCGTACCTCAAAAGGAAAAAACGGAACCCTTATAGGATAACTTTGTTGTCCGTCCGTCTGTCCGTCTGTCTGTCAAGACCCTTTATCTCGGGAACGTTTGGAGGTAGGTATTGAGTTGAAATTTAAACCATATACTCAGAACTACGGTTCCTTGAAGCTGTGAAAAAATAAAATTTCTAAGTTAACGTAAAAAAAGATACCGCCGTTTATGCCGCAATAATAGTATTTTATACAATCGTGATATAATAGAGAGCTTTTCAGTCGAGTACCGTGTTAAAGCAACGAAGCTTGCTGAGTTGCTTAACTAAGGTACGAGATTGAAAAGCTTGATTATATCACTATTGTATACAATACTTTTTCTACGAGACAAAAAAATAATACTTTCAACTAGTAGAATCATACCACCAAACCAAACCAAAACCAGCTAACATAGTATACAGCTAAGATACGCGAGCTGCCGCGACCCGTGATACCTTCATACTCGTACGCGCCCTGGCCGCCGGGCCCAGCGCCCCCGGCGGGTTGGTCAACGACACCTCCTAGTAACTCATGAGGCCCTGGTACCTGCTCCGCGCTAAATTCAATTTTAAGACAGTTTTTTTCTCGATTTTCGCCACCGTAGCCTATGGAGACTAACAAACAATGCTAAGCGGTTTTCGTAGGGTATGGATGTTGCTATATGAAGGGTGTCACATGCGCGTTTCTTACTTATGAAGCAATTGTTTCTACTACAACATAAAATAAAATGTTTTTGTTGGCCAACCAATCACAAAGCAGATGCGACGCAGCAGCGTGTTTAAGTAGGCTAATTTGCATTGAATCGAGTCTCCTTAAACAAGAAATATTTTATCGAAATGTATGAAGTTCCATTTTCAAAATTTTTATAATTGACTAAACCGTATCGATAAAATTCTTATGCTTGAGTCGGAAGTGCCATAGACTATCCAACGTTGAAAAGAGTAAGGTTGTAGTGTTGCATGTGAAGTTGTAATACACAGATTATACTCGACGAGTAGAAAAACGTATATTTCGACACTCAAGAGAATCAAAATTGATAGGGTACTTCCCGTTGACCTAAAGCAAAGAGGATATAATAAGATAGAGCGGTACTGTCATAGTAAATTTTGTAACCACTTTAAATTCACTGCCATCTATCGACATACTTTAAAACTAAAAATGAAGATTTATAAAAATACGTTAAAATGTATTTAAATATGGATAAATGATTTTATTATTAGCATTAATTATTTTTATATGATTTTGACCCATGTTCTTTTACGGATATGCGTTAAAATTATAAATAAAAAACGAAACCGTCAACGCCCTCTATACGAGAGTAGGCCAAAACTAGTGGTGACATCTGATCGAGAATCAAATTTTCGTAATTTTCGAGGCACGTTTTTTCCTTAGACTGTATCCATCTATTACGGAGTTATATCTATCTTTGCCTAAAGCTATGAAATTTGGCAAGTAATATCGTCTTACACTACAAATAGAGGAAAATATATGAAAACTGTTAATTTGTAAAAAAAATAAAATAAAATATATATTCTTTAAATTTGTACAGAACCCTCAGTGAGCGAGTCCGACTCGCATCTGGCCGGTTTTTTTATAGTCACAATGCTGCCTGTACTTACCAATTCTTTTCAAGCTCATAGACAGGTTTATAAAATATTTCGAATAAATAAATACATGTAAATAAAGAAATAAATGTATGTAGGTTGGCTCCAACGCGTTTAGTTATCCTTTAACATAGAATACTAGTAGTAGTATTTATGAGTATAAGAAAATAGGCCCTCAAACTTTTGCTTTAAACACATGGCTAGATTTTACAGCATAGGTAACTGACAGACGGCATTCTAAAACTTTCTCTACTAGTTTGTGAAGTTTTGTGTGAAATTGTTTTAAACTTTGTAATTGGCTCGTTCTCAAAAATGTGGCGTCATTGTCGTAGGCAGTTTTTAATTCGCGTTATTAGAGTGTAGCTGATCCACTCTTTGGTGCGCCCTTAGCTTCTTCTATTGCTTCTCGTAAAACACTTCATGATTTTGTTAGTAGTAGTAGCACCACCACCACCCACAATCTCTCTGCGTTGCCTTAAGGTTGACTGGTAGAGAATGCTTTTGGCATTAAGTCCACCTTTTGTACGATAAGTTTTTCTTTTGTGCAATAGATAATAAAAAAAATATGTACATAAAATGTAATATTATATGTACGTCCTTAAAGAATGTAATTGTAGCTGTTATTGCTATAATTTTGTCATTTCATTCTTTTAAAATTAAATGGCTTCAGTCCAGTGGGGCCATTTCGCAAGTGTCAAGGTATTAAGGAGCTTTAAGAGTCCACGGCAAGCTCGGCCGAATTGCACCTTACGCGTGTTGGATTGTAATGAAACTTTGCACATAGGTACAATGACATGAGGTATATCTAGGTATGAAATTAGTTTATATAGCTCCAGTTTATAAAACAAACGAAATAGAGCAAAAACAAGTTTTGTATGAAAAATTTAAACTCGCTGTATTTTTTTAACTATGGTATTAAAGCTACATAAACTAATTACAGACATAGATATACCTTATCCTATTGTAAGTACAAACTTTCAGAGCAATCTAGCTAGTCGTTTTAAAATGAGAGCAGAACTACGTTTGTATGGAGAAACGAGCTTGCCGGAGACTTAAATACGACTAAAATTGTACGGTTAGTACAAGACAGTGTACGGTGATTATACATAAACTGCGAAAGGTGACAGCTGTCATCTCCATACAATTATAACCTTACGCAAAATTGTATTGAGACAAGGGCCTGACACTCTTTGATAGAGAAAGATAGTCTTATTGCGATTCCTATAGGCGGAAAGAGAAAATAGTACTATGTCCTCAGAATAATGACTAAAGCAAAGAAGCCGGGCAAAAATAAAAGCTTGGTAAAAGATATCGTATTCACAACACGTTATTACTTTTTGTCTATGAGTGAGTGAGACAACAATCCGCAAGTTCTTTCGTTTTTTTCAGTATTGTCATAAGATAAACTGAGGGAAATGTCAAATGGTCCTATGTGGTTCTATAATATAATCCAGCTAAATAAAATATATGTTCGTTATTTCACAGGTAGGTGTCAACTGTAACAACTTGACATAGTCGTATTATTTTAGTTGAAATATTTCGGGATGTTTCAGCGGTCATCTTGGTTTATTTTAATTATATTTTTGCTATTCCTGAAAGATTGTTGGAAAACGTGCTGAGTTTTTATTTGTAATGGTTTGAAGTTCCCTTTGTGATAATGTCTTGTGTGATCGAGGGCTGTAAATCGCATACAGGAAGAAAAGAAAATACGCACGAACCGATAACCTTTAATCGGTGAGTTTTGTTCAATTTTGAAGAAATTTATTTATAGGACCTGACCCTAAACATAGAAATCGATATGTTGTTTATGTAATTATTACTTGCATTCAAGTCTATGTAGATTTTTGCATATATTTTCGAACTTTTCTGCTAAGTATGAAAGGTTATATTTTTGGCATAGTGATGTATCGACCTCAGATCAATAACCTATCGATATTTACAGCTTTCTTATAGTTTGGCCCAGGACTGTCTCATTTTAATTGATGAGTACAGTTAAGGGCATAAATATATATACATTCCCAGTCTCAAAAATATGTGTACGCTCAGACAATAAAATCGTGTTCACATATTTTTAAGCCATTTGTCTGGATCGATATTTTTGCCTTCGACTGTACCTATAGTTTTCTTTGTTCTTACTTACTGACAGATTGTGTTTGCCAGACTATAGTTTAATACTAAAAACCGGTCAAGTGCGGGTCGGACGCGCGCACCAAGGGGACCGTACTTTTTAGTATTTGTTGTTATAGCGGCAACAGAAATACATCATCTGTGAAAATTTCAACTATCTCAATGAGATACAGCCTGGTGACAGACGGACAGCGAAGTATTAGTAATAGGGTCCCGTTTTTACCCTTTGGGTACGGAACCCTAATAAAAAAGACATTAATGATCATTGATGAATGTTCCTTTTATTAATATTGTTGGTCACAAAACTCAACTTTTTATTTCAGATTTCCAAAGGACGAGGAATAGGGGATATTATTGCAATGTTCTGCCACCAGAGTGCAGCACTAGCTTTTTTAGTGCACCGTAGAGTAACTTATTCATACTGTACCTTTAACAGGTTTTTGATAAGTTTTCAGGGGACCTACCGGAAAACTCGAATCCGAAATTTCGTTATCTAGCTGCCTCTTTATCGCTCGAATACGCAAGAGTGACAGAGATGTTAGATAACGAAAGTTCGATTTTTCTTGTTTCGCGATAGACCCTCAGATTGTGATAGTGGCGCCACCTACGCCGAGTTTCGCGTAATATTCCCTATTATTAAATTAAAAAAAAATATTACACGAACGTTTTTTTTTTTTTTTTTTCCTATTTGGTACAGTCAGCTGCAGAGAAAAGGTACCCCACGTCCATACTAATTTACAGAACTTTGTATGTCTTTTCTATGCCTTTTCTCTGCAGCTGACTGTACATGACTAGAAACTATACTTAGTCTTTTAGCATTAGAAAAAACGGTAAACCATTTCCACGTGTCTTTTTATTGACAAGTTTTTATATAAATACATCAATATTTTAATTATGAAAGCAAAAGTATGTAAATGATCGTATATTATATTTGTTGTGACTTATTTTCAAAGTGTTTTTCGATAAAACGAAACGTTAAGATCGCTCGCCTTCTTTCTAATGATAAAAAAACGAGAGGTATAGTTAGACGGTTCTGAGTGGTAGACTGCAAATGAGATAAAAGCTATATTAGGTACATGCATTAATCCTCATATCAGGCGGCTCTTTGATTCCAAGGATTGCATAATTTTTATACTTTTTAATGATTTTTAGAATATGAAAATTATAAAAAGTGTAAAAGTTATGCAATCCTTGTATTCCACGCATTTCATTTCAACGAGCCGCCTGCTACAGATTTCTTGAAATTGCCGCGTTTTTTCAGGTTCAACTTTCATTAGCCAGACTATTATCAATTTGCCAATTTCGTGATTATTATTTTACACGGCACATAAACTTATGCATAATTTATCGATATAAAAAGTCGACACAGCAAATTATCAAACTTATGACACCGTACGTAAATGAGAAATAACAAGCATATATGCATCTCTCATCGGCACATTATCTAATTCGTAAGGAAGTAAAGTACGGGTATACATATTTGCGAAGCATTTTTGCCCGACTTCTATGCTTTAGTCATTATTCTGAGGCTATGTCTTTATCACCAACCGGGCATTTTTTCATGGTCGGGTTATGGCATTATAATAGCAAGGAGGCGATGGCGAAATACCGAAATTTATAAGAGTGAAAGAGAAAAAGGATTATGCTGCCATACATGAAACTGTCAATACATGAATATGTCTTTCTCTTACCCCTGGTCGCTCGGTTTTATGTCTATAACTACTTGACTTAATGTATATGCTATGTCTATGTATTGAGATGACAAATTTGCGTATTCATGAAAAAGACTAAAAGTAGAAGTCACCTTCTTTGAAAATAAAATATTCTGGAACATTTACGTCATTGCAGATCAATTCATTATTATAGGTACAAACATTTTGCATTCACTATTTATGTTCGCAATGTTTGAGGGTTGTACAAAAAATTAAATCTTTGGAAATTGAAGTCAAAAGCGCCTTTGAAACATAAGTGCTCCTTCGAGTAAATACGATGTCGTTTCGTTTATTCTTTCTTTCTTCTTCTTTCGTTTCTGGACCGTTATAGAATACGAAACTTTGTCCGTGACGCTTCGTGGCTGTCTTTATGAAATCATTGTCACATTTATAGCTGCAAAGTCCAAATTAATCCACGACTTTATGAAGTTATGACGTTGAAATTTATTAATGTGAATACTTAGCCGTCGCTTAGAGTACTATTAAAAATAATTAAATGTAATAGTAATAAAATTGTACTAGGGATCAAGAGATTGCCGGCCAAGTAGTTATACAGGCGGTTCCATTCAGAACAGATTAAACAAAGGCTAAAATAAGCCTTCGATTTGATTCGAAAATTTATGGTTTCGGAAAAATTAATAGGCTTACAAATAATAGGCTTATTATAACAAACAAACAGACAATATTTCCGTTTATTTGAGAAAAATAATTTAATAAGTTTTAATATTGGCAAGGACCAAATTATTATTTTTTTCTAGCACTGTAGCGTGAGTGTAGCGTATATTGGAAATCTCATTGGGACGTTTGACAGATTACTTATATCGGAAAAAGTCCTAAAGTCAAATAAATAATATTTTTTGTATCGCTATAAGCATTCTATAAGATTAAAAATACAAAACTCAAACGGTATTATTATGTATGTAATTACACATATTATTTAAAAAATATCGTATTGATACGTCAAATGCATCAATGCAATCGATAATGTACGGAGAATGAGTGCAGCATATTTCCTCTATCAAAATCCGGTAGCATATCTGTATGCGGGTCGTCAATTAATGCATACGTAGGTATATTCTGTTGCATAATTAACACCCAAACGATCTGAACTTCTTGAACAACTTTAGACGCTAAAAGGACTGTTGAAGAATTAATTCATTAAAATTAACTCTCTTTCTTAGAAACTCAAAGTAATTTACTTTAAGCTTCTTTTAAGTGTTTGGCTAGCCAAACGTGGTTTGAAATTATCCTACATACCTACCCGTATTCTTCCCGGCAATCGATCGGCTCACTTCATAATAATCATAATAATCATTTATTTATTTCTTGAATGCGGTACAATAAAGATGTATTTATAAAACAATCTATGATCAGCACATCCTGCCTGAAAAGGCATAGAAATAACAAGTATTACCTATAACTATGACTAGATCCTTATGACCTATCATGCAGCATGCAAAAATAATAAAGTTCCGACCTTATACTACATTATACTCAATTTAATAAATATGCGGCATATAGTCTAAAAATTCTTTCACAGAGTAAAAAGCATTTTGTACCAAAAATTCCAACAAATATTTCCTAAATAGAGGCATATCGGAATCGCGGGATGCATTGCATTCGTTACTTTTTAACACCATTAGCCTGCTATTATTATAGTTTATGATCAAACGAAGCCTACTGCTCTAACCAGGGGTTTTCACTCAAAGATTGAAATTTTCAACTTTTTTGAATTTGAAATGATACGAACATGACACAAGCGATAGTCAGGTGTTACAATTGGTTAAAATGTTGATGTTATTTTTGTATAATCGCAGTGCACTTGTAGGTGCGCGCGAGATGCCTATTATCACGACTGACAGCGCATTTTGCGCGCACCAGTTAGTATGAGCCGTTGCCAACATCAATATTAAAACCATAACAAATTTTGAAATCAGATTGGAGCTCATAGTTAGTTCATATTTTTAAACTGTGTTGCCTCCAGGAACCATTGAAAACATAATTAGCGCTATAGCTCTTACTGCTGCTACGCCGCGCGCCGTAGAGCGTAGTATGCAAATATGCAACTAGTACTCGTAGCATTTAGCAAGTGACCTATGCGTGATTAATTGATAAGTATAAAAGAAAAATACAATACAACTGAAACTAAATGAAAATAAGACATGTTTTCGTGATTTTAAGACTTCCCCTGCTGGCTTGAAAATATAACCTAGGTAGTTTCCGTGTGATTTTTTTATGGCATTTAATAGTCCTTGATTACAACTTACGTCAATATAAAAACTAAAATTTTGGGTTACCCCACTTTTAAAGGCAATAATTCAAAATGGAATATTAGTTTATTAGTTGTATTAGTAGTTTACCGACTTATAATTATGAGGTCGTAGCTCTCTTAGTTGATACTAATTATTCAGAATTTGGTAATTTATATGGCAGAACAATATTGAACAGCAGCTCGGCATTGATATAAGGACACGGCTTTTATTTATACAATAACTTTATGGAAGTGTCTGTTGAGAGAGTCGCGGCTTAGCTTGGTGCATAATGGCAAAGATAATGATGTCAAGAGGCGGAAGAAGCAATTACGGGCTCGTCTCGTCTGCAATCACGAAGAGATATTTCCGAGAAAACAACAGTTCCATCCATGCCAATAGGGGGATTTAGGACATTATTCCATCACAACATTATTGTGGCCAGTTTTTGTCTGCAAAGGACTGTTTGTCGAGGGTGAATACGTTATTAGATGTGTGGTAAGCTTAATCCATTCGACTCAACGGCACTATATATATGAAGGGTACACGGAAAAAACATGTCTAGTCACTTTAGTAACATTTTGAGTAATCTCGGTTTTTTAAAATTTGGAACCATGTCAAAATGTATGGTAATTCCGTGACCAGGTCTTTTTTAACTAAAAAAAAGTTGTGTTACATATATTATACAGTGGTAGCAAAAGATATTACTAATAGTTCATTAAGAGCTCTACATTTTGAAATGAAAATCTCATTTTCCGAAAAAAGTGACTAGACATGTTCTTTCCGTGTACGTAAATTAAAAATCTAAAATTTATTTAATAATAGTAGTAATAAGTTAGGCAATAGTTACAACATATTAAATTACAATGTTAATTGGTGACGAAATATTAGCAACTGATTTTCCAAGAAATTTTATTAATTTTGAAACGATACCAGATACTAGTACAATTTAAAACAAATTCGTACTATTTAGTGGTTTTGCCCGTTCGCATTAATATATATTACATGACGGTAATCCCATACCAACCAGTGAAATATTCGACAACATACCTACTAACGATATGTCAAGTGATTTACCCAAAATGATAGCGCTCGCGTCAAATAAAGTCGAGTTGAGTCGCAAAGTAATTTGTATTATTTCTCTCCATGTTCTGCTTTAATTATACGCTACATCAAGACAGGCAGGTGCGACGAATCTGTATTTATTTGCATTAAAAATAAATTTACTTGGAGACTTGCGTAATTCAGGATTATTATGCGACAGCTGTGCCAGATAAACTGGAATTTGCGGATTAAATTTCAATTCCGGTATCAACTTGATTAATAACCCATGTGCTGCTAAACAAACTTTTACGGGGAGATGTATTGTGGCTTGCGGTTTTTCTCGCTTCGTTTTGACTTCGGCAGTCTATGAAAGAAAATAAATTAATTTTTTTAAAGAAAATAAAATATTGTACTTAAGTTGCTGCAATATGTTGTGTAGGTACCTATCTACACTACCGTGTTGTCAAATTCTGCGAAGTCCTGCTTACATATATCTGGAGAAAGACGATCGTTGTATTGTTACTTCTGAGCTATTGTTGGTACCTATATACATACAATGTTGCATTTTTATTTCCTATCTGTATCTTAAAAATTATAATTACCTAGTATAGGATCGTAGGTACCTACTAACAGTGTTTGAAGAGAAGCTTTATCATTACTCAGGATAAAGCTTAGGACTTCTACGCGGACTCAATAGCGGGTAGAGGCTATTCTTAAATAAATACATTTCCATATTTAAAACAGATATTATTTTTTTCTATTTCAATAGATTTATTTGTGACAACATACAATCAATTCCACAAAATGGTCTCTAATTCAGCATGGTGCTGGCTTATTGTCTAGAGCTGATCTTCCATTGAGGCCATTTGGTGAGATCATGGTAGGTTTAACACATAAAATAAAAAACAAACAGAGTACAATGAAAAATACACCAAGAAAAGTCTGCAACGATTCCGTGTTGCTCGAAGGTCGAGTCTAATTAGAGTTAGACCAAGCTAAGTTGGCAGCGATTTTCATAGAACACGCAGTGCAAGTGTTATTTTAAACGTCCAACTTCTATGAAATTATGACGTTTAAATAACATTTGCACAGTTTGGTCTCAAATATATGGGTTCAAAACTTTTTTTTTTTTCAAATAATCCCGTGGTTCTCACGGCTAGGCGGTTAGCCCCATTTTACGGTAACGCATTATTAAAATAGTATTTACATGAAGGTGAAACGAGACACATAGCCGCTCCCGGCCATTGCGAACAAAAGGCCCGCCACACACAAACAAAACCGTGATTTAGGAGAGTACGAAATTAGGCACTCACCAAACAAGAATCCCCACAATATTATGATACAACGACATTGCCGACTCACGTTGTGTGACAATAATACTAATTGCGCAAGAGATTTGAATTATTAAGGCATGCGGCGCGGCTGATAGCAGTCGAGGAGGAATTAAATGTATTACAAGACATTTGTTACATTTATTGGTGTCACTGAACAAAGAGCGAGCGACGTCAGAACTCACAATACAACGTGACTATCGCAATAAGTATTGTATAGCGTTGAAAAATTTAATAAGAGAGACACGTTCATACAATCCGCGTTCAGTGGTCCGATTACACCGTCCATTTTACCAGCCAAGGAATGTTGTAGGTAGTTACATAAATGCGAAGTATAATTTTATTTTTTGGATTACTAGTAAAGTACGTGTTTGGCATCGTTAAGTTTTACTATCACTATTAAAACTTCAGTACAACGATTTGATTAAGGTATGTTGGGATAAGTGCTGATCTGGGATTAGTGAGATCTAGGATAATTCAGTTCGAATTTATAAAACTATGTAATAGTAGGCAAGCGGGGATTTTTGTATAGTTGCTCGAGCGTGTCAGATTAAAGTATCTTATCTTGCTACCCGTGGAGACTACCCCAACCACTTTTACCCGTCTATGTTGGTCGGTTGATTGTTGGGGGCTTGGTGGGCAGTTAAAAAAGAAAAAAAAAACCGGCCAAGTGCGAGTCGGACTCGCGTTCCAAGGGTTCCGTACATTACACAATTTAAACAATGTACTTTTTATGTGAAAATGTCTTTAAAAAACCCGTAGGGATCGGATCGAAAACTAAGTAATTAAGTCCGACTCACGCTTGACTGCACATTTTTAATAGGTTCCGGTGATCTATAGGTAAAGATCTATTTTGTGTATTTTTTTCAAAAAATTTGACCCAGTAGTTTTGGAGATAAAGGGGGGAGAATGGTCATTTTTTGCCTATTTTCTTGAATAACTTCTAAACTGTTTATCTTAAAAATATAAAAAAAATATATTTGAGATTCCCATAATGAGCTCTATCATTTGATATATAAAACGATATAGTTTGAAAAAAATTATATTTTAATTTTCAAATTTACCCTCAAAAGTTGCCCCCGTGTTTAAAATTAATTTGTTTATGTTACATGTCCATCTTTGGGTCACAAACTTACATAAGTGTATTAAATTTCAACTTAATTGGTCCAGTAGTTTTGAAGAAAATAGGCTGTGACAGACGGACGGACAGACAGACAGACAGACAGACAGACGGACGAGTGATCCTATAAGGGTTCCGGTTTTTCCTTTTGAGGTACGGAACCCTAAAAAAAAACGGATAATGTTTTGTATCTGATTAAGAAAATGCGTACAAATAATTGTCAGATTAAGTATTTATAGTATCAACGTGGACCGAACTAACCACATCCACAATCTACTTAACGATTGTTTTTACTACTCATTAGCGTGGGGAGCCACGAACCAACGGTCTATCATTGATGGCTAAAAGTAGGTAAGTAGTTCAGGTAGACACCACGGCTAGCAAGATATCACTCATATCTTAGTCTGACATGCTCGAGTAACTATAAAAATCCCCTCTTGGGCTCCCCTGCCCTAAGCGTTATTTTCGATTGAATGTCACGCACCTTTCCAACATCATTTTCTTGGTTTCCATAACACACTTAGTCGCATAAATTTTAAGCGACAGGTTATTCGTAAAAGTTAAATATTTAAAGATATCGCTTTTCACGAGTTAGTCTGAGATCCGCGCATCCCCTGGGTAATGTATTTCCAACACATAGTTTTACCCGCGTTTTTGAATACTGGGTTGTATTCAATTAGGCAGATTTTTTGTCCCAGGCTCAGACACAAGCAAATTGAGCAAACGCCCATGACCCACACGACCATTCCATGATCAGCGCCATGTCCATCCCCATGACCAACTCGTTGACCACCATTTGACCTACCCCATACAGCATGCTACTGTAAACGCTAAACATGACAGACTCCATAACCAAGCCCATTTCTATTTCGTCTGCCAAAAATATATAAAGATTTCGAGTAAAATAGTCGAGCGCTCTTAAATCAAAAATCGCCTCCCAGATTCAGTCCAAGTCCAAACTAGTTCCCTTAGTTTAAACCTACCTATAATGTTTTACATTTTTAGGTTATTTTTTGACTAACCAATTTTATAGCTGTTTGTCAATTTTGCATACGAGATGTTAAAGATAGGTATCCTGTAACTTAATAATGGTCCAAAACATTTAAGTTTTATGCCTAACAGGATAAATAAATTATAGTTTAAGTAATTTAATTTACCATTGAACGTGGACAAGCTTCCAACCAAGCTTCGAAATATGGTAAAAAGAAACAAACCTTAACCCAGGAAAGTGCGGACGTAGGTACTAGAACTTTTTAAGAAGGAAATCTTTTTTTTTAAATGATGGTTTCTTTGATTTTCGAGAAAATGTTGTCATCACAGTTTTAACAGAACATGAGCGGATTCAAATTCCTATAAATCATGCGGCTTAAGTCAACAGTAGGCTTGTGTAGTACATGTACAGTCGAGTTCATAACATACATTAATTTTCTCTAAGAACAAATTAAATAATTTTCTATTAAAATATCGCAGTTTATAGTTTAAATAGTAGTGTGTCTACTTGAAAAACCACTAGTTCTTAGAGTATTAATGGCAGCGCCATCTCTCTTCGCTAGCCCGTAATCACCCGAGTTGATTTAGTTAGAAGATCGAACCATACTGTTCTACCTCAGAGATGGCCAGGGGGCGCCACAAGCCTTCGGGAATTGTCATATACTTGGAAATTTCGACCCATGCCACCGTGACCGGATAGCCGAGCGGTTCAGGCACCTGTCCGGTAAACGGGGTACGCTGGTTCGATTCCAGCTCTGGACACTGGAGGCTTTGGTCATTTTTTCCTTCGTATATGACATTTATTTCAGTATACATTAATTTCTAGTCCTTAATCCACTGCAATAAGGTGAAAATATGTATATATGTATGTTTCTGTATGTAGGTGTATGTATGTAATAAATAATATGACTAAAAATCCCACTAAATCCTTAAATGAGAAAAATGGGTGAAAGGGGATTTTGTCTAAGTTTCTATTAATACCTAAAGGATTATTAGATCCTGTTACATATTTATGAACTCGACTGTACTACAATCAAAAAGACACGATTCCCTCCACTGTACTAGACCGAACTATTCCCTAATGATTCTGCTCTTAGTACGTTTTAGTAACAGAAACAGAATGGGAGCGAGGACCGAGGAGTGATAATGACAGCAGAGCGATCCGAGTGATCCGACCGACCTAAACTCCGACTCGCCGGCTCGCCGCTCGCCGAGCGCGTGCGAGCAAAGATGGCCGAACGGCTCCCGCCCGGCCGCGTAGGTACTACTGTACTAAAAGACCGAACTAGTACAGTTGTGAGATTGTACTAGTTGGGAGCGATCTTTTCAGTGAACGAGCATGCCCAACTCTAGTCAACGGCGCCGGCGTAGATTTTGAAACATATTCCGCAATTGTTCCGGGACGGTCCGCACTTGTCCAGGGACGGTCTGCACTTGTCCAGGGACGGTCCGCACTTGTCCAGGGACGGTCCTCACTTGTCCATGGATGGTCCGCACTTGTCCAGGGACGGTCCGCACTTCTGCCAAAAAAATCTTATAGACTGTCTTATAGTGCTTTTTAAAGTAAAATGGCGTCTTGTATGATGCAACAAAAATATGTATGCAAAGTAAGTGACGTATGAAGTGTCATATTTATTTATAACAAGCACTCTTTTTTAAATTCTTACAAGAGTGAAGCAGAAAAATAAACCGTGAAGGTTTACCAATTAGTCGAACAATAGTCCGCACTTACCGCAACATACCACCCCATGTTAGTTTATTCAGTTTATTGATTTACTTTTGGTAATTTGGTATGCTTTAGCAATGATGCGTGCATCTCTGTTTTGAACAGCCAACATTCTACAGAAGCATATGAAAGGTTAAGATGTTATGAAAGTGGGAATATTTGGAAGAAGATTGCTAAGCTTTAACGTTTTTAATGTTCATTTTAAACGAATGCCTATAGCCGTTTCATTATTTCCACATCATTAAGCTACTGGCGGTACCGAATAACCCACAGAATTACCGGCAGAAACATGCAGTATTATGACAAAAATAATATTTAGCTAACATGCTAAGTATAGGCAGGGAGGGTTTATTAATAATGTTTGAACAAATTTAATATTAATAAGGATATTCTTTTAAAAACGTTGCTTCCTCGCAGACTTCCACTAATGTACGAGGGGGATTGGGGCATAGTCCCCTTGTTGGCCCAAAGCGCTTAAATAAACTGTTTAAATTAAAAAAAATCTTTTTATCACACTTGCTCGTAAGGCGTATTATTTCACGCAGGTTTAGCGGGAGGTATAGCGCATTTTGTTGTAAGGGAATTAGAATTGCATTTTTTTAAATGTTCTATTTCGAAAACCATTTCGAGAGATGAGGTTTCCAAACAGTTTCCGACATTTGCTGCGAAATAATAATTGAGGATTGAAGATATAAAGTCATCGAATAATAAAACCATAGTAAATAAATTCGTCACTCACGTAATTTAAATTTTCAGTTAAATCGCTGGTTTGTTACGTTTGATAAAAATGGGGGTCTAAAAAATTAACAATCCTATTTTTTTATTTTATTATGCCATACGATTCAAGAAGGTAAATATTTAATTAGAAATGAAATGAGTTTTATTCCTTCATTTGGTTTGTTTATGATTTAAAAAATTAAATTTCACTCATTTAATAACTGCTGGCATATTTTTCACCACACTAACTCGTAATCTTTATTCTCCGAAAACATGAGAATATTGCATTTTATTCACAAGACTGGTAAAGTAATTACATGAAAATTTTGAGTTATTTCCTCGAGTTGGCTGAATTGGCTGATGGAATTGACTTTTAAGTGATGATTTTGAATGATAAGTAAACATTTAACAGCGTTCATTTGGGTTTAATTTGTAATATTTTACAGTTAATATTTTCCTCGTATGTTTTTGTATACTCGATAGTAAAGTTTGTTTAACGCTCGTGCCTTGAAACCCTAAAATTCCCCTCTTCGAACCACTCGCTACGCTTGTGGTTTAATTTTGGTATCTTTCGCATGAGGAGTTAAACAACAACTTTGCCCTCTTTTAAAACAAATAACTAATTGAACAATTTTCAATAGTGACTGTATGCCGAATAGCTCTCATACATTTACATCAAACAGTAACCAAAACGGCGGTCGATATCTGTAATTTTAATAAATTTAACATTTATTTTGTTTTACTTGAAACTTTATTTTCTATTCGCTAGTGTGATAAAAACTTTATGTGTAACATGGGCGGTATTAAAAATGCTCCGGGAATCGGGTTTCCATTGACTATCGATATCGATAACAATTTTGGCCACTTCCCTTATCACACAATACACTACAGGGTGACTGGTAATTTGACCTAGAGGCGTAGTCTAATTTTGCTTGAAGGGTATTTTGTAGCGAGCTGTTGGGGAGTAGCGACCCCACGTAACCGAGTGCTCCTAGGGAGTTCTGTATCCTGAAAGGCTCCTCTGGTTTGCCGGCCGTCCAGAGTCGAATTCCGTTTTCGAAAAAAAAAAAAAAAAAAACTTGAAAACCAATGAATTTAGACCCCTGGTTGACTGGAATTTATTGCAAATGAGCTCTAGAATAACCCCTTGTAAGGAATAGGTCGAATTACCAGTGTAATAGTATAGTGTGGCTGTATCGGTATTTGCCTTATTTGACTTACGAAAGCTGAAGGTTTTAAATTGTGTGTATTCCATTTAGTACAGTCTAAGAATTAAATTTCCTACCCCTTTCGTACCTTGTCACAGTGACAATCAATATGAAAGTCGCTAGAGACCTCATACTTTCGTCACTGTGACAAAGTACAAAATGGGTAGGAAATTAAATTATTTGACTGTACTTGGCATGATTATGAGCACGCGGCTACTATAATGCAATTAAATAATCAAAACAGTTTTAAACTATCAACATCAACACTTTTTTGATAAAATAGAATCATGATGGTAGAAATAACACAAACAGGTAGATATGAAACTATTTTCAACTGTTCCCGTCTGTACAAAGGCAGAGCACATATTTTTTCATTTATTATTGGTGCTGAATTGCTGATAGGATGTTGACAAATAGATACATCATTTTTCATCCCTAAGGTATAACGTATCATATTCAACACGCTTTTGATATAATATCCAAACTTTTAGAGTATAAGAGATGAAAAATAAGTTTTATTTATACGAGTAATGACTGGACTAAAGTGACTAACTATTGATGTAACCGAAGACAATATTAATATTGTTTATTTTATATTTATGCCATCTTTTATATTAGAACCATGGATACTTTTTAAATTAAAAATAAACTATTTCGAAATACATTAACATTAATGAAAAATAAGTTAAGAACTTTGTTGCATCGGAATAATAAACCTGTTGCAGACAGTCTATTTCAACGATACAACAAACGATCACCCGGACACAAATTAACACAAATTTCGGTTCTGCCTTAAAAGACCTCTACAAAATATTTTTCACTCATCTTATCTCGTCCCTCTTTAGTAAGGACGTAAAAGTAAAATTGTGGGAAAAACAAGATGCTGTCTGCGCGCTCCGGCGGAGAATACGCTCTAATGAGCGAAGACCTTTTAACTGCTCGTATTTCGGCCGTTCATATCTAGTTTATCAACATTTACCTATATAAAATTACATGTTACCTACTAGGTCGTGGAAAGAAACATGTTTTCTCATTTGAAACCCTACAGTTTCGGAAGCTGATTAATAAGCTAAATATACCTTGAATGCTTATTATACAAGACGAACGTTTGAGGGAATTTAATTATCAGAGTCGATGCGGTACTGAATTAATGGTCTACTTAATGCATGAACACTTGCTCGAAAGCTGGAGGAAACACAAAGTGACCCCACAAATAGATCGCAGTTGGGTTCGCTACATGAATTGACAATTAAGGCTCGCCACGGTCTTTATCTAACAAGAACCTTGGGTTTTTTCAAGCGCTCGCTTTATTTCGCGCTTAGCTTTGTATACAATTTGGTCGACCCATTGCTTTGAATTAATTTCACGTCAGGGCGGTCATTTGTATTTCTTTTGTTTTAAAGGTGGGGAGGCTTTTGGTCTCGCTTAAAGATATATTTGGCCCGTTAGCACATTGCGACAACTTTGAAGCTGGCTATTTATTTACTTGTCTCAATAGCTGCCGCGACGGCTCGTATTTTACCTAGATTTAATCAAGTCTGACAGCAAGATTAACGTTACCTTTTGCTTTGGAGGAACTATCAATGAGCAAGGTTAATTTCCAACTCTATTAGTATGTTGCTAAAACGCAAATGCGCTTTATTGTGACAAAAAAATTATATACTACAAAATGGCAGCTTATTCATCGTCTGTTATTTCAGGAGTGATTGTGATGGTATTTGGTGTGTAGTATGCTGGTTCTGCCAGCAAAATGCCCGCAGTGAATTAAGTTTTACCAATTTTTACAAAATAAAGGGTTGCCGGTTGGTCTTTCTCAGATGTGAGACTGTTAATATCTGTCAAGAACTTATTTAATTAGATGCACACCAGCGATTGTATAATATTTGTCTTTTACCAATACCGACTGGAATATCTATCGGTAACAATAACATATGACTTGTCGTTTTCCATGCACACCAGCGATGTTGAAGATAGTTGAGGTCATTGAGTCGGCATATTGGGTGGCAAGTGAATACTCTTTGCTTCAAAAATGCTTAAATGGATTAAACATGCGACAAAAATATGACTACCTAATTTCTAAAGGTCTTGACTCTGTAACGAAACGGAATTACATACTAAATCGAATCAAAACCGGATAAAGTTATGTGAGGATGTTCGGAACGGCTCGTCGACGTGACGCTGACTTATGAAGTGGAGCGGTTGTTGCTCCGACACCTGCCGGGCTAGCACATGACTGGACTACCCCTCCCCCTTTAATTCATACAGTTAGTAAAAGACGGGTAGTCTATCTCGCGGCGAGACACTGTCGCGTCAATCATGTGCTCGGCCTACTGGAGCTATTTAATTAACTTTAAATTTATCTCCCTTTACCTGTTTTCATCGTCACTTCGGTTAAATCACGCTTGTTTTATTAAGCTGGTTAGCTGAATCTGATTTATTTTATTTTTGTAGTAGGCAGGCCTCCTACTCAATACTCATGGCATCGTGGGACTCGTGCAGAGGAAACTCAAACCATCTGTATGTAGGTATATGTTACCGTAATAACCAGTTTTAAGTGAAAACGCGTTTTCCCTAATTAATACTTCCGTGTCGCCTTGGTGAAAACGTGTTTTACCTAGTTAAAACTAGTAGGGGAGACCAAAGAAAGTTGTCCCAAATTTTACTTTGTCATAACTCTGTTGTATTAGAAGCTAGATTTACAAAGTTTGTTACCTATCTGATACCAAATTTCATAACCGTTTACCACCAACAGTAGCACCATATTGTACTTGGAACTATTTAAAAACATTTGTTATCGGCATCAATCCGATCTGTTTCAACTCTCCTAATACCGAGGTAACTTGAAATAGGTACTGAGGTAAGTTGACACACATCTATAATTTATGAATTTAAACAATAAATAGCAAACTAGTGTCAGTAAAACATTTTCACCGGTAACCGCCAGCTCGATTTAGAATTTTAGTTTCCAATTTCGTCTTTTAGCTAGTTGTAATTTTAAAAAGAAAAATATGCTACATTAATCTATATTTTTGTTGAGTAAACTAGTTGTTAGTGACTGAAGCATTATGAAATACACGTATTTTTCAATAAACTTTCAATTGGCAACCAAAGTGCTAAAATAAAATTTAAAAAAATGGTTCCAACAGTCTGGTACGAGCAGCCTTTGACAAACTGAAACAAAAAATTGACGAGGTAAGTTGCAACAATGTGTTTCCACATACCTGACCCTTGTGTTTTTCAGGTGTTTACACTTCTTTGCACTTTTAATTTACAACACATGTACTTTACTTAAAAATGTTGATAAGTCCAAATATATGATTAAAAGCACTGCCAGAATTCTTCAAACATATATCGGAAAAATGCCAAAACTGATAAAGATATGGCCTTGAAAAATGTCGAGAAACTTACTTTTAGTAATATTTTATCTCTAACCGCTGTAATACCTTAACTGCTCATCTGAGGCCTAAACCATGTATTATGAAGTTGGTTAAAATGATAAATGAAGCATTTCTTTCTTGGGAGTCATGCTTCTAGCGTCTATATCTATATTATGTGGGATATGGACGCTGTGTCAACTTATTAACCTACCTCGGTCTCCCCTATTCGCAAAGTGCCTTGGTGAAAACTAGTTTTCACTAGGATTATCATATATTTTAATAGATATCACTGAAATAGATATTTGAACAATTAATTCGTCAAAAACTAGTTTTCACTAAAGCACTTTGAGAAAACTAGTTTTGATTAAAAAATCCCAGTTATAACTAGTTTCCACCAATCCCTTATGGAATAACTAATAGTTTTAACTAGTAAAAACGCGTTTTAGATAGGTAGAACGCGTTTTCACTAAAAACGGGTTATTACAGTAACATAATATAATTATACAGATGGTTTGAAATTATACGGGAGTATATACTATTATACAGGTAGTTAACAATTCCCTAACTCATAAAAATTAATTTTAACTAAGATAAATTTCTAACGGGGATAAATTATTTGAAGTGTTCAAAATTAAACCATATATGTATATATATATTTTTTTAAATTAATGATTAATACCTTTAAAAATATTTAACGTGACGTACTCGCGTTTGACGCCGCGCGTGCATCCCGTAAATCGCGTGACAGGTAATTTGTTCCTCGATAACTATAGATACCTGCTACTAGGTACTTAACAAACATTTGTATCGTAGTCGCTCTTTGTATGTGTTATATTTGCGGTAACAAGTGTAGCTAAACCGGAAAGTGATTCCAAAGAGCGGTATGCTTTTTGCGTTACCAAAAAGTAACACAGAAACGCTACCTAAAATTTAGTCTCTAAAATGTTACCGAATAGTAACTCCATTACGGTAATGGAAAACAGTGGCTCTCGCTTGGATTTTTTGCTTTAACATCGCGCCGATGCCGCAGTGCAGTTATAGAAATACATGTATCAAAGCTCTCTTTCATTTGGGCACAGGCTGCAGGCAGCATCCAGGAAATATGGGCTTTCTACATAATACGTAACAGCAAATAATGAATAAGCATTACCGTACTCTGCGCAGTAAAATATATCACTAAATTAAATTTAAGGTCACATGAATAATGCGGAATCATTCTCAAGAGTGCTATTTCTGCAAGTAAATAAAATAGGCTAAACTATTTGACCGTTGTCTACAATTAAAATATTATCTATATTGGCCTGGGTCTAAAAATATGCCTGCAACTACCCAAATACAAGATGCTTGGGAGAAACTACAAATTCATAAGGCTGTAAGGCTGAAGCTTCCTGTATAACAGATTTACTGAGTATAACTAATGTATAAGCCATATTTGGTACAGTCAGCATCAAACAGATGGTGACGGCGAAAGTGGTTCTTATTTCTATGTAACAAAGGTGTGCTAGGATATATTTGGCCACTTTGGCCTTCACTATCTCTGATGTTGACTGGACCTACATAATTAATACCTTTAGAAGTTATGAACACTATGTTGAAGACTCGTGTTTATTTATAGATATCAAAGATGGTATATGTTGATATCAAAGAAAAGGGCAAGCTGAAATATAAGATAATAAACGTTACCTATTATAATCATTATTAAGGTAACGCTCGGCACGAGGAGGCCCCTCTCAAGAGAATTCGTAAGGAATTACCCTTAACATTTTCTTTGTTCACTAAAAACGATAATCATCTTATTTATTGATACTTGACAGCCTCTCCCCTTTGTGGGAAGGTTGAAATCGATTGATTTAATTAATATTCATTGGGCCGGTGTTTAACAGTTTTGAGAAAACAAATGAGTGAAACTTGCTAAAGACTAAAGCTTTTTATTCGACCACAATATGAAAAACCGGCCAAGTGCGAGTCGGGCTCGCGAACGAAGGGTTCCGTACCATTACGTAAAAAAACGGCAAAAAAATTACGTTATGAATAATAATGAGTTTTCAAAGATTATCGTAGTGATTGTAATAAGGTGATGAATTTGTTTGTTATGGATATGATCGGTTAGTATCAAAAATGACGTTTCTGGTTAATGAGTATAGTCCTAGAAAGCTGCAATTTGGTATGGATATATAAATTAATCAATCCGACAAAGTGGGAAAATTGTCTAAAAAAATGAACGTAAACGTAAAGAGGCGATGTTTTTACGTATAGTGTGGGGTGTCGTTGGATAGGTCTGTTAATATTTTCGGAAATAATCGTTCTAAAAGAACCCCCCTCCCCCCTTGACTTTTGAACCATGGGTCCATTGATTGATTGATTGATAATAAATGGCCCGACATGCTCTTGGCCGGTTTTTTATTTATTGGTACCGTATTACCGGAGTGCTATTGATGGAATACGAAAGTGTATCATTTGCCCCCTAATCTGTAATTTTTCAACACAAACTTGTATATTTTGTTTTACGGTGGTATCAATGCAACACTGCTCATCTCCAATGATCGGACAAATCATCGCAAAACCATCAAAAATCATATATATCTCAAAATAGGACAAAATTGATTAAACTCGTATTATGTACAGTATTTTTGAATAAAATTTCCAGATTATACTCAAAACCGCAGATCAAAATTGTAAAAATAATAATATCTTGCTCCATACCATATTTATTTTTGCGATAATTTGTCCGAACTCTGCTCATCTCATCAAACCGTTCCATCTTACCCCAACGCACCTACTTGAGTTCACTCTAAATATTTGTTAGCTTGCAATTTTTAATGTTGTGCACTTTTTCGCTTATCTATCGATATTATATTTAAGCGAAAAAGTGCACAACGTTAAAAATTCTTATTATCGATTAACAGTTTTTTACGGCACGGTTTATAATATTATACAATGTAATTTTTCTACATACAGATACAAATTGGCGCTTCATTATTAGATTTGATTAACTCGTTTATTCTCATATCAAAGCATTGCGTATACCAAATCGGGTGATAATGGCATAGTTGTCTCCGTGCTGTGGTTCCCGTAAATTTATGAGAACATTCTACGCGCTAATTTGCATAGTAGGTAGTAAATAACAGGTCTGTCGGTGCTGTGCTGCTTATTTAGACGTTATAAACTGATTACGTACTCGATAACGCCATGCCACAACATGTAAATGTCTCCCGGCCGTGCGATGCGTACGATAATATAAATAATATGAGTAATACCGGAATCACTGCGCAATTTGCGGAACATAGATATCATAGTAATAAAAATATTGCCTCTACATAAAGCATTACATGTAATATTTCGAGTTTACTATTCAAAAAAGCTGATTTCTAATCAATAATTTAGGTTAGATAAATGTTTGTTTTAATCCACATGAAGGTATTTTATTAAATTATCAATTTATCATCTTCGTCCGCGAGAATGAGTACCTACTTCCATATCAGCACTCCTACTTCCACTCATATTTTCAAGTAGGCATGTTACAATGCCCAGAACTCAAGCAAGCCCTAATCTAATTTGGTTTAGCGGTTTAAACGTGAAGGTAAAAGACAGACAGACATTTAAAAGATTAGGTAGAGTAAAGAAAAAAATCACACACACACAACACACAAATATTGACAACTATCGCAGGGCCGATATCGAGTCATTAGGTAAATATTATCATTTTGGAACTTGCAAATGTTTCGGCTTGCAAGGGTAAACTTTTGAATTTAAATTTATGAAACCTGAAAGGCAATATTACTTTAAGATGGGAACCTTACCGGCTACAATACCGGTAAGATTCCCGATTAGTGATGTACCTTTACCGGGGGAAATTCCCGGTACATTGGTCCTTGATCCCTTATTTAATTGTAGGTATATTAGGTAGGAAGACTACCTACCTTGACTAGAGAGCCGCACTTTGGGCTGAAATTCGGCTCTCATTGACTTAGAAACCAAAGTTATTATTTTCATTTTTTTTAAGTGAAATAGGTTTTGCCCAGCATAATAATACATAATAACATTTGAATTTGGGACGATTTGACATAAAGAGTGTCGAGTTGATTTTTTGCGAAACAAATGTATGAAGCAGGAACAAAAAACCAATTTATTTCAAAAACCGCAAAACAAACCGTAATATCCTGGCAGATAGTACTATGAATTATTTGTGATTTTTTGGCATACCTACTCCATATTTCCGTCACGGGTGCGTTTTTTTTAAATTGTTAATGGTTTCTATGGAAAAGTGGTAAAAACCGAAATTGACATTTTAAAGTTATTTTATTGAAATCTATTATTGTTATGCTAAACTAAAAGTAGGTATATACGATTTAAAAAAATATGTATGGAGCAGGACAAAAAATCAATATATATACTTAATTCAAGAACCGCAAAAAATGCCGTAATATCCTCGCAGATGGTTATACCACGAATTATTTGTGATTTTTTGGCATTCTTGATATTTCCGTAACGTGTGCGGTTTATTTTTAATCCTTTAATGTTATCTTTCTTGTATGGAAAAGACACAAAAACCAAAGTTGCAATTTTAATATTTTTTTGAATGAAATGGGTTTTTACGAGCATCTTTATCTATGAATTTCAGACGATTTAACATGAAAATTATCAAGTTCTGTTTTTTTCAAAAAAGAAATGTATGGAGAAGGTTAACAAAATCAAGATATCTCGAGAAACGCAAATGTACCCATAATATCCTCGCAGATGTTTATACAACGAATTAATTGTGATTTTTTGGAATGCTACTTAATAACAACTGCGGTTTTGTTAACAAAAAAAGAAAAAAAAAACACAGCGAAACTATTTATGCCCAATCGTCTGAAATTCATAGGGTAGCAAAGGGGAACAAAGATGCTCGTAAAAACCCATTTCATCCAAAAAAATCTTAAAATTACAACTTTGAATAGAATAGAATAGAATATAATTCATTTATTCATGGCAAACTACATTTCATACAAACGTATTACAAAGAAAAAGTATATTTAATACAAAAAAAGTATATACCTAGTTTACCACGAAATGGTCGTGGTAAACTAGGTACATACTTTTTTAGTAGGAATATCGCCTCAGCATAATGCTGGTCTTCCGGCGAGACCATTTGTGGGCCACGAACGCAACCGTACAACACGGCCTTATCTATCACCGAACGCATCCACTTAGCGGTGACGTCCCTGCGCCTGCGCTAAAATGTCATGATGACTTATAAGGCCATGCCGCACAAGCGGCACAAGTGTTGTTAGATGAATTTCCTATTAATTTAATATAATATGTAATCGTTTTCGTGAAAATTACATGAAATAAACTCGATAACACTACAAACAAGATGAAATACAAACATACAACGTAAAACAAACAATAAACGAAGTGGAAATGATGACAACAATACGGAAGCTTTGCTTATTGATTTGCTTACTGGTAAAGCATGTAATATAGTAAGCACATAACTATTTGACTAATATTATATTACACTAGATGACTTTGGTTTTTGTGTCTTTTCCATAGAAACAATAAACAATTAAAAATAAACCGAACACGTTACGGAAATATCAAGAACGCCGAAAAATCACAAATAATTCGTGGTATAACCATCTGCGAGGCTATTACGGCATTTTTTGCGGTTGTTGAATTAAGTATATTGATTTTCTGTTCCTGCTCCATCCGTTAGAAAAAAGTCGACTTTTTTAAAGCCAAATCGTTTGAGTCATAGTTTAGCATAACAATTATAGGCAAAACCGCAAAACCCATTTCAGTAAAAAAAAAAGACTTTAAAATGTCAATTTCGGTTTTACCACTTTTCCATAGAAATCAATAACGATTTTAACAAAACGCACACGTGAAAATATGTAGTATGCCAAAAAATCACAAATAATTCATAGTATAACTATCTGCGAGAATATTTCGGTTTGTTTTGCGGTTTTTGAAATAAATTGATTTTTTGTTTCTGCTCCATACATTTTTCTCGAATAAAAATCATAACTCGACACCCTTTATGCCAAATCGTCCCAAATTCAAAAGTTACCATAATCTATTTCATAAAAAAATAATTGAAAATAACAACTGGTTTCTATGTCAATGAGAGCTGAATTTCAGCCTACAGTAAGAGAGGTTAAGAGGTAGGACTAGGTTATTTAGATACTATATCTACTAGATACTATCAATAGTCAATAGTCAATATATTCTTTATTCAAACAAGCACTTTTAAATTGTCAAGTTTTAAATATTACCTTAATCTAAATATCAGAGCAATTTATTGATGCAGTTATTATTATTCTTAAAAACATTGAATTATTATACATATGTCAAACTTAATAATAAGAATTCACAAAAGGATCGTCAAACACCAAAATTGTATAAAAATTACTAGTCTAGAAACTTTCTAGAATAAAAATCTAAATGTCAAAAAATAGGGATTACCTAATATAAGTATTCATTGAATTATCAATTTCATCATTATTAACACAATAATAAATAATTAATTATTTTCAATCACAATCCCACGGTGTTTCATCATTCATGTGTGCTATAATAGGCTTTAGAGATAAGTTTACGTCTACATATTTTTTAAATTTATTAACAGATAATTCAGTGATGATATTTGGAAGTTTATTATAAAATCTTACACAGTTACCCATGAATGATTTTTTAATTTTATGGAGCCGAGTGAAGGGTACTGCAAGCTTATGCTTATTTCTAGTATTAATGTTATGTATGTCACAGTTTTTCTTAAAACTGGCAATGTTTTTATGTACATACAGAATATTCTCATAAATATATTGACAGTGCACTGTCATTATGTCAATTTCCTTAAATTTATCTCTAAGTGAGTCTCTATGGTTCATTTTATATATCTTTTCAAATTCTCAGGTATTGTGCGCTGTATTATATTAATTGTAGAGAAACCTTAATATTGGAGAAATATTTAAGAGCTAAAAAATAAAATATCGCATTATGTAACCTCTAAAACATATAGGGCCCTCCACAGTCATGCGCGAATCACGGCGCGAAGCCGAGAACGTAAGAGTGGCGTCGATTTCGCAGATTGTTCACGCCTTCGCTCCTAGTTCCCCGTTTTTTGTCGGTTTATTAGCCCGCGTCAAAGGGGGAGCGAAGCGCGAACTGGCAAGACTCTACATTACACACTATTTTGACTCATATGTGGCAAGATAAATAATAATTAAATTATTTAAAGCGGCTATATTTTACGGTTTTACATTGATTGAAAAATTTACAAACACTATACCTACACTTACTCGTTTTTACCGTTTTACCGTTAAAATTGATAGGACCCTCGTGCCGTGTAACCAACGGAGCAGCAGCCGACGTCTACAAGGTTAATAAATAAAACTACGAATTATGGCCTGTGAGGAATTCTATTGTTGCTCGCAGTTGATGAGTGGTTTGCCACGACCGAAGTAAGCTTACTACAGCAACACTCTTAACAGCTCATTACGAGTATCAGTTTGAAATAGTTTAACAATTGTCAGTTAGCAGTTTAGACGATGACGATTTTTGAAATAATTGTACAAAAAAAGACACGCTTGAAAAACATTACCATTTTAAGCAAATGAGGCAATAAAATGTGCCCGGTTGCAAACTACGAGCGGCGTCCGGTCTAAATTCTGCCTGAATGCGGACGTACAATACTTTGCCGGTCTGCATGTAAACACAGAAAACCGAGCGAATACACAATTATCAGTGATTGAGAATTTAAACTTGTTATAGCCCACTGAAAAATTGGTTTCACTTTGATTACGCTTCGGACCTGCGCGGGGTTTAAATGAATGACGCATGAAACCTCATGATTGATGATTCGACTACTGGAAATGGACAGATTAATATTACGAATACTTTCAATCAATATGCAACAACTTACGCAATGGGTGTCGTTAGTCATAATTTTAATTGCAATTAATATTGTCTTCGGTTACCGCGATAGTTACTCATGAAATAAAACTATGAAAACGGATTATATCGCGTATATTGAATTTATAATACATCCCGACGTTTCGAACTCTTTACAGCGTTCGTGGTCAACGGGTGACGCGATATAATCCGTTTTCATAGTTTTATTTTAATTGCAATTTTTCTATCCAGTGTTATTAATAGTTTTTATAGTTTATTAAAATTGATGTGCTTGTTTTTTTTTCTTTTACGTCGAAATTTTGTAAGTGTTTTTTACGCAACAAAACAGTGAAATTAGAAGGTCCCGGGACTCTTAGGTGCGTTGTCAGGTTTTATGGGACTACGGGAATGGTTTTTATTTTAACAGTTTACGTCCACAAAATTAACTGACAATTCTGACACCATATTTCAAAAACATAAGGTTTACACAGTATTGCTATTGATCTGTAGTTGATATTGAGTGGGTACTATCACATCTTCATATACGTCATATCATTAATTTTCATAATAGGATTTTACAACTTAATGACGTCAAACATTTACTTAAACAACATACAAGCACCTATGAGGGTATGTCTATTATCCATTTTTAAAAACCGGTGAAAAATACTTAAAAAAGTATATTTTTAATCGATCTATTATCGAGTAGGTAAGAGTTTGACAAGAGTTTTAAGTACTACTGTAGGCCGAGCACATGATTGACGCGACAGTATCTCGCCGCGAGATAGACTACCCGTCTTTTACTAATTGTATTAATTAAAGGGGGACGGGTAGTCTATGTAGCGGCGAGATACTCTCGCGCCAATCATGTACTAGCCCGGCTGGTACAAGATACGGATTACGGACAGACAACGCACAATCTAAGTCACTAAAACATATGTTCTTCAAATGTTGTAGAGCTCCATCAAGAAAGGATTTTTTAAATTTTAACCACTAAGGGCCACTTGCGCCATCCAGGATTAGCCACTAAATCGGGGTTAGCCGTAACCCTGTGTTAACGGTTAACTCCGAGTTATTAGCTAACCCTGGATGGTAAGAGGTAAAAATGGGGCTGAAAGTTAACGACTCAACGACTTCTACGGGAACGAAGGTGCAGGCGGAGGTACATGTATGTCACCTAATTTATTCCGAATTAGCTGTGCCCGCGGCTTCGCCTGCGTGGAAATCGGTCTGTGTCAGTAAGCGGAACTTGAAGTAAAGTTGACAGATGGAGCTAATAGAGGACTATAGTCCAGATAAAATATTTTACAATTAGGTAAAATATTATAAATGAAACTACACTAAAACCAATATTTTTTTGCCCTTATTCAAATTTTTGACGTGATTTAAACGACATAGAGTAGTAGGTGTATATCGAACGATACAGTACCATTTTTGTATTTTTATGTCCTTGACTGTATACCTATCCAAATCATGTCCATGGCAAATATCATCCAAATCGGTCCTCCAGTCAAATCAGTCTAAGCATGACTCCGGCGGCGCGCAGCGTCTGCCCCTACGACTTGTTGATGGTCATGGCGAAGCAGACGCTCACGGGAACCTGTAGGCGCTTGAAGCGGAACGGGAAGTTGCTCGGGATGAGGGGGATGCGCGGGATGAACACGGCTTCTCCGGCGCCACACTCCGTCAGAATCTGCGCCTACATATGTATTGCGTACGATGTCTTTGGGATCACAATCGAGACTCGCGCTGGCTTGCCGTTTCAGCCGAAAGCGAAGCGACCTGCCTGGCTAGAGCGCCACTGACTCTCTCACCGTGGTCTTTTTTCAGACTCCTGAGACCGTGCCCCTTGTAGCCTCAATGCGTTGCGAGACTTTCGCGAAAGTTTCGATTTTTTTCGGGAAGGCATGGTAACGCGTATAAGTCTCAAATCGTTCGACAATTACTCCGCAAATGACATAGAAAAATGTTTTTTTTTAAAGTACCCACCTTCGTGGCCATTATTAAGAGGAAAGGGCACGGCCGCTTCTCCATACAAACACGGTCTCCATTTTCCTCTATCATTATGAAAATATTTTTAGGTACATCATTTGAAGTATATTTACCATAACTAAATGCTACGCACAACTAATTGTGTCTAAATATTTTGAATAATATTAATATCAAGAGAGGAAAATGAGGACTAACAGTTGTACGAAAAGGTGATTTCGCGCGCTTAGTGCTTAAAGGATGCGATACGTATGAATATGGATGCGATATACGATTAGGTATTTGGCAGAATTAATCTTGGTGTTCTTAAGATGTATTTAAGAAGTGGAGCTACCCAGATTTTTGATGTTGGGGATGTTTAAGATTAGGTTCTAAGTCGTTAAGTATAATTTTCAACTAAATCAAAAGACGGATACGTAGATTTCATGTAAATCAGTTTAGGCGGTTATTGATTCCCCCTATAATATTACACCTTCCTTTTCAGTTTTAAGGTAATTTTTTTTTGGATAAAAAGGGTAGTTCTTCTATGGGACTATACCAAATTTTATCTGAATCGATTCAGCGGTTATTGAATCCCATACGAATTTCCACCTCCCTTTTCACACCCTTAAGGGATAATGTTTGAGATTAAAACTATAGGCCAAGAGCATAGGCTCTTCCCTAGGACTCAAACTATCTCTATACCAAATTTAAACTAAATTGGTTCAGCGGTTTAAGCGTGAAGAGGAATTTAAAAAAAGTATTATTTTTGATATCATAAATGAATTCGGCATACCCGATTTATACAAAAACGATACCTAACTTGGCCTAGTAGCTTAAATGATATAGTTATCAAGATAAAGTTTTTAACCCCTTTTTTACCACCTTGGGGGATGAATTTTTAAAAACGTTGAAAGTATTTTTCTTGCTTTTTAATATAATACCTTTTTGCAAAGTTTTAAGCTTCAAGCTTAAAATAAAATTTGCACCCCAAGACAAACTTTCATCCCCTTTTCAACCCCCTGAGGCGTTAAATTTCCAAAAAAGTCGATGTTACTTTTTTTGTAATCGTCTTTCTAAGAAGTTTCAAAGCATTTGTAATGGATTCAAACTTTCAACCCCCTTTTAACCCCGTTCCTCCAAGAATTCCTGTATTATAATAATATGCCCATATACAAAGTTTCAAGTAACGCACTAATAATACGTGACTTAATAATACGTGAGTGACCCGGTTTAAAATAATCTAATATGTTTCAAGTAACGCACTTGAAAAAGAATTTGATCTCCATACAAACTTTCAACCTCTTTTTCACCTCCTTAGGGGATGAATTTTCAAAAACGCTAAAATTTTGTTTTCTTGTATTTCAATAATATCTTTTTACGAAGTTTCAAATTGCTAGCTTAAAATAAATCTTGAACCCCATACAAACTTTCATCCCTTTTTTAACCCCATGAGGGGTACAATTTCTCAAATTTTTATAGCCTATAACCTGGCCGTGGTTTTTTCGACAGATTAATAAAGTTTGCATTAAAATCCGTTCAGCCGTTTTCATTTGATGCGCGGTCAAATAAACAGACAAACAGATAAACAGACAAACAGATAAACAGACAAACAGACAAACAGACAAAAATTCTAAAAACTGTTGGAACGTGTTCTGTTATCGATTCTAAGTATCCCCAGCCAATTTTTTTTCGAATATCTTCCATGTACAGACTTTCGACCCTCTTCCGCTTTATTATATGTATAGAAGAAGATAGATAGGTAGAAGATGTTATAATTATATAAATCTACTGACATGGTCTGCTGGGTGTTGAGTAGCAACTACTGTCGACGGCATTCACACTTGTCATCGAATTAATTTGTACAGCGAGTGTGCACGCATTAAACGGTACTTAATGATGACATTAAGTACAGTGTTATGTACTACAATGGTTTGATTTAACGATTTTGGGTCGGTAAAATAGCTGAGTAGTTACATCGTTAATATCACTATCGCTGGAAGTAAGTGATATGAGTTTTACTGTCGCCCAAAGCAATGGAGGAACTTAGGTTTCAGCTACAAATAATCAACTTGTTTAGAAATTACCATAGATATTGAATGTGTTATATAAATTTGTGCTCCATGCCACATTATTTTAATACAAAAAAAACTATATACTCGTAAGTCCAATTTGGGATGTAGCTCGGAGGATTCCGTGCCATCAGATTTTTTTTAACCGATTTCAATATTTCAAAAGAAGGAGGTTATCAATTCTGTTGTAGTTTCATTATTATTTAATTGTATATCCGTTTTGAAACTCAGGTCTTTTGAGTCCGGTCATATATAAGGCGTGCATGGGGATCTGGGGATTAAGATCCAACACGTAGATGCCGTTTGGAGAGATTTGATGTCATGTAGAACGCCTGTTGGAACCCATCAGGCGTCATCATCACGCGTAGATACCCGTGAAATGGTTTCAGCAGGCATTGGAAGCTATTGTAGATAACGTGGAAAGAGTACTGGTTTAAGTTTGGGTGGAAGATAAGACTGATGGGCTATTGCCAAGAAGTCCGGACACCTGCCAAATTGTATGCACAAGTTATCTAGGCAGGCGGTGACTCGCTACTCGCTAGATGGGCACCTGATGCGCCATCGTAAAGATGGCCAGGCGCAACACCAGCGTGAGCTGCTCAGGGGTGTCTAGAGGTGTGCTGCGTTTTTTTCCGAAGTTACCCGCGGCGTTATGCCCTTTAACACTTTCATCCCTGGGCGCGTAGACAAGACGCAAATCGTTTACGCTCCGTAGCGAACGAAACGCAACTGTGTCTGTCGCACTAATATGGACGATTGATAGAGAGAGATAACTACGCTACGCTACGGAGCATTAACGATTGGATCTTGTCTAAGAACCCTGGAGCAGGGAGTCCTACGGGTCCCAGTAAAGTCAAAGTAAAGTTAAAATGAAAGACAAGTTAAAGAGAAAGTGAAAGTTAAGTTAAAGATTATCTTGGATGGATTATCTTGTCAAAAAAGTGCCGGCCGTTTTTCAAGACGCGTCGCTTAATGACATAATCCATCCGTCTCTTATGAATGAATGAATGAATGATTGAAATCGTTTATTCACAATGAACATATGGTAACATAAGATCTTAATTTATATACATTGCTTCCCATTGTACATTCAGTCAAGATAGACATGTGAAAATATTTGTTAGTGATATATATATGTCACTCAGTCTCATAAAATTAGAATTAAATACAACTTACCACCATCAATGTGGCGCTCTTCTTGAGCCGACTGGCATTATCAGGGATGATGGCAAGAGGCCCGATGGGGTGTCCTTACTTCCTTGGAGCTTGAGACGGATGTTGGTGTGGGATGCTACCTGCGTACACACACTTGGCACCGTCCCACATCCAACGGACTAATGTAAAAGCTGGCGGAGCGGCGGAAAGCGCCGAAATTTGAAAAAGGAATAAATATAAGAGCCTCGGTAGAGAGTATCATTTTATTCCATTTGGAGTTGAATCTCTAGGTCCATGGGGTCCCAGCGCGCACAAGTTGTTTGCAGAAATCGCGAAGCGTCTCGTTGACGTAACTGGTGTGGTGACCGAGGAGCCGGCGGCTTCCTCGCACAACGTATCAACATTGAGATACAGCGAGGAAATGCCGCCGGCATCCTTGGTACAATGCCTCAAGGGCCTATTTTATATTGAAGCTAGTTATTAATATTGTTTACGTGGTACTCGTACCACTGTATATATCTTGTAGTTCTTTAACTGAAGTGAACTGAACTGAAGTTAAGTGATGAGTGAGTGACTGATCGGTGAGCTCCATCTTAGGCCCTGTCTTCACTTTCCATCAGGTGTGACTAGGGCCAATCGCCGATCAGTTTATAATAAAAAAAATTAAAAAAAAAAAAGACATTTATTCATGACAATCACAAATATTTACGAAGTACCTACTACCCAAATCCATATCCATAAAATTCATACATACTACATATACTAATATTATAAATGCGAAAGTTTGCCTGTCTGTCCGTAACCTCTTCGTGCTTAACCGCTGAAGGTATACCATTATTTGAAAATTGGTATAGAGATAGTTGGTTGAAAGGGGGGGGGGGGGGTTATGGATATAAATTTGACATGGATGTAATTGAAGTTGGGAGAAAGGATATATAATCGTATTCAACCCCGAAGTCATCCCGTAAGGGTATAAAGGGGGGGGGGGGGGGGGGGAATTGTAAAGGGAATCAATAATTTCTTAAAAAGGTCTATACGTCGTTTACCATTGAATTTTTCGTAAGAAATATGTATAGAATGTTTATGCATTTTTGATAAATTAGCCATCCCTAAGGGGGTAGAAGTGTGTATGAGGAATCAATAAAAAGCAGATTGGATATAAAATAAGGCACACAAATTACATTTTCCACGCAGACCAAGTCGCGGGCAAAAGCTTGTATGCTTAATAGATTATTTATAGTCAGTTATTGGTATATTAAGATAACTAATAAATATTCTTCCAAACAAGAATTACGAAAGTACTGGCATTAATATTACCAGCAAGCGCAGACTTAAATAAAAACACCATAAAAAAGTAATACAGCTGAATTTAAGTTGTTTCAACTAACGTTAAATTCAGCTCCCCACTAACTTCGTACGTATAAATTAAATCTCGCTCAAGTAAGATAAGCGGCTTAAATCATGCACAACGGATTGAAATATAAAGTTAAGTGATAACTATTCGGGGGAATGAGCCCGGGGAAGTTTGCTCGACGTCGCTCGGCTCCCGCAATAAATCACATCGGGGCCTCAAACAGGGACTGCATTTTATCTGTCACTTGTCTCCCAAAGACGCGACAAATTGATGATAACGGTTCAGCTACGTAGTTTGTTACGCTGTTCAGATTATGTTTTGTAGTTAGTCGGGGTGCTTGAGAACCATAGACATATACACGGTGTTACTTGAGTCACTGAAAACCTGAGACACCCCAACAGTTTTTTTTTTAAACTCATCTTGAGTATTTATTCTTTAATCCGATAAATATTTAAAAAAAATATTCGTTGTTTAGTTTTCTTAACAATTCTATTCGACTGGTAATTCTACACAAGATACGTCGTCGTTTTAGTGACATCAAAAAATTGCTAGTTACCATCGTAAACACTGTTAACCATACCTTGCCTTGTGTGCATACCTTACTGCAACGAGATAAGGTTTACCAATGGCAAGTTAAGGGTGTTGCTAATTGACAAATAACGTGTCAAATGCTAGTTATTGATATTGCATTACAAACTTGTAGACTGGGCATGTAAAAAAAATAAAAAAACAATAAAAAAATTACTCCCATTAAAATATAGCGCAATCGATTCTCCTATCGATTCTGAACAAACTGTTTTTAGGTTTTCAGTGGGTCATGAAACACCGTGTATATTACTTATATGTCTATGTTGAGAACCATTTGAGCAGCGCTCGGCTTTCAATCAATTGGTACCCATGGAGACGGAACCTTTAGGTACTGCATTTAAAAATAGTGTAATCGATTTGGCATATTTTCAAAGCGTTCCTTATCATACTAGATCTATGTAAGTATAATGAACGTAGTTATACGTGGAAAAAAATTACAGTATTATTTCTGAACCCAAAATGTTGATATTTACTGATTTTCATTTCTATGTACAGACAAGTAACGTACATACAAATACAAATAGTTACAAATAGTTTATTTCAAGAAACATTAGAGCATTTACAGTTTATACTGACCCCCAAGCCTGTCCCGTGAGGGAAATCATATGATTTACTTAAAGATATACATAAGCGGCTATAGCAAACATGTAGAACAGAAAATTAAAAGTAGAATAAGGTAATTCAAACTAGTAAAGCTTAGTAATAAATAATACAACTATAGCTAACATAAAAGAGAAACATATACTTAAAGCCTAATTCTGATTGAGTGTCAATGCGTTGTGTGTGTGCGTGCGTGTGTGTGTGTGTGTGTGTGTGTGTGTGTGTGTGTGTGTGTGTGTGTGTGTGTGTGTGTGTGTGTGTGTGTGTGTGTGTGTGTGTGTGTGTGTGTGTGTGTGTGTGTGTGTGTGTGTGTGTGTGTGTGTGTGTGTGTGTGTGTGTGTGAGGTGTGCATGTGTGTGTTATGTTAGGATATTATCCTAATAATGTTTTCTGTGTCTAAAAAGGATAAGTTCATCAAATTAACCGTTAATAGCTTTTTTGTTTCCAAGACCGAGTATTCCTTAAAGTTGTACAAATTAACTAAACGATTGTAGATTCGGGGGTGGAGAAAGTCCGAAAAACGATGTGCAAATGTGGTTTTGGCGGCAGTCGTAGGAATTTTAAATATTCGATTTTTAAGTAACTTATTGTAGTCTGATGAATTGAGAACCATTTTGTGTACCGACATAGCCACCCTCAGAAGATAGAGCTTCCGAACACTGAGTACTTGAGCGTCATTGTACAAGACCTTCGTAGGATACCTAATTGATTTCTTCAAGGCTACCTTCAACACCGCTCTTTGCGCTCTTTCTAATTTCAGAAGGTTAGTCGAGTTTGTACCTCCCCATGCAAGGATGCAGTATCTGATTATCGATTGTCCAAGAGCGGTATAAATAGTTTTTAATAGGGGTAAATCAGCCGATTCTCTTAGCATCTTCATAGTGTGCATCAGCTTTCGGACCCTACCCGCCACCGCCTCCACATGCAGCCTGAAGTTTAGTTTCTCGTCTATCACGATACCGAGATACTTTATTTTGTTCGATCTTGACATATGGTCACACATACAAGTTTGGGCTGAAGAAACAGTGCAGCCACGATTGTGGACTTTAAGTTTCATCTGTAGTCCCGGTGAAGAAGCCGCTGTCTTATGGAAACAAAGGAATTTCGTTTTGGTTGTATTTAAAGTTAGCAGATTCTGCTTTAACCAATTTGACAGTAGAGACATACCATACTCGACGTGGCTATAGACATTTTCCCAAGAGCAACCGTGAAAGACGATAGCGGTGTCATGTATACATTAGGTATATAGATCTACTAAATAGTACAGTCGCTAAAGGTATAAGTAAACGTCTAAATAGAAGCGTTTGAGATGTGTGTGTAGGGGAGACCAAGGAGAGTTGACACAAATTTTACTTTTTCGGTCATAACTGTTGTATTAGAAGCTAGATTTACGAAGTCTATATCATCTGATAGCAAATTTCATTACCATTTTCCACCCAAAACAGTAGGACCAAATGAACTATCTAAAAACATTTGTTTTTTTTTGTCTTCTGCATCAATCCGATCTGTTTCATATTTCATATTTATTTATTGCAACCATGGTTTTATAGGTATTACAAATTCTTGGTAGTTCCACATGGACCCCATGGATGTTTCAAGTTTCAACTCTCCCAATACCGAGGAAACTTAAAACAGGTACTACTGAGGTAGGTTGACACATATATAATTTATGAATTTAAACAATAAATAGCAAACTAGTGTCAAAATAGTATTTTATACAATCGTGATATAATAGACAGCTTTTCAGTCGAGTACCGTGTTTAAGCAACGAAGCTTGCTGAGTTGCTTAAGTTAAGGTACGAGATTGAAAAGCTTGATTATATCACTATTGTATACAATACTTTTTCTACGAGACAAAAAAATAATACTTTCAACTAGTAGAATCATATACTTAAGTAAACAAACCAAAAGTATACAGCTAAGATACGCGAGCTGCCGCGACCCGCGATACCTTCATACTCGTACGCGCCCCGGCCGCCGGGCCGGCGTCCCCGGCGGGTTGGTCAACGACACCTCCTCGTAACTCATGAGACCCTGGTACCTGCTCCGCGCTAAATTCAATTTTAAGACTTTGTTTGTTTTAAGAGTTTTTTTCTCGATTTTGGCCACCGTAGCCTATGGAGACTAACAAGCAACGCTAAGCGGTTTTCGTAGGATATGGATCTTGCTATATGAAGGGTATCACATGCGCCTTTATGACTTATGAAGCAATTGTTGGCCTACCAATCACAAAGCAGATACGACGCAGCAGCGTGTTTAAGTAGACTAATTTGCATTGAATCGAGTCTCCTTAAACAAGAAATATTTTACTAAAATGTATGAAGTTCTATTTTCAAAATTTTTATAATTGACTAAACCGTATCGATAAAATTGTTATGCTTGAGTCGGAAGTGCCATAGACTATCCAACGTTGAAAAGAGTAAGGTTGTAGTGTTGCATGTGAAGTCGTAATACACAGATTATACTCGACGAGTAGAAAAAAACATTTTCACCGGTAACCGCCAGCTCGATTTAGAATTTTTAGTTTTTATTTTCGACTTTTAGCTAGTTGTAATTTTAAAAAGAAAAATATGTTACATTAATCAATATTTGTGTTGAGTAAACTAGTTGTTAGTGACTGAAGCATTATGAAATACACATATTTTTCAATAAGCAATCAATTGGTAACCAGTGCCAATATAAAATTATAGTTTCAACAGTCTGTTATGAACAGCCTCTGACAAACTCAAACAAAAACTCGACGAGGTAAGTTTAGGTGTTTCAACATACCTCACACCTCACCCTTGTATTTTTCAGGTATTTACACTTCTTTTCACTTTTAGTTTACAAAACATGTACTTTACCTACTTAAAAATGTTGATAAGCCCAAATATATGATAAAAAACACTGCCAGAATTCTTCAAACATATATCGGAAAAATGCCAAAAGTGAAAAAGATATGGCCTTGAAAAAGTGTCGAGAAACTTCCTTTTAGCAATATTTTAGCTCTAACCGCTGTAATACCTTAACTGCTCATCTGAGGCCAAACCATGTATGATAAAAGTTGGTTAGAATGAAAAATGAAGCATTTCTTTCTTGGGAGTCATGCTTCTAGCGTCTATAGTTTGCGAGATATGGACGCTGTGTCAACTTATGTTTGTTAACACGAAGGTTAACACTTAACACCAACCTCGGTCTCCCCTACAGGAGAATACTGAAAATCTCATGGACGGATAGAGTAACCAATGACAGCGTGCTGCATCTAGTGCAAAAGTGAAGACATTTTATATAATACAGTATTTACTTTGGTCATGTATTGCGAAATGACAAATAAATACCACCTCCTTCAGCTGATAATAATATTAATATTTCAGCCTATATACGTCTCACTGCTGGGCACAGGCCTCCTGTGAGACGTGCGATTGGGCTATAGTCTCCACGCTAGCCAAATGCGGGTTCGGGACTTCACATACACCTTTGAATTTCTTTGCGGATGTATGCAGGTTTCCTCACGATGTTTTCCTTCACCGAAAAGCTAGTGGTAAGCTAGGCGATATTCCGTACATAAGTTCCGAAAAACTCATTGGTACGAGCCAGGGTTTGAAACGGTCACTCCGGATTGAAAGTCGGACGTCATATCCACTCGGCCACCACCGCTCAACAGCTAGTGATCGTGTGATCTTTTTATGAAACCCATTTCATTCGTTTCATAAACCCACACTCGTATTTTAATGCCTTTCATTATGTACACCCCAGTCTAAAAGTATGGAAACAACGTTGTTTTCTTTAATATCTCATGTTTCTATCTTTGTTGTATATATTTGTAAACTAAGACTTACATTAGGCAAACCCAAAAGATTAAAAATACAGTAGGAAAAGTTACATAATTATACCTACCCCTTAATTACATGACAAAATGTTGAATTGGCAACTATCACAGCCAGAGTAATTTACTTTTAAAATGTTCTATTATTATTTTTACCAAATTGTCAATGAGTAGTATAAAATCCATCGCTTAAAAGATCACACTTTTCTATTTATTTTTTATTTTTTTATACTACGTCGGTGGCAAACAAGCATACGGCCCACACGCATACGCATGCGGCATACGGCGGCAAGCGGCGGCATTGGGCCTATTGAAATACAAGCTTGTTTCCATACTTTTGGCCTCGGGTGTAGCAGTCACATAAACTACTATTATCTACTTTCATATCATAACTGCCCGAAGAAGCGATAAGCTAATTTAATGGCCTATATTAACAAACCTTCATCTGTGATTTAATTGTTAGGGTTCCGTACCCAAAGGGTAAAAACGGAACCCTATTACTAAGACTCCGCTGTCCGTCTGTCTGTCTGTCACCAGGTTGTATCTCATAAACCGTGATAGCTAGACAGTTGAAATTTTCACAGTGATGTATTTCTGTTGCCGCTATAACAACAAATACTAAAAAGCGGAACCCTCGGTGCCCGAGTCCGACTCGCACTTGGCCGTTTTTTAATTTTTACTTTACGTTATCAATAACCTATATTTTAATTACATCTTAATTTAGAACATCTGAGAAACAAAGGAATTTGATCCGACCTCTATTCTAATATCAGTCGAAATTACGTTTTATTCGAAAAGAAATGTCAGTTGCAAACAATTTTTACGAATCTTACTTGATATCGAACGATATGGCAGTCGATCCCTGACTCTTAGTTTGTCTCCGAATTAAAAAAAAAACTGCTGATGCCTAACATGCGTGAAAACAGTTTTCATTTACCGCCATTTGGTGTTTTATTTGTCTTTTAATTAGTTTGTATGTATAACTACAATTAGTTTTTGTTGTTGAACTTGTTGAAGCTTATGATATGAATGTAGATAAAGCAGTGTATGTAACTGTACATAATTAGGCACTAAAATACTCGTGTGATCCTTTTATGAAACTCATTTCATTCGTTTCATAAACCCACACTCCCCTTTCAATATGTAGCAGTCATATAAACTACTATAACTTAACTAGGTATTCGTGGTATTCAGTAAACTAAATTAGAAACCGTAAAAGATAAAAACTCTAAAATATTCACATTCGAGTTCCAACGATGCCGCGAACATGGAAGACGACGTAGTCGCAAAATTATTAAAGCGTTGCTGTAAAAAGGACCCGTTTTTTATGCTTTTTAATAAAAAAACTTTTTATATTGTGGTTGAGTCTCTAATGCAAATTTGATAATAAAATAGAGGTAAGGTGTAGCGGGGCAATCCTGACTGCGGGAAATTCCAACTAATCGAAATATCTTCCATGTTTTACATTATTAGCTACAGTGTCATCTATGACCTGATAGCGGAAAAGCTTGTTCATAATTTCACCATAGATGGCTTTGATAGACCGAATGCTCTCTGATCTACGCACGCGGCTATTTTGTTTTCGACAAAATTCAGTGTGTGCACGTGCGAGTTGGCTCCTCAAATATTGTATAAAAATAGTGATTTCTAATGTATTTTTACAAGTTTTTCAAAGGTTGAGTCGCATATTTATAGCCTATTTTATGTTTGTATGTCACTAAATCTAATGTAATTTCTGTTTTAATAGTATTTTGGCGATAGTTTAAATAATCGCACTAAAAATGTCGGCTAATTTCGACTTCTTGGTAGTTGAAACTACCCCTACGTATTTTATAAGAAAGTGAACAAACTAGTGATGTACACAATTCGAGGTTTTTATCGGACCCTGAGGACTATATTTTTATTTTATTACGCCTCAAATTTTATATAGTAATACAGGTAAGTTTTTTTTATAGCAGATAAAAGGAAAAATAAAGATGTGTAAACCTGTAGACATTAATTATTTTATTTTATTTTAAATTTTATTTATTTATGAAATAAAACTATGAAAACGGATTATATCGCGATATATATACGCGATAAAAAGAGTTTTTATCGCGTATATACATATATCTTTACTTGAAAAATAATTATAGTGTATAACTAGCTTTATGAACCGATTTTGCATGTACAACCAGCCTTAAAGTTTGTAGTCTATGATTGTTCATTATTTTAGTATGTGGGTATTTTTGCACTTTGTAAATTTTCCTCAGTCACCCGTTGACCACGAACGCTGTAAAGAGTTCGAAACGTCGGGATGTATTATAAATTCAATATACGCGATATAATCCGTTTTCATAGTTTTATTTCATGAGTAACTATCGCGGTAACCGAAGACAATATTTTATTTATTTGTTAATACACATACAATGTACATAATTTTAATTATTAAGCAACTATGTTCGACACAATAATTATTGTTGAGAATAAATAAAGGAAGAATAAAGAAAGAAATAATATATTGATTGTTTTAATTAATTTTAATGTTATTATACCTAAACCTTGATCTCATTGTCAAAAGTATTGTGCCGATTATTTATATAATGTTATGATTAATTTTAATGTACTTACTAACATGTAGCTATAATGATATGATGATACTAACAATGTTTTAATGGACATTTAATTTTCTAAAATAAAGATATTTTTTTTATTTTATAGTGGCAAAATGCCAGAATAACGCGAGGAAGATGACTAATTTTAAAGTATACAGACTCAACACTTGATGTGTCATGAAAAAATAAAACCTAGATAACTAATTTACAGTATGAAGGCAATAAGATGTCAGTAAAAGTACTGTAGATGCTAGTTTTCGGTAGCCAAAGTTGTAGTTTATAATTTACCAGTCGAAATTGTCCCAGCCTTACTTAGTGATAGTTTTTCATGCGGAGGCAGTATGTCTCATTTCATTGACCGAAGCGTAGCGAAGGTCTACGGTTTGACTTGGGCGTTTTGCTTTTGTATGTCCGGATGTTCTCCTCTACAGGTCGCAATTCTCAACCGATTCTCGTGAAATTTTGTGACCAAATTTTATGATTAAATATAATTTTTTTGTCGATCCGGTTTTTGGAAATTGTTCAAAATGGCCGAGTCGTGATAGCTCGCGCCTAAACAAATAGTGGTATCGATATCATTATAGTATTTTCTTTTTGAGACATGTTTACAGTTTAAATATCGAAAAATGCAAATAATTTGTATCACTGGTTTTGGCGGTATTTAGATATTTAGTTTTTACTCGAGAATGAATAGCCGAATTTCGTCAGCTTATCTAAGAACTATCATGGCGTGTTTTGCACATTCGCTTTTTTTGTTTGCAACGGGTGGTCCCTGGTTCGTTCCCCAGTGATTGTATGCTGCTACATAATTTTTGTATTTTTTTACACTTAAATTTCGTATTGTTGATCCATGATCCAGATGATCCATCCATAGATGATGTATTTCTGTTGCCGATATAACAACAAATACTAAAAAGTACGGAACCCTCGGTGGGCGAGCGCTTGATTGCGTGTGGCTCCCTTCATTATATCTCCACTACTAAGCATTTCAATACTTTTAGAAATTCAAAAATCAGCCAGGTATACGGGCTGGTTTGGGTCAGTGAAGGCAGCTACCAGATCCCGTGCTGCTACGCGAAAATGGTCTTAGAAGACCTTCCCTCAATTTCAAATGGGATTGGCCGGTCGAAGTGTTTAGCAGATGGCGCCAGCATAGCTTGCCCTATCAATCCCTAGAATTGCGTCAAATTTTTGTTAATTTAATGCCCTGGATGCCAGCCTTTTAAGCCAAATTTCATAGAAAAAGGGGCAAGCTATGATGGCGCCATCTCTGCAAACCTTTGAAAGTTGCCAACCCCATTAATGAAAATAATTTTACAGATTTTGGAAAAAACATAGGTACAAGGTGCGAAAGTTCATATTTGACAAACTTTTTTTTGACGTGAAACGTAAGGTGAACGTGACACATCCATCTTAAGCTATGCTCGCGAGGTCTACAGCTCACAGAGCCACTAGTTTAGCACTAATAACTTAAGTGCGTACGAGATGCCTCATGAGATGACTGCAGTGATTGCATAACGCGCACACTAATCAGCGTGAGCAAGGTCGTATCAAAACAAGATTAAAACCTAAACAACTTGTTTAATCAGTATCGGCCTCTTGGTGTGTTTACGAAGTTTCTTTGCCGACTGTGACTTTTAAAATTAGACTAAAATTTGTTTATTTTGTCAGTTTCTTAATGCTTAAATGTTCACAGCAGGGCTCGGAACCGGTATTGAAATATCGGTTAATATAGTTCCTAAACCGTTATTCTATTTCGTTCATTAATAAACCGGTTAATTGATGGAACGCGAACTTTAAAATTTAGTTCTCTCTTCTTACCGGTTAGTTGAGAGAACGATTTGTTTTTGTTTTCGTGGAACGATATATAACGGTTAATCTCAGCCGCCTACAATTCTCCGAATTCTCGATGTTGACTTGACAGTGCTGTTGCTTGCTGACTGAATTGTTTATTTTTTATACTTTTTAGGCGTGTGACATTTGACTGTTGGTGTGTAGTGTTACATTTAAAATGGATTCACAGTTTTAAATACAGTACCGGCCAATAATATATCACCTCTATGTTTTTACGGCATAATTTTTTTATGTTTGTGAGTCACTTCCACCTCACTGCTTTAGGTAGTCTAGTAGTATTCCT
This sequence comes from Cydia strobilella, assembly GCF_947568885.1. Lineage (NCBI taxonomy): Eukaryota > Metazoa > Arthropoda > Insecta > Lepidoptera > Tortricidae > Cydia > Cydia strobilella. The sequence goes on along the minus strand of NC_086042.1, from coordinate 10,924,166 downwards.
TTGTACGGGCGATGAGAAAAATTGGTCTCATTTAATTGTTTTTTATGTATTGTTAACTTCATTTTTTTACTAGAGGTTTTTTAGTAATATGCTCAGTATCCTATTGTAATTCACAGTATTTCATTGAAATATTCATCATAATTATATTTGTATAAAACTAGCTGTTGCCCGCGACTTCGTACGCGTGGATTTGTATGTTGGTGGTTATATAAGTCTTTTACATGAGCATATTAGAAGAGATATCAGTAGGGACGGTTAATCATTGGTTAATAATTATACAATGCATGAAATTTGTCTTTCACAAACTACGAAGTTTCAAGCCCCTGAGCTAAAAAAAATGTTCTCGATACTCACTCAACCCTCTCAGAAGATGTTCAAGTCCACAACTTTTTTTTTTAATGTTCGCTCCCGATGCAAACTTTATTACTTAATACAAACTTCAAAAACGGCGAAATCAGCTTTCGTCTATTTTAATATATTGCCCTTTTACCAAGTTTCAAGCTCCTACCTTAAAATAAAACTTGTACCACATATAAACTTACATCCCCTTTTTAACCCCCTTAGGGGTTGAAGTTCTAAGAACGTTGAAACAATTGTTTTTGTTATCTTAAACAATGCTTTTCTAAGAAGTTTTAAAGTATTTGTAATAGATTTAAATTTTTAACCCCTTTTTAACCCTTTTAAGAGATAAATTATTAAAGATTGAAGTGTCGCACTAAAAAAAAAGGTTTGATCTCCATACATATTTTCAACCAATTTTTTACCACCTTGGGGGATGAATTTTCAAAAATTTTGAAATTAGTTATCTTCTCTTTTCATTAAATATCTTCCTACGAAGTTTCAAGTACCTGGCTTAAAATAAAATTAGGCCCCTACAAACTTTCAACCCCTTTAGGGGATGAATTTTTAAAAACCGGCCAAGTGCGAGTCGGACTCGCGCATGAAGGGTTCCTTACTATTACGCAAAAAACGACAAAAATATCACGTTTGTTGTATGGGAGCCCCACTTAAATATTTATTTAATTCTGTTTCTAGTATTTGTTGTTATAGCGGCAACAGTAATATATCATCTGTGATAATTTCAACTGTCTAGCTATCACGGTTCATGAGATACAGCCTAGTGACAGACGGACAGACAGACAGACAGACAGACTGTGGAGTCTTAGTATTAGGGTCCCGTTTTTACCCTTTGGGTACGGAACCCTAAAAACGCTGAAATTACTTTTCTTGTATTCTAATAACATGAGTTTATACAAATATTCAAGTCCCGGCACTCAAAAAAATGTTTGACCTTCATACAAATTTTTAACCCCTTTGCACCACCTTAAGGGATGTATTTTCGAAAACGCTGAAATCAGTTTTCTTCTCTTTTAATGAAATACTTTTTCACGAAGTTTCAAAATTCATAGCTTAAAATAAAATTAGAACCCTATACAAACTTTCAACCCCTTTATAACCCTTTTAAGGGATGAATTTTAAAAATATCTGAAATTACTTTTCTTTTATTCTAATAATATGCCATTATACAAAGATTTATGTCCCGCACTCAAAATATATTTGATCTCCATACAAACTTTCAACCCCTTTTTCACCACCTTGCGGGATGTATTTTTAAAAACGCTGAAATTAGTTTACTTTTCATTTAATAAAATGCTTTTTTACGAAGTTTTAAATTCCTAGCTTAAATAAAATTGGAACCCTATACAAACTTTCAACCCCTTTTTAACCCTGTTAGGGAATGAATTAAAAAAAACGCTGAAATTACTATTCCTGTATTCTAATAATATGCCCATATACAAAGTTTCAAGTCCCGCAGTTGAAAAATTTTTGATCTACATACCAACTTTCAATACCTATTTCACCACCTTTAGGGGATGAATTTTCAAAATCTCTGAAATTACTTTTCTTGTATTCTACTAATATGCCATTATACAAAGATTTAAGTCCCGCACCCACAAAAATATTTGATTTCCATACAAACTTTCAACCCCTTTTTCACCACCTTGGGGGATAAATTTTTAAAAACACGAAAATTAGTTTTCTTGTTTTTTAAATATAATACCTTTTTGCAGTTTCAAGTTCCTAGCTTAAAATAAAATTTGAACTCCAAGACCAACTTTTATCCCCTCTTTAACCCCCTTAGGGATGGAATTTCCAAAAACGCCCAATTCCTTTTTTTTTGTAATCGGCTATTATGCCTTTCCAAGAAGTTTCAAAGCATTTGTAATGGATTCAAACTTTCAACCTCTTTTTAACCCTCTTACGGGATGAATTTTAAAAAACACTGAAATTACTTTTCCTATATTCTAATAATATGCCAATACCATATACAAAGATTCAAGTCCCGCACTTAAAAATTTTTTTGATCTCCATACAAACTTTCAACCCCTTTTTCACCATCTTAGGGGATGAATTTTCAAAAACGCTGAAATTATTTTTCTTGTACTTTAATAATATATCTTTTCCCGCAGCTTCAAATTCCTAGCTTAAAATAAAAATTGAACCCCATACAAACTTTCATCCCCTTTTCAACCTCATTAAGGATTGAATTTCTTAAAATCCCTTCTTATTTCTTGTACACAATATAAATGTAACCTGTTGTACAAAATTTCAACTTTCTAACTTTTGTGGTTTCGCCTCTGCGTTGATGAGTCAGTCACTGAAACTGAATACTAAATTTGTTGGTTTTCAATAAATAATAAAAATTATTAATATTATTTCTTTGTATAATTATTTAAACTGTTATAAAAAAGTTATTTTATTATAATTATATACTTATATGTAGCATGATTAGTATGTATTATAAACACATGTAAAAGCACTAGTTCTCATTATGTATTTAGGTATAGTAGGTACTTAATCGCGGTCGGCAAACTAAAAAATACCTAAAAAAATATTGAACACAAAAAAACAACATTCGTCACAGCAAAAGGATTCCTACTAAGCAATACGCTTCGCTTTTTCGAGCAAAGCATTGATAATCTGCCGGACTGCCGGTTACAAAGAATAAAACTCGTTTTAACTTGCTGCGACATTGTCAAATTAACCGGTTTATTGCGAACGAAATAAGAACTCAAGAACGAAATGCGAACGAATTGGTGTAAACCGTTCTCTCAAAAGAACTGTTCTTTAAGCGGTAACCGCAAACGGAAACGAAATCCTTTTCGTTCCCGGGCGAATGAGCGATAAGGGTTTGAGCATTGAGACCGGTTTCCGAGCCCTGGTTCACAGTATACTGGAATTATTAATCTGATGTCATGTGAGAGAAAATAAGTAACAGTCAGTGATAGCTTCATTTGTTCTTAGGGGGAAGACAACAACACACAACACAATGCACACTGAAAACTCGGCGAAAACCACTGCATGCATTAAATATTACCAATTATGCTAAATATAACAAAGTGGACAACGCGTCTATTCAGTATCTGATGGAGCGAACGGAGCTGCAGGTACCACAAGCTGGCAAGGCTGTGGTGGGTGGGGGTGGAGCTTGCTGCAATCCGTGCAAACACGGGGAGGCAAAAAAATTGGTGCAAAATAGCCGTAGCCTACCTTAATCCATATTTTATATTTAGAATAAGCATGTTTTTTGTTTCATAATTTAATGATGATATTTGTTTACGCTTAGTGTAAACTTAGGCTTTAGGTGAACAAATGATTTGATTTGATTTATAAACCACGAGCCTGATTTGGATATAAGAGAACCTGCATTATTTAATGGACTTGCAAAGAAAATGTTTAAGCATACAAAAATGGTGGCTGCCTTATAACATCAAATAGGTAGATAGTTGTTTTGTTATTGCGTACTCATGCGTAGGTACTATGTTGTGATCGCGACAAAATTAACCAATTTCTCATCTGCCTATTTAGGTGCCTAAAAACACCTGTGCGCGCAGACAACACTTACAAAATACTTACAATAGTTGCAAAAATGAATATCACAAAATTTATGAATCATAGAACATATGTACACGTAATTGCAATAGTGAGTATTGTGTTAATGTTTGCTAATTGTAACTAATTAGAGAGGAAACCACATGAAATAGAGTGCTTGTCTGGTGGCAGTGGCAGGCCACATATTATTGTAAACTGTGATGCAATGCGAATGATCCGTGGTTCCTAATTAACTACAATCTTGTGTCAATACGATGTAATTAATTTGAATTTATAGGTAAAATTTGGAATTCTATTAATCTTAATATTGTTTACTTCAAGGATACATACATGTCATACAAAATAAAACATTACAAAAATTTTAACCGAAACTAGAACCTAACAAACACAAAAACTATTCACAAAATGCGCCCCGCGCCCCTCCAGATGCAAAGGAGCCCATCACGCTCGCCGCGTTGCCACGTTGAACAGCGATGGACAACCTTTGCAAAAGGATGACCCGGAGCGAGGGTCATGACCACTCTCCCGCAACCGTCTGCCCACTTCCCCAATAAAAGTCTTGGCCTCAGCACACCAACACCCAGTGGTTTCCACGGCAAGAGGGACAAATAGGTAGTGCGTCAACACCGCATACTTTTCCCGCTTCCGAGCCGCCGCTAGCTCAGCCGCTGCCCCCGCCGAACGCACGGTGCGGCTAATATGCGAAGCAGCAAAAGTGTTGACGCACGTGGCGTCCCACAACAGACATTTGCCCCTCTCCCACGGGACCAAGGTCAACCCGTCGGCCTCTTTCCATCTGATCTGCTGAGACCCGGTGGCTCCAGCAAACACGGAACATTCGCCGAGACCAACGCCCTTCGTACGATATCATTCAAGGCGTGACAACAACTCAACGCGTGATGGCCGTCTCTCTCCATCATAGAGCCGCAGATGCATACATGAGGTTCACACACATCACAGCCCAGGTGAAGAGCCACGGCCACCCGCATCGAGTCGTTATCAAGAAGGGTACCTAAGTGCGGAGAAGGAAGCGCCTGAAACCACGCTCCGGACTCCGGCCTCGACACAGCGACGAGCCTCGCCCTGTCCACACGCGCTGCATTCCCCAACAAGCCGTCGAACACCCGCTTCACCCCTATATCGTCCCATGAGCGCTGACGGTCCAGTAACTCCGGCGTGGGCGCACCCGGGTTGAGATCCGACCATGCCGCCAAAGCATCCGCAGCATAAGGTATGGCTACCTCATCACCATTCGAAGATAAAATTTGAGTGACAAGCCTGCCAACCCTAGCCACCGACGCCAAGAAGGCCGGCAGGCTCACATTCCCGCGCGCGCCGGACGCCCAGACCGCCGGTCCGAATGGGAAGGGAGGCCAGATCCCATTGACTCGAATCAAGGGAAACATTTAACAGCAATTCTAATGACCAATCTTAATTTATTTATTTGGTTATGCATGAAATAAAACTATGAAAACGGATTATATAGCGTATATTGAATTTATAATACATCCCGACGTTTCGAATCCAATTCGTTCGATTATAAATTCAATATAACTGTCCTTAAAATTTTGTATGAAATTACAAGCAAATATCAGCCATGATGAATTAAGTGTTGTATCCGTGATGCTCAGAAACAAAAAGTCGTATGCTTATTTTAAAGACTATGAACTCTTAAGTATTAGGAATAAAGTAGAATTTTACTAATGCTGTAATGCTGTAACGCGACACGCTAAAGACAGCCCAAAAAATTTGGGGCGATAAAATGAAAGTTTCACTTTATTAATTAAATCAAAAACAATTATGCGCCTAAATCATTTTTACATTCTAAAATCCGAATATAAACTTTACGTGTTATATAATAAAGAAACTGTAAGCACAAGCAAGAAATAAAAGAGTTCGACTCGTATTTGGCCGGTTTATTATTTGGTATATTACACACATTTCTTTAACATGGGCTCCTACCAATAAACTTTTTAAAACTTATATTTTAGGTATTTATTGTTTGCTCGATCTTCGGTGAAGAACTCATCAGGACGAATTGGGACTAATCCTCATGAAACCTAATATTAGTTTCCCCTCTGGGTTGAAAGGTCAGATGGTAGTCGCTTTCGTACTTAAAGCATCTTGGGATTAGGTTGCCAAAAGCGGACCCCGGGCTCCATTGGGAAGTAACCGAAACAGCGCTAAGATGTGTATATAGTAAGTTAAGGATCCTACTATCTAGATGTATTATCTATCTATCTATCTAGGTGTGTTATGGCGTTGTCGTTGGCGTACGTGTCGCCATTATTTTTTAGATTAAGCCAGGTCCCCACAGAAAACCAGCGCTACGGTTTGCCGCGGCACTATGCTGAGTGGGGATCCTTTTTGGCGTCCAAATGTTTTTTTGTCTGCATGCTTTTCTTTTTTTTATGTACTATGTTGTGGCGTCAAATAAATGTATTTTCTTTCTTTCTTTCTTTCTTCTTTCTTATGGTTTATCATCTGAAACTAACTAGCGACCCGCCCCGGCTTCGCACGGGTAGTTCAACTAATTTACACAAAACCTTTACAAATTATACATATAAACCTTCCTTTCGAATCACTCTATCTATTAAAAATAATAAATGAGCGGTTTTGACTTATTTACAATATTAGTGGTGGTAATTGCTATAACTATTTCAAATTTTAGGTATCTACGTCAAACGGTCTCTGAGAAAAACGCATTTAACTGATTTGCAAGACCGAAGTGATCCCATAAGTGTTCCGTTTGTCAAAAGAAAGTTTTGCACGGAACACTAAAAACCACATCATCCGTTGCGTAAAGATCTAAGCATACACAGGGACAGACATACAGACAGCGGAAAGTGACTTCGTTTTATACTATGTCGTGGTAAGGTTTTGCGTTAATTTGATTCGATCTAGGTTTTGCTTGGGTTTGATGTCACACATTAAACAAATGAAGTTATAATGGGTACATGATTAATATCTAACTGATTTCATCTTAAAATCTCAAACCGTTGTTGAGTATTCTCTTTAAAAAAAAACGGCCAAGTGCGAGTCGAACTCGCGCACCGAGGTTTCCGTACTTTTTAGTATTTGTTGTTATAGCGGCAACAGAAATACATCATCTGTGAAAATTTCAACTGTCTAGCTATTACGGTAGATGAGATACAGCCTGTTGACAGACAGACGGACAGCGGAGTCTTAGTAATAGGGTCCCGTTTTTACCCTTCAGGTACGGAACCCTAAAAAATGACTAACAGTACCAAGGTATCATATTAAACATAACAACCCTCCCTTTTTCAACCAGTAAAAACAACCATTCAGCTACTTTCGTAAAAAGTTTACTAGTAATATCTATGAAATGTCTTTAACGGGCGAGGGTTCTGCGTTCCGCGCTCTCTGACGGCCCGCCCTTATCTGGAGGATTCCCGCGGGACCGGCGATTTCCGCGCCTTTCGTCACCGCTGCTAGTTACGACATCAGGTCAAACTCGACAAACAGAAAAATCCTGTCCAATTCGCTTATTTGTCTGGTATTCAAATATAGAACAGTTTCCTGATAATAGGCCCAAGATTTGCGTTATTGATACAAACACCCAACCGAATAATTGGCTCTTTGAATCAATGATGATGAACCGGACTACAAAATATTTAAATATACTTTTGTGTGCAGCAAAAAAACCAAACAGTAATTTGTTACTGTAGGTTTGTTACTTATATATTTTGATATATGTCTTTCCCATCACGGAACAATAGTGTTCTGGGCCTTTGAGAGGCGTGCGCGGAGCCGAAGCCAACACGTAGAGTCCCTTTTGACACTCTAATGAAATGTAAGGGGTAAACCGAACGGATGCTGTCCTTGCGAGTGTCATGGGACGCACGCAGAGACAGTACCCGCCAGGGTGTAAGGACTATTGGAAATTGATGGAATCTAAAATTAACTAGGTTATTGGGTGAATGCGATGGACTAGGTACTGGGATAATAATATGGGATAAAAAACCGGATGCTTTCCTAATGAAACGGTATGCAATTTTATTTTCGGCATAAAAATAACGTATCAAATTAGACGCCTTTATTACCTTCATTAACGATAAATCAATAAAGTTCATCAAACAAAATCAATGCGTAGCTTCCAGCGACGGAAAACGAATATCTAATAAAATCTCCAGTAATTAATGCGAGCTTTCTTAATTTTACTACAGAGCACGAATCTATAGAAAAGTCCAAGTGCGAGTCGGACTCGCGTTCCAAGGGTTCCGTATATTACACAATTTATACAATGTATTTTTTATGTGAATGTCTTTAAAAACCAGTAGTAATGTAATGATAGTTCGGGCGATGGTCAAACATGGAGATGCCGGAAAAGGCGTCAATATGTCTGACTTGAGCACCCCGCAGGCATCAAACGGGAGAAAGCATGTTCTCTCCCGGCCTTGCAGCACTGGCTGAGGCAAGGATCTAGCGGGTAGTTAAGTTTCCCTCATTCTCTTCCCCCTTCCACCCTCACCTTTTGTCGAAAAAAAAAATTCAAAAATTAAAATAGAGAGTGGCCTAGACTGCGAGTTAAGGTTTTTAGTCGGTAAGAGTCCGACACTGTCTGGGCCTCCCTTCCCAGTCGTCCATGATGTATTATCCTTGAATCGCAGTCTTTAAGCCGAAAATATTTAAACGTAGAAAAAAGCAAGGACTTGTCTTTGGCCCTTCAGGCGACTCCCCACAAAAGAGAAAAAAAAAAAACCAGTAGTAGGGGTCGGATCAAAAACTAAGTAATTAAGTCCGACTCACGCTTGACTGCACATTTCAAATAAGTTTTCCTGTGATCTATAGGTAAAGATCTATTTTGTGTATTTTTTTTAAATTTTTGACCCAGTAGTTTCGGAGATAAAGGCCCCCCCTTTATCTAAATGGTAATTTTTTGCGTATTTTCTTGAATAACTTCTGAACTGTATATCTTAAAATTATAAAAAAAATATATGTAAGATTCTCACAATGAGCTCTTTCATTTGATATGTAACACGATTTAATTTGAAAAACTTTATTTTTAATTTTCTCATTTACCCCCCAAAAGTGGCCCCCGTCTTTAAAATTCATTTGTTTACGTTACATGTCCGTCTTTGGGTCACAAACTTACATATGTATACCAAATTACAATTTAATTGTCCCATTAGTTTCGGAGAAAATAGGCTGTGACAAACGGACAGACAGACAGACGCACGAGTGATCCTATAAGGGTTCCGTTTTTTCCTTTTGAGGTACGGAACCCTAAAAAAACCTTTGCCTTTTAAGTTTTTTTTTAATCAAAGGATTTTTCTTACGGTGCCTACCTACCAATAATTTCGATTATGATCGGAAGCTAACGATGGAATTTAAAGCAACAGGGTACGTATTGCGTGTTTAAAGATCGGAGGAAAATATTTAATCTATACTACATAGGTACTTCACTACATAGTATGCTTAGATCTTTAAAACTACGCAACGGATTTTGATGCGTTTTTTTTAATACATAGTGATTCAAGAGGAAGGTTTATATACTTAGAATAGAATAGAAGACTAGAATATTTTTTATTCGTAAACACACAGACAATAGACATACATTAAAATAACATAGTGGAAAAATATGTATAATTTGTAAAGGGTTTGTGTAAATTAGTTAAACTACCCGTGCGAAGCCGGGGCGGGTCGCTAGTAATTAATATTGCTTGCTTGATATTACGTACAGTCGTAGTAATAGCGAAGCTAATAGTTTTGCTGACTGTACATCGAAGTATCCACATATTAACGTACAATATGACCTTATTCAGTAGGTACTCGTTTGTACTTATGTGTGTGTCAAATAAATTTTAATTCTGTACATTTTGATTAAACCAATGAGATATAAATAAGAACATCAATGTTCTTTGTATGAATTTTCAGTACTTAGGTTAGGTATTTGTCATAACTAAAAGCAACGGATGAGTTACAGACCGTACTAATAGCTATTGGTATAATGAATTACCAGTATTATGCCGCAGATACGGTTAAATGTTTTAAGTCTAAGCGGCACGCGGCATCGGCAGCACGGAACTCGGCGATCAATCTCTGCGCTTTACTGATTTCGGTGTAACCGCGGTGGCTTGCCTTTTACTAATTTGCCCGATGATAACTTAAACAGAAAAACCATACATATTAAACGAAACAGTCGGGTCAATTCGAACGTGCACCTGATATCAAACCGATATTTGAATGATATTGGGATCATGTCAGTAAGCTGTTATTTGCGCGTTCATTTCGCTCCGACTTTTTCGTACAATGTATTTGATGTAGTAGTGCCAAGACGCCAGGGCAAATGACAGCTAACTGATATGATTTAAATAAAGCGAGTTCCGTGGCAGAGAAACGATGTTGCAATGCCGGCCGTAACATGCGGTTCCTGAGCACACCATAGAGAGCTTATATTATGTGTGTAGATAAAATAGTGTACATAACTGTACATAATGTATATAATTAGGCATTTATGTGTGGGTTTTCTTTTCGTAATCTTTCATTACATAGCAGTCGCATATGGAGATAGTCGCAGAGCCTTGATGAGTATCGAGGTTTATAAGCTCGTATTAGCGCTGTACTAGTCCCGATTATCGCCCTGTACCTGTATAGGTTTCAGCTAAAACGCCGGTAAAAGCTCGTGCGAAATGTGGCGAGTGCCAAAACGAGCCAACGCGCCGAACCTTCTTTATATCACTTCGCTATCAGAAACTGCCTTTAAAACAACTCAATAAAGCCCCTGTTACATTTACATACAATATAAAATGAAAGCTATATTGGAAGCACTATACCTCTTGGTAATATTGGTCTTAAAGTAAACGTTTAAAAACTTTTAAGAGGTTTACAATGTGACGAATTGAGGCCATAGTTAACAAATTATCAAAGTAACAAACTCTGTGCAAACATATTTCTCTCGCGTGCTGGTAGATAAAGTTTCCGAATTAATTTGCCAAATAACGTCGAAACACGAGATTTTAACTTGCCACCCAACTTTGCTTGTTAAATGTTAATTGTTATCAAACGGAATTTACAATCCATTTACTCGAGACGAGAATATTGATGGCTGTCTCACGTATAATACAATGATAAGGATCGAAATTTGAATTTATATGTAGGGTTGTATGTAGGGGTGTATGAGGCACCTACTACTGGAAAAAAAGCAGTATAAATCCTGTAAAACCAAAAACTACGAAAACAATAGGTATATTCTAAATAGATGAATACCTATAAGTGAATACTTATAATTGCAATAACATCGTGCCAACTTAAGTATTTTACTGAGTTGCTGGCTTACAAATGACAAGAATTATATTATTTACTTATAAATTCACGGAAATGTATCTATGTACACTCTTCGTATTTTTCTTTAATATTCGAAATTTAGGCGGACTGGAACTACTATTGAAAGAATCACAATACGATATAGTGTCCATTTCAAAGGTAATTTTCAATACGGAGTAAATAAATTCATTTCTGGGCCGATTTTTATTTTGTTGTTGATTTTTGTTCGTCAGTTTTTGATAAAATTTTGTAAGATTGAAGAGCTCCTCATTCGGAGCGGAATAAACTCGAAAACTCAATAAAACATGTACCTATGAATTTTCCGTTGAGTTACAAAAATTCCATACTTATTCGTAACTCAGGGAAATAGTTTTAGGACACACGGTGAAATTGCACAGAATAGGGAACTCTATCTATTCACCAAATTTTATATTTTATTCACGAAATCCGACGAGAACAAAACGAATACAAAATATAAATCGGCCCTTCTTCCTCCAACGGCTGTTTTGCCATTCGTGCTCGGAGAAGAAAAAAAAGTTAACTTTTGTATGAAAACTACACTCACGAGCAATGAAACGGCTAAAAGAAACAATTGGGTAAATCAACTTTTTCTTATCACTCGCTGACATAGTTACGGTCATGTCGGTCACTCTTAAAACCCTTTACGCTATTTAAAATAACCACACATAAGTTTTTATGGCAATTCCCTTAGCCTGCCCTTCCCTTAATGGTCCTAGGTACTAATATCTAGATCCATCTAGATATCATGTTGAACCCTACTGTCGCCTACGGTACTTCAGATCCGTTGCCCCATCCGCCAATAAACACCATACCAAAGCCTATCTTCTCCGAAGCCACCGCCGCTAGGGTCTTCACCCGTAACCCTGGGCAGGGGACCGCGTTATACCCCGCAGCACTGTATCTTTATTAGGTCTATAAAGATTCAAATTTAAAGTCATTTATAGAGACAAGTAAATCTAACGAGAGGGCGAATGTTGTCTCACGGTTCGACGTAATGCTGTCGACGGGATAGCACGCCTTCTTTAACTATGATTATTGATTCATTTACCTGCTGAATCACTCAGGTACTATTACTATTCATTACATTTTTCTCATATCTATATAATTTATATAAATGAGGCACATTAACTAAAATTATTTGTATTTATTATTCATACCTTCCGAAACATGTACCTCGGCCTTTCAATACCCCGTTTTACCTTTCCAATAACGAACCCACTCATTCAGTCTTGTCCTAATGAAGACTGATAAACTAGATAAAGTGAATTCAATTTTTAAAACGGATTCATGAGGGCGCGTTTTCAGCAGGAAATGGAATGTCGTCGATTTATTTAAACCACCCTGGATTGTTCCAAACCATTAGCTTTCTCAATCCGAGGAGGGTATAAAGTGGTAATGATATCACCAGAGTGTGATTGCCTTCCGAATATTCATTTTGATCTTTTGAAACTCGACTGCCCTTGTACTTACTCGAGTAATATTGGTTTTAAGATGAGTCCGTTAGGCAAATGGACCCTTAACGATTATTAATACGGAGTATTAGCTAAGCTTAACTTCTCTGGCAAGTGTTTGTAGTGAAACGTACACACATAGGAAGGTGCTCAAAAGGGCAAGGCTCAATAGCTCCAACGTATTGGGAAGGGATGTGAAAACAGTTTAAGTAGAAAGGATAAGTGTGTTTTCGTAGCATGTGTAGAGAAATTCGACACCCGATCGGCTATTTACGGGCGATGGTGCGATAAGCATTTCCTCTTTCAATACCGTCAAAGCGACTGGCCGCCTATTCAGGGCCTCACCCGACAAATGTAACTCATAAAGGCACTAGAAAGGTACTAGCGGATTGCAAAGCTGTTCAAACAAGCCGTAGGCACATTTACAGACTGAATCTCAAATTCAATTCTTAGTCACCCGATGATGTCTATTCGCAATTAAGTATGGACATTCAACTTTTTACGCTAAGCGCGACATAAAACATTATCCTACCCCGAGAGTTCTGATGAAGCCCATCAAAACATTTGTCGGCATAGCGACGCGAAACTTCAGCTATTATTCCGGTCGGTTAACTAAAACAAAAGTGTTCATAATTCTTGATCTGGGATTTTATGCCATCGTTACTGTCCATGGTTCGTTTGCCGGCCCGACCTCATAGCGCACTTTCTTGTCTGAATTAAATTTTAGCGACTTGTAGGTATCGAGAACTGGTGTGTAACCTTATCTTTAATCTGATCGATACAATACAAGTGCTTCAAGTCTAACCGTGTGTTATTTTCTTAATCGTAAATAGTTATTTGTTTTACAAGGGGTCAAAGTTATTGTTTAACCGCTCGTGCTAATATTGTGGAATCCTGAGCATTGCGAGAGTTTCAAGCCACGAAGGTTAAACAAATTATGCCACCAAGTGAAACACAATTCCTCCCCCCCCCCCCCGCGAGGAAAATTCTAACCGTAAAATATCAAACAAAATGAAACCGAATCAAATCCAAATGAACGTTATTAAATATTTATCATTCAAAATAGTCATTTCAAAGTTGCATCAGATTACTTTGTCTCACATATGAATAAAATTCAACTTTCTTATCAGTTTTGAACAGTCAAGAGAGCCTTTATCCGTTGGTGTGGTGAAAAATATATTAAAGAGATACCCCTAACCCTAATAAACAAACATAAATAAGGGTTGTACGAGGAGTTCTGGGTGAGTTTAAATATCGCCAGCAATGACTAATGAAGGCTAATTACCGTTCGTACACGCGAGTAGTTTGTACAAATTGTATGTTAACTTATTCAGCAGGAGCAAACTAAGCTGGGCGATGTCATCCGCTTACATTTAGCCACGTAATGAGAAGGTAACATGCGTTCTGAGCTGAGCTTTCATGACGCTAAGAAAAAGTTCTAAAATTTTTGCTGAGCGTAATAAATTGCTTAGTCATTGTACATACAAAATAAGCCACGGGGACAACGCCATCCTGCAAACGTCGGAGGTAAATTTAAAACTTATTTTACGCGATTAAGTCCCGTCGTTGCGAATAATAACGAGTAAAAATCAAAGAGGCCTTATTCCTACAAACAAGCGTATTTTGCAAAATGCTTCCTTTTTCATTCAACATTACGACGTAACTATTAGTATTTATTCAAAAACTGTTAACGTTCTTTAATAATCATTTCCTAAACTAGCGGCTGAAATAATTAAAGTTCGCATTTTCTCTTTTTAAACCTAAAATAAATGAGTTTTCCTGGGAGTATTTTTCAAAATTTGCAGTGAAAGGTGTCGTTTCGGTTGCCAATTTTGCAGTAAACAAGAATCATTTGGTACATGAATGGTTACAATTCAATTCACCATATCTTAGACGAGGGGCTAAAATGATTGAAAATCAAAGATTCATTTAAAAAAATTGATAAAATACCTTCCGAGTTTTCTTAATTTTTTCGGTGAAAACAGGGTCGCATTATATTTTTTTATCGCAAATTGTACTTATATTTTGCCCTCAAAATAATATTATAGCAAACTATAATAAACTATAACTTTATGTGAACCCATAAAAAAATAATCATAACTATAGGACCTATTTTACCGTAAATTTAAATATTTTTAAAAGACGTATAAATCACGCTGCACCGACACTGCGCGCTCAGTCTCCGCCGGGCGCGCTTAGGGGACGGACCTGTGCTCGATCGTCAGGCGTTTGTTTCGTTCGTAATCAACGAGCTAGTTCCGAGAAGTGGTGTATACTGCGATTAGAAAATCTTGATCCTTAGGTGATCAATGTAATCATAGGTACATTTTATAGCACAAATATTAAATTTTTTCGCCTAGGTGATCGGGTCTGTTCAGGGTGCCCAGCCAAGATGCCAACCGTTTAGGTACCTATAGTTTACATTAAAACCAAATCTGTAGCTGGCCTCTGAATGGGTAGTAGAAACGGGTTCCGTATGTGTTTCCCTTTCCAGATGACCAAGGTGCCTAGCCAAGATGCCAACCGTTTAGGTACCTAGAATATAGTTTACATTAAAATCAAATCTGTAGCTGGCCTCTAAAATGGGTCGTAGAAACGCGTTACTTGTATCTTTCGCTTTCTAGATGACCAGGGTGCCTAGCCAAGATGCCAACCGTTTAGGTACCTATAGTTTACATTAAAACCAAATCTGTAGCTGGCCTCTGAATGGGTAGTAGAAACGGGTTCCGTATGTGTTTCCCTTTCCAGATGACCAAGGTGCCTAGCCAAGATGCCAACCGTTTAGGTACCTAGAATATAATTTACATTAAAACCAAATCTGTAGCTGGCCTCTAAAATGGGTCGTAGAAACGCGTTCCTTGTATCTTTCGCTTTCTAGATGACCAGGGTGCCTAGCCAAGATGCCAACCGTTTAGGTACCTATAGTTTACATTAAAACCAAATCTGTAGCTGGCCTCTGGATGGGTAGTAGAAACGGGTTCCGTATGTCTTTCCCTTTCCAGATGACCAAGGTGCCTAGCCAAGATGCCAACCGTTTAGGTACCTATAGTTTACATTAAAACCTAATCTGTTGCTGGCCTCTGGATGGGTAGTAGAAACCAGTTCCGTATGTCTTTCCCTTTCCAGATGACCAAGGTGCCTAGCCAAGATGCCAACCGTTTAGGTATCTATAATATAATTTACATTAAAACCAAATCTGTAGCTGGCCTCTAAAATGGGTAGCAGAAACGCGTTCCTTATGTTTTTCGCTTTCCAGATGACCAGGGTGCCTAGCCAAAATGCCAACCGTTTAGGTACCTATAGTCTACATTAAAACCAAATCTGTAGCTGGCCTCTGAATGGGTAGTAGAAACGCGTTCCGTATGTGTTTCGCTTTGCAGATGACCAGGGTGCCTAGCCAAGATGCCAACTGTTTACGTTCCGTAGCGAACGAAACGCAACCGTCTCTGTCGCACTAATATGCAAGAGTGATAGAGAGCGATTACCCTATCGTTCGCTGCGGAACGAACGACTGGCATCTTGGCTAGGCACCCAGGTTAAGGTACCTATTATAGTTTACGTTAAAACCAAATCTATAGCTGGCCACTGTAATGGGTTAGAAACGCGTTCCGTATGTGTTTCGTTTTGCAGATGACCAGGGTGCCTAGCCAAGATGCCAACCGTTTACGCTCCGTAGCAAACGAATCGCAACCGTCTCTGTCGCACTAATATGGAAGAGGGATAGAGAGAAATTACCCTATCGTTCGCTACGGAACGAACGACTGGCATCTTGGCTAGGTACTCTGATTATCTGGAAAGCAAAACACATGCGGAACGCGTTTCTATTACCTATTTCAGTGGCCAGCTACAGATTTGGTTTTAAGTGGTTTTAACGTAAACTGTAGGTACTAAACCCGAGTGCCTAGCCAAGATTCCAGTCGTTCGTTCCGAAGCGAACAATAGCGTAATCTCTCTCTATCACTCTTCAATATTAGTGCGGCAGAGACAGTTACGTTTCGTTTGCTACGGAGCATAAACGGTTGGCATCTTGGCTAGGCACCCTGGTCATTTGGAAAATGAAAGACATACGGATCGCGTTTCTATTACCCATTTCAGAGGCCAGCTGCAGATTTGGTTTTAATGTAAACTATAAGTACCTAAACGGTTGGCATCTTGGCTAGGCACCCTGGTCATCTCTGGGTACAAGTATGTATATGTTCTTAACATAATAAACTGAAATTACTACTACCATGCATATAAAATAAAATAAAAGAGTGGCTATAACAATAAAAATAATGTTACTTGCTGTTGAAATCGACAAAGATCAAGATTATTCTTCTCTGCGTTCAAAACGCGTTATAGTTGCCGGCGCTCGCGTACCGCGCGTCAACGCCATCTATTGAATGTTATTTCGTGAAATCGATTAACGCTCTAGGGAATAAGGGCTCTTAAATCAGGGTTTTAACGATTTCGATGAAATATGCTATATGGGGGTTATCAGGGGCGAAAAATCGATCTAGCTAGGTCTTATCTCTGGGAATACACGCATTTTTGAGTTTTGTATCTTTTCCAAGCAAAGCTCGGTCTCCCAGGTACTTAGATTATAAAAGTAGTAACTAAATCAGTAATAAAACCTGATTTAAGGCCAGGATTACACTTGTAAGTTTTACTTACGTAAGTAGGGACAAAGCTATTTGCTAGAATGAGATAACGATATTCATATCTCATTCTGTAGTATAGCTGTGTCCCTACTTACGTAAGTAAAACTTACAAGTGTAAATAATATTGTCTTCGGTTACCGCGATAGTTACTCATGAAATAAAACTATGAAAACGGATTATATCGCGTATATTGAATTTATAATACATCCCGACGTTTCGAACTCTTTACAGCGTTCGTGGTCAACGGGTGACTGAGGAAAAATTACAAAATGCAAAAATACCCACATACTAAAATAATGAACAATCATAGACTACAAACTTTAAGGCTGGTTGTACATGCAAAATCGGTTCATAAGGCTAGTTATACACTATAATTATTTTCCAAAGATATATATATATATACGCGATAAAAAACTATGCCGGCTCCAACCCTACACCACGGACCCGAGAAGATTTAATTCCCTCCTAAATTGTAGGAGGGTATCCCAATATGGGACCGGCAACAAACTCGGCGGGACACATCTTTTCAAAACATCAGAATGTCCAGCATCATCCAACACTACGGTCTCACAGTCTATGTCTCGCTTGCTCCTTTATCAGGTGGACTACAGGATCCCAAGCTGGTGGTAGAGAAAAGCCATCTTCCCTATTAAAGTTTGGATATTTCTTAATCTCAATGGCCTCGCGCAGCATTCTGGGTATGTAACGCTTCTCCTTGGCAAGAACCAGAGGCTTATCAAACTTGATTGAGTGATTGGCTTTATCCATGACATGCTCACAGACAGCAGACCTAGGTCGACGGTGCTTGACATCAGCTATGTGTTCCTTCACCCGAGTGGAAATGCTCCGTTTCGTCTGCCCGACATATGATAGGCCACACTCACAGTCCAGCCTGTACACTCCTGCAGTCTGTAGAGGGGTATTGCATTTTACAGGCCTCAGGAATTGTGACATCTTCTTCATTGGCTTGAAATATGTTTTTATAGAAGCACGCTTCAAGATGTGGCTGATCCTGTCCGTGACCCCCCTGACAAAAGGCAGAATGGCAGGCCTGCGCTCAACTGTGGGGATCTTAATGTGGGACCTCTGGTTGACCCGCGGTATCCTGAGCTCGTTTGCCTGGAGCGCGCGCCTGGCATGCTGGAGCTTACAAGTGTAATCCTGGCCTAAGGTATGTTGGGGTAAGCGCTTACTACCTATATTTTTCGATAAGTTGGGAAACTTTCACATAGCGTTGGTCATTGGGGTGGTCATGGGGTTGGTTATGGGGGTGGACATAGCTTAGGTCATGGAGGTGGATCCACCACCTCATACGATGCGGCGTTCCTATTAGCGGGAACGTCTCCTTGGGATCTGGAGGCGGAGGCCCAAGCGTCTCTGTACGAGTGGCGCAGGGACCTCCGGCTCCAGGAGTGCCATCCTGCGCCCAGGGAAGTAGAGGCGCAGAGGCGTCCGGCAGTCCATCGTCCTCCAATGGGAGGAAGAACTAGCTGGACGCGAGGGAGGACACAGGACTGTCGAGGCGGTCCGGCCGATCCTACAAGGCTGGCTAGAGAGAGAGCGGGGCTCGCTAACCTTCCGGTTGGTGCAGGTGCTCACTAGTTTCAAAATATTCTTGAGTACTAAATATTTGATTTTATGGTTATTTTATGCGACAGACGAGTGTAAGACCTAATGTTTCTCGGAGAAATGTTATCATTAGCTTTAACTGTAACGACTAGTAGAATAACATAGCGAGTTCTTTTTTAAATTTTTAGTCGGTTCTATTCCCGGGCTAGACAAGCGAATTAAAAAAATCTAAGAATGCAGTTTTGTTTCTTTAAAAAAATAAAAGAATGTTTCCTTTAAGTAAAATGAGCTAACTTAACGTTTTAAAGCACTTTCCCTCCAGGGCCTATAATTTTTTTCCAAACTGTAGGTGTTACTCTAGTCAATCATTAAAACCAGTACAAAACAGCCCATAACAGCAATAAATCAGCGAATTGAATAAAGGCTGAAGTCGATTGAATATATCTGTTACCATGAACGCTAATGCTGGTGAATTTAATCAGGGCCGGTAGCGGAAGAGCACTCCTCTGGATTTACGAGCGAAAATGTTTCCGCCGCTTTTCACGTTGCTTCTGCGATTTTTGTATTACTCGTTACGTGTTGAATTGATAACAGTACATTGAATTATTTGTAGTGATTCCGGCATCAATTTTGGACTTGTATGATCAACCTATGATTGTACGACAGAGATAGCGTATTAGCCCAATTTACATTACATAGTTGGAGTAATAGTAGGTACCTATATATTTCTTCGTTACCATTTTGTAATTTAAATTAAAAGTTAAGTAATATTAAAGCACTACTTATATCTTAATGGAAAAACATCAAATATGCGCCGTAAATCATTACCGCCTAAAGTTGACTTCATAATTCCGCGGACTAGATTACATTACCTATCGCTGCCTTAATTTGGGTTTATTTATGATTTTATATGTATGTGTGTATGCATGTATGTATATGTATATACATATATTTATTGTATTTGTATGCATATATTATTTTAAAATTTATGAAAATATTAGTGTCTTCGGTTTAATAATTTATATGTATATCGGCACTACCCGTTCAAAGTTGTAAGTACTTAACTTTCCTGCTACCCAAAGGTTGTCTGGAAGAGATCGCTTTTTAGCGATAAGATCGCCTGTTATTACCTAGTGTTAAGCTTGTATTTGGCTTTCTTTGTATTTTTTAACTTAATGGTGCACAATAAAGAATATTTACTTAATATCATTACTTACTAGATTGGCAAGCCAATATACACAAATTTTACCACAGTTTATCCAGTATTGTTTCTCGTTAATAATCAAAAACTACTCACTTTTTTTAAGGTTTACAGAGCGAAATTTCGATTAACTATTGCTCGCTCGGCTTCGCGCGCCGTTTAGTTGCGGTTAATCTGACACACCTCCTCGCTTTGCTCGTCGTCGCACCTATTTCAATTTTAATTTCAAAAATTTCAATTCAGTTTCAATTTCAACAACAATGGTGTTCTGGACATTTCGGAGGCGTGCGCGAAACCGAAGCCAACACGTAGACTGTAATAGAGACCCTTTTGACAATTTAATGAGTTGTTTGGGGTAAATACCTACACCGAACGGATGCCCTTGCCCATTTTTTATTATTATGATATGCAGGCACCATAATATTTACAAAATGAATAATTAACAAGTGAAAACGAATCCAAATCTGCAAAAGTTAATTTGAATATGTGTGTAAGTTTAACTTTAAACTTAGTAGTCTCTAGTGCAGTATTAGCGAAGCAACTTTAAAATATATAGATCCAGTTTCATTTACAAGTGCCTAAGGCGACGCTAGTTGAATTTGAAAGCAGGTCAGTAAGAGCAAACACTAAGTGAGCGTGATAAACTTTGCCTCGGCCTTTGTTCAAACCGATTTCTTCTCCAGACGACATCTTCGGGCGAGACAGTTTGCTAAAAATTTACCGCGAGTGCTAAGGTGATGAACTCAGTAAATATTTATGGTTGCGTTAGATACCTTCCTACATTCGTGAAAATATTATGCTAGATTGTGCATGAAATAAATACCAAATTATAAGCGAGATACCTACTAAAGTTTATGTTCTTAAAGCAGTAGGTATTTATAAAGCTTTTGTTTCCAACCCAAACCTCCTCCTGAATACTTTCAAAGTTATTGTTAAATACCTTAATGGAATGTAAGTGACGATAATTAAACATAATTCCCATTTATCGATTTTACGTATAGTATTCGTTATAATTATGGTCATTAATCAATCAGTGAAAACTAGCAAGTTACCAACTACTTACTTACTTAATGGCGCAGCGATCCAAAATGAGTCTTGGCCTCCGACATGAGTAAACGCCAGTTGTCTAGATCCTGCGCAATCTCCCGCCAGTTATCGACTTGAAGATCGCGAAAGTCCGCTTCAAACTCATCGCCCCATCGATACCTAGGACGCCCGATCGGCCTTCGCCCTAGATAACCCTTTTAGCGCCGCGATCCTCATCCATTCTTAATACGTGACCAAGCCAGCGGAGGAGGTGGGCTTTTGTCTTGCCGATAATATTTGGCGCAGCCACAAGTCCTCAATCTCGGCGTTTTTACGGCCTCTGAAACTGCCATCTGCTCTTCTCACAGGGCCCAGGATCTTTCTGAGGATTCTCCTTTCTGCCAGCAGGAGCTTCTAGTCATTCCCTAAATAGTTAGTTTTGTTTCACAACGATTTATTTACAAACAAACACAGTATGTATCCCTAAAGTGTTACCTCCAGTTTGTCCGAAAAACTTAGAATTGAGTACTAAACTTGGGAAATAAGATTGGGTCTCGCATCAGCGCGTAATGGCTTTGTTGTGTACGGCAGTTTGACGAGCTACTCGAGTTTCCGCGCCGGATATTCCCGGCGAAGTTCGCAATGCACTTGTACATTGACACCCGGTTTAAAACAGCTTTGCCTGTCGCGGCGCAGTGATCGCGCAATGCACTGAAGGAGGCAGAGACTGCATTTAATATTCCATTAGCATCTTTAGTCAATAAAGATGCGATTGATCTGCTGTTTGTTTGTTGAATGTTTAATGCGCTAATTATTTCAGAATTATAAAGCTAATTTTACGGTTTAACTCACGTGTCACGTTAGTCACTCGCATTGAACGCTACTCGCACAATGACGCAAAGTTAGTGCTTGAAAAAGGAGACCTAGGCTCTCTGAAACATGTCGCGCGAGTGACTAAAAACAAGTGAGTTAAACCGTAAAATTAGCTTAATGTTAGTATGTATCACGACAGTTTAAATTCAATTATTTCAGACCTACTAGGCGCGTACAAAAAATTTGAAAATATTTAAGAAATTATAGCTTGAGTGAGGGCGTAAAGACACAGAAAAATAGAAGGGAACAAAATATATGTTATATACTCCTGTGGTATGCAGGGTAACGATGTAAGTAAAATTGAAATTAAATTAAATTTAGGCATGTTTTCGTATTTTTGTTTTCAACTAGTAAGGTTTTGCTTGGAGTCTGCCCATGCAAATATACTTAATCTAGGTCATTTCCGTGTGAATTTTCTCATGGCAATTACCTTTGTAAATACGTGTAACAATTCAATATATAAACTACAATTATGCGTTATCCCCTCTTAATAAATTATTTCCACAAAAATAGTTCACATGACCACTTGATCGGTCGAGCCATTAGTTTAGTGAGTTTATTCACAAAACTAATATTTTGTCGGAATCCTCAGTTATGCGTAGCCCGACACGCATTTGGCCGGTTTTCGTGACATCTGTCAGACCCAGGTTATATAATCAAGTGACCAATTTAGAAAATCTCTTCAAATAACGGAAGTTACAGATGTAGTGCAGAATTGTTTTCCCTCGTATTTTCTCGGAAACGTTCGTATTTGTCATGCTACTTCAGCCAACCTCAGTACTCTTTGTACCGAGACTGACTGAAATAGCAAGACACGTTCGTACGTTTCCGTGAAAATACGATAAAAAATAATTATGCACTACATCTGTAGTATGACTGAATACCAACCCCAACAAGTGGTTTCGTTGTGTTTTAGAGAAAAGAGTACGAAATAACTGCTTGTTGTATTCTAAGTTTGTACGGGGTAGTCATGAACACAATGTCGATTTGTGGCATCAAATTTGTTTTTATTCTTCTTCTTTTTATACCAACGCTTGTTCTACAAAATTTAATGTGGGTCCAATAAAACGAAAAATAGTTATATCAAGTTTAAGAAATTATTGAAAATTGACACTTTTTTGGAGTTCTTAAAACGCGCTGAAATATTTAACTTACTCTAACATAATTCCTTTAAGCAAGGTTTCTACAATAATCATGTACCTATTTTAAATAAATGAATCCTATCCTCCTTCCTATTCTCTTAAATAGTCTGTTCAGAGTAAACAAACAAAAAATTACTAGAGAGCAACAACAAACATGCTGAGGTATTTTTACGGGTTCGCGTTTATATAATTTGGCCTGGAAATAGGTGGGTTACTGAGCAGTGAGGAGGTTTACGATGTACTAGTGGCGGAACTGGCGGGTAATATTACTAAACCGACCTGTACGTACATGTAGGTTCATCTACTCAATGCTGTAAATTTTAGCCAAATCCAGGCTATCTAATTAATATCAATTTAAAATAGTTATTTGTTATAACAAGGGTGCAAAGTTGTATTTTACCCGCGAGTGTGGAATGTTTCAACACACGAGAAGTAAAATACATTTGCATCCGTGTGTAAAACAAAAATTTTCACCTCACTATAGCGAGGAAAGTGCAACATGCAAAAAATAGCTCATAAAAAATAAGTCTATTTGTACACATTATAATTATCATCAGGTTAATTATTCATCATCAATTGAATATAGTTAACATTATGTAAAATTTTGTTGACAACGTTAACATTTCTGACGATGCGTTTTGAAATTGCAGCGACTCGAATTGTCGTTCAGAATTATTTTCAACGTCATTATAAAAAAAACAAATGTTTCTTATGGAATTTTAAGGTTTATGACTTAAAATCATTAAACAAAGCTATTTTTTATTTATAAGTTTATTTTAAGTTTTATAAGTTTAGTTTAGTTTATTTAATTTTAAATTTTTCCTAAATAATTATAAGCTAAATTTGGTATTTTTATTAAATTCTCAAACCATTTATTTAATGATAATTAATATCGAACGAACCATTATTATGAGCGTTTTACGTTTTATGTGTCAAAAGCTACTTAAACACGCTCCAATGTCAAATTACTTTCCACGCTTGTTTTAAAGGATAAAAGACGGCTTTCCGAGCTAATGAGGGGAAAAGTATTTTTGTTACACACATTCCAAGAGATTCTTGGTTTAAAATAAATTCAATGTTACATTGTCACAAAACAAAATCCTAATTCAATATCTAACAACTTTAACAATAAAAAAATATTTTTATTAAAGGTTGACAACGAAATTTCCATGCTTAGATTTTGAGTTTGGCATGACTTGGTGTTGACAAGACCCTCTTTCACAGACAATTCATATTATATTAAACATATTAATAACGGGTCACTCACGTATTTTAAGTCGAAAACGCTCGATGAGTTTCACTCTGTACCGAGGAGCGTCATCAGGAGCTTGCGTCGACGGTGGACGGCTGCGGCCCACAGTCTGCGCCGGTCCGTCACCGTCTGTGTCTCACGGAAGTTTTGTTATTAAAATTCATATTATAACTAAAGTATAGCCATTGAGTCATACCGGGCGCTCAGCATAAATCTGTAGCTAATCGGTAGGTATACTAATTACAGTAATTACCTATTCACGATTGGTTTAAAAAAGATTAAACTTTGGTTTAATTTTATTGTACACAAGTCTACATGAATGATGAAACACCGTGGGATTGTGATTGAAAATAATTAATTATTTTCTTGGATATCACGGGCCTATAAATTTCGGTATTTTGATAGGCTTGCGTGGGGATATAGATCCAACACGTAGAGGCCCCTTGGAGAGCTTTAATGTCATGTAGAACGCCTGCTGGAACCCGTTCACAGGCGCAACAATAGACACCCATGAACCGGTCGCAGCAGGCATTGGGACTATTGTAGAAAAAGTGAACATTATACCGGTCTATGGATTGAAGTTTGGGTGGACAATGAAACTGGGCTATTGTAAAGACGTCCGGACACCTGCTATAACAATGTTTTCACAAGTTATCGAGGCAGGTGGTGACTTGCCGCTGACTAGATGGGCCGCCCCTGAAACTGCCGTCGTAAAGACGACCAGGAGCAATACCGGTGTGAGCGGTTCAGGGGTGTCGAGAGGTGTGCGCCGCTTTCTACCCACAGCCACTGTGCCAACTCGCGTCTTATGCATCTTTCACTTCCACCCCTGGAGCATGTAGCTCTAGCGACTCCTCTCTGGACAGCCAATGAAGGCAAGCCAGAGCTGAGAGTCCTGCGGGTCCCCTTAGGGTCCACTCCGACCGACGAATAGACGCCGGAGACGGAGACCCTGACCGACTCTCGGGAGCACTCGGGTCCGTGGGGTCGTTACTCCCCAACAGCTCGCCACAAGCTGCCCTGCGGGCTAATTAATTATTTATTATTATGTTAATAATGATGAAATTGATAATTCAATGAATACCTATATTAGGTAATCCGTATTTTTTGACATTTAGATTTTTATTCTAGAAAGTTTCTAGACTAGTATTTTTTATACAATTTTGGTGTTTGAAGATCCTTTTGTGAATTCTTATTATTAAGTTTGACATATCTATAATAATTCAATGTTTTTAAGAATAATAATAAGTGCATCAATAAATTGCTCTGATATTTAGATTAAGGTAATAGTATTTAAAACTTGACAATTTAAAAGTGCTTGTTGCTAGGTCTATTTGAATAAAAAATATTTTGAATTTTGAATTTTTTGAATTTTGTACCGTGTTACGGGTAATATTAGAAGGTTAAGTAAAGTCAACTTTACCCTGTTATAACTAGTGTTACCCGAGCATTTTGGGTAAAGTCCGAAAATTTAAACAACATTAATCTGTATTCGGCGTTAACCCGTACACATCTAGATCTACCCAACACTGGCTGGGTAATGTTAGGTGTTACATCATCACTTCTGGCATTACCATTACCCTCCCAGTGTTGGGTAGGTATATGGATAAACGCCGAATACAAATTAAAGCTGATTTAATTTTCGGACTTTACCCAAAAGGCTTGGGTAATACTAGGTACCTATAGGTAAAACTTAAGTTTACTTTAATGTCACGGGCAATGCTAGAAGGTTATATAAACTTAATTTTACCTGGTTATACCTAGTATTACCCAAGCCTTATCGATGAAATCCTTACTAGTTATACCAGGTTAACCTTCTAACATTACCCGTAACATATACACGGTTTTACTTGAGCCACTGAAAACCTGAGACACCCCCACAGTTTTGTTTTATTTTAAACTCATTTTGAGTATTTATTCTTTAATTCGATAAATATTTAAAAAAAAATTCGTTGTTTAATTTTCTTAACAATTCTATTCGACTTGTAACACAAGATACTTCGTCGTTTTAGTGACATCAAACAATTGCTAGTTATCATCGTAAACACTGTTAACTGATCATTTGCATACCTTACTGCAACGAGATAAGGTTTACCAATGGCCAGTTAAATAAGTCAAATAACGTGTCAAATGCTAGTTATTGATGTTGTTGCATTACAAACTTGTAGACTGTGCATGTAAAAATAATAAAAAATAACAAAAAAATTACCCCCGTTAAAATATAGCGCAATCGATTCTCCTATAGATTCTGAACAAACTGTTTTTAAGTTTTCAGTGGATAAAACTGTGTAGTAATCGTAGCTACAGAATTTAAAATATTTCTCAATGTCAATTAATCTTAAAATCTTTCTAAATCGCTGGTGTTCATTAAAAATATTGAAATAAACCTAAGCCAAAGTTAATTACAGTACCATAATCTTATGACCTTTAAAATGGGACGTTTTCAAAGGTCTAGATTAAAGTTTAGGTTACAGCTATAGAATGAATCGATACTTGTAGGTATACTAAACTGCATTAAGTGATCTAGTTTCATCAGAACTAAGAGCCGCTAGCGGTGTACTTCCTTTTCGGCGAAATTTATTTCTCCAAATTTCACTTGGCAACCAACTTTTCGCCAAAGTTTCATTTGGCAAACCATTCGTTGGCATAACCTTACTTCGCAACCATTTCATTTCCCAACCCCATACTTGCGAAATGAAAATGACGTACTAGGTTGGGTTAGGTTGGGTTGGATCCCCGCGGGCTACTGGATGCCTGTCTACAGTCCGGCCGATTTCCGACCATCTGGAAAACCGGCCGGCTCGTCCTCCTTAAAAAAGATGGGCGTCCCGCGGACTCTCCATCAGCCTACCGTCCGATCGTGTTGCTCGACGAGGCCGACAAGCTCTTCGAGCGTATCATCTGCTGTCGCATCATCAAGCACCTCCGGGGAGTAGGACCTGACCTGTCCGAACACCAGTTTGGATTCCGAGAGGGCAGGTCGACCGTAGATGCGGTCGCGCGCATTAAAGCCCTCTCGGATGAGGCGGTTGACCATGGTGGGGTTCTCCTGGCGGTGTCCTTGGATATCGCCAATGCCTTTAACACCCTGCCATGGTCGTGCATTAGGGAGGCGCTGAAACACCATAAAGTGCCTCCCTATTTGTGTCAAATAGTCGGGGCCTACCTTTCGGAGCGGTGTGTGGAGTATCCGGTCCGGGGCGGCGGGCTGACAAGGTGGGAGACATCGTGCGGTGTTCCACAGGGCTCGGTCTTAGGGCCGCTCCTGTGGAACATTGGATACGACTGGGTGCTGCGGGGGGAGCTCCTCCCGGGGTCAAGTGTGACTTGCTACGCAGACGACACGCTAGTCACCTCCCGGGGGACCTCGTACCGGGAAGCAGCACGCCTCGCCACCGTGACGGTAGCACAGGTGGTGAGACGCATAACGATGCTGGGTCTGGAGGTGGCGCTGCACAAGTCGTCCGAGGCGCTCTGCTTCCACGCTGCCCGGAAGGCCCCACCTGCAGGATCCAGCATCGTCGTTGGTGGCACTCGAATCGAGGTAGAGTCCAACATGAAATATCTTGGACTTGTCCTCGACTCCCGCTGGAGCTTCCGCGAGCACTTTGCCCGCCTGACCCCCCGACTAATGGCAGCATCGGCCGCACTGAAGAGGCTGATGCCCAACATCGGGGGGCCGGAGGTTGCGAGCCGCCGTCTGTATATGGGGGTGGTGCGATCGATGGCCCTGTACGGGGCGCCGATCTGGGCGGTGACTCTGGTGGCCCGAAATGTCGCCCTGCTGAGGAAGGCTCAGAGGGCGATGGCCATCAGCGTCGTACGCGGGTACCGCACCACCTCATATGATGCGGCGTGCCTATTAGCGGGAACGCCTCCTTGGGATCTGGAGGCGGAGGCCCAAGCGGCCCTGTACGAGTGGCGCAGGGACCTCCGGCTCCAGGAGTACCATCCTGCGCCCAGGGAAGTAGAGGCGCAGAGGCTCCTCGTCCGGCAGTCCATCGTCCTCCAATGGGAGGAAGAACTAGCTGGGCGCGAGGGAGGACACAGGACTGTCGAGGCGGTCCGGCCGGTCCTACAAGACTGGCTGGAAAGAGAGCGGGGCTCGCTAACCTTCCGGTTGGTGCAGGTGCTCACGGGTCATGGCTGCTTCGGGAGCTACCTGCACCGGTTCGCAAGACGGGAGGTGACGGCCGAGTGTCACCAGTGCAGCTGCGGCGAGGACACGGCGCAGCATACCCTGGAGGAATGCCCAGCCTGGGCGGGGCAGCGCCGTGACCTCATGGCAGTGGTGGGGGACGACCTCTCCTTGCCGGCCGTAGTTAAGGCTATGGTCGCCGACGAGAGGTCGTGGAAAGCGGTCCTCTCCTTCTGCGAAGATGTAATGTCGCAGAAGGAGGCAGCGGAGAGGGAACGGGAGGCCGACCCAGCCTCGCACCCGATCCGCCGCAAGCGCGCAGGGGCTCGGAGGAGGGCGTATGCCCATCTCCTCCCCCCCACCTAGCGAGGTCTGGGCAGCGGCGCGGGGGCGTCGCTGCCCATTACATAGGCCTCGCAGAGAAGGCGTGCGTGGTGTGCCCACGCGCCTTCTGAGGAGGCAGGGCTAGAAGTTACTCCCTAGCCCCCCCCCAGAGAAGGGCCCGCTGCATGTGGTAGTGGCGGGCGGCGCCGGCGTGGTCACGGTTGCGTACTTAAGAGAACCCGTGGCCACGCCCCATTGGCGGCGCGCAGGCATACCGTTGGTTTTTTAGTGGGTAGTGGCGCCTTTTGCCGAGTCCCACATAACCCGCACTTTCTCCCCCGAGGGTGTGGGTATGCATAAAGCATTTTTCCAACGAAAAAAAAAAAAAAAAAAAAAAAAGGTTGGGTTGGATCCATGGATGGTTGGTCCATGGAAAGCGCCCCCAGCTGGGGCAGCTATTGTGGTGGGAGGAGTCCCGATTGCCGTCAAGCCGACACTGCTCTACCTTGGCGTCGTGCTTGACAGCAAGTGGAATTTCTGTGCGCATTTTGAGCGCGTGGCACCCAAGTTGTTGCGTGCCGCATCCGCCTTTGGGCGTATACTTCCAAACCTGGGAGGGCCTGCGGCTTCACGCCGCCGCCTGTATACGGGTGTGGTGCGCTCGATGGCGCTCTACGGTGCCCCAGTCTGGGCAAATGCTCTCAATAGAGAAAATATCGCTCGGTTGCGCCAGCCGCAGAGAACAATGGCCGTGAGAGTTATAAGAGGGTATCGTACGATAAGCGCGGAGGCCGCATGTGTACTAGCCTGCTCTCTGCCCTGGGACCTGGACGCGAGGGTCCTTGCGTCCCTATACCAGTGGCGCGGGAAGGTGCGAGACCGGGGTGACGTGCTAGCTCCGCAAGAAATACAGATGCGGCGAATGGAGCTGCAGCAGGAGGCGGTTGACAACTGGCGGCTGCGGCTGGAACGGCCGAGTGCTGGCGTCCGCACCATAGAGGCGATCCAACCTGTGCTCCGTGAATGGATTGAAAGGGATTTCGGGGTTCTCACCTTTCGGCTCACTCAGGTGCTGTCGGGGCATGGTTGCTTTGGCAAGTACCTGCATAAACAGGCAAGAAGAGAGCCGACCCCGGAATGCCACGAGTGCGGAGCACGCGAAGACTCGGCCCAGCACACACTGGCTGAGTGTCCGGTCTGGGGCGTCGAAAGAGAGGAGGTGATTGCCCGTGTTGGGCAAGATCTGTCGTTGCCAGCCATAGTGCAGGCTATGCTGTCTGGTGAAGAGGTGTGGCAGACGATGCTGGATTATTCAGAGCACGTCATGGCTAAAAAGGAGGCGGCCGAGCGCGAGCGGGAAATCCAGGTTGAGGCTGACCCAATGCGCCGCCGTAGAACCAGACGCAGGCGTGCTGCGCACGACAGACTTGCCACCTTGACATCGACCTCCGGGTGGCAGACACGGGGGCGTCTGTCACCCATAGGGAAGAGGTCCTCGGGTTGGAAGGCATGTCAAGTGTTCAGACATGCCCTTAATGGTGGTTTCGGGCAAGCATCCGCCCGGTGATGGGCCCTAACGGGCAGCTGCTGGTGGGGTTGCGGATGAGTGACGCCGCGTGCCCGTGACTCCACCCCAAAGGCAGAGAGACGAACACCCCAGGTTTAAAATCAGGTAGAAATGTCACATATCCTCAGTGCCTCCCCCTGGCGCTGCGGAATCTTTCGAAGATTTTTCCTGGGCAAAAAAAAAAAGGTTAGGTTGGATTATGTAAATTTGCGAAATGAAATTTCGCCCAACTAAAAATATGGGATAAATAGTTTGGGAACTGAAAGTTTGTCAAGTAATTTTTGCCGAAACATCAGTAAATCGCCGCTAGCAGTGTAGTTCTTATAAATTATAATACATTACACATTTCAACGGCCTCCTGACCTAGCCTAGTAGGGATACCTAGGTAGTGACTCTGCTCACCCAGCTGGAGTTCATGGGGTCGGATCCCGGTAAGGACAATTATTTGTGGGATTATTACATATAATTCTTTCTGAATTATAGATATTTTCTACATATTTAAGTAAGATTGTCCTATAAATATCTACTCAAAGGTTAACTGGAAGAGATCCCTCATAGGGATAAGTTCGCCTTTGTACATCTTATTATTTGTACCATGTAATTTTTAATGTGTATATTTGTACAATAAAGAGTTTACTACTACTACTACTACTAATATTTATTTATACATGGGACAATTTAGTTTAAGCAATGAATGAGGTATAGGTTTGAAATGATAGGCGTCTTGTTATCAGACCTAGGTATAATGGCTCCTCTACACCATCTTATTTATCCATCGTACTGGCCCACTAAGATGGGCCAGCGTGTAGAGAGGGTAGTATGGTGTCGGATGGCGATGGGATGGCCGCAGTGTCGGTTTTTCGTCCGCACATCAAAGGTAGTAGCCCAGCGATGGGCCATCGTGTAGAGGAACCATAACAGGAGGCCAATCCTAAGTTTAAAATGTCACGACTTGTTATTGCTAGGTAGGTACTCGCAATGCTTCTCACAGGCACCGATAAGGTAGCCCCACAAGCGTGACCAATCGTTTCCTACCAACATCTAAACCACAACAACAGATTTTAAAATCTGACTAGCGCTTCATGAGAACTAAAATTAATTATTGTGGGATGTACCATGTCGTAGTTATCGAATTTAAACTATATCTCGTAGAATTTAAACTGTGTCTCATATTTGTACTTATTTATCATTTGTGACATATATGCCGAGGTTTCCCCGAGGGGCTACAGTATGGGGTTCTTCAAAAAAGGAGTGTACAGGTTTTTAAAGGGTCGGCAACGAGCGTGTAATATCTCCGGAGTTGCAGGCGTCCATAGGCTACGGTAACTGCTTACCATCAGGCGGGCCGTATGCTTTATTGCCACCGACGTGGTATAAAATAAATAAATATATAAAACAAATTTTAAAAAACATTATAATCAGATCAGAATGGAATTAATATTTCCACGTTGGCTGTTGTAAATCAAACCAAGAAAGGGAAGAAGTAAAATATTTGAAATACTTTAAGCTCGACTAGGGGATTTTTGTATAAATAAACTATTTCTCTTACAAAGTAAGTTTTTAAAGGTTGCCAATCATATAAATAAATATACCAAGATTAATTGACGCACTGTTATGTATTGTATTAGAATTTATATAAGCTTAATTTAAACCTTTGCTGAAAGCCTACCGTTCAAGTTTGGCCAACCCACGGCCAACCTCATCTCTGTCGATAACACAACTGGTGCAGGAAGTGGGTGAAACTTCCAACTAAGCTGAATTAGCTAAATCCGTCCAATTTATGGCGAGTAAATATTCCGTGCTAAATGACCAACAATATAACAAAGCCTCTGTCTTGGGGAATTGTTTTGTCATTTATAATCGAGATTTATATGAAAAGATACAATGTTGCTTCTAATTACATTTGTGATAAGATATTTAAAAGTAAAAAATATGAATAAAGTTCCTCTGGAAGTTAAAGAACCTCTGGTACTGAATACACCGGTCAACTTGAAATATAAATAAATTAATTGAAAAAATAATGTTTTATGTTTTGATAAAATACTACATTTAACGTATTTTATTGTAAAATATAATTTTTAAGAAAAAAAAACGACTTCAATGCGGGATGCCGCTGAAAGTTTACTTATTGTTGATGGTGCACTCTTAGATTCCAGACAATGAAATGAAAAAGACAGCATCTTTTGCCTAATTATCCTAATCCATCTCTTGCCTAATTGCCTAATTATTATAATATTGCCTAATAATGTAGAAAAGGAGGTAAAACCACCCACTTTTCTAGTAGCATTTCGTTTCTGTAAGGGTCGCAGTTCTAACCTAACCTAACCTACTTTTCTGATAGCATTTCGTTTCTGTAAGGGTCACAGTTCTAACCTAACCTAACCCACTTTTCTAGTAGCATTTCCGGGTCCGGGTCTGGGTCCGGATCCGAGTCCGGGTCCGTATCCGGCTGTCCGGGTCCAAGTTTGGGTCAGAGTTCGGTCCGGGTCCGGATCCGAGTTGGGGTCCATGTGCAGACCCGGATCCGGGTCCGAGTCCGGGTCCAAGTTTGGGTCTGGGTCCATAAGGAAGAGAACAAATCGCCAAACATGAACTACGTGTCATTGAAGAGTTCCATTCTGATCATCATCAGCAGTTCCACTTCATCAAATGTCACTTTTTTAAATGTAAATGCTGGATTTGTTGATGAAAATACATAAATCACAATATGTATGCCTTTCACATTTGAGGAGTTCCCTCGGTTCCTCATGGGTCTCATCATCAGAACTCGAGCTTGACAAAAATATGTCTTAAAAACTTAAGTTGCTTAACAAACATAAAGAAGATGACAAATCGCCAAACGTAAACTATGCGTTATTAAAGAGTTCCATTCTGATCATCATCAGCAGTTCCACTTCATCAAATGTCACTTTTTAAAATGGAAATGCTGGATTTGTTGATAAAAATACAAAAATCACTATATGTATGCCTTTCACATTTGAGGAGTTCCCTCGATTCCTCATGGATCCCATCATCAGAACTCGAGCTTGACAAAAATGTTTCTTGAAAACCTAACTTGCTTAACAAACATAACGAAGAGGACAAATCGCCAAACGTGAACTATGCGTCATTAAAGAGTTCCGTTCTGATCATCATCAGCAGTTCCACTTCATCAAATGTCACTTTTTTAAATGTAAGTGCTTGATTTGTTACTGAAAATACTAAGATCACTATATGTATGCCTTTAACATTTGAGGAGTTCCCTCGATTCCTCCTGGTTCCCATTATCAGAACTGCGTTTTGACAAAAACGGAACTAATCTGTATATATATACTTACAATCAAAAATAGAATTTTCAAAATCGGTCCAGAAATGACGGAGTTATGAAGTAACAAACATAAAAAAAAAACAACAAATCTTAAAGTCGGTTAAAAAATAAGGAATAAGGCGAAAAATATTAATAATATGACCGATTGATATGCATTAACCGATTGATTACAGGTGTAAATAGGTAAGTCTTTTTTGAAAGTCTTACCTCAACCAGCAGGTATTTAACAAACTGAGTTTAAAATCACCTTCGGTCATTTAAGACTTACTTGTTTACATATAGGTATTTAATTAAACTTCGTCTGATATTCGCTATATGTATTAACACATATTTTGTGATACCTACTCACACAATTACATTAAGAAAAAATGATTGACGTGAATCATCAAACTCGCTCCATGTTTGGTTTCTAAGCTCTTACAAAAGAACTTGCTTATGTACTTACTTACATGCATATACTGATTACCACATTAACCTTTTTTACGTCACGCATTTGGGTAAAAATATATTCTTATATAGACTGCTAAAATATGCTATATTGTTGTTTTACCTCGCACTTTACGGTTCAGTTCCATGTTATAAAATTTTCGTTATTGAATAACCAAATCCATTTGGTGGACACGTGGAAATTTTATTGCGAAATAAAACCATCACCCGGTGCGACGGCTGAACGACATAAGTATCGTGCTTTTGTACACATTTAGTAGGTAACTCAATCATAGTCCATTTAATTAAATACATCCCCCATTTGTACCCTTTTTATGTAAATTTGTGCAATTAAGTTTAAATAAATATATAATACGGGTGTGAAATTTATAGTATGACTTCAGTTGTTTCGGAAGACTACATTTATTTTCATATATTCTAATTTTAATCTGTCAATAACGGAATTATTGTTAAATGTAAAAAAAATGTAGTTGAAACTTGAAATCAGTGAAACCTGCATAGGTATTAGGTGCCTAATTATTAATTCTACGGCCATGCGGTCAATATGCAATGAGTTGCTTTAGCCTAGAATATATGTATTAAGTAAACAGGAGCCCGATTCTGATTCTGATCTGAATGTCTACCGCGAACCACGTTCGACTTGTTGCCTCTCTGTCGCACTTGTAAATTCTTATGTAAGTGTGACAGGGATGCAAGACGTTGAACGTGCCCTCTGGTCCTGAATACACCGGTCAACTTGAAAAATAAAATTTAAGAAAGATGGTTTGATTAAAGATAGTTTTTAATTTGATTGACATATAAAAACAATACTTCAAAGTTGATTTGTTATCAGATCAATTTGAACAGTAAATCTGCAGGGCCTGTCATGTGCAGCTACGACATGCAAACATGCTACGGACTCGCTACACTTGTGAAGCTTGTATGCAGTATGCAATGCGCCGCACCTGCCCACAAATCAGCGGTAAATCAGATTTCGAACGTCCATCTCCATGATTGCCGAAACGAATTTCAACTGGTATATACGAGACGTCATATCTGGCATGCCTTTCCATTAAAACGTAAACTTTATCTTTCTTGGCGCAAGGTTACTTTTGCTGTAAATAAATAAGTATAATACGAGTTTGCGAAAGTTTGCGGTAGAGTTGTGTTGCATTTTGCGACGCTGCGCGGCTGATGCACGAACCACTAATAATGTAAACGTTGAAACGCTATTGTTTTGCATCTTTGAACGTTCTGGTAACGATCAGTTTATGCTAATTAACAGCTCCGTAATTTAAAACTTTAATACGTTAATTATATCATCAAACTATTAATTGTAAATATTTTTATTTAATTATGTGGCATAAACCTGTAGCAAAGATTATATAATAGTTCTTACGAACAGATACTTACCTCTCATAGAAAACGCAAATACCTACAGTTTTGATAGCTACACAAAAATACAATGGAGAGACCTTCAACGCGCCACTCCCTGCACCGCGCGCGCCGGCACAACGCTAGGGTTGCCGACGCTTCTTTCAAATACTTCTTAGGTAAGATATCTAGCTATAAATGTGTCGTAAAAAACATTACCTACGTCTTTAAAACAATTCCTGGAATATTTGAGGAATTCATCATTTTATTGTATTATTTACCTGCGCGCTAACATTTATTACAATTCCGTGTGTCGTCCAGAGAATTCTAAATAGTCAATCAGCCTACTTCTCAGAAAAAAAACTGGCCAAGTGCGAGTCGGACTTACGCACCAAGAGTTCCGTACTTTTTGATATAGCGGCAACAGAAATACATCATCTGAGAAAATTTCAACTGTCACGGTTCATGATAGACAGACAGACGGACAGACGGACAGCGGAGTCTTAGATTAGGGTCCCGTTTTTACCCTTTGAGTACAGAACCCTAAAAACGAATCGTATTAGGATGTCACTTACAACGTTTCGCACAGCAAAATAGTGTAGGTATGTTTCGTCCGCACAGGTTATTTATTATGTCCCGCGCGCAATAAACAGATCAAGATAGACAAATAAAATGTAGCTGCAGGTACTATCTACCTATCTCTTATTTATGTTGAACGAAAAAGTAAAACAATTTTAGATTCCATTCAGAATATCTGAATATCACCAACATTATTTCTGGGTCCGGGACGGACAGATGGACAGACGGACAGACGGACAGCGGGGTCTTAGTAATAGAGTCCCGTTTTTACCCTTTGGGTACGGAACCCTAAAAAGTAGACTCCATAGTTTCATTAGTAAGAAAATCCGTATTTCTATTACTACGAGCAAAGATAGATATAATATAACTCCGTAATAGATGGTTACAGTCTAAGGAAAAAACGTGCCTCGAAAATCACGAAAATTTGATTCTCGATCAGATGTCATCACTAGTTTTGGCCTACTCTCGTATAGAGGGCGTTGACGGTTTCGTTTGTTATTTATAATTTTAACGCATATCTGTTAAAGAACATGGGTCAAAATTATATAAAAATAATGAATGCAAATAAAAAAATCATTTATCCATATTTAAATACATTTTAATGTATTTTTATAAATCTTCATTTTTAGTTTTAAAGTATGTCGATAGATGGCAGAGAATTTACAGTGGACTGGTTACAAAATTTAGTATGACAGTACCGCTCTATCTTATTATATCCCTCTTTGCTACGAGTATCTTATCCTCGCACACAAACACTCCGAAACAACTATCCAGTAGACCTAGTAACTGGCAGCTTTGCATCGCGGAATAAGCTCGGATTGTTTGCATTTCATTAACTTTAGTCAACAAGAGATCTAATTTATCTGCTCGTACCTATTTGCAACTTTGGTATTATCTCATTAAGGCCCACTTGCACCATTCCACTAACCCGGGGTTAAGCAGTTATAATTCAGGGTTCTAGTTTTAGCTATCACAAAACTACTGTACGATGAAAATAGCCTGAGTGGCTTCGAGAAAAGGATGGTACGGCCGTGCCTCTTGGTTTTGCTCGACTTGGCGGGGGCACTGCCGTGCCCCCAGATATTTAACCATTGGTATTGAAATAATAAAGTTGAGGTCACATTGGACATATGTTCAACACACATTTATAAGTTGGTTATTGGTTATTCGTTGGTTGGTAAATTGAACACTAAATTCCGTTAATTATTCATGCATAACTAAGTTACATTAGGGGAAGAGGGTTCGAGTTATGATGACTGTATTTTTGATACTTAGAAAGATCTTTGGGCGTCTTTTATGTCACGGCACTAGTTCGAATGTGTCACTACCTAGCGGAAATACTTTCTTACACAACATGTATGTGAATGTTGGACTAAAGGGGCCCACTGACTATCAGTCCGCCGGACGATATCAGCCTGTCAGTTAGAACAAAAATTTGACAGTTTCGAACAACTGACAGGCCGATATCGTCCGGCGAAATGATAGTCAGTGGGCCCCTTAAGAACCACATCTGCTAATAAAATCACATCGTTTGGAATAAATGGAGTAATTGATGATGGAACGATGAAGGGTATGGGGAAAATATTATGCAGATGCAGATGGGTCTCGGAACAGTTTTCCTTTGTTCCAAACATTGAAACAGTGTTTAGTTTACCGAGCGCGTATTTTTGACGTTAGTTACCTAACCCTGCTGGGGTCACTTTTTAACAGTGTAGCAGGTAAGTACTTAACCTGGACCATTCTTAAATAATTGCTACAAAAAACAGTAGGTACTTTGATTTTCTACGACGAGTGACTTCTAGTACGTTATAGTTATTTATTATACAAGGGTGCAAAGTTGTATTTTACCCGCAAGTGTTTCAACACACGAGAAGTAATAGTACATTTCGATGCTAGTGCGGAAAGTATGTCATTACGATTAAGAATGATATTTCCGCACGTGTATCGAACGACGTTTTTTAATACAGTTGCGAAAAAATAAGAAAAAGAACAAGTAAGGAATTCGAAACTTTTATATTATTAATTCTGTGACATCATTGACATTGACATTATGAAGAGGTGTTTATTTTAGCTGGGTGTTATTATTATTGAACCCACTTCAATGATTTTTTTTTAAATGCATGTTCTATAAGACAGAAACAATTGTAAATATAAAACACTGTACTATTATTACCCAAATATCGTTAATTAGGATTATTTGTGTATCGTACATTTATAAAAACAATATCGAATGTTGCCTTTGGAAACTTAAAGCAGAAAGAAAAAACGCCTCTTCTTTGACAGGCGTTCCGTTCCATTCAGACAACTTATTAAGAACGGTTTTTCAATATTCAATATACAAAAAAATAGACGTGTTATAATGATGAAGAGGTAAGTAATAAAATATGAAATATGTATATTTTTCATATTCTTACATTAACAGTAGGTTTTTATGTTGATTACGACGTTTAAAGAAAACTAATATTAACACTCATCAATAAGTAGTCATGAATTGGAACAAGAATAAATTTAAAAAAATTGGAAAAGTAAAAAGCACTAGTTCGCGAAAACCAACTTTCCGCACGCTAAACAGCTACGTAAAGTGGCACTTTTTGAGCAACTGTATTAAAAATACATTTGCACCCATGTGTAACACAAAACTTTTAAAGCGAGGAAAGTGCAACATCCACAGGCTAGCTAGATCATCTTCATCACTGGGATTGGTAGTACTATTAGTTATTCTCTGCTGGAATCACTAATTTTTAGAGTTCTGTACCTCAAAAGGAAAAATCACTCGTGGTCGTGCGTCTGTCTGTCTGTCTGTCCGTCTGTCACAGCCTATTTTCTCCGAAACTACTGGACCAATTAAGTTAACATTTGGTATACATATCTATGTTTGTGACCCAAAGCCAGACATGTAACATAAATAAATGAGTTTTTAACACGGGGACCACTTTTGGGGGGTAAATGAGAAAATTAAAAATAAAGTTTTTCAAACTATAGCGACATATCAAATGAAAGAACTCATTATGTGAATCTCAAATATATATTTTTTACAATTTTAGTATAGACAGTTTAAAAGTTATTCAATTCACCCCCCCCTTTATCTCCAAAACTGCTGGGTCAAAAATTTTGAAAAAAATACACAAAATAGATCTTTACCTATAGATCACAAGAAAACCTGTTAGAAATGTGCAGTCAAGCGTGAGTAGACCTTAATTACTTAGTTTTTGATCCGACCCCTACGGGTTTTTTAAAGAAATTTCACTCACGTTTCACATAAAAATATATACATTGTTTAAACTGTGTAATGTACGGAACCCTTGGAACGCGAGTCCGACTCGCACTTGGCCGGTTTTTTACGATAATACGATATTACAACAGAAAACTCTGGAAGTTGTGTATTTTTACGTGAGTCGGAGTCGGTTAGAAAACTTCTTCTTCTTCTTCTTTTAAAATTATGGCTTCAGCCCAGTGGGACTATTTCGCCAGTATCAAGGTATTAAGAGGTTTAAAAACGACAAAAATTGTACGGTTGTACAAGACAGTGTACGGTGATTTGTTAGCTCTTGTAAATCGATAGCTAGACTTTACAAGAAGCACGTGGACTACCGGCCGTTGACTCCAAGATGGTGGTTAAACGTGCTTCAAAATTAATTTTTCATTTACTGCACACTACCACATTAGTTTACTGTATAATAAAATATCAATACTACACTTTAAACAATATTAATGAGCAAAAAACAAAGTAATTAATCACGATGCTAACTATCAAGATGGCGCTCGAACCGGAAGTCCCGGTTAGAAAACTTAGTAAGTAAAATTTTTGTTGACATTGCTGACATTTCTGACGATGCGTTTTGAAATTGCATCGACTCAACTTGTGCGTTTAACATCATTATAAAAACCAAATGTTTCTTATGGAATTTTAAGGTTATGACTTAAAATCATTAAATAAAGCTAAATTTGATATTTTTTTATTAAATTCTCAAACCATTTATTTAATGATAATTAGAATCGAACGAAGCATTATTATGAGCGTTTTACGTTTTGTTATCTGTCAAAAACTACTTAAACACGCTCCATCCAAGGTCAAATTACTTTCCCACTAGTTTTAACAAGCGGGTAACGTTTTATCAGTGGATAAAATGCGTTTTTACCCGCTTGCTTTAAAGGATAACAGACGGCTTTCCGAGCTAGTGAGAGGAAAAATAAATTCAGGTAACAGCTGGGTAAGGTACCTACTTATTCAGTGAGCCACAAGATTTTGTGCACCAATTAGTTAAGGAGTGTACCTTTAGTGCGCGAGTGCGGTAGATTTAAAGTACCTACTTTATTGCTTCGTGAAGCATAGAAGTGAGCATGGCATTAAAATTTAATACAACAAATACATAATATATTCGCAGTCGACGTACGTTTTACTCGTATACCAGCAACACATTAATTATGGCAGTGGGTAATTTGTAGTTACCCCAGATGACATATCCAAAGTTACGCAATTAAGTCAACCTAATATTTTCTAAATGAGCGACGATCTATCTCCGGAGTACCGTAACGTTGCGCCATGACGCAAATTATATAATTACCAAGCTTAATCTCCTGATTAGGTGTAATATGTAGAGTTAAGTAGATTTCGATTACCCTGATTGGCAGATATTGATGTAACGTTAAGCTTAAGTATTGTTTTGTTTATGCAGCATCATATGTAAATGGTGGGCAGTTGTGTGGGTGTGGCTGTAAATTCCTTACAGTGTAGAAATTTATTGAAAAGTAGACTACTCTACTTATAAGTTTTTTTGTAAGAAATAAAAGGCTAATAATTTCGTTTGAAAATTGAACTGTACAAGAGGATGAGACTCTTCATTTATATGTTAAATCATTACATATAGCAGTTTTACGGTAACGGACAGTAACTGAACATAATTATATTAAATCCCACAGAGTGGGAGGACACCGGGAAACGGTTAAATCAATCGATTTTTTCTTTAAAGAGCTAATTTTGAATAATATATAATAATTATTTTCAACACACTTGCTCAAAACGACGTTTTTATTCCACCGATTTTTGGCTCATAATCCTAGATATTAAACACGCGTGCTCTTTCAGTGTATTATTCCATTCGTGCTTTTTCATTATATTATCCGACTGACTTAAGAAGGTAACTGTTTGCTAATAATATGCATGGAAAGGGAGCCTTCTTTAATTGGTCGGACTGGCGGGCACCGGCGCGCCCGACCGCCTGCGCGGTGCGCGGCCCGGCCGGCCCGCTCGCCGCCCGCGGCCGCGGCCGGGGCGAGGGGCGGCCGGCAGTATGACAGATGCATCACACAATACTAACTGTTTCAACTATTAAAATTTGATTAATAATATATGAAGTTTCTTTTTTTTTTCTCGCAAGTGTGTTGAAAAACGTCGTATGAAACGCGTGTGCATTGGTCATTACACACATCGGCTTTCTTATTGCTCGCTCGCTTACAGCTCGCGCGCACAATATCGCCTCGTGTGTAATGACCGACATAGCACACTTGTATCATAATGTACTATTAAGTATAAACACAATCGAAATAGGACAAAAGTCCAAATCTCTAGAAAAGTCCTAAAATTTGGTCTGTATATTAATAAAATATTCTGTTTTCATATCCACACCATCTGATGCTTGAGGATGCCGCCATCTTGGAAAATGTGTTTGATCATTTAGAAATTCGCGTATGAAAATATGATCTACGACGACGAGTATAAAACTTATTATATTATAGGTATATACAAAAAAAGACTACATTACCCACATCCCAGGCCAGGAGTATGGAAGCGTTGTTATTTTTAATATCTCGTGTTTCTACTAAGTATTATTATTGTACAGGTGTATACTTTTGATACGACCTTAAGTATAGTCTAACGGCAGTTAGTATAGGCCCTAATGAAAATTTACTATCATAATGTTTCAATAACATTTTACGATTTTTTCTTATAAAATTTAGCGCGCAATGTATCAAAGCGTCACTGTTACAACTGTCACAAGATGAATAGGTAAGTAGTATGGCCGTACTACATCCTAAGTATTTAAAAAGTATTATTTGAAAAAAATGTGAAAAATATACATTTGGAAAAAGTTACATATCGCCCTTATGAATTGCCTTATAGAACTAGCAATCATCATAACCAGAATCTGAGTTATTTACTTTTAAAATATTTTATTATTATTTTTACTGTTTTGTTTTCTAATTGTCAATGAGTATTATAAAAATCCATCGCATGGAAATCAGTTTTTATTGC
The DNA here is from genome assembly GCF_947568885.1 of Cydia strobilella. Lineage (NCBI taxonomy): Eukaryota > Metazoa > Arthropoda > Insecta > Lepidoptera > Tortricidae > Cydia > Cydia strobilella. The sequence continues at coordinate 10,881,842 of NC_086042.1, read as the reverse complement.
CATATACCTAAGCTTGTTACCGTACTAGGCCTGGGATGTACCTTTGTGGAAAAAATAAACCTTCATAGAGAAAACATTTGAACAAGCTGGCAGATTCTCAGTGTGATAGTGGGCGAATACGAAACCCACTTGCATCTAAGTATACATTCTAATACTCCAATATCAACATTTTACTTGACTGCAGTTACTCGTAAACCAAAAAGTAGGGTAGTTAATGGTTTTAGCTTATGATTTAGGGCACCATGTAGCCTAGTGGATACTGGACGGATTTCTACAAGTGACATAATATTGTCGTTAGGTTCCTCCGGATCTGCAGAATGCGCAGAACACCGTCTGGTAAGTCCTTATTATAGGTATCACAATGATTGCACAGTGTTCCCGTGTTCTCACGTTACGTGGACGCATCACTGCAGCGTTTATGACTCCGTTCGAAATGCGAAACTAATGTTTAATAGACAGTGGCAGTAGAACCCAGTCTTTTTATAGCCGTCGTTGCCACGTCGGGTTCTGAAAGTCGTTTGCATTGTTTCTGGTTTAGAATTCGCGTGGCTGTAAAGGGCCTCATGCTAACTAAAGTACAACCTAAGTAGATTCTTAGATTATGTAAATAAATAAAAAATATATAAATAAATAAATAGTCGTAGGCAAGTAATTATAAGTAAATTACTTATATGCATACTAGCTGTTGCCCGCGACTTCGTACGTGTGGATTTGTATGTGGGTGGTTATATATTCTACATGAGCATAGAACATTATGCAGCCAAAGATAGGGGTTGGTTAATCATTTGTTAATAATTATACAACGCATGAGGTTTTGTCTGTCACAACCTACGAAGTTTCAAGCCCCTAACAGAAAAAAAATGTTCTCGGTATGATCAAATATGTTTGATCTCCATACAAACATTCAACTCTTTTTTCACCACCTTGGGGGATGAATTTTCAATAACGTTGAAATTAGGTTTCTTCTATACTGATTTAAACTAACACGATTTTCACTCATAATTTAGCAGGAAGGTACGTGAAGCAATTGAAATCAGAAAACATCGAAATTTCAATCAAAATGAGGGACAGGGGATTTCGTCTTCGTGGAATCCAGTATTAGCAAATGTAATTAGCAAATGTAAGGGGGAAAAACATCCCACCACATACCATCGGATGTGGTGAGTTTTGTGTGTAGGCAAAGTGACAACCCCAGACCCCAGCGTACAAGTTAATAATCAAGATCAAGTGCGGGTAGTTCGCAAAACCCGTGCGGCAAGAAGATGTTGATACAATTCCTCGCCAGTCTGCCTGTGACCACGAACGTAACGTCACGTTCGAAACGTCAGGCCATAAATAAACGTAAGTTTGTACGCGATTAGGTCCCGTGTTAATTTTAAAATTATAGGTTTCTTCTCTTTTAATAAAATACCTTTTTACGAAGTTTCAAGTTCCTAGCTTAAAAGAGGTTTGAACCCCATACAAACTTTCAACCCCTTTTAACCCTTTAAGGAGATAAATTTTTAAAAACGCTTAAATTACTTTTCTTGTATTATAATACTATGTCTTTCATCATCATCATTAATTTAAGAGCCTAGCTCTTGTCGGTGGAGCAATTTCCATGTATCTCTTTCCTGAGCCTTTCGTTTGACCGCCTGATACGTCACGACGTTTATCTTTTCCTATACCTATGCCTTTATACAAAAGAAAATCCTATTGTAAAAAAAAGGTTTGAATTCCACCCATACAAAACTTCAACCACTTTTTTACCACCTTGTAGGATGAATTTTTAAAAGCGCTGAAATTAGATTTCTTCCCTTTTAATAAAATACCTTTTTACGAAGTTTCAAGTTCCTAGCTCAAAATAAAATTTAAGTTTTATCTCAATTGATCTTGTACTTGTATCTTAGGTATGCATTGTAGGTCAATGAATAAGTGTGTAAATGCTTACATTCTAAAGTATGCTCTTATGTATAATTAAATTAATTTATATCACAATAAAAAAATTAACTACAAGACAAACTTTCATGCCCCTTTTAACCCTCTTAGGGATTGAATGTTTAGTAACGTTCAATTAACTTTAGTTTATTATCTTATATTGAGCCTTTCTAAGAAGTTTTAAAGCATTTGTAATGCATTCAAATTTTCAACCCCTTTTTAACCCTTTTAAGAGAAGAATTTTTAACAACGCTGAAATTACTTTTTGTATTTTAATAATATGCCTTTCTTCAACGTTTCAAGTCGCACGCTCAAAAAAATGTTTGATCTCCATACAAACTTTTAACCCCTTTTTCACCACCTTAGGGGATGAATTTTCAAAAGCACTAAAATTTGTTTTCATCTATTCTAATAAAATACATTTTATAAAAATAGATGAAATTACTTCATCTCCTTCACGCACTAGGCAAAATCGCAATAGACATTGAACCTATTTACTATTTATTTAACCTTAGCGACGGCAGTACGTTGTAATTGTGTACTTATTTTTATTCTTTTTTTTCTCATTATTTGTTGTTTTGTTTTTTTTTTGTTTTTTTTTCTTTCATTGTTTGTTTGTTGTTACGTTAATGTTAGTCTTAAGTTAGTTATAAGCTAGGTCCCTACCGAAAATCAGCGCTGCAGCCAGCCGTGGCATTACGCTGCGACCAACCGTGGCATTACGCTGCGGCTGGCCGTGGCATTACGCTAAGTGGGGGTCCTTTTTTCGTCCGCTCCTTTTATACACACTTATGTAACCTACCATCATGTGAAGTAAATAAATGTGCCATTTTCAACCAAAAGGGTACTTATTGTCGCTTGTCAGTACCCCATATAAGCTTTCATCCCCTTTTTAACCCCCTTAGGGGTTGAATTTCTCAAAATCGCTTCTTATTTCTTGTAAACATCATAAATGTAACCTGGTGTGCAAATTTCAACTTTCTAGCTATTGTAGTTTCTTAGTATCAGTCAGTCAGTCAGACAGGACAGGACACGTGCATTTATATATAAAAATATATAGATAAGATAGTCATAAAACTTTCCTCAGACAACTTTTTAAGACTAACGGTTGACAGGACATGTTAAACGTTTTAAAACGTTAAGTCCGCCATTCTTACGAAGTATCAAAGTGCAATATAGGAATTGTGAAGTTTGTTCGGTAGTAGGTAAATCTAGTTTAAGCTTAGAAATAAATTAAAAGTGGAAAAATGTCTGTCTGTCTTGGGTGGGACTTGAACCCACTATCACTAGTAGTAGTATCACTAGCACTGTACTAGTGATCCAGTGGTCGTGGGTTCAAGTCCCACCCAAGACAGTGAATTTTTCCACTTCTAATTTATTTCTACCGGGTGACGACCGGTCTGGCCTAGTGGGTAGTGACCCTGCCTGTGAAGCCGATGGTCCTGGGTTCGAATCCCGGTATTAAGGGCATTTATTTGTGTGATGAACACAGACAATTGTTCCTGAGTCATGGATGTTTTCTATGTATTTAAGTATTTGTATAAGTATTATATATATCGTTGTGTGAGTACACACAACACAAGCCTTCTTGAGCTTACCATGGGACTTAGTCAATTTATGTAAGAATGTCCCTATAATAGTTATTTATTTATTTCTAAGCTTAATAGCATTGTTCGCAGACGTTTCTGCTTGATATAAAATTAAATCTAGTTTACTAGACTACCTCGAAGCTCGCTTCTGAATAAAATCCAAGGACAATAAAGACTATTCAACCGTTCTATTTAAACTTTACCAAGGCTATTTATATGCTGAACTAAATGCTAATGGGCTTTGACAATTAGTTAACTGCTTTTGTGCTCTAAGTGGTGTTATTTTGCTTGTTAAGCGTACAATTAAATACTGTTTGTACCTAAATGTTGAATTTTTATAGGTATACCTGATTAAAGAGATGTTATTTTTGTTTCATTATCGATTAAATAAGTTAAAACCAGGCAAGTAATTGTTACTTTTCTCCGCACATGTCGCATAGGCACGTCGAGCGCGCGACCGAAAATGTTCATTTCGTCAGGTGACAACCAAAACTCACTATAATTACTACAAGTTCAGAGCCATAATAAAGGTTTTTTTTTTTTAAATAACTGCTTTTCTTTTATTATGTAACTTCAGTTTTCATTTTCAAGACTGCATCGTTAAGTGAGTCGCTTAACTTAAAACTCGGATGAATCCATCTATCAGATTATGCGATTTTGGTATTAAGAAAAGGTAATAGGATAAATATTTGCTGAAAGGGTCGAATGGCCGAGTTTACATTTATTTATGATAAAAAAAACGAATATTCTTAATTTAAATTTATGCCAATCTGTACATTTGAACGTCGGCTTTGGCTTAGGTTATTTGATTTTATTATAATTTGTTTTACATTAAAATGCTTGATGGTATATTATATTGAAAAGTGCCTGTCAATGAGTTTGAAGAGCGGTCTGAAAGTTTCCGCCACCGGGGGAACCTCCCGAACAATGCCCTGACATATCCCCTTGAGATTCATACATCCCTCACTCGTCAGTTATCCGATATGTTTACTTGAATTATGCTCTAGCGGCCCACCATACAAGGAAAATTGGCAGCCGAATTTGAATCAACGGTATTAGTAAATAGAGTTGAATTTGTTTCGTTTTAAAATCGACGAAACAAAATAAAAGCAACTGTTCCATTACATTAAGACTTAAATTTCATTGGAGGTAATTTGTACTAGTATTAGGACATTGATCCCCAAGAGGTTATGTTATATAAAGGCACGATTATTTATACAAGGTGTAACAATCAAGGGCATATTCGGTATCGTGTTCTGATAAGGAAATATAGATTTTTTTTTGACGGATGCGCACTATTTTTTTTACACCTTGTATAATTTAACCATACTATTGTACTATGTAGATATGTCATGTTTACCGGGGCCATTTGTTACTTATTTCACAATTTGCTTTTTATATACGTACGGTAGAGTAGAGTTCACAAACATCTTTTAACAATAGGTACATATATTTATAGGGTCTTATTAGGCGTATTCTGAATTTATTAACAGGTTATGAATTTGATCTGGATTAGTTATGGATCTAGTCATAAAGTCAAATTCTTCAACAAACTTTTGACACTGACAGATCAGATCCATAGCTAATCCAAATCTAAATCATAACCTGTTATTAAAATCAGAATACGCCTGATAGAAGAGTGCAGATATATATTTAAAACGTTTACTCTTGAAGATGTTTGTGAGCTCGATTATGTACAATCCTACAAGTTACAGGTAAGTAGGTATAGTTTGAATCTTCTCAAATGATTTTTACGCCAAAGACCCTAATCTACTACCTACCTACCTAATACAGGCGTCTGAATCAGCGCCATAGTAAAAAATGGCCTTTTATAGTTTTAAACTCATAATCGTACAAGCGTTTTATAAAGAGAATTTTAAATACAAGTGGAGGTTAGTACATTTTGTAAGAAAAAATAACGTGCCTACGTCTTGTGTCCTGTAACCACGGGTATATAATATATCCATATAAAAGCGCCCATGGAAGGTGAATTGACTTGTCGAAGGGCTTGTCGAATAGGGAGGAAATTCTAGATACGGATTGCGTCATCGGCGAAAGAGATGGACATAAAACCAGGACTACTAGTCCTCCCGAAGAGGATCCCGAACTAAGGTCGACCTTTACTGATTTGTTAACCGGAAAAAAATATATTTTATCAAACAAAATATGTTCCAGAGCCAATAGGGTTGCCTAAAAAATATGTTAACAGATCAGTAAAGGTCGACCTTGTGATCTTAGACCATACGGTGAGAAGGAATCAAGGTTTTGAGTGAACGGGAGGAACGCAGTTCACAGCCTGGACGGGGGGTGACAAAAGTATATTTAGATTTAAGATATCCTGGAGTGGGAGGCTTGAATAGGATGGAGAATAACACACTCAGGATTCTAGTAAATCTACGACGACGAATAGACAGCCATTTGAGCTGACCCTATGTCATATGTCCTGTTATGTCCTTTATATCACTTATGTTCAATTTTAACTTTTCTTCTCAACGCGTACTGGCTGGCGCGGCGCGTCGCCAGTGCAGCACAAGGCCGCACTGTCAGGGTCGCCATGTGAGGAGGACCGTTAAAGGGGACGAGATCTATATTGTCTAGAATAACGTATTTACGAGCTTATATAGTATAGTATCGCTGTACATCACTAATCAATTCAATTCATTACATTCAAAACAAACAGGAAAGTAGAAGCAGTTTCTTAGGTACTTCATTATTATTTAATAGAAACTTTGTAAGTAGGTTAGCAGTCAATCAAAGTATTGCGGAAAATTTAATAAAAATTTAGTTACTTTAAAACCGCAAATAAAGTATTGGCCTATTACTGTAATTCCAGTAGGAGGCTAGTAAACGGCCCGTAACCGGCGGAGTGTTGATAGCAACTATAGCAAGTTCCCCGCCGCGGCGCCAGATAACTGCTAGTTTAACGCAAATTTACCGTCTTTACGCCAATTTTACACCATAACTTCTTCAAACTAGGCTTGTATGCATTTTCTAACACAAAGAAGTTACTTATATTTTCAATTTTGTGGAAGAGTCAACTCAGATGAGTTTTTATGCAACATGATAATATTTACATGTAGGCACGAGAAGAATGCAAGGCGTGATCAATATTGATATTCGTTCGATCGCCTTAGTAATTAATAAGTTTAGTAGCATATTAATGCAGTTGGAACTTGGAACTTATATCGCGTTAACGAACTTATTCGCCCGCCTGATGGTAAGCAGTCACCGTAGCCTATGGACGCCTGCAACACCAGAGATATTACATGCGCGTTGCCGACCCTTTAACCTGTACACTCCTTTTTTGAAGAACCCCATACTGTAGCCCCTCGGGAACCCCATACTGTATCCCCTGTAGGCTTAGCACGCGTGCACCGTTACAGTAGTTTACCAGGTATGTATCTCGGCGGACGCGGGTTAAACTATATCTGGGGGCACGGCCGTGCCCCCGCCAAGACGAGACAAAGGGCAAGAGGCAGTGCCTATCTTTTCTCGGCACGTTTCGTCGTATTTTCGAAACCTCGTAGTTTCGGCTTGGATAATGCTAGAGAGCTGAAATTTTAAGTAGACTTATCAAAAATACCAAGGTTTATGAGGCTATTATACTTTAAATTTTATAGATACCTTAATTTTCACTATTCGAACGATATGAAATTCGTGTCATAGAAAATACAGACTACTTCCTGAAGTCTTAGAAGGCTGAAATTTGGCTTGTAGGGATGGGTCTGTATGCAGACACATATGGTGACCAGAAATCTGTAACTTTCGCCCTGCGCCCTGCCCCCCTTAAAGTGGGGGTACCTAAAAATACCTCTAAACCTGAAAACATTGGTTCCTGAAGTCCTAGAATCCTAAAAATTTTGTGTGGTAGCAGTGATTGGAATGCTAATACAAAAACAACAATAAAAACCGGCCAAGTGCGAGTCAGACTCGCGCACGAAGGGTTCCGTACCATTACGGAAAAAAACAGCAAAAAAATCACGTTTGTTGTATGGGAGCCCCATTTAAATATTTATATTATTCTGTTTTTAGTATTTGTTCTTATAGCGGCAACAGAAATACATCATCTGTGAAAATTTCAACTGTCTAGCTATTACGGTTCATGAGATACAGCCTGGTGACAGACAAACGGACGGACAGACGGACAGACGGACAGCGGAGTCTTAGTAATAGGGTCCCGTTCTTACCCTTTGGGTACGGAACCCTAAAAAAACAAAAACCTTTCGAAGTACAGATTTGAACCAGGTTCACGTAAACCAGCCAAATAGCGCCCTCTATATTGGCACTGTTTCTTGTCGTAAACTTTTCAAAACCTTACTTTAAACACAAGCGCTGGTGGCCTAGCGGTAAGAGCGTGCGACTTTCAATCCGGAGGTCGCGGGTTCAAACCCCGGCTCGTACTAATGAGTTTTTCGAAACCTATGTACGAAATTATATTTATCAGCCGCTTTTCCGTGAAGGAAAACGTGAGGAAACGGGACTAATAAGGCCTAGTTTTCCCTCTGGGTTGAAAGGTCAGATGGCAATCGCTTTCGTAAAAATTAGTGCCTACGCATAAGCGTAATCTTGGGATAAGTTGCCAAGTAGACCCCAGGCTCCCATGTGCCGTGGCGTGGCTAGAAATGCCGGGATAACGCGAGGAAGATGATGAACTTTAAAAACACAAGGGAGGTTCTGTGAACTGTAGAACCTCGCGAACATAGAAAGATTAGAAAAAAAAACATAAAACTGTATTGACACAAAAATTCTTTTATCGAACCTGAATAGCAGTTAAATTGTCTGAATGCGAAGGCCGCTGGCGAGCACTTCGCAAGTTGGTATTTATGGAAGTTGCAAGAACCATGCATGCATGCATGTCACGCCCACCGCTGAACAGCTTCCAGGCGCCCGAATTAATTAATAATGGTAGTATGGCACACTAACTTTTCAGTTTTACGTTTTTGTGTCAGTAGAATAAATTATTTGTTGATCTGTGAACTACTAGAAAAAACCGGCCAAGTGCGAGTCGGACTCGCGCACGAAGGGTTCCGTACCACTACGGAAAAAACAGCAAAAAAAACATGTTTGTTGTATGGGAGCCCCACTTAAATATTTATACTATTCTGTTTTTAGTATTTGTTGTTATTATTATCGGTATGCAACAGAAATACATCATCTGTGAAAATTTCAACTGTCTAGCTATCACGGTTCATAAGATACAGCCTGGTGACAGACAGACGGACAGACGGACAGCGGAGTCTTAGTAATAGGGTCCCGTTTTTACCCTTTGGGTACGGAACCCTAAAAACCAACAATTCTAAGGACGGATAATGCTTTAGGCGTCTTGTTATTTTTGGAGATCAATGGCAGGCCCAGGATAAATCGCTCGCTATTATCAAAGCGCATGTTTTTAGATAAAAATAAATATTTAGAAAAAGTCTGTTGAAAAAATGAAAAAAAATATAATAAAAAGTAATTTCTGGTAATATTATTAATTTATTAATTAAAGTCAATAACAATAAAATTAACCATAATGGATTACTCACTTTAGAATTGCTTGTAGGTACATTCCTTTCACTTATCTACGATACTATGAAAATTGAATGAGTTACCCGATATCAATCTATAACATTATCACTCAAGTATATTGGTATCATATAGCGTAGTCAGCACACGTGTCATTTAAAAATATACCTGCTAAAATACGCATACGACTAGGAACTCCGTGTGCAATAAGATTTTGGCGTTTAAAACAATATATTGCAAAGATTTTTTTGTGTCAAGGTTAAAAAATGGCAAAAGCAAACGCAAACCAAATAACAATTCGAGCAAACGCGCCGGTTTCTTCTGCGAGGAAAGTTCAAGAAAATTATCAGTATTTTTTCTCACGGTGCGCATTGAAGCGATGAAAGATAAAAATTACGAAGTGAGAGGTGCCGCCGGTGTTTTTATCAGAGGGAAAAGAAAGGGTTGTTTAATGACGGTATTAGTGAAAGTTCGCGATAAATTTGGGGTCGTTAGGGTTTTCTATGTCACTGTTATATTGTGTCGCAAGTCAAGTGCTAACAAATCGTTTCATTGGAATACTTACCTACCGGCTGATGTGGGAGCGGTTGGGTTTTAAAGTTAGTAACTAGTGTAAGTGAGTACGTTAGTCAAGGGCAGCGGGCAAAATAATTTTATTTCTTGTTGTTGTATTGAGTTACGTGTAATATGATATTTTGGGAATTGTTGATGCAAAGAAAATTAACAGACTTTATGAAATTTAAAATTTCTTGAATTTTATGGCATTAGGTAGAAAGCGCTGGTGGCCTAGCGGTAAGAGCGTCCGACTTTCAATCAGGAGGTCGCGGGTTCAAACTCCGGCTCGTACCAATGAGTTTTTCGGAACTTATGTACGAAATATCATTTGATATTTACCAGTCGCTTTTCGGTGAAGGAAAACATCGTGAGGAAACCGGACTAATCCCAACAAGGCCTTGTTCCCCCTGGGTTGGAAGGTCAGATGGCAGTCGCTTTCGTGAAAACTAGTGCCTACGTCAATTCTTAGGACTAGTTGTCAAGCGGACCCCAGGCTCCCATGAGCCGTGGCAAAATGCCGCGATAACGTGAGAAATCATCCTCGCGTTATCGTGGCATTTTGAGGCAGGGGTTTCTATCTATTCGACTAGATTTTGTTAAAAACTTTAACATATATTATAATAAAAACAATGCATGTACCGATAAAAAAAAAAACTTCCTTTTTATGTGTCTTGGCGTCAGCACTATAGTGCCCCTAGATGCCATGTAGGCTAGTTTTAAATTGGCTAGTGTTGTTTTATTTTTAAACTCATTTTATTAGAATAGGTATAGGTAATTAAGGTAATGTCTTGACCTCATAATGTGGTACCCTGAGATGTACCTATAGTTACTTTAACCCAAAATTATTAGTTAGTAACTGACGAAGAGAATCGTTTCTTCTATCCAATTTGAATTTTTAACCGACTTCAAGATTTCAAAAGGAGGTTATCAATTCGGTTGTTTTTTTTTTTTTTTTTTTAATGTTTGTTACTCCATAACTCCGTCATTTCTGGACCGATTTTGAAAATTATTTTTTTGATTGTAAGTATATATATACAGATTGGTCCCGTTTTTGTCAAAACGCAGTTCTGATGATGGGATCCATGAGGAATCGAGGGAACTCCTCAAATGTTAAAGGCTTACATATAGTGATTTTAGTATTTTCATCAACAAATCAAGCACTTACACTTAAAAAAGTGACATTTGATGAAGTGGAACTGCTGATGATGATCAGAACGGAACTCTTCAATGACGCATAGTTCACGTTTGGCGATTTGTCCTCTTCGTTATGTTTGTTAAGCAAGTTAGATTTTCAAGAAACATTTTTGTCAAGCTCGAGTTCTGATGATGGGATCCATGAGGAATCGAGGGAACTCCTCAAATGTGAAAGGTATACATATAGTGATTTTTGTATTTTTATCAACAAATCCAGCATTTCCATTTTAAAAAGTGACATTTGATGAAGTGGAACTGCTGATGATGATTAGAATGGAACTCTTTAATGACGCATAGTTTACGTATGGCGATTTGTCCTCTTCTTTATGTTTGTTAATTAACTTAAGTTTTTAAGGCATATTTTTGTCAAGCTCGAGTTCTGATGATGAGACCCATGAGGAACCAAGGGAACTCCTCAAATGTGAAATGCATACATATTGTGATTTTTTATTTTCATCAACAAATCCAGCATTTACATTTAAAAAAGTGACATTTGATTAAGTGGAACTGCTGATGATGATCAGAATGGAACTCTTCAATGACATATAGTTCACGTTTGGCGATTTGTTCTCTTCCTTATGGACCCAGACCCAAACTTGGACCCGGACAGCCGGACACGGACCCGGACTCGGATCCGGACCCAGACCCGGACCCGGAAATGCTACTAGAAAAGTGGGTTAGGTTGGGTTAGAACTGTGACCCTTACAGAAACGAAATGCTATCAGAAAAGTAGGTTAGGTTAGGTTAGAACTGCGACCCTTACAAAAACGAAATGCTACTAGAAAAGTGGGTGGTTTTACCTCCTTTTCTACATTATTAGGCAATATTATAATAATTAGGCAATTAGGCAAAATTAGTCAAAAGATGGATTAGGATAATTACGCAAAATATGCTGTCTATTTCATTTCATTGTCTGGAATCTAAGAGTGCACCATCAACAATAAGTAAACTTTTAGCGGCATCCCCCATTGAAGTAGGTTTTTTTTCTTAAAAATTATTTTTGTTACATTTTAATGTATTCATAGCAAAAATAAGCAATAGGGTATTTTCCTACTAGTCAAATAAGTTTCTTTTTTAGAACTGTCAAAACGATTTGCTAATATGGAATTTCTATGAAACATTACATAATGACGTCACGGTCAATTCACCTACTTTTTATACTTCAATCCGATTGATTAAATAGAAATTGTGTTAAAAAATAATTGCTGTCAATGTTTTTCTTATAATTATCTGGTGCTTTTATTTTCATGCATAGTGTGGAATAATTTATTTTAAAAACAGTGTAATACCCTATTATAGCTTTCGTTTTAAGAAAAAAAAATGCATGTGGAATTGTTATTTCTCTAAAGTTACGAATACCGACAATGTGGTACCCTTAATCAGTTTTCATACAAAAACTATGTTCAAAGTACTTCGAAGCCAATTTTTAATACGAAACTACATTATTTAGTATTGATTTTACACTTGTTGGTTAGTTTTACGCATAAACTAACGTGTACAATGCTTGTTGACACATAATTACGTTGATTTTATGTAAGATTTATAAGAATGATGTTGGTTTTTGTTTTATTCCAAAAAAAAAAGTTTATTTCACATTATAGCTGTTTCATGATTTTTATTATTATCCCTACATTATAGACGTGCAAGGGCAATATAAGTTAGCCGAGAACTTGTTCATTTAAAGCCATATAAAAATATATTTTTTTCCACGTCCCGATAACCTACGTGCTTTATTTTATAACATCTCAATTCGATGTATAATATTTATTAGAGATTCAATGTCATTTGTTTAGGAGTTGTTGAGGAACATTTTAAAACCGCTATCTCCATAACTTCCCACTAGAACTTGGTCTTTTAAAGTCTCAAACTTTAACAGCGAATATCTCAAAACTGTACATTTACATGATGAATTTACCCCTATGTATATTTAGTGAAACTATTTATTTTTAAATATAAGTAAACCATGAAGCCATTTGTTTTATAGCGTATCGTACGGTCTTTAGTCACATGCCCGTTTGGTAAATAATTTACCTACAGTCCGTTAACTCTCAGAATGACCTTCGGATTTTAGAAAGATACATCGGGTATCGGCGATAACACGCGAAGGTGATACTGCTGTTCTGCTTTCTTATTAACTTACAAAAAGTTAAGGATACCTATTGTCTCAATGTAAAATAAGCCCTAATTTAATGACATTATGCTTAATATTCGGTTGATGACTATATTGCGATTTAACTTTTTGTCATAATATAAATAAAATAGAATCAGAATTTGAAATTCGAAAACAAATTTGAAATTATATAGAGTTGATAATACCAGTCACATATTTCAATTCATATGGTAAAATTATACAATTAGAAAATTGTGATATTATTATTATGGTGGTATTAACTACTCTTATATAGTTTAAGGCTGAAAAGACGACTGCACTCTTTGGGTGTTGGATGGCAACTATGTCATTTTCTATTACGCGATTACGTCCGATTTTACCCGAAACACGAATGTCATTCTGAGAGTTACCGGACTGTACTTTTATATATGTTAATATAACCTTTGCCATGCTTACTTTAAAAGTCTTCACCTCGAAATCCCTATCCCAGGATCTAAAATTACAGATAGGTTTCCATCATATATTTCGAGCTATTCCGAGATTACATTACTGTCGGAATCCACCTCACTGTGTGGTTGAAAGCTACCTTTATTTATTGTAAACGTACGGCTGGGACTAGAACTGTATCAAAAACGTTTTAAGGAAGCCCTCTTAACATTAAAGTGTATCGATTCAGAATTTCAATTACTTTTATTTAGAGGGATTTCCTGCATGACTTGCAGGAGTACAGTTTGTGAAGTTAGGGCCTGTAGAGATAGAAGCTTGGCTCTACAAAAGATCTGATAACTTTTTGACAGTGCGAGCCTTATGACTTCGTCTTGGCAACATTTTACATGAAATGTTTTTGGTGGGATTTCATTTTTTTTTTGTAAGTTGCTTATGACAATCTTCCATCTCCTAATTTAAAGGGTTGGGGGTAATTAATACTATTAAAAATCCTGAAATACGTATCTGGGGGCATCTTTTATACAATCTGCTTTTTACTGATTCCCCTTACAAACTTCAACCCCCTTTTCCCCCCTAACGCCTTTTTCCACCCCCTTTTCACTCTTACAGGTAGATTTTGGGATTGAAAACTATTATATATCATTCCCCATAGCAAACACTATCTACATACCAAATTTCAAATAAATCGGTACAGCGGTTATTGATTCCCCATACAAAATTCCACCCCCCTTTTCACCCCCTTAGGGGCATAAAATTTCATATTCGTGAATTTTTTTATTGTTTGTGTACTAAGACTATCTTATATACCAAATTTCAGCTTCCAACGACTTCAGAAAGTATCCTAAAGGTTTTGATGATCACCAGTGAGTGAGTGAGTGAGTCAGTGACGAAATTGGTTTTTTTTAGATATATGAATAAAGTCTAAAGTATAAGAGCTATGCAATTTGAATTTTATATCTATCTATACATATAATAAAGCGGAAGAGGGTCGAAAGTCTGTACATGGAAGATATTCGAAAAAAAAATTGGCTGGGGATACTTAGAATCGATAACAGAACACGTTCCAACAGTTTTTAGAATTTTTGTTTGTTTGTCTGTTAACTGTTTGTCTGTTTATTTGACCGCGCATCGAATGAAAACGGCTGAACGGATTTTGATGCAAACTTTACTAATCTGTCGATAAAAACCACGGCCAGATTATAGGCTATAAAAATTTGAGAAATTTTACCCCTCAGCGGGTTAAAAAAGGGATGAAAGCTTGTATGGGGTTCAAGATTTAGTAGTAGTAGTAAATCACTTTATTGTACAAAACAAAAATTGATAACATGAAATTCATATAAATTTAGGTACAAAGGCGAGCTTATCCCTATAAGGGATTTCTTCCAGCTAACCTTAGAGTAACTGAGTGGAAAATTCGAATTTATTTTAAGCTAGCAATTTGAAACTTCGTATATTATTGAAATACAAGAAAACAAATTTCAGCGTTTTTGAAAATTCATCCCCTAAGGAGGTGAAAAAGAGGTTGAAAGTTTGTATGGAGATCAATTTTTTTTTTCGAGTGCGTTACTTGAAACTTTGTATATGGGCATATTATTATAATACAGGAAAAGTGATTTCAGCGTTATCAAGAATTCGTCCCTTAACGCGGTTAAAAGGGGGTTGAAACTTTGAATCCATTACAAATGATTGGAAAATTTCTTAGAAAGGTATAATAGACGATTACAAAAAAAGTAATTTCGACGTTTTTAGAAATTTAACGCCTCAGGGGGTCGAAAAGGGGATGAAAGTTTGTCTTGGGTGCAAATTTTATTTTAAGCTGGGAACTTGAAACTTTGTTTAAAGGTATTATATTAAAAAGCAAGAAAATGACTTTCAACGTTTTTAAAAACTCATCCCCCAAGGTGGTGAAAAAGGGGTTAAAAACTTTATCTTGATAACTATATCATTTAAGCTACTAGGCCAAGTTTGGTATCGTTTTTGTATAAATCGGGTGTGCCCAATTCATTTATGATATCAAAATGACACTATTCCGCAGTGAAAACACAAAAAATAAAAAATAAATATACTTTTTTTTAATTCCTATGCACGCTTAAACCGCTGAACCAATTTAGTTTAAATTTGGTATAGAGATAGTTTGAGTCCTAGGGAAGAGCCTATGCTCTTGGCCTATAGTTTTAATCTCAAACATCATCCCTTAAGGGTGTGAAAAGGGAGGTGGAACTTGGTATGGGATTCAATAACCGCTGAACCGATTTAGATACAATTTGGTATAGTCCCATAGAAGAACATAGGCTAGTTTTTATCCAAAAAAAAATCCTTAAAACTGAAAAGGAAGGTGTAATATTGTAGGGGGAATCAATAACCGCCTGAACTGATTTACATGAAATCTACGTATACGTCTTTTGAATCAGTTGAAAATGAAACTTAACGACTTAGAACCTAATCTTAAACATCCCCACCCCCTACATCAAAAATCTGGGTAGCTCCACTTCTTAAATACATCTTAGGATCACCAAGATTAATTCTGCCAAATACCTAATCGTAATTATATCGCATCCATATTCATACGTATCGCATCCTTTAAGCACTAAGACGAAAGTGGAGGACCCGCGCGAAATCACCTTTTCGTACAACTGTTAGTCCTCATTTTCCTCTCTTGATAATAACATTATTCAAAATATTTTGACACAATTAGTTGTGTATCAACCACAGCTATGCCCCGTGTACGTTTGTGTTTTTGGAATTTTTAATTACTTATTATAAAAGTTAGAAGTTTAAAAATTTGCCTGAAATCAGTTTTTGCTCCTAATTTTTACAATATTCAAAAAATGTAAAAAAGTCAAACGTAGAAAACGTAGTATTTAGCTATGGTAGATATACATCAAATTACCTAAAAATATTTTCATAATGATAAAGGGAAACTGGAGACTGCGTTTGTATGGAGAAGCGGCCGTGCCCTTTCCTCTTAATAATGGCCACGAAGGTGGGTACTTAAAAAAAAAAAAACACTTTTCTATGTCGTTTGCGGAGTAATTGTCAAACGATTTGGGACTTATACGCGTTACCATGCCTTCCCGAAAAAAATCGAATCTTTCGCGAAAGTCTCGCAACGCATTGAGGCTACAAGGGTCTCAGGAGTCTGAAAAAAGACCACGGTGAGAGACTCAGTGGCGCTCTAGCCAGGCGGGTCTCTTCGCTTTCGGCTGAAACGGCAAGCCAGCGCGAGTCTCGATTGTGATCCCAAAGACATCGTACGCAATACATATGTAGGCGCAGATTCTAACGGAGTGTGGCGCCGGAGAAGCCGTGTTCATCTCGCGCATCCCCCTCATCCCGAGCAACTTCCCGTTCCGCTTCAAGCGCCTAAAGGTTCCCGTGAGCGTCTGCTTCGCCGTGACCATCAACAAGTCACCGGCGTCATGCTTAGACTGATTTGACTGGAGGACCGATCAAGGACGTAAAAATACAAAAATGGTACTGTATCGTTCGATATACACCTAATACACCTACTACTCTATGTCGTTTAAATCACGTCAAAAATTTGAATAAGGGCAAAAAAAAATGATTTTGGAGTGTAATTTTATTTAGTGGTACCTAATTGTAAAATATTTTATCTGGACTACGGTCCTCTAGCGTATCCATCTGTCAACTTTACATCAAGTTCCGCCTCCAGGGGAGAGGGAGATAAATTAGGGGTGAATTAGCCGCTTACTGACACAGACCGAATTCCACGCAGGCGAAGCCGCGGCCACAGCTAGTGCTTAATAAGTCCACTATTGACATCATATCCCGAGAATTTTGCTTATCTGGTGTAATCCAAACACAAGTTACGAGTATGAAGGTTCAAAAAAACGACGAAGCGCTTCGAGAAAAGTTAGGTAGTGCCCTTGCGCTGAGCTTTGCTTATCTTGGCGGATCTAACTGTCTATGATGCAAAGGTTCAATTTATTTTTGCTGGCTCTAGTAGAAATAGAAATGAACTAAACTGAGACTTGAATGTAAGTCTTAAAGTTTTATACGGTGCCTAAACAGAGTAGGAACATTAGAGTAATTGAACTAACTGAAGGGCGCTAAAAAGCATTTAAGAACTCAAGCAATTTATTAATAGGATTATACTGGATGGTATGCTTAACAGATTAACGAGTGAAGTAACCCCTCCGCGTGCTCAGAGTACACGTTTTAGTTAGTGGCACTATATTTGTCACGAAAACGAAACCATGTGCTTTTGAGATGAACTTTTAACAATACAATAGTTATTTGTGCAACAAGAGAGGAAAGTTGGTTTTTCTTGCGAGTGTTTATTTTGAGTCCCGAGAAAGCGAAAGATTCTAAGGTAGAATCTTGAGCGTAGCGAGGGACTCAAAAACACGAGATGTAAAAAACTTTGCTCTCGCGTTGCACACATAATTTTTCACCTCAATAGTGAGAACATATTAAACTTATTACGATACGATACGATACGATACCCGCACTATCAAGAAACCCTCGCTCGCGCTCCATAAAAGTACCTGCGTTCCTGGCAAATTCTGGCGCTCTCTCTGCACGCGCCCAAGGTTCGGTGGTGCTTTGCGGGTGCCCTAACGGTGCGCCTCGTCTCTGCAAGCGCTCGCTATCGGCGCGCCTCGCCTCTGCAAGCGCACGCTGTCAGTGCGCCTCGCCTCTCCTAGGCGCGCGCTACCGGCGCGCCTCGCCTCTTCTAAGAGCGTGCTATCGGCGCGCCTCGCCTCAACAGGCGCGTGCTATCAGCGCGCCTCGCCTCTTCTAAGAGCGTGCTATCGGCGCGCCTCGCCTCTGCAGGCGCGTACTATCAGAGCGTCTCGCCTCTCCTAAGCGCGTGCTATCAGCGCGCCTTACCTTGCGCGCGCTACCAGCGCGCCTTACCGTGCGTGCGCTACCAGCGCGCCTTACCGTGCGCGTGCTCCTGCCTTGCGCGTGCTACTAGCGCGACTACAATCGTATTTATTCTTTTTGTAACTAAACCATCTGTTAGCGTGTCATATTGACACAAAGCCGATAAATAAAGAACCTACCCCTGTTATCTATCTATCCTTTCCTTCTACCTTCACTCCCTGCTCCGTTACGCACTCCTCCAATATACGTAGAGGAGGGCGTAACGTGACAACTATACCAAAACCATACCATACCATACCATACCAGGCCATACCATACCATACCATACCATACCATACTAAACCATACCATAAAAAAAATGTAATAAAAGTATCAAGTTCATGGCCTTCACTAAATTAAAAAGCTACATTGTTTCACTCCCTGGAGTGAGGAAAGTCGCACTTTCCTCACTCCAGGGAGTGACGAAAGTAGGCTTGTTCGAGCTGCTGAGGTGAAAAAATAATAACACAGAATATAAGACATGGAATTTGTTAATTACTACATAGTATAAAACAAAGTTGCTTTCCGCTGTCTGTCCGTCTGTCCCTATGTATGCTCAGATCTTTAAAACAACTCAACGGATATTGATGCGGTTTTTTTTAATAGAGTGATTCAAGAGCAGGGTTTATAATATGTATAATTTGTAAAGGTTCTGTGTTAATTAGTTGAACTACCCGTGCGAAGCCGGGGCGGGTCGCTAGTAGATTAGAAGTATATTTCTGCACAATACAACCTACACGTTTAATGCAGTTAGGTACCTAACCATTTGTATGTTAAGTCAATCTTTTTTAGAGTCAAATACCTCCAAAGCCAAATAAACGGAACCCTTATTAGGATCATTCGTGTCTTTCTGTAAGTTCGTCTGTCACAGCTAATTTGTTTCTAAGCTCCTGGATAAATTAAGGCGCTAGGCGCCGCGCCGGTTTTGGCGAGTTCGTAGTCGAAACTATAAATTATAAGGCGAAAGGAAAAAAATCAAACGTACCTACTACTTGACACCGCAACGATAATACGAGTACCTATGATGCAATACTTAGTTCGCATTTTACAAATGTTTTGTTGTTCGGATAAGAATAGATCTTGCATTTCGTGGAGGTGGTAAATTATTATAATGGTATATAATACCTCTTTCATTAAGAAACCATTAGATTTTTAGGATTTTTACCTATTAAAATGATGTTAGTTTTTTCCAGGTTTGTAAAAAAAATTGTATTAGATCGGCGCGCGGCAACATAAATATTTATTTACGGAATAAGATAAAAATGAACTAGGTTAGTTTCGAATTTCTGCGAACGTGGTGTAATTCCGAAACTAAACTACGATTATCTGCAAAAGATACACAAATACGAGTATAGCGCCAACCGAGGGCCTCTGGGGTGTATTTAATTCTTTGAACTTCGTTGTGGTGCAGCGAAGGGTGGTGCAGGTACAGAGCGGTTAGCTCCGCCCAAACGCTCAAGGGCATTGGGCTTACCTAGCGTCTTAAGTAAAAATTTGGTACACAGCTAAAAACTGACGCCTAATTTCAATAAATACATTTTAAACGTGGGGGTCACTTTTGGCGGATAAACTGGAAAAAAACAGTCTGTATCACAGCACAGGTGGTAGAATGTTTAGATAAGGCATTAAGTAGTTACAAATTGCAGTCTTTAGTAGTAGTAAATATGTAGTGAGTCTGTAGGGGTTCTATTCGTTAATACGTTAGATTCAAAAATTACAAACAAAAATATTTTCATACAAGTCAATGGATTAGGAATATCAAATAAAAGTTCACCACAGTTTTTAAGTCACTTTTGTTCTTTTTTATGCCCCTAATCATAAGGAATTCCGTTGAGTAATTACACTGTCGAGCTCTTTGACCGGTTTAATCAATGGCTACGTGTATGAAGAGCTAAAGAGCATCTCTCGGAACATAAAGCACTAACCAGCGCGTCGGAGCACAATCCATTAGCACAGGGCTGTTATTAGGTGCTTTGCCGACCGACACGGGACTGACATTTGCTCCCGCCGCCACACTCCCGGTAAAAAGCCCCGCATCGTTTTACACCTAGGGTACTAGTAGATAAATCTAAGGCTATTTTCACTAAGTTATGTTCGCAGAAAAAAACCTGTCAATTGCGAGTCGGAGGTTTCCGTACATCACACAATTTTTTACAAAGTTTTAATATTTTTTCTTAAGATTGATTCGCGCATGACCTAACAGGTTTTTCTGTAATTTATTATTTTTGATTTAAAAAATGTTTACCTTACGTGTTTCAAAGATCAGCGAGCAAGGAATGGTCAACCTTCATTCAATTTCTTCATAACTTCAGAACCATTATTTATATCGTTAAAATATAAGAAAAATATATGTATGAGTTTTTCACAAGAAGCCCTTTTATTTATGTCGCACGATATTATGATAAACTTTTTTTTAACCCACAAAAGTGGCCGTTTAAAATTCATTTGTTTACGTTATTTATTACACGTCCGTCTTTGGGTACACGAAGTCACCGAGTTACCAAATTTCAACTTATTGTTATGGTTTAAGAAACATCATAGTTCACTGACTGACGTTTCTCAGACCGCTATTTGTGGTTAGTGCAACGGGTCTATATCCCGTTTGCTTAAAGTTGTTCAGGTAAAACAATTCTAGTATTATGGTGTTTTCTGTCATAACACGAGGTGTTTGCGAGTGATATTCCCAACCCTGCCACTGCACAGCAGCCCAGCGGCCGCTCATTGCTCCACTCTGCACAGCAGCCCAGCGGCCGCTCATTGCTCCACTTGCTATTGAGTGCTAAGTTTGCAACGATCTTTAGTAATTCTCCGGCTTTTTCAAACGAGTACCTACTTTGTATTTTCATCTTCAGCAGATGTAGCACAACATAAACCCACGTTAATTATCTTTCAGATAGGCTTAGAATTTAGTATTCAAAAGTAAAAGGACAAGCCAACATAGGTAGTTAGTGGCAAGTTGGCAACTTCATTGGTTCATGTACCTATTAATTAATATTACTATCCTTAAGAATTATTGTACCGTTTGTGCTCAAAAAAACATTAAAACATAAGTATCGAGGAATAATTAACATTACTCTAGAGTCTACGAGTAAGTACATTAAATATACATCGGGAGCTAAGATATCAGTATTGACTTTCTAGGTATTTATTTTGTAGGATTGATCTGATGATGATATTTACTAGGCCGTAAATATTTTTAGCCTCAATTAAAAATAGGATTAAAAAAAATAAAAAACAAATACATATACCGGGTGGGGCCTGTAACACGAGCAAAGAATTAAAACATAGATTGTACTCAAACGATGACACTTTTGCGTTTTGCTCAATAATTTTTATAAATTATGAAGTTTTTAGACTTCCTATTTTTCATACAAATTAAATATTATCTTCAATAGACGATATCATAATTGTGAATAGACGCAGAATCCTCCAAAATTTGTCAAGTTGGTCGAACCAAATTGTGAGTAAATAAGAACAATACTATACTCATCCTATTCTTTTGAGTGCTAGTACTAGTGTAAGACAAAGATAGTATGATTCTCTCTGTCTATATTTGAAACGAGACAGTCCTTTGATAAACTGATGAATGACTTTTCCTTTTGACAGAAAGTTCAAATTTTATTAACAGATTTTTGTAGATTGGATCCTTTTCCCTAAATTACGTCCAATTGACGTTGCTTGTCGTCACGCTTTAAGGAGTACTAGTATAGCCTAGTTTATTTTTTTGCTCCTGTTACAGTTACACAGGCCCCACCTGGTATAGGAAGGTTCCTACTATTCGCTTTCAAAAGTGGCGTACAGTCTAAATATACGCTTGCAAACCCCCGATGGGTTTTACATATGCGTTCCCTTTACTCTGATGACATTGAATAAATATCATGTTGCGTAGAAATTTTTTAAGAATCAATCATTGTTGCGAACGCAACCTTTTATTTGTATAAAATCTCAATTCTTAATGCAGTAGCTAAACGCAGCCATCAGGCTCGGCTAGTATTCGGAAGCTTTTTCTAAAGAACTTAGAATAGCAGCACTCCACATATTTTGTATCCCGGCCAATTAGTAATCCAGTAACTTTGTCGCTTTTTGTAACGGGGTTCATTTGCGTCAAATTCGGTAGTTTAATTTTTTTGCTGACTTGTTTAAGTATGATGTTGAAGTCTAACTTTAAAAACGTCTTGAGAAGAAACTATCAAAAACGAATCTTTTAGGGTCATAATCGCCCAAATCTAAAAAAAAAATCTGGAATTTTCGCGCTTTTTTCGATTTTTAAGAAAGTTGCGTTGGCGCTTGAGGTCTCAAACTTCATAAACAAGCCTACAAAAAATCAGAACTACCGGATTTAACGCAAACGCTAAGGCCCACCTGCACTCCACTAACCCGAGGTTAACCGAACCTGGAGTTACCATGGTTACAAGTACATTTTGACACTGGGTTAACGGTTTAAAAGCTTAACCCCGGGTTAGTGGGATGGTGCATGTGGGCTTAAATGTATAACGTTAACTGTATTATAGATGTATCCAAAATATAATAATTTTAAAATAATTAGGTTAACAATATAGAGTAAGAGAGATAGAGTAGAGAGTAAGTAAGTAACAGTTAACTGCAAAGTTGGAAAAAACAAGTTTTTTTCGCGTTTAACCACTTGACTGGCACAGATATCAACTGACACTCGCGGCTGCACCCAATATCAACCTTCGTGCATTCCCACAACGACGCGCCACACACGATTAATAGGAGTGGCATTCATAGGTGTCGCGAATATCGCGAATAGTTTAATAGTTGCCAACGTCATGGAGTAGATGGCGCTCGATATCACGTTTAGTTAAATAACCGCTTCTAGGTTATGGTGATTTTTGAGGGTAAGACAAGAGGGTATACGCCCGAACGACAGTATGAAAAGGGGGTTGTGTGCGAACAAATCTACGGAAAGAGTGATATTTGCTTTCGGATCTATTCAAGAACTTTCTTGTAGTGCTATTAGAATAATGAGGTGTCTCTTATAGATTGTGAGTAACGTATATATTCAGAGTGTGAACAGTGATCCGAAGGAATTGTTGATGGCTAATGTAAGTAAAGTTCAATCATAATTATATGAAGGGTTTCGTCCGAAGATATAATTCGTAATTCAGAATAATAGAACACATTGTAGTTACACGAAAGTGTAACCACTCAGCATATGAACTTAAAGTAAACTTAGTGTACGGAATGGAGTCGCTATAAGGGGAGGATGGAGGCGACTATGAAGCTCAAGTAACCAGATGGATAATCAGGTGAAACTCATGTTATACTTATGTAGGTAATAAAGTAGGACACCAGCAATCAGTTATCGTCATCTCACTAACGTCCAGGCCTCGTATGGGTATGTATAGGTAGTATGTTTACATATCGCTTTCCAGTATCAGTAAAGGCATTAGCTCATTCAATAGGTTCATAAGTATAGTGAGCTTGACGACAATAGGGTTAAACCGAATACTCTAGCGTCACTGCGAATTTCATAATTGTAAAAATTTCCGTCCTATGGGGCTTTCGATTCCCATGCTCTATTATTTCTAACTTCTACTTCTTCGTGCACTCGCACTTGGCTGGTTTTTACAAATACGTAATATTTATATTTTCATATGAATAGCAGTAGTGGGTTAGAATCTATAATAATATTAAGATAATTGAAGAAATGTTTCTAAAATGATAAACTAAATGTCCAATTTATAATAGCGTCAAGCAACGTTTTATAAAGCAGTAAATATTGCGGAGGCGAGTAAATAACCCCTAATGAATTTTGAATTACCTATTCATAACTCGAAACAAAGTTTTTCAACGAATAGAAACAAAGCCAACGGGCCTTACTGTACCTAAATGAAACAACCGCGTCTAGTGGTTGCCGTTGCAAATCAAATTACAACTTTTACATTACGCCCGTTCCTAGATTCATTCAACACATAAACTTGTGAGGCCTTTTGCACTTAAAACTTTCTCCAGGGAAAACTGTGAGGCCACATTATATCGTTGAACGAATTGTTATTGTTTCTGAAGGGAACTTTATCCACAGTCGAAGATTACATTGGCAAGCGTCTGTCACTAAGGTTTGCGTCTATAATTCTATATTCTTTTCTTTGTTCTCAAGTATACTTATAACAAGTAAAAGTATCAGTAACATACTCAGTGCAATAGCACTAATAATCAGGTACATACTATGCAATCGTTAAAGCTCCGTATCAAACGAAACGCAACTGTCACTGTCGCACTAGTATAGAAGAGTGATAGAGAGAGATGGCTACGGAGATGAAAGTCATGTGACGAGAAAGGTATTACGAATGAATGTGGAGGAATGTACGAGGAGAGGAAAACCGAGGAAAAGGTAGACGGACTGTGTGAGAGATGATATGAAACGAACGCAAGTGAGTGATAAGATGACGGGCGACAGAGAGGTATGGAAGAAAAATATATGCTGTACGCATACCGCCATCAAGATAGCCTAAAGTTGTGTTTTACTCCGAATTAGCTTCGGGTAAACGCAAGGGTGGACAATTTCTGCGGTACAAGGACGTCCTGAAACGCCACCTGTCGGCCACCGGCATATCGTGTGAGTCGTGGGAGGAGCTTGCAATACGGAGATCGGACTGGAGAACTGCTATCAACACTGGTCTCAACGACTTCGAAAGTGCACGCCTCGAAAATCTTGACGCTAAACGCCAGCTTCGAAAATCTCGGCCCAAGCCCTCCTACACATAACTCAAATGGCGAGCTTTACTGCATGTCTTGCGGCCGGAAGTTTAAAACAAAACTCGGTTTCGCAAGTCACGTTCAAGCCCATGCACGTCAGAATTAACTGATCACCTAATACTGATTAAATCACATTTACAATCGGGTCTAATGCGAATTTATTTTCTTACCTTTATTTACCGACGTTTCCCTAATACTGATTTGTCCGGGTGTCGCCGTCGACGGATACGGCTGGGAGGACATCATCATCATGTAAGATAAGATAATTAAAGAGGTTATTTATTAAGGTACCTAAAGATTAAAGACGCGATTTTACTACCCTAAATCGAATAATTCTCCGAATTTTTTTAGTTAAATGCCTACAATCCGAAATAAAGTTTCACTTTCATCGTGGTTTCATAAAACCCTACAATAACTTCTTTTTTATATATCCTTTTTGAACACGCTGACTTCTGTAAATTGTGACAGCATTGTAGCGCAGCAAGGTTGCCTTTGCTGCTGCAGGAAAGGTCAATTATACTGGGCACCGACATTGATTTTCAATTGGTGATAACACAACCGGTATTTATAAACACTGTATAGATTTCAGTGGTGCAATTATTTTTAATTACACACTTTTAATTAACTTCACTCCCTAGTTAAAGTAGTTTTCAGTATCGCCACAGTGAATACGCGTTTTCACTATTTAAAACTAGTTTTCCATAACAAAGGCCTCGGCCAGATTCATTAAATTGCGGTTATTTATAGTGCATTAAAGCTGGTATTGACTAAGAAAGACGCGTGTTCACCAGTTAAACTAGTTTTTACGGTATTCTGCCAGCTTCGAAAGATAGATGCGACGACGAGCGAAGCGAGGAAGAGCGTGTTAGGCTAACAGTGACCAAAATACTTAGCGCTCATGCTCACGCCGATAAGTTTGTGAGAAGCACTCTTTAACAAACGTTTTAATTTATTATTTTTAAAACGTAATTAGTACAGAAATAAGTATAAGGAAATTACAGATTTGATATAAGTATGTTATTTTTGAGTTTTAAAATTGTAGTCACTCGTACCAGCGAACCGACGGACGTACATACCACTGAAACATTGAATTAAAACTGTTTCCATTGAAATCAATAATATAAACTGTTCATAATTGACGTTAGTAATTATTTAATTCTTTGCTAGACACAATATTAAACAAAAACATTTTTTTTTTATTTATATAAACTGATCGGCGATTGGCCCTAGTCACACCTGATGGAAAGTGAAGACAGGGCCTAAGATGGAGCTCACCGGTTCAGATAATAATAGAATAAAGGCATCTAGTGCCCTGTTTGTTAAAATAAACATATACTTGTTTATGCATATGTCTGTACCTACTGGTATTATGCAATTGAAAATCCTACCCGTATTAAAAAGCAATTTCATTCATTTATTTAGGTATACTTTTGTATTCCTTTGTAGACGGGCAACGAGTGGCGGGCGTGTGTCCACAGCCGGCTCTTTGTTCTGCGGAAATCTGTTTTGCCGCCTAGATCCATCCAGTCCCCTCTTCTTTTGAAAATATTATCAAATTAAATTTAATACCTGACCTTTGATACCTTTACCTCTTATAACAAAAAGGCGGTGACTTAACAACTGATTATTTAGCAAATGCTTATTAGGAAAGAATAAACAATAAAAATAAAATCCTTTCGTGTTTTATATAAATCAATTTTAACAACCCCTGTTAATACCTAACCTACTTAACTACGACGTACTCTCTTTTAATACCTACTATGAGTATATTCTTATTCATGGGGGAATTCAAAACACCCTAATGCTACTCAGGCTGTATGAATATTCCATTTGATAACCCTTTAAAAGATAACACCTTTTAAATTTATTTATTTTTAAGTAATTAACGCACCACGGCGCCATTGCAGGTGGATAATCCAATAGCCGTGTTTACTGTAAGAGAATTATTCCTTAAACCAAAGAGGATCTAATATTATAGAGCGGTACTGTCATAGTACATTTTGTAACCACAGTAAATTCACTGCCATCTATCGACACACTTTAAAACTAAAAATGAAGATTTATAAAAATACGATAAAATGTATTTAAATATGGATAAATGATATTGTCTTCGGTTACCGCGATAGTTACTCATGAAATAAAACTATGAAAACGGATTATATCGCGTATATTGAATTTATAATACATCCCGACGTTTCGAACCCTTTACAGCGTTCGTGGTCAACGGGTCATAAATTCAATATACGCGATATAATCCGTTTTCATAGTTTAATTTTATGGATAAATGTTTTTTTTTTAAATTGCATTAATTATTTTTATGATGTTGACCCATGTTCTTTCACTGATATGCGTTAAAATTGTTAAATAACAAACGAAACCGCCAACGCCCTCTATACGAGTGTAGGCCAAAGGTACTGGCGCCATCTGATCGAGAGTCAAATTTTCGTGATTTTCGAGGCACGTTCTTTTCTTAGACTGTATCCATCTATTACGGAGTTATATCTATCTTTGCTTAAACATAAGTAAACTTATAAAGTTTGTTCCCTCGTTTGAATAACATTTATTATACTTCCCTGCATATCTTCTTACAAAACACAAAGAAAGCCAAAAGTGGAAAATAAAATGTAAGGCTTTATAGAACTTGGAGAAACGGAAAGTTTTCCAATTGATAATAATTTCCATTGTGATGCAACACAAAGGGGAACAGGAAAGTATGAAGTTCTGAAATAAATTCTTAATTTAAGAACTGACTGAATTCTATCTGAAAGGAAAGTCAGGATTAGAAGAACAAAGACCAGGCTCGGCGCCATGTGAACTTTAATGTTTACCCGACTACGGCAACGCAAAAGGAGGGTTATGATTTTGACCGGTATGTATGTGAGCATGAATGTATGTTCATTTGTTTACTGATAACTTCTAAAGTACCCATTATAATTTGACAAACATTGTCATTCGAATGGTCTTAATCGTCCGCTGGTTCATTTTAATATTTATAATAATAGTAGGTAGTACATTGTGTAAAGTGGGGTGTAAGTGAAATATTGCATGAGAGTATATATTATAATAATAAATTAACTTTATTTATTTACATACAAGATATATACAGTGGTACTACGTAAGCGAAATTAATAACTAGCTTGAATCTAAAATAATTATATATATATAATATTTTGTATATGATAATTTCAGATAAGAATATATCTTGTTTCATACTTTTTAGAGCGCGGTTTCGGGAGTAATCGGGTTTTAGTTTTTGAACTTATTTTTTGTTTTCCTCATGCTTAGCTTTTTTCGGTTTTGCATAAGTACAATTCAATCTGTTTTACTGAGAACTAAGGAACATTATCATTAGATTACAAAGGACATTGAAAATTCAGAATAAAATTATCAGTCTATATTAATTTAAAAGCAAAATGACGAATAACAAGATTACTTTCACCTTTCACTTTAAAGAAAATGCCTCTCGGCAAACTCTTGGGATTTTCAGGGCCTTATTTTGACTTCTGGCTAAACACGTCAAAACTAACTTAAAGGTAAATAAAATGAGTTTCATTAACATTAGGAATATCTGTACCTATTAATACGTACGTACTTTTATTTTACAGCTCACAAAATTTACGCAAATTATCAAATTAATTGCATAATTAATTATTTGTCTCATTTGATTCCGGAAGTGTATTGAAAGATCTGGAATATAATCAAACTTAGTGTAGTCCATGCAGCTTGTCCTTGATAAGCGGATGTCCTCTTCCGGTTTACTGTACTGCCAAAAGTGATGATTTACGGTCACACTGAGATGCAAATTGACATCCGTCCATTCATCTCACCTTCATCCGCTGTTGCTATATGCCCTGATCATATGCATTAACCCTTAACTACCTACGTCCGATTTATATAGCATAACCACCTACGAAAGGTCTGGTAGACCACTATTTGAAATGGGTCTAAAATATTTATAAGAATTATGTTAGAGGGACAATTAAATAATATTTACCTATCTATTGGTTGAAGGCATTTATTAACAAATACCGATACAACATTGATCAATAACATATAGCTTGAACTTAACATATAACATTTTTCCTACTTTTAACAAAAAAATCATTGTAAATCCTTTGGGACAAGGGATAACAAAATATTATTTGCATGATATATTTTTTTATTAATAAATCTTAAAGAACAATAATCAGTCTAGCTAATCAGCTATAATTTTTATATAAAAACGTATTATTATTATAAAATTGCAAGCTATTCAAATAGCCATTTTTCGCGGCAGCCAATGCACAGCCAATAAATACAATACTTACACATTTTATTCAATACTTTATTATATCTGTCCTAGAAAGCTGAACTTTCCCATGTAGTCTATGTTTTAGATACCTACATAGAACAGTAAAACTAATAAATCTGTAACTTTCACCCTCCCACCTCTAAAAAAGGGGGTAGAGTTCGGAATATATTACAAGTAAAACTAGGACACTTCTCGATGTCCTGATGAGCCTAGGGTTTACATAAAACGCTATACCGTAAACCCCCCTCTCCCCCGCTTGCTATCCTAAAACTGCACCCCGTTATAAAGGGGGTGCAGTTCTAAATACTTATACAGAACTAGTGTGCCCAGGGCACTTCCCGATGTCCTAGAGAGATAAAATATGTGGTATGAAGCCTATATGATTTCTATACAAAGATCATAAAAATTAAGAAATTTGTAACTTTTACCCTCCATCCCCTATTAGTGGAGTGCAGGCATAACAATTTTACAAAGAAAAAACATAAAATGCGTTAAAATATTAAAAACTACAAGCCCATAAAAATAAACGTAACCTCCTAGGCAAGGTCTCAGAGACCAGCGAGATATAGTATATAACCACCTAGGCAAGGTCGCTGAGACCACCGACGACAGTCTTTTGCTCACCAAATTCACAAAGACACACGTCCGAAGGCATCGATCACATGGCCGGCACTGAGACGGCTGCAGGGAAAGGTACAGGGTCACAGAGGTCCGTGCAATGAACACGTGTTGAGTTATTCACTATTTTGTATTTGTAAAGGTCTGAGAGACCTTGCGTAGGTGGTTAAGGGTTAAACTATACTTATCTCGAAAAATGTCCAAAAAATATAAATGTATTTATATTGGTGAATTGAGACGACGATTGTTAAAGTTGTACTTAAGCTGTAATTTTTTTTTCTTAAATTTCTGCGATACTTTGAAACAATAGATAACATTATCACTAGAATAGGTACCTCAAGTAAAGTACACGAATTATAAACCCTTTCAACAAATCACCTTTGCACCGAAAGCGTAAATAAAACAGAAACAGAAATGGACAGCGGTAAAAGGGTTGTATTCTGCGGTGAGGGTAATTAACATACCGCTGATGAAAACCTTTTCTCTTCGATTTACAGGGGACGTGGGGTTCTCCCACGTATGAAAAGGTTATATTTTAAGTATGTAGTTGGAATTACTTAAGTGCTCGTATGAGGATCACAGTACTTAGTTTTCGTTCGTTTTACAAGTTTTTAATAACGCTACTTTCGGGTATGGATGTCAACCTTAATTAACAGAAGCACAGGGCTAACTGGAAAGGTATATAGGTGTTGCTTACTTTTAAATAATTAAGGACAAACTGTCTAGTATTAGGTAGGAAAAGCGGTTGCATATTAATTCCGGTAAAAGTAACTTTCTTTATGAGATCTCCAGATTACGCATAACATGTTGCGATTACTATAAATTGTATTTGTTTCAGATTTTTTGTAAGCTTTAGTAAACCGTATAGGCCAATCAAATTACATTTTTTCCAAGAATTAATTCCCAGCAAGCTGGAATTTTCATTTGGTCCTAAATGCGTGTAATCCGAGTTTGGGCAATCCCAGGAGGTGTGTATAAATTTTGGGAGCCTTGGGAGATGTATATATATATATATATAATACCATATGATACACATTGAGTAATATTTACACATTCGTATAAGGGTTAATTTCACCAAACGATAATTTGTATCCAATATCCATGGAATTTTGAAATATTGATTTAATATAATAAAATGTAATGTGATAATTCGTAGAAAAAAAATAAAGCCAATATTACTTTCAGGGTACACATATTTATGAAATTTTGAAAGATATATCAGTTTGAAAATTCGAGCCGGGCACGGGAATTTTTCTGTCCATGGGAATTGGATTTTGCTGGCACGAGAATTGGTTTTCTAAGAATTATTCCTATTTAAATTATGTTTTATTATTAATTAAAAGTGAAAATAATAAACTTCTAGGATTATTAAGGATTTCACATTCGAGATTTATCGCATGTTGTTAAAGCATCATGCAAATAAAACTGATGAATCAAAAACTTAACTAATGAAGTTAAGGATCTTTCTGAATCAAATAAGAATAAGTGTATTTTTTTAGTTTGATTATTTCTCTTTATTTATTTTCCTTCTTAGGAATAGTTATTTGTTATACAAGGGTGCAAACTTTGCAGCAAAGTTGTATTTTACCCGCGAGTGTGGAATTGATACACGAGCAAGCAAAAGGATTCTATAGTTGAACCACGAGCGTAGCGAGTGGTTCTTAAATAGAATCCTGAGCGTAGCGAGTGTTTCAACACACGAGAAGTAAAATACATTTGCACCCGTGTGTAACACAAAACTTTTCCCCTCACTATAGCGAGAAAAGTGCAACATCCACAGGCGTTAGATCATCTTCATCACTGGAATCACTAATTTTTTTACGATAATACGATATTATAACAGAAAACTCTGGAAGTTGTGCATTTTTACGTGTCGGAGCCGGTGAGAAAAATTTTGTTGACAATGTTGACATTTCTGACGATGCGTTTTGAAATTGCATCGACTCAACTTGTGCGTTCAGAATTACATTCAACATCATTTAAAAAAACAAATGTTTCTTATGGAATTTAAGGTTTATGACTTAAAATCATTAAATAAAGCCAAATTTGGTATTTTTTATTAAATTCTCAAACCATTTATTTATTGATAATTAATATCGAACGAACCATTATTATGAGCGTTTTATATTTTGTTATCTGTCAAAAGCTACTTAAACACGCTCCATCCAAGGTCAAATTACTTTCCCCACTAGTGGATAAAATGCGTTTTTCCCCGCTTGTTTTAAAGCATAAAAGACGGCTTTCCGAGCTAGTGAGGGGAAAAATAAATAACTTGTTTGAATGATTTATATGCTCAGTGATAGTAAATAAATATCATCTAGTTTAAGTATTTAATATTCAACAAGTGATACTTCAGATTTTATTGATATTGATGTACAGTTTTTGTAGGATTTTTCATTTTACTCAAAAACAAGTTTTGGACAGGGCACGGGAGTAGTAATTTGAGCATTTTTAAGTGTACCCTAAAAACAAATTAATCAGTTACAGTGAATTCATGTTGACCTCGGTGTGGAAGTGTGACTTCTTTATAAAAAAAATGGTACGTATTATCTGATGCTACTTTCCGATTTTCATCTCGGACACAAAAAAAATCGCGTTTAAAAAATGACCCATAAGTTCTGTTACTCACCTATTTTCAAGGTTCAGTAGTCAACTATTTTTCTATCAAATTCAAACAAATTCTAACATAGTTCAGCGTTTAGCCTGCCCATTCATTCACTGAGCAACAATTTATTATTCTTCCAGTTAAAATAAAACGTGCATTCAGTTTGGGCTGACAAATAGTATTACGCTATCAGTGGCGATAGTATAGTGAGCGTCATCCATCAAGCTATCTGAAAATTCATTTGAATATTATCTGTTCGCAGTGGCATTCTCAACCAATGAGTGATAACAAATTTTAAAAACTTTTAATCATTTACGTTTCATGTGTGAAGCCCTTTCTTTTTTTAAATGTATGTGAGTAGTCGAATTTAAACTGTTGTGAGACGTGTTTTTTTGTAGTAAAACTTCTTTAGGCGCGACTAGACTAATTTTTTTTTTCTGACGGAAGTAACGCTCAGTATTCTATAGTCTATGTACCTAGATAGTTTCCGCTATTCGAAAGTAGGGTAATAAAAGTCTTGTTTTGTAATTACTAGCAATCATAAGGATATTTATGTCTGAATTAAATTGATTGAACTGAATTGAATAAAAAGAGTTCCCGAAAATCAAAGCGTAGCAAGAAAAATGACAAATGCCAAATTGGCAATTTTTTTTCAGTACTAGATAGGAAGTAAAACTTCTTTTGGCGCGACTAGAGGGTAACTCAAATTTTTTTCTGACGGAAGTAACGCTCAGTATTCTATAGTCTATGTAGATAGTTTCTGCTATTCAAAAATAGTAAATGTGATATCATAGAGTAACTCATATATACTGAAATAGAGTATACAGTCAGCGTTGACGGCACTACTCCATCTAGCGGAAAGTAACAAACTAACTGGCACAAGGGTAATATTTTAGGGAAATTTTTATTCTTTGCATTGTTGATTAGGGTAAGAAAAGTCTTGTAAATTTGTAATTACTTCGTAAGGATATTTATGTCTGAATTAAATTGATTGAACTGAATTGAATAAAAAGAATTCCCGAAAATCAAAGCGTATCAAGAAAAATGACAAATGCCAAATTGATTTTTTTTTTCAGTACTAGATAGAGCAGCAAAATAATATAAGTAAATTTAGTATAGTATTAATAAAAAGTATATAATATATAATATTTTTGACACACATAAAAACGCAGGTACAAATTAGGTATTTTTTTAGTTTTTTATAGAATTTATCATCGCATAAAAGTAAATACCAAAATACTTTAAATAAATATTTCTCCACTTCAATCAACAACGCGTTTCGGTACAATGATAGATGCTGTTTTTTCAAGAAAATTAGCAAATTTAGAGAGAAAAATTTATGTTTCACATTTCAGTTACCAAGTTACCATACACCTATAATTTCATACATAAAAAATTATGATGACATTCAAATGCCTATTTTTAATGAATAATATGAATATAACATTATATCATTTTTTGTAAAGTATATGAATAATAAATATAATTAAATTATAATATGATACTTATTTCAGTGATATGTATCGTAAACGTCAAAGAAGTTTTACTTCAATCGCGATTCGCGCGTAAAAATTACACGCACACACTTTTTTTTTATTTGATCAATAGTGACGCATAGGCTAATGCATCAACGTGCCCTGCCACTTCAGCTTGGCGGCGCTCATACCCACATCCACGATGCCGGTTTTTGAACGCAGTTTGGTATTTCTGGCTCGAACAGTTTTGCGCACAGCCACTATGCTGCATTTCATTACTCTCTGGCAAACTCGCCGTTCATTGCATTATTTCACGCAAAATGTATGTGGTTGTTGTATTGTACTTTTAGTGTACCTTTAATAAAATTTAGTGGACCTCTCCCAAAGAAAGGTTACGTGTAATAGTAATAGGTCCGTCATCCGTCATTTTAGAGTTACACAGGAATCTAGATTTTAATTAGTCTTTCTTCATTTCGAGGCTCTCATTGTTGTGAGGCCGTAAAAATTTTACAATTTCGGTAGGGGAAAGTAAGGCAAAATGGGATACAGAAGGGATGGGATCCATCGAAGAAACTCTTCAATTAAATCAATAGCACAGCACCCCATACGTATTTTTTATAGTTTGGTAATTAGGTGTAGTAGAACTGCTGATGAAGACCGTATAATGATGACATACATGATATGTGAAGTCATCGAATTTAAACTGTTGTGAGACATACTAACATTTAATCATATATGTGAAGTCGTTTCTTTTTTGTTATAAAATATTTTTATCCCTGTAATACTTCCATGCGGCTCCACAATTATTAAAGATAGGAAATGCCTATTAAATCTTTGTTAGCAATGTTGGCAACGTCGTTTATATTTCAAGCCTGTAAATATTTGCCTTTGTAAAAGTTGCGATATAGGAGATGGTGTAAGTACATATCTACCTGCAGCAGGCCGCTATCAGATTTTGCCCGATGGACAAGGTAAACTCTCGACTGTTTGCTTTTAATTAACCTATGGTCAACAGCAGGTTTCAGGTACTGCATAAAATTTTCATTAAACAATTCTACAGCACTTAATGTAGCCGCCTGTTTGTGATGGGTAGAATTTATTCATGGTCTAAAGACATTGTCATAGTTCAACAAATTTTATGTGCATATCTAAAAACATATTAAAAATTAAATTAAGAAACTCAATGGCAAATTTAAGCTCGTCCTACGTTCTGTATTTTAAATCCTTCAGAATGGGTACTTTTTATTAAAATATATATAATGTTAAGTTATAAACGCCTAAGCTTGCAATAGAGTGTATAACCTGAAATAAATGTCATTTTTTCCTTCGTATATGACATTTATTTCAGTTTATTGTTTAAATAGTAGTGTGTCTACTTGAAAAAACACAAATAAAAATATTTTCATAGAAAATAATTTAATTTGTTCTTAGAGAGTGTATAACGGTCAAAATATATATAATCCATTATTCATAATGATTGTCCTCGTACATAGTTTTTTGTTTCTTATATGTTTAGAAATCCTAAGCTTCGTATAAACAGTGGTCAATATATCAATTCATCATAATCATCATGATAATGATCATCAATTCATATTAGTCATATCGTGCTTATCATACTCAGTAATTGTCAAGATTTTTTTTTATCAAATATACATTGCAAATGCAAATGTTAAGATTTAACATGGGTCAAACCTGTATCTTCTGACACTCACCGGTGCCGCGATTCGCGGCACACTCGCTTCGATTGCTTGGCTCGTTCGCGTTTTGGTCATGGTTGAACCTAACACTTTCCTCCACTCTTGGCTTGTGAGAGGAACGTGTTAGGTACAACTGCTGTAATCAAAATATGATATGATAGGTTCAACTGTGCCAGGACTTTAAGGAAATAAATGTGAAAACTCGCTCTTATTACTGTTTTTAATTTTCTATGTGTATTTTACAATGAAAAATAATCATTATAATCTTAGGTAGACTTGTAACTAATTTAGAAAAATGTTGAATTTTTTTATAAATATTATTTTATTTAGTAACCAAAAAAAAGGCACACCATCAGATCCACAGAGCAGGTTTCGTCATATTACAATAAGCTCATCCACCTCAGGTTTCGGATATTTTTATTGTGCTAAAATAAGTAAGATCTCTATTAAATGTTGGCTATGACTATTCTCTTGTTCAATATGGGCGGATGGGAAATCCCCGTGGACACAGAGCACGAAGTGGTCGCGCCGCTCGGCCGCTTATGAAGATCCAAGTTTTCACTGAAAAAGTTAAATGGTCTGGAATAAAACATCGGTAATAGAAAATGGATGACATTTCTCATTTCCTTGCGTTCTCTGGTACGATTTAAGCCAGGAGAGATAGAAAATGTGATTTTACGAATAGTAGTCTATATCATCTATTTCATCAAGTTCTGATTTGATTATGACCTTTTGAAGGTAGGTACTTATGCTGATGCTAAGATGATGTTTCGAAAGTGGTGTTGCTATAGGCGGAGAGCTAGCTACGGAAATAGGTTTGCAATTTATAGAGCAACGAAATCCCTCTAGTTAGTGTGCCATACTATCATTATTTATTAATTCGGGCGCCTGGCAGCTTTGTTGGGTTGTAAAATCAGTTATTGAAGGTGTGCAATTTATAAATCTCTGAGTTTGGTGTGATATAATAGCTAATTAAAAAAAGTAGGGGAAAAGTAGTGCCAGGTGACCACTGTCACAAAGGAGTTGTAAAATCAATTATTGAAAGTGTGCAATTTATAGAGCTCTGAGTTTGGTGTGATATAAATAAATAAATAAATAAATATTTGGGGTCAATCTTACACAGATCGACCTAGCCCTAAACTAAGCAAAGCTTGTAGTATGTGTACTAGGCGACGATATACATACTTATATAGATAAATACATACTTATATACATAGAAAAACCCATGACTCAAGAACAAATATCTGTGTTCATCACACAAATTAATGCCCTTACCGGGATTCGAAATCGGGACCATCGGCTTCATAGGCAGGGTCACTACCCACTATTAGGCCAGAGCGGTCATCCAAATAAAAGCTAATTATGTATTTAATTCGAATAAAACATTGCCAGGGAAAAGTAGTGCCAGGTGACCACTGTCACACCCACTGCTGAACAGCTGCCGGGCGCCCGGATTAGTATTTCCGTAGCCATCAGCTCTTAGACCACTAGGTCAACTTGAATAAATATCAAATGTTTTGACTTTCGACTTTTTAGCATGGCAACCCTTAAAGTTTCTTCAAGTCTGTGTGTCTGTCCGTCCCTCCTTCCGTAGGTCTGTCCGTATGACATTAGCCATTTTACTTGAAAACTATAAGGTATATTTCAATGAAATGTGGAGCGTAGGTGTATTTTGGCAGCCGCTACTTTGTTGAGAAGTTAAAATAAATAAAAAACCGTCCAAGTGCGAGTCGGACTCGCGTTCCAAGGGTTCCGTAGATTACACAATTTAAACAATGTATTTTTTATGTGAAACGTGAGTGAAATGGCTTTAAAAAACCCATAGGGGTCGGATCAAAAACTAAG
This sequence comes from Cydia strobilella, assembly GCF_947568885.1. NCBI lineage: Eukaryota > Metazoa > Arthropoda > Insecta > Lepidoptera > Tortricidae > Cydia > Cydia strobilella. The sequence goes on along the minus strand of NC_086042.1, from coordinate 10,844,384 downwards.
TAATTAAGCCCGACTCACGCTTGACTGCACTTTCCTAATAGGTTTTCCTGTATATAGGTTAGGATCTATTTTGTGTATTTTTTTCAAAATTTTAGAACCAGTAGTTTCGGAGATAAAGGGGGGTGGGGGGACGGTAATTTTTTACCTATTTTCTTGAATAACGTCTAAATTGTTTATCCTAAAATTATAAAAAATATATATTTGTGATTCAAACAATGAGCTCTTTCATTTGATATGTAACACGATATAGTTTCAAAAACTTTATTTTTGAATTTTCTCATTTACTAGAAAAGTGGCCCCCATGTTTTAAATTCATTTGTTTACGTCTTTGCGTCACAAACTTATATATTTATATTGGTCCAGTAGTTTCGGAGAAAACAGGCTGTGACAGACGGACTGACAGGCAGACAGACAGACTCACGAGTGATCCTATAAGGGTTCCGTTTTTTCCTTTTGAGGTACGGTACCCTAAAAACTAGCCAAGAGCATGTCGGGCCATGCTCAGTGTAGGGTTCCGTAGTTACCCTTCCGTAACAATAGGCTAAACTGGAGCTATTTGCCTATTAAATAGTAGTAACAAAGGGATGAAATGATGCTTGGTGTCTTTCACCGGAGTTGAACTATCTACTTTTCATATCGAATACGAGGAAACCGAAAAGACAAGTGCATAAACAGTACCACCTACTTAATTAAAGTAGGTAATAGACGTATAGCCATGATTTTTTCCTTAGAACTTCGGTACTTCTAATCGGAGACTTTGCATGTCAGGTTATAATAATTCGTAGCGAAAAACATTGCAATATTTATGGAAAAATACATATTTTAGGAAAATGCAGTAATTTGAAAATCAACTTTAGATTTTTTTTATTTTTTCGTTCTAAAACTGCCAATAGTACATTTTTTTTATCAAATCGAGACCTTGTGTCTTGGTAATAGCGGTCACATTATGCATTGGGATTAATATAGCTGCAAAGAAAAAAAATCATAATATTTCGGCTCTGACATAAACAAATTTTTAAAATTACCGCTTTTTTGCTGTCAACTGGGGTTGACACCCATACTGCAGAAGCGCATATAATTGAACTCAATATGGCGGTCCTAGTGTTGTTTTATATTTCATCGACTTGTTGTAGGAGTGATATGTGTAGGTGTTTTGAATGTTATTTTTAGTTTTTTCACTTTTCTTTGTCCAAATAGTTACAAAATTGGAATATATATATATATATTTTAACTAAAAACACAACTTGCTGAGCTTCTATCCCGTACTTACAGAAATATCGACAGTTGTATCGATATGCGGACATCACTATTTTTCGTCAGTAGCAGAGATTTGTTTCTATGCAACATTTTAATTTGCAATAAGTATTTCAATAATTATCATCATTTAAGTATTTAGTTGTGTTACATATATAATGAGAATGAGAAATTTATTGAAAAAACTATGAATAATTTTTATATGGAATTTTGTTGTTTTTTTATTTGCAATATTTGCATTAATTATTTTGATATTATTTTGATCCATGTTCTTTCACTGATATGCGTTAAAATTGTTAAAAAACAAACGAAACCGTCAACGCCATCTATACGAGAGTAGGCCAAAGGTAGTGGCGCCATCTGATCAAGAATCAAATTTTCTTGATTTTCGAGGCACGTTTTTTCTATTACGGAGTTATATCTATCTTTGCCCATACTTATATTAGACCTGTACCGCTGGCTATATTTTGACCCCTAGGTTATAAAAATATTAAAGTCAATTCTGTTTTCGCTTATGAATACTTTGTTAAGATGTAAATCTTACATTTTGTTTTGTGTCATATATATAATTTGCTTTTCTAGTAATTTGTTAATTTGTGGTAATTATTTTTTATTTTGAATTATTTTGGAGAAAAAAATATTCGAGAGAAAACATGTAACTGTGTCGCATTTAGGATAGTGTTTTTATTGTGAAAACATAGTTTGTGTCAATTACGTCCAATGCAATCTGATACTATGTCATAATATTCTAAATGACACAAAAAATAATTAGTTAAAAAAAATTACTTAGGTCGAATTTAATCGTTTAAATAGGTCCATTAAATGATTTTGTGTCTTATTAAGGCATAGCTTCATAAGATATTTGATGATTTTGTTGTAACAGGCTGTCACCGTTACAAAAGAATATTAAAGATATTAGAGTTTACATCTTATTCATTTGAAATGCGGGATAAATAAGATATATGAATTTGTGTCACTTGCATCCACTGCATAAACAAATATTACAAAAATATTATTTGCGTTCAAACGAAGCTAGCGGGCGGTCTGAATGGGCAACGGAGGCCGTGCAGGGTGGGGCCGCGGCGTGACCTTGCCGTACGCAACGCATGTTTACTTCGCCTGTGCGCCAAATTAACGCAACTTATTCAAAGAAGTTACGCAAACAACACTACAACAAGCAACAAGCAAGCAAAGAATGCGTCGAAATATCTTTTACCTATTTAAAACTTATAGATATTGTACAATGTCACCATTATAAAGAACTGTAAGTACATGTTTGATGTGCGAGCGAGCTGGCAACATTGCGCAGGGAAAGCTTAAAAATATCGCGTTTACGTGAACGCCACATACATTTGTGACAGTGATAGGGAAAAGGTACCACTAAAGTAAAATTTGGTTATTAATACCGTGACTTTCTTTCATTCTTTGATAAAAAAATAGCTATTTATGCAACAAGTGCGGAAATCATCTTTACGCACGTGTATCATACAATGTTTTACTATGCATTGTGCGAGTAAATAAAAAAACATATCATGGCAAATAAGTTTAATTAGTCATTTAGTCATTTATTCCATATTGCATTGTTATGTACATAATAAGGTGTTACATTTTATATAGCCAGTTCATGACAACCTTTAAGGGCACACAATAGTACAGTTTTTCTATTCTATTAATTCTAATTTACACATTGTAATTAAGGTAACATAATAAAATTAACATATTAGCGTATCAGTGGTTTAGTAACCTATTAGTTAGTCTCATAAATTAATTTAGTAACTTCAACAATAGCAACGTCAACAATGCACCGATACAATAATTTCTGATTGAATTAACTTGTCAAATTATTATAATTATTATTTATTGATTGAATGTCAATTAATATTAAAGTGATGGCAGCAATATGTCAAGTTAACAGTCTTACACTAATTCGGTGTCATATTTATCTAACGTATTATTTTCCAGGAATGATTCGACTGTGTAATAACAATTTTCTATTAATAGGCTTTTCAGTTTAGAGTTAAAAGTTTTCTCATTTAGTTCGTATTTGATAGCATTAGGGATTTTATTAAAAATTTGGATACATTTATACTGTGGTCCATTCTTATACATTGCTAAGTTAGGTCTAGGTAGTAGCAGCTTATTTCTATATTGACTTCTAGTTTTACACGTATCGACTTTTAATGGAAATAATTCTGTGTGTTGTCTGACAAATTGTACAGCCTCCATTATGTATATTGAGGGCAACGTTAACAGTTTAAACCGTATAAAGTGAGGGCGGCAGCTGTTAGGAATGTGTACGTTCGCTAAGATTCGTATACACTTTTTCTGTAGGATGAATATATCTTTGGCGTCTGTGCTATCTCCCCAGAGAAGTGCGCCATATCGGAGGCCAGAATAGATATAAGCAAAATATACTGCTAAAGCCGACTCAAAATCCGTGTTCGCTTTTAATATACCAAGAGCGTAGATAAATTTGATTATTCTTGTTTTGAGACTTTGGATATGCTCTTTCCAGTTTAACCCTGAATCTATAGTTATACCCAACAGTTTGAAATCATTTACCTCTTCTATTGTATTGTTATTTATTGGTAGTTGCAATTCTAATGGTTTCTTCTGTGTCGGTTTAAATTGAATAATTTTTGTTTTCTGTAGGTTTATATCTAAATTATGCTCGGCAAGCCATTTTTTGACAGTGTGTAAAAGGGTCGAAAGTTTTAGGTTAGCTTTGGTACTGTCCGTAGCGCTAAACAGCAAAGAGACGTCGTCTGCAAACATGACACATTTTGTATTTTCATCTAAAATTTTGGGCAGATCGTTGATATACGCTAAGAATAGGGTACAGGCCAAAATACTTCCTTGAGGGAGGGAGCAAGTGGTCTGACGTAGTTGAGAGTTTACGCTCGCTACCTCTCGGCTCTGGTGGTCGTAATAATCTATTTGTACATATTGTTTCCGATTCTGTAGGTATGATTGGAACCATTTGTAGGCCATGCCGCGTACTCCCATGCCGTATAGTTTAGTCAATAAGATCTCATGGGATACTTTGTCGTATGCCTTAGTCATGTCTAAGAGTAGCCCTATACTATATTGTTTTATATTTAAGTGCTCTAAGATATGTGTTATATATTTGTATACTGCTAAAGCCGTTGAATGGCGTTTTCGAAATCCGTGTTGATTTGAGTCTAAGATATTATATTTTTCGAGAAAGTTATATAATCTGTTTGCCATAGTTTTTTCAAATATTTTTGACACAGATGGTAGCAGAGCAATAGGCCGGTATTGATTTGGGTTGTTTGCAGTACCGCCTGGTTTTAGAATTGGTTTGATTTTAGCTATTTTCAGTAGCTCCGGGAAAGCGCCTTCGTCAAAGGATTGATTTATTAGTCCCGTCAGTGGGGCTGCTAGTTCAGCATCGTATTTTTTTATTAAAGCTGGTGGGAGTTCTTAAGGGAATTATTAAAAGGAGTATTTTAAATCGACACGAGTTGCGAATTACCTATTCGCACGTGTATCGTACGTTTTACAGTACATATGGCCCTTTAAACTTTCGATATATGCACGAAAAGTGCTCTTTTCCGCACTAGTGCGAGAAAGTAGCACCATATGTACTGTAAAAAAAAGTTGAAAACAAAAAGCACTAGTGCGGAAAAGTAGTACTCTCCGCACGATATGGCTCCGTAGGAAACGCACTTTTCGAGCACATGCATTGTAAAAAAAAAAATAGGACTGTATCTCCTAAACCATGCGTCGTATCGCAAAAATAATAAAATTTTCGTTCCCCTTTATGTAACCCTAAATTAATACATGAAAAATACAATGAAAAAAAAAGAAACAAAATCTTTATAGGGCTGTATGAGCTGTATCTCCTAAACCGTGCATCGTAGCGCAAAAATAATTAATATCCGTTCCCCTTTAAGAAGCCCCTAATTAAGATTTAAAAACGCAAAAAAGAAAAAGAGGAAAAAAATCATTTTAGGGCTGTATCTCCTAAACCGTGCGTCGTAGCGCAAAAATAATAAAATTTTCGTTCCCTTTTATGAAACCTTAAAGTAATAACAAAAAACACAATGACAAAAAAAAAGAAAAAAAAACAACAACAACAAAACTTTAGGGATGTATCTCCTAAACCGTGCATGGTAGCGAAAAATAATCAAATTTTCGTTCCTCTTAAGAAGCCTTTAATTAAGATTTAAAAACGTAAAAAAGAAAAAGAAAAAAAACTATATAAGGCTGTATCTCCTAAACCGTGCGTCGTAGTGCAAAAATAATCAACTTTTCGGTCCCCTTTATGTAACAACCATTAATTTATATTTAAAAAAAAACGCAAAAAAAACAAAAAATTTTTTTTTATAGGGCTGTATCTCCTAAACCGTGCGTCGTAGCGCAAAAATAATCAAATTTTCTTTCCTCTTTATTCAACCCTTAATTTATATTTTAAAAAAAAACGCTTACACTAAACTGCTGTAACTCGGAAACTTAAAATCCACAAAGGGGACTTTACTAAATTATGACACATATTAAAGCCTGACCAGTAATATATGATCATTGTCAAGAGGGCGCTGTTCATTCTCATGTATAGGGTGACAGTTCAGTATAGTATGAAAAAATATTGTATTTAATGAACATCATCATCATTGTAATTAATGTTGCTTGCCACGCTTAAACATAACAAAAATCATAATAAATTGCGTCTTAAAATAAACTTAAAAAGTCTACTAAAAATCGAAATAAAAGTAATTTTTTAAAGTCGCTGATGTGACATTCTCAATCAAAAGGTAGGTACCACTTTGTCGTTTACCATAAAGACGAAATTTGATTATATCTTTATACAAATAACCTGTCAGAGAGTCCTCGACAAAGTGGTACCTTTTGATTAGGAACGTCACAAATGTTGGTCAGTATGAGGAGTGCAGCCTACAGTTTATTTTTAATTATATTTACATACCTACTACGGTAAGATTGATAAGACAATGTAATTATGCCTCCGAATGAAATAAATACACTGTATCGCAAAACTAAGTGGCGAGACAGCTCATAATGCCGTCTCTTTCACTCTTGGTTGGTCTTAACAAGGGTAAAGGAGATAGTATTAAGATCTCAGTCGCCAGCTGATATTGCGGCAAGTATAATAAGCACCCCACCCGCGTAGGTACCCTTCCCCGCGCACTCCCTTCTTGCTCAATTGAGTTTTATTTTGCCAGATAGTAAAAAAACCGTGGATCAAAATGACCCAAATTATGAAGATGTCTCAATGTGGTATTATAATATTGTAGACGTAAACTTAATAATATGATTTTTTTTTTGTGGCAGATACAGGGTGTTAATTAGAAAAAAAAATTTTTTAAATAAAAGCGGTGGATGAATTTGACACAGATTTGTTTGAATAACATATAACAATTTCTGTAAAGTACAACACTTCACTTACCGACTCTAATATTTTTTAGGTGTTTTAGGATCAATATTAGGTATTTATTAAATGCCATTATACCCGTGGATGAAAATGACACAAAATGCGTGTGTACGTCGGAAGCCACTTTGCCTTTACAGGCAAACAAAGAATTTCGTCTCTAATATTTTTTTTACAGAATACTGATTGAAAAAAGAAATACCTAAATTTCTACCTAAGCAAATACCTAGGATGACACAAAATATTATTTTTAGGTTTAGTGTATGGTCTGGAAACTATATATAAAAAATAAGCAACATTAATATTCTTATAACCTCAGAAGTTATTGGTACAGGTCTATATTTGTACCTGCATAGTTGCAGCTTGATACGACTCCAAGAAACTACGTGTATTCACAGGGCTGTTATTTATAAAGCTCAACGGGCTTATAGCCTCAGCTCAACCAGTATTAGTGTGAACTAACATTACGCATACTTAAATTGTATCTCGAAATCAGGTTATAGTAGGCGTTACCTTACTAAAGACAAAAATGTTTGTGAATTAGGTATGTACTAGCACATAAGAATACGGGTACGGCTGCTAACGCCCTCCGGAAATTAACATTTTCTAAAGCGCTTGCAAATGATGGTGAATACTTATCCAAATTACTTTTCAAATGCATTGTTACATTTGAACTTCGTTTAAGAAATATTTAGAAACTATTAAGTAATTTATTTTAATAAAACTTAAGTTCTACTCTCTACAGTTTTTCTCTAGAACGCGCGTAGATCGCTATCGATAGAATACGGGTCATTTATATTTTACGTTGCTCTCATGAGAGTATCAAATAGGTAATTATTTTACGTTGAAGCTGCAACAATCTACCTGGTAAATGGTACCTGTTTGATTTACAAAAACCGGCAAGTGCGAGTCGGACTTGCACACCAAGGGTTTCTACCATTACGCAAAATACGGCAAGAAAAATCACGTTCGTTGTATAAGAGCCCCACTTACATATTATTTATTTTATTCTGCTTTTATTATTTGCTGTTATAGCGGCAACAGAAATACATCATCTGTGAAAATTTCAACTGTCTAGCTATCACGGTTCATGAGATACAGCGTGATGACAGACGGACGGACAGCGGAGTCTTAGTAATAGGGTCCCGTTTTTACCCTTTGGGTACGGAACCCTAAAAACAGCCTAAATATCTCCCGCTGCTGGGCACATGCCTCCCCTCCTCTCATGTACGAGAGAGGTTGGGCAATAGTCACACCTTTGAATTTCATTGCTTATGTGATGTTTTCCTCGCGCTGTTTCTTTTTCCGACAAGCGATTAGTAAAAAAATCAAATGATATTTCACAGGTACATAAGCTTCGAGAAACTCATTGGTACGAGCTAGGATTCGATCTCGCGACCTCCAGATTAGCGCTCTTTGTTTTCTCTTCTTCCTCGGTCCTTGTTGAAATTGTTTGATACATCCATAAAATTTAAGGCTTATGTTATTGTACCATCAGCAAAATAGTAGCTGATAGTAGTTTATATTAAAAAGGGCCAATTTGTTTGTAAACCTGATTAAACATTTATTGAAACCGTGTTAGCGTATTTTTACACGACTGCCCAAAAAAGGAGTGTATTGTTTTCAGCGTTCATGTTTGTATGTATGTATGTAACTAACATCAAAATTATTTTTAGCTTTTCAGTTCGCTTAAAATTCAGCAGTCGTATTTTTAATTTTTTAATTAATTTATTTTATTTATTTTAGTGACAAAACGAACTAAAACTATGATTTAAAAAAAACCAGGTAATTTTTAAATGTGGATATTAAATTAGAACTTTTAATTAGCACAACGTTCCGGAATCGAAGTACGGTCATCTTTTCTGTGGGCAATATGTTCACGGCTTGGGACATTTCACATCTTTATCTTTACATAGGTACAGCTTTTAAGAAGTAGTAGTATTTAGTTTTGAATGGTTGAGGCTTAGGAAAGACTTATAAGTCTCATAAATTTCATTTTTACATACAAAAGATTTTTATTAAATTATCTTTGACGCGACTTTTGTACGACTCACGCATGGCCTTCGGCAAAATAGCAGGTTGATAGAGTTAGACAAAGATAAGTCTGCAGCGATTTTGATTGTCCAAACTGTGCAAGTATTAGGCCAAGCTGCGGAAGTTTAGTGATGAAACACAGAACAATGTTACAAGTGTCTTAATGCGAGGGCCAGCTATAGGGCTTGCAATGTGCGTAGCAGTACTAGGATTGATTACAGAAAGCTCGCACAGTCAAGTGGGTTAACTGGGGATAGGTGGGATAATATTACTTACTACTTGCTTGGTTGGCGCGATTACCCAAAATGAGTCTTGGCCTCCAACATAAAAGCACGCTATTTTTGCCCTGTCCTGGTGCGGATTCACGCCAGCTTTCACTGACGCCGAGCTATAACATTAGAGAAAGGAAATATTTCCCAAATATAGTCTACTTTTACATTCTTTGAGTCATGATTTAACAATCTCAGGGTAGATTTTTTTATCTAATTCAATTAGACCATATAAAAAAAAAATTTACAATAGGTCCCCCATCTGTCGCCAGTTACCCTACTTGACGGTACCTGTCGGATGCTCCAGGCCTTCGGCTCTACTTGGAGCTCGGTTTTCGCATTTAGACACTTTTACTATTTTTGTGTTTGAGCACTACACCTTGGTCTTCGGCCTTTGCAATTAAGATACTAGGGGGAAGTTGCGTAAAACGCGCACTCCGGGACTCCGGCCCTACGCGGAATTCAGACTTCGGCCTTTCAATTAAGACATTTGTGCCTACTATCGTTCTGTGTCTGAACACCAAATTATTAAAGGCGCCCCTCTCTCGGACGCTTCGGGCCTTCTCTTATTTAGGCCTTAGATTAATACATACAGTCGACGTTATGTTGCGAGCTTTCTACAATACATGTTAAATCAACATACACAGTCATAGTAAGTACATTGTGACTTTTCACAATCATGGAAACATACGTTTCGTACTAAAGCTAATAAGAAATGGAGTTAGTATTAGGTACCTAGTAATAAGCTAATAAGTAACCTATGCTTGAGTTCAAACAAAACCTTTTTTTTTTTTCATTTACGACCGGGTTAAATGAAGCAATAGGCAAGTACTTACCTACAAATTTATAAGAAATACGAATATCAATTCATTGCTTAAATCGAAGTTAACACAAATTTTGATTTCAAATATTTCAATAGCGCGATTTAAAAATGTTTGTGTTTAGTTTCAAAATTTACGCTATACCATATTATCTTTTTAACCGACTTCAAGATTTCAAAAGGAGGTTATCAATTCGGTTGTATGTTTTTTTTTTTTTTTTAATGTTTGTTACTCCATCACTCCGTCATTTCTGGACCGATTTTGAAAATTCTTTTTTTGATTGTAAGTAAGTAAGGACCAGATTGGTCCCGTTTTTGTCAAAACGTAGTTCTGATGATGGGATCCACGAGGAATCGAGGGAACTCCTCAAATGTTAAAGGCTTACATATAGTGATTTTAGTATTTTCATCAACAAATCAAGCACTTACACTTAAAAAAGTGACATTTGATGAAGTGGAACTGCTGATGATGATCAGAACGGAACTCTTCAATGACGCATAGTTCACGTTTGGCGATTTGTCCTCTTCGTTATGTTTGTTAAGCAAGTTAGGTTTTCAAGAAACTTTTTTGTCAAGCTCGAGTTCTGATGATGGGATCCATGAGGAATCGAGGGAACTCCTCAAATGTGAAATGCATACATATTGTGATTTTTGTATTTTCATCAACAAATCCAGCATTTACATTTAAAAAAGTGACATTTGATTAAGTGGAACTGCTGATGATGATCAGAATGGAACTCTTCAATGACACATAGTTCACGTTTGACGATTTGTTCTCTTCCTTATGGACCCAGACCCAAACTTGGACCCGGACTCGGACCCGGACCCGGGTCTGGACATGGACCCTAACTCGGATCCGGACCCGGACCGAACTCTGACCCAAACTTGGACCCGAAAATGCTACTAGAAAAGTGGGTTAGGTTGGGTTAGAACTGTGACCCTTACAGAAACGAAATGCTATCAGAAAAGTAGGTTAGGTTAGAACTGCGACCCTTACAAAAACGAAATGCTACTAGAAAAGTGAGTGGTTTTACCTCCTTTTCTACATTATTAGGCAATATTATAATAATTAGGCAAAATTAGACAAAAGATTGATTAGGATAATTACGCAAAATATGCTGTCTATTTCATTTCATTGTCTGGAATCTAAGAGTGCACCATCAACAATAAGTAAACTTTCAGCGGCATCCCCCATTGAAGTCGGTTTTTTTTCTTAAAAATTATTGTATATATTTTTATGATCAGCGGTAAAATTATTTTATTTGAGACTTCACTAACTAAGATAGAAATATTTCTTTTACTTAGCTTATTTTGTAAATCCTTATTCTACCAAAGTAAGAATTAAATGCATATGTTGCATATATATTTTGAATCGTCTTTCAAAGCTCTTCATTTTAATACCCCACTCGATAAGTTTGCAAGATTTTTTTTCCAAATGTCGCGCATTATTTTGTATTACGTCCGCCATATTGATTTTATTATGACGTCACATAGCCTATGTCACCCGGGATGACGTACGGATTCGAATGATATGTCATACATCTAAATCGGTTAAGGCATTTAGAAGTTATGGTGGAATAAAGAAACTCACATACATATATACATACAAACATGAACGCTGAAAACATTACACTCTTTTTTTTGGGCAGTCGTGTAAAAATATACGTAGTACACAAAAATATAATATGGTACAGTGTAAATTTTGAAACTAAACAAACATTTTAAAATCGCGCTATTGAAATATTTGAAATCTAAAATTTGTGTGGACTTCGATTTAAACGATGATATTCGTATTGCTTATAAATTTGTACTTGTCTACTGATTTAACCTGGTTGTAAAGGAAAAAAAAACAGATTTTGTTTGAACTCGTGCATAGGTAGGTAGGTACCTACTAACTCCATTTCATATTAGCTTTAGTCCTATACGAATTTTCATGATTGTAAACCTCGGTGTGGACGGGCACCGCAGACGAAAATTGGATACTGCAGTCACATGAGGGCGCACGAGCGGGCGGACCAGCTCAGTTCCCGCTCCTAGACATAATTTGCAGTCGCTGTGGCCGAAATCGGTCAGGAGAGAAGAGAGAGAAAGAGAGAGAGAGAGAGAGAGAGAGAGAGAGAGTATGTTGATTTAACATGTAGAAAGCTCGCGACATGAAGTCGACTGTGTGTATTAATCTAAGGACTAAATAAAAGAAGGCCCGAAGCGTCCGAGAGAGGAGCGCCTATAATAATTTGGTGTTCAGACACAGAACGATAGTACCTAGGTACAAATGTCTAAATTCATAATAGGCTGAAGTCTGAATTCCGCGTAGGGCCGGAGGCCCGGAGTGCGCGTTTTCCGCAACTTCGCCCTAGTATCTTAATTGCAAAGGCCGAAGACCAAGTGTAGTGCTCAAACACAACAATAGTAAAATTGTCTAAATGCGAAAGCCGAGCTCCACGTAGAGCCGAAAGCCTGGAGCGTCCGACAGGTACTTACCGTCAAGTGGGGTAACTGAGGAGTTGAGGACAGATGGGGTAACTATTGTAGACATATTTTTTTTATATGATATAACCGGTAACCGAACACAATATTAATATGTTCTAATTGAATTAGATAAAAAAATCTTCCCTGAGACTGTTAAAACATGACTCTTTTCTTTCTCTAATGTTATAGCTCGGCGTCAGTGAAAGCTGGCGTGAATCCGCATAGGACAGGGCAAAAATAGCTTGCTCTTGTGTCGGAGGCCAAGACTCCTTTTGGGTCATCGCGCCAACCAAGCAAGTAGTAAGTAAGTTAGTAATGTTATCCCACCTGTCCCCAGTTAACCCACTTGACTGTGCGAGCTTCCTGTAATGTATCCTACGGACATAGCCGAAGGCCCGAAGAGTCCGAGAAAGACGCACGTTTCTTTAGTATTCAGACATAGAACAATAGTACAAGTATCTAAATGCGAAGGGCGCAGGCCCAAAGCATTCGAGTTCGAGAGTAGCGCACGTTTAGTATTCAAACACAGAACAATGTTACTAGTGTCTAAATGCGAGGGCCGTAGGCCGCACTCAACTTAGGGCCGAAGGCCCGGAGTGTCCAACAGGTACGCGCTTCTTGCAATTTCCCCTAGTATCTTAAATTAATAACGAAGTCTCGCTTGGTCTTTAAGCTGTGGGACCTCGTGGAGCTCGGCCTTCGGCCTTTGCATAGTTATAAGTCCTACGCATTTCGATATTTGTACAATGGTTTTGTGTTTCAGCACTAACCTCCCGCAGCTTTGCTTTAGGCTTTTCATAGAAGCGCGTCTCTCTTGGACGTCTTGGGCCGGCTTGTGCAAGTGTGCAAGTGTTAATTATATGTTATAATTTCATAGAAATTTCCCATTTAAAATAATACTTGCACAGACTGGACAATCAAAATCGCTGCAGACTTATCTTTGTCTTACTCTATCAACCTGCTATTTTGCCGAAGGCCATGCGTGGGTCGTACCAAAGTCGCGTCAAAGATAATTTAAAAAAATATTTTTTAAGTAAAAATTGAATTTATGAGACATTATGAATCTCCTGAGCCTTAAACATTCAAAACTACTAAGTACTAGCTTCTTAAAAGCCATACCTATGTAAATATAAAGATGTGAAATGTCCCAAACCGTGAACAAAAGATGACCGTATTTCAATTCCGGAACGTTGAGCTAATTAAAAGGTCAAAATTAATATCTACATTTAAAAATTGCCTGGATTTTTTTATAAATCATAGTCTTAGTTCGTTTTGTCACTAAAATGAATAAAATAAAATAAATTAATTAAAAAATTACAAACACGCCTGCGGAATTTTAAGCGAACTGAAAAGCTAAAGATAATTTTGATGTTAGTTACATAACTTTATGAATTTAAATTGGAATATAAATGTACACTTACGGTCATTTACAGTAAATACAAAGGTTTATGCACAATTATGACATGACTGTACATATGTATTTTATTTCGATTGCAGTCGGGGAACCTTTTGAATGGGAAAATGCACTACATCAAGGTTTGTATTTACTGTAAATGACCGTAAGTGTACATTTATAATCCAATTTAAATTCATAAAGTTATGTAACTAACATCAAAATTATCTTTAGCTTTTCAGTTCGCTTAAAATTCCGCAGGCGTGTTTTTAATTTTTTAATTAATTTATTTTATATACTTCTCAATCCACAGCCCGGCTAAAGTTGCGTGATAAAGCCATCACAAAGGGAAGGCCCGCAACATCCTCGGCAAGTCGGCAAAAAAAGATAATTCATGGTTCGCGTTTTCTGTTTGCTTAACACTCGATCCGGGGCTCAATAAAGCGATCGCGCCGAAATACGGTTATTCGCTGATACCTATTCATAATGCAAAAGAAGCACATTCAGATTTTCATTGAATCGAAGACGGTCCCACAGCGCAGTGAGGGAAATGAATACTTATTGCTAAAATGAAGCGGACGATTAATGAAAGATGCCACCAAGCGATTCAAATGCGAATTAATTCCCTTGGAAAAATATTCAATAAACGCTGCCGAGTTGTTTGAGAATCATAGACAAACGGGAGTCAAAGGAAGACTCGCTGAGCTTATTCTGCGGAATATGGCACTTGATTTGAAATTATTTTCTGCTGAATGAGGAAGGATTAATTGCCAGAGAAACGTACAAATATTCATGATAGGTAAAATATATGTCTGTAACCTGGTTAATCTCTATTTTTGCTGTGCTTTTAATAACTTTAATTTTACAAGTATTTATCTTAATGGTTATTTTTGCACAACTAAGCCTAAACATATTCATGTGAATAAACAAAACAAAGTAAGTAAATTTGATGAATTAAAGTGCTTAACATTTAATATTTCTGTTCACTGAATTTAAACTTTTAATAAAAATAAAATAAACATTTATTTCGGACGATACAATCCATATTTTGTTAGTTACAAATATACTTAAATTACTATGTTAGTACCTAAACTAAGATGTTGAGAGGTCCAGTGCCTAATTAGTGCACTGTCCCATCTCCTTGCCACGACGGCCAGGAGACTGTGGCGGCTGTCGCGCACCCTTCGGAGCGTCGCGGCGCAGCGCTTGCGCAGCGTCGCGTCAGCTCGCGTGGAATGAAAACCATCCACATGCGTGTCGGCGAACATGCCCGACGCGCTGCAGTATCGCGGCAGGCGCAACAGTACGCTGTACCCGGTGCAGTTAATGTTATGTTATATGGAATCATAACTTAAATCTTAAAACAGTACCATAGTTATTTTTAATATTGATTTTAATTTTAATCTTTTTTTACTGTTAATTTTAACTGTAATTCTGATTTAATTTTAACATTGTATTTTAATATTTTTAATTTGTCTTGTTTTTTTTTTGTTCTCAATGTTATTTTTAAGTTTAACTGTAATTCAAATTGTTTTGGCCTTTGCTTTATACCTAATAGGTATTTTATTATACCTGATTTTATATTTAATTTTAAATTAGATTTTAATTTTAAGTTTTATCTCAATTTATATTTTGCCTTGTTAGTGTAGTTGTCTCCACCCAACCACCTATGTTTTACATTGAACTCCTGAATAATCTGGAAAGCCTAAAAACTAGGAAATCTCTTTTAAAAATAATTGTTTCCAACTGATAGGAATATACCTACTCATTCATGCAAAGCATTTATTAAGCTCACGCTTGCGCTCGCTTACACTACGGGGGATTCATCTATTATGTTCCATTGTTGCCAAAGCCTTACTAGCGATAATGCTGTTGAAATTATTTCTGTATATGTAATAAATGTGGGATCCTGCCGTTTTCCCAAGAAGAATTTGGTCAAATTTCATTACCCAAACAAATTTTAGCAAATGTTTTATTTGTCAATGCTATCTTTGGCAAGTTTACAATACGCATATTTTCATTTGGTCAAATTTTCTTTAAGCAGAATATTACTACGAAAATTAACATTTAAGCATTTGGTCATTTGCTAAATGTTTTATTAAGGCAAAAAAAAATTACAAAATAAACATTTAGTCAAATTACTTGTTATGACCCCACATAAAACGAACAGCTTTTAAAGTAGGTTTAGGTTAGGTTAAAACTCCGACCCTACAAGAAACGAACGGCTTTTAAAGTAGGTTTAGGTTAGGTTAGAACTGCGACCCCACAGAAAACGAACGGCTTTTAAAGTAGGTTTAGGTTAGGTTAGAACTGCGACCCCACAGAAAACGAACGGCTTTTAAAGCAGGTTTAGGTTAGGTTAGAACTGTGACCCCACACAAAACGAACGGCTTTTAAAGTAGGTTTAGGTTAGGTTAGAACTGCGACCCCACACAAAACGAACTGCTTTTAAAGTAGGTTTAGGTTAGGTTAGAACTGCGACCCCACACAAAACGAGTATAGTAAACATTACACATAAACAAATTGTTTCATTACACACCCATTTACCTGTTTAGAATTTGCCCCAAGTGGAAAAAACACCCTTGCAAAAAAACCCCTTCATAATTGGACCATAGGCTTGAGATTGCTGCCTTCTCAAAATATGTTTTGCCAACTGAAACATTTTACTTAATGTAAATTGGTGAAAACACTACTTGGTAAGTGATTCATTGCCTTAACATTCTTAAACTAAATAAAACGTTTGCGTAACATTTTTTTGGGAAAAATAATACTGGCAAATCTTTATTTGGCAAATGAAATTTTGGGAAACATTTTTTGGGATCTGAAATTTTGGCAATTTCTTTTTGGTAAATCATTGGTAACCCAATAAATGTACCTATCATGGCTAGGTTTAACTTTATTTTCCCATGCATTTGTTGGTTGTATTTGAGTAATTCCAAATACTTCAGATTGTTGGATAATTCCATATAATTCCGATAAACTGACATTAAGTATATCAAAAGTAGTTTAATTATTTATAAACAAACGAGATTACACATGACAAAACATTAACAGTTAACTATAAATAAACTTAAAGTAAAGGCTTTATAAATAAAAAACGTCCCCCAAGTCACTGCCAATGGGCAGTGTTCCCAGAAGACTGGCCGCATTGCCACGTTCAATGGCAATGATTATCCTTTGGAGCAAAATACTGGTCACCTGTGGCGTCTATAAGACGCGTCGCTAGGTCCTTGTAGACCTTTCGACCCCAAACGCCTCAAAAATGTAACTACTGCCTAGGGTGGCGTATTTGCGGCATTTGAGGTCTTCGGCCGCGGACGCGGCACGACCAGCAACACTGCTGGTGCCCGGAAGGTGGGACGGCGGCGCGAGGGTGTCAACGCACGTGGCATCCCAAACTAGAGGCCGTCCAAACCTCCAAGGCACCAGAGTCATACCGTCGGGCTTGTTGCCATCGTCCCTTGCCAAACCATCGGGCTGGAGTATGGCCGGAACTTTGACACTGGCAAAGGCCCTTCGGATGACATCGTTGATGCTGGCGTGTCGGGGTATGCGGCCGGCGCTTCTGCCACAAGAAAGTCCATGATGCCCATGGCTGTCCACCATGGCACCATAGCAGCAGCGATGGGGGACGTTAGTTAAAGTTTCTAAACGCAAACAGGTCGCCAGTCGAAATGTGGAATTGTCTATTAGGTAGCCTAGGGATGGTGAGGGTAGAGCTTGCAACCACAGACCCGAGTCCCACTCTGCAGTGGCAAGAAGACGAGCTCTATCTCAGTTAAACATGGATTAGGGGGGACAATCGGAACTAGGTACGCATTAAGCAGGCCCAGTTATTATTTCTTCACACACTTTTTTTAAATTCTGTAAACAGATTTGGGTTTGATAATCATACAATCCAATTAGTCAACATATTATCTTACATTTATCACCATAAAAGTGTTTCTAACAATGTCATTTCCATCGTCATTAGAATTTCACTGCGTATAGGCAGAAGAGATCTTATTTTTATAGGTGGAAAATTTTCAGTTTTTCTAGTTTGCTGTGAAAGTTTTATAACGTTATTAGGCACTAAATATTAGCGCAATATAAATACCTATTAAAAATATTCATAAAACATAATTTTAGATATTGGTGTAAGTTTTTTCCGACTTTTCCTCAGATTTGCCTAAGGCTTGTTCAAGGATGTACTTTAAAACACAAATGTAATAGGAAAAAAAATGTGCTTAATTATTATTAATATAGGTACAGATTTTAAAGATATTTATTTATTGTTACCGATTTAGTTATGAA
The DNA here is from genome assembly GCF_947568885.1 of Cydia strobilella. Taxonomy (NCBI): domain Eukaryota; kingdom Metazoa; phylum Arthropoda; class Insecta; order Lepidoptera; family Tortricidae; genus Cydia; species Cydia strobilella. The sequence continues at coordinate 10,826,445 of NC_086042.1, read as the reverse complement.
TCTTAAATCCGAAGGTATTGTGCTTAAATAGAACAACGCTTTATTTGTTGAAAACTACTCAATTTTAAAAGTTTTATTGGACTAAAACTAAAATGGACTGCATTTCTAAATAGCGCACAAGAGAGCAAAAATGCATAACTTACTCGTATTATTTCTGTTTAATTCCGACAGTTTGCACGCCGGCCGGGTCCGTGCACAAATAATAAGGAGTTAGCACGTACAACTCTTCTTATCGTGGGTAGGGTTGCCATTATACCAAATCCCTAGCCGGGGTCAAAGAGCTTTAAAATCCTGCACTTAACCGCGTATAACCGAGACAAGTTACAGTTTTTATCTTAAGACCTGCTTATATTTTTCACAATGTTACGTTTTACTTTCAATTGGTGGTACCTGTTCTATTTTAATATACCTACAATACCAAATTACAAATGTTTTAGGGGTTAAGCAGGATGTTTGATGTGTAAGTACGCTGTAACAGTAAGTTTCATAAGATACAGTGATAGATATCGAAAAGCTTTTGTAAACCGAAAAATTTGTTTTGAGTGGGTATATCGAAGACCAATAGCGATGTAGATACCACTGAAAAGTTAAACAAGGACCTATTACATATTCAACAATAGTCGGAAAAGTTTGGTTTGTTTGTAAATCCGCCAAGTGTCAGGCTATTGTCATAGGTAGTTCTCGGCAACTTGCCAAGTTAGACCTTGATTAGATTAGGCCGGTGCAGTTCAATGGAACCCATATTCCTTTTAGCCCGAGTGTGAAGGACCTGGGAGTGCACTTGGACTGCACTCTGAGCTGGAGGCCGCAGGTTGCCGAGATCAGTCGGAACGTTACCGGCACCCTTCATGCACTTAACACGCTCAGACACTTCTTGCCGGTTAAAACCAAAACATATCCAACCAAACGGTTAACACCTTGACTTTACCCATTATCGACTATGGTAATTTTTTTATTTATTACTCAAATAAGTGACACAGCATTACAATAAAAACTAAGCCACCGTGAAACTACAAAATAAGAATACAAGGAAACAAAACAAAACTACAAATAAAAACCAAAGAAAAATTTAACATTAGATTTGTGTGTTATCCAGACTTAAACGAAGAACTTCTTATCAAGATCCCTTAATAATTGTATCCGCTTCATCTTCTGTCTTCGGAAATATGAGCACGTGTCTTCATTTCGCACACAGCTGGGCTGGCTCCCTATTAGACAACGGCGTTATATTCGCATCTCTGCACCATCTATTCTATTATGAATGACTCACACCCCTGAATATCCCAAATCCTTCTTTCACTTTTTTGGTGCCTCTCAAGACCGTAAGCCTCGCTCTACCGGCAATCTCTCTAGCTCTCTCTATCCCTCTTCATCGAACGGGTTTTATGTCCGATTCTTTCGCCATTCAAGTAGCCCGCCTCTGGAATGGTCTTCGCCTAACATTAGGAAAGCACCTAAAATGTCAGGGGGAAGCTGACCTTGATGGCAGTTCAAAGAAGAATTACGAGTAAGTACCTATCTGCCTGACAAGTTAAATAATATGTATATATTTTATATTTATATATGAGTATAATACAAAGTACATAACTATTATGTGATATATGTTTTCTTTTTGTTTTCAAATGCACCGCCTCGAATCTCTTCTGCTTTGTCTTAAGGTTGACTGGTAGATAATGCCTCATGGCATTAAGGTCGCCTTTTGTACATTGTTGTTCTTTTGTGCAATAAAGTTTAAATAAATAAAATAAATGTAACCCTCATTGGGTATTGTGTTTTCTAATAAGCCAATTAAATTATGTAATAATGAGTCATTACTATTGATGTTGGGGGTAGGACAGCAATAGTAATATACTGATTTATACATAAATGAATTGGTTTATTAGATAACACAATTCCCCCAATGAGGGCGCCACTGGACGGTCGATGCAGTCAAGTTTATTACAAGTAAAATTTAAAAACGAGTGCCTTTATTTAATAGATTTTTCCTTACTAAACATTGTCACCCCTAGCGCGTGCACGTTTTCGTTTGATGCCTGCGTTATTGCCGTCCCGAGTGCGCCACTGCCGGCTGCATCACATCACATCATTGCACTCCACATTCCATTTTAATTGGAAATCTCAAATCAAAAACACACAGATGCTGATAAATTCATTTGAGTGTTCCTCTTCGAATCAGTTGTTGTTATGGTTGATTGTAATTTGAGCTTGAATTAAATTGCATTGGAGAACTTTAGTTACTAATTACGAGAATCGTAGCAACCGTAAGTTGTTATGTTAAACTATACCAAACCGTAACATTTGAAAACAAGTTCGAACGTAATATAATTATGAAATAAAACAACTTAAACGGATTATATCGCATATATAGAATTTAAGATACATCCCGACGTTTCGAACACTTCAGCGTTCGTGGTTAAGGAAGACAGGCGCTGTAAGGGGTTCGAAATGGCGGGATGTATTTTAAATTGCGCATGTAACTCCTCTGGAGTTGCAGGCGTACATAGGCTACGGAGACTGCTTAACATCAGGCGGGCCGTATGCTTGTTTGCCACCGACGTAGTATAAAAAAAATTCAATATAGACGCGATATAATCCGTTTAAATAGTTTTATTTCTTGAATAAGGTAACCATCTCGGTAACCGGAGATAATATATTTATGTTGGTTATGAGTGGGGGGTTTAATGTTCTTCTTTTACAGTAACACAGGACTAAAAAAAATCGCATAGTTTTCCAAACTGCTAAGTTCGTAGGAAGTCAATTATTGATCAAATGACAAATGCAACCGTTGTTTAAACCCTCTCAAAATCTGATAAACCTCAGCTTAGAGATTTATAAGATTGTGCCTTATTTTTCGCCTCGGAAACCACAACGCAATAAGCGGTGACCCGAGGCGATGACATCCAGTTGCAGTTTTAGCTCAATTACCTGTAAATGCTACTTCGCTACTTGTTTTTATATCACTGTTTATTTGTTTGTTTTGCCTTGCAGAGCAATTAATTAATTAAATTTCTCGGCTACCTGGGGATAAAATATGCACTACTTAGATAACCTATGTGAAGAAACAAAGCGTACTTAATCCAGGCACAGATCATTATAGCATAGAATAGTGATGAATACATTTATTTACGTCACACACATCACATTTAAATCGTTGCGTGAATTTTTACGTGGTTAAGTACTGATATAATATATTGTGTTATATCACAGTTACCTATATTAAGTTAGGTAATTATAGAACTTAGTGTAAAAAGAGATTGATTACGTGACTCCACTAATTACAGTTTTGTGGAGCTTTGTTAAATTGTATTTTTTAAAATTTGATTATAATAAATAAAATAATAATAAATGCATTACAATAAAGTCTTAAGAGGGGGCATAAAGCCAGGAAATTTGTAAGGAACAACAGTTCGCGCGAAACTTGCGACGGAAGATTTCGCGATGGCTCGGGTTTCGACGTTTTTCGCCAATATCTCTAAAAGTATACATCTGTTTAAAATTTTCAAATCAAATCCCTCGACAATGTGATTAGCTATTTTTCAACACACTTGCTCGTAACGTGGAATTTATTGAACCGCTTTTAGGCTCATAATCCTAGATATAAACACGCGTGCTTTTTCATTATGCTTTTGTATTATAGCACTTGTTAGGTAATGATTGATAATCCAACTGACTTAAGAAGGTAACTGATTGCTAATAATATGTATGGAAACGGAGCGTTCTTAAATTGGTCGAGTAGATTTTACAACAAGGACTGGAGGGGCGCTCGATATAATTTTTTACGTTTTTGCGATTTTTTCTCTCGAGCCAACTTTCTTTTTGCTTAGTCTGCTCTAGAAAAATAAATATATAGTCTAGTTTCTGAGTGAATATTTTTATGGCATTTGCCCTTGATTAAAACGTGTAAAAATTCAATATAAAAACTTCCATTTTGCGTTAGCGCCATTTTAAGGAATTTAGTGTTGTTTTTGAGCTGACAAAAAATTAAAGAGTAAAAGTAAAAGAGGCTTGACCAGCGGGTGATACGGGACTTGTCTGATCCGAAAACCAATCACGTTCGAGCGTCGCGCAGTTTACCCGTCTCCGTCTGATTGTAGACGAAAGACCGTTTGAACCACACACGGTAGCATTTTTCTCTACTCTCTTTTCATTTGTGTGCGAATTTAATAATGCAACCCCAAATAAAAAAGAATACGTAACAACAGGATGAAAGAAAATAAGCCTTTTCTTCTGTAACATCATGATTCACATTTGGTATTTTTAAACATTTCGCCTGTACTCTGTATTTTTCTTCATTTGATCTTCCTGACGTCGTTTTAATTGCGGAAATCCTTTATAAGCGGATCTTTCGAGTTAATATTTCCTTTGTTTTTTTTCCTTGGATGTAGGGTAGGTAGTAGAATAATTAAAGATACGGTGTATCATCTTTCAGGCGCGCTTTGTAACGACTCTCCATACAAACGTAGTCCAAATTCTACTCCCTGGATATTGACATTATGGTAAACATTTTTACATAATTTGATGTATTTTAATCATAACTATACCCGACCGTTTGATTTTTTTAGATTTTTACTTTATTATAAGATATAATGTGGGTAGTTTTGCACATTTATTTTAAGAGTTAGGGGCTTTTAAAAATTTGTGTAAAACCTGTTTTTCGCTCCTAACTCGAATCGAAAAAAAAAACCGGCCAAATGCGAGTCGGACTCGCGTTCCAAGGGTTCCGTACATTACACAATTTAAACAATTTATTTTTTATGTGAAACGTGTGTGAAATTTCTTTAAAAGACCCGTAGGGTCGGATCAAAAACTAAGTAATTAAGTCCGACTCACGCTTGACTGCACATTTCTAATAGGTTTTCCTGTCATCTATAGCTAAAGTACTATTTTGTGTATTTTTTTCAAAATTTTTGACCCAGTAGTTTCGAAGAAAAAAAGGAGGGGGGGGGGTAAACGGTCATTTTTTGCCTATTTTCTTGAATAACTTCTAAACTGTTTATCCTAAAATTATAAAAAATATATTTGAGATTCTTACAATGAGCTCTTTAATTTGATTGAAACACATAGTTTGAAAACTTTAATTTTTTAATTTACTCCCTAAAAGTAGCCCCCATGTTTAAAATTCATTTGTTTACGCTACATGTCCATCTTTGGGTCATAAACTTACATATGTGTACCAAATTTAAACTTAATTGGTCCAGTAGTTTCGGAGAAAATAGGCTGAGACAGATGGACAGACAGACAGACAGACGCACGAGTGACCCTATAAGGGTTCCGTTTAACCCTAAAAACAAATGTTGCCTCGTCTGTTTCCGAAAGTAATGATACTGGAGCCTAATTTCTGACTGTGACATTAATAAGCGTGAAATTAACGGACTTATTAACAAAACACCGTGTATATTGCATGTTTTATTAAAGTCCGTTAATTTCACGGGTGCATTAAAACACTGAGCTTAAATTAAGTAACTTTCTCAACGAAACCGGTATTCTATTTAACTCTATTTTGGAGATAATCAATTATTTATTTTTATCTGATAAGGCCCCTGCAGCGTGCGTGTACACTCATACTAAACACACAGGCGTTTACGCATTGACTAGTGTTTAGTATGAGTTTATACATTTGCTACTAAACGCAAGTACTATCTCGGATCTCGGACGATCGTTATTCAAAATGTCATTGATATCATGATATGTCATAGTTTTCAATTGTTTGGTTGAGTTAAATGTAATGTCCGTGTTACCACAAAGCTATTAATTACTTTTTACGAAAAAAAAAACTATATGCTATTCAGTTTCCTTAAATGTAGGTACTTAGCCATACCCCGAAGTTAACGGAGTTTAAAAGGAACACTGTGTATATATATATTTTTTCTTTATTTAACCTGGGAGTTTTAGCAGTGCGCTAAGCCACTAATACAAAAATTACATTTGTCTATAACTACATATATAAATTAGACTATCTAGTTATGTAGGTAACATTCTACAATGAGGAAAAATAAATATTAAGCAGTTCCTTGGCTTCATCAGATGATGGTGAGGCCAAGGCACTGTTACACCATCCTACATTGCTACTATTACTACTGACACAGCCGCGCCGCTGGGCAGCGCTCCGGACACATTCCGTCAGTACGTGTACCACATCTTCCACCATATTACAGTCTGGGCAATTAGGTGAATCTGATAACTGCATGAGACATTTAAATTTGTTGGTAGGTATGTGTCCAGTACGCAGTCGAAGCAGTGATACAATGTACTTACGTTTTATTTCCATGTTTACAAACCACGGGTAACGAGGGAGATCGTGCTGAATGGTTTTATACCAAATCCCTTTAGTTAACACGTTCACTGCGAAACAGGTCATTTTGACCCTGTACTGGACTTTCGCCTGGTGCGCCGACCGAAATACGTAACATCCCCCTGGTGCGAAGGCGATAATGTGATATTTTAATTGTTTTATATAGTCAAGTATACATCTATGGTTGTCATTTAACATTCTACCCGTTATAATATAAATTAATTAACAGGTCACGTAAGACCTGTGCGCACCAGAATAAAACTTTTGCTATTCAGTGCGGAACAGGGCCTATATGACCTGTTGTGTACGGCCTTGTATAGCACTGCAGATTAAGGCAGTGCGCATTAGTGTTGTTACTCTGTTATCAATACACACGTTTGTATACACACGTATGTATGATTCTAGTGACCAAATGACTGCATATTATTCGATCTTAAAAAGAAGATTACAATGATACAGAAAATTAATGATGAGCATTTTATTTGGGACTTGTAAACGCCTGGGTTGTATACAATGCAGCCCCTTAGTAAAAAAGGGAATTTGCTTCACTTTACTGAGTCGTTAGTGTAGTCATTGACAAGTTTCCTTCAAAGACGAAAACAATCTTATATACAAAAATGCATACACAATTAAAATTACTAAGAATTGCCTTAAAAATATATACCTAATAAAAAATAATAATAAATTGAATCGGTATATTTGTTTGTTTATCTTTCCCATCACTACTGAATCATCGACACTTTTACCTGTGCCCGTCCTGGCTGTGCGTTACAAGTCAATTCTGACCTATTAATTTATTCGTCTATAAAAGCTCAACCAACAGTCATCAACTTCGGCGAAGGTAATATAAGGTAGATTAGTTATTAGACTAAACATTGTCATAATTAAATTTAATAAGTATATATTTAGTAAAAATATTTTAGGTAAAATATAAACCCCTTCATACAGGCTGTATTTGACTTGTACCGCACAGCGAGAAAGTTCAATACAGGACTTTCATGGGTTGTAACGCACTGACAGTGAGTTCACAAAATGCAGCTTAGCAGTGAACGTGTTAATGACCGCTCATCATAATATTCCTTCCACTGCAGACGGCACTTTTCTTTTGCTACTCTCAGGATCTCATTGTGCACTGGTAAACATTCGTATTCATTTCCTTCACTAATGGCTAGTTTAGCGGCGAGGTCTGATTCCTCGTTACCCGTTAGGCCTATATGTGAGGATACCCACTGCATCACAACTTTTTTATTTGCAGCTTGAATCTTACCGATGGTTTCCAAGATATGATAGGCTATCGGTAGACCTCGAGTTCTCGAGGTTAACCGAGCCAAATGTAACAAGGCACTTTTAGAGTCAGATAAGATGACAAATTTATTATAGTCCACCGATAAAATATACGCTAAAGATTCTGAAATAGCAATTAGTTCAGTATGCATTATTGATATATCGGCGTTTATTTTGAATTTAGCACTAACTTCTAACTGCGGGTCGAAGAAAGCCGCGCCAGAACCGGTTTCCTCCCTGGAACCATCGGTAAAAATCTTATAACATGTAGCATACTCCTTACTTAGTAACATACTGCATTTGTTTTTTAAAGTGACTGTGCATAACTGTTTTTTAGCAACGTTAACCCCTTCAACATTCAGTCTAATGTTTTGCGATAAATCAAAAGAAGTTATCCATTTACTCAAAGAATATGTAGGTAATTTGCTCGCCGACTGAACCTACAGACAGTACCCAACTGTCTGTAGGCTCTAAGTGTACTAACCAAAAGAGGAGTTTTCTTTGAAATCCAGTACCTATGATTACACAAATTTAATTTAATTTTAATTGTCTTTCGTCTTATCATACACAAGGAAATTCGTCTTAATTATCTTTTCCTTTCCGCATGGCGCATACAAACTTAACACTATATCAGTTGATAATTACATGGGCTAATAATTTAGACTCTATCCTCATTTACTTCTTAATGGAATGCTGCACGCGAACCAAATGTGAAAATAAGTTTTAATTACCGGGACATTGGCTCACTATTTACTTGGTACCGGTCTGAATAACGCATCGTTTTGTATTTGTATTTATTTGTTTTGCTAAGGCGGTCTGTCTTCAAATTGCATGTGGATCCGCACACCGCTCCGATGTACGAGTGGGTTACCGTTATATATGCATAGCGCTCTCTCTCACACACCGGAGCGACGTGCGTTTCCGTATTACTGTGATAACCGTGTTATACCCTGTGAACGTAGCCGATTACTCCATTCAAAAAGGAAGTAACACCTATATAGATAGAGATATAGTTTATGGCGCACCTGCATTACACCGCCACAGTTGCTAAAGTATTGGAGTAGGTATGTAAACCAGAAGTCCGGTTATAAGCTGAAGACCGATTGTAAACCAGAAGACCGGTTATAAGCTGAGGGTGCTCCAGTTTCGTTCGCGCTTCGTGCACTTCATAGTTATTTGTTTTACAAGAAGGCAAATTGTTGTTTAATTCCTCGTGATAATATATAATAGTGTTGATAAAGGTTCGAAAATTGGAATCATGAGCGTTGCGAGGGTTTCAAGACACGAGGCTTGAACAAACTTCATGTACCTACAACACAAAAATTTTCACTGTAAAACATTACAAATCAAATCCAAATGATCGCTAAATGAAATATTTATCATTAAAAGACCACTTAAAAGTCGATTCCACCAGCCAACATGAGGAAACAGCTCAAAATTTGGATCACATTACTTTGTCGCTCTTGTGCATGGCGTGGTGAAAACTCTATTGATGCGTGCTGCACTTCTGGCCGAAAGGTGTCGTATTTCGGAGGTTCCGGGGCAAACTGCCGAAAATACAACAATCTAAAGTTGGGGTGGTCGCTTAATTGTTAATTTTCATTTCTCATGCTCTGAAAGTGGCTCATTTTTGTTCTAAAAGGTGTGCAGAAGTAATACGTTTCTGCACTAGAGCATTTTACATTCCAAGTACGTTTTTTTTTTTAAAGATAAGTAATTAAAATTTGGTTTTAAATGGATTTGTTGGACTGTTTCTATTCTGATATTTAACTCCCCATTCCATAAATAACGACAGGTACTTTGACGTAAATTGTAAATTGAAAGTACCCTTAAGAAGTACTATGTAGATTTAAACTTAATTAGTCATGTTTTTTTTAATACCCATGTATTTTACTTTCCTGTATTCGAAATAAAAAGTAGTGTTTAACTTGGGCGAAAGGCATCATTTCAGTCTACCTCGACAGAAATGGTTGGCTTTCATCCCTTAACAATCTGCTATTAATGGTCACTTTACCCTCTAGATGCATTTTAACAAATTATAATTTCCTATAAAAAAATAATTTATCATTCATTAGTTTGTTAGCTATGTACATTAAAAAAATTAATATACGTACAATATTTAATATAGCCAGCCAAGTGTGAGCCGGACTCGCGCCCCGAGGATCACGTATCATCACATTTTTTTTTTCTTAAGTCCAACTCACGCTTGACCAGTTTTTATTTATACTTCGTATTTTTACTTTCGTCCCGAGTTTGTTAATAGTATGCTTAACCGATAGAAATACAAAACAAAACAACAATAAAATACCACCCATTCGTTTTTAATTTATTTTTTGTTTATTGTTGTTAATTTATTAATAGAAAACACAGTCTGAGAAAATTTAAGCTGTCTACCTACAACGGTTCTTGAGATAGAGCCCGCTGACAGATAGATATACCATCTGGTCGGACAGCGTAAGCTGTGGGTAAACCCATAGGGTTCCGATTGTTACTCTTTAGGTACAGAACCCTAAAAGAACGATCAGTCAATGTAAAAACAACTCCGTGAAATAAGGTTTGTTTGGTAATTTTGTACTCAATTCGGAATATTTGCTGATGTAGGTAGGTAGTCTATTTTCAGATATTTGTCCAGTTTTATTTCCTACGCCGTTGCGGTTATTATTTAAACATTCGCTGAAGCTATATATAGTATAAAACAAAGTCGCTTTCCGCTCTGTATGTATGTTTGTCCCTATGTATGCTTAGATCTTTAAAACAAGGCAACGGATTTTGATGCGGTTTTTTTAATAGATGGAGTGATTCAAGAGGAATGGTTATATGTATAAGTTGTAAAGGTTTTGTGTAAATTAGTTGAACTACCCGTGCGAAGCCGGAGCGGGTCGCTAGTTTCAAATAAATGAACTTGAAAGGCTTCATTTAATTTAAACATTAGGTACCTACAGTGAAATTTTGTTCTACTGAGTTTATAAAATCGATTACGGGAGCATTGTAGGTTTTTAATTTTATTGTTCGTTTCATGTGAGATATGCTCGTGTGAATATTGAATGTTTTTTTGTATTAACTCCCGTTTGTAACATAATAAATAAATATTCTTGTGTGACCTTTGGCGTGGTTCGCTTCTGCACATAGAATGTTTACCGCAATCTTTTGTTAACTCCTAGCATAAACCTTTTGTAGTTTTACTTCGCTTGGTGTCGCTGTTGGGTACGCCTTTACCACTCGTATATTTTGAAATTATTTTAATCAAGATAGGTACTGGCTTTTGCTCAATAACTTAGTCAATTCAATATGCGATTAATTCGATAAAATTTAACTAGTCAGAAAGTAATATTCAGTCATATCGACTCCATCCAGTTGTAGTAGATCTATTGTGTTGGTCTAATCAATTAATGTAAACTTTTTAAAGCTTTCAAACACTGCTAATAAAAGCTAACTTATCCATTAATAAAATTAAATTTGCCTTATTTATCGAATACGAAGTGTAGCATTGCCAAATAATTATCTACATCTGAGACGAATCTAATTACTTGCCAATTCCTCTTGAGTTGCAAGGCGTTCCAAAAATAGACATAGAAATAAAGATCCATAGACTCAAAAATGAGCATTATTTATGTATATGACTCGCCTACTTCATCATCAGTTAGGAGCCAGGATGACATCAGAAAGAAAACTGCTGATACCAACAGTTATTAAAAAAACAGCTGAAACTAAATTGATATTCAATCTCTGTTTTTGGTTTCAGGCAAGCTGCTGGTTAGCCGGTTTGGCATTCGTGCGTGTCCAATATAATTTCATTAAGTGTTGGGGGGGTTAATGGCGTCGCAAAATTGTAACGATTTAGTCAAATAACCGAGGTTTGTCGTTAATTTCCACACGCCTCGGTGCCACATAAAATTGAAATCGTGATGTTAACGAGTTACAAAATATCATATCGCTTTCTATAATCTTATTAGCGTAGGCAGTTTACGTACAATATAGAAAATAAAAAAGTGTTTATTTGTATTATTCTTCTTGGACACTTGGAGACCTTATATATCTAAGTTTTAATTTAATTTTTGTTTTTAATTTGATTGTACATACCTATATTGTTAAGGATTCTGACACCAAACATCTCTAAGTCAATTTAGGCTAGTAATTATGTGAAGTTCTACCATATCTTATGTAACATACAAGCACAAAATGTTGTGTCTCACAGCTAATACTTGTTATTAATATTTAAATATTAATATACCCCGGTAGCTTGAACAGTTAATGCTCGCTTAAAAGTCTTTGCTAACGGTGGCGTGGTTGATCGGGTCGCCACTTTCCCGAATGAAGGTGGAGGGAGGCGATGGCTGAGATACGCGTCATACTCGTGAGCGGGTGCTGTTTGTGGAGACTGCATGGTCTATTTGCTATTAGTAACTTTATTTTTAAGTATAATTACATTGAGACACCTCATTCGGTTCTTGTACTTATGTTTTTTGTCTCTCTTAATGACTTGTTTTTATACCACGTCGGTGGCAATCAAGCAAACGGCCCGCCTGATGGTAAGCAGTTACCGTAACCTATGGACGCCTGCAACACCAGAGACATTACACGCGCGTTGCCGACCCTTTAAAAACCTGTACACTCCTTTTTTGAAGAACCCCATACTGTAGCCCATCGGCTCTGTACTGTTATAATTAATTACTATACAGCATAACTCTTGGAGACCCTATACATCTCTATGGATAATTTAATTAACTATATAATCATTTAGTTCTGACACTTATCGACATTTACACCACTAAATAATTTTAGTGTTTTTTGTGTGTGCTTTTTATTATTATTATTATAGTTTTTTTTTGTAATTTGACATTTAGAGAATTTATACATCTCTACGTAATAGTAATACTTTAGTTTGGATTGATATTTGCAGTTAGATGGATTTTATAATTGTTGATGTGGTTTTTTTTTGCTTGTATCATGTACCTACATAAATTACATAATATATGGTGACATGTGAAAGTCCTATTTGCTAAATAAATGTTGAAGTTTGAAGTTTTTTAGGGTTCCGTACCTAAAGGGTAAAAACGGGACCCTATTACTAAGACCGCTGTCCGTCTGTCCGTCTGTCTGTCACCAGGCTGTATCTCATGAACCATGATAGCTAAACAGTTGAAATTTTCACAGATGATGTATTTCGGTTGCCGCTATAACAACAAATACTAAAAAGTACGGAACCCTTGGGGTGCGAGTCCGACTCGCACTTGGCCGTTTTTTTATTAGAAACGAGAATTTTGTACGTAAATACAAACCCACAACAGTCGTACTCGTATAACATTTTTAAACTGTAAGTTCTTATCTTCATAATATTTTTACCTGAACTTACATAATTCCGATCATTCATCATTAGTTCCATTCGCCTCTCTCTACATTGACCTTTAGTTTTGTCAATTTTATTGATAAATCTATTTCTATTTTTATTATACTTTCTTATAATATTATTAATTTTTCCTACCAATAAAGTGATACTTAATCTACAAATACCTATACAGCGTAGCTAAAAAATAAGTGCATTCCTGTTGCCAGGGAGGTTTTGGGATTATACTAAGCAACTTTTACTATTGGACCAACCCCGAAATGGCGAAAACAAATTTGGCTGTTTCTTACATTTTGGCTGGCCCATTTTCTATGGGAGGATAAATTTTCATGGTTGGTCCCATAGTAAAAGTTGCTCAGTATATACCTCACTCACATTCGAGAAGTCTCAATCGTTTTGAGCACGCCCGGGTAAATTTTCAGCATAGCAGCTAAACAGCCTAGGCAGGTTTGCACCCGGCGGCGATCAGGAAGAAGCGAGTAACAATCAATCAATCAATTTATTTTGCTGTAATAAGGGTTGGTTTACAGGTGTTATTACAATATTTTATGTACACTCCTTAATTAGCCATAATCTATAGCATGCAAAATATTCACAATTATTTACATATGTACAAATTCAATTGAAACATCTAAAAAATTAATAATTATTTAATTCAGCAAAAAATCAATTAATTTATAAAGTCTGTGTTCTAAAAGCCACTCACGTATTTTTTTATTAGATTGGCTATCGGGCACTTTTTGAGCTGTTGTGGTATTTTATTGTATATGTTTACACACATCAACGTACAATTCTTCTTAAATCGGCTTGTTTTTTGTTGTTTGTCCACCACAAGTCAAGCAATTCTATTAGCATCAGTTTCCAATGTCTAAAAATTTGTCTCGTAACATATTTGTAGAATTGATGATTGTTTATTTCCTCCGCAAGGTGAGAAGCCTGGGTAACACTTTTACCATTTAAGATTAGTTTGTTTATACACCCATTATCCTGAGTATTCATTACTTCGTTTTTTACAATGTTCAAAGATGCTCTGCATACGTTTTTGCTATTTCGTATAGATTTACTATTTGTGTTTTTTTGAGCTAATGTACTACATTTCTTCAATATTTTCGAGTAGTTGGTATATTCTATTTTACTTTGTTCCGTCTTAGTTTTATAATAATCGTGCATAAGCCTTCTTTTATTTTTTGTGCTTTTTTTTAACCCTCTGCTAATCCATTTCGGTTTTGTATACACTTTTACGTTTATGACAGGAAAACAGAGATTGTAAAAGAGACATAAGTAATTATGGAATTTGTCAAAGCTATCATTTATGTCAGAAATTTCGTACGCTTCAGAGAATGACAATTTGTTTAGGCAATTCTTCAATTTTAATATGTTTTTATTAGAGTAGTCCCTTTTAGCAATCACTATAGGCTTATAACTAGGACGAATTGGTTTTTTAGTTACTTTAAAGGATAACGTTTGAGCTGTGTCATGATCAGAAAGGCCAAGAGGTAGAACTGCACCAGTAGCATCTTTTATATAGCTATAGATGTGATCAATACATTTATTACCCCTTGTTGGTTCAGTAATATAGCATTTTAGATCGAAGTTAGATACTAGATTTTGGAGATATGCCACTGCATATTTATTCGGTTTAGCTAAATTTATGTTAAAGTCACCAGCCAGAACAATTTTTTCATTAAAGTATTTATTTGAAACGGTATACAGTAAAGATTCTAATTTCTTAATAGATTAATATCAGAAGAAGGTGATCTGTATATACAAATAAGTAGCAAGTTTATCGTGGATATTCTTATAGCACAGCATTCAAAAATATTTGCTTCGCTTAATTGGTTAATTGATTTTACAATTTTGAAATCCGTGCCCTTATTTGTAAGAATGCGGAGTATGCATTTTAGTTTCCCGTTTAGTTTTTCTACTATAGTTACTAGCTACTTCAAAGATATTGACTATCATATTCTTCTCATCACCGCTTCTTACAAATGTTTCTGGTTGGCAGATCACATCTATTTCATTACCTGATTCTGACAATATTATTTCTAGTCGATCCTTTTTTGCAAGAATGCTAGCTATATTTTGGTGCAGGATCCTGTATGTATATTTGGAACTGGTATGGGCGGCCCATACCAGTTCCAAATATACATACAGGATCCTGTTAAGGACGAAAAAATGTCGAAGGATCTTCCGTTTTTGTCGAATCAATCATATTGTTATATGTCAGACTAGGTTTCTCCCTGGTAACATTTATGAGAATGGTTGACAAAAGTTCCATTAAATCATTGTATAAACCCCTGACGACTTACATTACCAAAACGGGAAAACATGTAATTATCATACGTCAAATTTAAATTTGAGTCCATTATATAGTTATACGTCAAATTATCCTTGTATAAAATGTCAATTGAATATTTCTACACATTGATGAATAAGTTGGAAAAAGTTGAAATCTTATATGTAGGCAAATAAATGATAATATTTGTATGTTGGACTACAGAAAGACTACAGACAATGAGCGAGCTTTGCGGTTTTTGTATTAAATAAAATTATCTACTCTGCATTTCTTTATTCGTATGGGATATTACATCTACAGGTACCATTGCATGCGAGAAAATAGTCAATTGCTGCTCACATTCTCGCCACCCGTCGGACTGCCCGTTCCTAGACTTTTCAGAAAGGGAAAAAATAAGTATTAACTTTCTAAACAAAGAACGAAGTTTCGCCTTGATTTTCATTAAGCCCCCAATTACTGAGCTTCTTGAGTTTCTCTAAGTAAAGACGACATTGTCTAGTAAGCGTTTCAGATCACGAACGGCCTAATCCCGTGACTGATTCAATGTGAATGCTCGCGTTTGTGCTCCACTGAATGCATCCGGACCCTCGGCAATTTGTTTCTCTCACCTGTCCTGAAGTAAGCTTATTTTTTTAATATTTTTTTCCATCAGTGGTACACTGTGTGCTTCTCAGTGCTTCTGCTTAAACAGTAATTTGTGCTGTGCATGTAGGTAAAGTACGTAAAGTAACTCGTGAAGTCGTGAGTAGTAAGTATAATGCTTTGTCTACAATTATAACAAACAATCCATCTACTTATAATCTAAATATTTACATATTTTGCACTCAGATATCGATTTTTAGGGTTCCGTACCTCAAAAGGAAAAAAACGGAACCCTTATAGGATAACTCGTGCGTCTGGCTGTCCGTCTGTCACAGCGCATTTTTTCCGAAACTACTGAACCAATTTGAAATTTGGTACACATATGTAAGTCTGTGACCCAAAGATGGTATGTAACGTCAACATATTAATTTTAAACATAGGGGCCACTTTTGGGGGGTAAATGAAAAAATTAAAAAACAAAGTTTTGCAGATTAATATCGTATACTTTTTTTTTATAATAGCCTATTATCGCTGTGTCCCACTGCTGGGCAAAGGCCTCCCCTCGTTTTCTCCACTCGACCCTGTCATCGCCATTTTCCCACCATTTGGGGTAGAATGCGTCCAAGTCGTCCCTTCATCTCCTTTTTGGTCTGCCTGAACCCCGGCCTGCACCGTCTATGGTGCTCCGTGGATCCCACTCAATAACCATTTTGGCCCACCTTTCCGGGTGCATGCGACAGACATGTCCCGCCCAGTTCCACTTAAGCTTAGCGGTCTTGACGCCTACATCTGCAACTCTAGTTCTGGAGCGTAGTTCCGTGTTTCTGATTCGATCAGTTCTACGAACACCTAATATACTACGCTCCATAGCTCGCTGGCAAACCTTGAGTTTCGATTTTAGGGCCTCAGTTAATGACCAAGTTTGTGCACCGTAAGTTAGGATGGGCAGGATGCACATGTCAAGTAGTTTGCGCTTAAGACACTAGGGAAGGTCACCCTTCAATAGCGCTTTCATGGACCAGAAGCTCTTCCAGGCGTTCTCGATACGTCTATCGATTTCGATAGACCGCCTGTTCTCGAAGGATGCTATCTGGCCCAAGTAAACGTACTCGTCGACATATTGTATATCCTGCCCATCTACTACTATGCTATGTTTAGCTTGATTGGTCATCAACTGAGTTTTCGCTCTATTCATTGTAAGTCCAACCTCAAGGCTCGCCGTGCGGAGGTCTTGCAGCATTTGTTGCAGATGTGATGACGTGTGGGAGAAGAGGACTATGTCGTCAGCAAAGCGCAGGTTTGTTAATCTCTTGCCGCCAACTTCAATGCCCATCGTCTCCCATGAGACCGCCAGCTTTTGAAATATCTCTTGGAGACAACTGGTGAACAATTTTGGAGATAGCGGGTCGCCCTGTTTGACGCCTTTCGCTATGCTGAATACGGGACCGGGTGCGTGCAATTTAATGCTAGCTGTGCTATTATTGTAAATAGTTCCAACGAGCTCAACATATGCCGGATCTATACCCTGATTCTGCATGGCGGAAAATATAGCGGAATGTTTGACGCTGTCGAATGCTTTGCTATAATCAACAAAAGCAAGGTACAGAGGGACACTGAACTCGTTGGATTTTTCTATCATTTGATTAAGAGGGTGGAGATGGTCAGTGGTGGAGAAGCTAGGTCGAAATCCGGCTTGTTCGGGTGGCTGATGTTTGTCCAGCAGTGGGGCATTTCTATTTTCTATTATTTTAATAAATAATTTATATAAATGGGCTATCAGACTAATGGGACAATAGTTATTTATGTCTGATTTGTCTCCTTTTTTATGCAGAAGTACGATATCGGAATGGCAAAATTTTGTAGGGACCTTGCCAGTGCAAATAATGGAGTTAAATAGTTTTGTTAATTGAGGTAACAAAGTTTTCTTTCCCATCTTTAATGCTTCGGTTGTAACGCCATCTACTCCAGGGCTTTTCAGGTACTTCATGCTCTTGAGCGCGGCGTTTACTTCGGATCCTGTTATAGGGGGAATGTTATTTGGGCTAGAGTTACCGTTTTGTATTGAAAATAAAGAGTCGGAAGAGTATAAAGATTTATAAAATGATGTAGCAATTTCTGTGATTTGGTCCTTGCTACTACATTTTTTCCCATTTTCGTTTCGAAGGTTTGTAATCCACGGTCTTTCTTAATTTATACCTTCTTTTGCCGTTCGGAGAGATGTATGGGTTTTTAAGGCTATTTCGACAAGTCTCGTGTTAAAATTTCGTATATCTCGTCTTAATATATCAAATAAAAGGGCTCATTGTGAGAAACTCATATATATTTTTTATTATTTTTGGATAAACCGTTTAGAAGTTATTCGAGAAAATAGGCAAAAAATGACCATTCCCCCTTTATCTCCGAAACTATTAGTTCTAGAATTTTGAAAGAAATACACATAATAGTTCTTTACCTAAAGATGTCAGGAAAACCTATTAGAAGTCTACAGTCAAGCGTGAGTCGGATTTAAGAACAAAAATGCGGTTAGGCTGTTTTAAGGACACAGCCGCAATGGTTTACGTGAAACGTGGTGTAGACAACTGTTGCTAAGCCCGAGGGCCGAGATCCGCATAGGGCCGAAGAGGCGTGCCTACCCAAGGCTGAGGCCGAATTTCGAGCTTTGGGAGGTTAGTGCTCAGACAAAGAATAATAGTACAAGTGTCTGAATTCCATGACTGGAGGCCGAGCCCCGCGTAGAGCTGAGGGCCCGGAGCGTCCGACCTGTACATGCTTCCTAAAACTCCACAAGTATCTTCAATGTGAAGGCCGAAGGCCAGAAGCGTCCAGGAGAGGTACGCCTACACGTGAGCTGCGGGAGATTAGTGCTTAAATACAGAATAATGGTCAAAGTATGTTAATTGGGAAGGTCGAAGGCCGAGCACCACGTAGGGCCGAAGGCCAGAAGCGCCAGAGAGAGGCGCGCCTTTAGGTTCGAGTGTGAGTCGGACTGAAGGAAAAATATGCAACTAGGCTGTATCTGTTGTTCTGTGTTTGAGTACTACATTCCTGCAACTCTCTCTCTTGGGCCTTCGCTATTTAAATACTTGAGGAAGATGCACCCATCGGACACTCCGAGCTTTCGGCCTTACGTGGAGCTCGGCCTTCTGCGTTCGCATTTGGGTTTTGGGGTATTTGATCTTGCTATCCGAGCTACTTTGCATCAGTTTTGTATATAAACAAGATCAATCGTAAAATTTCCGTTATAATCCCATGTATTATATTTTTACTGTATTTTTTTTTGTATTAATTAAGTAAGATCTATCAAATGAGAAAAAACGGAACCCTTATAGGATCACTCTTGCGTCTGTCTGTCTGTCCGTCTGTCACAGCTTATTTTCTCCGAAACTACTGGACCAATTAAGTTGAAATTTCGTATACATATGTAAGTTTGTGATCCAAAGACGGACATGTAACGTAAACAAATTAATTTTAAACAAGGGGGCCACTTTTGGGGGGTAAATGAGAATTAAAGGTTTTCAAACTATATCGTGTTACATATCATATGAAAGAGCTCATTGTGAGAATTTCAAATATATTTTCTTTATAATTTTAGAATAAACAGTTTATAAGTTATTCAAGAAAATAGGCAAAAAATTACCATTCCCCCCCTTTTATCTCCGAAACTACTGGGTCTAAAATTTTGAAAAAATCCACAAAATAGATCTTTACCTACAGATCACAGGAAAACCTATTAGAAATGTGCAGTCAAGCGTGAGTCGGACTTAATTACTCGGTTTTTGATCCGACCCCTACGGGTTTTTTAAAGATTTCATTCCTTCACGTAAAATATACATTGTTTAAATTGTGTTATATACGAAACCCTTGCAACGCGAGTCCGACTCGCACTTGACCGGTTTTTTCTAAATACGTCCCAATGGACGTATTTACTACAGCGCTGTTATTTACTACGCGCTATTTACTAAGTGATCTCATCCAATAACTGATGAGATTACTTAGTAAATAAATACCGCGCATAAGGGTTAATTTAGCTCCTACCGCGTCATTTCTAGCGCAATATGAGCGCGCCATCTCTGTCATCGGTACATTCACTTCCAAGTAATGGCTTCTTTTCTAAACATCGATATAATCGTATATCCTCTTTCCATAAACGACACGGTACTCGTTCCACCAGACGATGCCTCCTAGAAGCACATCCTCACAAAACCGTTGCCTTTACAGGCTGCTTTCGGTATCTCGCAACCAGGTGTTGGAACAATATTCCTCCACTTATTCGTGTTATGAAAACCAAGCGTAGTTTCAAATTTCATTTCAAAAAATTCCTTTTAGAGCAGCAAAGTTTGGGAATTCCTCACGGTTACCTGGTTGCTGATTACCGAATTTAGTCTTAGTAATCCTGCTTAAAAATAAAGATTTTCTCTAAATCACATTTGACACTACATACATGCTAACCACACTGACACTTCTATGTCACAACTATGTGCAAGCATTATATGTCTCTATAGTTTAAACTGTGTCACTAGTTATTTATTAATAATTAATTAGGTAAGTACTAACTTTCGAATATTTCATTATTTTCCACTTGTTGTTGACGTGATCTGGTCCTGGCAGAAAATCAGTGCTTTTCCTAATGGGTGAAGCGTAATACTTAGCTAGAACCTTTTTGTTTTGCTGCGACGCACACAGGATTTTTATTTGTATAAAACAGTATTTATATGTATTTTTTCCTTTTTCTCTATTATGTAAAAATCTGTGTGACTCTTATTTGTTGTTGTAATTTCTATTTTTTTTCTGGATTGTTCTGTGTACCTATGTCATTTTTGTATTTGAATATTTTGTGTGTATTGTGGCAAACAAATAAACAGTTTATCTATCTATCTATATAAAAACTATGCATATGACTATATAGTTGCAGAGATATAAGCATAATATATTCCGTTATATGTGGTTTTTGATCCGACCCATTCGGGGTTTTCAAGAAGTTTCACTCACGTTTCAAGTACAAAAATAAAACATTGTTGAAACTTGTGTGACGGAACCCTTTGAAACGCGAGCCTACTCGCACTTGCCGGTTATTAAATTTATTTCACATCCAAAAGCACTTACCATTATGGAATTACTCGTACTTTCCAAAAAAAGGTATATCTCTTCAGTTCGCGTTCTGAACTATCTGTCACAGTCTTGATTGTTCTACATACAGGGACTCGTATCTTTTTGTGAAGCTCTTAGAGAATGGTAGACACTTGACGCGTAGTCTGATCCGCTACTTTTCATGCTGACTGTACATTCTACAGTCCTTGCTAGGTAGGTATCCATATGTAACAAAATAAATACGTAATTACTGTTTTTGTTACTCTGACTAGTCTTATTAATATTTTACTGAAAAGGAGTAAATTACTTTATTGACATTTTATTTGTAATGAATTTATTGTATGCCCAAAGTAATAACCGGAACATTGAAATATTAATACGTATCACGAGATTCACGAGTGAAAATTTTATAAGAATAATATTTTTATAATAACAGTAATTGCGTTTTGAACACATGCTACACTCCACAAATGTATACACTAGGTGCATATATACCTATATTTATATGCCCCGGAAAATTCAATAGGGAAGATGGTTTTGATTTATCGTTGGCTTGGGGCTGGTCCCAGTGTTTCAGAAGTTGAAGCTAAGGGATCTATCTTTAGATCTGAGCGCGGGCATTATAAGTGTTGTTGTCGGACGGTTTGACAATAATTAATATGAAGTAAGTAGTTCGAGATTGTGATATCTGACATTAACATTTAATATACTTTTATCGGGTGCTGACTGCAAATTTTTGAGCCTCTGGTTTAGGAAAAAAGTAGGCAGCCGAAGCTTAAACCGATTTTGCGTCAAAATCTCCAGACATTGATTATATTTATGTTACGAGTAATATTAGAAGGTTAATTAAACTCAAGTTTACACTGGTATAACTAGTATTACCCGAGCCTTTTGTGTAAAGTCCCAAAGTTTAAACAACATTAATCTGTATTCGGCGTTTACCCGTACACATCTAGGTCTACCCAACACTGGCTGGGTAATGTTAGGTGTTGCATCATCACTACTGGCATTACCCTCCCAGTGTTGGGTAGACTTAGATGTACATATACGGGTAAACACCGAATATTGATTCCATATTTGTAATTGTTTTTTGTAGTTTTTGGTTAATTTTATTGCTTGTAAAAATTTATATATATAATATTTGCTGAATAAATGTTTGATGTTTGATACCTACTAACTAAAGTTGATTTAATTTTCGGGCTTTACCCAAAGGCTTGGGTAATACTAGGTATAACCAGGTAAACTTAAGCTTACTTCTTAACCTTCTATTATTGCCTGTAACATTTAAGTAAACTTAAGTTTACCTGGGTATACCTAGTATAGGCTAGATGACAAATTTTCATTAATGGTATCAATCGATCTGGTTTATTTTTAGGATCAAATGTCTGGATGGCAGAAGTGGAGAGACCTAACTGGAGTGCTGTGCGACACTAGAATGCCAGTATGGGTTAAAGGAAAAGTTTATAAAACAGCAGTGAGACCAGCTATGACGTATGGAGCGGAATGCTGGCCCTTGAAGAAACAACAAACCGACAAGCTTCACGTTGCTGAAATGAGAATGCTGAGGTGGTCGTCAGGAGTTACACTTCTTGACAAGGTTCCTAACCGGTATATCCGTGGCAGCTTCAAAATAAGGCCTATACCTGAAAAGCTGGAAGAGACACGACTTCGCTGGTATGGTCATGTCATGAGGAGGCCTGCCGACCACATGACAAGAAAAGTGCTGGAACTTGAACCGAGACCAGGGCATCGCGGGAGATCTCGAACTACATGGATATCCGTCATAAAGAAAGACCTCAAAAACTCCAACACGGACGCAGAGACGACCCAGAAAAGATCACTCTGGAGACTAAGGATTAGGAGAGCCGACCCCAAATAGAGATGGGAATAAGGCCTGAAGAAGAAGAAGAAGGATCAAATGTCTATATGGGACCCATTGCATTAAAGCAATACAAAAGTCAGAAATGATATTCAAAGTCCAGCAGTCGTACTTCACTCGTGAAACGCTCCTAACAAGACGATAAGTGAACGTGACGTCAAGGTCACTGAGAGCCCATTTTGAATGTATAGACAGAACAAGAAAATTGCGTTTTTGTCGGTGAAATATTGCGTTAATGTGTATAATTGTCATACAATCTTTTTTTGGATAAAATGTAAGGAATGCAATGGTACCCAGGGTACCCTTACTTTTTTCCTTTTTGAAGTGGAAACTTTCAAGTCCTGTATTTTTGCATTATTACCATATATTATTTTAATATCTACATTATTGTGATAAATTTATCATTTTCTATTTATGTTAATAGAGTTTATTATAAAATGCAACATGTGTCATCATCCCTATTACCCAAGCTTATCGGGTAAAGCCCAAAAATTAAATCAACTTTAATTTGTAGGCATTCGGCATTTACCTGTATAATAATATAGCTAGGTCTACCCAACACTGGGAGGGTAATGTCAGAAGTGATGATGCAACACCTAACATTACCCCAACCAGTGTTGGGATGTGTACGGGTAAATGTAAGTTGTGATAGCGGAAGCCGCTCGACCCCAATTTCAAAGGAATACCGCAAATCGATGTACAGGTTAGCCGTTTGGCACACGCATACTAGAGGTCGAAACAAAATTTTTGACCCGCAGTTCCTAAAAAAATTTCGCTGGGGGGGAGTGGGAAAACATTTTTTTTTGTATGAAAAAAATTTTTTTTTTTCAAACCTATCGAGTGGTATCATACGAAAGGGCTTTTTTAAGGCGATTCTAAAAATATATCACATCATTACATTTCGGGCATTTTTTTTTAAATTAAAACAAAAAGAATTTTCGAAACATACCAAGTTTCGGCTCCTCCAGACACGATATGGCTGATTTTTTATTGTACAATAAGCCACAAATGATACTTGATATCCTCATGTCTAAGAAAGCAATTTTCAAAATAATATTATTAACATTTTTTTTTTAATTTTTCAATTTTACAAAGTGACACAGTTCTACTTCAATACCTATTTCACGAGACTTAAGGAACTACCTATATACTGCAGATACGGTACATATTAATCATAAAATGATACGTAATATCCATATATCCAACGGGAAATATTTCCTTAACCCTTTAACTGCGCCTTTTCATCAGTTGGTATAATTTGTTTAGTTATTGACACAAACTATCAAGGTTGTATCCTCCACCTACGATATACCTTACTAATTTTTTTTTGTACAATATACCACAAATGATACGTAATATCTTGATATCGAACCCCAAGAAAGCAATTTTGAAAATAATATCATTAACTTTTTTTTTTTCAATTTTACAAAGTGACACAGTTCTACTTCAATACCTATTTCACGAGACTTATGGAACTAATACTGCAGATACGGTACATATTAATCATAAAATGATACGTAATATCCATATATCGAACGGGAAATACCTCTTTAATCCTTTAACTGCGCCTTTTCATCGGTTGGTATAGTTTGTTTTGTTTTTGACACAAAATATCAAGATTGTATCCTTCAGATACGATACATGTACCTTACTGATTTTTTTTGTACAATATACCATAAATAATACGTAATATCTTGATATCTAACCCCAAGACAGCAATTTTGAAAATAATTTCTTTAAGAATTTTTTAAAATATTTTTCATGTATATAATTTTTTAATATTACAATATTGAGAAATTTAAAAAAAAATCTAAATGAAATTATTTTCAAAATTGCTTTCTTGGGGTTAGATAATAAAATATTATGTATCATTTGTGGTATATTGTACAAAGAAAAATCGATGGGGTATATCGTATCTGAAGGATACAATCTTGATATTTTGTGTCAAAAATTAAACAAACTATACCAACTGATGAAAGACGCAGTTAAAGGGTTAAAGAGGTATTTCCCGTTCGATATATGGATATTACGTATCATTTTATGATTAATATGTACCGTATCTGCAGTATAGTTCCATAAGTCTCGTGAAATAGGTATTGAAATAGAACTGTGTCACTTTGTAAAATTGAAAAATTAAAAAAAAATTGTTAATGATATTATTTTCAAAATTGCTTTCTTAGACATGAGGATATCAAGTATCATTTGTGGTATATTGTACAAAAAAAATATCAGCCATATCGTGTCTGGAGGAGCCCAAACTTGGTATGTTTCGAAAATTCTTTTTGTTTTAATTAAAAAAAAATGCTCGAAATGTAATGATGTCATATATTTTTAGAATCGCCTCAAAAAGCCCTTTCGTATGATACCACATACGATAGGTTTTGGGAAAAAAAAATCCATACAAAAAAAATAATGTTTTACCACTTAAATTTGTTTAGGAACTGCGGGTCAAAAATTTTGTTTTGGCCTCTAGTGTGTGTGCTAAACGGCTAACCTGTACATCGATTTGCGGTATTTTTATACGAACGGGTTAGACTATGACCTGTAATATTACAATTACCAATAAATGATGTCTATGTCAATGTCTATGTCTAAACACCGAATACAGATTAATGTTGTTTAAAGTTTTGAACTTTACCCAAAAGGCTATACAAGTAAAACAGGGTATAAACTTGAGTTTAATTAACCTTCTAACATTACCCGTAACATAAATATATCACAAAAATATTAAAGTATCACAAAAACCATCAGTATCACTCGTTCAATATAGTCTCACTATTATTAGCACACAAGATTACATGAATGATGAAACACCGTGGGATTGTGATTGAAAATAATTAATTATTTATTATTAGGTATGTTAATAATGATGAAATTAATATCTCTATATAAATAGTCCCTCTCAACTCTCAACCCCCTAAGTAGATTTTCAAGTCCACTGTTTAAAAAAAAATGTTCTCTCCCAATAGTCCCGATACAAACTTTCAACCCCTTCTGCAATAAAAAAAGTCACATAGTCATTGAATGTAATCGCTGCCAATAGAGATGATAGCGACGGGAAGTCGCAGGTAGTCCATTACATTAATCTCTGCTGGAGTGTTTGCCTCTCATGGAGCAAGTGTTCATTAACGCCCCGCCCCCGGGGCGGAATGTTACGTGAAGTATCTATTACGGCATTTATGAAATATAAGTATAGATATGTACATGAACCTATTATACGTAAATAAATAAATAAATACATTGATAAATATCAATTAAATTAAATGTTATGTCTTATGATATTGAATGTTATTTATTATATTTACTCGCGAACGTACGAGATAATATTTACTTTAAATATATAGATTTGAACCTCACTCGCAAGGTTTTTAGTTTCAGTAAAATAAGGGTTAGGGTACATTCGCTTCTTTCAATGTTTCACACCATATCAAAATTTCAAGAATTCTATGTATTTGGTGGTTACATTATAAACCCAAATATCGTAGGACCTAATGTATTTACTCTTACCTCGCTTATTCGAAACGCTCCAACATTTCTCCAGTCACGCCAGAATGGCTACATAACAACTCTGTAAGTGAGATAACAGTCGTCACGTGACACCGCTGGATGACATGTGACAAATTTACATTCAAGTCGCGAGCGGCGAGCAGTATAGTCGAGACAGGACGCAGGTGCTAGGTCCCGGCCAACACATGAAATATAGAACCGGCGGAACTCGCCATGATATATGACAATAGTGACGGCTCCGCGCCGACACAGTTACAGCTGTGGACACGGGGATAGTAAGAAAGAGAGTGGCACACACTAGTCGCGATTACAAGTTCGTCTAAAAAATGGTTTCAAGTTAACATAACCATTTACATTAAACATACTTTTTAAAATACTTGAAGCTGCCATTTGCAACAGTCCCAAAATGTCGGGAACTCATTGAAAGAGGTATACAGTGTTTGCAATATAAAAGCAGTTAATGAGAAAATAAAAATTAAGGAAAAACCAAATCTTAATATCAAATATATTAAACTTAATATATTCAATATGTCAGCGCCTCACGGAAGTTTTGTTATTAAAACTTAATGTCAATTATACTGGAAGTTTGATTATTATTCTTCTGCAATAGGTTCTTAACATTTATTCAACATGTATTGAAAACTTTACTCAAATAATATGTAATAATTGGAAATAAAAAAAAACATGAAAACCGGCTTATTTACTTTCTAGCAGAAATTCTTCTAAAACTGGGAAACCGGAAAGAAAATACACAATTGTGTATAATTATTTCATTTTAGTATCTTGCCCATTATTTTCAATCGAAGTTTTACATCTACATCCAGAAAATATGAAACTTTTTTATACGACGATCTTGCTCGTTGACTGTTCTATAGCCTGTTTTTAGTGTTCCGTGTATAACTTTGTTCACAGAACACTTATGGGATCACTTCGGTCTTGCAAATCAGTTAAATGCGTTTTTTTAACTAAGTATAAAGATAGAAGAGATATTACGCCATACATTTTTTGTGCAAGAACAATTTTCTATGGGTATTATTCATAGTTAAAAAACCGGTCAAGTACGAGTTCGTTTAACTCGCGCACCGAGGGTTCCGTACAAACTATTTTTTTTTCATGTAAATAGAATCACGAAAGACTTTTGACCAGAAGCGTAATTGTGTACAGCGCCATCTAACGGCAACTTGGCTAACTAATTTGCGCGACCTGTATGTATGTTGGTAGGTGTTTTTAGTGTAATCTCATAGACATGTAAAATATAACATACACCCGCAAATGGGCTTAAATTGCAAATTAAATTGGAAAATGTTTTATGACAATTAAAAAAAGTTTTCAAGAGAGGTGTGATTATATTTTTCCTGTAATATTTATGATAATGTTATTATTATGTAAAAAAATATAATTTTTCGTTGGTAAACTTCGGAGATTCGGGGGGGGAGGGGGGGGTATTTTTTTCACATTTTCCTTCATAAGTAATTTTTTTATTTCTATGAAAAACAAATAAAAAATTGTTTTATGTTCAATTCGAGCTAAATAGTAACTACTTTAAAATTTTGCCCCCTCTTTATATTGGTCATTTATCATAATTAATAAGAAATTACACTTAAAATGTGTTTGGATTAGCATTGTTCATAACTATTCCAAATTTCAAATCGATAGCTTCAGTAGTTCTTGAGATATTTAGCAATGTGACAGACAGACAGTCGGACATAGTCGCACCATAAGGGTTCCTTTTGTACCTTTTTGGTACGGAACCCTAAAAAGAGCAAAGTATAATGATCCATCATTCATACTTGTTGTTGTTATAAATACACTGCTATTAACACTACTATACATTTTAATAGTAGCGTTAGTATTATTTACAACGACGGGACTTAATCGCGTAAAATAAGGTTTAAATGCGATGACGAGCCTTGGGGGAGGCCTATGTCCAGCAGTGGACGTCTATCGGCTGACATGATGATGATGAAGTTTTAAATTTACCTCCGACGTTTCGAGCACGGCGTTGTCCTCGTGGTCTCGGAGAAGACTGACTTATTTTACGCGATTAAGGGCCATTTGCACCAACCATAATTTACAGACTGATCAACATCAAGCAGCAGAGAACTATGAAACTTCCCATACAATAAAATTTAGCGAACGCTAAAACGGTGACAGACGGCTTGGTGCAACCCGACCTAAGTTCCGTCGTTGTGAATAATAATGAGTAAAAATCGTGAAAGTTTAAATCAGTGAGTAGCGTTAGTAGTCTTAACAATGATGTTGTTTATAGAATTAGAGGATCAAGATATACCTACATACTATGATATGTACCTAGCTAAAATATTATAGTCGCGTTTACTATATTCGTGCTTACCGTGCGACGTGCGAGTAAGTCTGTATTTAGGAAACTGTTTGTGTCACATTATAAGACAAAATCAAATGAAAATGGAAACTTAATTTTAAGGACTGGAGTACACGCAATATTTTTACGCAGTATCGATGCTGCCACGATGCCGATGAGGTCTCGTGACTAGAAATATCGAAATATCGCGTGTGTACCGACCCTAAAGGTCTTTTATAACTTGATATGTTTGATTATACTTTAGGACCGTTATTCGTTACTAAGAGTTTACTTTAGACATAATTATTGTTATAGTTTATTTTACTCTTAAATAGAAAATAAGTGCTTTTTAATAATAGGTACACATATATATTATAAATTATATTGGATGTCGCTAAATTAAATCAACCGTAGGAATAACAGAACTAACACAGGGCATCACAGTGTTAATGTAACCAGTCGGGTTTATAATTATTTATAAAAAAATTGGAAGCAGTAGGTATCTTGTAATTTATTAAATTTTAATAACACATAATATGTGCTTTTTTAGGAAATGCTCGAGTTACTTAAGAAAACCTGCAAAATACTCATCCTCACGCATTTAAATATCTCGTTCCACCGCATAAGCGCCGTTTTCCGTTTGCCACCGTCATGTGAATGCACGTAAGGAATAGTCATTTGTTATACAAGGGTGCAAAGTTGTATTTTACCCGCGAGTGTTTCAACACACGAGAAGTAAAATAAATTTGCACCCGTGTGTAACACAAAACTTTTGCCCTCACTATAGCGAGAAAAGTGCAACATCCACAGGCGTTAGATCATCTTCATCACTGGAATCACTAATTTTTTTACGATAATACGATATTATAACAGAAAACTCCGGAAGTTGTGCATTTTTACGTGTCGGAGCCGGTGAGAAAAATTTTGTTGACAATGTTGACATTTCTGACGATGCGTTTTGAAATTGCATCGACTCAACTTGTGCGTTCAGAATTACATTCAACATCATTTAAAAAAACAAATGTTTCTTATGGAATTTAAGCCAAATTTGGTATTTTTTATTAAATTTTCAAACCATTTATTTAATGATAATTAATATCGAACGAACCATTATTATGAGCGTTTTACGTTTTGTTATATGTCAAAAGCTACTTAAACACGCTCCATCCAAGGTCAAATTACTTTCCCCACTAGTGGACAAAATGCGTTTTTCCCCGCTCGTTTTAAAGGATAAAAGACGGCTTTCCGAGCTAGTGAGGGGAAAACAAATGAAACGGCTGTGAAAATATTACAGTAACAATATATTTGGTATATACAAATAAAGTTATAACGCGGGAAGTAGCAGCAGCGGAAGCGCGAGGTGAACAACTGCGCACGCGCCACTGCGCTTTAGTGCTTCGAGCTCGCTGACGTCCGGCGTCTCATCTTCGCCCACCTCGTTGTACTGCGCCTCCTCAAACTTGCCCGTCAGCGCTGTAAACATCAAATATCATTATATGGAATTTATCATTAAGAGCCCATCAAAGTGCTCACTAGCGCCAAGTCACTGGTAAATAATTGTGATTATTTAAATTTATCTATATATTTAAAAAAGGGGGCCGCTATGTACAGTATTTTTTATTTAAGTACCTTTTGAAAACATTATAATAGTTTTTACGTTGCTGCATCTATGCGTCCAAAGTTAAAACGGCCTTTTTTTTTGATGAACTCAATATCCTGATACGCTATACTTTTGATACTGACTGTACATGACATGTGACGGGTAATGTTATCAATTATAATTATGAAGTATATCGTCGCCGAGATCAGGTTCAATAAAAAAGGTACCTAATTGGATAACCTATATACTCGTACACATTTTTGTATCGTCCAGGGCCCAAATTCTTACGTAGCTTTAGTTCCTGCTCACGCCTACGCAAATATGAAATTGTTACGTTCTGATACAAGTTATTGTCAGTCTATTTTTGCGGTGAGAGAAATGTAGCCCCGAGGGTAAACTCATAATTGTAATTGAGCTTCTGATGAGTGAGGGACGTAATATAAAAGATCAACACGCTGGCATTTACCTATGTATGTACAATGAGTTGACAATATTTGATCTTTAAGCATTGTGACGTTAACACAATAAAAGTGCAATGTGAACTACCTGCAAGTCGACACTCCGTTGTCAACCGTCATGGCGAGCGGACAGGTCGCCAAGCAAACGACTGACAAACTGAGTTTTATTTACTACCTTGTAATACAACAGAGCCTAGACGTCACAAGCATCTCTTAGATTATAAACTTTTACTTCATTATTTTTTATTCGTATTCCTGTTTTTACTGCAGCCAGACCTATGGAGCTCTTCGCGCGAGCTCGGATTTATGCTTACGAATCTCGTCCCGTTCACAGTACAAAAGCAAGCCAGCTGGTTGCCACACGCGCTCACGCACGCACGTAGGATATGCCAAAGTTTATGCAAAAGAAATGTCTTCGTCACGGACAAATATCACAATCTGTAGTGGGTGAATGCAGAAACAACAAAAAAATCATAAAAAATATCGTTTTTGTATGAGGTCGCAGTTCTAACCGAACCTAACCTACTTTTATGGCAGCTGTTCGAAGGAAAGAAGGAAGAAAGGAAGGAAGGAAGGCTGTGTTAGGAGGAGGAGGTTTTAAATAGTTTAACACAAATTAAAATTTTGTATTATTTATGAGCTTCCGATATTTCGACGCAGTTACATGCATTATGTTCACGGGTGACTGACAATAGCGGGCGGGTGATATAAGTCTAGTGAAACTAACCGTGAATCATTCAAAACTCTAATTTAATTTGTTCTTAAATAGAGATCGTTTCTGCTCTTCCGATAAGAAAAAGTGGTTAAGTAGATATTCTTATTATAAGTCGGTAGGTAAAAACTTACACCTATTGTTATTATTTTTACGATAGTTGCAAGCTACGCAGGTGGGATTTGAATTTCTTTAAAGATGTAATAGTTTTTACGACAAATGTATAGGTATAGTTTTCTTTATTGTGTAACATAAATCTCTATCTGGTTTTAAACTATACGAAGTTTTACAATTAATTATTTCTGGGTTCATTGCGCCGTTTATAAAACGGCGTAAACACTGCGGTTACTGCAGGGAGATAAAAATGACCTTTTAAAATGTTTCGCAGTCACTCTTTGAAATGAAACGTATAAACGGAATATTATAATTACTTATTGCAACTTATCTTGCTCATAGTTATTTTACGCTATGCTTTTATATACTTACCTAATGGCAAGTTCTAATGCTGGTTTGACAATTAAGACTTATATTTGTGTCTAGGCATCTTTTATAGAATCTATGGTTTAACCCCCTTATTCATAAAACTTTACGGGCCTTATTTAGTTAAATTATGTTTTATCCCTTTCTTACACAAACATAATTCAAAGACAAACGGTTCATAGCTAATTCAGGCCAGTAACGAGTTTATGAATAACGCCAAATTGTAAGTACTTATTTGTAACATAATTTCTAAGCGTTGGTAATCTTAGCGTTGGGCCGGTGCGCCCGGTGCGGGGAGCGGCGCGCTGAAGGTCACTCCATTGTATTTTTGTGTAGGTATTGAAACGGTAGGTATTTGCGTTTTCGTTTGACAGATAAGTATCTGTTCGTAAGAATTATTATATAATCTGTGCTGCAACTTGACTAGTTTGTTTTCATTAAATAACAGACTTATTTTGAGTAAGGTTGCCAGAGTCGGCAACGCGCATGTAACACCTCTGGAGTTCCAGGTGTCCATAGGCGACTGCCTACCATCAGGCCGACCGTATGCCTGTTTGCTACCGGCGTAGTATAAAAAAAACTTAAGTAAGAATACTTACAGTACAATTTGATTGTCCCGTCGGTGTCGCCAAGCGAGTTCTTTGATATGCAACTGTATGTGCCGAACGTGGACCGCACTACTTTCTTGATCTTCAACCGCATGTCCACTTCGTACCCTCTTTCCACTGCGGTGATCTCGAATCTTTTGTCCGCTGTAAACATAGGCATAGATAAATCAAGAATTTGTTTACTTTTGAAGGGGAGAAGAAATGTAAACATCAATCTAACAACACAAATATTTCGATATACTTGCACAAAACATAGCCTAAGCTGCCTGATATATTTTCTATATTATAATTGAATCACACACCAAACGAATTGCTGCGTCCCAAGCTGTTACAAATATGTACATAACTTTATAGTCTTACACTCGCACACACAAACTTCATAATACCGCAAAAAGTTTATGGCGGATGCTAAAATTATTTATTAGACTTATCATAGGATATAAGAAATAGCACACGTAATTTTGATATTTCGGACTTATAAAAAATCGAGATTATGAAAATCGTGCTTATGAAATTCGGAAAAACATATTTCGGAATTATTGGGTGTTCCCATGTATGCCTTTAATATTTGAAGAGTTCCCTCGATTCCTCATAGATCCCATCATCAGAACTGCGTTTTGACTAAAACGGGACCAATCTGTATGTATATACTTACAATCAAAAAAAGAATTTTCATAATCGGTCGTGGAATGACGGAGATATATGGAGTAACAAACATAAAAAAAAAAAAACAGCTGAAATGCCTCCTCCTTTTGAGATTTGGAAGTGGGTTAATAAACCTTTAAATGTGCCTACGCGCTGTATGTAGACTACTATAGTTTGTCAAAGGATTGTCTCATTTTAAACAGATAAACATAATCATACTATCTTTGGTGAGAAGGTGATCGAAATTATGCGATATTGAACCATCACTGAAATCAATTTCATAATTACTGTCGGAAATATATTTACTAGGCTTAAAAGATATTTTTTTCCAACCCTTGGGAGGACTAAAATACAGGGTGATTTATGAGACGTGAGCAGGACCAACCCGTAACACTCAGTTAATGTTAATGTTACTTAATGGATCGTCTTGTATTTAAGGTGCCGTAGGTTCAGCCAGCAGTTTTTAAGAAATCGTGGCGCGTTTTAGATCATAATACGGTTGCCAAAAAATATGAACAGCAATTTTTGAGGCTTCTTTCTGAGAACTTCATCGATTCAAAACTTATGAAGAAAATACATTGTCACACTTTAGTAATACGATTTTTCTAAAGTAACTAAATAACTAATGACTTCAGTTTTACACGTGTTACGGAAAAAGTGTCGGTATTTGAAATTTTCTAATTGTAGGGTTACCGTGCATGTAGTGAACATGGACAATTTAAAACTTTTGGTTTGTAACACTTAAAAACATAACGTTAATCTTACTAATACTAGTAGCATAGTGGCACGAATGATCGACACTTTTAGGAGATAGTGGGGTTTTCTATAAAATCTCTAACGATGACAAACAGTTTGGTGCAACCGACCCTAAGTCATTGTATATTTATTACACGAAATGTTCTCATTATTACTCATGTATCTGATATTATTTACCCGCAACTAGGCGTTTAGATAGACATAGGTACCCCTATATTGAATATTTACGATTCAATTTATCATTTTACGCTGCTACCTGCCAATGGAGGTGAAAACTAATAAAATGTTATAATCTTTGGCCGGTAACTTAGACCATGACCCAACCCGACATTTGTAGCCTAAGTGGAATAAGGAAACTTGACCCTTTTCGTCTTACGCTTTGGACTTAGCTGTCTTTTCCAAGTACCTAAGTATTCGTATTGCATTTCTATTTTAAGGCAAAGGAAAAGGATGCAGCTGTATTTTGCAGTAGGTATTATATTAGACGAGTGAGCGGACTGTATATGTATAGCGAATCAATAACAACTGGACTGTAGATGTAGCAGCTCTAAAATGAGATACATAATGAGAAGTAGGCGTTACAAATAAAATTTGTCTTACACTGTGATATGATTTGGTCGTTTATCGTCCAATAGTTGATAGATCTGGGAAAAGCTTCCGAGTGGCAGTCAAGATGCACCGTGTCGCCCTCCTTTGCTCCCACCAGCTGGTTCTGTATTGTCATAATAGGGGGAACTGTAACAAATTATTATCAATAGTATTTTGGTTAGTATTCTATCTACTGTAGGGTCAATCATGCATTCAGGCAAAAGGCAGTCTGTCGGTTGTTTAACTATGGATGATTTATATAAAATTGCATCATTGTAACTATGATGCATGTTATATTGTGATCGGAATAGGAAGAGTATAATACCTAAACTTGATAGAACAAAGTCGTAAAGTGGAGACTGCCTTGCAATAATATTTTTCACAGTAGTATGTTATAAATACGGTAAAAAACAAAATGCATTCCTCGTTTTTGTTGAATACAATTAATAGGTGTAAAATATAACAAACAATTTTTTTTGTAACTCTACATATATATATTTCTTAAATCTAAATAGGTAGGTAAACATAATTTCGCTACTTAATGTAAATACAAAATTATTTAAATTATATATCGTCAATGTTGTCAGAATAAGGATCATATTCATAACTAATATACACTATATACAATGTGGAAAAAGTAATGGGCCCTAGAGGGAAAGTACCTTAAAACTAAAATAATGTTTCCTTTAAGTAAAATGAGCTAACTTAAGGTTTTAAGGCACTTTCCCTTCAGGGCCCATAATCTTTTTCCACACTGTATAATTGACGATAATCTAAATAATTTTGTATTTACATTGAGTCGCGAGATTATGATTATTTAGAGTTAAGAAATAGGTACATATATAGAGAAAGTTACAATAAAAATTGGTTGTTTTATTTTACGCCTATTGATTGTATTGGACAAAAACGAGGAATAGATTGTTTTTTAACGAATTTATAACAATATTATTTACTTAGTACGTAAATAATATTATCGCAAGGCAGTCTCCATTTTATAACTTTGTTCTATCAAGTTTAGGTAAGTATTTATATTCTGCCTATTCCGATCACTGTATTAGACAGGTCATATTAATAGTTTTTTTTTTTAAATTGAGAATCGACTACATTGTAAATTTTTATCTTCATTATAACTACCAAATTACCGCCCACATTATCCACAGACTACGTAATTACGTATAGATCGCGGACGCGGATGCAACGGTAATGAGCGGTCGCAGTCTCATCTCATAGGTATAATATTCGTGCTGCAATGCTCCATCTAGTAGAAAAGCGACCTGTGTAGTGAAAGAAACCCGCTAAAGATTTTATGATTCAATTACGAACAGACTTTCGCGGAACACCCTGGCAGGGATCTTTTCGTAATAAACACTGTCTTGGGTGGTAAGGTTAATTCATTGATAAAACACATCAACTTATCACCAGCGCAAAAGGCACGGCAGTAAAAGTTGTGTCGTTCGATGTGGTCACGCAACAACAGCCCGGAACGGCAACCATCGCGCCAGCCGCTAAAAATAGTGAGCATGATATGCCCGCTCCGTGAGCTTTAAGTGTTTTATTAATTCGTACCTATCGAATCCTTTGTGTTTCGTTGTTAGTTTTGTTTTGATCCAAAAGAAGTTATTTTGGTACAGTCGTCATCAGATATATTTATCGCCTCTATTGTCAAGACGCTAGAGTGCGTGTTCACATATTTCTGGACACCTCGGCCGCTCCGATATATCTGATGGCGACTGTACATTTTTCGAAAATCAGTAATGAAAGTTGCGCTGAATTGTATAACAGTAGTATAACAGATTGTAAAAGAGTAGACTAGTATCGTAAGGTGAATTTAAAAATAAGTTTTTCCCCGTTATTCATAAAACTTAGCAACCTCTTACAAGCTTCTGTAAAATTTTGCATCTTTCTAACAAACAGAAATGTCAAAAAACGGACAGGGGCAAACGGTTGTTGTATAGATTTGACAAACGTTTATGAATAAATAATACCACTAATGCTTATACTCTCATATTTTTGAAATTTTGAGGTTTTTTTGCCAAAAAATAATTGTACTAACCTTCTATAAAAAAGTAAGTCTAATGCGGGTCAGACACATTGTACAGATTTGAAGTAAAAGAAGAAATAAATAAATAAATATAGAACATTATTACACAGATTGACTAAGTCCCACGGTAAGCCCAAGGAGGCTTGTCTTATGGGTACTCAGACAACGATATATATAATATATAAATACATAGAAACACTCAGGAACAAATATCTGTGCTCATCAGCTCATCACACAAATAAATGCCCTTACCGGGATTCGAACCCAGGACCATCGGCTTCACAGGCAGGGTCACTACCCACTAGGCCAGACCGGTCGTCAAAACTATTCGCATAATTTTGACTCATTCTTTATAACGAATGTTAAAATTATTTTAAAACGGGTCACTCACTAATTACTAACGAATTTTAATGTGATTTCAAGGGTTAAGATTATCGTGGCATTTAGCACAAGAAATGCAGTGAAGCCGGCATTATATACTTTTTATAACTGAACGTCTGACTGAATGGTAATAAAATATTATGTAGATTTTCTAATATAACGTTTCATTACATATTTGACCTTTTTGGTTGACCAAAAAGTCCCCGCAACTAACTCTTGTCTCATTGACGTTTTTAGTCTGTCAATTCAGACAACTCTCACAAATCATAGTTTCATTAATTTGTGGGAAGTAAAAGTCGCACAATATTCTGTTTGCCTTCGATGTAACTTTCTAGATAAAATAAATACTCCACTAATAGGGAGTATTACTGCAATGTTCTGCCGCTAGAGTGCAGCACTAGTGCACATCCTAAACCATAGAGTAACTTATACATACTATGCCTTAAACAGTTTTTGACAAGTTTTCACTATGACGGTTTGTTTACAGCTGGCCTACTGCGAAATAGAGAGGCAGAAACCGAAGTTTCGATTTTCGTGTTTCGCGGTAGATCCTGCGTTTGTGCTAGTGACGCCCTCTACGCAGAGTTTTGCGTAATATTCCCTATTTCAACAATTTTGCGGTGGATTCAACCATATCAAGAACTTGCATATAGCGAAGAGAGCAATACTATGTAAATTATTCGGAATGTAATATAAGTCTCACGCAGGTGAAAATATATAATGTTAATATAACATTATGCTACGTTAACATCACATCAGTGGATGAAGAGAGATCATTCTAGACACATAAATGGATTTTTCATAAATTGAGAAACCGTATAACTCCGGCTAACATGGAACATATTGCTATAATAGGTATATGCTTTTCATAATCTTGACAACCGTTTAACATTTGATGAAGATAATATGCAAGATTTTGAATCTTTGATTCCAATTGCAAGTTGTTCAAGCTCTTGAACACATGAAAATTTAATTAAAAATATTCACAACAACGACTCCACTGCTTCATAGTTCACCCCAATGCCACCAAACATCACAACTCTAGTGATTTCATATTGACAATCGGATCCTAGGGCTAGGTATTATAATATATCCTCTTTATTTTGATCATTGCTAAAATCAGGATAGATTCACATCACGTTAAAAATACTGTTTACATGCGTATCTTACAGCAGTAAAGAAGAGTGAAAATAACTTAAATCTGAAGCGATGTAAACAATAATATTTTTTTAAACCCTTAGAGAGTAAATCGTGCTTAAGGCGCTGTCAGTTCCGAATTGGGTAATCTGTCGTCCAGTCGCTGTGGCCGAAGGGGCTGGGAAGCGGTAAATTTATGCGTAAAGCGGAAGATGCTGAAAAATATTTCAGAGAATAGGAATGATTTGAGACTTATTTCTTAACATCTTTAAATTTTATGATTAATCGCGTTGATTTCATTCCCCCAAAATATGATTGTGTAAATTATATAACAGTTTAGTTCCAAAATGCTTAATGTCTGATGCTTCTCTCTTGAAATGACCGAATGTCATATATGTCATAGGTAATACTTTTACTCACATCGTCCAAATCCCAAAATACCCAAATATTAAAAAAGTATGTTTCTTTATTTAAACAAACAAGACATTACAATTAAACTGTATCATAGGAATTTAATGTATTAACATACATAACAAATTACATATCTAAGCATAAAAAAAAACATTAAAACTACATATTATCTAAACAAATTAAATTAATGTTTCTTTATTAAACATGTATATTAAGTTATACGTCTTATGTAAATTTTGGTACTTTTTGTCGTATTAATAGTACATTACGATACAAGTGCGAAAAATAGGAAAATCGCAACGAGTGGTGATAAATTAAAACACGACTGAAGGGAGTGTTTTAAATCGACACGAGTTGCGAATTGCCTATTCGCACATGTATTGTACAACGTTTTACAGTAAACATGGCCCTTTAAATTTTCGGCATAGTCACGTAATGTGGCAATTATCGCACTAGTGCGGTAAAGTAGCACCATATGTACTGTAAAAAATTTTTTTTAACAGGTGCTGGAACTCAAGACGTTAATATTGGATAAAATAGCACTTATGAATGTAGGCAGTTTAAAATGTTGGTATTATGACACTACGTCGATTTGTAGTTTAGGCATTTTGGGTATGTAGTATGTTGAGAAAAAAAGTAGGCATTCTGGGATTCAGACATTCTGGTGAATGGCTAAAACGAAATTAATATGCAATGAAACCAAAGCATTCATTAAACTTTAAACAATTTATAATATGTACAACGTGAAACAAAATATAACATTAGGTTTTAAACTTGAACGGTAAAAAATCCCAATACATGGCAGATACCTATTACTTTCTAGATACGAGAGACATCGTTTTGTTTGTACGTTAAAACAGAACAGAACTTGTACGGATGGGTACCAATTTAATATACTAATTCAAAAAAAGACTGTCTAAAAAAATAAAAAGCAACCTAACACAAAAGTGAACTAAAGGCTAAGGAAAAAAGCATCACATTTGTATTGAAGCTAAATCATCATCACAATCGGGTCGCATGAAAATCTCTGAAAGCAGCATATGAACTCACAGTGCACCACCAGCATGATGCGCTTGCTGACGGAGG
This sequence comes from Cydia strobilella, assembly GCF_947568885.1. NCBI lineage: Eukaryota > Metazoa > Arthropoda > Insecta > Lepidoptera > Tortricidae > Cydia > Cydia strobilella. The sequence goes on along the minus strand of NC_086042.1, from coordinate 10,786,950 downwards.
GCGGCACGCCGTTGCTCGCGATGCAAAGGTAGGCGCCCATGTGCAGCCGCGACACCTTCACCAGGTGCAGCGCCGCGCCGCTCACTGATGAATCTAATTACGAACTTTGATATCGTAGTGTTCATAACCTTACATAAATACTTCTTCATAATCATGTCACTGATAACATGCAAAAAAATAATAATCCCTTATGCTGAGAATCTTTTTTTGCAGCTTATCTAAGGAAACCGATTGACGTTCGTTGCCACATTACTGCCGATTAGAACTTTCAATCCGTCACGGTTTTTTTATTCAACTAAATTGAAAGTCACAGCGCCCGTATCCTCGCCTCAGCAATCAGCAGTAATGGCGTAACAGTAAGAAAATAATGCATCTAGTTGCTATCCGAATATTACATTTAAACATTTCTCTGGTTATATTATAAAATAAAAAACTGATTATTCGGATATTAATCAATACTAATATTATAAGATTCCTAGTGTTCTGGAAACGTATATAGGAATAAAAAAATATAATATATAGGCAAGCAATTAAGGCGGTTCCCTGAGCCAGAAGGCGAAAAATCTCCTTATATGATCATGTTTTTCTAAGAGGCGTTGATATTCCTAGACGTGAAAAAAAAATGTAGTTCTTGACAATATTATCTTTAATAACATAGCTTCCGATACACGAATTATGAGACTTTGCTCGATACCATTAATTCCCAAAGCAAACTCTAACTCGGATTTTTAACCCTTTACCTACGGGTGTCAACCAGAGTTGCCAGAAAGTCAACACCGCTGCAGTACGGGTGTCAACTATAGTTGATCGAAGATATGTTCATGTTCAATATTTTTTTTAATCAAAACGAGACCTTGTGTCTTGGTAATAGCGGTCACATTATGCATTGGGATCAATATAGGTACAAAGAAAAAAATATCATAATGTTTCGGTAGATGGCTCTGACATAAACATATTTTTAAAATTACCGCTTTTTTGCTGTCAACTGTACACCCGTACTGCAGAAGCGCAAATAATTGAACTCAATATGGCGGTCCTAGTGTTGTTTTATATTTCATCGACTTGTTGTAGGAGTGACACGTGTGGGTGTTTTGAATGTTATTTTTAGTTTTTTCACTTTTCTCTGTCCAAATAGTTACAAAATTGGAATATAATATTTTTTTTGCTAAAAATATAAATTGCTGAGCTTTTATCCCGTACTTACAGAAATATCGACAGCTGTATCGATATGCGCACATCACTATTATTCGTCAGTAGCAGAGGATCGTTTCTATGCGACATTTTAAGTGATTGATTTTTTGCAATATTTTAATAATTATCATCATTTAAGTATTTAGTTGTGTTACATATATAATAAACTAATACATTAAAACTTAATTTTGAGTAATTCGCTAATAGTAACTTAAAATTCTTCAATTTCTTAGTGACTAATATTAAGTGTGAAATAAGAAATATTAGTGCATATAAATTCACCAAGTGATTAGATATTAACTAAACATATTATATTCAATGTGTGTGTGAAATTTCAAGCACATAGCTGCAGCACTTCCAAAGTTACAAGTAAGTAAAATTATGTCAAACCGCTGACTCTCGCCAATACATGCCCGTATTGAGCGGTGCCTGGGTGTTCAGTCCCCGTAGGTAAAGGGTTAATCAAACTTTACTCGGTTAATTATTACGTGATACTATAAACAAAAAAAGAAGAAAAAACAATCTTAACTTGAATAGTAATGTCATAGCTTTCGAATTTCGATATTGTAAAGTAACGTTTTTAAAATAAATAAAAATCGACAAAATTCGATTAAAATTGACACTCGCGCGCATGATCTTTCCCGTTCTTTCTTGCGAAATGTGACAGTGACAGCGGCAAACCGATGGAACGGCCTTAAAAAAACTTATATCGCGCTCGTAGTTATAATTATAGCCAAAGAAGTTACATGTGTGCATGCGCGACGCATTGAAAATAGAATCAAAATGGTGTAATATTTTGAGTTTCTGAATACGCCACCCGTAGGGGGAAGTCCCGTAACCACGGACGGCATATAGTGCCAGACACACGTACTATCTCGGCAACTAACAACGCGAGAAATTGAAGGATAAGTAACAGTGGCGCGGGAGGACGGACCAATGTCGAGAAACGTGATGCGCAGTGCTTGTGTTGTGATGCGCGCAGCGACTGCGGGAGCGTTTTTTTTGTGTTTTTGTATTAGGGAAGGCGCTGCATCGCATAAGTTTCGGGTGAATATTTCGGCCTATTTTTTTGTGTTCAGCTGGATGTGTTTATTTTTAATAAACTTACTAATCACTTAAATTTCGTAGTCTATAAAAGTTTTTTTAAATAATTGAAATAGTTGAGGTACACAATAAATAAATGTAATGATTTCCTATCCCTCAGTAACGGACACAGTAGTAGTCCCGTAACGCCGGAGAGTGAATATGTTTGCTTCGGTTGTATTTTGCACCTACGAAGTTTCAGATAGAAGAACGGGCAAGGAATAAGGGAAGAGAAGAAAAAAAAGTTCGGAAAAGCAGGAGTAAAAGAAATAAAAATCTGTTATAGCAAGCTAACAAAAAGTATAGAAAAAGGTGAAGTTGAGGGGAAACTAAATAAATAAGTGAAGAGCGTAGTTAAAAAAGGAGGAACAACAACAGCCATTGGTTGAAGCAGTCCGTAGTATGTTTAGACTATGACGAAAACTGGATACAGTGCTGCAGTAGCCATGGGTGGGCGCAGGAACTTGCTTGACATTCCACAATGTTCAGAAGATTATATTTGTGATCGGTATCAAATGTTTTTAAACCGTCCGGTGCTAGGGGTTTGAAATGTAGTCCGTCCGGTACTAGGTGCCTCTTGCAAAGAACGAGTTTTTTTTCACTAAAGTTAACTTTTCTTTCTTGAATTAGTTTATGTAGAAGTTGCATTTGTGTTATTTTACATACATACATATAATCACGCCTATTTCCCGGAGGGGTATGCAGAGACCACGGATTTCCACTTGCTACGATCCTGACATACCTCTTTCGCTTCCTTCACTTTCATAACATTCCTCATACACGCTCGCCGGTTTAGGGTGCTCTTGACCTGGCCTTTCTTCAGGATTTCCCCGATCTGATCAGAGAAAGTCCGCCGAGGTCTGCCCCTTCCAACTCCCGTTTCTACCTCGTGTGTTATTTTAGTTTGATTCTAAAGTTTGCTGACTAAAGTAATTCATAAATAAAGATATATTTTTTCATATCTTTTTTTTGTCTTCTGCAAAAAGGCTTAGGTGTCCACCACTGGGGGACTTCCCCCTAATAAAACCTTATACTCAAGTTTAACAATTTTCTTGTTGTAGCGCCAAAGATTTAACTTAAATCGAACTTTGTTGGCGAAACCCGCAAGGACTTTATTCTCCAAAACTGGAATTGTCGGACTTAATTTGCAACGGGGATGTCATCAAACAACAAGTTAATCTGAATCCGCAGACTTCAATAAGAAAGCCGGAGTTGGAGTAGAATCCTTAAACTATGCAGCGCAGTAAAATTAGACCGAGACCGAGTACAATGTTCACGCGCCGGGGCGTTGTCTGACGAGACAGCTCCGGGGAAAGGATAATTCTTCCATTTCGGATCTCTTTACACCGAGCCAAATAATTCAATTTAAATTACTAATATACAAGCTGCGCGAGACTTACACTGTCTAATTCTGGGAGCGCCGTTATTTTTACGCGAATTAAGAGGTTGCCATTTCAAGTAGATGTAAACACACAGCTTTTATACATTTTATTTATTACCTCAAGACTAATTGTTTAAGAAATGGTTCCTTTATCAAAGTATTAAGTACAATATTATTTTTATAGAGTACTAGCTTTTGGACTGAGTAACCGCAGCTAGAGTAAGAATAGCGCCTGGAAAAATTCTCATAACAATCTAAATTTAAGCATATTCTGCACATAAATTAGCAGGCACTTCGTTAATTATCTCAATTCCACCCCGCTTTTTACTTTCTTAAGGGATGATTTTCGGGATAAAAACTATCCTATGTCCTTCTCAGGGACTCAACCTATTTCTATGCCAAATTTCATCTAAATCGGTTCAGCGGTTTAAGCGCGAAGAGGGAACACACAGACAGAAAGACAGACAGACTTTCGCATTTATAATATTAGTATGGAAGTATGGATAGTATGGATTGTCAAACCGTCTAATGGTAGGGTACGTCATTAAAAAAAACTGTACCCTCAGTTTTTTTAAGAACTTTTGCAACCATACTTTGAAAACTGTGCTACAACTATGAAGCGTAGCAGTGAATGAGGTATGTGCACTTGTAATAAAATATGTTACTTTGAGTGTCGCTAAAGTTGGTAGCGAGCAGCAGGTCACCAGCCTCGCGCCGCCAAACCACGTTAGGCGTGGGCACGCCGTGCGCCGCGCACCGCAACGACACGTTGGCGCCCTCCCTTGCCACCTGATCGCTGCTCGTGGGGTAGTCCAAGATATCCGGCGGCACTATATTTACATATAATTAGTATACAACCGCTCGACCACTACAACAAACTTTAAGGGCCAGTTGCACTATCCGCACTTGACAGACTGATTAACGTCACCCGGCTCGCCGCGGCCGTTTACAATGAAACTTACCATACAATAAAATTTAGCGAGCTCTCTATGACAAACAGTTTGGTGCAACCGACCCTAAGTCCTCGAGCTAGGAAAAATCAATATGCTTACAAATTCAATACGGTTAACCTAGTGCTAATTGATTCAGATATTTTACTCACTGACTTTATTTCGTTTTAAGAGGATAGTGGACGACCGGTTCTTCATACAAACGTACGTAGTCCCTATTTCTCCCCCTACACATTATTTCTTTTACCATTACAAAAAAGGTAAACAATCTTGACGTGTCTTTTTAATAAAAAAACACTTAAAAAATAAGTTACGGCAAATATGTAACAAATATAAATCATATATGATCATTTATATTATTTTGCTTACACTGCCCTTTTCTGCAAGTAAACTTTTATTATTACTATTGTATCTTCATTTTGGATTTCACGGGCCTATAAATCCCATTTTTTTTATAGGCTTGCATAGGGATATAGATACACGTAGAGGCTTATTATTATTATTTCATAAGTAATAGTTACTGATAAAAAAAACCATTGTTCAATAAAAAGTCATGTCAAGATTGTTTAACTTTTTTCTAATGCTATAAAAACGAAAATAGACTTGCCTTTGTAGAAAAAATAAATTACACAATTTATTGTATACATGTATCATAAAGTAACTATGCCCCTTCGTTTGATATACTTTTTAATGTTTTGATTGTTAATTTGTTATATAATTTGGGAGGGAAAAAAATCCATTTAAAATTTTGAAATCTAATTCTTATATTCATTAAAAATCGCTAATAAATCAATGAAGGGTTATACTGGTATAGCTATGGTAATATACATAATATTGCGTAAAAATATGTTCTATAATGTTCCATCCAGAGAGGAGAATTGGGACTACGTTTGTGTGGAGAAGCGGTCATATGACGTCGTCCCCTTTGGTTTTAATTAGTGCTGATACTTAACAATCAACAATAGACGAATGCAGATCAGTTGTTATTAAATAGGTAGGTATAACAGTTACGCACCTACAACGTCCAAGTAGGCAGTTTGGCTCTTCATAGGGTCGGTGTTAAGCTGACACATGTACCAGCCGCGATCCGCCTGCCGAACGTCATGTATGTGGAGGAACCAGACTCTCCTGTCGCTGTGGTTAACAGCAATCCTATGGTTCTTCGTGATCACGTGGCCTGCAATCGTCAGGATAGTCTGCGTGTCCACGCGTAACCACGCCACCTTGCAAACAAAACTTGTTAATATGCGACCAATCTAAGCTATATTGAAACCGAATGGTAGAAGAGCTGATTGCAAAATTTCTTACCGATTTGATACCGTGATGAATGCACAATGGTTTCCCATAAAAGTCATGCTAAGTCCAAATTTGATAGTCAGCCACGGCGGAACTTGCCGAAAGTACAAAAAAGAAGGCCATTTCCGGTGCGAAAAAAGGGGGCTGATTTTACCCATCTAATACCGAAATAATATTAATGGCAGGAGTTAGAAATTTACTGGTAGACACAGAAAAGCGAAATCTGTCAGTATTTTTTTTGCCAGAAGTGCTTGGCAGACGCTCTCAAAGGTGACCATCAGGACCCCTAAATATACCCATCTGATACCAGCATGAAACCAATTCCAGTCGGTAGGTATGAACCCTCATTTCAGGCCAGGAGTCTGCCAAGGCTTTTCCTCCCGAAACACCTTGACAAACGAGGTTATGTAAGCAAGGTGGCCATCAGTTCCCCTAAATATACCCATCTGATACCACCATAAAAACCAATTCCAGTCGGTAGGTATGAACCCTTCTTTCAGAAATATATAAGTGTGCCAAGGCTTTTCATGCCGTAATACCTTGACAGACGATTATGTAAGCAAGGTGACCACTGGTACCCCTAAATATACCCATCCGATACCACCATGAAACCAATTCCAGTCGGTAGGTATGAACCCTCACTTCAGGAATATATAAGTCTGCCAAGGCTTTCCTGTCGAAAAACCTTGACAGACGAGATTATTGTTTGCTTACATAATCTCGTCTGTCAAGGTGTTCTAATTACTGACTGTGACATTAATAATCCAAAACCAAAACTGCCCCCGGTGTAGTTATTGTCTGCACCAAGAATGAGGGTGTTTGTTTGACCAACTTTAATAAAATAAAGTAACAAAAAATACATAGTATACAAGTTATTTTATTGCATTCTGTGGTGGTTACGCAATTAAATTCACGTAAATAACGCATCATAAATAGCCAGATTAGTTAGAGTTCCCTTGATTAGCTAGACGTAATATTTGTGTAAAATTTAAAATTGTATGTAAGTTTGGGATGAATGTGTATATGTATATGTACCGTAAAACCCATTATCAGTGAAAGCGCGGTTTCCCTAGTTAAAACTACTTTTCCCCTCACTAGCTCGGAAAGCCGTCTATTATCCTTTAAAACAAGCGGGGAAAAACGCATTTTATCCACTAGTGGGGAAAGTAATTTGACCTTGGATGGAGCGTGTTTAAGTAGCTTGACAGATAACAAAACGTAAAACGCTCATAATAATGGTTCGTTCGATATTAATTATCATTAAATAAATGGTTTGAGAATCTAATAAAAAATACCAAATTTAGTTTTATTTAATAATTTTAAGTCATAAACCTTAAAATTCCATAAGAAACGTTAGATTTTTTGTAATGATGTTAAATATAATTCTGAACGCACAAGTTGAGTCGATGCAATTTCAAAACGCATCGTTGACATTTCATACGTCAGAACAGAAATGTCAACATCGTCAACAAAATTTTTACTGTTCTTCTCACAGACTCACGTAAAAATCAGAATTTCTAGTGTTTTCTGTTATAATATCTTAAAAAATTAGTGATTCCAGTGATGAAGATGATCTAACGCCTGTGGATGTTGCACTTTCCTCGCTATAGTGAGGGGAAAAGTTTTGTGTTACACACGGGTGCAAATGTATTTTACTTCTCGTGTGTTGAAACACTCGCTACGCTCAGGATTCTATTTTAGAACCACTCGCTTCGCTCGTGGTTCAACTATAGAATCCTTTCGCTTGCTCATGTTTCAATTCCACACTCGCGGGTAAAATACAACTTTGCACCCTTGTATAACAAATAACTATTTCCGTATCGCCTCAGTGAAAACGCATTTTCTCTAGTTAAAACTAGTTTTCCATAAGGCCTTGGTGAAAACTAGTTTTTATATAGCTATCCATGCCGTAATCGACAACGGCGACCCTAGCTAATTACGAGCGTGTGCTATGTGTGTGTGTGTGTGTGATATGGCTGGCAAACCCGAACTTACTTTTATAAACTCTATAGCAGGTGGGGCAGTAGAGTTGACCAGAATTATTGTAAGTATAATTATAGGACGGTTTCGGCCGGGACTTACGCATCTCACTAGTTTTTACTAATGGTCCAAAAATTATTTCAGTAAAAACTAGTTTTTACTAGACGATGCATGTAACACAAAAAACAGACGTCAAGGTCGAGATTCAATTCAAGATAACGGAGAAAACAACTGTGGCTTAGTTTGGTCAAGTTAAATTATTAAATCGAACTTAGAGATAGTACCTAGGTACTGCAATAAATTAAACATTAGAAGAGATACTCGTATTCAGTAGGCATCGAATTGTAATTTACAACTTTGCTTTGTTCTTACAGGCCAATTCGAACAATAAAATACGTCATTTACTGGTTCAGTTCAGTTTTTAAAATTAAATGGTTCAGTCCATTGGGACAATTTAGCCAGTGTCAAGGTATAGGGAGCTATAATATAGACGAATATTGTACGGTTAGTACAATACTGTGTACGGTTATTAGCTGTAAAGCGATAGCAGGACTATACAAGGGCCACGTGGAGCTACTTGGCGTTGACGCCAAAACGGTGGATAAACTCGTATCTATATTACGAGTAATTCTTCATTATTCGCACGCCTCCATATTATTTTACTGCATAATAGGCTATCAGTATTACATCATATCATTTATTCATAAAAACAATTATACATTGTGTTTGAATTTATAAATTACTTAAATCTACATGAACACAACAACAAACAAACATGCAACTAATATTAGAATTAAAACATAAATTTAAAAAAAAACGATGTCGTAGGATGTCAAATTGTAAATTTATAAATTAATAACACCGAATTGTAATTTTATATGTCAGAAATTCGTTCGTTTACAAATTCCTCTACCGAATAGAAGCACTTCTCTAGCAAGAAAGACTTCAACTTTTTTTTTTAAATGAGGCTATTGGTACACTTTAAACAACGTCAATGAGCAAAAACAAAAAAAATATCACGACTCGATATCACCAAGATGGCGCCCGGTCGACAAGCAAACTCATATCTAATCCATTCGTTTCTAGAGCTAGTAATTGACATATATGTATCTATATCAACTAAACATGTAATTTATGTCTACAACTAGGTTTGAAATAATTATTGATGCCTGATGGTGTCAATTTACGACTATATTTGTGGCTTTCTATCTGGGAAGGGTCCTTATGCTCCACGTGCATAAGGGCACATTTTATCTAATTAAAACATACTTAATAGGTATTAACACAGGTCGCTGTTACGGCAAATACTTCCCAAACAATAAATATTTATAATAGTTATATTCGAACACAATAATCTTATTACAATCAAACACAAAATTAAATGGCACTCAAACGAAGTACAAACCCTGTAAGATCCAAGGTCATTGACGACACAAGTGAAGACCGCCTCTCTTCCTAATGACACGGTCAAGTTGTTAAGGCTATCTTCAAAGCGGGGGACCTCTGTAACAATAACAAAAAGATTACTGAGCTTCCTGAAAAAGATTCTGCTACAAATAAGAGAAATTATACATTATATAAATTGAGTAGTTTCGCTGTTATCTAAACAATTCGTTTCGAATCAGCGGGAGTAAGAATTTGTTACTGGGGTGATACACTCACAGAAAAACCGGCCAAGGGCGAGTCAGACTCGCGTTCCAAGGGTTCCGTACATTACATAATTTAAACAATGTATTTTTATGTGAAACGTGAGTGAAATGTCTATGAAAAACTCGTAGGGTCGGATCAAAAAGTAAGTAATTAAGTCCGAGTAACGCTTGACTGCATATTTGTAATAGGTATTCCTGTCATCTATAGCTAAAGAACTATTTTGTGTATTTTTTTTAATTTAGACCCAGTAGTTTCGGAGAAAAAAAAGGGGGGGGGGGACGGTCATGTTTTGCTTATTTTCTTGAATAACTTCTAAACTAACAACAAGTTTGGGAACAAATCAAATTATTTTATTAAATATTTTGAATTGTGTTTTTTAAGTAGTCACACTACTATATATAAATTAAAAACTGTAATAGATGTCATATATTAAAGAAAAAGTGACGAAGCCCTCCAGTGGTGAAGGCCGGATTCGAACCGGCGTCTTTAGCTATCGCGGCTAACGCCATGAACCCCTAGGCCACCCCGCCACGGCGGTGCCCATCCGAATTTCTCGACTATATGCCATCTTACTAAGACTACGCGTCTTTGACCAGCTCTAAGGGCAAGCAGTGCGCGCTTGCACCTCCTAAACGAACTCCTTACGGATTTACGTTGTAGCTAGAGAGACTGGTGCTGCCATCTATGAACAAGTTTGGGAACAAATCAAAATATTTAATAAAATAATTTGATTTAGTTATTGCCTGCACCAAGAATGGTGTTTGTTTGACCAACTTTAATAAAATAAACTAACAAAAAATACATATGCTATTTTGTTGCATTCTGTAGTGGTTACACAATTAAATTAACCTAAATAATCTATACATATAATAAAGCGGAAGAGGGTCGAAAGTCTGTACATGGAAGATATTCGAAAAAAAATTGGCTGGGGATACTAAGAATCGATAACAGAATACATTCCAACAGTTTTTAGAATTTTTGTCTGTTTATCTGTTTATCTGTTTGTCTGTTTATCTGTTTATCTGTTTGTCTGTTTATTTGACCGCGCAACTAATGAAAACGGCTGAACGGATTTTGATGCAAACTTTACTAATCTGTCGAAAAAATCCACGGCCAGGTTATAGGCTATAAAAATTTGAGAAATTTTACCGTTAAGGGGGTTAAAAAGGGGATGAAAGTTTGTATGGGGTTCAAGATTTATTTTAAGCTAGCAATTTGAAACTTCGTAAGAAGATATATTATCGAAATACAAGAAAACTAATATCAGCGTTTTTGAAAATTCATCCCCTAAGGAGGTGAAATAGAAGTTGAAAGTTTGTATGGAGATCAATATTTTTTTTGAGTGCGTTACTTGAAACTTTGTATAATGGGCATATTATTATAATACAGGAAAAGTTATTTTAGCGTTTTCAAGAATTCGTCCCCTAACAGGGTTAAAATGGGGTTGAAAGTTTGAATCCATTACAAATGCTTTGAAACTTCTTAGAAAGGTATGATAGACGATTACAAAAAAACTAATTTTGACGTTTTTGGAAATTTAACCCCTCAGGGGGTTGAAAAGGGGATGAAAGTTTGTCTTGGGGTGCAAAGTTTATTTTAAGCTAGGAACTTAAAACTTTGCAAAACGTTATTATATTAAAAAGCAAGAAAATTACTTTTAGCGTTTTTAAAAATTCATCCCCCATGGTGGTGAAAAAGGGGTTAAAAACTTTATCTTGATAACTATATCATTTTAGCTACTAGGTCAAGTTAGGTATCGTTTTTATATAAATCGGGTATGCCGAATTCATTTATGATATCAAAATGACACTATTCCCAAATGAAAACACAAATAATATGAAAAAACTTTTTTTAATTTCTCTTTACGCTTAAACCGCTAAACCGATTTAGATAAAATTTGGTATAGAGATAGTTTGAGTCCCGTGGAAGAACATAGGGTAGTTTTTAACCAAGAAAATGGAGACTGCGTTTGCATGGAGAAGCGGCCGTGCCCTTTCCTCTTAATAATGGTCACGAAGGTGGGTACTTTAAAAAAAAACATTTTTCAGTAAATGTCAAACGATTTGGGACTGAAACGCGTTACGCGCCTTCCCGAAAAAAATCGAATCTCTCGCGAAAGTCTCGCAATGCATTGCGGCCACAAGGGGCACGGTCTCAGGAGTCTGAGAAAAACCACGGTGAGAGACTCAGTGGCGCTCTAGCCAGGCAGGTCGCTTCGCTTTCGGCTGAAACGGCAAGCCAGCGCGAGTTCGATTGTGATCCCAAATACATCGTACGTAATACATATGTAGGCGCAGATCCTGACGGAGTGTGGCGCCGGAGAAGCCGTGTTCATCCCGCGTATCCCCCTCATTCCGAGCAACTTCCCGTTCCGCTTCAAGCGCCTACAGGTCCCCGTGAGCGTCTGCTTCGCTATGACCATCAACAAGTCGTAGGGGCAGATGCATTTCCCACTCCGAAAACAAAAAAAAAGGGGCAGACGCTGCCCGCCGCCGGCGTCATGCTTAGACTGATTTGACTGGAGGACCGATTTGGATGACATGATTTTGATGGGAACACCCAAATATTCCGAAATACGTTTTTCCGATTTTTATAACCACGACTTTCATAATCCCGATTATTTATAAGTCCGAAATATCAAAATTACGATTTTTAAAAACACGATGGAATAAAATCACGAATGTGCTATTTCCGAAAACTTAAAATCCGATTGTCACTTGACAGAAAGCTTAAAGTTCCGATTTTACACTTTTCCGAAAATATTTTTTTTTCCGAATTCCTAAATTCCGAAAAATCATTGTCCGATCGGAAATAAAATAATTCGGTATTCAGAAATTCGGTTTTTCACAAGATCGGAAAAATGAAATCCGTGATATTAAATGAAGACTCACGTTTTAGTAATTATTACGGGTACCTGTCGTGCCGCATCATGTTAAATTCGGCATAAAATATTTTTGGCATAAAAATTCGGCATAAATAAATTAGACAGAACTGCGAACCTGCGAACCCGAACTGTTGCTAGAAGTGGGTTAGGTTAGGTTAGAACTGCGACCCCCAAGAAAACGAACTGTTGCCAGAAGTGGGTTAGGTTAGGTTAGAATTGCGACCCCCAAGAAAACGAACTGTTGCCAGAAAAGTGGGTTAGGTTAGGTTAGAACTGCGACCCCCAAGAAAACGATCTGTTGCCAGAAAAGTCGAAATTTAAAAATTGGGATATCTAAAATAGGAATCACGTTAATTCGGAATACGGGCAATTCCGAATTCGTGATTTTGAAAATCGTAAATGTTAAATTCGGTGTTTGCCACCATCGGAATTGTTATAGTCGGAATTAGGTAGTTCGGAATTTACAATATTCGGCTTTTGGGTTTTCGGAAATATAAATCTTTGTGATTTTCATCATTCGTAATTATGACAGACGGAATTTGATGGGTTGACCATTTAAAAATCGGAATGATAAAATTTGACATTCTAAAATTCGGAATAAAAAAATTCGGAATTATGTAGTGTACCCGATTTGCATAGTACAGTCAAGGACGTAAAAATACAAAAATGATACTGTATCGTTCGATATACACCTACTACTCTGTGCCGTTTAAATCACGTCAAAAATTTGAATAAGGGCAAAAAAAATATTCATTTTGGAGTGTAATTTATTTAGTGGTAGCAAAGAGGATATAATATTCTAGAGCGGTACTGTCATAGTAAATTTTGTAACCACAGTAAATTCACTGCCATCTATCGACACACTTTAAAACTAAAAATGAAGATTTATTAAAATACGATAAAATGTATTTAAATATCGATAAATGATCTTTTTTATTTGCATTAATTATTTTTATTATTTTGACCCATGTTCTTTCACTGTTATGCGTTAAAATTGTTAAATAATAACAAACGAAACCGTCAACGCCCTCTATACGAGAGTAGGCAAAAGGTAGTAGCGACATCTGATCGAGAATTAAATTTTCGTGATTTTCGAGGCAGACTGTATCCATCTATTACGGAGATATCTATCTTTGGTGGTAGGTACCTAATTGTAAAATATTTTATCTGGACTACAGTCCTCTAGCGTATCCATCTGTCAACTTTACTTTAAGTTCTGTCTCCAGGGGACAGGGAGATAAATTAGGGGTGAATTAGCCGCTTACTGACACAGACCGAATTCCACGCAGGCGAAGCCGCGGGCACAGCTAGTGCATCATAAATTGCAAGCCAGATTTGATAGAGTTCCTTTGATTAGCTAGACGTAATATTTTTAATTTTATGTAAGTTTGGATGAATAAAATGTATAATTATGACACCGTAAATCTCATTATTAGTGAAAACGCGTTTTCCCTAGTTAAACCTACTTTTCCGTAAGGCCTTAGTGAAAACTAGTTTTTACTAATGGTCCAAAAATTATTTCAGTGAAAACTAGTTTTTACTAGACGATGCACGTAACACAAAAAAACACAGACATAAATAAGAAAACAGACACACACGGATAGACGGACTAATAGTTTTGCTGAAGGAGGATATCATAAGCTTAAAATGATCTGAGTGCGTAGCCAACGCAACGTGCAATCGTTAACGCTGCGCCGTAGGAAACGCAACTGTCACTGTCGCACTAGTGGGGAAGAGTGATAGAGAAGAAAAAGATGACTACGATACGCTACGGAGCGTTAACGATTGGCACGTTGGACGCGCCCTGATTTGAAATGTTTTAAATACGATACGGTTTATATTAGGCGGGCAACAAAATTAGGACATCAAGTTGCAAACGGTCCGATCTCTGTTTTTCAAACTAAACAAATGTTTACATTTAATTTAACAGTAAAATCACTAACAGGCTGCTATAACAAAAGCTGATACGATAACAAATATGCTTTATATTTTTTACCAGCTTACTTTATTTTCAATTAAGTCTGCTTTGTATTTACTTTCGCATTATATGAACAGTTTGTTTAGGTGACCGTACCGTATTAATGAAATACATACAATGTACTATGTTTATGGTACTCGCAAGTATTTTGCCGACTAGGGCTGAGTAACTTTACGACTCGGCCTTATTTGTTTTTTTTTTTTTTTTTTTTCTTTTTTTTTTTATGAAATAGGAGGCAAACGAGCAGACGGATCACCTGATGGTAAGCGATTACCGCCGTCCATGGACACCCGCAACACCAGAGGGGTTGTAAGTGCGTTGCCGGCCTTTAAGATGGGAATACGCTCTTTTCTTGAAGGTTTGAAGGTCATATCGGTCTGGAAATACCGCAGGCGACAGTTCATTCCACAGTTTAGCTGTGCGAGGCAGGAAGTTTCTAGAGAAACGCACAGTTGAGGACTGCCAACCATCTAAGTGGTGAGGATGGTAATGTTGTCGCGTAGGGCGATGGCGAAAAGAAGCTGCAGGGATTAACCCGAACAATTCCTCGGAGCACTCCCCGTTATACACGCGATAGAAAATTTAGAACGTATTTTAACTTCGTATTTTTCGTATTTTAACTTTAAGCCCATCTTCGGTCGGACTTCATCTTAAGCACTTTTCTCGTTGCATGCTTAAGAAGCTCGACATTAGTTTTTGGCAACCTAAAATCAAAAACTGGCGCAGGCACTCGCCTTTTCAAAGCGACTGCATGCCATCTGACCTTCCAACTTCCAACCGGCTTTGAAATAGGCCATGTTGGGATTGGTTCAGTTTCTGGCTGTACACAGCAACTGATATGTTGAAGTCGGTGCCAAGCCAAATATAATAGGTTTAGGTTTAAGATTCTTTATTCTCACTAAGAATTTGACAATTCACTTACATTAGAACTTAAAACTACACAAATACATTTATTTTGCATGAAATTAGACAAAAGTTACAATACTGGCCAATAATACCCCCTAGCAACTAATTGACAGCTTTATTTCTTTCTTATCGAACCACACTAGGGTTGGCATTCCGTTCGACAGTGTGTTGACGCTTCGAAGAATTGGTTTGGCACCGACTTCAAACACATCAGCTGCTAACGTGACTATACACGACGCGAAAAGGGTAAATCTTTTATTTTACCCGTATTGAAGTCGGGTTTTCTTTTTTTTAAGGTATGGGAGCTTAATTTCCTTGTATGAAAGTAGGAAAATAATATTTTTGTATCGGTGCGTGCAGCAAAACGCACCGGCTTTTTTACCTTCGACACTATTTACGCGAGAGAAGTAGTTAGGTTACTGATAAGTTGCTGATCTGCATAAGTTGTTAACAGACGTACAGACCGAGCTGCAACAGAGCCGAGATCACACTGCCAGGCCGCCAGCTCCGAATTCTGCTTTTCTGCAACTTAGCTCTCTGCCTCGCAATTGGTTCCTTAATTTTTCAAACAAAAAACCCACATCATGATGCAATGATGCATCATTATAAACCTGATTAAAATTTCCCCAGCAAACATTTGGTGTAGTGAGCAAATATTACTGATCTCAGATTTGGCCAGAGCAAGTACATATAGGTAGTTCCTAACACGAGTGTTCTGCATTCTAAATAAATAGTATAAACTTATCCGTTTCGGTTCGGTAATTATGGTTTATTCGGTTATATATATGTAAATTAAAAATACAATCTAGGCAATAATTATATTATTAAAGTTAATCTATATAAATATATAAAAATCAACCCACATTTCCCGTGGTCCCGGCATCACGCGTGAACGGCTGGACCAATTTCGCTTATTCTTTTGTTGTGTTTGTTATTGTCAGGAGAAGGTTCTTTAAAAAAAAATTAGAAACATGCAAAAAAATACAAAGTTAATAATAAAACTCTTAACCGATTAATATTTTAATTCACACCGAATACCTCGAAACACGGCAGGTCAAGGCTAAAAATATCCAGATCGTATATTCAGTCTGGTCGGCCTGGAATAATCGAAGTGTTCGCTCCTACGAGGGCGCCTAGGCTGTTATTCTTGTTCATAATCTTTAGTTTTAGGCGAATCGTCTGTTTTCAGAAAGCAACGGGAACAAGACACGGTCGATTTATTCCGTTGAGTACTAGGCGTAGATTAGTCAAAAGCTCAGCCGGGCTAGCACAGGAGTGGCGCGACAGTATCTCGCCCGCGAGACATACTTAACTACACGTCCCTGTTTAATTAATACAGCACAGTTAGCGGCAAAAAAGCTAGGCATCCTCAACAAGGTGAGGCAGTATTTTACACCTAGGCAGCTGCTCGACCTTTACCAAGCACAAGTCCGATCGTGTGTAGAATACTGTTCTCATCTGTGGGATGGCTCTGCAAAGTACCAGCTTGAGGCGCTCGAGTCAGTTGAGAGGAGGGCCAAGAGAATCATAAATGACAGCAACGCTCTGACGAATGCTCGACTCCAAAGTCTGGAGCATCGTCGCAAGGTTGCCAGCCTGTCGATCTTTTATAGGATACATTTCGGAGAGTGTGCCGAGGAACTGCACAACCTTATTCCTCCGTCCCATTTTTACCATCGGACCACACGACAAACGGCACTCCGGCATCGCTTCATGGTAGGAATTCCAAAAATACGCACGAAGCGTTTTGCTTCCACATTTCTTATGCGAACTGCCAAGGAGTGGAATGCCCTGCCCGAGTCTGTGTTTCCGCATGAGTACAATTTGGAGCTCTTCAAGGCAAGAGTTAATAGGTATCTCATAGGTAAGCGTGCTCCACCGTAGACCACATCATCACTTACCATCAGGTGGGATCGTGGTCAAACGCCTGCCTAAAAAAAAAGTCAGTAAAAGGCGAGATATAAAGGTGTATGTAGAGACCCTATGACCTCCAGATGACATACATAAAAACTACACGTTAGCAGTCTCTGATTACATGCGCTGTCGCGCGTGTCTACTTCGTGTGAGCGTTAGACCCGCCTGTGCTCAGTAAGCGAAGGGGGTTAAAGCCCAGGAGGCTAATTTAAACATAAATTTTGACATCAAAGTGATGAAACTTACTATGGCAATGTTTTTCCCTGCTGACCTACGGAATTATTTTTTGGGGAAATTCTGTAGATGTGCAAAGTACTTTTCTTTTACAAAAGAGATGCGTACGTACTATAAACCGTATGAATACCGAGGAATCACTTCGGAATGTATTTAAAGACAAACGGATACTCACTCTTACAGGTATTTATGTACTTAAACTCTGTCTTTTCGTTAAGAATAATTTTGAATATTTCGCTAAAAAGTCTTCATTAAGAGACAATCTAAGAGAAAAGTACAAGTATAACCTAATATGTCCAAAGGCAAATAACACGTTGTTCTGCAAAAGCGCCTTCTATACTTCCATACGTGTATTTAATGCCCTACCTAACTATATTAAAATTTTAAATGATAATAAATTTAAATATCAGTTAAAAAGGTTTCTTACAGACAATGTATATTATAGTTTAAATGAATTTTTCAAAGCGATGGAAACGGCAAGTGATATGTATTAGATGCTAAGACCAGTTGTTACATGTATATAGTTGTTAATTATTTTTAAGGCTATATAAATTGTACGCTCGAAACGAGCAACTGTTGATACCATTTGATATAATGAACATCTTTATGTACCTACACAGTTTACAATAAATGAATTACTTACTTACTTACAGCTGAGTGATGTCATTTTGTTCTCATTCGCCCGTTCGACTCACTTGCGCCAATAAGGTGAATTTGGCAAAGTTTCGGACATTTTAGGGGGGTTGAGATGAAGTTGGATTTTTTTTCTCAGCTTGTAGATAGGGGACGGACATGATTCAAGTACAGAATTGATAATAATGAAATGCCCTATATAATATAATTTTTATTTACCGGCTTTACCCACCGATTAATCTATAGAAGAATTGGCCTAACAGTAATTAGGGAAATCATATCCAACCCGATTTTTATTAATAATAACGCTTAAACTTACCAGTTTGACGACTAGTCTGGCCTAGTGGGTAGTGACCCTGCCTGTGAAGCCGATGGTCCTGGGTTCGAATCCCGGCAAGGGCATTTATTTGTGTAATGAGCACAGATATTTGTTCCTAAGTCTTAGGTGTTTTCTATGTATTTATGTATTTGTATATTATATATATTGCGTTGTCTGAGTACCCACAACACAAGCCTTCCTGATCTTGCTGTGGGACTTGGTCAATCTGTGAAAGAATGTCCTATAATACCTATGTATTTATTTATTTAGTTATTCAAGAAAAACGTGCGAAGGGTATTTCCGGACAAAAAATTAGATCTCATGTTTTGGACATTATCACTTAACCGCATAATATATATCACGCGACTTGTTAGTCGGAAGTACAAGTGCGGACTGAAGGGGAGTGCGGGACAAAATAGCGCATTATATTTGCCAGCATAAAAAAAAAACCCGCAACAGGCGGATATTTTAATCATACGATCTCGGCCGGTGTCCGATCTTAGTTGAACTTAACCTTAAATACATGTACAGACAATACGAGCGAAATACACGCGCGAGTGATAATTAAATGACATCATTTTGATGAAGTGTACGTTCGAATTGGCTTCCGGGCCAATATACGAGTACTCGGCACCGCATGGCCAGAGAACGTTATTGCTGACGCGGTTTCGCGTTTACGCACGTACAATTCTAAGCATTTATTGTGCCTAAAGCAAATTTGCTTGCGGGTCGCAATATCCAAGTGAACGGACCCAGGGGTGCCGTAATGAACGTTTTTCTTTGTATTCCGAGAAGTCAATTTACTAAAAGTAATAAAGGCTAACGGTTTAGTAGCCTCTGCTGCGATACCTCCTCTTAGCACTAAAATTTTACGTCGCATAATGTAATCAAATTGTGCATGTGTGGGGGGTAGTTAAGCTAAATAAGTATTTACGACATAATAAGGTTTACAGAGAATCGATACCGATAGTAATAATTAGGGAATGCAAACCGGTTTTTAATTGTATGAAAAAACCGGATAATAACCGGTAATTAACCGAAATTTCATATAAATAAAAACCGGTTTGCATTCCCTAGTAATAATTCGACCCATTAGACGAAATAAATTGTTTTGATAGTCGTTTGTTTTACGGTTGGAACAATGGTTTTGTTGGATATAAAGTTCTTCTCTTCTTCAGTCGGTCCCTCAATGCTGAGGATCGTTATATCATGTCCTTCTGTTGAAGACCGGGTTCCTCCATAGGCTTCTATTCTTCACCAAGCGCATGGCCTGAGGTCTGCTGCTTTCAAGTTTACCCATCATAATAACTTTCTCCAGGTTATCTGAGGAGCGACGTGAGATGTGTCCGAAGTATATGAGTATTAGGTTCTGGCATATCGTTGACAACCGGCGTTTTATGCGTAGCTCTTCCAATATGGACTGATTAGTACGCATAGCTGTCCAAGGTATCCGTAAAAGCCGGCGCCAACATCACATTTCAAACGCGTTGATACGCTTGATCAAGTTTGCTCGATTAGTCCATGTCTCACAACCATAAAAGAAATATTGGGAACACCAGAGAGCGCACAAGTCTAACCTTCGTTTGTTTTAATATGCCTCGATCTTTCCAGATTATATTTAACCGAGCCATAGCTCCCTTCGTTATTTTAATCCTCCTAATAATTTCCCCGTCACAGCTACCATCGCTAGATATAAGTGAGCCGAGGTAGATAAAGGTGCTGACACAATTAAGTTGTTGTAGTTCTAAACTTCGTGGAGGAGATTTTTCCGGTACACCGGTTTTAGCATGGTTGACGTGAAGTCCTAATTTGATGCTTTCGGCTTCTATTCGTTGGAACAATCAGCTCATCTCCTCCTCATCGGAAGCCAAGAGCGTTGTGTCGTCAGCATAGCGCAGGATGCATGTCCCAGTTCTCAGTGGCCTTGCGCACAATGTATTCGCCGTAGATATTAAAGAGCTTCGGAGACAATATACAACCCTGTCTTACTTCTCTTTCCGGTTTGAACTGATCTGACAACGAATTCTCGATGCGGACTCTGGTTTATGTGACTGATACATAATGAAAGGCATTTAAATACGAGTGTGGGTTTATGAAAAGAATGAATTGAGTTTCATAAAAGGATCATACGAGTTATACGAGTATTTTAATGCCTAATTATGTACAGTTACATACACTGCTTTATCTACATCAATATCATAAGCTTCAATAAAAAGTAATTTTATACTTACAAACTAATTAAACGTCAAATGGTGGTAATTCTTACTTTTTCGCGCATGTCACGCATCCGTTGTTTTTTTTAATTCAGAGACAAACTAGAGTCGGGGGCCGACTGCTATATCGTTCGATATTAAGTAACATGCGAAATGTGACAAAATGGTTTGCAACTGACACTTCATTTCGAATAAAACGTCATCGCGACTGATATGAGTAATGAGAATAGAGGCCAAATCAAATTTCTTTGTTTCTCAGAGATAATCTAAATTTGACTGTAATTAAGGTATCGGTTATCGATAAAGTAAAGTAACAATTAATACGATACAACCACAGCTACAGGTTCGGTAGCTTATCGTTTCTGAACATAATATTATTATAAGGAGATTATGATATTGTTGTAGATAATAGTATTTTATGCAACCGTTGTTTAAGAGGGGTCAAAAAAGGGCGAGTGGCGTGAGTAACAATTGTCGGCGAAGCCGAAAATTGTTAATAAAGACGCCACGAGTATGTTTTGACTCAGTTAAACAACGTTGCATACAATACTTTTTTACGACCAAGCACTTACTTTGAAATAAAATTGTAAATTTACCAAATAGTTTTCATGTAATCTAGTGGACTTCTACCTACGGTATCTACCTATTTTAAATAGTATAATCTAAGACACTTCTGTTAAGAGGCCGTAGTCGATTTTGGAGCAAAAATGTAAAATTGATAGATTTAGTCGTTGAAATTATACACGTTTTATTACGTAATATCTAAATAACAAGTATTGATTTCTATTAGCACGTCTTCTCATCTTGCCTTTTAATAATGAGGTCGCAAGCGTGCGTCACCGGTGATGCATGAAGAGAAGGGGCAGTATTTAAAAATTCATCAAAAAATCATGGTGGTAAATTATACAAATTGATGTAAGGTATAAGTATAGTTTCAGCAAATGTTGTAGATTGTTTAAGTATCAAAATTACGTTGAAATTAAGTCGATTTTCAGAGAAATTGTCACTTGTTTTGAAGTAATTTCTGGAGAAAATTAATTTCGTCTAACTTTCATTTACACTACTTCAAAGTCATAATAATAAAAATGTAGTCTGATAAACGTCAAGTACAGGATATGTGTAATACAAAATTACCATGTTTAGCAGTCCAAACTTTACGAAATTAACAAATAAGAGCGACAAAATCAGTGCTTTACGCGCGTTTACCTAAACGTCCATCAGAAAAGCAAACATTACTAATTTAGTGAGTCTGTTTTCAAAAAACTGATCTGATAAAAGGTAAGATAAGAGGACGTGCTAATAGAAACCAGTACTTGTTATTTCAATTAGGTAACAAAAGGTGTAAAATTTCACGGCCTAAATCTATCAATTTTACATTTTTGCGACTAAAATCGACACCGGCCTCTTAAAGGATTAAAAAAAAATTGAAATTAAAAAAAAAAAAAAAACCGGCCACGTGCGAGTCGGACTCGCGTTCCAAGTGTTCCGTACATTACACAACTTTTAACAATAGTTTTTTATGTGAAACGTGAGTGAAATGTCTTTAATAAACTCGTAGGGGTCGGATCAAAAACTAAGTAATTAACTCACGCTTGACTGCACATTTCTAATAGGTTTTCCTGTATAGGTAAAGAACTATATTACGTATTTTTTTCAAAATTTTAGACCCAGTAGTTTCGGAGATAAGGGGGGGAATAGTCATTTTTTGACCATTTTCTTGAATAACTTCTAAACTGTTTATCATAAAATTATAAAAAATATATACTTGAAATTCTCACAATGAGCTCTTTCATTTGATATGTAACACGATATAGTTAAAAAAACTTAATTTTTTAATTTCCTCATTTACCCCAAAAGTGCCCCCCATGTTTAAAATTCATTTGTTTACGTTACATGTCTGTCTTTGGGTCATAAACTTACATATGTGTACCAAATATCAACTTAATTGGTCCAGTAGTTTCGGAGAAAATAGGCTGTGACAGACGGACAGACAGACGCACGAGTGATCCTATAAGGGTTCCGTTTTTTCCTTTTGAGGTACGGAACCGTAAAAACGTCTATGGTTCACACATTTGTCAGAGATGACATTTAAAATATAGTTTGTCAAAGGCCTGTCTCATTTCAAACATAGAAAGAGAGAATCATACTATATTTGTCGTACACTAGTACAGTCAGCAGCAGAAGTTGCTAAGCGGGCGAGGTGTTCAAAATGCCCTTGACACGGTCTTATTCTCTTAGCAATAAAGTCGCGTCAAGATCATTTTGAACACCTCGCCCGCTTAGCAGCTTCTGCTGCTGACTGTACTAGCACCCAAAAGAAAAGGATGAATATAGACTTTTTGTTCTTATTTACTGATAATCAACTCATTTATTAGATAATAAGTGTTGTGGCCTCCCTGGGCGTTTGCTGAGCGCCTTGTGGAGTCCCCGTGCCCCCTACCCCACGGACCTAGTGTCTCGACTCGTAGTATATTTATTTACCTTGAAGCGTTCTCGGACGTCATACAATATTTTTTTAAGTGGTAATTACACGAAGAATCGAAAAGTGCGAATAAGATATTAGGTACTGCGTGTATGCCAAGGCTTTGAACGCAAAAAGCAAAGTTTTCATATAAAACGTCTAACTTATTCTTACATAGGCATATTACATACATATAGTATATTATATTATAAAAAAACATATACATACACATACATAAGAAATCAGATGACTCAAATTAGAAACTAAGAATTTACCATTCTGCCAGAAAAGTAGTTTTTAAACGCAAATCTGTTTGGACACTGTCTAATTTTAATAGGGAGACTATTCCAATGGTGTCTACCTGAATGAAGAATTAATTGGACATGTAACCTGTCCGGTGAGATGGTATAGACAGGGAAAGGTAGCCAGCAGAGTGAAATCAATTTCAACGAACGCGAGAAACTCCATAGAAGTTGAAGAAATATAGATAAGAAGAACAGATATTCGGGGAATTGAAGATCGTTAATGACAGAAAAGAGGGTGTAAAGCATGCAAATGTTGCGACAACTCGTAGGTATAGGAAACCAGCGGAAAGAGGAGACATGATCGTCACACGTGATGACAGAGACAGAAAATAAACCGAATGCAATTATTTAGTAAATGATCTAACTTGTACAATATGTACCTACCTAATAACAACTATGAGCATGTTTAGTTATTAATATTATATTTATTCTTCATTTTATCCGAAATCACTCAGTTCATCGTCATCGTTTTGTTTAGGGGCCATGCCTTTGTCCAAGTCTGAGTTGGAGCAAGAAAGCCCCTCGCATATTTTGCATAAGATTGCAGCACACTCCTGTAGGGTAGGATTTTTCTCAAGGATTTTGATGAGTTGTTATTTTACCTTTGCCGTAAACACTTAAACAGCGCTGGTTTATTATTTATATTACTTGATAAATAAATAAATATTATAGGACATTACGAGTACTACACAAATTGACTAAGTCCTACAGTGAGCTTAATAAGGCTTGCGTTGTGGGTACTTAGACAAGGATGTATATAATATATATAGTGGATCAAGCAAACCTTGTCAGTAGAAAAAGGCGGCAAATTTGAAAAATCGCGTGTTAGCAACACCGTGTTCGAATAATTCCAAAATCGCGTGTCATCTGTGTCTTATCTGTGGAATGTGGATCGCCATCTTGTTTGTTTATATTCTAAATCGTCTCTATTTTATAAGAGAATTTCTGTTGTCACCATTAAATACCAATATATTAAAATAAAACTATGAAAACGGATTATATCGCGTATATTGAGTTTTATTTCATGAGTAACTATCGCGGTAACCGAAGACAATATTACCAATATATTAAATCAGATTGTGCAAATGTGCATGAACTTAAGGTGCCTACAATGTATTCGTGCTCATTAATGGTAAAGAATTCTATAATTTGAGGTTATGATAATTACTGGAAGAACTGAACTTTTAATTTTTTTTTTGTTTTAGGGTTAAAAGGCATAAATAAAATTAAAAAGTATGCCTAAATCTGTCCAATAAGATCACAAGTGGAGCTCTGGAAACCGTCCATAGGCCCACATGTCTAATATTTTCAGCGACTGATTCGACTTTTTACAAAGGTAAACTTTTTAAACAGTATTAAGAACCTTGAATATATCGCCGTTCATTCGCAACATCTATCTAATCCTTACATATGTTTGTTGCAGGATTAAAACTCGCCCAATATAAGGCGTTCGTAGTACTTTTTCTACGGCGGTTTATGTACGTGTACAACGCAACCAAGGCGAAAAATAAACTTATTATTTGAAATTTAACAAAAATATTGAGAGCAATGGATTAGATTATTCTTGTTATATTGGTAACTTCATTATATTCTTTCAATGAATGACCTGAATTATAGTGTAAGCTAAAGTTACCTATATCTTATTTACCTTTAAAATAAATAAACACCAAAATATCAATTGTTTGTTTTTATTTTTAATATGTATAATATACAACCACAATTTACACAGGTATGTGACATTCTTCAGGAAAAATACAATTATTTACATTAACAAGTGGCATATTTATTATCTTCGAGCTCCTTCAGTTTCTGAACTGGCGTCAAAAACAGCTCCCTATCGCAGTGCTGATATTCTGTTTGCTCTCTACCAATGTCTTCTAAGTTTACTAAAACAAAATCATATCAAAATGTAAATAGTCCATATATTTGATATTTAATAAGTCCTGTAATCGTGAGAGGAATAGTTACAGTGATACCCTACCAGTGACTGTGGTTTATACAAATACAAAATTCTTTATTTAACAAATTAGTTTTACAAAATAATCTAAGGGGATGGAACCGCCCAGTAAGCTAATATATTAAAATCCAGTAGGATATGTACCTGTGGAAGCAATGATTTGTTTCACATTCTTTTTTCCAACATAGTCCGTTTCTAAATATTTTTTGATCTTGTCAAACTTGTTAATCAAATAATCACCTATTGATTAACAATATTAACATCGTTTTTACTCCATAATAATAACAATTTCAAAATGTTTCAATAAAGTATAAACCGCGATCGGCAATTTGAGCGCGCTCAGCGGGAAAAAAAATCATTTTTTGGTTCGATGTACATTGCTGCTTTTCTTAGCGCAATACTGCTCTTTGAGTGTTGCCCTACTTTACTTTGCTTTACATTGCTACTGACAAGATTTGCTTGACCCACTATAGATACTTAAATACATAGAAAACACCCGTGACTCGGGCACAAAAATTCGTGCTCATGCCACAAATAAATGAGTGTTGTAATTGAAGTATGTTCTTTGTTTTTATATACAACATGATGTTGCACCGTCTATAAATTATCTGCTTTGTCGAAAGGTTGACTGGTAGATAATGCCTTATAGCATTAAGTCCATCTTTTGTACGATTGTATTTTCTTTTGTGCAATAAAGATTAAATAAAAGTTTTCCAGTTGTTTTGCTGATTAAAACCTACTTTGACTTGAAATATTTGATTTTTTAATTTTTTTCACCAAAAACCATACATATCTTACCTTACATTAGACACTTACGGTTAAGGACTTACGGACAACTTAAGTTTTGTCAAATTACCTGCTTATCAAAATAAATAAGAAAACAATAAGAATAAGGTTCTGTAAACCATTGCCGAATATTATTTTGTCGAATGACACTTCGCAACCAATGTTTCGCATAAATCTATTTTTCCGAATGGCCACGTGGCTCAACAGAATAAATTCGTATGATGTCCCAAGTTAAGGTAAGGTAAATGTATTTCAAATATTGCATATCATAATATTCATAATATTATAAGTATGATCCGTTATGTTTGTACATATAAATTCGTTTACTTACAATATTCACTCACGGCAAGTTCGGCACTACGTGATGATTTTTCAAAGTTTATTTGACCGTTGGAATTCTGCCGCCACACAGATACTCGTAATGCGTTATTTAAATGCTATATCGGCGTATGGTGAAACGGGTCTTACTATGGGCGCGATTTAAATAGTTGTGTATTCGCAAAGGTTTGCAGTTTGGCAGGGATTCAGTTTCCGTAACTTAGGATATCCAAATATGGCCGTCAATGAGTTTCATATTGGTTACGTGAGCATTATACTACTAAAACTTGAATTGTACGCTAACAATTTACTTATTTGTTTACCTACTTTACCAATAGTTATTTGTGCAACGAAAGGGTAAAGTTGTATTTCGCAGCGAGTGTTATTAAGCCCTGAGTAAGTGAAATAATCTACATACTCGTACCTACATATAATGTAACGGTGAGCGTAGCGCGTGATTATAAATTATAGTCTTACGCGCAGCGAGAGACTAAAAAGTATAATTTCTTAGCTGATCAGGTTCTTATCGAGTACAGGTTGGTTTCTTGTTTTAAGTATAATATAATACAACAATTACAACATTAACGATAAGCGATAGGTAGGTACCTAAGTAGAGGTAAAAATAGAATAAGAAAGATAGGATCAATGCAGCACCTTTAAGATGGGTTGTTCTATTTATGAATGTGATAGTTTTGGGTATTTCTATAGGTTTCCTTTTGTTTCTTTATTATTCAGTTTGCTTTTACTAAATTAAAGCTATTTAGCTGCACAATTAAATATATTTACAGAATTAAATGTATATTTAACCACAGCTATGCCTATTTTTGATTTATATAATAGTTAGCAGCAAAAACCAAATTCCATATTTTTTTATTAAACTCCTAACTTATATAATTATTACCTACTTACTCCGTTGGCTCAGCGACCCAAAATGAGACTTGGCCTCCGACACAAGACAGCGCCACTTTTCTCGATCCTGTGCGACCTCTCGCCAATTGGTGACTCGAAGTTCGCGCAGATCCGCTTCCACCCTGACATGACATCAAGACACCGTGACGAGGACATCAAGATCAGGATATAATTATTAAGAAAAAAATTAAAATTAGGACCATAGCTGTGGTTAATAATACCTACAAATATTATTATCTTATCTTATCTTATCTTACACCTAATTGTCTAAAAATGTTTTTTTACTCCGATTGTGTAGAGAAGTGGTCGCGCACGGTCGTCCACTTTCCTCTTAATAGTTAAAAAAGAAAGAAAATGTAGTAGTAGTAGTAGTAAAACACATCATTTGTACAAAGGCGACTTATCCCTTTCAGGGACTCATCTCTTCCAGGGAAATGTATAACTAAGTATTGGAAAACTGCATAAGACAAACTAACCTGTTCTCACTGCACGCTTTTCTGTTTTCTTTCAGAAATGTACCCTTATTTGAGCCTATTTTCACAGTTAAAACTGTTGAAATATTTTCAACAAAAGCGCCAATTCAAATATTCAATAAAAAACATATTTTCATTTGATTTCAGTACAATTAAGCATTTGTTTCAAATAAATTAATGCAAGAGAAATAAATGTATTGTTGCAAATATACAACTTTAATTAAGTACACATTCATACTTGACAACTACAAATTCTTAATTGGAGGCTTACATGATTGATTAATAGTGCCGAGCACGTAATACATCTGGATATCGTGATCGTACTGATTCCGTCACGATTAATCTCAATTTATTAGGGCAATACCCTTCAAAGGGCGTTGCATCGCAAACAATTTCCGTGACTCCGGGGGGAATTATATGGGAGGGCAATATTTTCTCTTTACAATGACAGTACAACAAGGCAACGCTTTCACGCAATGACTTGTGCCGGGGGTGAAATAAATATTTGCGTATCGCAGCGCGGCGCCGCCCGTGCTCGCGCCGGCTGCCGCTGCGTCTCCAGCGGGCGTCACGCGATCTCCCAGCTCAATGAAAGAACTTTATTCTTCCTTAAATACCTCTTATATTAACGATCGATGCTTTTTCTGCAAATTACGCCACACACCACCCCCAATTCCAATCTAATCTGTAATTTTAAACCTGCTTCATGTGAAATAGTGACAGAACGAACGAAATAGCTAGGAATTAGTATCGTTATCAGAATAACAGCAACGGAGGAAAAGTAGTAAATGGGAGGCCAGTAACTACAGGTTTTGATAATTTTGTTAAATACTTGCAACAACTACCTGAGTAAGTGATTTCCCTTAAGAAAATTGTACAGATAAGAAGTGACGTAGACTATTTAAAATATTGAGTAAGTAACAAATTTGCGAGCGATCGGCGTGATTCGCAACTTTTCGCGCAAGTTAGCCGCAACTTGCTGAAACTTTTCAGCCGTGTTTCCGAACCTTATCGCCTGTAGAAGTAACAAGCCGAGATAAATGAAGTTTAGTTGCTCTTAATTTAATGGTTGGCCGGAAGTTTTGGGGACGTGACCGGATGAGAGGGGCCGCTCCTTCCGTACAATTATTATCCAATTATTAATAATATCCAGTCATGTGGGGCACTTGGTAACTTCTTGGGTGGGTAGGTACACGTCTAACCGACTGCCGAAGGAAGGTTATTTTATCGAACTTATGATTTTGAATAAAGGGGCCACAGATAAACTATATAAGGCTAATTCTGTTACAAGCCAAACAATCTATACGGGTTAACGGATTAAGATATTATGTTAAATTTGGCCGATTCTGAATTAACTATTTGTTAATGTTTTGATCTTTACGGCTACCACCAGTTTGACACTTACATATTCGCTAACTTACTTTCTATGCATCTCGCTCGTACGCATATTAGTGCGAGCAAGATGTATAGAAAGTAAGTTACGCAGGCTTTAGCGAATATGTCAGTTTGACACTGCTAAGGCAGTCGAGGTAAGGCTACTTGTTTTGATACGACCTTTACAATCGCTCACGCTAATTGGTGTCACTAAACTTATTAATGCGCGTGAGACAACGAGCAGCGTCAAGGTCGTATCATAACAAGATCAAAACTAAAAAAAATTGTTTAATTAGAGTCAGACTCATGGTTTATTAATATTGTAACAAATTTAAATATCAGCTGTTGGCGCAGAAATGTATGTTTAAATGACAGTTTTATTTTACTCTTAGTGTTTTGGTATGAATGTTACGCTCTCATTTTAAAACGACTAGCTAGATTGCTCTGATACTCAGTACTTACAATAGGATAAGGTCTGACGACCTACATATACCTCATATCATTGTATGT
This sequence comes from Cydia strobilella, assembly GCF_947568885.1. Classification (NCBI taxonomy): domain Eukaryota; kingdom Metazoa; phylum Arthropoda; class Insecta; order Lepidoptera; family Tortricidae; genus Cydia; species Cydia strobilella. Next base: position 10,757,245 of record NC_086042.1, on the reverse strand, counting down.
GCAAAGTTTTATTACAGTCCAATACGTAGTTTTAAAATGAGAACGGAACTCCTTTTGTATAGTAAGGTTAAATTAAGCCGAGCTTGCCGGTGACTTAATCTGGAGCAAGAAAATTGTGCAAATAAATTAGGTATTACAAGAATTATATTAAAAGTAATGTTCCAATGGAAAAATCAATTTATAATATTACACTGCAAATAAACATTTTCAAAGTTGTCTTATACTAGACACACATAATTAAATAAATAATAATACGCGTGATTTTTTAACTTACAATTACGAAGGTCATGGTTAACGAATTACCACTAAATGGTAGTAATTCCTCTTTTAATTACAAATAAATTAGTCATACAAAACCACCCAGTACGTGGCTGGCCATACTAATTTAGAACAGCTATCTCTGAAGATATATTATAGTAGTATCTACAAATATTAGCTTTTTTTAGGAAGCAAGGATTAGCAATGCAATTTATGCAAATAAATTTATTTGTTACTTAGCAGCACCTAATAAATGCTGTTAGTACTTAAGTAAGTAATACAAAACTAATACTACACCCACACCAGCCTACCCATAAATCATAAAACATATCATGAAATAAAACTTCATAAATTAATCTCCACAAAATTTAACTAAATTAATGTTTTAAGATATTTATAAACATCAATTCAAAAAGACGCCTAACGTTTAAAAGCCCCTTGGCAAATTTATCTAGTCGCATTCGTTTAAATCCGAAATACATTAGAAAAGTGAGACCACAAATAGTCATCAATAATAAAAGAGTGGCTTACGTTTCCTTTGTTTGAGAATTGAACGGTTGAAGGTATTTTGTTCCCTCGTGTTTCAGTTACAATGTTACGGGCTTCTACATAATTGTTGTATAGGTAAGAACCTGTGAGTGAGTGAGACAAGGCGTGTGTGCAGTGTGCACTGTGCACTGAAAGCTCCCGCCTCTAAGCCGGTTTAAGTGAACGAAAGGGTTGAAAACAATAACAATTCGCAGATATACTCGTACTTGTCACATTGTCTCACCGCTTTACAACTGAAACTTCCTGTGTGAGACACAGTAACAAGATAATAGGATAAAGAGCAGAAAAAAATATCGTACAGCCAAGTTCGTTAAAATTTCAAGTACTTAAACACTACGAATTAATTAACTACTTATACCTCTAGACTTAATAAAAATTTGTGCTGTTTCTGTTTTAATAGAATCAGTGATGTCAAAAAGACCCGTTCTTTTACGTACCTACCTAATATTACTACCTAATATTAATTTTTAGGGTTCCGTACCTCAAAAGGAAAAAACGGAACCCTTATAGGATCACTCGTGCGTCTGTCTGTCTGTCTGTCCGCCTGTAACAGCCTATTTTCTCCAAAACTAGTGGACCAATTAAGTTGAAATTGGTATACGTATGTAAGTTTGTGACCCAAAGATGGACATGTAACGTAAACGAATAAAATTTAAACATGGGGACCACTTTTGGGGTATTAATGAGAAAACTAAAAAATAAAGTTTTACAAACTATATCGTGTTATATCAAATGAAAGAAACTTAATTTTTTTTAATAATTTTAGAATAAACAGTTTAGAATAGAAGTTATTCAAGAAAATATACAAAAAATGACCATTCCCTTTATCTCCGAAACTACTGGGTCTAAAATTTAAAAAAAATACACAAAATAGTTATTTACCTATAGATCACAGGAAAACCTATTAGAAATGTGTAGTCAAGCGTGAGTAGGACTCAATTACTTAGTTTTTGATCCGACCCTTACGGGTTTTTTAAAGACATTTCACTTACATTTCACATAAAAAATACATTGTTTAAATTGTGTAATGTACGGAACCCTTGGAACGTGAGTCCGACTTGCACTTGTTTTTCAATAATTTTACTTTTATTACAATTTGGTAATGTGTGCGGTAGGTTAAATTTAAAAATAATATACACATGTCCGGATGAATCCATAGACATATTTCTAAAGTGACATCCGTCAAAGTTATCTATACCTATATATATAAACGTAAAAGTCCTGACTGACTGACTCACTTAAATCAACGCCCAGCCCAAACCGTTGGACCTAGAGAGCAGAATTTGTCACAATAGGTAGCTTTTATAACGTTAGTATCCACTAAGAAGGGGTTTTTCAAAATTTATCCTCTAAGGCAGTCTAAGGTGGTGAAAAAGGGGTTGAAAGTTTGTATGGAGATCATAATTTTTTTTGAGTGCGGGACTTGAAACTTTGTACAAAGGCATATTATTAAAATACTACAAAAGTGATTTCTGCGTTTTTAAAATTTCATCCCCGAAGTGGGTTAAAAACGGGTTGAAAGTTTGAATCCATTACAAATACTTTGAATCTTCCTAGAAAGGCATAAGAGCCGATTACAAAAAAAAGTAATATTGACGTTTTTGGAAATTCAACCCCTAAGGGGATTAAAAAGGGGATGAAAGTTTGTCTTGGGGTTCAAATTTTAGAATATAAATGTTTATTAATTATAATAAAAAAAGCAAGAAAACTCATTTCAGCGTTTTAAAAAATTCGTCCCCCAAGGTGGTGAAAAAGGGGTTGAAAGTTTGTATAGAGATCAAATATTTTTGTGAGTGTGGGACTCGAAAATTCGTTCCTTAAAAGGGTTAAAAAGGGGTTGAAAGTTTGTATAGGGTTAGATAATTTAAGCTAAGTTTGAAACTTCGTAAAAAGGTATTTCATTAAAAGAGAAGAAAGCTAATTTCAGCGTTTTGAAAATTCATCCCTTCAGGTGGTGAAAAAGGGGTAGAAAGTTTTTATGGAGGTCAAACATTTTTTTAAGTGCGCGACTTGAATCTTTGCATAAAAGCATGTTATTAGAATACAAGAAAAGTGATTTCAGCGTTTTTAAAAATTCATTCCCTAAAGTGGTTAAAAAGGAGTTGAAAGTTTGTCGTGGTCGTAATTTTATTTTAAGCTAGGTACTTGAAACTTCATAGAAAGATATTTAATTAAAAGAAAAAATATTTTAGCATTATTGAAAATTCATCCCCCAAGGTGGTAAACATGGGACTGAAAGTTTGTATGGAGATCAAATATTTTTTTGAGTGCGGGACTTGAATCTTTGTATAAAGGCATATTATTAGAACACAAGAAAATGAATTTAAGCGTTTTTAAATATTCATCCCCTAAAAGGGTTAAAAAGGGGTTGAAAGTTTGAATCTATTACAAATGCTTTGACACCTCTTAGAAAGGCATTGTAGAAGATTCCAAAAAAGTTATTTCAACGTTCTTAAAAATTGAACCCCTAAAGGGGTTAAAAAGGGGATGTAAGTTTAAATGTGGTACAAATTTTCTTTTAAGCTAGAAACTTGAAACTTGGTAAAAAGGGCATTATATTAAAATACACGAAAACTGATTACTTACACCGTTTTTGAAAAGTTTGTATTAATAGTTTCGGGAGCGAATGTATTTTTAAATAGTGGACTTGTAAATCTTCTAAGATGGTCGAGAAGGATTATATCGGTAACAATTTTTTTCAGTTAGGTTCTTGAAACTTCGTAGTTTGTGAAAGACAAATTTCATGTGTTGTATATTTATTAACAAATGATTAACCGTCCCTACTGATACCTTTTGCTGCATAATGTTCTATATTATGCTCATGTAGAATATATATGAATGAATTGAATTATTTGAATGAATTGAATATATTATGTAAATCCAATTATGACGTGTAATATGAAATATTATTATAAATAAATGAGTATGAGTATAACCACCAACATACAAATCCACGAGTACGAAGTCGCGGGCAACAGCTAGTACTTAAATAATTACTGATGCAGCGGGTACGCCTTTGCTATTAGACAGTATTTATTGACAGCTCGCATTAACGAACTTCAAGTACTAGTTACGTACCTACCGAGAGACAAGTTAGCTAGTCTCGTTCGGGCTGTTAAAGCGCTCTAGTGGCTTAAGTTAAAGTTAGTAGTTTTAATCGGGGCAGCAGCTGTATATTTTAACTTGATTTCAATTCAATAAAAACACAATAAATATTCTGATGACCATCAAATTTAAATTAAAAACAGTGGATAGGACCAGACACTTGTCAATATTCTAATGTGGCGGCGGGCTAGTCTGAATTTAAATTATTGCATGTTTTTCCAACTTATTAACATTATTGTAGAGTAGGTACGCCTCGATAATCACAAAAACGTCTTCAATTGCCATAATATTTTCCAGAAAAATGCACCCATTTTATTACTTTAGGCTAATATTTTTAGGATCCGACTAATAAATTACAACTCAAATAAAATTGTAAGTGGCGCGGAGGAGACAAAGAAACGAATATTTTGTGAATTATACGCTTCCACCGGTTGCTCGCAGGGAATGAATTACTTTGGCCATGGTTACCCGGAACCAAGATATTTCAAAGCCCTACTGATGTGCTCCATCATTTGTGTAGATGCAGTACCTAATGCAAACACTTTATAAAAACAAGATACCTAACCATAAGTAATCCAGTTTACATGTACCACGGTGGCCCGCAGAAAAACAAAATGTATGTGTAGGTATTAAAATTATTTTAAACAGTTTACTCACGTAATTTTTAGCTTAGAAGAATAATCGCTTGACATGTGTTGATCCGGGATCCTTGATCAGAGCATTAAGCGCGAGTACTGCTTAGTAGGTACCTAACCGATTAAAAATAATTTTAATATGTTCGAGCCTCTAGGGAGTTTTATAGTTAAAATTACAAGTCAGGAAATACTCGTAGTCATCAGAAATATTAGCGTAAATGTTTAAAATTTTAGAATACTTACTCGATTTTCTCAGTTAAAAGAAGTTTACAAAACTCGAAAAATAGCGTCCTTATTTTGTCATGTGGGATATAGGAATATGACAGATAAGGATTTCAAAATAAGCCTCGTAAATGTAGAAGTATAGTCGTAGTTGTCTGTAAAAGGCGTAGAAACAAACAAATAAGAATACCTAAGTAAATACTCTAAGACCAAATTACATAAATTACTTTCTATGAAAATATTTTAATTTGTATTATTTCAAGTAGACACACTAAAATTCCAGCTCTGGACACTGGAGGCCTTGGTCATTTTTTCTTTCGGACATTTATTTCGGTTTATACCTAAGTAAAAATAACTTTAGATGATTGATAAAATGCCGCGAGCTGAGCTCCGGGACAATCCAATGACAAACCTTTCATACAGAGATTGTAGAGCATCTTTATAAAACGGACGTAGAATAAACGGATACAAATGGTAAGAAATTTGTAAGGATCCCGACTGAGAAGTCAATTTGATTCATTTTTGCAAGGTATACGAATTCTTTTTTACATTACGGTAGCTTTTTACCTATAGAATATTCGACATTATATAGCGCGAAGCATAAAGGAAAATTCACACTAGAACGGCCCGGGTCCGGGCCGTGGCAACTCACACTTCATTTTCTATGACAGGTGATCACGCGATGCTTTCTATAGAAAATAAAGTGTCCGATGCCTCGGCCCGGACCCGAGCAGTTCTAACGTGAGTCATCCTTAATAATATACGACTCAACAACGCATTAAAATTGGCTCTGTACTTCTAACGCTACGTTGTTGTATAGATAAAATTTTCTCTACTGAGCTCGTTCACTTACCTGTTACTAACAATGGCACTCTGTTAAACAAAAGTCATTATTTATTTTGTGCGAGCGCGTGGACTTTGTGCCTGAGGCTCACAAACAATGGCCACGCGCTCAGGCACAATGGCCACGCGCTATAACAAAAGAAATAATGGCTTTTGTTTAACAGAATGCCATTGTTAGTACAGGTAAGTAAGTGAACGAGCTCAGTAGAGAAAATTTTATCTATATAAAGCGTGCAACTTGTAACTGTGAATGGAAAATGAGCAGAGAGAGTTTTTTTGAAGATAAATAAACAAATTGACTAAGTCCCACGGTAAGCCCAAGGAGGCTTGTGTTATGGGTACTCAGACAACGATATATATGATATATAAATACTTAAATACATAGAAAACACACATGACTCAGGAACAAATATCTGTACTCATCACACAAATAAATGCCCTTACCGGGATTCGAACCCAGGACCGGTCGTCAAGATGTTAATCGATTCTACTTTCCAGGTTGCTGTCTCAAACTCATGAAAAACAAGGTTTTCTTTTTTGTTGTCAAAAAAATGCGTTTAAGTATATGTATACATAGTTGTTATCGTTGCTATAAATTTTTTCTCGTTACTATGTACTGATCTACATAGTATAAAACAAAGTCGCTTTCCGCTGTCTGTCCGTCTGTCCCTATGTATGCTTAGATCTTTAAAACTACGCAACGGATTTTGATGCGATTTTTTTAATAGATAGTGTGATTCAAGAGAAAGGTTTACATGTATAATTTGTAAAGGTTTTGTGTAAATAAGTTGAACTACCCGTGCGAAGCCGGGGCGGGTCGCTAGTAAGGAATATAAAAAAGTGTTTTTAAACTGGAATATCCTTACAAAAATGTTACAAAATAATTGCAGATCTCACATTTTTGCATTTATTTGGTATTGTTTGTTTAACGTGTTTACTGAACAAACATAATAAAATATTTTTCATGCATGTTGCTAATTTTGGAAAAAAGGCGTTCTCTTTGTAGAAAAATTTAAAAGGTTATTTATAAATATACCAATACTGATTACTAACTACATCTGCTGTCATGTATTAATCATGTAACCTCAAAGACCTTACTGCTCTATGTTGGCAGATGCCCCGGTTTGGCCACTGGCCCAGTTTTGGCTATTTGCCTATAATATAAAATAAATGTATTCATTACATATCATTACAAACTCAATTCGTTACCATACTACGCTTTAAAAACTAAAAAAAAAAGATTATTTTAATATCATAGTTTATTATCCATTTATTAAAATTTCAACTGGCCAATAAGGATGCTAAGGTGGCCAAATCCGGGGCATCTGCCCTACTTTAATATATCATTTATTAAATATGATACCAGTAAAATTATACTTAAAAAATTGTAGGTAAGAAATGCACCTTATTCGAGTAATTCCGAATTAAGTAGTTTGACACTCTCGTGGTTAAAATGCAACTTTCTCATCAGTTTTTAAAGAATAAAGAAAGCCTTTACGAGCTGGTTTGGTGAAAAAGAAAGTAATAATTTCAGCGTATTATCTATTTGAACACGCGTTTTTATTACAGATTGTATGTTTTTATGCGGGTTTATTAAAAACATGTGACGTGATATTTAAAATATTTTTGAAAACATTTTTATAAAATAAATATTTTTTTCTGGCAGATTCCAGCTCATGAGTGTTGGGTTTCGTTTTATGAATGAAGTGAAATGAAAATGCTTTATTGCCACACAATAAGTACAAAGTATAAACTAAACTAATTTAAAATAACTATTCCAATAATATTAAATACTTATAATATATATATTCTAAATAATGCCCGCCCACATGGGTGACACTTCAGCGCTGTTTTTCAGCCAAAACCAGAGTACCTTCGCACCTCCACAATCCACAATTAATAGAATATGTAAACCGCGTTTTAACATTAACTTTATAATAAATTAAATTAAACGAAAGAGAGGCAAAGTACTTTTAAACCAGGTGATTTAATCAGGTACTTATTCTATTTATCTTAGGTTCGCCGTTTCAGCCTGTTTGTTAAATAATAATATTTTGCAATGTTTTTTAAAGGTGAGCAAGCAATAGCAGAACATAGAAAAAGAAGCAGAGTTTGTGCACTAATAATTTTTGTACATTTGCTAACTGAAAATATACCTCGTTTTTTTATCATTAGAAAAAGACTACACGATTTTGACGTCTGTTTATTGAAAAACACTTTTGCAAAATAAGTCACAGCAGCAATTATGTAACAATTATATAGCATAGAGTTAGACCAAGAAAAGTCTGCAACGATTTTGATAGCATACGCAGTGTAAGTGTTATTTATACGTCATAATTTCATAGAAGTTTGACGTTTAAAATAACACTCGCACTGTGTGTGCTATCATAATCGTTGCAGACTTTTCTTGGTCTGACTCTATACAATTATGTTTAAATTGTTTTGGTTTAGTAATAATTTAAAAATAATTTGGAAGTTGCAATTGAAATGAATAAATTACGTACAAAATAATATCTGTGAAAAAACGCCAATTTCATAGAGGTAACGACCTAATATTATCCAGAGGCCGTGAGTTTAAGTCACTCAAGGCAGTAATTTCTTCACTTTTAAATTTATTCAAAGCTTAGTAGGTATTTGGTTGATTTTATATATATATATTTTTTTTTTTTTTTTTAATTCCTTTAACATGTTACGAATTGTGTTATGTTAATCAAAAGTACCTACATATGTAGTACTTACTTAAACAACGGATTATCCGTTGTTATTATTCTGTAAACTCACAAGTATACTTTAATAAATTATTATTATTATTATTACGAGCCTATTGTGTCCAACTGCTGGGCAAAGGCCTCCCCCCTCTTTTTCCATTCCTCCCGGTTTTGAGCTACATCTGGCCAGTCGCTCAAAAAGGAGTCCAAGTTATCCCGCCATCGCCGACGATAAATTAATTAATATAAAAAAATAAAAAAATAATAAGCTATGTTGTAATGTTTCCAGCGACGACCAATACAATTCGAAAATAAGTGTTTAATTTAAAATTTAACCAGCGAATGAATTGAGTACATATCCGATCAAATATTAACACATCGTTAACGCACTAGATAACTGACTCCAAATTTTAAGTAATTATAATCTGCTATCCAATTTCAGTAACTAGGTCATAACGGCAAGGAAGAGGAAACCACTTGTGAAGTTGAACAAGTTCTAAAACAAATTCAGGTAATGTTAATATTGTAGGTTGAATTCAGAAAAAATATAAGGAAATAAATATTTATTACTTCACTTTAGCGTTTCAGAAAGCAAAAAAGAGTATTCTCTAGATACCTTTTCATTCAAAACACTTACCAGCGGTATCCTTGTAACAAATCACAACATGGAAGACAAGTCCGAAGTGTATACAGAACAAAAGTTTTCCCAACAACATCCTTCAAGTCACATCGCAGCGTAGCGCGGGGACTTTATCTTAGTGTGACATGTCGTAGCACTCGTAGCGGAAGCGAAGTTCGTAGGGGGTAGGCGTAGCGGTGCTACGTGCGGACAGCCGCGATTCCGAGGAGCGACTGAGGCCGATGCCTATTTGGCAGAAAGCGGACTTTTGATTGTTTGGTCGGACTCGTGCACATGCGCTTTAGCAATTGTATCGTTTGGAACTTAAATATACTTTGTTATAATTTGTGACTCTTATCAGTGCTTTTAAACCCGGTCTGTTTTTATTAACTATTAATAAAACTGTAACGTGAAAATATAGACAAAAGTGCAAGGAAAAGTCACTTGACCACATGTAGGCGGCAAATATGATTATACAAGTCACGGTCGGTCTCTACACAAAAAAAACGGCCAAGTGCGAGTCGGACTCGCGCACGAAGGGTTCCGTAAAATTACGCTCAAAAACGGCAAAAAATTACGTTTGTTGTATGAGAGTCCCACTTAAATATTTATTTTATTCTGTTTTTAGTATTTTTTGTTATAGCGGTAACAGAAATACATCTTCTGTGAAAATTACAGCTGTCTAGCTATCACGGTTCATGAGATACAGCCTGGTGACAGACAGACAGACAGACGGACAGACAGACAGACAGACAGCGGAGTCTTAGTAATAGAGTCCCGAACCCTTTTTTACCCTTTGGGTACGGAACCCTAAAAATATTGTTGTTTTACTTTCCGTGAGTACCTACTTGGGAAAACATCTTTTTCGGGGAATTAAACGTAATTTCTCATCTTCGTAAATTTAATATTGTAAATTATATCGATATCGATAAACAACCGCGATGGGTCTAAATATACTACTAAGAACTACTTTAAACAATCATATCGGGGCTGTCTATTCAAAATATATTTCGGGAAATCGTTTAGCAACAACATTCATTCAGTGTTAATTTTATTAGTGAAACGTGCCTGAAATATTTCTGGATAACTGGTATATTGAGTTAGAGAATCTTCTAAGTTCGTTTCTATTTCGCGCTTCCTACATGTGTGAGATACCTAGCACTATTAATATTCATACTAATATACTTACATCGGTATTATATTTTCATTTTCATTTTCATTTATTGACTGCAATCCATGGTACATATAGGTGTTATAGTCATTTTAATTGTAACAGCATGGACCCTGAATAGGGTATAGCAAGAGAATCTTAATAACTAAATACTTAAAGATACTTTACAAAACTTAACATAACATAGATTTGATTAATTTCTAAATTTAATAATCCAAATATACTTCCAATGACATCAATAATAATAAAAAAATATTCAATATAAATAGCAAACATGAAAATTACAATAAGATTTACAATACGATATTTTTAAAGAATGCAGAAATGTCAAAAGGGATATTATATTCTCAGTTTATTTAATTATTCCATTATAGTGTCAACAAATTGGTATTCAATTAGGTAATAAATTATGAGATAACATTATTGAGTATCATACGAGTATGTCATAAATTCTTGGTAGGAATAAAATGTTTTATTAAGTAGCCACGATTTTAGGTTATTTCGAAATATATTAAAGGTTTCGGCTTGTTTGATGGAGTCGGGGATTTTATTATATATATTTTTATTGATTGGTAATAGGGCCCGTTTTTATATAATGTTAATTTAGGCTCTGGAAGAGCTAGCTGATTATTTCGACGCGATTATTTTTCAGTTACTTTGTCTTCATTTTTACGTATAGTTGGAAAAAATACTCGTATGTCTAAACTTTCACCATGACTATTGTGCTCTAATCTATGCGTCTACAGCACCCTGTATCACCATTCAGTAGGGCTAAGAAGGTCGGCTCTTTATCATTTGTCACCATGCCTTGCCATGCCAAGTTCTAACAAATATGTAAGTGCGAAAGTGACGCATGGGGGTCACGTTTTTACACTTTCCGGTCAAGTGAGAGTTCGTTTAAGTCGCGCACCGAGGGTTCCGTACAAACTTTCAATTTTCTCATGTAAATAGAATCACGAAAGACTTTTGACCACAAGTATACTAAGCGTAATTGTGTACATCGTCATCTATCGGCAAATTGGCTAACTAATTTGCGCGACCTGTATGTATGTTGGTTTTTCAGGGATAATTCCTTATCATGTGAACCCATTTCAACAATTTTTGTTTTATTTGAAAGAAGGTATTTTTAGTGTAATCTCATAGACATTTGAAGTATAACATATACCCGCAAATGGGCTTAAATTGCAAATAAAATGTTTGGAAAATGTTTTATGATAATTAAAAAAAGTTATCAAGATACAGGTGTGATTATATTTTTCCTTAGTGTGATAATTATGTATGATAATGTTATTATTATGTAAAAATTTTATAATTTTTCGTTGGTAAACTTCGGAGATAAGGGGGGGGGAATGGTTTTTTTTCACATTTTCCTTCATAAGTAAATTTTTTTTTTCACTATGAAAAACAAATAAAAAATTGTTTTGTTATGTTCAATTCGAGCTCTTTTAAATGATATCCCTCCCACTCGAAACAGTGACAAGACCATTTTTCATAATTAATAAAAATATAATAAAAAAATTACACTTCCAATGTGCTTGGGTTAGCGTTGTTCATAACTATTCCAAATTTCTAATCGATAGCTTCAGTAGTTCTCGAGATATCTAGCAATTTGACAGACAGACAGACAGACGGACGAGTCGCACCATAAGGGTTCCTTTTTTACCTTTTTGTTACGGAGCCCTAAAAACGATTGGCTGTCTTGTAATTAGTACAACAGGATCTACCGTCTATATAATCTTTACTTTCTAAGTATGTTCTTTCGAAAATTTGAAATTTTATTAATTACTAATGTTTTATGGCCTTGTGCAAAGCATTTATTTCTACATGATAAAATATTAAACTTTCGTCAAACTTCAACTTGTCCTAGTGAGTGACAAAACGCTTTAATTATAGCAGAATTAATTATCCATATAAGCTCTTATTCGTCATACTACTTCGCCGATAACTAAATAAGATTTTACACTGCAAGGCAATTTCTCAGGAAGATGAGTTTTACGTAAGACAGAGGAAGACCCAAAACTGTCCGTCCCCCTCCCTCAGTCGCGGGCGGATAACCTGCCTTAATAAATAAAACAAGTTCGATATTGGAATCGAGAATCAAAAGATTTCTTTCTTGTACGTAATCTTCACTTATTTACAGGGAACTGGGTTGGCATTCGAACTTTTAATTTCTATTATTGATATGTTATTACTCGCACTGCATCTCGCTCACTTCGATATATGAGTCCGACCGAGATGCGCACAGAAATAGTGTCAAAATAAATCAAATTTACCTCAATTTTTAAATTCAAATCGGCCTCCCGTTCAGCAATAGGATAAGCTCTCGTTATTTGATCTTTTATGACTTCTTTTATTATCATTGTTTTTCAGTAATCAGTGAAGTTAGGTACTTACCAAAGAAATGTATCACGATTGTTATTGCTGTTCTATCAGATTTATAATCTGATATACAAAATAGTGTAAAAAGAAAAGAAAAATCTGCAACAGACCTACTAATAAATACTAGATTAGTAGTGAATTAATCAAATAAAGAACGATTTATTTCAGATAGCCTTTGCGTATTGACATTGAGACGAAACCCATTAATGCTGCTGGTTATGATGATCAATTATGGTTAGGAAGAGATAACACCAATTTAAATTAACAGATATATGATAAGATTAATGAATAATGGGGAAAGGTAACTGTAAACGACATCGTGTGTAATAATCTAATAATTGATACCATAGCGTGTGTGAAAATTGATGCCATACGTACATACGTATTCTTCTTTTTGCTTTTATTTATTTTAATACTGTTTATTAAAAATAAAAGCGGTTTCACGCACGTATTTTTAGTCACTCGCGCGACATCTCGCTACAAGTGTTAGGTGACCCAAACCCGCCATCGCGCCCGCCTACAACAACAGCGCAAGACCTCCCTCAACCGGTTATTTCATCGCAGCGACGCGGCGCGACGCAGTCCGTGACGCCCACCCGCCGTGACCGCTACTCACTCATGCTCTGTTAGTGCTTGAAAATGGAGACCTAGGCTCTCCGGAAACATGTCGCGCGAGTGTCTAAAAATACGTGAGTGAAACCGCTAAGTTAGTTAAGTTTACTTAGAACGTTTTTTATTTATTTTTATAATTAGTATTATAGTATTCTAAGGCAATTTTAAAGGACCAAGAGGGTAATTAAGTACAACTACAAAAAATAAAAATTGTCCCACCGATACCTAGAAAACTTGCCAAGAAATGCAAAAACCGGGCCCCAGCAGAACCAGGCTCAAAAAACAAACATTACTATCCTGCTACAGAAAATAATTAAAGGCAAAATTAACAATTTTCATTTCTTAAAATACGTTGCGATGCCTGTTACAATCTCCGTTGGATTACGGCTATTAAAATACGTAATTATGTTTGAGGTAAAATTACTCCGCTTTTAATAATAATGACGAGCCGTTTGCACAGTTGTAGGAATAATTTTGATAAAAGCTTTCTTCCTAGTTATCAATTTAGATTTGTGTTATGTAAACGCTGCCTGCTATTTCTGGAGTAGGTAGATACTTCCTAGAGTCTGAGAAAACTAGTCTATATTTTTAGGGTTCCGTATCCAAAGGGTAAAAACGGGACCCTATTACTAAGACTCCGCTGTCCGTCCGTCTGTCTGTATGTCTGTCTGTCTGTCTATCTGTCACCAGGCTGTATTGCATGAACCGTGATAGATTTATGTTGCAGCTATAGCCGCTATAGCTGTTTGTTATAACAACAAATACTAAAAACAGAATAATTTATTTTTTAAGTGGGGCTCCCATACAACTAACGTGATTTATTTGCCGTTTTTTGCGTAATGGTACGGAACCCTTCGTGCGCGAGTCCGACTAGCACTTGGCCGGATTTTTTATTTAAGAACGTAGCTTCAACTAAATGCCAAATTCTTATGCCTGTGGCAAAAAGATCCAATGTTGCAAATAACTATTAAACATATAAGGTGCATTAGGTTAACTTTGACAACGGCGTAATTTAGAAAATCGCTAATATCTACTAAACAAGAAGCACTTCATACTTTGGTAACACTTACGCTACTGCAACGCTTACCAAGGCATCTTGCTTACGCTGCATCTTACGTAAGCGAACAACTAGCGAACGCGAAGCGAAGCGGCGCGGCGCGGCGCGGCGGGCCCTCAGTGTTCGCGTTCGCAACGAGATCGCCCACGTAGGACACTTATAGGTATCAAAGGATTGATTCACACCGCGCCGCATCGCTTCGCTTCGCTTTTGCGTGTTGTTCGCTTACGTAGTACGCTGCGTTACTGCTGCTACAGTAGAAGGTACTTCTATTAGTTTAGTAGATATTAGCGGTTTTTTAAATTACTCCGCTTACAAACTTATCCCAAAGCACCTCACAAACAAAACGTTCGATCAAGTAATCTTTCAAACAAATAAAAAATTAACATTGGTTCGGTTCGGTCTTTTGGGAACTACGACGTCACACCCGCACTCAGTTAAATAAATCTGTGTAGGTACTCACTTATTTGGTGGCGGCGAATTGACTAAAATCACTACATAGTTTAAAACAAAGTCACTTTCCGCTGTCTGTCCGTCTGTCCCTATGTATGCTTAGATCTGTAAAACTACGCAACGGATTTTGATGCGGTTTTTTTAATAGATAGGGATTCAAGAGGTAGGTTTATAATTATATATAATTTGCAGTGATCGGAATTGGTAGTGCCATTTCGGGTGAATGACCTTAAACATTGTACATAGGATGGATATGACTAGATTCTCCGACTCGTATTTCTCACAGAAAATTTTCTTCAAAACTCAAAAGTAAATTTCTTCATCATTATAAATACGCCATTTATTTAAAATTACTTTCGTTTAACAGTTACAATTAACAATAATACAATCATAAAATAAAACACGAAACATCAACATCACTATATTAAATGAACATTAATAAATTATTTGTTATTTATTTAACATCTTTTATTCCTTACTATCTTTGAAACTATAGTAGCAAACCATAATTTATATGGTACAAACTGCACATGACACTGACGTGCATATGAAGTTGACATTGCAATTGTTTTATCTCTATTTGACTGGCCAGCTTATCACAAAATAGGTTTAAACTAATGTCAATTGTTTAAATACATAGAGGAGATTGGAACTTATTAGGCCAGGAATACACTTGTAAGTTTTACTTACGTAAGTAGGGACACAGCTATACTACAGAATGAGATATGAATATCGTTATCTCATTCTAGCAAATAGCTTTGTCCCTACTTACGTAAGTAAAACTTACAAGTGTAATCCTGGCCTTAAAGTAATACAAAATCAGTCGAAACATTGAAAGGGACCCGGTAACAGTGATAGCACCTATAAAGACTTTTGTTCAGGGCATTTAAATCTATAATATATCAAAATTCCAGGGCATTTAACTAAAACCACATTTTTCATACATTAGGCCCCCGGTTCTTTAAAACATTTTTTAAACCAAACACAAACTTTAAAATTTTCATATCAAATCCCGGGGTTAAAAACTATATCCATACTAAGCTTACGCACCGAAGTCCCGCGAAATGGCACTACCAATTCCGATCATTGATAATTTGTAAAGGTTTAGTGTACATTAGTAGAACTACCCGTGCGAAGCCGGGACAGGTCGCTAATAACATATATTTTGACGCCACCTTATGTCATCAGGCGTCTCACGCGCAATTGCGCGAGGACTAATCAGCGGCGTTAGAGGCTCACGTTGATTGGTGCAGCGACGTAAATACGCTAAATCGGTTGCATTAAATATGAAAACTAATTTGACTCGACTGAATCGACTTTCTGAAATCTCGTAAAAACTAACATAGTTAAAAAGGATCGTCATTATTTATATACTTAGGTATATACGTACTTAAATTAATTAAATAAAAATGAAATATTCCAATTGCCTTAGTCAAATTATTTTTCTGTTTAGTTAACGAGTAAATTAAAGTATACTGGAAGAGATTGCATTATTTTTCCTTTTCTTCTTTGTTGATTTGTTCTATCTCTCATCTCTCCGCGATACCAGAACATTATTGTCCATAATCGAAACAATAAATAGACACGAGATTTATCATCCGCCTGGTTAGAAAATAATAATTTATAAGCATATTTTTTATGCAGTCACAAATCCAGCATTGTGGATAAGGGATAAGATAAATTGCTCCCGGTTATACCTACTTGCCAATATAGCTCTTACGCCTAACCGTTTGCATTGCCTTTACGCTGTTGTTTATTATAACCAAAGATACATATAACTCCGTAATAGATGGATACAGTCTAAGGAAAAAACGTGCCTCGAAAATCACGAAAATTTGATTCTCGATCAGAGGGCGCCACTAGTTTTGGCCTACACTCGTATAGAGGGCGTTGACGGTTTCGTTGGTTATTTATAATTTTAACGCATATCAGTGAAAGAACATGGGTCAAAATTATAAAAATAATTAATGCAAATAAAAAAATCATTTATCCATATTTAAATACATTTTATCGTATTTTTATAAATATTTATTTTTAGAAATGTGTCGACAGATGGCAGTGAATTTACTGGGGTTACAAAATTTACTATGACAGTACCGCTCTAGTATAAGTTATTCTATGTTATAACAATATAAATACGATTCTTAATGTAGGACGACCCTCCTTTTAGGGATAGTTTTAGGGTCACAGAAGGAATATAGCTTTGATGTAATTTGTGTTTTCTGACAGCCTACTTATGTTCAACCTATGCGTTTATCTACCTAGTTTATATAGGTACATTGCCTCTTGCCGAAAAACATCCTTCAGGCCCTTTGCCGCTGGTGGCCCGATGGAGCCTACGGCAATTTTCTTATCAGTATCTGTCCCTTTAGCGATAGGTACCCACTTATCTACTTACGCTTATTTCTGACAACAAAAGCAGCGACCCAAAGATAATCTTGGATGTTTAACATTTGGTGATTTTAAATGGATTATCATTTCCGGGCTATATTGCTACTTAAGTAAGCCTTTATAAGAAACCGTATTCGGTATTGAATTCTGTAGTTGACTTCTGAAAAGATTTCCTGAAGGGCAATTTGATTTATTTAATGACGACCATTAAATCAATGTCCTAGGCGCTCTGTCAAATAGTAAACATGTCTTTCCCAGGAGATTAAAATATTCTCCCAGCACCTGACAATTCTATTCATATTATTGTAGTATAATCTAAAAAAAAACATATAAAAAATATACTCGTGGCTCTGTGAGCTGTAGATCTCAGAAACGTAATTAAGGAATGGCTCCGCAATTTTAAATATTTTCCAAAATCTTAATCGACAAATAAATTCCATAAAACTATCGAAACTGCTCCCAAAATTTCACGAGAGTGGGTTGCGAAATCCGACCAGTAGAGGAAAACAACCGGACACAAATACCTACAGAAGCATTTTGCCCAAGCTGAAATGGAGTCGCTCGCTCACGTTTCGTGCTCACTCAGTCAATGAATGCTATGTCAATTTTTGTTATTTTACATTTAAAGTGGACACAAAAAATGACAGCAAATTTAAATAATCTGGTTAAATTTAAAGAAACCCGGCCACGCAGGATGTGGCAAATAGATTTTCAATGAATGTACATTTTCAAGCAGCACGTTTCCCTTAATAATTTCTGGTTATCAAACTACATAATTTTTATCGCGTATATATATATATCTTTACTTGAAAAATAATTATAGTGTATAACTAGCCTTATGAACCGATTTTGCATGTACAACCAGCCTTAAAGTTTGTAGTCTATGATTGTTCATTATTTTAGTATGTGGGTATTTTTGCACTTTGTAATTTTTCCTCAGTCACCCGTTGACCACGAACGCTGTAAAGAGTTCGAAACGTCGGGATGTATTATAAATTCAATATACGCGATATAATCCGTTTTCATAGTTTTATTTCATGAGTAACTATCGCGGTAACCGAAGACAATATTACATAATAAAATTAGAAACAATAGAAAATTAGGTTGTCTGTGACTTTGAGCATTATTATCCCGGTCACGGTCTACTGATACTCTTTACCACATTTTCCAGTTAAAAATATTTTATTATTTTTAATTATATCAACCAAATTATACCTTATTAGTTATTACATTCTCTTTTCACAATACCTAACTATTTTCTAATTGTGTTCAGATTGAGATAGTTCTGAGGTGTTTTAACTTTGGTGAATTTGACTTTTTGACAAAAAAATACCTCCCATATAAAAATTACTTTCAGTGCTTGGAGTAGAAAGTTTTCCTGACTACCTCAAGTATAAAAGAGTATCAAAAAGTATGTTTTTGGTAATATGACATTCTTATGAGCATAAAACAGCTTATGAAAATATTAATACAGTTGTGGCATTGTAGTACCTACGAAGTAAGTGAAAATTATCAAAAAACGCTGGATAAAAAAAACAAAGGTATGATGGAATATATTGGGCGAAAACTCACAGAATTGTAATATGATTGTATCCTTATTATAAATTTTAATAATTTCAGATTACTAAAATAAAATAACGGCTTGAATAATTATGTGCATTCGGTAAAAATATATACCAGATCATGCATGGCCGGGTTTCATCGTGTACTGTCTTTAATGAAACATGAGATCATTTTAGTTTAGACTAGGTTCTGCCCCTGACTTCTTCTGCGTGGGATGATGATAATGATGACGATGCTACTAACTGTTCTTCCTCGGCTCTCAAACTAACTCAAATTTTAACTATAGGTTCAGCGGTTTAAACTAATTGAAGATGTAACAGACACACAGAGTTACTTTCGCATTTATAATATTAAGTAGAGATATTTAATCCAAGGGTTTAAGAAATTAAATAATTTCACGGTTTAGACTCACTTGTTTTACTCACTCGCAACAAAACAAGTGAGTCTAAACCGTGAAATTATTTAATATTAGTATGTCTCACAACAGTTTAAATAAGTAATATCGCAAGATGAGCTATTGTATCGAACTATCGTAAGACAAAGTTACGTAAAAATTAGCTTCAGCATCGTGGCAGATACAAGTATACCCGTAAGAGTATTATATTGAGCATTTTATTTCCGCACTCGGAGCAGCATCTTTTTAGAAGTACTTTTTTCGAATATTACTCACGGAAACAGCGGTAGCGTACTGTTTACACAACGCCCGCCTTTCCGCTCATATTCAATGTAGTTTTCAGTTTAAAATTCAAAGCGTAGCTTATGAACTCGGTTAGATTCTGAATATGCTCTCTGAGAACCTGTTTTCTAAAATGAGCGCTGAGCCATTTTCATATCGCGGGCCGCGGACACAAGATGTGCCGTTGTAAATATGTAAAAAGAAAACTGGAACAGACTTCCTTTTAAAAATAAGTGTAAGTGCCTACCTAAAACTACTAATGCCGCTATGCTTAAATGCTGTCTTTTTGCCATTGTAGTGTGCGAAACATAACACTTCCCTGAAAAGGCACCTTCTTTGCTGGTTTTTCGAGACACTATTGACTGAAGAAGGGTCGTCCCTTTAATATTGTGATATCTGTTACTGAAATACAAGCGAGGAGCTTTCATTTACTTTGCGCAAAAAAATTGAAAAATAAGACAGATGTACAAACGGTGAACATAGTAAAGTTAGTGATATAATGAAATTACTTAAGACTCGATTTTACCAAGAATGAAATATTTAATAAAATAATATGATTTGTTCCCAAAGTTGTGTAATCAAAGATTCGCTTATTTTAAGCTTAGACATTAACACTGAAGGTATGTATGGACTCATATTAAAAATATTATTTTTACCTCGGCAGCTTAAATGGGTCGATTCACGAAAGCTGGCGCGGATTTTCTATGAACAGTTCAGTACAAAACTCGCGTCAGCCATTATGAATTTATATATACATAGGTAGTTACTTAGCTACTCTCCGGACCTTTACATTTCCATTTCTATTTCCTCTGTCCCTGTCTAATCATTGGTGAAAAGAGAGAGAGATAGAGAGAGAGAGAGAGAGAGAGAGAGAGAGAGAGAGAGAGAGAGAGAGAGAGATATAGAGAGAGAGAGAGAGTAAATTGTTCTTTCGAAAACATCATTCAACCGCATATTAAACATACCTACCTACACAATAAACACAGCAAGTCAAAACGAATGGTTTCATTTCGGCTTTAAAGAATATTACATTTTATGCACTTACAATTATATTATTCCGTTTATTTTTACCCGTAACGTTCAATAATTTCCATGTTTTTTATTGAACTTTAACTGTTTTAAGCCAAAAGGAAATGGTTGGTAAAAATACGTCACCATTATGATATCAAACTCATTCACCCTAAATATTTAGACATTTAGACATTAAACCACAATTACATGGTTTTTACACATTAGTTCGATGGTGGGGTTCGATTTTGCGGGTCGAATACCTATGAGGGTTTTTTATTATCTTTTAATGCAGTTTTTCTTTTTCTATATTCGATCTCGTGGTTTTTTTACTTTTATTTTCTAATCTTTCCTTACTGCTCTATTTGGATGAACCAACCTATAATACAGTCAGCAGCTACAGAAATCTTTGATCTAATTTTCACAGAAGTCTGTACCTATATGTTTATTAACTTCTGTGAAAATTTGATCAAAGATTTCTGCAGCTGCTGACTGTTCCCTGTTGTCTGCTGTCTGTTTCTGTCCAAAGGCAGCGTTTTTTACAGTCAATTGTACTTATTTTTAATTAATTTATGTATCAGTTGAACCAAACATTCAATACTCTATTAAGAATTCTTAAAATATATTAAAAAGTTTTTTGTTTCTATGTATCCATTTCTATTGATTGATAACGTAACAAAAACACACGCTTATTTATTTTAAATTTCCTGTGATGAGCAGAATAGGCCAGGAGGGACCCACTCCACGCACCCTTTGAAAAATACTACGCTTATTTGCATTTGAAAAGTATGACGATTGACTGCGGGGTCTTTTTCAGTAATAAAAATTCGACCATTGGTGTAAATCAGCGTTAGCGGTGAAGAAAGAACATTTTTTTATCATTTCATGCACCCATGTTGGTATCTAACTCAAAATAATATTACACCACTCTTTTTTTTAGTGTTCAGATATTATCTACGATAAGTTGTCCGAGGGTCAAGCGATGGAGATTACACTAAAAATATGTCTCCCTAAAGTACCTCGCCGCAGGGAAAATAGGAATGCCAATATTACCTTTTAAATGTCAATACGGATTAACTTAAAGCGTTACAGAATAGATGTAGGTACGTATAATGTTTATCATTAAGCTTAACACCTAGTTCGGCGGTGTTTATTGTAGGTCTTTATACATGAAGTATATGTAAATTATGTTATATTAAACAACATAAATTAAAAAGGTTTCTTGTAGGACAAATCAAGCAATACGTTTTATTGTGGTACTTACTAATAATGAATAGTACAATTAATTCAGTCGATCGGCCAAAAACCGCAATGAAACGAAACTCGCATGCAAGTTCCTCGCGGTCGCGGTCTAACTGGAGCTTTAACGCATTGACTGCCAGGGGGCGTGGCCTAGGAACAAACTTGTATGACGGTGAATGCACAGGTGCGTTGGGGGCAGTGAATGTGTTAAAGCCCGAAGGATCGACATTTCCCGACTGGTCTGCCTTCCCCCCTTCCGGACAGCTAATTCCGTTGCCAGATACAGAACGTTAACATCTCCAGCATCTTCTGGTGACGCCTCATAGAAAATCGAAACATGTGTCGAGATTTATACTTTTGAAAGAGGTTTGTTATATTTATTTGCGTACCTACTTTTCAGGATGAGAACACGTTAAAATTGGGATGTTGACATGAATCGCGAATATATAATATGTTATGTTTTTACCATAACAGGGAATATTTGAATGTTGAAAATCATATTTTGTAAGTGTAAATATGCGTAATAAATTAATTAAAAATAATTTAAAAGTATTTAAAATAATGCCCAGCATCACGTGACTGCAAACGCAAATCGGAGCGGGTGACGTAACGCTGTGATTAACACGCACAGAGAAGTTGTCAAACCTGGTGGTGAGGACCAGGGGTAGCACTGACAGCAGTTTGTTTATCACATCGTTACGTCATCAAGATCACGTGACAGCTTGCAGCGTTTTTGCGCGAAATTTAAACACAACTAATTAAAGTCGATTTTTTATTAAAAATGAACAAAAAATATTATTTTTTTGAAATAATTATGTATAATATTGTACGTAATAAAAAAAAATGAAAACAGTTCTAAAAAATTGTCAACATCCCTATTACATACAAAAAATACACAAGTAAGTATAACAAGTTAGCACTTAATTGACTATATACGAGTAGCACGTAATATGGCGGATTCGCGAAGGAAAACTGTTTCAATTAATATGGATTTCCTCGAAGTTCAATAACTTAGTCGACAACCTACCACTATAATTCTCAATTTTCGCACTCATGTTATTGCCGTTTACACTAGAACACTCTATTAGTGCCTAGCATCCTGTTAAGTTAGCGTTAGTTTCGGCACCAGTAAAATCTAATAACAGTGTGGTCGGCAGCAAGTGGTGACAATGCGCTGTTACCCGCTACTGTACTGGCTGGGGCGTCGAATACTCATTTAATTAAGCGACGGACAGCCCATAATACAAACAATATCTAACTTTGAGACAATAGTAGACTTAGGTTTAATCCTAAATGGAAGGTTTGCACAATAGATTTTGTAACTTTCGACGTACAGGTCCCCACTTCCCCAGCCCGATCGGCAGCGTTGTTTATGGTAAAGTAACATTTTTAACAAGTACGAGTACGCGTATCTATTTAACTTTTATTGCATTAGCAAGAAAGTACATATAACCATCGGGTTTAATTTTGACAATCTACCAAACAAAAACTACTTATTAAATGATTATAAAACTTACAAGTGGTGCAAGATTTTCAAATATAAACAAAAAAAACAGTGTCATAATATTTTGAAACTTGTACGCAGGTGTGTTAAATTTTTCAACTCTCATAAAACAAAATTGATGTAGATCCCGGAAAATATTAAAAATAAATGTAACTATTTGAATCGCCTGTGGACGTGGCCGTTTGTTTACTTTTAATTATTCCACGTGATGGAAACTCGAACGACCGTACATACCTACTATATTATGCATCAATATAGGGTAACTACGTATACTTTCGATATTCGCGCGTAATATTACTAATTTCTAGCTGTGCTATTAATTAGTATTTAAGAACAAAAGAGGCCTAGCCGGGGTACAATGTACCTACTTGCAAATACATAGTCCTAGATGGTGATCTAGCAGAATATATATTATTATGTCCGAGTAAAATAATTTAAATAACCGAGTTGTTCTGTCAGTCCTGTTAAATACAATACCTAACAAAACAACAGAGAAGACAATAACGAGCACTGAATCAACAGGCCTTGTGTTTTGCACCTGAACACATTACATTACTAAGTTTTATAATAAAAGAAGTACTAAACCTTTTTGTTAGCTGGAGCAAGTGACCGTTAAGCTAGGTTTCATTAAAAAAAGGAACGTACGCGTGTGCTTATTTACTTATCTGGTCTTAATCCAGCAAGTTTACGCTAGAAGAGAGTTGTTTATATTACCCACTGATTAAAACCTGAGAGAGAGAGGCTGAGACCGTTAAATACCAAACCGAGAAATGCGTTTATTAGTTTGCTGTGGCTCGTTGCTAAGTCGAATAAATACACACAGCTATCTATATGGCGTTTTAAGTATAACTTTATCGTTGATGATACAATTCAGATATCATCATCGTCTTCCTTATCATGTCGTTTTATTGAGGCTCATTCATTTAGGGAGCCCAAGGTCGAATCAGCAATCTAATCCCCGGAATTGCCGCAAGCACAAATTTTTACGAAACCAGTTGCATTCTGGCCTTCCAAGCCAAATTAGAAAAAAAGGCCTATTTGCAATGGCCCGGGTTCTTCACGACGTATTGTTTCTCAGAATAGCAACCGATCATTTTCATTAATAGGTATGTCGTGTTTATGTTACAAGAATCTCATTAGCACAAGCCGAGGATAGATCTCACGACGTCTAGATTGGAAGAAGAAAAAATAATTATCTTAATATTGGTACACAAATAATGTATTTCTGAATAGAGCCATGGCCGCTCTTGTGCTTTTCCCTAATAGGAGGATATAACCAAACGGAGACGCCACGTCTGTAATTTTCTGTACAAAAAAGTGCCGATTTTTGCGGGGGAGAGGAACGTTAAATGTATACGTAACGTAAAAATAGCCATGTCAAATAAACGTCAGTCCATACATTGTGTATGACCATTGGCCGACTATTTTTGACAGAGGGGAACGCTTGTTAATTGCTACTCCGTTTGGTTATATCCTCCTAAGCTATTCCAGAAGCCCCTGCCATGTATACCTTCACAGCACTATCAATGATTTGGTCCATCGCGCGCTTGCTACCGTCTTGTACCTGAAGTTTTAGAACCCGTGGGCATGGCGAGAGACAGTGGCAAACGCCCTGACGGAGTCACGTTAGTGCCGTGGAAACTAGGAAGGGCCCTGGTGTGGGACGCAATATGCTTCGACACCTTCGCACAGTCTCACATTGGGGCGACCCGCGTTCAGGCGGGCGCTGCGGCTGACCAGGCTCAGATTGTCAAGCACTGCAAATACTTGGCCTTAGTTAATGACTATGAGTTTGCAGCGCTCGCAATAGAGACTTTGGGTCCCTGGTCAGCCGACATGAAGGCATCTATGAGATCATTGTAGGCGCGGCCGGTCGAAACGACAGGAGACTGTAGGGCTAACGCGTACCTGTCTCAACGTATCGCCATGGCCGTACAGAGGAGGGATAACGCCGCCAGTATCATGGGGTCCATGCTGCAGGCCGATGATTGGGGTTTTATAGATAAGTTTAGTTTTATACTACCTATTTTCTTTTTTACTTATTCTTCGTTTAGGTCCTTAATTTTCGTTTAGTTTTATTTTTAAATTTAGTGATTTATTTCTTTGTAATGTAACGTAACATGTAAGATGTGATATATTTTCTGAATAGTATCAAGCTAGTTTTTTCTTACCACCAAAAAGTAAAATGTTCCGATCGTTTATAAAAGGTAAAAATCACTCTATAGTCAACCCACGTGACATCCACTAAATGGTAGCCATAAATCCTCCTGCCACGCGTCGGTCTGTCACACGTCTGTCCGGCGTCGTTGCGCATCGATACACACATGCATCAATTTATTATTACAATACACTTCCGTGACAGTTCAATAATCTGAAGGTCAATTCAAACTTAGTTTATGGTTGTTTTTGACGAAGCTTGTTGCAGAAATTATGTTTTGTATTAGTGTTAATGTAGAATAAGGTCAGGACGAGGCTTATGCGGATTACGTTTGTGTTTTGACGAAGCATGTGGCGGATTACCTTTTTGTATGATTCAAACTTTAAACATTTAATCTCAACCTGTTAACCCTCACTAAATATATGCACACAACTTAGTATTCTTAATTTTAACTATTATTTGCGGTCCCTTACTCATTGCAAAAGCTGGGCTGTTAAATTGAGATAATAATATAGAGATTTAAGTCTGTGAAATCTATGCGGCAGATGATAGAACCTCTTACGCGCGTGTGGCAGTGAGACGGATAAAGTTAGGTAGCTTCTTAAAAGTTGACAAACTACGGCCACCCTACCTACTTTACCTAGGTAATAAATAAAACGACTTGTTGAATTTAGGGAGCCCAAGGTCGAATCAGCAATCTAATCCCCGGAATTGCCGCAAGTACAATTTTTTACGAAACCAGTTGCATTCTGGCCTTCCAAGCCAAATTAGAAAAAAGGCCTATTTGCAATGGCCCGGGTTCTTCACGACGTATTGTTTCTCAGAATAGCAACCGATCATTTTCAATAATAGGTAGGTTTTCAATTTATATCCATTAAGGTCAAATAGCCATACATTAAGGTACCTACGTTTAATTTTTATATGTGATTTTCCACGGGCCAAGGTACCTTGTGTCGGTCGGCGCTTACGCTATTATGACCGAAGTTTCAATATCAATGCGATGCTACACGACGTGAACGCCAACCAACACGCCAAATGAGAAAAAAAACCGGCCAAGTGCGAGTTGGACTCGCGCACCGAGGGTTCCGTACTTTTTTTATTTGAGTTGATTGAATGAAAGGTAAATTGCGGTTTACGATTTATGACGTATTAAAAAAAACTACTTACTAGATCTCGTTCAAACCAATTTTCGGTGGAAGTTTGCATGGCAATTCATATATTCTTTTAGTTTTATCATTCTCTTATTTTAGAAGGGGGGGGGGGGACACATTTTACCAATTTGGAAGTGTTTCTCGCGCAAACTATTCAGTTTAGAAAAAAATGATATTAGAAACTTTAATATCATTTTTGAAGACCTATCTATAGATACCCCACACGTGTGGGTTTAATAAAAAAAATTTTTCTAAGTATGGGGAACCCCCAAAATTTTTTTTTTTTTTCTATTTTTGTGTGATAATCACAATACATCTACTTACCAAGTTTCAACAGTAAAGTTCTCTTATAGTTTCGGAAAAAAAGTGGCTGTGACATACGGACGGACAGACAGACAGACAATACATGACGAATCCTTAAGGGTTCCGTTTTTTGCCATTTGGCTTCGGAACCCTAAAAAGACACAAAACAAGCCCCACACTGCCACCTCATTCATAGTCTTAAAAAGTCTTTAAAATACAAATAGATGATGTTATAGGGTACCCTAAATACCATATTAAGTAATTCAATTGTGGATTTTTATTCATCTGAAAATGTTGATTAAAATGGATTGTATATTAATTTAGGGTATCAGAGACCCGAAATTTCGTTAAGCTTATTGAAATTAGAGTGAGCATTAGCTAAGTGTTCTAGTGGCTGGAAGCAAATTGCATCTACGAGTATCTTAAGTCTTCGGTAAGAGCTTCAGCCTCAATCTACTTTTTATGACGGCGTAAGTAACGTGACTTAGTGTCAAGCTTGGTTGTGATAGAACATTACACTAAGGGTTAGATTACTATACCAACAAATCACTGAAAATTTACGTAAATATGCATTATTCCTAAGTAAAGTATCTATATAAGTACGTTACTTATTATGAATCCTTGTCATTGGTTTATAACAACAGTATAAAAACTTGCCAAACATAATAACACATAACACTAACTTATTCATAAAATTGACGCCATGGTTCCTAGGAACAGATTTCGCTATCTCTCATAGTTTTAGACTTCTCCCAACATAATAACACATAACACTAACTTATTCATAAAGGTCAAAGGACATAAATTTAGCGAATAGGTATTGCTGTCAAATGTGTAATTATTAATATATGTGTGTATTTCAACATTGTTCGTTTATATCTGCTGGTAATTCGTTCATATAAATAAGCTCACAAACTTTCCCACGTCACACATCGAAGTTCTCCCTGCTTTAACAGAAGGCCTACAGTTGCTTACTTCCTGTTTCGAAAATTGTTTGGTCAATGCAAGCGTCGAGCCGTCAAGCGGTCACCTCGTCAAGAGACGTCCATCGAGTTGCCGCAAATTCCCTCATTGAGCGTTATTATCAGAATGATAAATGTATGCGGCAAGTATTGTTTTCGTAGCAATTTCAATGTTAATATTAAACGGGTATGTAACGTATATTTAATACAATTGTCGTCAAGCTCACCATACTTATTAACCTGAATGAGCTGATGCCTTTACTGATCCTGGAAAGCGATATATGTAAACATACTACATACCTAACATACGAGGCCTCGACGTTAGTGAGATGACGATAACTCATTGCTGGTGTCCTACTTTATTACTTACATATAACAAGAGATTCACATGATTATCCATCTGGTTTCTTGAGCTTAGTAGTCGCCTCCAACCTCCCCTTATAGCGACCCCAATTCCTCGCACTAAGGTTACCTTCAGTTCATATTAGCCCTCTGATCACTGTTAACTCTGAAATCTCTGATTACTGATATACCTACCTTGGTCACAATCTACAAGAAATACTTCATTATTCTAATAACACCATAACAGTTCCTTGAATTGATCCAAAAAAAGTCCATATCACTCTCCTCGTCGATTTGTTCCCGCACAACCTACTGTCGTTCGGGCGTCTACCCTCTTGTCTGTACGTAAAAAATCACAATAACCTAGACGGGTTAATTAACGCAAACGTGACTACCAGCGCCATCTACCCCATGACGTTGGCAACTATCACTTCGTTTGCGATAGTTGCGATATTCGCGACAACAATAATAGGTACTCGTAATCGTTCATAAAAAGCTTGAGACGGGGGTAAAAGTCAGGAAATTAGAAGGTAACAAAAAATAAAGCGGGCAGCGCGAACTTGCGACGGAAAATATGGCCATCGCGCGGGTCTAATAACGTTTTATCTTAATAACTTAAAATACACCTATCATATCCTATCGTATTGTACTAAAGGAAAGAAAATGTTTATTCCTTTGATATTTATTATTTATATCACAATTAAAGGTTATTTGTTTTTTTTCTCCGAATGTCATTTTACATAAGTAAATTCACATGCTATAGATATACTGCAACTATGAGTACTTACATGAAATCAGTGACGAATGTGAGAGTAAATTTTAATAAAGGTCCATCTGAACGCACTGTTAAACTTATTACAAAGTAAAAAACTGTAATAGATGTCATATATTAAAGAAAAAGTGACGAAGCCCTCCAGTGGTGGTTATTACAAAGTATTCGAATTTAAAACATTTTTAGTCAAAAACCACGTACCTATTTAAAAAATAAATAGTGAGCTATTTGGGTTAAAAACGTTCTAGAAAACCGGCGTCTTTTAACCTTTAAATGCGTGTTTTTTTTCTTTTTGGCTGAAATGAATATAGGTATGTGATACATAATTGTCACTAATTCTGGGAAAACTAATAAAAATAATTAAAACATCGACTTTCACAGCTAAATCAGTGTTACAATTTACATAAGGTAAATCGTAATTTATGTACCTAAATCCTAAATACCGTCAAATGGGGTGAATAGGGACGATTTTGAACTTTGAGAGAGATTTTAAACGATTTTTTCTTTGATGGACACAAATGTAAAGGTTTATAAACTTTTGTCTTATTCTGAGAATCAATTTATAATAAAATATTTAATAATAATTTCGTTTTAATGTCCTTTTTTGAAAAAACAGGGCATTTTTATTCAAACTAGATCCGGGGTGAATAGGGACGACTTAGGTACGAATAGGGACAAGTGATCAGGGTTGTCAAAAATATAATAAGTTGACAGGTAAGTACCTAGTCTAGATAGTTTATTGTATGTACTTAGTAACTTTAAAATGATTAGGTAAATATTATAAGTTAAAACACGAATAAAACTTTGATTAAAGAAATTACTTTTAATTATTTGTTGTAGTTAAAAATATATATAAGTACTTAGGAATAAAAAAAATAACACCATCAGAATGATTAATCTTAATTGTTATTTTATTATTAAGCGGGGCTTTTTATACGGACGAAAGTAACAAAAGTCAGAATAATTAAAAACAGTTACTTAATATATTTATATACCTACCTATATCCCATTCAGAAATTCCGCCTGTTTTAAGTTGGTGTAGGTGCCTAGTACTCACCCCCCGCGGGTTGCTCACCTTGTCGTGGTGGAGGGGCTTAGTAACCGCGTGGCTTGGTCACCCACGGTGAAGCGAAGAGGCAACCAGGGCCGGCCTGTTTGAGGCGCGGGCTGGCCCGAGGAGGACGCTCCAAGTGGGCTGGTTAAGCCCGCTTGTGATGCGCCGAAGGTGGACCGTCGAGGAAGAGGAGTGTCGGTATTGCGGTAAGCCGTTCTCCCTATCCTCGGCGGCCGAGGTGGGATCGCAGGGGAAGAGGAGTGATGGTATTTCGATGCGCCACTCTCCCTACCCCCTGCGAACTTGGCGGGGCCGTTCCGCTGTAGCGGCGTTGGTGGGGCTGCAGAGGAAGAGGAGTGTCGGTGTTACGATGTGCCGTTCTCCCTGTCCTCTGCAGCCGAGTTGTGGTTTTGCGGCAGAACCATAGACCTGATCTGTCGCCGGGCGCCGGGGAAATTCCTGGCGCCCGTGGCTTCCTTGTGGCGGGCTCGGGGGGGTCCGCTACAATACAGAATGGAAGCCGAGGAGGAAGGCGCGTCTTACCATCTGGCGCGCCTAGCGTGAAGGGCCTTCGGGCATTCGCGAAGGAGCCGCGCTCGTGGGCGGCTGCCGCCGGTGGGGTCGCGGATGACAAGCGCAAGCGTTCCTGTAACCCCACCAATAGGGCGGCGAGGCGGCATATGGGGGGTTTTTTAGTGGGTACACCGTGGGCCTCATTCCCGTGGGTCCCGCTCCACCCCTCAGTCGTCCCTATTCACCCCTGTTGCGTCCACCTCACACCACCACCTCGTGTTTTTTCGAAATGATCGGATCTCTATTTTCACACTTTTTGCTAACAAAACAAAGATTATTTATACTTACCATGTAATTAATATGTTCTCAATTAATGCCAAACCAATTTTTCACTATCAAAATTGTCACAAACAAGTAAAACCTTTACTTTTAAAGGAAGTTTTGGAGCTCATATCAACCATTCGTTTACAGACTAGGGGAAAAACTAGGCCTTGAAGGGATTAGTCCGGTTTCCTCACGATGTCTTCCTTCACCGAAAAGCGACTGGTAAATGATATTTCGGACATAAGTTCCGAAAAACTCATTGGTATAACGAGCCGTGGTTTGAACCAGCGACCTCCGGATTGCAAGTCGTACGATCTTACCGCTACCGGCTACCAGCGCTCTCTCAGCGATATGTAAAATCTTACTACCATTAGAAATTAACTCTTTTTGTAATATACCTATAATAAAGATTTTTAATGTAAAATAATTGAAAAAATTTCGTCTTAAGACAAAAAGTGTAAATATTTTAAACCTAAAATACTGCGCAAATTTGATTAAAACATCGGAAATTGTATTAATTTACGATCAAAATAATTATACAGGACCAAAACGATTTTAGTTTTAAGTTTTGTAGGTAGTTTTAATTTTAGGTTACTTTTATTGTAAGTTTAGAATTAATTTTGGTTTATGGTTTTAATAAATTACCTTACGGTAAATACACATACATAATATTATAATAGTGAGTGAGACTACATTACAATTTTTGTGGCACTATTAAGCTTCTGTACCGTTATTTGAAGCCTATATTTTAATATTTGAGAGAGCGATGCAGTTTGTCAGTGACGAGCGGTTCCGGTTCATGATTGTGCTGACATCTACCGGCATGTTTCCACTTTACCAATTTCAGTTTTAACCCCCTCCAACTCCACCAGCGACCGTGGCGTGCGGCCTCGGATTTAGTTCATTGGCGTTCTGTTTGTCGAAACGTTCGGTTCACTACAAAAAATTCTTAGAAATTCTTAAATTCTTAGAATTTTTTGTAAGTACTAATTAAAAGTATTTTTTTTTAAAACGGTGTTACCGTTCGATTATTAATATAATTTAAATTTAAAACATTTGACGGACAGCTCGGGTTCGTTAACGTGTTTAGAGAAGCTGACACGTGATCGATTCACATCGCGAGCGCAGCGCAGCGGTCGCCGTAAGTAAGCGACTTTTATATTATTTTGTTTACCGTGAATCGATTCGTCTTAAGGCACGGAACAGGCCCTTGAAAAAGTGAAAATGGCAATTTATAGGCCTCCGTTTTAGTGTCCTCCGAAAGGGAGGTTATAACGGTTTCTATTTCAAAATAGAACTGCCTAATTTCAAAGGTCTTAAACAGACGCGCTCTATGACGTCGTAATTTATGCTAAGTAATCACTGTGTGTTTGCATTTAGTATTTTTAGGCTAAAGTAATTACAGTGTTAATGATAGTGAGATATACCTATGACCTGATATTTTCCGTGCATTTCCACATTTTCTGGTACTGTGCTGCTGTAATAAAAATTATTTTCCTTTGCATTGAAATCGAAATATCACAAAAATAAAGAAATGCCATATTTGGTATTGGCACCATTAAACAGTTACTCTAGTCACTTCCAAACTAGGGTCCTATCTGCCTTAAAGTCGACGAAGCCCAGCTGTCGCTGGGCTTCTATTTCCGCTCTGAAGAGCGAAAGGCAACTAACAAACCTACATCGAAAACCTCCCTTTTCGATCTTTGTGTCTATAGTCTCTGGAAAGTTTTCTCTTAAGTATTGCCAACTTTGGTTGCACGGTAGTCACGGTACCGTCAGCACCTTTGAATTTTATTTTCAATTAAGGGTTTTGTACCTAACAATAAATACTTAGCTGTTAAAAGCTGCCTGCTAGTTCAAGCAAGGGATTGGAAAGTGAAACTCTTGTATGTAAAACTGAGGTATCTCTATCCAGTTTGTGTTGTTATGAATTTTGGTTAATAAGTATTTTTATACATACAAAATGTTGGTTTCGTTTATAACAGCATACAGGAGGGGCACTATTTTACCCTTTGCTATAACAATAACTCTTGTGAAAAAACTGAGTAACGTAATTGAGGCTGGTAGGTCTGGTGGTTACGGAGCCGCTGCCTGCACAAGGCATACATTCCTGCTGCATAAGCAGAGTAGTACAATGGTGCATTATGTTCTGTTGACTTAGCATACTCTAAGATTTCCCACCTGCGCAAGGTGTGGAGAAATTTACCACCATAACGTAACTTATATAATGGATATTCGCCAAGCCCTAAATACTACAGCAATTACCCACTGCGCAAGCGGGTATTGCCGGAAAGTTTATTAAAATATGTGCTGATAAGCTATGCTGTGCTATGCTTTAGAATTCAAATAACATACTTAAAATTTCCTGCCTGCGTAAGGCGTGTGAATATTATTATTTAGCCAGCTGAAGACCCGTCGCCTGCGCAAGGCGTGCGAGTTTCATTATCATGAGAAGCTAGTAGATGAAGCAAAATACTATAACTATAACACTGGTATAATACAATCAACATGGCTCCAAACGCCAAGACCTTTTATTACCGCCTGCGTAAGGCGTGTAAAAATGATTAGTCATTGGGCGAAAAGCTAATAGTTGGACATTGTTCTGGAACTGTTGTTACTGGGTTTTTAGTAGTTACAGTTACACTAAAACTGTTTAAGCTAGGTATATTAATATCATACAACATGCCTGCGCAAGGCGTGCAATATACTTTAGCCTGCTGTGCAAGCGCGTAGCAATTAGTTCAGGAGTTTATTAACCAAATATTGCTACTACAAAGCAAATATGATACAAGTATACATGTTTTTCAATGTGTAAAAATGATTCGCCTCCATGTAAATCTCTGCCTACGCAAGGCATTTGAGAAATTATTTACTTTCGTTTTGCTGCAAAAACACACCTCACTAATAAACATTAAATTCTCCCGGGGAGACCCTAAGTCTTAATATTATAAGACCCTAAAAAGATAAAATAAGTAACACACTCACTGCCAGCGACCCGCTAGGCGGGTTCCCTTTCGTAGACGCTTTTCGCTACATACTGTTTTTCTCGTGTTATTAGCTACGCTAGCAACGCGTAGTTCGCTCTGGCATTGAGTGGGTTAACTGGCTTTTAGGGCAGTAAGATTAGAAATCACCATAAGCACCATGAACCCCGTTTTTAACAAACCAATCGATTGGGTTAGAAGTGGGTTCAGACGCGGTTCATTCAATCAAGTAAATAATTGTGTAATTCCTATGCCAGGGCCAAGGTCACGATTTTATAAAGTTCATGATACTAATCGTTGAACTAAAATTTTAAAATTTAATTTTGTTTGCCATAACCAGCGGGCCGCCCCGGCGCCACATATGATGCAAGTCATTGCGATTGCAAGTTAATGGGCCACTAGTGCCTGAAGTTGTTAATTTTTTCATTCATTTTCAGTTTATTCATTCATTAAAAGGTAGAAATACATTACTCTTGACTGGCTCAGGCCAAAAATTCATCATTTAAATCCCATGTGGGTCAAAATATTAAAAGAAAGGTTTCTTCTCTGCATATAATTATAAATGCTTGATACAATGTATCCCACCTGCAAGGGTGCATTGTAAGAAGTTAACTTTAGATTCCCTTAACTTTGCATTGTCTTCAGGAAAGACGTGAACGAGGTAATCAAATTACTATATGTATAAAATGTGTATGACTCTCACATTGCAACTCATCTACTCAGAGTATCAGTCCAAATGAAACAAAGCCATTTTGTTTATCAATCCAGATGAATAACACACGTTAATGATATAAATGTCCTAGATTCCCTAGACAACTTCAGGTTAACAACAGAGCCCTCGCAGGCTCGCACGTTTTTAAGGAATGGGGACAAAGGTCATTTTCTGGAAAACTGATCCAATCCCTTAAGTTAATAAGCTGAAAGAATTTACATACATGTATCAATGGGTTAAAATCCAACAATATAAAAAACGGTCAGTTTGTTTCTAAATATCAAAAGCTAAAAATTACTCAGGAAGCAGTAATAAGGTAATCTCGATGGTTATTACTGTACTAATGCTCATTAATGGTGTCCGGTGAAATTCCTCCCATATTTATTGTTTTTGGTAACAATATTTTAAAAACAGTATTAGCTTTGTGAGAATGGTACAAATACATGCGCGAATCAGTAAGCTCACTCAGATAACTATTATTTAAATCATCCTAATATAGAGGGTTGATAAGATTTAAAGCTAGGTGCCTGCGCCATAGCCCAGGCGGCAGGTTGAATTGGTGCTCAAATCACGTTTGACACTTTAAGGCACTTCATTTGAAAGCTACATCACTATCTTTCTTTCGTTTCTCTTCAAAAACATAAAAAGAAGAAGGGTGCTTAATGCCAAATAATTGAAGGCTGATCATTTTACATACGTAAGGTCATTGACCTTACGTACCTAACCCGCCAGATAATAACATCAGTTAAATCTATAATCTATATATAAATATATCTTGCTCTTTCTTGAGCTTGCACTACGGGTAGTACAAGTAATCCCGAAATAAGGTGCTGTTGTAGACAAAACGCCCTAGCTTTGTAGCCGTCTTCCGGGTAGCATGGCTGTTATAGGTTGAAATTATGCGAATGCAAATATTTGTTTTGAAACACTACGCAGATCTGTCGTCTATGCACGGGCCAAACCTTGGCTAAACAGAAACGCAAACAGAGTACCTAATGTGTAAAATATCAAACGGCACAAAGAACCAAGCGGAAGAGCAATTCCCTGGACAGAGCTTAGATTCAGTTGTTGTAGCTGGTTAACCGGAATTTACGGGGTTTTTATTACCAATAATACAGCACTTGCTTATGACTTTGATCAGATACGGTCACTACGTGTTTAATCTAAAACCAAAGGCCAAGTTAAGTTATATATGTCGTACGCCCTAATATACTAATATTATATACATCTTGCAGGATGTTACATATTTTCACAAATAGTAATGAGAGGAACATCTTACTGTTATTCTTGCGGTAATACAGCTCTCGGATTAATATTAATATTATACTTACCATACCGGCTCTAATTATTGCTCGTGTAATAAAATAAAACCACATAATAGGTTGGTTAGTATGGGCTTAGGCCCTAGAATATTTTGGAATACTCTGTGGAGTTAGGCTTTACCAACATAGCGACTATCATAGAAAAGTTTAGTTTTATACAAAATGTATATACGTAAAACAAGGGCATTCACATTATGAATAGCTGAGGCTCAGCTGCTGAGCACTGTACCTACACAACGACAGAGTTCATGTTGGGTACCTGGCTGAGGTAACTCCTTCAGATGGGCAACAGAAAGTTGTTATAGCCCTACCGAAATTAACTTGTCAACATAATATCATTCACGATCTAATTGTTATTCAAGATTGTACCATAGCTAGAAAATAATGGTAGCTAATGAGTTAATCCTTTAATTGATTGACCGAAAGCCCTGATCACGTTTACACTGTGGTGACAAGTGCACTTTACATGTTAATTACCTGCCTCAAATACTAAGACTTTTAAAAAGAAACAAGTGAGGCTCGGAGGAATGTATTGAAAACTCGTTTTTGGGTGCCTGTAAAATAAATTGTATCCTGCCTTATCATTACTAATGTCGGGTATTATTACATGGGTAAATGACACTTAAAATTTTCAACAATCAAGGTTTATTTTCCTCGTTGCAAGGTAAATACGTTGAATACAATAATAAATATTGAAAAAGAATACAAACACAAATTATGGCCTGAATACATTTGTGGGATGGATGAAATAAAATATAATCAGGTTGTCAGAAATAATTTTTAATAAACATACTGATATCTATATACATTCAGTTTTTGACAACCCTAATTACCCACCTATAAATAATTAGGTGTAGTAAAATATGTCACTTCACACTTAGCCCATTAGTCTATTTCACATTCATCCATGTACCCGGATTGTTAAGTGCACTTGTACTAGTTGTTTCCACCAGTTTCACTTATGAGTATAAATGAGTCACATAAGTCACATTGGCGTTTTCTGACCACCAGGCGATCACAGACACGTCTCAAATATTAAAATATAGGCTTCAAATAACGGTACAGAAGCTTAATAGCAGCGTTTTACCTTACAATAAAACGCTTATTAAGCGAAATACCTTATTTGAAGCCTATATTTTTAACTTCGCCTGTGGCTACAACACTCAGTTGCAATAAACCACATCACTTTTATTTTATTATGCCCGTTGAGGGTACTTTTGGCACGCTGCATTTTAACCTATACCATGCAATATGCAAATAGCAACATCTACTGTCTTTACAGTTCAATGCCAGTGCATACCAGTGATACCAGTGTATGTCTTTGTTTTATTACACATCGGAATAATAAATGAACTCAACCCTTTGGTAAGTGGTATATTGCAACTTTGTTTTATTATGGTATATTTTGAGACCCAATGAACTAAATCCGAGGCCGCACGCCACGGTCGCTGGTGGAGTTGGAGGGGGTTAAAACTGAAATTGGTAAAGTGGAAACATGCCGGTAGATGTCAGCACAATCATGAACCGGAACCGCTCGTCACTGACAAACTGCATCGCTCTCTCAAATATTAAAATATAGGCTTCAAATAAGGTATTTCGCTTAATAAGCGTTTTATTGTAAGGTAAAACGCTGCTATTAAAAACGCGTAATAAATCTAATTATGCATAAAATTATGTTTTTTTGTTGTGTACGCTGCATCCACCGCTATGCATTTAAGGGTTAAGTATGTAGACATTAGAAAAGTTTACGATTTGGATACATTTTTCTCAGACTTTAATCATACAACTATTAAGTTGTAACTATAATAGTTAGAATAATATTATAATGGTTAGTTGTATATCGAGGGTTGCCTGGTGAAACCCAATAAATATGAGAAACCTAGTTTCGAGAAAAACGATGTTAAAGGTTTATGGTCATTAAACACTAATTTTGATGAATAAATTTGTAGTTTTATAAGTTCTTCGTGTGAGGTAATTTCATCCACTTTAAGTTAATTTGTGTTTTAGTAGTAGTAGTAGTAGTAATCACTTTACAAAACACAGGTTTACAAAAATAAATTATAGTAATGGAAGTACAAAGGCGAACTTATCCCTA
The DNA here is from genome assembly GCF_947568885.1 of Cydia strobilella. Taxonomy (NCBI): domain Eukaryota; kingdom Metazoa; phylum Arthropoda; class Insecta; order Lepidoptera; family Tortricidae; genus Cydia; species Cydia strobilella. The sequence goes on along the minus strand of NC_086042.1, from coordinate 10,719,558 downwards.
TAAGGGATCTCTTCCAGCTAACCTTCGAGTAGATGAGTGGAAAACTATAGCCAGGTCAGATAGACAAACTTACGGGATGTACAAATTATTAATTAATTTGTGTTTTAGTTATGTAACTCATTTAGTTTTCCTGTAAGAAAATGTTTTTTACCAAGGGGTCTTGACTTATTGGATTTACGCAAAAATAAAAATGCCGTTAATGTCACTAAGAGGTTTTATTACATATAAAAAACTTAAAAAAAGAAGTTAATCTACAAGTGAGAACGGTGTTATTCTTCATCTAAATTATTTGGCGCTTTGCCGGCAAATGTTTTTAGGCTTCTTATCCATCGATGATACTCCTCAGGTATCATTTGTTTCCTGCACATGGTTTCTTAATCTTTTTTTTAGCAATGGTTTTGCTGACAATTGTCAAAAAAAATGACAGACTCATGTTTCACCACGCCGTCATCTGTCAGTGACATATGTCGAGTGACAATTGTCAAGTGACAGGTGACAAATAACAATTTCGTAGATTGCTTTGTATAGAAGTGTATATAAACATAACAGGCATTTTGGTACAATCGTCAATCTTAATTTGATGATAATAGTTTTGTGAAACAAGAGTAATTTTTAAAATTCGACATTTGTCAAATCTTGACAATGGATCGTTGCTTTCCATGTGCCGTTGTCATCAATATCTAATCTAATGCAGCGTATAGAGTTAGACCAAGATAAATCTGCAACGATTTTAATAGCATACGCAGTGCTAGTGTTTTTTAAACGTCGTAATTTCAAAGGAGCTTGACGTTTACAATAACACTTGCACTGCGTGTGTTATCAAAATTGTTGCAGACTTATCATGGTCTAACTCTACCTACATTATTTGTTGACAAGGCGTCAAAGCATTATGATTTTGTTACTTACTTTTAATTTTTTTTTTCTTTTAATGCAAAATGACGTTAATGTAAAAATTTATTCGTACTTTACACATTTCCTTGTATAACATTATTTTCTAACCAACTTCGTCCAAGTAAATTATTAAAAAAACAATATCTACCTAAACATATATAACTTCGCTACCCGTCCCCTACTTCGCATTATCATTTTTAGTGTTCCGTGCAAAACTTTGTTTTGACAAACGGAACACTCATGGGATCACTTCGGTCTTGCAAATCAGTTAAATGCGTTTTTCCCAGAGACCGTTTGACGTAGATACCTAAAATTTGAAATAGTTATAGCAATTACCACCATATTGTAAATAAGTCAAAATCGCTTATTTCTTATTTTAGGGGGAAGTTTAGGGGGTTGAGAGGGGTAACCAGATTTTTTATTTCATTTGTATGAATCGTGTGGGGTACCATCAGAAAGCTTGCAAAAAATTGAGTCGATGGACTGATTTTGACTTCATTTTAGACTGCAGTAGTTTAGATAAAAAATGCATTTAAAGTTGCAAGTTTTCATACAAAAATATTCGCCTCTGTCCTGGGGATTTTCGCAAAAACTATAGCTAACAGGCAGCTAACCAGACAATAACCAACTAAAACGAGCTTGAAGACGGCGGGAAATTTATCAGGATAACGTAACCTTTACTAGTTTTTTGACTGTAGCCTGATCTTAGGTTACTTAGGGAATCAGTACTTGGTAATTCTGTACTTTACAATGGTTGACATATTACCTTAAAAAAACAACCTTATTCGAATAGAAATAAGTTTAAATTTGGAACGGGATTTTTCACATATTTGTCATTTAGTAAATTTGTTTGTGGAATTTATATGTGCATAGAGTTACTAAATCGTAGATAGCTAGATAAATTAATTTAATATTTATTTAATAGTGTTGATGATTTCAAATTTTGACTATCTAGTATCTGATTAGTCAAATTATACTGTCGAGTTAAGTACCTAAACCTGGATAAGGGTTGTGTGATGGACAGATATGATTTAGGAACCTAATACATATTACAAATTAATGGTCATTTATACAATATGGCACAACACAGGTTCATGGCAATAATGTATGTAAATAAATAAATTATTATTTCAAATTGATTGCAGTTAAAATTAGTTTTGACTTTTCGGAAAAACGCATTTTCACTAGGTGAAACTAGTTTTCACTGTAGGTATTCTGCCAGAGTTAAAGGATAGGTGTGAGCAAAGCGAGAAGGAGTATGTTAGGCTAACCGTGACCAATCAGCGCGAAATCGAGAGAATGGCGATAAATTAAATGTAGCATAATTTAATACTGAAACGGGATTTAATAGAATGCACTTACTTTTATCATTTTGGCCTGACGTTTTGAACGTCACATTACGTCCGCGGCTACAGGCAAACTCAAATCAATATACCTATAGATAAAATGTATTTTTTCTTATTGCTACTTTCACATACATCTTATTAAAAATTTCGGTAAAGGGGTATTTGTAAGAAACGAAGTTAAGAGACAAAAACTGACTTTCAATTTTGAGTCGTGTCCAGTCTATAAGTTTCACATACCTACAACCATCATAGGTTATAATAACATGAGGTTTAATACCTACTTGCTGTTTTTGACGTTTTTTACATACGAAGTTGTCATTTTTATTGTCAACTTTAACGTATATAGTTATTAAAACGTATATAGCTATGATTAAAATATATCAAATTGTGTAAAAATATTTTCCATTAAGTATGTCAATATCTAAGGAGGAAAATGAGGACTACGTTTGTGCGGAGAATCGATTGTCCCCTATCCTCTTAATGTATGCTAGAGATCTCATACTATTGTCACTGTGACAAGGTACAAAATGGGTCATAAATTAAACTTGTTCGAAATACCTTAAGCAAAGATAATAGCTTTTTCTATTTAATAAGCTTTATCATTTCAGTGTTTGAGATATGCCTAAACTTTAATGCGTCATAACGATGCGTGCAATAATATGTTACTCTTCAAATGCCGCAAAATTATGAGACACGCTCAGGCTCTACGAATAAGAGAGATATTTTTGCGGCCTTCGAAGAGTAACATATAATTGTAGATGACTGTACGATAGTAAATAGATTACCTATTCACGGAACACTTTGCTGCCGCAGTTGTGAATGCGGGCTTGGCCAAATTTTTTTTTTAAATTATGATAACTATACTTATTCCAAATCCCTAATGTTAAATTACTAAACGCCTATGTTACAATTTATAGCGGAATTATGATTTAATTCTAGTTAAGGAGAATTTAAAAGCGATTTTTATTTGTATCGTAAAGGCAAATTTAGGGTAGGTACGAAGTTTTGCCAACGTTTATTTTCAATGAACTGCAACATAGATAATGGGATTTGCTAACAAGGAAAATATTACAATTTTCACTCAAGCCTGACACAGCTCCAATCTGACAAATTGACAAATATGTTGACTTGTAAAAATTACTTTTGTTTCACCAAATCATTGTCATTAAATGAAAGATGGACAATTGTAACAAAATGCCTGTCATGTTTATAAGCACATATACAAAAACAGTTTAAGAAATTGTCAGTTGTCACCTGTCACTTGACAATTGTCACTCGACATATGTCACTGACAAATGTCGGCGTGGTGAAATAGGGGCCTGATGTCAAAAAAGTTATTGACCCATATAATATATGTAAGTTTACCTGTACCTATATGTATGTAGGTTGTGAAACCTGCTCACGAGAAGAAATCTTATGTAGGTAGTCTTTGTTTTAATGGCTGATCATTTGTTTATGTTAACCTCTAAATTTAAAAGAAGAAGGCTAAAAGAGCCTTCAATAACAAAGAATACCTAATTAAGGCGCGCATTTCCAAAAAAGCCAAGAAAAGATTGATAAAAGTGTTTATCTGGAGCATTGCGTTGTATGCGAGTGAGACGTGGACACTGAGACAAAAAGGCAGAAAAAGGTTGGAAGCTTTCGAAATATGGTGTTGGCGGAGGATGGAAAGATTAGCTGGACTGAAAGAAAGACGAATGAAGAGGTTTTGAATATGGTAGGAGAAAGGCGAAGCTTATTAAATTGCATAAGGAATAGGAGAGGCAAGATGTTAGGACACCTAATACGAAACGACAGCTTTTTCCTAAACATCCTAGAAGGCAAAATTGAAAAGACGAGAGGCAGTGGAAAGCCTAGAATCACATATCTGAGCCAAGTAAAAGAGAATGCATCGTACGAGCAAATCAAAAGACTGGCTCAGGAAAGAAAGGATTGGCAATTACTCCACCGACAAGAGCAAAGCTCTTATGATGATGATGATGAACCTCTAAATTTAGATAACTAATCTACCCCCTTATTCATAAACGAATACAAGCCTCAATTACTTAGTTAATGTATGTTTATCCCTTTCATTGAGGATCTTATGAATAACGCCATTAGCGTTGAACATATTTTTAGGATTCAACAAGAAACACTTATAGCTTATCCGTGTTCATCATTATGGCAGTCAGTCTGTCTGTCTGTCCATCCACCTGAGGCTTATCGAGGTAGGTAGGTGTACCTAGATGCTTACAGCCGAAGCATTATCTATCTTGTTTCAATCTGCGTGTTCCACTGGTCGCTTGCTTCATGCTATGGTGGCGTGCGGACGAGCGAGCTGCGGTATGCAATCGATCTTGCGATAGGTCGACGCACGGACACCCTGCCCTACGGCTTATTCCACCATCGCTTCTTACACATTGCATACAATTATATAACAGACTATAATTTTTTCATCACACTTGCTCGAAAAAGATCTTATTTCATGCAGGTGTACTGAAGGACAAAGGCCTATATTGTTCCCGCGTGAGTTATGGATTCTGAAAAAAAAAAAAGCTGTAACTCACTCGTGCCTTACAGCTTTTTTTTTATTATGTCACTAATTCATACGAACCAAGTAGGTATAAATGAGTTTTACTTTGAAAATACTGACTTTTACAAAATATTCAATTTGATTAATTTAGCCGTTTCAAATATTTTTATTTACACATTTTAAATTGTTACTACTTACTTACTGTAAATTGGCCACCACGCTTTGTGTTGTGGTCGATGTGCAGAAAGATTTCCACGCCATCACGCTCTAAACGATCTGGTCCTGAGGGCGCTTCTTTCGGAAAATGTCCCATGTATGCTCGAGCCCTCAGGCCTTAGCCGGTCGGATGGTAAGGTGCCTGACGGTTTGACGCTGGTGCCGTCGCAGAAAGTGCTTGCTTTAGGTCCCTACATGCGTGAGCACTTTTGCTCCATCGCAAATTGACCGCACCGTGAGGGCAGCAGGGGCTGCTGCTGACGTGGCGGCGCTTAGAAAACGGGAGAAATACGCAGACGGCTATTTGTTTGTGCCTGCCGGCTGTTGGTGCTCAGAGACTAGAGAGTTCTTCAAGGAGGTTGGGAACCGTTTACGAAATAAGAGGCCTGGATCCCTGCTGCAGGTCATTCTTGGTGCAGAGGTTAGGTAATCCAGAGAGTGTTTCGAGCACCTTTGCGCCTGGGATGTGGCGAGGTGGGATTTTTGACTGACTACTTTAATTTTTTTTTATACCACGTCGGTGGCAATTTTAATAAATTGTTATTGAAATATTTCTAATAATAAAGCTCTTGAAGGCAGGTATTTTCTCAATTGGTTGTATAAGAAATGGTTATTTTAGGATTGCAACAAGTGGAAATGTATAATCGAAAAACAACACATACAGATTCAGATTATAGGTATGATTCCAAGTGGAGATAAAAAGGAAACAAAATCAAATAATTAATAGATACGATTACCTTAGTAAAGACGATAGATGTTTAAAACATACACTATATTAAAAAAACCTAAAAACAGACCATGCGTATAAAAACACATCAAAAAGCTTTCCACAATAACACAAAGCGTAATTTGTCAACAGAAAAGTTAAGTGATTAATACCGGTTTTAAATGCAAAAACTTGCATCATTTACACCTCAGCGGGGAATTATTTAAATTTATTCATGAGCAGTGGGAGTCGGTAATCGTCTGCATGAATAAATAGGAAGCAGTGTACTTACAAATCACTTGAGGACGGCAGCGGCGGCGTGCCGTGCCTAACTCATACGCAAATGTAGAGGCTTGAGATTGTTTCTTGAAGGCACGACATAATTTAGACGTTTCAAACGTTAGTTGTTGACGTTACCTAATTTTGAAATAAATATGTTTTTTTCGGTTGTATTTTGTACCTACGATGTTTCAGATAGAAGTGAGATAGAAGAACGGGCGGGCGGGGGAAGGAAAATGGAAAAGAAGAAAAAATAATGTTCGGAAACGAAGGTAAGTGCAAATTTGATATATTTTTTTTTTAAACAAGCATACGGCCCGCCTGATGTTAAGCAGTCTCCGTAGCCTATGTACGCCTGCAACTCCAGAGGAGTTACATGCGCGTTGCCGACCCTAACACTCCCACTCACACTGAAAGTAAAGCAAGCTTACAATATAAAAAGATAAGAAAAAGGTGAAACTGAGGGGAAAGTAAATGAACAAGTGCTGTGCAGAGCGAATTTAAAAAAAAGGATAAAACAGCAGCCATTGGTTGAAGCAGCTCGTAGTATGTTTAGACTATGACGAAGACGATACAGTGCTCCAGTTGCCATAGGTGGGCGCAGAAAGCATGTGCTTGACATTCCAAAATGTTTAGAAGATTATATTTGTGATCAGTGTCAAATGTTTTGAAACCGTCCGGTGCTAGGGTTTCGAAATGTATTCCGTCCGGTTCTAGGTGCCTCTTGCAAAGAATGAGTTTTTTTTTCGCTTAAGTTTTCTTTTCGTTTTTAAATTAGTTTAGAAGTTGCATTTGTGTTATTTTATTTTGATTCAAAATTTTGCTAACTAAGTTAATTCATAAATAAAGATAGGTATATTTTTTCAAATATTTTTTATTTTCTCCAAAAAGGCTTAGGTGTCCGCCACAGGGGGAGTTCCCCCTATATTTTTACAACAAAACATAATTAAGATAAGATATTGTTTTTGACGCTGTTTGGTTTGTAAATGCATGCAAGTGTGTGATATGATTAAATAAATTATTCAATTTGATTGTGACATCGTTTGTGAAAGTGAAATTATGAAACTTAAACATAATGTATAAACATAGCAATATTAGAGTCGCATACTTATTAACAACTGTATTTTTTTTTCATATTTTTTGGGTTTTTACTTCGGAATGGTATCATTTTGATATAATAAATGAATTCGGCATCCCTGATTTATACGAAAACGATACCAAACTTGGCCTAATAGCTTAAATGATATAGATATCAAGATAAAGTTGAGACCCCCCCCCCCCCTCCTCTACATATTTACATTACAAATCTTGGTGGCTCCACTTCTTAAATCCATCCTTGGGTCCTAAGGCCCAATCCTGCCAAAGGAAATCTTTTATTCACGCAACGCCGTATTTAGTCGAAGGTGCAGGACCTTCGACTAAATCGAGTGTAGTGACTACCCCCCCTTTTAGGGGTTGAATTATTATGGATACTGGCCGTGGATTTCTTCGACAGATTAGTAAAGTTTGCATCAAAATCCGTTCAGCCGTTTTCACGTGATGCGCGGTCAAATAAACAGAGAAACAGTAAAACAGACAAAAATTCTAAAAACTCTTGGAACGTGTTCTGTTATCGATTCTAAGTATCCCTAGCCAATTTTTTTTCGAATTTCTTCCAAGACTCGACCCTCTTCCGCTTTATTATATGTATAGATAGATTTTAAAAGGTGGTTATTAAATTAGTTAAAACAGAAAAAAAACGTAACTAGATGTGAGGAATGTTTTTCAGCGAACATTCTCTGTCAGTCTTTTAAACTTTAAGGTTGCTAAAACATGTAGGTACCTAAGTCCGAAGTGCCAAAAATATGTGCCTATATATTAAGGGAGTGTATACATATTTTTGGTAAGTACTTTGTCAGTATCGATATTTTCAGACGTGACTGTAATTACTAAATACATATTCATGAAAATGAATAGTCTATTCGAAAATATCATAATAATATTTAATATAAGATAAATTCAAAATAATAAACGATATTACACAAAACAACCAGTTGAAGTTTTTTTTTTCAAAAAGACTCATTTTCTTTTCGTAGACTTAAGGACGTAGAGGTCTTTAGAAGTGCTTCTTTTTTAAATATTACATTCTTTGCTGAGATTTATACTTTTTAGCTGTTAGATATTTCACAATACCTTGATAATGAAAATAGTGTTTTAAATGTGTAGGTACAAATGGTCGCCACTTGTTACGTGGACAAATTGTAAATGTGTATTTGCTTCTGAAAAAATGATTCAAAATCAATCATTATTTGTTCTAGTGACATCACTGTTCCGTCAATGGAAATAATAACTCATTAGCTCATTGATGTTTCGTGATTCCGAGATTGCTCGCTTAATTGGTAGATGTAAACTGAATAAGCGGATATAAATTAATATTTTACCCTGATTCTAATCAATATCATCCATTAACACTAACAGTAATAACTATCAGTTCAACAAAAATTGAATATAGGGTCATGAGGGAATTACTAAAGTTTTAATGAAATCGATTCGATTGAGTTTTAATAACCCGACTTGTAATGGAAATAAATTGCTGTTATTAACGCGAACTGTATGTGTAGTAAGTGTACAAAAATATACGCATTAAATATTTTATTTATGTCCATTTTAGTTTTGTTTAACGCCTAAATCATGGCTTTCAAAATAATACTCCCACAATCATCGTATTTTATGCGATGTTCAGATAAGATACCGTTATTGTTGGACATCAGAAAATATTTCGATAACCTTTTTGTTCCTAAGGGGTTCAGCCTTCAGCGGAATGGCGGCCATAGAGCTAACAGCGAGTCCAGTACACGCGTTAACCCTTCCCGCCCCATGAGACTGCCAGCCAAGTACGTAATGGCAATGCAGCAATACCTACCACTCGTTTACACTCGTACCTCACGGTGGGGCGGGTAAAAATGCAACATAAATAAAACCTTATCTGGACTGAATGAATGTTCACATTTTAATTACCACAGAGTTATTTGATTGCTTTAATTAAATAGGACTTAAGTTTTCTGTTTATTTTACAAATCGTAAAAAGTTGACGACAACGCAATCATTATAAAACAAGCTAATTTCGCCTTTCTTCCCTATCCCCGACGGAACTGGTTTTGCCACTGTAAGCAAATTTTAATAATGCTTACTGCGGCAACCGCGGCTATTTCGCGCCATTGAATCCTCAAGTACTTTTTTCATTCTCAAGATTGCTATCTTCAAAGCTTTCTTCGTTTGAAGATATCTACTAGTTAAAAAGAAACTCTGTTAACTTTATCAGGAAACGAAATAATGTACATACCTACATATTTCCTATAGTAAAACCGTTTATTTAAGCGGCACAATAACATTCTAAGTGTTTTAATCAATGGAATGGTATAGATAATTTGATAGGTATCTAATAGTTAAAAGTTTCAGTTGGCTTATGTGTGGGTACCTACTGTTTTCCCTGCATGCTCTCGTAACCAACAACCACGCGATTAGGGAACGCAAATCGGTTATAACTTATAACCGATTATTTTGACAAAATTTCATAACCGATTATTGGAAACTCGGACGACGGTTATTTTCGGTTCTATGAATTGATCTTCTATTGACTATAAAATCTTGCCTTTTAAGGCTGTGAAGCCTCTGACTATAATTATTGTCATTCGTGTACTTTAATAACGAAAATATACTAAATTTACTTCCCTTATTTATGAAAATTTTTGATTAAATATTGTATCACGTCCAAAATCATATTTTATTTTGTGTGTTTTATTAAAAAAACGAAGACCTTATACTCACATTCCCTAATACTCTACCTTTATTTTCGTATTTTTTGAAATTACTTGATTGTAAATTTATAATTTTTTGACGGAAATAAATCGTAACCGATTCTAACCGATTATCGGCTATTTTTCGGGCATAAACGTAACCGAAACCGGTTATGAAGTTTGGCCAGTTATTGCATTCCTTACATGCGATGTAAATAGAGCGACTGTGTTGATCTGGGCTAAAATTTAAAGCTAATATCGAACGAACACCGAGTGAATCTAAGATAAGCGACAATGAGCAGATATAAATTTAAGCGTTTGCGTGACTTGATTGCCTTAGTCTTAGTTTACTTACACGGTTTTACCTGCATCAAACGAATAAGTAAACTAAGATTAACAAAGATTGTTACTAAGTACTCCATACTATTCGTTGGTAATATATAACCACTAAAAAGGAGCGATTTGCACACGTTGTAACGTATTTGCAATCGGCAGTTATTGGTTTCAAGAAATAGTTGTAGTGCACAGTCTCGACGCCTCTAGGTTGCCCCGCAGACTCTAATAAAGCCGCACGGTACCCACCCGCCCGAAATAGAAACTTAGGTTTTGCTATATCCTACGTAGTTCTAGGTTGAAAGCGAGCCATTTTCTAATAAAGAGTCCCATTTTCATTCACGTATTTGTTTATGGCCAATTATCTATAGCTTCCAGTTCATGTATGTTAATATGATATCTATTTCCTTGGGCAAAATATTTTTAGATAACAATATATACAAAGCAAATATGCAAAGTTATGAAACCTACCCTATCTACTACTATCTACGTTATATTAAAGCAACAAATCATCCGACTGAATTTTATCGACGAGGCCTAAAAAAGGTCAGTAATTATTATCTATTATCCAATTTAAGAACTTCCTGTCGTTCAAGTGAAGACGCCTACTTCAGAAAATTCCGAAATAAAGTTAGCAGAAAGAAGCTATTAAGAAACTGTTCATCAATTTTATAGACCCTAAATTCTAGTCGGCCGGAAACTGCTCCGGATCATGCGACTATAAACCTAGCGGGCTGGTGACACTGTGACAAAGGGCGCAGTGTCCTATAGAGACATCTACGCCGTCGTAAGATTGGATTGAAATTTTTACGAATTTTATCATATAAATCTAAATTGCAGTCATGTTCGAGCGGACAATATTTTATTGCATGGAAGAAGAAATATCCCATCTTCAGAAACTTGTGTTACTTGTGTTTTTCATTTATTTCATTTTATTCATAAAGCAATAATACAGTTGTGTCTGAATGTTACATTATTACCTAAATAAATCATGCCTATTTACAATTAATTTACAATTTAAAGATATTCATTTACAATTTTACAATAATACCTATAGTCACATTACATAATCGGGCCTATTATTAAAATTAATTATTACATAAAACGATAAAATTACAATATGTCAAAACTCAATAAAATTAATTCATAATTAACATTGAATACCTAATAAACTTAAAACTCATCAACACTATTATAGTATCTGTTTTCCAACAAATATAATTTTAGCTTCGATTTGAATTGCTTGAACTGCGACACCACCGCTGTTAACCGGATAGGCGAGTTTAAATTACTCTGAATTCCAACTGAGCGAAGCCCATGGAATGCCATGGATATATCAATCTAAAAATCACAGCGCAAACAATCAGAAGAAATATAATGACGGTAAATTGGTCGGAATCTAAACAAAACGTTTGACGACGTTGGACTAATCTTATGGTAATTTGACCTCACTGTCACGCGACTTTCTGTCCACACCCTGATAATATGCAGATTAGCCACGTCTATAAAGTGACCTGAAAATACTTGCTCATTGAACCGGCCTGCATTGTCTTAGGAAAACTTTGTTAGTTCAGCGTAACATGAATGTCTGCAGACGCAAAAAGGATAAAACAAGAGGCGCGAATAATGTCGTCACTTTAAGAAGTCAATGAAGCGTTTTTTAAAAGGTTTTTTACTTTTTGATTATTTTATATTTTGTTGTATTAACACGTTCGCGGACGCGGATTGCATAGCATCCGTTTTTGTACTACTCCTGGTGACGCGGATGCTATTGAATCCGTTTTTCGGTTTAAATTTCTGGGTTGATATGCTTACCAATCCACTTTGTCACATTATAATATTATTCACCAACATTTCCTCTACCAGTCACCAGAGTCACAGAAGGCATACTGTCATATTACATAGTTTTATCGCAGTAAAAAATTATGCTGTGACGTCTGCAATTGTGCCCCCCTTTTCGTGACGCGGATGCTATAGCATTCACATAGGATGCTAAAGGCATACATATAGTGATTTTTGTATTTTTATAAACAAATCCAGCACTTCCATTTAAAAAGGTGACATTTGATGAAGTGGAACTGCTGATGATGGTCAGAACGGAACTCTTCAATGACGCATAGTTTACGTTAGGCGATTTGTCCTCTTCGTTATGTTTGTTAAGCAAGTTAGGTTTTAAAGAAACATTTTTGTCAAGTTCGAGTTCTGATGATGGGATCCATGAGGAATCGAGGGAACTCCTCAAATGTGAAAGGCATACATATAGTGATTTTTGTATTTTTATAAACAAATCCAGCACTTCCATTTAAAAAAGTGACATTTGATGAAGTGGAACTGCTGATGATGGTCAGAACGGAACTCTTCAATGACGCATAGTTCACGTTTGGCGATTTGTCCTCTTCGTTATGTTTGTTAAGCAAGTTAGGTTTTAAAGAAACATTTTTGTCAAGTTCGAGTTCTGATGATGGGATCCATGAGGAATCGAGGGAACTCCTCAAATGTGAAAGGCATACATATAGTGATTTTTGTATTTTTATAAACAAATCCAGCACTTCCATTTTAAAAAGTGACATTTGAAGAAGTGGAACTGCTGATGATGATCAGAATGGAACTCTTCAATGACACATAGTTCACGTTTGGCGATTTGTTCTCTTCCTTGGACCCAGACCTAAACTTGGACCCGGACTCGGACTCGGACCCGGGTCTGAAGATGGACCCCAACTCGGACCCGGACCCGGACCGAACTCTGACCCAAACTTGGACCCGGACAGCCGGACACGGACCCGGACTCTGATCAGGCTGACCCGGAAATGCTACTAGAAAAGTGCGTTAGGTGGGTGGCTGGGTTTAGAACTGCGATTCCCACAGAACAGAACTGCTATCAGAAAAGTAGGTTAGGTTAGAGCTGTGACCCTTACAGAAACGAAATGCTATCAGAAAAGTAGGTTAAGTTAGTTTAGAACTGCGACCCTTACAGAAACGAAATGCTACTAGAAAAGTGGGTGGTTTTACCTCCTTTTCTACATTATTAGGCAAAAGATGCTGTCTTTTTCATTTCATTGTCTGGAATCTAAGAGTGCACCATCAACAATAAGTGAACTTCCAGCGGCATCCAACATTGAAGTCGGTTTTTTTTTCTTAAAAATTGTGTAATATCGTAATTAATGTTTTTCTTTCAATTTCTTCAAGTTTTTGATTGTGTTTTAATGAACAAACATGTGTACTTACTCGTTATTGCACTACAACCAAATTTTGAAACCAACGGTTAACATAAAAAAGTGAGGCATGAATGTGTATACCTATTATTCAAGTAATTACGTTAGTAGTCATAGTTTTGGTGATATAATTCTGAAATTATAGCCAGGTAAGCCCCTTATGAGAAGCATTTAGGCATACTTTTGTGTATATTTCACGTCTTGTGTTTGGTGCAGATGCATCCGAAAAAGAATCAATCAGCCTGGCAGGAAAAGCGGTAGACACTAACTCCAGGACTTGATGATGAACGTCGAAGGTATTTGGAATGGCGCACGTATGCATAGACACATATTTACGATGATATGCAATAAGGGAACAAGAAAGAAAGTATTAAAATGTTTGTAGGAGTAAGCAATGAGTCTTTAGAGCAATAATCTCGCCTCTAGAAGTCAAAAGTATCAGTCGTTGAGCACAATTAATGAATGCTATAACATGCGGTGTCACATAGAATTACATCTTGACTACGGCATGTGACAGGCATGCTTATTATGCATCCGAATTGTACAGCATTTGTTGTCACATAGCATATAAAAAATATACTTCATATTGACGCGGATTGTATAGCATTCGACTTGCATAGAATACCGCGTCATATAACAACCTAATTGATATGTCTGTAGTGAGTGTAGTGACGGGAATGCTATAACAGTCCCAAAATCTCCATACAAAATTTAGGTGTCCAACTGGTGTGACTGAGCGTCCGCGAACGTGTCTGCGTACGCAGTACAGCTAATCTGGTTGCTGGTATACAATTTTCGTGCAGGTACAAAATCAAAGCACGGTTAAAGCGTACTACCTAAACCTACAAACAGCAACACTCCTTCCTAACTGTCCATCGGTGGACCTTATTACAAAAGACATAACGTCACCCAATGTACAGTTAACAGTGTGGGTGATGGTACTAAAAAAGTGACGTACTTAGAAAGTTACGTACTCCGAAAGTGACGTACTCCGAAAGTGACCTACTCAGAAAGTGACATACTCAGAAAGTGACGTACTCTGCCCGAACCAGTTGCGAAATTGGCAAAGTAGTGAATTTGAATTGCGTTATTTGGCCGCAAAGTATTGTTTTAGCATACGGATTTATTTATTTAAAAACTTTATTGCACAAATTACAAAAAAAATACAAATGGCGGACTTAATGCCTAACGATTGCCTATGATAATAACTCTAATGTTTTATGTATAAAGAAGATGTACAGAAGTTTTGGTAATAAACGAAATAAAACGTAAATTCAAATGCGTCTGTAGCAAACACATTCATAAAACATGATACTCGGTAGATACTTAATTTAATGCCCAAAATTATGGACGAAAAACTTGGTTTTAATGGGTGAAACTCCAACGGCCATTAGTGTAAGCCCCGCGTCATTCTCCCGGTACAAACTCAGGCTTTTTATTGCGATAAACTTTCTGACAAGCCATTTGTGGCAGGAAAGTGTTCGCTGAAATTAATCACATGACCCGTTGCAGGCTTTGTTTATTCGAGGGCACACTCGTCGTCGCATCATTATTTATTTTAGAACGGCAGGTCTTTGGTAGGAGCTCAATGAAATACTGTATTATGAGTAGAATATACTGACCTATCCGCTACTGATAAGTTATAATCATCATTATCATCATCATTCTAGCCTTCAGTCGCCCACTGCTGAGCATAGGCCTCTCTTCGTGTACGCCACTTATCCCGGTTCTGGGCTAGTCTCATCCAAAAGTGCCCCGCGATTTTTCGAACGTCATCCACCCAACGAGCCAACGGACGCCAGGCGCTTCTTTCATCCGAAAGCGGCCACCGATCCGTCAACATTTTGGTCCACCTGCCATCACTCACCACTCTGCCTGGCAACATGTCCCGCCCAACTCCATTTAAGCTTGGTAATGACGTCTCCCACATCTCGCACCTTGATGCGGCGTCGGATCTCGACATAACGGCACGTACGTAAATTACATGGACACGTTATAACTGAATTCATTCATAAAATAGCTATGGAATTTTGCGGCTGGGTGTACCCATGGTATACCTACCTTTTACTTCTGAAGCGCTAATTTTTCAAACACACTTAGTCTTATTTTCTATCTGTTACAGCCACAAAAATTAGAATTAGGTAGGTAGGTAGGTAGGTATTGTACAATATGCGTTTCATTTCTAATAGTCAGTTGCATAAATAAATACTACAACCCAGCTCTTACCACTCTTACAAAACATAAACATAAATACTTAAATGAAGAAATAACATTCTGACGCGTTCCTGCAGTAAGCTATAGATGACCTCTCTCTAAAACATAGCATGTCTTGTATGTAAATTTCCACGGGTGGTACCTTCTTGAGCTCCTCTTACGGCCACATTCTGTTTTATTTATACCTTTCTCACCACTTGGTTTTCCACAGCTTTTTTTTAGGTTCCGTACCAAAAAGTTAAAAAGGATCCCTTAAAGTGCGACTCTATACGTCCGTCCGTTCATCTCTCACATCGTTAAATATCCCGAGAACTCCTTACGCTATTGATTTGAAACTTAAATAGAATAGTCATGAGCAAGGCCAACTAACACAGACGCATAAAGTGCAATTTATTTTATTTTATTAACTATGAAAAATGCTCAATATCAAGAGGAAGAAAAATTTAAAATAATGGTTTATGATGGAAAATGTAAAAAATATTTCCCCCCACCCCTTTTCTGTTCCTTATCTCCGAAGTTTACCAAAAGAAAATTATGAAAAATATTACAGGAAAAATATAATCACACCTCTATCTTGATAAATTATTTAACAACAAAAACCATTTCGCAATTTAACTACCTACCTTTGCCTGAAATTACACTAAAGACACCTTTCAAAGAAAATAACTTTTTTTGAAATCGGTTTACATGATATATATGTCGTGGACAATTGGGGGTGCGGTGGTGGTCTACATGGCGGTGGCGGTAGTGGGCGCAGTACATCGATGTATGCCTACACAGCTAAATAGTATACTACCACTGCTACTGGTGTATGAAATAATACTACGGACTCATCAACCTAGTGCCTACTATACTTTCGTACTGAATGATAAAATAAATAGTCACTCTAGCAACGGAAATCGATTTAATTTAAAATAAAAGAATTACAATTAAACGTTCAAATCTTTATTCAAGTAGGTGGGCATATTACAATGCGATTATGAACGTCAAACAAAGCTATTCCGGTTCCAACCGTACACCTCTTGACCCGAGAAGATTTAACCCTACATGGGACCGGCAACAAACTCGGCGGGATACATCTTTTCAAAACAACACTTATTTTCTAATTTTTACAATAGTAAACCTCTAATGACTCATAAGAAATCAAATTAACACTCGGGATAAAACACTTAGCTAAATGATTAAATAATGTTGGAATCTATAAGCTTTCAAAATAATCCTTCAGGTATAAGCCTTCAGGAACGTAGTGAGTTTAGGCACGAGGTTGGTTAACTTCCGATACCTAGCACGGTCTGATCGAGAATCTTGGAATGAATGCCGCGGAGCGGCGGAGCCTAATCGCTCCCACCAAAATGAATGTAGGCCAACTTGCTTGACCAGTTACCAACAAAACTGCCAACTCGTACCTAACTTCACGCAAGCTAAACCACTTGACGTTCCGAAGCCTGTACCTAATCTTATTTCAACAAGAATGCCAATAGATGGCGTTACTCTCTACATAACTCGATAAATTACATTATCAACTAAGTAATACATAGCAAAACTTTGCTAATCGATTGTATACAGGCGTCTAAAACTGAAATGTAAAGCTGCAATGTGTCCTTCTGGAATCACGCTCCGACATATATATACAATAGGCCGCACGAATTAGTTTGCCGAGAGATGGCGCTGCACACAATTATACTTAGTATACTTCTGGTCAAACATAATTTAGTTGCATGAGATCATTGAAAGTTTGTACGGTAAGTACCCTTGAGTTGAACGAACTCGCACTTGCGCTAGTCGGTTTTTTAGGGTTCCGTACCGAAAGGGTAAAAATGGGACCCAATTACTAAGACTCCACTGTCCGTCTGTGTGTCAGTCTGTCTGTCTCTCCGTCTGTCTGTCACCAGGCTGTATCTCATGAACCGTGATAGCTAGACAGTTGAAATTTTCACAGATGATGTATATCTGTTGCCGCTATAACAACAAATACTAAAAACAGAATGAAATAAATATTTAAGTGGGGCTCCCATACATCAAACGTGATTTTTTTGCCGTTTTCTGCGTAATGGTACGGAACCCTTCGTGATCGAGTCCGACACGCACTTGGCCGGTTTTTTTAAATGAGGCCGAATAAATACCTAATAAGGTCTCTTTTGTTTAAGTGGGGCTCCCATACATCAAACGTGATTTTTTTGCCGTTTTCTGCGTAATGGTACGGAACCCTTCGTGATCGAGTCCGACACGCACTTGGCCGGTTTTTTTTAATGAGGTTGAATAATACCTAATAAGGTCTCTTTTGTCAGTATTAGATTATACCGTTATTATTCAACAACGACGGGACTTAATCGCGTAAAACCTCCAACCGACGTTTCGTAGTCCTCGAAACGTCGGAGGTAAATTTAAAACTTATTTTACGCGATTAAGTCCCGTCGTTGTTGAATAATAATGAGTAAAAATCGTGAAAGTTTAAATCAGATTATACCGTGTATTCGATCGTAACTATTACAAGTATTACTTTGTATTACGGTGTGAGTTTATCACACTAAATCCCACAATCGTGTGATTGGGCCAGCCACGCTCGTCGTCGGCATGATGTAGGTAGATGCTACTAAAGATTGAAATAAAAATTGAGAATTAAGACTGAAATTAAATCTTAATGTCCATCTAATTTGTAATACTCTTACTATTTACTTGTGTCAAGATTCCAATCAATTTTATGTCGCATTTTCGAAGTTCCAAATGTCAATTTCATTCTGCTACTTGCATAAATACGACATCCAAACATCTGGAGAAAGATTTCTCCATTACTTTCCTGTACTGGATTATTCTGTCTGCGTCTCTTTAAGTTCAGCGAATTTAAAATGAGTAAATAAAAATCAGCTATCTAAATTATCCAAGTGCACTCATGCAAATAAAACGAACAATGATGAAAACGGCGAAATATTTTAATTAGGTGCCAAGTGCTTGTAGTATAAAGCGCCTAAGCATTATGTGTTCAGCGAAGCTTAAAATTAGAGAAATCATAGCTCGTTGCAGACACCCACCGCAGCGCTTAGCTGAGGAGTGCTTAAACTGGCTTGCAAGCGACTAAAGTCTTGTCTCTGTGTACGGTTTGTATTTTATTAAAGAAAAAATATTTTTCACCACACCAGCTATTGAAGACTCGCTTGATTCTTCAAAATCCATATGAGTGGAAAAGTAATTTATGCAAATTTTGAGTTGTTTCCTCATGTTAGATGGCCGAATAGACTAAGTGATAATTTTGAATAAGAAATATTTAATAAAGGCCATTGGGATTGGATTTGTAATGTTTTACAGTTAGCGTATTGCTCGGGTTGGTGGTGAAAAAAATTGTGTAGCAATGTATGTTTAATCCTCGTGCCTTGAAACCCTCACAACGCTCAAGATTACACTTTTCGAACCACTCGCTACGCTCGTGGTTCAGTTTTGGTATATTGCTCTAGTGTCAATATTAGCACGAGGGGTTAAACAACAACCATTTTACCCCCTTATTAAGCCGGGTGTAACGTGTAATGTAAGATTAATAATCGAATTTAAACTATCGTGAGACATATTAACTTAACTAACTTAGGGGTTTCACTCACGTAATAATAATAGTTACGTGTAATATAGCGTCAACGTATGGACTGCGAGCGCCTTTATGTTCGGTCCTAAAAACCGACGGATCAGGTAATTCAGGTACGAGCGTTACATGCTCGTAGTGCCGTCCACGCGCAGAATTCCTCGATGGATTACATTACACGTTACACCCGTCTGGACTCGGCTATAAACAAATAACTATAACATTTCAAATACCTATGCAATATATTATATCCGAACGCTTCACGCGACACGCAAATAGGCTTTAGTTATTATTATTTTTACTAAAAGAGCGTAACACTGTTTTTCATATGGAATACCTACGGTGCGTACTTGCGGTGTTTTATACTTTGAAAAAAATTTATGGTTTATATATGCTTTTAGCGTAAAAACCTTTTTTTTTTAATTTATTTTTATTTGTAGTAAGTTCAAAGAGTGCTTTTTACCTGTGGACTAGCTACGTTTGAATACGATAGGGTTAGAGTTCTTCTCTGCATAAACCCCTCGTTTGTATTACGTATTATCACCTTCAATTCTGTATATTTTACTACTTATAACGCGCTTTTAGGTTACCCATTTGAATACCGAAGTTAGTATTAGCGCCATAATTTATGCATAGAAGTCGTAAAGTATAACGTCAACAATTTTTATTGCCTTGCTAATATAATATACAACGCGTGCGATACGGGAATCAGATCGAATAAAAAACGTCGGGGCTTACTTAAGCTAACCTCTCTCTCTTCTATGTGATTTAAACTATACTAGTTTACATGTACGTAGTATATCTTAATAACTACAAATACTTCATTACTTTAATATTGATAGTAAAACTGAAAAAATTGAGATGACTATGACATTCATTATACCACCAAGATTACGTGAATAAGGACGTTAAGCAACGTTAGGTTATTCGAGCCACTCGTGCATATAATGCGCCTTACTTTTGGACACAGGCATAAGCCTCTTATCACATTAAACAGATGACGTTAAGCGTACCTACTTAATTTAAATTTTACTAGATAAGTTACATAAGTAAATATCATAATTAGTGCACATGCGGCCCTCGTTACTTGTCACTGAAGACATTAAGTATAATACAACTAATACTTTTCGTATCAGTATACTATTAGAGGAGAAATCACCATACATCATTAAATAAAGGATTTAATACATAAAACCACGGAAACAGGCATAGCTTAGGTAAATCACACTCCGACGCCGTAATGGCGGGCGATGCTCCTCTGTCACTGCGGGACGCGCCACACGTAGTGTGACCATCGACACCAATCGTAGGGCTGCACCCGAGCAATCCACATAATCGGTTATCAGTTCGGCCTCCTGATGAAAATCCTTCGCCCACGAAGGTCACCAAGCAGCACCACAGAACTTCTGCGCGTCGTGCGCCTTCAAGTCACGACAGAGGACCTGGTGACGTAGGCGATTGGTGCTCAGTGAATCCGATGGCCCCGATGTCTGTCCTATAACCATCAAAACGAAAGCCAATTAACATCTGTTACAGTTTCAAGTCAGCTTCTGGTGTTGAGACCCCTTTAGGCCACATCAAAATGTATATTTCTTAGTGTAAGGCTCTTTAAGCACTGGAATGTTGTAAATTTTATGAAGTTATCACGGTATTATAAATTCGATCATAAGATCTCAACTCAATCAATGAGCAGTCGGCTCTAACCGTGTACATCCTCTTTATTTTATTTTAGGAGAATTATCATGTAGTCAAACGTCATGTAGACAAGAGTAACATCGTAAAGCAAATGTCATATAGATTCATGATTAATTTAAGAACTGACTTAAATTAATCATGATGTTGACAACTGGCAGCTCTTAAAGCAAACATCTTATTAGCAAATGTCAGCTCGTAAATCAAATAATTATCAACTTTTAAACTAAAGGAAAACATGTAGACAATTATCAGCTCATAATTAAATATTTTGTAGGCAACTCTCAGCTCTCAAAGCAAATATAAACTTCTAGAGAGAAACATCATGTACACATATTCAGCTCTTAGAGCAAACATCAACTCCTGAAGGAAAACATCACGTAGACAACTTTCAGCCCTTTTAACATCTTGTAGGTAATTGTAAGCTCTAAAAGCAAACTTCTTAAAATCAATTGTAAGCTCTTAAAGCTTACACCAAATATTAACTCATCAATGAAAACATCATGTAGACAACTCTTAGCTCTTAAAGTACACATCAAGTAAACAACTCCCGAGAGTTAAAGCAAACATCAACTTCTAGAGGAAAACATCATGTAGACATCATTATTATTTACAACGACGGGACTTAATCGCGTAAAATAAGTATTAAACCCACCTCCGACGTTTCGAGGACGGCGTTGTCCCCGTGGTCTCGGAGAAGACTAAATAATAATGAGTAAAAATCGTGAAAGTTTAAATCAGTATCATGTAGACATATTCAGCTCTTAAAGCAAACATCAATTCCTGAAGGAAAACATCACGTAAACAACTTTCAGCCTTTGTAATATCTTGTAGACAATTGCAAGCTCTAAAAAGCAAACTTCTTATAATCAATTGTCAGCTCTTAGCACACACACCTCAACCGGACTTGTATTTATATCCAGCTCTTTGAGTAACTTTAAATCATGGGCTCTCTATAAGCAACTTTAATTTATGTCTTTAGCTAACTGGTTTAACAGATTTGTATTATGACCTCTTTTAACGAAATTAACATGGGCTTTTTAAGCATTTTGTAATATGGGCTCTAAGCATTTCTGTAATATGGGCTCTTTAAACTTATTTATAACATGAGCTGTTTAAGCAGATTTGTATATGGTCTCTTTAAACATTTGCATCATAGGCTCTTTAAGCTGATGCGTCACATGGGCTCGCTAAGCATTCGTATCATAGGCTCGCTAAGCTGATACGTCTCATAATAGCATTCGTATCATAGGCTCGCTAAGCTGATACGTCTCGTAGGTTCGCTAAGCATTCGTATCATAGGCTCGCTAAGCTGATACGTCTCGTTGGCTCGCTAAGCATTCGTATCATAGGCTCGCTAAGCTGATACGTCTCGTAGGCTCGCTAAGCATTCGTATCATGGGCTCGCTAAGCTGATACGTCTCGTAGGCTCGCTAAGCATTCGTATCAATACAGATTTATTTAGATTTACTCCAATAGATAACTAAACTATAAAACTTAAAAGCTAAATCTAAAAATAAATAATACTAATCTTAAAATAAAATACGAAAAAAAAACCGACCAGTGCGAGTCGGTCTCGCCCACCGAGGGTTCCGTACTTTTTAGTATTTGTTGTTGTAGCGGCAACAGAAATACATCAACTGTGCAAATTTTAAATTTCTAGCTCTCACGGTTCATGAGATACAGCCTGGTGACAGACAGACGGACAGCAATAGCGTCCCGTTTTTACCCTTTGGGTGTGTGTGTGTTCTTGTCCTATGGCACCCCAGAGGTGCAAAGGGCCTTCACAAGCTCGCGCCACGCCTCCCTATCATCAGCGACCCTTCTGGCCTCGCTCCAGCTCAGCCCGACAACTCGTAGCTCACTCATGACGGACCGCTGCCAATTGGGTACGGAACCCTAAAAATATCCCCCTGCGCCATTCCGAAATATATAAGTATAATTATATTTATATTATAAATATTTTATAGGAGGAAATGAAAATTGAACGGTACTAATAAAATTATTGATATTTTATTTACTATATAAAAATAACTACATATGTAATATGTACATCCAGCTGCAAAAGAGCATGGCCACTTTACATTTATAATATGCCCATGCAATTTTGCACCTCGCTGTACAGCATGGCCACTTTACATTTATAATATGCCCATGCAATTTTGCACCTCGCTGTACAGCATGGCCACTTTACATTTATAATATGCCCATGCAATTTGGCACCTCGCTGTACAGCATGGCCAATTTACATTTATAATGTGCCCATGCAATTTTGCACCTCGCCTGTACATTTAACTGTACTGAAGTTAACCATAAATAGGCAAGTAGTTTGTTTATACAAATTGATTTAAATACTATATTGCATCCCGTTCGCGCTCATACACATAATTATAGTTATTGCTGCATGGAAACTAGCATAGAGAATAAAATTACATATATTATGTAATGTTAATTAAATGTGTGGTATCTACTTATACTTAGAGATCTAGAGATTAACCACAATGAAGGCATATTATTCAGCCTCGTGAATTTAAATTGGCTACGCAACACAAATCTAAATAAACATTACGATTGATAACGTTTTCTCTGAAAATATACAATAAAAATTTTACTCATCTCCTCATTCTTCGAAAAAATTAAGTTGTCTTGTTTGCATGGATGTAGCTTTGCACGAAGCCTTTCAAATGAAATGACGTGACTCTGATGGCTGGCGCATTTAAACTTTAATTTTACGTTAGCCAGAAGTGGCAAGTTGGCACAAGATTATCTCGAGAGATAATCTCTCTGTCGCACCATGCTGCGGGTTATTCTTTGAAGGAATTATTATATTTTTTCCAACTTTCGGACTTGTAAAGAAACTGCACTTACTGCATTTTTGCCCTTGTGCTCAATGTCCAGTGAGCCAGTGACACACTAACAGGCCAATTCGAACGTACCTATACTGAATGACATCTAACTGATGTCATTCAGTTATCGTGCATTTCGCTCGTGTATGTCCGTACATGTATTGGCGCGGGCGAGACGCACGATAACTAGATATGTAATATGATTCAAATATCATTTTAGTGTTCCGTTCAAAACTTTGTTCACAGAAAACTTATCTATTTTAATTGTAACCGTTTACCTAGTTGTGTACAAAAAAAAACCGCCAAGTGCGAGTCGGCCTCGCGCACGAAGGGTTTCGTACCATAACGCAAAAAACGGCAAAAAAATCACGTTTGTTGTATGGGTGCCCCACTTAAATATTTATTTTATTCTGTTTTTAGTATTTATTGTTATAACGGCAACAGAAATACATCATGTGTGAAAATTTCAACTGTCACGGTTCATGAGATACAGCCTGGTGACAGACGGATAGACAGACAGACAGACAGACAGACAGCGGAGTCTTAGTAAAGTCTTAGTAATAAGAGTCCCGTTTTTACCCTCGGGTACGGAACCCTAAAAAACGTTAAGGAACCGACTTAAATAAAAACGAAGTTTACAAATTTATGATTTACCGCACCTCTAGGAGTAAGCGAAAACATTAAGTAACTTCACCATACATAAGCTCGCCCTTCGTTATTCTTACAAATTGTTAAAGAAGGCTGAAGTCAGGAACCCAAATCAAATAAACTGGATTAGGTCATCGCTTTATGGCGAGTGGAAGTGGCGGGTCATCTCGGAGGAAGCAATTCTCGTGGTCGTAGATTGAATGCAAAATTGGATGAGATCCCACTGTTTTTACTGTATGGATCCCGGGGATTGTTACTGTACCAACGTCCTCGTTTTATTTAGTCGGGGCGCACTCTCGGTTCGAATGGTTTGATTGAATGTGACAATAGTGATTGTTAGCGACACTTTATCCGCCTTTGGGTTTATATCATTTTTCCCTTAAAGAAATGTCTTTTATGAGGTCATATTGAATTTGATATTTGATGCCGTATATATTTCTAGCTTTCGCGAGGATTTCTTCATTGTGACAATGAATCTTGATCTAAGGATTAGCGTTGTGATTTACAGGCCATTTTTAGGGTGGTAATGGTTAGATGAAAAGAGGGTTATTTATCGTGACAAAGGCGCGTGCTCCGACGTCAAAGCGCGACGGTTGCACGTTAGGCCGGTCCGCACAGTTCAAAATGTATGAGAAATCTACATTAATTCTCACATTAGAGATTTTTTGAGATGTGATTACCTATGTTACAAATAATATATTTTGAAAAAAATCTCCACAAAATATGTCAATTTGTTTTTATAAATCCAAATTATTACTAAAATAGAGAAATAAACCAAAACATCAATCCCCACACTAGAGATTTTCTAATATGCTGTTCTCAGGCATATACTCATTAAGTATTTATATTTTCTTCCAGCTTGGCACAGAAACCTGCCCCCAATAACTTTCTTTATTAAAATTTTTTTTTACATAAAAATAACAACTAATGTGTACATAAAAATTACATGTTAATTAAGCTCTTTATATTTACTATATTCTACAAAAAAATCTCTAACGTAAATGAATCCGTTTAATTACTATTAACCATTTTTGTTTCGAATTTTTTTTTGTTGCTTATAGAAAATGGACACTCGACTTTTGTTTCACCTTCATAAATCTCTTACTCATGTTAGTGTAATAACAAAAAAAATCTCACGTATATGTAATATTGTATGGAATACAACTATAATTATTACGACGTCCAAGCTATTTAAATTACCCACGCAGGCACTAACTGACGGGTACTGATTCACTGTAGAGAACGTTTGATCGACTTCCATATCTCCGTCTCACTTCAATGTTCGCGGTAGACGATCGGTCCGCTTGAACTGCCGAGAGTTCGCGATGCGGTCGACCGTTAATTCTCCCATGACTAACTTACCCAGTTTCATCGGTACGCGTAACGATTGTTTACGCATGTTTAATTTTGATTGCGCGCCTACTTAACACACCTCAGGCAAAGCTCCGATAAAACGCGCAATGCATACATTACGGCATATATCTCACGTATGTCAGCTACGAGGCTATGACATAGCAATGACAGACAGTGGCAGTTAGTGCCAAATTAGAATACAGACTTTTTTACCAACCATAAAGTTTAGTGCAAAGAGAATTTTAAACTCCTTAGTGAAAACCTCACGGTTTGTGCGAAATTGAGCGTTAAGCTATGCTATGCTAATAAAGATGATGGTGTGATTTACGTAAATTAATAATAGATATAATTTATTTTATTGTATAATACATTCCCGTTTCATTTACACCCAATATTATATCTTTTTCCGTAATCAAATGCGTTTATAATTACTGTAACCGTCTGTGTAGTGTACCATAATATACGCGATGGTTTGTCCTCCGGGCCCAAAATCGATGATCCCCTTTGATTATTTATTTTAAATGAACGTCAAAATCCAGACAGGAAATTTGATTTTGACATTTACGGCTACTGCCGTAGCAGTCGACAGCAATGTCACGCTTCAATATTGCTGCAGTCGACTGCATTGCTGCAGAAAACGTGAAAAAGGTCATTCAATTCAATGGGTAGTAGGGTTATGAGATGAAATGACGCAATAATGAAACTTTAGTTAATTAACAATATTATATTAAATCATTATTACATACTATTTTACTCGCAAAAAGGTTTACTACCAACATACTTCTTGGTGCCCAAATGAAATAAATAGTACATTTCGATGCTAGTGCGGAAAGTATGTCATTACTTCACGAGTACCGAGATAGGTATCTTGGCAAGACTCGGGACGAGTGAAGAATGACATTTCCGCACGTGTATCGAACGACGTTTTTTAACACAGTTGCGAAAAAATAATAAAAACAACAAGTGAGGAATAAAAACAACAAGTAAGGAATAAAAACTTGGAAACTTAAAACGCCGCTTAGTAAGAAAAAATGCCTCTTTTTTGACAGGCGTTTCGGCAGCTATTCCTTTAAAGTGATATTTTCCAGAATGATCAATAAATGGGCTACATTGTCCATTTTTTTATTTAGTGCTTATTATTTTAGTGCTTAGTATTTATTTAAGTTATTGTAATAATATAGTCTGTAAGGTAGCCGTAATATGGGCCTTGTTGCCTGATTAAAATTAAATTAAAAAAATTAAAATCGCCATCTGAAATTGTAACAGGGAAAATTGTCACAAAAAATTACATAACATTTAAATTTTTTGTAAACAACTCATTTTTTTTGTATGGAAAGGTCTAATAATTTTTTTCAAAAATGAATTCCTCGTTCCTAAATTATACGAAAATGATATATAAGTTGCCCTAGTTGCTAAGAACAGGAAGAAATATAGCATAGATTGGACTTGGGGAGCCGACCCTTTCACCCCCCTTTTGGGGGGCGTTACGATCTCGTGGCTACCGGGCTGAATCAGTTTTATTTGCCCTAAGGAACAATCAATCGTGCCAAGCGGCATCGCCTGAGACAAAAGTGCATACTCAATGCGCTTACTTACCACTATAATTTAATAATCAAATTAATGGGCCCTGGAGGGAAATTCTCTGAAAACCTTAAGTTAGCTCATTTTACTTAAAGGAGACATTCTTTTATTTTTAAAAAGAAACTAAATTGCATTCAAAGGTTTTTTTTTTTTTTTTTTCAATTTTGCTTGTCTAAAAATATTCTTGAGTACTAAATATTCGATTTTATGGAAATTTTGTACGACAGACGAGTGTAAGACCTAATGTTTCTTGAAGAAATGTTATCATTAACATTAACTGTATCGACGTGGTATCGACTAGTAGAATAAAATAGGGAGTGTTTATTGTTTGGAATTTTTAGTCGGTTCGATTCCCAGGCGAGACAAGCGAATTTCAAAAAAACCTTTGAATGCAGTTTTGTTTCTTTTTAAAAATAAAATGAGCTAACTTAAGGTTTTAAGGCACTTTCCCTTCAGGGCCCATAAAAAAATTCCACACTGTATATTCAGAGCACGTCTTATTCTCAACTGTTAGACCTTAGACTAATATAACTTGATCCCAAGTTTCCTTATAATTATACGTAATCGAGGGCCAGGTTCATACTGGTTTCATGTCGCGATGCGCTCGCTGACAAATACCAAGCGGTAAGAATTGCTGACATTTGCGTCTTTTCACTCTCACAGCTCCCGCTACTAAAAGCATCGGATGACAGGATCGTTGAAAAGGGACAAACATATCGTTTGACGTTACGTTACTCTTCTTGTGAATTGTCAAAATTTAAAATTCGAAATTAGCTTTATAATTTGTCCGGGTGGCTATTCGAAGTATAACTAAGTGGACGGTCCTTACTAACCAGTAAGATTCAGATCAAGCATAATAGATAGTTGTAAGACTTCAAGGGTCTATTTATATCTGACACAGCATCCAGTATTCTAAACGTTTTGTGAATAGATATAAAAATTTGACAGCTATCGTTTTTCATATAAAGACAGACACTTAATGCATTGAACTATTGAACCTTAAGACGATTCTCGCTGATTTGGCCTTGAGCGTCTCAGCGTCTCTGTACCCGCACCCCGCTCACTGCGATCGTACGTGAATTTCGTCTCGGTGCGGCGACTGCGGCGGAACGAGGTTCAAAGAATAACCTACAGCCCAGAGGCGCGCGGCATTTGGCGCTATACCTCGTATTTGTGTATCTTTTGCAGATATTTTGTTGTTTGAGTATGAGTAGATCATGCGTGTAGTGGAGGTCGTAAATTATAATAAAAATATATTCCCTTATGCATTATACTTTACAAGCCTCAATTAGTTAATTTGTGTTTTATCTGTTTCTTATAAATAAATACCTAAGTCAAATCGACGGATTAAGATTTATAGCTAAAGCTTGGTATGTACTAAATTGAGGCGTACAGTGCGTTTATTTTATACAGTTTTTTTTATCCGTAATAAATAAATATAAATAATGCCTTTAATAGTTAACTTATAAAATTAAAGTACCTACTAGCTTCATATACTACTACAAATGTGTTATTTTTCGAAGTTCGAAGTTTTCTCAATCATTACGTGGGAATATCATCATTATATTTTAGGGTTCCGTACCTCAAAAGGAAAAAACGGAACCCTTATAGGATCACTCGTGCGTCTGTCTGTCTGTCTGTCACAGCCTATTTTCTCGGAAACGACTGAACCAATTAAGTTGAAATTTTGTGTATATATGTAAGTTTGTGACCCAAAGACGGACATGTACATAAACAAATTAATTTTAAACACGGGGGCCACTTTTGGGGGGTAAAAGAGAAAATAAAAAAAAAAAGTTTTTCAAACTATATCGTGTTACATATCAAATGAAAGAGCTCATTGTGAGAATCTCAAATGTATATTTTTTATAATTTTAGGATAAACAGTCAATTCAATTCAATTCAATTCAATATATTCTTTATTCAAATAGGCCTAGCAACAAGCACTTTTAAATTGTTTAGAAGTTATTCACGAAAATAGGCAAAAAATGAGCATTCCCCCCCCCCCCCCCCCCTTTATCTCCGAAACTACTGGGTATAAAATTTTGAAAAAAAATACACAAAATAGATCTTTACCAGATAGATCACAGGAAAACTTATTAGAAATGAGCAGTCAAGCGTGAGTCGGACTTAATTAATGTTTTTGATCCAACCCCTACGGGTTTATTAAAGACATTTCACGCACGTTTCACATAAAAAATAAATTGTTTAATTTGAGTAATGTACGGAACCCTTGGAACGCGACTCCGACTCGCACTTGGCCAGTTTTTATTACAAGCGCGCCACAACCAAATCAGCGCTTTGCAGTTATTTATTTTTTTAGTGGTTAACGGCTCTATGTATGATGAACCCCTGTGGACGTCAGCTGCCGCTCCGTTGATGGGTTGAGGAATCGTAGCCACCGAAACACGCAAAAAAAATTGTTATCGCCTCCCGCTTGATACTGTGTCAGATGATAGTTTAGATGCTATTGTGAATTAAAAAAATGGTCAGCCGGTTGTATCTCGGTGGACCGTCAGCTGGTCACGTGAACATGTAAAAAAATCTTTTCAGTCATCGCATCCCATTTCATACTTTGTCAGATGGTAGTTTAGATGATATTGTTAATAAAACAAATCGTCGGCCGGTTGTATCGCGGTGGAAAGACCGTCAGCTATTAAAACATTATTGTTAGTTTAAAAATAATTTTAATTATTTAGCCGTTTAGTAAAAATAACCATAGTTAGCCGCAAATTGGCCTGTTTTATTATTTTTATTACGGTAAAACTATAAATGAAGATTCATATATATTTTTTTCATAATTTTTTGTTTACCCATTTAGAAGACATAATACACCAAGTTGACCCAATGAAATAATTACTGAAATCCAGAAGGAGATACAAATAATAATAAAATAATAAAACGTTTATTAACAGGCAAGGATCACCCATGAAAAATTTACAGACATAACTACCTACAATTACACTATTTAACACTAATTACTACTTAACTAAACCTACAATAAACTTAATAGTAAGTTTTTCCGTAAATAAAAATACGATAGGCCGTTTTGCTAGTTCTTAATCGATTAAAATTATTTTTAAACTACAAAACAATGTTTTTTAACAGGTACTATTCATACATACAACGTAATAGGTAATAGGTAGCTTATGTTAAATCAATTATTTATTGTTTCGAGATGGAATGGAACATTATTCAAAACGTAAAACCTGAATGACATTATAATATGTCGGTTAGAAAACATTTATTTATTTATTTCAAATGAAGTTTTCTCAAACATACGTATATTATAGTATAATATACGGATATTATCATTACATTCATTGTAATAGACCGCAAAATACCGTGTTGCGCTCGCTAATGCGCGTCGCAACCAAATCAGCGCTCTGCAGTTATTTATTCTTTGGCCACAATAACTCCGATATTATAGCACTTTACTTGTGCATAAGCGAACATAGTGCAAGGAAGGCACGGAGCGACAAGCGACACAGCCTCCTCGTCTCAAAGCTGGCACACGACTGCCGGCCACGCCATTTTCAGGCTGCATACGCATGAAATGTGGAAAAACGTTCGATTTCTTAAGAAAATATTTTTTGATTAAGAAAAGCTATGTTGCATTTGTAGAACCTGTTAAAACATTTTTGTTAGTTTAAAAATAATTTTAATCGATTAAGCCGTTTAGAAGTTATAAGCAAAATTAGCCGCAAAACGGCCTGTCGTGTTATTTTTTTTTCGGTGAAACTACAAATTTCAGGAAAAAAGTCAAATGTTGCGATTGTTATCCAGAGTGAAGATGCATATATATTTTTTTCATAATTTTTGGTTGACTCATTTAGAAGTTATAAGCTCTAAAAAGTAACAGTTTTTGGCCAAAAACTGCGCGAAGCGCCTTAACGCAATGCCATAAGCCATAAGGTATACTTTCCTAATATACCTTGAGGCTAATTCGAACTTTGTTATTAAAGATATCATTTTTTTAATTTGCGTGTGCGTTTCGCTCGTACTAGTTAAAATATGTTTTGGAGCGAGCGAGACGGTCGGGCGAATGATAACAAAATGATATATTATTGACATCTTAAATAAAGTTCGAATTGGCCTCTGTGAATGCCTGGAAATACCGCATACTTTTTAATTTTTTTATGCTGAAAATTGATTTAATTATCGAGAGAAAAATGAATACGTTATTCTTCCATAACTTGTGCAGTTACTGGCAAAAAACTAGAAATGTCCATTAATTGTGCAGAACATTATTTGCTGTTTGTTTCCAAAATCTTGCTGCTATTCTACAAATATAATAGTGACTCGGGAGATTTTTAAACATGATCGATACAACTACTTCATAACCACCATAGTAAACTTTTCTCTCGGTGTGGGAGTTCCTCGGTCATGAAAAACTTACAAAATAATAATTTGTTTCAATAAATCTATAATTTACATTATTGTCGAGAGATATTCTGACCGTGTAGTCGTATAAGCTTCATAACCCATTCTACGAAAAATATCTTATGTGGGAATTATTGTTTAAGTAGTATAAAAGATTTAAAAAAAAGTTTTATTTCTCAAAAACGGGAACTGATATCAAGTTGTTACTTTACAGACGGGTATTCAATATGATATAGAATTCACCCATGTAGAAAAATTTGAGTGTGCATTTAATGTAACTTAAACTTTATATTGACTCCACTACGTCTCTAACAGCGGCAATTACCGCCCCGGTGTCGCCGGGTCAAGAGCCAAAACTTACTAACCTGTTATTCTTACATTTGCTTGCACTTACATTCATTTTTGTTTTGATTTTATTGTTAAAAAATACAGCCGTGACAGCTATTAGAAAACTTATTCATTTATTTGCATTTAGGTATGCATTCCTAATACTATGCGGCTACAGATTCCAAATTCTAACTGATTTTCCAATGGCCTTCGTTAAGTTACGGCTGTTTTGTTGGTGGGACAGTATTTTAAGAACGTCATTGTTAGTAAAATAATAATAACCAGATTTAAACGAGTTTTTCTATGCTTCTAATAAAAACCAAGGCAATTACGAGTTAGACTTACGCAGCGTCATATTGTTTTTTCCTTGAGACTGACTGACGATTAAACGATGGTAACAATTTGATTTACTATCACCATCTTAGTTCGTCCAACTTAGTGACATAATAACAAACAGTAACTCCCTAGGGGGTTAAATCGATTATAACTCCCGCTTAACCTGCGTGAAATGTAAAACACATAAATCTATATCATAATTATAGGCTAAGTCAAGTAATAAAATGCTTTTAGTACTGCAACATTCAAACATGAAAACAGTTACCTACAGTATAAAAGAATGCTTGAGAAATCTGTTTCAAATTGAAAAATTTTGCAGTGTATCCGGTAATTCCTTACAGGTTGAGCTCACAAAAGAGCAGCGTCCCGTTCAAAGGTGTGCCGGTGTGCGTCATTGCACGCCCGCCGCCGCGCCGCGCCTCCGTTCCTGTTCCTGCTAGCCAACACTTGCACCCCTACTTGTGTACTCGTATTCCTCACCCATCAGATACAAGTCGAATGCTAAGAAAAACTTGTCTTGTTATCACACCTTCAGAAATCAAGTTTCGATTCATTTTAGGGGCATATAAAACACCTTTTAAGATACTGGTCTCCCACTGACCATCAACCCATTTATTCAACAAGATGTCTCCTTGTCCGGCAACTTCTACAATTTCCTTATTGCCCAATTTCAATGGGGAACCTATGTACTCATGTATTTCTGTAAAATATTGCTTTTTGAAAGAAATATGACCAGAGCAACCAGTCTAATATCCACTTGTCATCTTCCTCAGGTTCTTTCCACTCACAGTGAGTAACATTGAAGGCTAACATGTAACCTTTTCCCTGACTTTTCTTCGAAGCTCGACACTCTTTTGCAAAATGATCACGAACACCACAATTGTAACAAGGGTAACGATGACCTTGTCCCTTATTTGAATCTTTCTTACTTGAACTAGGAGTTGACTTTGTAGAAGTGGTTACTTTTTTTTAACCTGCTTTGATACAAATAAGGCGGTTTCATTCTCATCTTCCACATTCAAGCTCGCCTCCTCATCCAGTAAACGAGCAGTCAAGTTCACTATAGTTTGACACTTGGGATCTAGAGACATCCATGCTTGACGTAAAGATTTGAACTTCGGAGGAAGAGTACTCAAAACCTTCGCCATAACTGCAGTATCACTGATTGTCTCTCCACTCTCCTTGAGTTGTTTGGCCAAGCTTTCAACTTTAGCGATATGTTGAGCTATGCTTTCCGTAGGACTCATTTTGTATTGATAAAATCTCTCGTGTATCATCATTTTCGTAAGGTCAGACTTTTGCTCATAAATAGATTCGAATTTGGTTAATACTTGTAGCGCAGTCTCGCAATTTTCAATAAGCACAATTTGGTTAAGATGCATGGCCGATGTCAAACATCGCCATCCCATCATCTTTGTTCCATTTTGTGGCATTCGATTCCGTTTTAACCTCGTTTATATTTAAACCTTTCGCTCGTAATGCGCACATAATTTGAAACTTCCATTGCTTAAAATTCGTCCCATCGAATTTTTCGACTTTTCCAGTAACCTCCATTTTTGTTCACACACGCCGTGTTTTGTTTTTTCTTCGAGGCACTTTTTCACTGAATTTAAACAATACTTTACTGTTTTTCTTTGTTAAACTATCACTCGCGTGGGCTCTGAGCCCATAACCACTTGGAGAATTAGGAAAACAAGAAGACTTTCGTAAATAATCAATATATTATATCGTATTACACCGGTAAGTAAACGCAAACGACTGAACGTCTACCATTGTACTACTAGCGACACATGGCCATTTTAGAAACCAAACATTAAAACTAAAGCGCTGTCTATGAGAGCTATTGTATTCAGCCAATACCAAATTTCTATATTCAATACTTTCCGCATGATATGACTCCGTAGGAAACGCACTTTTCGAGCACATGCATTGTAAGTTGTTTGTAATTTACATTGAAAATAATATGAGTAGTTTGTTTTTGTATTTGTTCAAATTTATTTTTATTACATTATTTTAGTATCTATAGTCTATAGTTAATATTTTACAGATAGCAATGCAGGTCATTTTCCTACGGTTACTGAACCCATCTTAGAGTACTTATGATATGTGTGTACTGTGTAGATAAAGTAGTGTTAGCATTTCATAGTCACAATTAATTATTAAAATATCTATTTTAAATTTCTGTATATTTTGATAAACATTGTTAAGACTGTTTATCAAAATATATTCATTTAATTAATAACGGAAGTGAGTATTTGACATTTCGAGCTGGCATTGGTCGCACCATTTTAAATCGTAACGCTTCCGGCCGGTGAGGCAAGATGGCGGCAAATGGCACTACGATTGGGAGGCAGAACGAGGGAGACTACGAACGAGTGTAGATCGAGTTGTCATATTGTAATAGCCAAACGTTATGATTAGAGGTTAAGTTACTTGATTATGTCGGAGTGTACGTGAATACAAAGCTTGCTGGATCATCGGATTGTTTTATTAAACTGACCTTAACAGTAGTGTATGCAACTGTACATAATTAGACCTTAAAACACTCGTGTGATGCTATTATGAAACGTTGACCGTAAAGTGAGAAAACAAAAAGCCGTATGTGACTATTAACTTCCTAACATGCCCATTCACCGTAGAATTTGACAGATAAAGAGACTTTGACTATATAAGGTTAATAAGGTCTACTGTCCTTAAATTTTGTATGAAATTATAAGCAAATATCAGCCATAATGAATTAAGTATAATATCCATGATGTTCAAAAACAAAAAGTCGTATGCTTATTTTAAAGACTATGAACTCTAAGTACTAGGACTAAAGTAGAATTTTATTTTACTAATGCTGTAATGCGACATGCTAAAGACAGCCCAAAAAATTTGGGGCGATAGAATAAAAGTTTCACTTTAAAAACCGTATCGTAATAAAAAATGTGTCTCATTAACCAGTCAAAGGTTCATGAATGTATTAATGCTGACAAGTAATATTTGAAAAATTGCACTCTAAATAATTTTTCCGCTCGGAATGCCCGCTCAGCTAGTATTTGCTCAATTTATTTTTCTCCCAGTATGAGAGCCCTTTAGTTGAACACACAGCGTATTCTGCGTTCAAGTGAGCCCGAGCCGCCTCGTTGCGCAACATCTCAACCAAAGCAAAACTGATATAGAGGTAAAACATTACTTGATGGCATCATATCTGCTTTTTATTCATTCGTGGTCTTTTAACATACTCGTACCTATATGTAATATTAACATAATAATAGGATATTATTATTGGTAACATATATAGAGAGGCCGGTGTCGATTTTAGTCGCAAAAATGTAAAATTGATAGATTTAGTCCGTGAAATTTTACACCTTTTGTTACCTAATTGAAATAACAAGTACTGGTTTCTATTAGCACGTCTTATCTTACCTTTTATCAGATCAATTTGTTTGAAAACAGACTCACTAAATTAGTAATGTTTGCTTTTCTGATGGACGTTTAGGTAAACGCGCGTAAAGCACTGATTTTGTCGCTCTTATTTGTAAATTTCGTAAAGTTTGGACTGCTAAACATGGTAATTTTGTATTACTCATATCCTGTACTTGACGTTTATTAGACTACATTTTTATTATTATGACTTTGAAGTAGTGTAAATGAAAGTTAGACGAAATCAATTTTCTCCAGAAATTACTTCAAAACAAGTGACAATTTCTCTAAAAATCGACTTAATTTCAACATAATTTTGATACTTAAACAATCTACAACATTTGCTGAAACTATTCTTATACATCAATTTGTATAATTTACCACCATGATTTTTTGATGAATTTTTAAAATCTGCCCCTTCTCTTCATGCATTACCGGTGACGCACGCTCACGACCTCATTATTAAAAGGCAAGATGAGAAGACGTGCTAATAGAAACCAATACTTATTATTTAGATATTACGTAACAAAACGTGAATAATTTCAACGACTAAATCTATCAATTTTACATTTTTGCTCCAAAATCGACTACGGCCTCTTAAAACACTTTAAATTACCATCGTTATCTCAACTCAAAGATACTTTAGACCTATCATTCTTATATAAGCTATTGAGAAATCAAATGGATTTCCCCCAACTATTAGAAAAAGTACATTTCAGAGCTCCGCATAGATATCCACGCACTTCAATACAACCCCTAAACTCCCCTTTTCGTAAAACTCTTCTCTGTAAAAACTCCCCTATTCCCCGTGTAAGCAGATTGCTAAATGAAAAAAGTGGCAATGCTGCTATTTACTTTGACCACCCAGGACTGAGTCACTGAGTAACAGATAACATATTATATTATGTTATCGAGTTTTTTTTTCTTATATTTTTATCTGCATTCTTTTTCTTCACTCCATTTACAATA
The DNA here is from genome assembly GCF_947568885.1 of Cydia strobilella. Taxonomy (NCBI): domain Eukaryota; kingdom Metazoa; phylum Arthropoda; class Insecta; order Lepidoptera; family Tortricidae; genus Cydia; species Cydia strobilella. Next base: position 10,682,962 of record NC_086042.1, on the reverse strand, counting down.
GTATGACACTTATTCTCTCAACCTACGTGTAGATCGTATAAGTACGTACTACTCATCACATTAGTTGCGTGGTGATTTTCTGGTAAAAGGTAGCTGAATTCTAGAACTAAAACCTAATTTACAAATAATAATCTTTACACACTTGACATACAAGAAATCAGCTCCACCCAGCCAAGCATTTAGCCGCTTTGTGGCCCACCATAGCAACTTCTCACCATCCACCTCGGTAAAACCGTAGAATTACAACTTAGTTCAGTTTCCTATTTAATATCTTAAGTATACCTTCACAAGTGGTGTTTGCCTATAATTAGCTGTGCAAACGTAACCTCACAATGTATAATTGTAACCGCTGTTGGCAGACCTTTTAAATAAATAAAATAAAATAAAACATCGCTATGCTTTACCGCTGTAAAATCATGCTTTTTTGGAACATAGTGCAAAAATCTGTATTTTTTAGTCTCCGGTGAATGAATACGTGGCTTTCCATCAGAGAAGGATCCTTATGCTCAATGTATCGTATGTAGGCTCCATGTAGCCACATATATCGTGAGGAAACCAAACTTATCCTATAAAATCTGATTTCCTCTCGGGGTTGGAAGAACACTGGCAGTCGCATAAAAATCTAGTGACTAATTCTTAGGGTTCCCTAAATGAGCCGTGGTAAAAAGCACAACAATGCTAGATGCTAGAGCACAACAATGTTATAAACCATTTCAAAATCACTTAAAAATAATATTTTTATATAATAATACCGAAATTCATAGGTGCACGATGTTTTTTTCCGTCATAAAAATGATCATAAAGCATAGCCGTCTCCGCCCAGAAAAAACGGAAAGTGCCTGGATCCCTGTAATTAGAAGCGGCGAAGATTTATGTAACGAAATTTTCCAAATTCTTCGTATTTTTTGGCAACGACACGTGCTTCTTTGATCTCGACTTATTAAAAATATTTTCTTTTACGTGCGTTTTGGAAAATCTTAAGGGTGTTATATAGATTAAAATAGGTAGAACTTGCTCGTTGAAAAAGGAAAGGTAATAATGGTGTAAGGTTGTGTTTATTTGGGTCCGGTTTATTTCTGCCATTCTCTGGGGGTTGCTCGCTTCATGTATCACTGCAGACGTCAGCCCTGCCCGGGTTAATTGTCTACGTGCGTTTTCAGCTGAATACGTCACGTCCCGTCCTCTCGTTCACATCGCTTCCACGCTTTACTTCCGATATCCGATTGGCATACCTACATAAAATTCATATTTTTTATTGCGAATAATGCTTTTCTAGAAAAATAAAAGGTTATTATAAGCTTGTCTAATGAATGTTAGAATAAAATGCTGACAAGTTACTTTTTTAGAGTTCCGTAAGGTGAAAATGGAAGCCCTATTACTAAGCTACATAGTCCGCCAGTTGCCGCAATAACAACAATAATATATAGTTATATAGCATGTTCCATCCTAAACTGCATCGGCAATTACCATCAGGTGAGATTGTGGTCAAATGCTTACCTTTCTCTAATAAAAAATACATACATTTAAATAATTATTCGCATAAAAAACATCCATAGTTTAGTTTAGTTTAGTTTATTTCTTTCATAATGATAAATTACAATATAAATTATTCCTACACTAATCTATATGAATTTATATTATGATCGTCAATTATTCAGTATGCAAACATGTAATTATAAAATGTCAACAATGATAAATCAAAAATAAATCAAAAACAATACAATACCGTCAAATTAAAACTAAATAAATAATGGAATACATGTCAAACAAAAAAGGTATCTCGTAATGATCGTCATACTAAAACTAAGAGCAGAGCATAACTCGGGAACAAACATTTGCGATAAACACAGAAATAAATGCCCTTACCAGGATTCGAACCCGGGACCTCCCGCTTTGTAGGCAGTGTCACTACCGACTTGGCTAGGAAGCCGTCAACACAAAACATCATTAGCATTAACATAATTAAAGGCATCAGCCAGTTCCTAAGAACAACTATAATTATTTATTCTTGAATACAATTGAAGACGTGTGATGATTGAACGTGCTTTTTAACAATTTTTCAGATTTTGATTTTTTGCATTAAATAAATATTTGAAGGCTAAATGAATATTTTTACATTTTCTGATGTTGTGTTTTAAGCCATAAAATTGATGAACGCAATTGATGAACGTGTTATGTACATAAAAAAGTTAAATTCTCCATGGAGAACGTGTTCTTCTCTTCTTCCTTGCCACTTCCCATAATTTGGGGTCGGCTCTCCTCGTTCTAATAAAAATTCTGATTCATCAGAAAACCGATATAAACAAGATAAAAATTCGCTTGCGTGATGGTATTCGATGATTTCGTGTCGAAGAATTTGGTTCTTATTTATAAATAGTTATAAACAAACCTATGACATTGTGACACCTTTTTAAAAAGTTGACACGATGAAAACTAAACTCATTCCGGAAATTTTCATTTTAGAAAAAAACAATTTATTTCTAAAACTGTAATTATTTAATAATAATCACTTTCTTGCACGGAACATCTATTTCTTTTGTTTAAAATTAACATGGATGAAGGTGTTATGTACACTATTTTATAGAAAAGAGGTGCTTAAACTTTATTTATTACTTGGCAATATGACAAACATTTATTTAGCTACGTTTTCAAATTGTTTTCAATGTTTTTGCTTGAAATATATTTATTTATTAATTTTAAAAATAAAAACTAATCAAAGGCATGAGCAACGTATGTTAAAACCTCCATAGATACTAAACTAATGTTGCGTGTTGAGCCGTCCCTTTCACCACTACCGGGCCAAATCAGCTATGTGCATACTACTCCATACATTTCTGCTCATTACTAACCCTACTATTATGGTTATTGTTGTGATTTATCGTATCACCACCTTCATGCGTTTTTTACAATAAAAAATCTTTTTCTACTCGTCGAGTATAATCTGTGTATTACAACTTCATATGCAACACTACAACCTTACTCTTTTCAACGTTGAATAGTCTATGGCACTTCCGACTCGAGCATAAGAATTTTATCGTTACGGTTTAGTCAATTATAAAAATTTTGAAAATAGAACTTCATACATTTCGATAAAATATTTCTTGTTTAAGGACACTCGATTCAATGCTACTTAAACAGGCTGCGTCGCATCTGCTTTGTGATTGGTTGGCCAACAAAAACATTTTATTTTAAGTTGGAGTAGAATTGCTTCATAAGTCAGAAACGCGCATGTGACACCCTTCATATAGCAACATCCATACCCTACGAAAACAGCTTAGCGTTGCTTGTTAGTCTCCATAGGCTACGGTCGCCAAAATCGAGAAAAAACTGTCTTAAAATTGAATTTAGCATGGAGCAGGTACCAGGGGTTACGAGGAGGTGTCGTAAACCAACCCGCCGGGGGCGCCGGGCCAGGCGGCCGGGGCGCGCACGAGTATGAAGGTATCGCGGGCCGCGGCAGCTCGCGTATCTTAGCTGTATACTTTTGGTTTTCAATCTCGTACCTTAACTTAAGCAACTCAGCAAGCTTCGTTGCTTAAACACGGTACTCGACTGAAAAGCTCTCTATTATATCACGATTGTATAATAGTATTTTATAAGATCTCTATTATATCACGATTGTATAATAGTATTTTATACAATCGTGATATAATAGAGAGCTTTTCAGTCGAGTATCGTGTTTAAGCAACGAAGCTTGCTAAGTTGCTTAAGTTAAGGTACGAGATTGAAAAGCTTGATTATATCACTATTGTATACAATAGTTTTTCTACGAGACAAAAAAATAATACTTTCAACTAGTAGAATCATATAGGTAAACAAACTAGGCCCTGGTACGTGCTCCTTGCTAAATTCAATTTTAAGACAGTTTTTTTCTCGATTTTGGCCACCGTAGCCTATGGAGACTAACAAGCAACGCTAAGCGGTTATCGTAGGGTATGGATGTTGCTATATGAAGGGTGTCACATGCGCGTTTCTGACTTATGAAGCAATTGTTTCTACTGCAACATAAAATAAAATATTTTTGTTGGCCAACCAATCACAAAGCAGATGCGACGCAGCAGCGTGTTTAAGTAGGCTAATTTGCATTGAATCGAGTCTCCTTAAACAAGAAATATTTTATCGAAATGTATGAAGTTCTATTTTCAAAATTTTTATAATTGACTAAACTGTATCGATTAAATTCTTATGCTTGAGTCGGAAGTGCCATAGACTATCCAACGTTGAAAAGAGTAAGGTTGTAGTGTTGCATGCGAAGCTGTAATACACAGATTATACTCGACGAGTAGAAAAAATACTATTAACTGCAATTTTATCAAAATAATGTTTTTGTACCATAGCACGTTCATCAATTCACGTCTTCAATTACCTAGTATAAAAATTAACTTTTCACATCACCTATTCGAAAAGGGCACTTTTCTTCCCTGCTAGGAGGGATCAAAGTGGCACTATTCTGTTCAAGGACATTTTGTTGCCAGTATGAAATATTGACACAAAGACATATGAAATTAGTATGCAGATAATCGATTACAATTTCTTTATAATCGATTACGTGCATACAATTTTTCTAACTTAAATAATATTTTGTTATAATTGTAAACAAAAAATGTAATTAATATCATATTTAAATTAAGTAAATTAATTAATTAGCGTAATATTTACAAAGAAACGTAAAAAAACTTTAGTTTAATAATTTAATTTTCATTTTGACATTTTAGGTCTCCTTAAACGCAGCCATACTTGTCTATGCAATTTAAAAAGTTTATATTTAAAAAAAAATGTACAAATATTTCACAAAACATTATGCGGTTCTGTATTCTGTATAAATTTGTAAATACTTAGTTTAAATCAATAATAATAGGCCTTTTCATCTGTGTCAGATGTTTTAAGCAGCATCCCGGTAACGACACTAATAATAATAAATATAAGTGATATCAGTCTTCATAGTGTTCTTCCGAAGATTTGGTTCAAAGGGGTAAGAGCTAATTTGTTATCAGAAAAATCTACAAAAATAATGTACTTGATTTTCATTGTATCATTTTAGTTGTTTGCTGCTGTTTTTGAAAAGATATTAGGTACATAATTATGAGCTGTAGGTACTTTTAATTTGTCACTACAGTCACGTCTGAAAATATAGATACGGACAAAGTGCCAGAAGTATGTACCTATACTAAGGTCGTGTACACATATTTTCGGCACTTTGTCCGTATCGATCTTTGCTTAAAATAATAATGTTTTGAAACCTAATGTTAGCATGTAATTTCCTCATAGGTGATGTGAAAAGCAGTATGTGTCACATGGTAGCAAAATTATTTTCACCTTGGGCGTTAACACTTGAATCCCTCACTACGCTCAGGATTCTATGTTAGAATCCCTCGCTACGCTCAGGATTCTATTATAGAATCCTTCGCTTCGTTTAGGATTCAATTGTACGCCCTCGCCGTAAATATGTCATTTTGCTCCCTTGTGACACAATCTACTATTTCTCAAAAATGGACGCCAAAGTCGACGTTGCCGGTTAAAAAGTAGGTCGCGAAGTGCGTAGTTTATGGTCGGTCAAAAAATTAAAAAGTTAAAAACATTGCAGTCTCGATTTCGGGACTGCAATGTTGCATACAAATTCCATTATTTGTCGAGTTCCAAACTTTTTAAAAGTTGAAGTGGCCATATCAAATGAAGGCATAGGTCCATTAAACAGCCAAACAGATGATCATTACTTATTATTATAATGTTGGTACCGCGACTATTTAGGTGTCTCAAATAGGTTGGCGTATTTTCAGCAGAAAAATACACTTCCATTTTTAATTAAAAAAATAAAACGGCGGCAAAGCAATTTTTTTTACTTTTTTCTGTGAAAATATATACATAACAATTTTGCTTCTGTAAAATATTTCTATTATATTTGCATTTATTGCGCCATTTTTGAGAAAAGCACTATATATGACTCGGCTGGAAGGCTACTTGCTGGCTTCGGATTCAATTAAACGGACTATTTCTCAAACATGCTATGTAATATTGATATTACGTTCTTTATCAGCCTAAGCTGGAAAGTATCACGTTTCAGGCGCGGCTAGACGAGAGGTCTGTAATGAAATTTCATACAGTTGCAGGCCTAGGCCGGGAAGTGGCTTTTTTTTTAAATTTCTATTTCACATATAATTGTGGCACAGCAGCATGGCATTCAGCCATAAAAAAAAACTATAAGCAATATTTGCTTTTTGGTTCGTTTATGACATTCTGCCAATACGCGTTATTAGAAAAAAAACTTTTTTTTGGAACCTGACTTGGGCTCTATGGCATTAGAGCGGTAGGACTGTGTGGGGGGATGGTAGCCGGGTTTGAGAAAAGCACTATACATACATCGGCGTGAAAACGGGTTGTCGGCCTCATAACTATCCGGCCTCACTACGTTCGGCCGTATACTCTATTCGGCCGGCAACCCCTTCCTTCCCGGCCTCTGTAGTAATGTACTATAATTCGACATTACATCCTGTCTCATTTGTATCGTTAGATTTTATCATTAATGACGGCTATGGACTAGGCAATAAAGCAGACCCATTAGTGTTTGAAGTATTGATCCAAGCCAATTATTACACGCCGTACTGAACAAAGTGCCTGTGTAAGGGTATACGGTGATAATCACAAGCATGATTTGATATGGCATCACTGATAACAGAATTGGTCAAATATATTATATATCACGAGCATATTTGACCAATTTCGTTATCAGTGATGCCATTTTAAATTCATGCTTAGAATTATTACCGTATATCCTTACAGGCACTATGTTCAGTACGATGTGTAATAATGGGCTTGGATCAATGCTATACATAATATAATATAGATTATTATGAAATGATTACTACTCTCTCTCTAAGTTTAATACTTTGTATTGCAAAGAATAATAATTATTTTTGATATATTATACTATATATACCTATATATATATACGGTACAGTTATATTCGGTCATTACAAATTAGATGAACATGGACAAGACGAAGATCATGTCTAACGTCCATGTTGTGCCAACTCCCGTATTAATCGGAGGCTCTGCGCTCGAAGTTGTTGACGATTATGTATACATGGGACAAATAGTCCAGTTAGGTAGGTCCAACTTCGAGAAAGAGGTCACTCGTCGAATCCGACTCGGTTGGGCAGCGTTCGGGAAGCTCCACAGTATCTTTTCGTCCAAATTGCCGCAGTGTCTTAAGTCAAAAGTCTTTGACCAGTGTGTGTTGCCAGTGATGGCATACGGATCTGAGACGTGGGCGCTAACGATGGGCCTCATAAGAAGGCTCAAGGTCACGCAAAGGGCAATGGTGAGCGCTATGCTCGGGGTTTCTCTGCGTGATAGAATCAGAAATGATGATATCCGCAGTAGAACTAGGGTCATCGACATATCTTGCAGAATTGCAAACCTTAAGTGGCAGTGGGCGGGGCACATTGCTCGCAGAATTGATGGCCGGTGGGGCCGGAAGGTTCTGGAGTGGCGTCCGCGTACCGGAAGACGAACTGCCGGTAGGCCTCCAACGAGGTGGAGCGACGACCTGGTGAAGGTCGCGGGAATTCGGTGGATGCGAGCGGCACAGGATCGGTCGGAGTGGTGAGCCTTGGGGGAGGCCTATGTCCAGCAGTGGACGTCTATCGGCTGACATGATGATGATGATGATGATGACAAATTAGATGAATGCATGAGCAAAATATTCCATACAATTATCAGGCCCATAACGCTATAACATCAGCCCATATCTGAAAAGGGTATAGAAATCTCGTTATTATATTATTATAGGTATCATATTTAAATGCAGATGATACTTATTTCCGACTACTCGTGTCTGCGTCTGCGGAAAACCAATCTCACTGGATCCATTAACCAAATAGAAAGAGGGGCGGCGGGTCAACCGTGAGGCCCTGTAAGCTACATTTTTACGAGTATCTTAACAATTTAGCCGTTTTAAGTGTGTTATTTGATCTTTGTCGAAAATATACGAAAAAGCTATGTGTGACAGGTTGTACATATTTTTAGAAACCAACAATGTGCTTCATGCAAATCAGTATGGATTATGGATTTAGAAAAGACCGATCTACAGCACTTGCTACATACAGAGTGCTGTAACAATATTAGACAGGAAAAAATACGCCGTTGGCCTTCTATTAGATTCACACGAAATTTTACTTAAAAAACTTTATAATTCAGGGATTAGAGGCGTAGTCCACGATTGGTTTAGATACTACCTGAAAAACCTGTGCAAATTAAATACCATAACCCAAACACAAATGAAATTACCGAGACACGTTCGGAAAAGCGACATCTACTAGGATCTATACCACAAGGTATTGTTTTAGGTTGCGTGCTATTCTTGATATATATAAACGGCCTTCCAAAAGTTCCAAATTTGGTTAATATACAGAACATCTTATTTGCAGATGACATTTCGTTACTCTTTGAAATTAATAAAGGCGAAACTGACGAAAGTCATAACGATACAATGAAAAAATGTCTTTACGAAATCAATAACTAGCTAGAAGTTCAAAATCTCGAAATCAATCTTAACAAAACTTAATTAATTCAATTCCATCACGGACTTAACAAACCATTAGAACTTAATATAATAATAAATAATATTAAAATTGAGGAAGTGGACACTTTTAACATGCTAGGAATATCCCTTGACAGTAACGTAAACTGGAAAAAACATATAAAAATAACTAAAACCACACAACCATTGGTTGACTGGTAGAGAATGCCTTAAGGCATTAAGTTCGCCTTTTGTACCTTCATGTATTGTGCAATAAAGCTTAAATAAATAAATCATAAATAAAACCAAAATCTCAAGCTTCCTATATGCACTGTACAATCTTCGTAGGAAAACAGACTTAACAACTGCTCTATCGGCCTATCATGCATTAAGCACACTCGCGGTTAAGTAATGGAATCATGCTGTGGGCCAACAGCACAGATGCTGAGGATTTATTTATCATGCAAAAAAATGGATCCCAATAATTATGGTTGGCATTCAATGCCCCGAAAGCAGCAGACCCAATTTTGAGAAACACGGGATAATGCCATTGCCATGACAGTATATCCTATCATTAGCCATATATGCATGGAAATATAAATATTTATTTATGGAACCAAATAGTGCCAGGAGAAAATATCGGCTTGTTATCCCCCCTTCCAAAACAAAAATGGTATCCAATAGCCCACAATATACAGCAATCCGGGTATACAATAAACTGCCAAGTAAAATCAAGTCGCACAATAAATTATGAATTATTTTATAAGGCAATGAAGGAATTTTTATTACACAAATGCTATTATTCTTTAAATTATTTTAAAATGATATTTTGGAATCCAATTTGGATTTAATAATAATAATGTATTACAAGAAGATAGACAAATAAAGAGAATAATAATGTAGAAATAGTATATTAATATTTTGGATTATTCTATGAAATTAAAATTTAGATTAAGTATTATTAACCGACTTCAATTTCATAGAAGGAGGAGGTTCTGTATTCGGTTGTGGCTATTTTTTTTTATGTATGTTCACCGATTATTCCGAGACCCGTGGTCCGATTTGAGTAATTCTTTTTTTGTTCGAAAGGAGCTACTTCCAAGTTGGTCCCATATTAATCTGGTTCTGATCTGATGATGGGATCCCTGGGGAATTGAGGGAACTCCTCAATTTTTAAAGGCACATGTATGGTGATTTGGTCGTTTTCTTAAGCAACTTGATCATTTTTTCTCGAAAACCACCAATTTGATGAAGTGGAGCTGATGATGATGATTGTTTTGATGATAATGATTTCAGCGATTCTGTTTGAAAGAAGTTACCTCTCCAAGGTGTTTTCGTAATATTTTTGGTTTTGATCTGATGATGGAATCCGTGAGGAATTGAGGGAACTCCTCAATTTTTAAAGGCACGTGTATGGTAATTTCGGTGTTTTCTAAAGTAACTCAAGCATTTCCTCACCAAAACCACCAATTTGATGTAGTGCAACTGTAGCCTAACCACGAGTTTGGCACTAAATATTCTTCGTAACTTACTTTGTACACTAATACGCCAGTACGAGCGAGATGCATAAACAGTAAGTTACGCACACGATAGCGAATATATCAATGTCAAACTGGTGGTAAGGCTACTGATAACTTCCCTCGTATGTGTATTATGATTTTTGATGTAGGTAGTGTTGGAAACAACCAAAGAGACTGAGAGGTGAAGGTAGAGGGTATTAGTGTTTGGGGGGTTTGAGGTTGGGGGTTGAGGGGAGGTGAGTTGATGGGTCGGAGACTGAGGGGTTGGGAGTTAAGGGATTGGGGGTTAGGGTTAGGAGTTAAGGGGTCTGGGGTTTTTTTTATTTTTATTATACTTTCTACCTCCAACTGAATCGGAGCCTATTTTTGCTGTTTGTCTTTCATTCCAGTTCTCTCTTGTATGCTTCTCGTACTTCCATGCTTCATTCTATATCTTTCTTTCATTCAATCTCGTTCATACTGATCGGGTTCGAGCCCGTCTATTTTTCCTATTCTAAGTACTTTTTTTATATTTGCTTATTGATCTACGTGTACACTGGACAGGAAAGGGTGGGTTATATTTATTTTTCATTATACAGTTATTTCCTTACGCGCTATTACATTTTTTTTGTACTTATGCTATTGTGATACATAGGTTATTGGGTTTTAATTTTATTGTTATTTTACATTTCCAGTTACATTTTTATTTTATTTACATGCTATTACATTTCTTGTTTATTTTATTGTAGTTTACATCTTGTTTTTTTTTTCAATCAATCAATCAATCATTTATTTGCACATAAAACATAGTATAATGCATGCAAATACATTTATAAGACACATTACTCCACCAGTAATGTCGAAATTAATTACACAATCTCAAAGGAAATACATTACAATAAAATAAAATAAAATATATGGTCAAAATAATAGTAATATTAGATTATATGTATATTATATGTCAGTTAATTCATATTCACATCAATATCAGATATTAATATTAATCTAAAGCTCTAGCAAAATATTCTTTGATGGAATAATAGGGCTTACTAATAAAATATTGTTTCAGTTTTCTTTCAAATGTTTTTAGATCCTGGCATTCCTTTATATCTCTATCTAATTTATTATATACCCTTACTGCGGTGTTGTGTAAACTCTTGTCAAAATATCTAAAATTACTTTTAATTGCTAACATGTCATCCTTAACTGCTGCTTAACTAAAGGTAGAGAGAAATAGCAGTTAAAATTTTATGCTCTACAAATATATATCTATGCGTGTCAGGTACACCAGAACATCCTACAAGAAACCGTAGAGCTTTTTTCTGTTTTATGAGGACATCTTGTATATTTATGCCATTACCCCAGACTTCTATGCAATACCTCATAATACTCTCAAAATATGCATAATAAACCATTTTTAGAGTCTCACTATCTGCACAACTGGATAGGCTTTTTAAAGCATAACAAGCACTGGCCAGCCGGTTGGAGACTTTTTCAGTTTGTTTGTGCCATCTTAAAAATGGGTCTAATTCGACACCTAGAAATGTAATGCAGTCTGATTTTGTAATAGGAATGTTACAAATAGGATCTGGGCTATTAAACCCACGACGAAACATCATATAAAAACTTTTATCACAGTTCATTTTTAAACAGTTTGCCGAGAACCACTCACACAAATCCGACCAGCATTTCTGCATTTTCATATTTAATTCATGTTTAGTGTGAGCTTTAAAATGATGCTGGTATCGTCAGCATAAAGATACGGCGTTCCAGTGGTAATACAGTGTGGTAAATCATTAATGAATATAATAAAAAGTAGAGGGCCTAACACAGATCCTTGTGGAACGCCGTATTTTATGATAGTTTCATCCGATTGAATTATACTCTGAGCTTTTCCAATCTCAACATACTGGGAATAGGGTATGAATTACACAGATTCCAAGCTGTACCACGTACACCGTATGATTCCAGTTTTGTGAGGAGTATTTCGTGATCAACACAATCAAATGCCTTGGTAAGATCACAGAATACCCCTCCACAATAGTACCCGTCATTAAGTGCCAGCATTATTTCAGTGACTGAATTAATAACTGCAGTTGAAGTATTCTTATTTGTTCTAAAACCGTACTGGCAGTTAGAGAATAAGCCGTTTCTATTAAAGTGTTTTTCCAACCTGACAGACAAACACTTCTCAAAAATCTTAGATAGTACCGAAAGTATGGATATTGGGCGAAAATTGTTAACATCAGACTTACAACCCTTTTTATAAATTGCAATTACTTTTGCTCTTTTAAGCTCAGATGGGAAGATACCTTGTGCTATACTTTCGTTAAAGACAATGCAGAGAGGAATAAATAGAAAATCTATGTTACTCTTGATCATTGAAGTGTTTAAATCGTCATGGCCTCGAGCGTTGCTGTTTTTAAGATTTTTTGTTATACTTATTACTTCAGGTTCGGTAATTGGGTCCACAAAAATAGAACCGATGTTTTTACTCTGGGTAACTTTTTTCAAAAATGTCTTAAAATCTATGTTTTCTTTACTAGTTTCAGCTTTACCCACATTTACAAAGAAATTATTAAAAGTGTTAGCTATCTCTTGCTGATCATCTATTATAGTGTCACCTATTTTTATTCTCAACGTGTCATTTTGACCGGTTTTTGATTTTATACCAGTATTTTCGCTAACCATTTTCCATATAGCTCGTGATTTATTTTTAGCATTACTTAAGGTTCTACGGATGTTTAGTTTCTTAGCTGTTAGTAGAGCTTTTCGGAAGGTTTTTTTGTAACAAGCAAAGTACGATTTTAAGTTTTCATCTTTCGTATGTCTAGTTTGTAAGTATAATTTTCGTTTATTGAGACTACTTTTTCTTATTCCTTTTGTAAGCCACGTGCGGTGTTTTTGTTTCAGTAAAACTTTCTTTATTGGGAAATGTCTATCTATCAGATTAAAAAGTAACTCATAGAACGATTGTAGTTTATCATTACAGTCTGGTTTCGACAGCACGTCTGGCCAGTTAACATGTGCAAGGTCATTTCGAAAGCTTTTAGTAGCTTTTTTGCTAGATTCTTTTACTAATAAATAATTGGGGTTCTTTATTTTTTATTTTAGGTGTTGGTATTGTCATTAATAGAGCGTCATGATCGGAGAAGCTACATGGAATTACAGATACTTCTCTATAGTCCTCAATATTGGTAAGGAAGTTATCCAGATTTGTTGAAGTAGAATCTGTAATGCGTGTATATTCTGAAGTGACAGGGCGTACATTATGCTCCAATAGTAACTGCAAGAGAGCTTTAGTTTTGACGTTTTCGGGGTCAGCAAAATTTACATTGGAGTCACCTCCTATTACTACAGATTTGTTTTTTAAGTTACTAAGGTATAGATCTAGTTTTTCAATAAATTTGTTAAAGTTTGAACTAGGGCATCTGTACAAAACTACTACATTGATTGTTTTGGAGTGACTGGGTTCAATATTTAAAGAACTGACTTCGAAGACCTTTTCGGAGTAATGTTTTACAGTATTTGTTGTCTTGCATTTATCGATATAGTTATCACTTACAAATATAACGGTACCACCCCCTTTTGTATTTTGTCGTGATGACTGGGTGGCTAGGGAATAGCCAGGTAGGCAAATAGTTTTATATTCACTGGGCTCTAGCCAAGTTTCAGTTATCATTATTATGTTTGGTTTTACTGGTAGATCAGTTTCAATAAATGCTTCCAAGCTCAACAGTTTATTTCTTAGCCTATTAATGTTTAGATGCATTATATGTAGCCCTTCTGGGCTTATTTCAGTATTTATAAAAAAGAAAGGCTGTTATAGAACTTTTCATAAATTTTTCTAAGCGTAGTGTTGATAGCTGTAGCCACCTTAAATTTACCCTTTGTGGTAAGTTTATAGCCATCAGATTTGTAGTCTGGGACTGAAATATTACGGTCAATGTCAGTTAAATGTACAAAATCATAACATCCTAGACGTTTACACAGTTCTGCATTAAGCTTATTGACAAAATAATTAAAATATTTAGCATTTGTGTCAGTGCTCGGGGGTACATTACAAACAATAACATTGGTATGAGACAGAGCTTGAATCGCCATTTCGAAACTGTCTACAATTTTATCTATATAATTATAATTAGAATTAAAGTCACTACCGCCACACATTAATATCACACAGTGTCTTTTACAAAAGTGTTCTGTTTTCTCTGTTACTCTGCTGAGAACACGTTCGGTAGTTCCGGAGATTATTATATCCGATGTAAAGTTATAATCTTGACGACGTATTCGAGACAGCATCGATGTAATTTCAGTCCCGTGAAAGTCTGAGAGCAGTAGGAGATCAGGTTTTTCATTAACTGGTTGTTGTGGTGGCCTGAGAATGTTGTCCTCACGACGGTTGGCTTTTTGGGTATGATTTATGTTTGTTGTGTGTGTTTCATTAACATGGACAGTGGTTATATCGTGACCACAGTCTTGATTTTGATTAGTTTTTATCAGGGTATCCAGATTTTCTTTCATCATATACACGGTTTTTTGAAGTTTATGTATTTTATATCCATGGTTACTTTGAATTTTAAGCTTATTATGAACATTAGTATAATCGTTATGTATTTTACTGAGTCTCTGTGTTAGTTTTTTATTTTTTTTTTCTATATGCATCGTTTTGTTTTTTAAGACTCGAAATCTTTTCGGAATTTTCCTTGGAGCTGAATACCGGCAGTTCTTTCGATTTTATTCGGTCACAAAGTTGTTTGTTTTCACTTTCTAGTTCCTCTATTCTAAGCGCTAAGTTTAAGTTTTCCTTTTCTTTTCTTTCTATTTTAGTTTTTAAGGGTGTTAATATTTCTGTGTCGTTCTCTATGCTACCGATTAAGCTGTTGTTCATGTTTTTGGCGATAGTAGTTTCCAATTGTGTACAGTATTCTTCTTTTTCATTCAGTAATTGCTTTAACAATTTATTTTCATTTAAAATTTCTTCTCTGTCGGTACACGTACTAGTTTTTTCGCTATAGTTTTTAATTTCTTCCTGCAACTTGGAATTTTCTTCTTTAAGGTTCTGAATTAACTTTTCATTTTCTGATATTTTTAATAAGCAGATTTGGTGATCATGTACTTCATCATCGCTTTGAGTAGCTTGTTGCTGGTCAATATTTTTCCTTCTCAGTCTTAGGACTGTTTGAGTAGTTGAACGGCTCTTCGTTACCTTTGATGCCATAATTGCAAGCAAAATAAATATTTAATATGTTTGCACTAAGCAGAGGAAAAATATTTCAGTGTTATGGAACGCACCTTCCGTATTTATTTGCGAGTCCAATACGGACCGAAGCGCGCCAGCTCAATTCGGACCGTTGTTAGACAGTTGACGTTAACTGTCAATACGTCAATCACCGTTCGTCCAATCAGCTGAGTTATGCGTGCGCAGTTCCGTTATGATTCACGGGATATTACTTTGTTTTAAGAGTGATTCAAATATAAAACGGTTAAAAGTGTTCATACCGAATATCCTAGGTCTTAAAGGGCGGCATCTTGTGGTCCAGAACTATGTGTTTTCATCAGAACAATCACTTATAACCTAATGTTTACACCACTGCAGTATATTAGTAAGTGTTTAATATTTTTTCTTATTTAAAACGTGAAGAGCTCAATGTTTGTATGTTTACTTGGCCAGTGTTGCCAGCTCCCTCATGTTTACGCATGTTAAGAACTATTATATTACACTATTATACTACACTACACTATTATACACTATTATATTACAAAAACATACATTTCCTAATTCTTATTTCTCTTATTCACAGTTTTCACAATGTTGATACAATATTATATAAATTCTTCTCTATTTGGGCTTGACATTATAACACTCATATTGTTTTCTACAATGCTTACGCCTAGTTTTTGCTCAATGTTGTACCTCTCCACTGCATGTATCGGACATTCCGTCAGGATATGCAGGACCGTCTCTTCCTTTGCTTGGTCACAGTGACACGATGAGTTCTCTTTACACTTAAAGCAATTTAAGTATAGGTATTCAGAGAACCCGCCGTGCCCCGTTAGGACCTGGGTTTTCAAGCCGCAGGGAGTCATTTTTCTAACCGTCCTATAAGCCGCTGTAACAGTGGGGAAAAACATCTTTGTAGTGGAGGCGGTGTTCCCAGTCACGAATCTAGGGGTCTGGGGTTAGGGGTTGGAGGTTTAGGGTCGAGGGGTTCAGTGATCAGGGGTTGATGTGCTGTGAGGTTGAGTGATCGGGGGGGTTTGAGGGATTGGGTCAGTGGCGGGGCGGAGAATGGATTTACTGACAGGAATGATTTCCCAGACGGACTCGAGGAAAATTCTGATTACTTAATAAAGTTTACGAATTTACAGATAAACATGATTATGTTTTTCATTCATGCGTCACGCTCTTAACAATGTCTTAAAACTAAAAATGGAAAAATAAAAACTTTATAAAAAAAAGATAAACCGATTTCAAAAAGGATGAAATAAAATATTATCCTTTTTAGGGTTCCGTGTTTAAGTATATGCGTTACCAACTGATATGTTTGAAGTCGGTGCCAAGCCAAGTACTCCAAGTAGTAACAATACCAGTCAAAAATAATCAGCTTTATGTCTATAAATCCCATTACAACTGTACAAATGTTATAAACGTGAAAGCAATTATGTCTGCCTCTTTGCTACCTTTTCATGGCTAAACAACTGAACCGCTTTAGCTGAAATTTTGCATGAAGGTTCCTTGAATTGTAGTCCTCTGGATAAGCGACAGAAAATAACTCAGTCCCAATCCCACACTTGCATGCTATGACTGTTTAAGAATTAGTAAGAAATGCTCTTTAAAAAAATACGACGACAAAACGTATTAGATTTACACTAACGTGCCGACAAGCATGGTACGAACTGCGCCAAGAAGGTTCAACCGTGTGTTCTGTTCTGAGGTGTACAGGAAGTTCGTTTATTGTCGTCGTGTAACGCTGCGTCTTACATAGGCGAACACTTGCGAACGCGAAGCGAAGCGACGCGGCACGGCGCGGCCGGCCCAATGAGTTCGCGTTCGCAACGAGATCGCCCACGTAGGACACTTCTATATAGGATTAATTAAGGCGCCGTGCCGCGCCGCTTCGCATTCGCGTGTTGTTCGCCTACGTAGTACACTGCATTAGGTAATCCAACGTACATACTTATATAGCCACATATTTATCGAATTGCACCAAAATCCCTATCATAATCATAATCATTTATTTGCACATAAAAATAATATATGGTTTAAAATTTGGCTTGGCACCGACTTCAAACATATCAGTTGGTAACGCATATACTTAAACACGGAACCCTAAAAAGGATAATATTTTATTTCATCCTTTTTGAAGTCGGTTTATCTTTTTTTATAAAAGTTTTTTTTAAGTAACAATGTTGCTATACCCTTACGGGTGCATGTTGTAACCTAAGATATATATATACATATATAGTCCTCCTCAACGGTTTCGATGACGGCTGTAAACATATGTATGCAAAAAATGATATGAATATGAATAACTATTTTTTTTACCCGAAATCGATTCAAGTTTAGTAGAAAGCTAAGACTTTTCTGACTAGCAGGTTTTTAAAAATAAATTACACTTCCCAAGCTTGGCTAGTAGCTACAACTTGGTTATGAGATAATACTTTGTAATACAATAAAAAAAAAGAATACCGACTGAATGATTTTAATAAATTACCAGGTTTCTTAACATGCGTAAAGATTTCCGCCTCCTTGGTTCCCAGACTGACTAGTCAAACTTATAATATGTCACCATATAAACCCGGTTTTAGTGAAATGCGTTTTCCCCAGTTAAAACTAGTTTTCCGTATCGCCTCAGCGAAAATGCGTAGATCACTTACTAGTTCTACCTCGATAAAAACTAGTTTTAACTGGGATTTTTCAGTCAAAACTAGTTTTCACTGTCCCTTGGTGAAAACTATTTTTTACTCGTTAAAATTCATTTTAGTCTTATCTATCTCTGGTGTTCTTAAAGCTATATGTGTGATATTTCGTATGAAGATAAACAATTTAGTTGGCTATCGTCGTATGGCATTCTTGGTTTCTACTTATTTTTAACAGTTTCTTTATTATAAACCTTTTTTTTAATGAGTTTTGTTTCATTATTATTTACAACGACGGGACTTAATCGTTGTGAGTAATAATGAGTAAAAATCGTGAGTTTAAATCAGAGTTGTTTCATTGTATACTTCTGCAAGTTTTCAATGAAACACTAATTTTTACAGTGAAACAGATGTAATAATTATATTCTACCATGAAACATCGTTTATAAACATTGAAACGGTGTTTTAAATAAGTGACATTAATACATATATGCTTTCAATCAAGTAATAAGAAAGGAAAGGAGAAAATAGTGGTAGGCTGAAATTAGTTAGGGGTCATCCATTAATTATGTCACACGAATTTCTAGGTTTTTTTACCCCTCCCCCCTCCCTCCTCCTTGTCACACTTGGTCACATTTGGCAAACCCCTCCCCCCCCTGGTGTGACGTCACATTGAAAATTTGTTTAATTAACTTACAACTTTACTACATAAAAATGTCACAACATGTCACATTTTCATGACCCTCTCCCCCAGCCTAAACGTGTGATGTAATTAATGGATGATTCCTTATTTAAAAGTTTCCGACATACGAAATAATTATAAGATTGCTGAAATATATAAAAGCGACACATCTTGAGTTTCGAAATTTAAAAATCTTTAGCTCCAAATAAACTTTAATACACATAGAACACAATAAAAAAAAAAATAACGCCAAGCACGATTCTATATCTTAGTTAAAAATTGCGAAACAAACCTAAAAAAAAATTGCCGCACGAATTCACAATAACGCTCGTAGCAAGTAGCAACATACTCCTTCTCCGAGGCGAGCTGCGGCTCGCTTATTGGGGAGGTACTGGGGGTCCCTGGCCTGCCCTTGCTTGACAGACGGCACTAGCTAGCAACAGCTAGTTTCCGAGAAATCGCAGTTTCATTGTGTACGATTGTTTCAACCTAGGACAATTTACCCTACTATTAATCTTGTGTCTGGCAGTGAAAGTGTTAAGTTAACCAATTTAGATGACAATTATTTAGTACGTTGGCTCAGTTGGCTGGGTTTTTCTTTACTATACCGTTTTTAATTTTGTTTTAGTGGAAATTGAGTTCTGTAAACGTGCCACGACTGAAATGTAATACAATCATAAACCACATATGACACCTTAAGTTTTTACGAAAGCTTTGCCACTTGAACAATGCCACAAGTGCCTGTGCCTAAACCACAAATATCAAGTTCTTACTTGATAATAAAAACCTGTTTCAGTTTCGCAAAGGTCCTTTAAAAAAACCAGACAAGTGCGAGCCGGACTCGCCCACCGAGGGTTCCGTACTTTTTAGTATTTGTTGTTGTAGCGGTGAAAATTTCAACTAGCTAGCTATCACGGGTTATGTGATACAGCCTGATGGTGACAGACAGACGGAGAGACGGACAGCGGAGTCATAGATTAGGGTCCCGTTTTTACCCTTTGAGTACGGACTACGGAACCCTAAAAACGGATCGTATTAGGATGTCACTTACAACGTTTCGCACAGCAAAATAGTGTAGGTATGTTCAGTCCGCACAGGTTATTTATATATGTCCAGCGCGCAATAAACAGATCAACATAGACAAATAAAATGTAGCTGCAGGTACTATCTACCTATCTCTTATTTATGTTGAACGAAAAAGTAAAACAATTTTAGATTCCATTCAGAATATCTGAATATCACCAACATTATTTCTGGGCAATATAATAATAGACCAAGATAACTCTGCAGCGATTTTGATAGCATAGACTGTGCAATTTATAGAAGTTTGACGTTTAAAATAACACTTGCAACACATCTTGGTCTAAATAACACTTGCATCACATCTTGGTCAAACTCTAAACTCTACTATTCATTAGGTATCTTTTTATGTCGTAAATATTTAATTAGTGTATAATTCAATCAGTGGAACAAATCATGTCCAAACTGTTTAATAAAGAGATTTTAGGGAAAGTTATAGAAAAACAAATTTGTTTCAAGTAGTAATTAAACATCACCTGAGGCTATTCGAATATTTACCTACCCAATTGGTAGGTGCAAATCAAGGCGTCGGGTCGCGGCTTCTCTAAGACGAGCGACCACTTGAAACAAATTCATTTTCCTCATTTTCCTAAAAACTGAAATCTAAAATCTCTTTATTAAACATTTTGGACATTTAGTTGATTTAACTGTCACACAGATCCATTTCAATTTACATAAAACCTAAGTCATTAAACCTACAACATAATGATTTGAAAAGGGTTTTTTTTTGATATTTGCAAATAGTCAAAGGTGAAATATTGAAATATAATTGCATGCAGCCCGACCCCGGCGGCGGAGCGGCAACGTGTTATTATGGAAATGCTTTTCAAGCCTGGGCCCGCATTCCCATCGCTTACTGAGTGCAATCCATTCGAGACCAACCGCTTGATAGAAAAACTAGTATAACAGTTTCCTCGCGATCCTTAACAACTATGCGTAAATGGGAGCTTATAATTATGCTGGTTTGCCTTACGCAATCTCTCGTCTCAGGTCGACGAGCGAAGGGAATAACAACACTGAATCGCGGGTCAGCGTTCTTTGTTTCAATGCAAGTGCTGTTCAATTTTTCTACATCCATTGCTACATCCATTTTCCATTTATTGAAATACTGACTTGATTTTTTATTGTCTCTTATTAATAAAGATCGTACATACGATACGATCTTTATTAATAAGAGACACTTTACATGCTTTGATACGAGTATAGTAGATTGTTAACCAAGGGTTTAAAAGGTGGACCGCGAGCCAGGCGCAAATTTCGTCAGTCATCGCCTCCCGGGCGAAAACTCGTATAGCGGTTAACGGCTATGTATGATGAACCTTCGTGAACGTCAGCTGCCGCTCCGTTGGTGGGTTGAGGAATGGCAGCTACCGAAACGCGTAACACGGTCTTTCCACCGCGATACGACCGGCTGACGATTTGTTTTATTAACAATAGCATCTAAACTATCATCTGACAAAGTATCAAACTGGAGGCGATGACGCCGATGACTGAAAAGAATTTTCTTTTTTACATGTTCATGTGACCAGCTGACGGTCTTTCCACAGCGATACAATCGGCTGACTATTTTGTTTACTCACAATAGCATCTAAACTATCATCTGACAAAGTATCAAGCGGGAGGCGATGACAAAAAAAAATTTATAGACTTTATTTGCTGCCATTCCTCAACCCACCAACGGAGCGGCAGCTGACGTTCACGAGGGTTCATCATACATAGCCGCTAACCACTATACGAGTTTTCGCCCGGGAGGCGATTGGTCATGGAAATCTGTTCCTGGCCCGCGGTCTAAGGCACCCATTTCTGTCGAGGTAGTTTAGAGATAGTCCGAGACGGCAATGGTGCTTTTCACCCGAGTTAAACACTCTACTTTTCATATCGAATGCGAGGAAACCAAACAAGACCAGGCAATTTTGCAAAATCAGTAGTTAAAGTACCTAATAGACCTACGGCCATGATTTTTTTCCTTAGGATTTACTTGCAATCGGAGATTTTACATGTGCGAAGATAAATAACCCCTAGCGAAAAACATCACTTTAGATTGCAATATTTACGAAAACACACATATTTATTTTAATAAACTGCAGTAATTTTATAATGATTTGTTCATTATAGGTGACGTTTTCCACCTAAAAGAACATTGTAGGCTGTCGATAAGGTTGATTTCAAATTGAAGCTATTTATGAAGGAACGAAAAATCAATTTTTTCTTATATTTTATTTTATTTTCAAATTTTTCATGAATATAGTCGCTGTATAAGATTCTACGTTTGCTCATTTACGCAAGTGTACGTTTTAAAAATAATTTTATGGTGTATTCCTTTTGGATCCCGCCTTATGAAATCGAGTAAATTCAATTCAACAAAAGAAATCAAGAATAATTTATTTAAACAATTTACCTACTTACATCATTTTTGATAAAAAAGATTAAATGCGAGATTAGTAAAATTAGAACAATTACCAATTGTTCCAGGCGGGGATATAAATAGACTATTTTAGTTTCCACCCAGTTGCTCGTGGGACGGTTTCTGCACTAGAGCAGAGCGGGCTTAGCACGGTAGCATTTTTATCACCTGTTACCATGCCTGTCACGTTCTAACAAGTATGTAAGTGCGAAAGTGACAGGCATAGTGACAGGTGACAAAAATGCAACCCTGCTGAAATAGTAGATTGTTAACCAAGGGGTGAAAGACACTCATTCTAGCTGAGGTATTTAGGCGCTCGAACGCAGTGAGAGCGCCAAAAGTCCGAGGCTGAAATGATGCCTTTCATCCGAGTTAAACACTACTCTTTATTTCGAATACGATGTAAGTAAAATGCATGTGTTTTTTGTAAAACATGACTAAGTATAAGTACACATTTTTATAGTATTTCTTGAGGGTACTTTCAATTAACAATTCAGGAAAAAGTATCTTTATTTATGGAATGGAGAGTCAAATATCAGAATGGAAATTGTACAACAAATCCATTTAAACTCAAATTTCAATTGCTTATCATAAAATAAAAAAATCGTACTTCAAACGTAAACACACCCTTTAGAACAACAATGACCCTCTTTCAGAGCATGAGAAATGAAGAATAGCTTGCTTAGCCTAAATAGGTACACTGTCATATTATGTGTCCTTTCTATTCATAAATATCGCAGCGTATAAAAATATTCAATTTCTGGTAGGAAGCGGAAGAAAGAGGCCAATAAAATTCTGTTGGAAGCAACAGCTATCGCTCAGTGAAGCGGCTATCTGCATTTTATGCTTTCTATGCCATCAACGCTTGTGCACTGTGTTTCTTTACTTTGTACGTTCGTTCAGTTCATACGATCGGTGCCGTGCTTTGTTTATTCAGCAGATCTGAAGTGCAATGACAGTGCTGAATAATGTATAGCAACAAAAAACAGTATAGTGATATCGGGAGAAAAATGCAATATCCCTTAGGTACACACGTAAATTTTCACACCTCGATTTAGGCGTATTGTTTATAAAAACACCATGTTAAACGTTATATAATTGTAAAAGATAAATAAAATAAAAACTACACAAAATAGTATTCTCCCATTTTTACCAGACCGCTATTAAAGTAGACCTGTTCACACTAGATTCGTTACATTACAATAAAACGTATGCAATCCGCACCGTCGAAACCCGACGAGAAGCAATCTAACGAGAATACAACGGAATGTACATACAACGGTCTGCCAGCGTAGTTCCTATGTAATTTAAAGAACAAACAAGCCTCCACCGGGTTTACTTCGGCTGCACCAACAAACTTGATTTGCTACGCTTTAACTCGCACAATCGTCCTCCAGCATCAAGATAGAAGCCCTACCTTAACTTGTATTTAGTCTTCCTGATTGAAAGTCTTATCGGACGCGTGACTTGATCGATTTAAACAGGTAGGTATTCTCCGAAAGTAAGCCGTTGATGTTTTGAAAGCGATTTCCGTACCCATCGCCCGGCCGGCCGTGGCTATATGGACTTTCGAGGCTGAAAAAAGCAATAGCTCCACAGATCAAGTTCTCCTCAAGCGGAGCGTTATCAAGCCCAGTTAATCCTGTCTTCTGGATTATTGAATAAATTTTCCTTTCTGACGTAATTTTGCCATTTACTTAAGGATACCGATTCAATGTATTGGAAAAATTCGGTGCGTAACGGTGTTTAAAAGTGTATTGACTCGATTCATTTTGACGTTTTAACTTTCGAGTAGGTAAATATGCGAGGCGTGGGTTTGAGTCGTTATGTCAGCAAGCTATGTTAAAGGCTTTAAGGGTCGTTTAATACAATGGTTAATCTTATTGTTGTGTGCCTAGAGAAGCCTATTATACGGGGAGGGTTGGGTCGGCTAATGCGGTGCGATGTTATTGTTATGATCGCATAAAGCGGGGCGGTGTCTGTAGGACGCAGGTGTCTCTAACTACCACCGCTAGTGAAAACTGCCAGCGAGTTCACCACTCGACATGTTCACGTTTCTCCTGCTGTACCTACACTGTTAATTGCTAGTCGCTCCAGATTACACTGTTACGGATCTCGAGCACAACATGTATTTGTAGTGCTATGTGTATTTATGTTGTAATGCATCCACAGTTGGTTTCACGCTAGCGGGAACGAAAATGTAAGCAAATAAGTGTTCATACGTATACAATAATTCTAATATTATCTTTAGGACGGTGTGAAAGTTATGGTCCTTTCAAAAATAACAACGATAAGTAATCATTAATATTTATGATTCCTATCAAATCTGAAGAAAATGTATGCTTTCTACACATTTACTTGCAAAAAGTTATAACAATTGGGTAGGTAATTAACTTATTTTATGATGACGTTGAAGGACTTTTATACTCAACAGAATTGGAGAAAAATAATACTAAATCTCAGAAACACAAAATCAGCCGGTTACGATGAACTTAATACTCAAATAATTAAAATGTGCGCTGACGCTGATGCTCTAACTTTCATAATAAATTTATCTATGGAACAGGGAAAATTTCCAGACAGATTGAAGTTTTCTGTAGTAAAACCTTTATTAAAGAAGGGGCTCAAAACTAGTTTAGATATTTATAGACCTATCACGCTAATACCAGTTTTATCAAAAGTTTTTGAAAAGGTGATGCTGATAAAAATAAATGAATTCTTCAATAAATATAATGTTCTAAGCATTGCTCAGTATGGTTTTCGAAAGAACAGCTCTACTTCCTTAGCAGCATTCTCACTTATAAAAGGAGAATGCTGCTACTGCTGAATCTGGATGTCCGGCTTCAAAAAAAGCCATGGTAGTAAAGTCGGCGGGAAAGGTGATGGCTTCCGTATTTTGGGATGCAAAAGGAATTATAATGATAGATTACCTCCCAAAAGGCCAGACTATAAATGGAAAATACTACGCTAATCTTTTAGATAAGCTTCATCAATGTATTCAGAAAAAGCGACCAGATTTAGCAAAAAAAAAAAACATCTTCCATCAAGACAACGCTAGGGTTCACACCTGTGTTAAAGCTATGGCAAAAATCAACGAATTGAACTACGATTTGCTGCCCCACCCCCCTTATCCACCTGATCTGGCACCATCAGACTTCCACCTGTTCCCTAAATTGAAAACTTTTTTAGATGGACGGTAGCCGCCGTAGAAGAGTATTTTGAAGGCCTTGAAACGAGTCATTTTATGGAGGGCATTAATGCTTTAGAACGAAGATGGAATAAATGCTTAGAAATACACGGATACTATGTCGAAAAATAAAATCGATTTTATCACGCTAAATTTAGTTTTTTCTTATTGGGCTAGTTACTTATCATCCCGCCCTCGTCATAATATGCCTTTATAAAAAATTCAAGTCCCGCACTTAAACAAATGTTAGACCTCCATACAAACTTTCAACCCCTTTTTAACCAGTTTAGGGGATGAATTTTTTTAAAACGCTGAAATTACTTTTCTTGTATTCTAATAATATGCTTTTGTACAAAAATTCAAGTCCCGCACTTAAACAAATGTTTGACCTCCATACAAACTTTCATCCCGTTTTTCACAACCTTAAGGGATGAATTTTCAAACACGCTGAAATTAGTTTTAGTCTCTTTTAATGAAATACCTTTTTACGAAGTTTTAAATTCCTAACTTAAAATAAAACTTGAACCCTATACAAATTTTTTCAATCCCTTTTTAACCATTTTAAGGGATGAATTTTTAAAAACGCTTAAATCACTATGTATTCTAATAATTTGCCCTTATACAAAGTTTTAAGCCTCGCACTCACAAAAATATTTCGGTTTATACAAACTTTCAACCCCTTTTACACCACCTTGGGGGATGAATATTCAAAAACGCTGAAATAAGTTTTCTTGTAGGTACTTTAATAATATATCTTTTTACGAAGTTTCAAATTCTAGCTAAAAAAAAACTTGAACCCTATACAAACTTTCATCTCCTTTTTAACCCCCTTAGGGGTTGAATTTTTCAAAATAGCTTCTTACCTCTTGTACTCATTATAAATGTAACCAGGCGTCGTAGCGCGGTACGCTTATCACCATGCCTGTCACGTTCTAACAAGTATGTGAGTGCGAAAGTGACGGACTTAGTGATAGGGGAACCGTGCTGCGCAGGCTGGTGTGCAAATTTCAACTTTGTTGCTTTTGTAGTTTCGGCTCTGCGTTGATGAGTCCGTCAGTCAATCAGTCAGGACACGTACATTTATGTATATAATATATAGATATATATATATAGATTATAACCGATTATAATTAATAATCAGAGAATCAATTTTGTTTTCACGTTTGTCTTACGTCTAAGGTTCATCTTTAAAATAAGTTCATCAATATAAGAATTAAAGAATTAGAAATCACTAAATTGATTTCAATTGCAGTGCGATTTTACGTATTATTTTTAACAGGGGTCGCTTGAGCCGCAGCATCTCCTTTGAGAGCTCCGTTGAACGGTTCAGACATTTTGAGTGCAGTGAGTCTGCGAAGTGAAAGCAAAGATAAAGAGGACCGCTCTCCTCAGAATCTGTGCTCATTTATACCATTTTTTTTTATCATAACTCATTTTGAAGTATGGCACATTACATTTAACACACGGTCTTAATTTAACCTAGACGTACCAATAATGTTAATCAAATATTACTGGGCATTACTTATTTTCCTGTTATTATAATAGCTCGAAAATAAAAACATTTTTTCGTTAATAGTACATTACGATACAAGTGCAAAAAATAGGAAATCCGCAACGAGTGGCGATAAATTAAAACACGACCGAAGGGAGTGTTTTAAATTGATACGAGTTGCGAATTACCTATTCGCACATGTATCGTACAACGTTTTACAGTGCATATGGCTCTTTAAATTTTCAATACAGTCACGTAATGTGCCAACTATCGCACTAGTGCGGTAAAGTAGCACCATATGTACTGTAAAAACTTAAATGTTAAACATGCATCATCATAGTATTAAATAATATTTATTTCTCAATATCTGGCTCGGTAGCGCCCGCCAGTCATATGTTTTTTCAATAGTTATTTTTTTGGTTTAGGTAGCCTAATAAACATCCCTACAATTATTTATGTGTAATAAAATGTGATTTGTCTGTATTTAATACTACTGTCCAAAATTGTAATTTTACTCCTACTTAGTTCGTTTTGTTTTATCCCAGTTAAAGAACAACAGAGATAAGTTTTGACATTTATATTCTGCGTCTGCTTACTGAATTCAGTTAAGCCACACTCGGCGAGGTGCCGTTTTCCAGTTACCCGCAAGCTGCTACACATATTTGTCTCCGTATAAACGCAATGTTGACGCCACTGGTTGTAGTTGCTCAAAGATAAACGTCTCGTGTTTTTCTGACATCTATGTACCTACAATTCACTTTACGAGAGGTCGCGTGTACGTATCAACGTAACGTAAAGATGCAGAAGCCCTAAAAATCCCTTTACAGTACATATGGTGCATATGGTACTTTACCGCACTAGTGCGATTTAGCACATTACGTAACTATGTCGAAAATTTAAAGGGCCATATGTACTGTAAAACGTAGGATAATCATAATTATTTATTTCGTAAATGCACACAAAACATTACACATACATAATAGGTAATTCGCAACTCGTGTCGACTTAAAACACCCTTCGGTCGTGTTTTAATTTATCGCCGCTCGTTGCGAATTTCCTATTTTTTGCACTTGTTTCGTAATGTACTATTTTAATGCAATTATCTACTCGTAAAGTTGATGAAATATAAAGTGAGCCGATCTTGTTCAAACTTGTTCGAGAGATCGGCTCACTTTATATTTCGTTAACCTTACCTAATAGTTCTTTTATTTTGCTTTTCAGTGTAACATCATAATCGCGTTTTATAAAAGACCAGTGGTAAAAAAAGGAAGATCTCCTTATTTGTACGCAGTGTATACAACCCGTTGTTGACAAGTAAAATGGATACATATATGTATTGTATTTCACTGGTTTCAAGTGACAAACACACGAGAGGTCCACTAAGGGTTCGGTTTCTTCTTTAAGGCACGGAACCCAAAAATAATAAAAATCTTTCCAACTTACGCCAGATTAAAACGTGTCGCGGCGATCATTCGCCCGGACTGTCTGCCTTTAAATTTGATTAAAAGTCTTAACCAAGCAGCGATAAATTTGGCGTCGCAGACAGCTTACAGTAATTCCTTTAAACCCACTTTCCCATTCGTCGTAGGTACTTGTAGGTATACCTACCTGCCGCAAAGCTTCGGCGAACTTTTAACTTCGAGCGGTGTTACTATTTAGGGAGAGATTTTGAATAAGAATAGGTTTTTTTTAGTTTGTTCGTTATCGAAGAGCGAGCAAGCAGGTGGTGCTAACAGGCGGCGCAGCGGAAATTGCCGTCGGTTTCTGGGCCGTGGTGAGACTTGGCTCGATCGACCTGCCTCTACTTGAGCCAGGCCTTGTTAATTGTTAGCCGACACAGAAACAATTAAGGACACCTGTGTGCTGCGCTGGATCTATTAATCGTTTTTATAATAAGAGTTTTGAATGATTCAGTTTACAAGATGCATGTAACTGCGTCGAAATATCGGGAGCTCATAAATAGTACAAAAGATAATCACGTTCTATATCCCGGTAAATATAAGTCGTTTTTATAATACCTACCACACGCGTGACTAAATAGCCAGTCAAATGTGTTAAAATACACCGATGTCAATGTAATAATAAGCTTCTATTATTTATCTTTTTACGTAAAGCACTGCTTAATTCATTTTTATACCTATATGCCGAATACCAAATAAGAGCCATAATTGCTCTTAAAACTGTTTATTTCTAAAAACAAGTTTTCTTTTACCGAAACTGAAATTACAACTTATTGAAGGAAAAAGCTTATAGAAATCCTGGCAAAACGAGGGCTTGGCTAAATGAAACATAGACTGTCACCGATGAGTAAAATATTCTTATAAAATATATTAAAATTTACAGCGTAAGAGATTAGTTACAGGTCTTCTTCGTCGTTTTTGAACATATTAGGTTATAGGTACATCTGTGATCTGTGTGTAATCAGGCAATCACTATCACTACATAGTATAAAACAAAGTCGTTTTCCGCTGTCTGTCCATCCGTCTGTCCCTATGTACTTATGATTTTGATGCGGTTTTTTTTAAATAAATAGAGTGATTCAAGAGGAAGGTTGATATGTATGTAAAGGTTTTGTGTAAATTAATTGAACTACCCGTGCGAAGCCGGGGCGGGACGCTAGTAAAACATTAATCAATAAGAGAATGATAATTAAGGTTAGGTACTTATACCGTAACTTTAGGTCATATTGGAACTTTTAATTATTAATATTAATATTCTTCTGCATTACTTAACATTAATTCAAAATTAACTGTAGGTAAAGTTACTTAAATAATATTGGAAGTAAAAAGACCGCTTATATACTTCCTAGCAGCAATTCTTATAAAACTGGAAAACCAAATACCTACACAAATTGTGTGTGTTTAAATTTAGTATCTTATTTTCCGAGGTTCTGGTAAAAGTGCTCACGACAAACCATGACTGTCTATAACCTACTTTTAGGAATGATTTACAAGTTATTCTAGTATAAATGAACTACTTTATATTGCACACTACTGTACTTATATTATAATAGCAAGTAGAGAGGCAACAAAAATAATATAACCTAAGTATGCGAGACATTGCTGTTAACATATTATTGTAAGGGGGTTTAAAGCAAACCTACGTACACTAGTCATAAATAACAAAGGAGCTTTTTGGTAGAGGCACACCCAAACTTAGAATGTTAATGATCTTAAGACGAAAGTGGTACGTTTGACGTTGCATTAGCGAACAAAGCACGTTGAAACTAAACCTAGGCCCGCCTTTATCTTTTGCGATTGTTACAAAACACAAAGCTTAACGAACTAAAAGCTTTCGCTGGGTGTTTACGCAGTCGGTCTTTTGGATTGTGGGTTCAAACTTCTAACTATCTATTCAACAATTATTACAAATAACATAAGTAGGTAATTTTTGTTGGCCCATGTTCAGCAATGAAATGTATGAGTTACTATCATACATAGATATCTACTGACAATGCACAGCCTAAAGCGTTGATTGACCTTGATATTTGTAATATATTTGTAATATATAATCTTAGAATATTGTAAAGCTCTACTTAAAAGGTTTTTAGGTATTCAACCTCTTCTCACATTCGTAATGCGTGCGTAGTTTAAACAACAACGTTATTACCACCATTAAAAGCGGTTCCGCAAACCATATATGCGTGTACACTGTAATACTCAAGATAACGCAACGCAAACCCGAGACTGCGCTCACAGCACGCTTGATGACGCGGATTCAATTACTATGGCGCATGTAACACGCCAGCAAAGATTTATATAACTCCGTATAAGATGGATACAGTCGAAGGAAAAAACGTGCCTCGGAAATCAAGAAAATTTGATTCTCGAACAGATGGCGCCACCACGTTCACAATGTCACGCAGGCATTTAAGGAGAAAGGTATCATATACGAATAGTTTTTGCGGTAGAGGCATCACGTTTCAGAGGCATACAGGAGATATTGGCAGAACTATTGCCAAATACCTAGAGACCTTGGTCTGCAGCTTATGTGAACGGAACACCTGAACGCGAAATTTGCAGCACATATATAAATCGCATTCTCAATTACCTAATTAGGTATTGTTAAGGTTACAGAAATTAATAGCTAATTGTGTAGGAATATAATAATGTATTGCAATGTAATGTAATGTTGCGGTTTTTAACTGTGTTTCACAACGTCATGTAATGTAATGTAATGTAATGTTCTATTTGTAATATTTATGTAGATTATGGAGTATTCTGGTCGGATCATTTCCCCCTTATCGTTGAATGCAACATTAATTGTTTAAAACCGAGGTTAGCGGTGTCTAGTAATATAAAAAGTAATTATGCGGTTTGGGGAGAAAGATCTGAGGAACAGATTGCGATGTATACGATGGAATGTAACAAAAGGCTAAAAGTTATTCAGTTCCCCTCTCAATTTATAGAATGTGGCGACAGATACTGTAACAAACCATGTCATCAGTTAATATTAAATAACTTGTATTGTGACATTATATCGGCCCTTAGTGAGTCCTCAACAATTAGTAATAGGCCTATTGAACATAATAAACCTTATAAAAAATCTAAACATCGTATTATTGGCTGGAACAAACACGTCAAGGATGCCCATGGGAGGGCAAGACAGTCATTTTTGGAGTTGGGTTTATGCTGGGAAGCCGACAGTAGGTATTCAGTTTGACGAAATGTGCCAAGACCATCAACAACAAATTAAAATGGACATATTGGCTACACATCCTTCAAATAATGACTTTTCGGCCTTTTGGAAGTCGACCAGTAAACTTAATGTGCGGCCTGGCCCTCCCGTGAGTGTCGATGGTGTAAATGACCCTAGAGAAATTGCCAACGTCTTTAGGGAACACTTTATTGTGAAGCCCTTAAACTCTTGTGGGAAGAATGCCGTCACTGGGGCTATGAATGACACAAAGGTGATGACAATATCGGCCCACGAAGTGGCAAAAGCCATTAAGTCAATATCGGGAGGCAAATCACCAGGTCATGATGGCCTCAGTGTCGAGCATCTGCGCTATGCTGGTCAACATATAACACGCGTTTTGGCGATGTTCTTTTCTCTCTGTCTTGCACATTCTTACCTGCCTCCAGATTTAATTAAAACTATAGTTGTACCAGTTGTAAAAAATAAAACCGGGGATTTATCAGATAAGTGCAACTATAGACCAATTTCACTGGCGACTATTGCTGCAAAAGTGCTCGACAGTGTGCTTAACGCTCAGTTAAACAAAGTACTCTTACCGCACGATAACCAGTTTGGGTTTAGACCCAGACTGTCGACTGAAAGCGCCGTTTTGAGCCTTAAGCACACTGTTGTGTACTATGTGATAGAAGCACGTCAGTATATGCATGCTACCTAGACCTATCGAAGGCATTTGATCTGGTTTCCTACAATCTGCTATGGAAAAAACTTTCACCATCAGATGGTAGAATAGCACCGACCCCAAAAACCATGTACTGACTTTTGCTGGTATTATATCTCAGCCCGTGCGCTTGCGCATAGTCCTCACAAACCTTAAGCAGTCTCCTCATACCGCAGACTGACGCGCTCAGCAGCACCATATCGTCATTCTGAAGTACCACCCATACGTTTGAACTCGGTGGACCTCGAAAGAGTGTTTAAATATAAATACCTAGGGCATATACTCACCACCGACCTTAAGGACAATGCAGATATTGAACGTGAACGTAGAGCCCTGTCGATAAGAGCTAATATGATTGCCCGCAGGTTTGCATGCTGCTCTAATGACTGTGGAGCAAATTTACAAAAGCGTCGTACAGGGCCCTACAAGTTCAATATAATAATGCGTTCCGGGTGTTGATGGGGCTGCCGCGCATTTGCAGCGCCTCACAAATGTTCGCCGAGGCGCGCGTAACCTGTTTTAAAGCAGCATTGCGCCTGCGAGCCGCATCGCTAGTACGGCGCGTGCGCGCCAGCCCCAACACCATCCTGTCTATGATTGCGGATAGAATGGATTGTCCGTACATAATGCACTGTTGTTGTGGACGTCACAAGCCCAGTAACAGTGTATAGTAACTGTAAATTTAGTTAAGATATTTATTGTCACTAACATCGTTTTTTAAGTTTTATTGTAAGTACTAACATTTTATGAGCTCGAAATAAACGATAATTTAATTTAATTTTAATTGCACCGTGGAGAGAAGCACCACACACACCAATGATTGACTGGTAGAGAATTCATTAAGGCTTTAAGTCCGCTATTTGTACTTTCTTGTATTGTGCAATAAAGGTTAAATAAATAAATACGTGTTACACGTACCTACAGTAAAAGATTGTTAAGCACCTAAGAAAACGTTTCAACTCCCTAAAGAATAAAATATCTCGATGCACGCTATAATAAGGTCTCGTAGCGGTATTCCGTAACTTAGCAGCAATACGACGTTTGAAAGACGGCTAGTAATTTCATTATCCCCCACAACACGAGATAATTGAATTCATGTTTCGGCCGGTACATACAGAACCTCAAAAATACGTGAGTAACTAGTTCTGGACTTAGTAACTTAGACGTGATTGTGTCGTGAAAGAAATACCTACTCAACAGGGCTTCCCTATTGCCGATTTTTTGTACAGTATCGACTTGCTAATTTTATGGTGGACAATGGACAAGACTTACGTACAAATTGCAACTGGACTTTAATGGACCATTGGCAAATAAGTAATAGTACATTGTGCAACGTGGGGGGCAAGTGAAATATTGTACGAGAGTTTATACATGGATATTAACAATAGTAACAATATTCTTACCCCCAGTTACACACAATGTTTTTCACACTTGCGAAAAAAAACACTAAATTTTAAGCGAAATCATTCTTAAATACCGTGACATTTCAAACATTACTCCGCCGTTTTTTTTTGCCGTTTAGGCATCGAAAGCATACAGACCCAACGGCATTCAGCCACAATTGAAAATTGTGTAAAAATATTTTAAACGGCTATTAAATTTATCAAATTAAATATTTTAAGGAGTACGCAAAAAAAAAATATAAACGTCAGTATTTTTAAAGTAAAACTCATTTAGGTATAGGTAAAAAACTTTAAATTATGTCACTAATTCATACTAACCAAGTAGGTACTTGGTTCGTATGAATTAGTGACATAATTTAAAAAGACAGCTATAACTCACGAGTGAGTTATAGCTTTTTTTTTCAGAATCCATAACTCCCGCGGGAACAATATAGGCATTTGTCCTTCAGTACACCTGCATGATATAAGATTTTTTTCGAGCAAGTGTGATAAAAAAATAAGTATATATGTTGAGTATGTATAGATTTATACTGGCAGGTTAGTTATTATGAACTTGACTAGAGTTCTATGTCAAATGTCACAGCGTTACAAAATGAATATCTATTGTGTTATTAATTGTTATGATGATTTAATTAAAACAGTAAATAACATCCATGCATAGATCGTGATCGGCAACGCAGGCTTCGTCAAGTGGACACAAAATCAAATCAGCAACAGGCTTCGTCATCGACTTACAAATGATGTAATCCGCAACAGGCTTTGTCTAGCTTAACCACTAAATTAAACTATTTAGGTTATGGTGCCACCCCGGACCGTAGCCGGCCCAAACGTCCCCATGACACTGGCAGCGTTGCCCCGTTGAATTGCCAAGGAGATCTGTTGGACCAGGTACGATCCGGAGCGAGGATCGCAACCCCTATCTCTCAGTCGCCGACCCAATTCCCACACAAACTCCTTAGCCTCCGCACCCCAAGGTCCTGCAGTCTCCACCGCAACTGGTATAAAATCATACATTGGTTCCAAGGCAGAGTACTTCGTATGCTTCTGTTTAGCCGCATACTCCGCAGCTGAACCAGCAGCACCTATGGTGTGACTTAGATGGGACGGGGCAAAGGTGCTAACACACGTTGCGTCCCATAAGAGGCACCGACCCTTCTGCCAAGGAACCAATGTAAGACCATCTGGCCTTTTGCCATCAGCCCGGCACAATCCCGGAGGCTCCAGGACACAGGGAACATTGGCTGAGACCAAAGCCCTGCGAACTACCTCATTTATCGCATGGTGACGCGAAAAACGCCCAGCGCACCTCTGACAACTAAGGCCATGGTGACCGTCCTCCTGAACCATGGCTCCACATATACACCTATGTACCTCGCAAACCTTCGAACCCAATCGTAAGGCAACCGCAATCCTCAAAGAATCGTTATCTAGTAACGTGCCTAACTGAGGGGAAGGCAACGCATGAAGCCATGCTCCTGATTCGCACCTAGATGCGGCCTTGAGGCGCGCTAAATCTGAGCCAATAGCCTCGCTCAGCAAATCTGCAACCACCTTCTTACATAGGATGTCGTCCCAACCACTTTTGATTTACCAGATTTTGATTTAATTTAAATATATATTGTGTACCCAACGTCTGCGTATCATTAATATGGTAGCAGTATCGTGTGAATGCAAGTAAGCGGCAAGATATTTACAAGTAAGTGGCAAAATGAGTAATAGCGATAAAATAATTATACCCGTGTTTGACGGAACTGAATACGCGAACTGGAAAATTCGGCTGATGAAATATTTACAATTTAAAAAATGTAAGGAAGTAGCAACTAGAATTAAAACAGAGAAGGATGACGCTAATAAATGGGAAGAGATGGATATTCAGGCCACGAATTATATTTACAGCGCTATTACCAACCGACAGTTAGAATATATAAGCGATGTAGAGTCGGCATATAAAATAATATTAAAATTCGACGGAATGTATTTGAAAGAATCTACCGCTTTACAAATTGTGTGCAGATATAATCTAGAAAATATTTAGCTAGTTAAATATACAGATATCAATATTTTCTTCGACGATTTCGAACGAAGCGTCAATGAATTAAAAAATGCTGGCGCCACTATTTCTGAAAGTGAAAAATTAAATTACATGCTAAAAGCGCTACCGGAAAGTTATAGCTATATAGGCGATTTAATAGATGTGTTACCGGAAACTGAAAGAACTGTTGAATACCTTAAAAGTAAAATAAGAATGAAAAATTTACATAAAGTAGATGAAGAGTTACCAAACCGATCGAATGCATTTAAAGTGAATTCAGAAAATAAACCGATTTGCTTTACGTGTGGAAAGCCCGGTCACGTGCGCAGAGATTGCTGGCACGGAAGTCGTGGTCGTGGACGCGGACATTCAGGTCCAAGTCATGGTCGTGGACGTGGTGACCATAATTTTAGACCAAATAGAGGTAGAGGATCTTACCAGAGCAATACAAATTATAACAGAAATAGCTTTTACACATCAATTGTGCATAATTCGACGAAAAATGAAGATAATACGGTACAGTCAGGTCAGATAAATTGGCTTTTAGATAGCGGCTGCACAGATGATATCGTAAATACAGATGAATATTTTGACAAATATATAACTTTAAAGATGCCCATAAAAGTAAAAGTTGGAGATGGAAGATTTTTGGACGCAACGAAAGTGGGCAGCATTACAACATACTTTCCTGTTTATGAGAATAAAAATAAAGTGGTCATAGGTAATGTATTTTACATAAAAGAGATGAACGCAAACTTGTTGAGCTATGCGAAGATTACAGACAATCACACAATAATTTCGTCAGGACATTTGTCAAAGATATATAACCGGAATAGAGAACTAATAGCGATTGCGAAGAAGGAGGACAGATTATATAAATTACAAAAACAATTGGTGTAAATGTAGCAAGCAGTAATATGACATTGAAAGAGAAACTTCACAGAACACTTGGCCATGTAAATTTCAACCATCTTGATGTTATGTGCAGAAAACAATTATTAGAAGGAATACCTCAGCAATTAGAGTCAGACTATATGAAATGTGCGATCTGCGTTGAGAACAAAATGCATAATTTACCATTTAATAATAATCGAACTAAAGCAGAAAACATACTACAGATTGTGCATACGGATGTTAATGGACCACATAGAACGACAGGATATCAAGGAGAAAAATATTTTCTAACATTTATAGATGATTTTAGCAAGTTGGCAAAAGTATATTGTATCGGATCAAAGGAAGAAGTATATGATTGTTTTGTGGAATATGTAAATGAGCTACAAAGTTTAACAGGATAAGTTATAAAGGAGTTGAGATGCGACAACGGTAGAGAATATATTAATAGAAGAATTTTTAATTTTGCGAGAGTAAAGGGCATAATGATTAAGCCCTGCCCTGCATATGTGCATGAGTTGAACGGTACAGCAGAAAGATACAATAGATCGATTATGGATATGGCACGATGCCTTTTAGCAGAAGCAAAAGTTGACAGACGATTTTGGCCAGAAGCCGTAAAAACAGCAGCTTACTTAAAGAACCGAATATTGACAAATACTTCAGAAAGAAAGACTCCTTACGAACTATTTTTCCAGAAGAAGCCATCTGCAAAATATTTAAAAATGTATGGCAGTAAAGTTTATTTTAGAACGCCAGAAGAAAGGCGAAGGTCAAAATGGGATCATAAATCAGAAATGGGAATTCTACTCGGATATACAGATGTTGGTTATAGAGTACTGATTAATGACAGAATTATCATAGCAAGGC
The DNA here is from genome assembly GCF_947568885.1 of Cydia strobilella. Taxonomy (NCBI): domain Eukaryota; kingdom Metazoa; phylum Arthropoda; class Insecta; order Lepidoptera; family Tortricidae; genus Cydia; species Cydia strobilella. The sequence goes on along the minus strand of NC_086042.1, from coordinate 10,645,682 downwards.
ACGTAGATAGAATTGAAAAAGATGTGAAATTAATTGCTTTTGACGATGAGGAAGAAGGTAAAGAGGAAAACAAAAAAGAAGAAGAAAAGTGGGAAGATACCATAGATGAACTTGAACCGGAAGAAACAGTACAAGAGAATGATAATGATAATGACTACAAAGTAAACGATGAGACGAGAAAGTCCAAGAGACAAATTAAAGCACCAGTCCGTTTCGACGAAGAATTCGGCTACTACTGTATAACTGTTAATTATTGTGATGCAATGATTCCAGATACTTTTCAGGAGGCAACCAAATGTGACGAGGCAGATAAATGGAAAGAGGCAATGGATAGAGAGATGAACAGTCTTGTTAAGAATAATACTTGGACGCTGGTAAATGCTCCAGAGAACAAAAAGGTACTTGACGTTAAATGGGTGTATACGAAGAAAACCAACGATCTCTATAAAGCAAGGTTAGTGGTACGAGGCTTTCAACAGACAAATAATGTCGAAGATACTTATTCACCTGTAGCTAGAATGCAAACTTTGAAACCACTTTTATCATTCTGTTGTCAATTCAACCTACATGTACATCAAATGGATGTAGAAACTGCATTTTTAAACGGTAAAGCGTTATCCGAAGCCGTAACTGAGATCATTCTTTTACGAAGTGTGTTTAACGATGTCTTTTTAACATTTAATGATCCAGTGAATATATACGAAGATAATTCAGGTGCAATGATTATTGCCAAGTACGGTAATTTTACGAAAAACTCAAAACACATTGAAGTGCATTATCACTATGTACATGAGAATTTTAAAAATGGTGTTATAGATATCATCAGAGTGAATACTGAAGATAATGTAGCGGATATTCTGACTAAATCGCTAGGTCATGTTAAATTCTTTAAATTTAGACTAATGTTAAACGTAACATAATATACACCGTGTTATACATTGTGTTCATGATAAAGTTTTAAAATTGTAATTGTTCTAAGAATGAGAACTCAATTAATTTAATATTTAATGTTGGAGATTAGTGTTACTTGTGTTAATGTGTTGCCATGTATAATTCTAAGGAGGCGTGTTGAGTATGTATAGATTTATACTGGCAGGTTAGTTATTATGAACTTGACTAGAGTTCTATGTCAAATGTCACAGCGTTACAAAATGAATATCTATTGTGTTATTAATTGTTATGATGATTTAATTTAAATATATATTGTGTACCCAACGTCTGCGTATCATTAATAATATATATATACATATACTTATTTAAAAAATACATTTAACCCATTTACAACAATCACATTTGACTACCAACTAACAATGTTGGTGTACCTACGTCCGAGAAGTGTACCTTAGATTAATATGTTATCCTTTTAAGAAGATAATATATTGAGCGTTTATCAGAAGGTAGTGGTTTATCACACCGATTTTCAATAAAATTGTCTTAATAGGATATGACAGATAGGTAAGTATTATTATAGTCCGAATCTTTACTCGAAAAAACGGGGTAAGTAATATAATATATACCAATTATAAATATAATTTTTAAGAAAAAAAAAACCGACTTCAATGGGGGATGCCGCTGAAAGTTCACTTATTGTTGATGGTGCACTCTTAGATTCCAGACAATGAAATGAAAAAGACAGCATCTTTTGCCTAATTATGTAGAAAAGGAGGTAAAACGACCCACTTTTCTAGTAGCATTTCGTTTTTGTAAAGGTCGCAGTTCTAACCTAACCTACTTTTCTGATAGCATTTCGTTTCTGTAAGGGTCACAGCTCTAACCTAACCTAACCTACTTTTCTGATAGCAGTTCTGTTCTGTGAGAATCGCAGTTCAAAAAGACACCCACCCACCTAACCCACTTTTTTAGTAGCACTTCCGGGTCCCGGTCTGGGTCCGGATCCGAGTCCGGGTCCGTGTCCGGCTGTCCGGGTCCAAGTTTGGGTCAGAGTTCGGTCCGGGTCCGGGTCCGAGTTAAGGTCCATGTTCAGACCCGGGTCCGGGTCCGAGTCCGGGTCCAAGTTTAGGTCTGGGTCTATAAGGAAGAAAACAAATCGCCAAACGTGAACTATGTGTCATTGAAGAGTTCCATTCTGATCATCATCAGCAGTTCCACTTCATCAAATGTCACCTTTTTAAATGTAAATGCTGGATTTGTCGATGAAAATACAAAAATCACTATATGTATGCCTTTCACATTTGAGGAGTTCCTTCGGTTCCTTGTGGGTCTCATCATCAGAACTCGAGCTTGACAAAAATATGTCTTAAAAACTTAAGTTGCTTAACAAACATAAAGAAGAGGACAAATCGCCAAACGTAAACTAGTCCTCCTCGGTTTAGTTTGGTATAGAACAACCAGCAGAAGCTTTTAATTTATTTTGTTACATTCTTACTTTAGTACAATAAGAAAAGATGATAAATAAAATTTACATTAATTGTATAAAACAAAATTAAGACTACTTATAAAATAAAACGATTAAAACTAAACCTACCTAAAAAAATAAAAATCCCTATAACAAACCCTGACCTCTTGGCAAAGTGCCTATCGCGCAGGCAGCATTCCCGCGCTGTATCACGATAGCAAGCCTTTGCGCGAGAAAGCTGCCCGCTCGAGGGTCCCTCGTTGCCTCCCTCAACCGCTTTCCGAGCTCCTTGTGGAGCCCGCGTGCACCCCTGCCCCATGGACCTAATGTCTCGACACCAAAAGCTACGAATTCGTAGTTGGCGCCGAGACAGCCATATTTATTTGCTTTAAAGCGCTCCCGGGCGTCGGCCGCCGCCGCGGCATTTCTGCTGGTTGATGAAATGTAGGACGCTGCCAGCGTATCGGCGCAGGTAGCGTCCCACACCAATGCACGGCCCGCTCATCCTCCAGGGGATCAACGAAATCCCGTCGGGGCGCTTGCCATCGTCCCGCGCGATCTGGGGCTCCAGAGCAGCGGGGACGCCGGCGCTGACGAGCGCCCTTCTTATGATGTTGTTGAGTGCCGCATGACGAGATAGGCGGCCGGCGCCCGAAGAGCAGGCAAGTCCATGGTGGCCTAGGCGATCAACGTTAGCCCCACAAGAGACGCAGCTGTGGTCCACACAAACATCAGCCCCAACTCGGAGACCGATGGCTATTCGGAGGGTCCCTGGATCGATGAATGTACCCGTGTTTGGTGATGGGTATGCATGAAGCCAGTGTCCAGACTCAGGTCGGGAGACAGCAAGGAGCCTTGCGCGGTCCTTACCCGAGGACGTGTGTATTAGAGCCTTCAGGACGGCGTCGGAAGCTATGTTGTCCCAAGCTCTCTGCCCCGTAGGTCTAGGTGGTATAGGTAGGTTGAGCCCAGCTATCCAGGCACTCCTGGCCTCCTCCATGCACGCGATCTCGCAGTTTGATGCCGGTAGGGCTTTAAGGATTTTACCTGCGAGATCAGACGTGCTATGGATTGAGGACAAGAATGCCGGCAGAGCAACACTCGAAATTTTGCGGGTTCCTAAACCACCAAACCTAATAGGCAAAGAAGCTTGGGTCCATGCCTGTTCACAGAAATGGACATTCAGAATCGATTCAAGCTGCGACTTTAGGAGACTATCAATAGATTGGACTAAATCTGCGAATTAACCAGATAGGGCAGCAGCGGAGCAAGTAGGTAAATTTGGGAACCATCAAACAAAATTTTAAAATAAATAAGGCCGAATGGCTACTAATTTTAATTAAGCGATCTGAATTAACATGAAATTTAGAAATAGATTTAGCCAAAATGGACGGAACGGCTTCTTCGAAAATAGCCTTTAGGTGGGCCAGGACAGATTCGTATTAAGGCAGTTCGGTTTTAGGCCAGAATCTAAGTACGTACGACTCTGTTGAGGTCTCATTTGCTATAGGTATGTTTCTGAATAAAGCAGTTTCGACATACGACTTATGATATGGAAGTCACTTTCTCATTAAACCAATTTCTGAGTAGGACAGATTCGAATAAAGGGGTCCCGTGACAAGACAGTACTACGTCAGATTGGTAACGAGTTGGATTAGGACTAATGCAGTTTCTTATCTCATCCGATTAGCAACGATTCGATTAAGAAATTGAACAGAATCTTTTAATGATGAATAACGTCACACTAAATCAATAGGTAGGTAGGTTAGGTTCGTTAGGTTGCTTTAGATGCCCGAAGGGCAAACCGCCGAGAAATAGGAGCCCCGCATAGCGGGGCTCCGTCGACTCAGGGTAAGAAGGAAATGTTCAATGGACAAGTATCTATTTTGGCATAATGGTACATATTTTGTGGATATTTTTTTAATTTTTTTTTTATATCAGAATCCGATCAACATCGAATCGGTCGTACTCGGAATTACACATACTAAGATTCCAATATGTAATTTTCTGTCCTACTCAGAATTCGGCATAATGAGAATCTGAAGTGCTAGGAATTTGAGATTTTAATAACCTAACATTTTAGGAACTTGGACAACTTAGAAAATGCCCTATTCATAATCAAACCTATTTAGAATCCAAATTAAATAGAAACTGGCAACCTTAGAGTCGTACTTACTCAGATTAAGGCCTAAACCTCAACTGATTTAATACGAATCTGTCCTGGCCCGCCTAAAGGGAAAATAGGGATGCCGAGAAGGTGAAGATTGTCCTTTGATAGGATTTTAATATTGGGGGCTAAATTCGAAAAACTTTGAAGTGTCTGGGATGCTAAAGAGGGTTCTAAATTTTCGGAAATGTATAATTCACATTTATCAAAGTTGAGTTTTTGGCCAATGTCGCTAAATTTCTGTATAACTAGGGATAGATCTGCCAGAACCGATTGTGAGTCTCCGCCTGTAGTGCCGTCGTCCAGGTACCACACGTTTAGTTTGGACGTAAGACTGTGAATAATAGAGTTAATAGCAAGACTAAAAATGCCAAGCCCTGCTGGCAAACAACGGCAGAGAGAATTTCGTTATGCTTGTATACCAGTTTTGACGGAGAATGATAACACTGGAGTAGGAAGTTGTAAATTTCAGGCACATGAATTTTGATTTCATTAAGCAAGGTATCTCGGTTAACGGAGTTAAAAGCGTTTCTGACATCTATTTTCAAAAGAACTTGACATGAGTCGGTTTGGACAAAGGTGCGTACGGCATGGACTGCGGCCTCGCAGCCTCCGCGAGTTCCGAAACCGACCTGCACGGGCTCAAGGAGTTTTTGCAGCTTAACACGGGTATGTCGCACGCACACTTTGGCTGCTACCCGCCGGAGAGTGGAGCCGACAGCAATGGGGAGCACGCCAGCATCCTTCTTCGTTAGAGCAATTAGGTTAGCTCCATATATTATGGGCGTCACTTCCTGGCAGACATCTCCTTAAAGCATAAGATTGATTAGTTTTGTAATACTTTTAAGCAGCTGCTCACCGGCTAATCCAGTACCGTGACTCGTGAGATCTATAAGGTGCTGGGCGGAGATGCCATCCAGGCCGGGCGCCGACCCTTTTGGGAAGGATGCGAGGGCTGATACTAAGTCCTCTCCTGTGGCGTGAAGGCAAGCTAGAGGATCCGACGGAGGGTCAACAAAGATAGGACTGGAAGGGCCTGGGGGGTGCTTGGACTGTAACGCAGCTGCCGTTTCTGGAGTATCGGGTGCGAGAGAGTCATTAGAAAACAGGAGCCGCGCAGCCCCTTTAAGGTCCCCGTCGTGCACTTTTTCCTCGACCTTTTTACATAAATTATATATTATGCCCCGACTTCGGGGGGGCTTAGTGGCTGAAGGCAAGTTAGGTGTCCGTATATTATTTTTAATTTTTTGAGTGAGGCTAGTTCTATCGTCACTGTCGGAAACATGGAAAGTGATGATGATGATGATTTTCATGTATGATCATATTTATAATTTGGAAGGTATTTCTGTCATGTAATTATTATGTTATACCTATACTTGGCTTTTCCATACATTTTGGCTGATCAGCGTTTTCTATGGAAAAGCCAAAAAAAAATTCGCGATATTAGGGTTGGTCCCATAATAAAAGTAGCTCAGTTTAGCGAGTAGAATCGAGCCCTGAATTTAAAGCCCCATGGTCAGAAACATACTGTATAAGATATTTCAAATATCTTTATTTGTAATAATTACTATTAGTTATGACGCACCCGAAAAAACGCACTATTAACTCCAATTCAATGCAGATTACGGCTTCAATATTCAATTCGAGATCTACGCTGCTGTTTTCATTTCCGGAGCGGACGAGCTATATGACTAGATTTATCATATTTTTAAATTCAGAATATGAATAGAGGCAGCTATTAGCTGAGCAGTCGCTTAACCTTAGGCGCTCTTTTTCCGAGTTGGAACTGTTGGAAGACATATTTAATTATACGAACGGGTCTACCGCGATTTCGGGAGTTGGAAGACTTCGTTAATTTTAATCGTTTCCTCTTTTTACTAAAATTATAAATTCGAACGTGAATGAGCCCTACATTGTAAAGAATATTGTTTATTTCTATATTCATTACGCTCTCGGATACCTATACCTATATAATAAGAATGATAATAGGCGTAGGGATGTGACGACCCCATTGCCCACTGATTTTACTCGTGCAATCAGTTAGTTTGTGGCGAGCTGTTGGGGAGTGTAGTGAACCCACGTATCGGAGTGCTCCTGGGGTAGTTCTGTCACCCGATAGGTGGGAAGACGTTATAGATTCTTCTGCCTCTGCCGTGCCATAGCCAACCGCCCAGGGTGGAGTCGCGCGAGCTGCGTTCTTAAGGGTAGATGGGGAAACGTAAGTGACACCTTTCTACCCTCAGCCCTCATCATACCGGTGTTGCCCTTGAGTTTTCTAGTTGTCGCTTTTTGTGGGGGGGGGGCACCTTGTAGAGGCGAGTCACCGTCTGCCGGAAATAAAATTTCATACCTTTTTGAAGATAAAAGCCCAAGTAATGTACTATTGTATCATTAATAAAAATGAAATGGTAGATAAATATACAAACCAGATTTAGAGATGTATCCTTGAGTCATACAAAAACAGTGCCGCGCGGGACAACCACAAAAAGGCGTTCCTGGTTTTAATAAATAACGCATTATTTTTTACATATAAGTAAATCGATTCTCTAAATAATTATCTATATAAAAATATCAAGTATTTGATAATACGTTGCCTACATCCAAACTAATGTTTTTTTTTTCGAGCCAAACCGCACGTGGGACACGCGTAATAGCGGTAGATTTCGCCGTTTTTAGGGTTTGAAATTAGATTTTATCACAAGCAATACATACTTAAGGAACACAGGTATATTTTTTTATTAGTAACATATATAATGAAAATATACCCATAACTATACTGTTCGTTCAATGTAGTTGGAATTATAGCCTTGGGACAGCAAAAAATGCTGATTTGAAAATTGACCCACCTACGAGATAGACGAGAGCCATATAGCTAAAGAAAAGCTCATTGTGGTAGAAAAAGAGGTCGTGGAAAGTCGACGATCTAAATTTATAATATACATGCGTCTAGCTGAAAAACGAAAATCAGACGAATTGGAGAACCTTGCTGCATAAAGCAACGAAACGACCAAAGTGGCCGCGAGTCGTGACCCTTAGAAACGAGGTACTCGTTGAAGAAAATGTGTGACCATTTAAGAACAGGGGTATTCGGTTGCTTTAGGACCCAATTACAAAAAAAAGAAGCAATGTAGGTACCTACTTACGAACAAAATGCCTACGTTACCTAACCTAATACCTAATTTATGACATGTCTTCAAACAAGACCATTTCTAAATCCAGTGGTATTTTTGAACAGTACTTTCAGCTAGTAAGAAAAAAATCGGAACTTGTCGACTTTCTAATGAAACCTAGCTTTTATCTAACTCAAAAACCTACTCGTATTGAAATAACCTCGATACCTAATAATTACGTGTCAAACGTAGCGAAACTACATTAAACGACTTTATAATTAATTATGTGAAGAATAATTATTTTTCATTGTCTCGAGCAGCATTGATAGTTTTTGGAGCGTGACCATATCTTAAAAAAAGTAACCACCTATAGTAGACCGCAAAATTTTCATACAAACCACTTTTTCCTAATTATGGCTTAGGTGCTGCAGCTTGCTGCTTTATGGCTTTAAGCGGTTGAACAAGGTTTTCAAATAACAGACCAATTCCAACGTACACTGATGATATCAGAATAACATCTAAATGATGTCAATCAGATTTTGTGCATTTCGCTCGTACTTGTCCGTACATGTATTGGCGCGGGCGAGACGCACGATAGCTAAATGACATCATTCAGATATCACTCTGATATATCACCTGCGAATTGGCCTGTAAGTTATTGCAAGTTTCAGTAGTAGGTATTAGTCATAATTTTATAAAATAAACATATCAACTACTAGTATGTTATAAATACATGTGGATAGAATTGTTAATCAATTAACGTTTTAAATAACGTAAAATTCGAAATACAATTATAAAATTTATAAAGTTTACTGGGTGACATGGACAAGGGTCCTTAAATCCATCACGCACACCGATCTTATTTAGATAAGTAGTTGGCAGCGCCGGAAGGGCACCCTGCTTAGTTCGCTTGACTGATTGCTACTAATGAATGTCACGCTTAAATCCCCAATCCTAAAATCTTTTTTAGGACCCTTTAGTGCTAATTGATGTAACCTTGAATGCTGCTTCGATTTCGCGTTTTAAAAGGGTTAATGGTAACTGTTAATCAAATCGGCGGACGAAGCTTAATTCGTACCGGTTAAAAAGAAATTAAAAATTAAGGGCTGATCCTTTTTGAAACGAATCCTAAATGTTGCCGTACCAATCGGAATTAATTCGCTTAGAGATTTAACTAATTGGGTTCGTAAGTGTCTTATAGCAGTCCATTGCCACGTAATTTTTACTATTTTTGGCGTGTCTATAGGCGAAGTAATATTAGGTTTCCTTCCCTCGAAAAGAAAGGATGTGTCTATTTTTCTGTCGAGACCATGCCAAGACCCTCTCTCTCAGTAACGCGTGTAGGTATTAAATTGAAATTAAAATCTGCAAGTCAAGAAAAAAGTTGAAGTGAAGTCCAGTCTGCAATCTCTAAGAGCTGTAAAATATTTCGATATACTTACCACTAACACCTACTAGGACCGGTAACAATGTCTAATAATACAAGTAAAGAGAAAATCAAGAAGCTTTTGTAATTATTTCATTATTAACTTATTTGGAGCTGGAAAATTGACTGCGCCCTACATACAATCAATGTCTATACCTATCTATAGAGTAAGTTAAGCTTATGACAATCTGTTCATAGTTTATCTTTTGCATGAACGCCTTGGAACCCTCGTACTTATTAAATTAGCAGTTGCTTCGTGTACTTATTAGGAAAATGAACGCGCCGGTCCATTCAAAATTCTAAATAGTAGAATATGTAGACAAGGTAAAACAAAAGGCATTATTTATTTATTTATTTTTATTGCAGAGGTTTGCAGAGAAAACCCCCTCCTAAAATACATTTTGTCGTTTCAAAATTAGATCGCAATTTTATTTACTACTTGTTTACTTTGGGATTGTCGTTAGACGCGAGCACGCGACTGGATTGTGAAAAATATAACTTCATAAAATAAAACTATGAAAACGGATTATATCGCGTATAATGAATTTATAATACATCCCGACGTTTCGAACCCGTTATAGACCGCGAGCCAGGAACAGATTTCCATGACCAATCGGCTCCCGGGCGAAAACTCGTATAGTGGTTAACAGCTTTGATGAACCCTCGTGAACGTCAGCTGCCGCTCCGTTGGTGGGTTGAGGAATGGCAGCAAATAAAGTCTATAAAAAAATTAGTCATCGCCTCCCGCTTGATACTTTGTCAGATGATAGTTTAGATGCTATTGTTAATAAAACAAATCGAGTTTTCGCCCGGGAGGCGATGACTGACGAAATTTGCGCCTGGCTCGCGGTCCATTACAGCGTTTGTGTCCAACGGGTGACGGAGGAAAAGCTACAAAGCGCAAAAATACCCACAAACAAAAATAATGAACCATCATAAACTATAAACTTTAAGGCTGGTTGTACATGCATTAATAAAATGGAGTAAAAATAAGTGTCACATGAATACAATAGTTACAATTGAATTTTTTTTATGAATCTACTTTATTAGAGCATATTTCGTCATCAGCATTTAGTTCTTCAACAAGTCTATACTTCAGCTTTTACCTTTCAAACTTAGAGTACTTTTCAGTAACACGCTTAGATTTGACTGCCAGACGAGAAGGAGATTTGGTAAAATAAATATGTGCAGAAGCAATCTTGTCAGTTAAATTTACATGAATTTTATATTAAAATAAAGATAAATAAAAGACCCAACTTTTACGCTATGCAAGCATATTAAATAAGAAAATTTAAATGAATAGGAATCAAAATCACCTTGAACCCAGCGTGTTTTTTGACATTTTTTTATGCCTTTTTTCCGAATATTAAGTTGAATTATGCAAAATTTCGAAAGCAAATTACGTCAAATTATATTATGAGTAATTCACCATGTATATAAGCTTTTAAATCATATTATAATGTACGAATAATAAGGAATCTGTAGGTACCTATAACTTTTTTATCAGTAAAAACCTTTGTGACAGAACTTATGGACTTATGACTAAGTACTTTAAGTCTTTAACTCTGAAATTGGCATGATACTCCTATGGCACGTTAATTGAAATAAAATAAAATAAACACGTTTATACGAAATGAAAAAGGCAGGCTACTAAAACCGTAGAAAAAACTATAACCGTACTAAAACAAGCTAAAAGTGTTGTACAAAGTTAGACCTTTCATTAATGAAATACTGCGTGTTAGGTTAGTAGAGTCACTTATTTTGTCAAAATTAAATTATGTGGATGCGGTATTTGGACCACGACTTCTTTGTAAAACCAAAAGACTTATACAACGTGTCCAAAACGCCTGTGCTCGCTTTTGTTTCTGCATTCCATTGCGGGGCCACGTATCACCATTCCTTAATCAGTACAATATCCTAAAAATGCACCACCGCCGTAAGCTGCACCTTGCTTCTTTACTCTTTGGAGTAATAAACTGTCAGACTCCTATTTATTTGTATGAGAAGCTTTCCATATCTGAGTCACGCTGGGGTCGGCGGTCTGCGACTCAACTTCTAACTCCTAGACACACATCAGCAGCCTTCAGAGGCAGTTTTCGTTACGCAGCCACTAGGTGTTGGAACAACATCCCACCTCCTATCAGAAACCTGCAAAGCATTCATAGTTTTAAAACAACTTTAAAAAAGTTCATGCTTAAACATCAATTTAACGAGGAATGCCTCAAACTTGAGACAAGCTACATTTAGATTCAATATAGATTATTATATTTACATAAGTGTATTAAGTATGTACTTACTGCCTTTTTTGTCCCTTCCGCAACCGCCACTCACTCTCATTTTTATTATTTAACGAATTGTTGTTTATTTTTATTTTTGCATCTTGTTTGTTTTAATTAATCTTGACGTGTCTTTTATTATTTGTTTTATACTGTGTTAGTATTCTTAGAACTGCACTAGTTCATGGCCCCGACGGAAGATCAGCGCTAGCCCAGCCAGGCTAGCACCATGCTGAGTCGGGACCATTTCGTGGCTTATATTATTTATGTTGTGTTTCCTATGTACGAGTTTTCCTCTTTTTTGCCACGAATAAACGCTATCTATCTATCTAGATATAAGCAATATAATTTACAGTTAAATGATTTATTTACCTATAAAGTACATTAAATATGATAATTTACGATTGAGTTTCAAATTTCGACGATACGATAATATTGAATTACTAGGCTGTTCTCACTGGGAAAAGGAATTGAAAGCTTAAGGGTTCATTCATTGAACACAGTAGTAACGGTCGGCCACTAGAAAGCACTTCTTTGTGCATTTGACAGCAATACCCGTGCGCGATGTACGTTACGGGGTATTATGAAAGTTGAGTGCCTGTTTCTGATAGTGTTGTACAGGTATACTGGGTGCTCGTTGTATTTAGTTTGTGTTTATTTAAAGGTTTACTAACAATTATTAGGGTTCCGTACCCAAAGGGTATAAACGGGACCCTATTTTACTAAGACTCCGCTGTCCGTCTGTCTGTCAACAGGCTGTATCTCATGAACCGTTAGCTAGACAGTTGAAATTTTCACAGATGATGTATTTCTGTTGCCGCTATAACAACAAATACTAAAAAGTACGGAACCCTCGGTGGGCGAGTCCGACTCGCACTTGGCCGGTTTTGCTTATTTACCAAGCGTGTGTCGTAAGCACACTTCTGTATAGAGCGGAATCCTGGACTACTTATGCAAAACAAGAACGCCGGCTGAACACATTTCACATGCGCTGTCTGCGGAGCATACTTGGCATCACATGGATGGATCACGTGACAAACGAGTCTGTTCAGAGTGAGGCACAGCTCCCTAGTACCACAGCCATGTACGGCGACGACTGAGGTGGTTTGGGCATGTCGCAGACGCAATAATTTTTAAGAAAAAAAACCGACTTCAATGATGGGGGATGCCGCTGAAAGTTCACTTATTGTTGATGGTGCACTCTTAGATTCCAGACAATGAAATGAAAAAGACAGCATCTTTTGCCTAATAATGCAGAAAAGGAGGTAAAACCATTAAACCACCCACTTTTCTAGTAGCATTTCGTTTCTGTAAGGGTCGCAGTTCTAACCTAACCTAACCTACTTTTCTGATAGCATTTCGTTTCTGTAAGGGTCACAGCTCTAACCTAACCTACTTTTCTGATAGCAGTTCTGTTCTGTGAGAATCGCAGTTCAAAACCCAACCACCCACCTAACCCACTTTTCTAGTAGCATTTCCGGGTCTGGGTCTGGGTCCGGATCAGAGTCCGGGTCCGTGTCCGGCTGTCCGGATCCAAGTTTGGGTCAGAGTTCGGTCCGGGTCCGGATCCGAGTTGGGGTCCATGTTCAGACCCGAGTCCGGGTCCGAGTCCGGGTCCAAGTTTAGGTCTGGGTCCATAAGGAAGAGAACAAATCGCCAAACGTGAACTATTTGTCATTGAAGAGTTCCATTCTGATCATTATCAGCAGTTTCCACTTCATCAAATGTCACCTTTTTAAATGTAAATGCTGGATTTGTTGATGAAAATACAAAAATCACTATATGTATGCCTTTCACATTTGAGGAGTTCCCTCGGTTCCTCGTGGGTCTCATTATCAGAATTCGAGCTTGACAAAAATATGTCTTAAAAACTTAAGTTGCTTAACAAACATAAAGAAGAGGACAAATCGCCAAACGTTAACTATGCGTCATTAAAGAGATCCATTCTGATCATCATCAGCAGTTCCACTTCATCAAATGTCACTTTTTAAAATGGAAGTGCTGGATTTGTTTATAAAAATACAAAAATCACTATATGTATTCCTTTCACATTTGAGAAGTTCCCTCGATTCCTCATGGATCCCATCATCAGAATTCGAGCTTGACAAAAATGTTTCTTGAAAACCTAACTTGCTTAACTAACATAACGAAGAGGACAAATCGCCAAACGTGAACTATGCGTCATTGAAGAGTTCCGTTCTGATCATTATCAGCAGTTCCACTTCATCAAATGTAAGTGCTTGATTTGTTGATGAAAATACTAAAATCACTATATGTATGCCTCTAACATTTGAGGAGTTCCCTCGATTCCTCATGGATCCCATCATCAGAACTGCTTTTTGACAAAAACGGGACCAATCTGTATGTATATACTTACAATCAAAAAATGAATTTTCAAAATCGGTCCAGAAATGACGGAGTTATGGAGTAACAACTATTAAAAAAAAAAAAACCGAATTGAGAACCTCCTCCTTTGAAATCTAAAGATTGTAATTATTAAAGATTGTGTCAAGCGTGATATGGTTGCCTTATCCCATGCAACCAATGGCAGAAACTGGCCGAAATTGTTTATGATGGCCAATCCAAGCGACGATGCCTGGTTTACCTCTTTAAAAGAGAAACGCTTGGGGCGCCACGAGCAGGCCTTCACCCAGCAGGTGAGCGGGACCAGGGGGAGCATACACCTGCCGCGTGTGGACGAGGAATCCTCTCCCGCACGAGGCTATACAGCCACGAACGCAAGTGTCGTTACCGGAATGCTGCTTAAAACATCTGGCACAGATGAAAAGGCCTATTTTAATACTGACAATTACATAATGCAAATACGTAGTTCCATGAATAACTACAGGTTTCACTGACAGCCATAAATAACACCGCAATTTCGTTCTAAGGGTTAAGAATACTGTACGATCCTTTTTAATTTGTTTTACAAGAGCGATATTTCTGTGAGGGAGCCTTGATGAATCGTAAGCGCAAAATCTTGAGCGTAGAGAGGGGTTCAAGTGCCTGCCTCAAATAAAAATAATTTGAGAACGTAATTTAGAACGAGATATAGGTACCTACATGCAGATGCATGTGTGCATGCAACTGATGAGTGTACTTTTTCATCTAGGTACATAATATCAGACAAAGTTTTCATCAAAAACCTATGAATGACGCCTATGAAACTTTATTCTAGTGTCCGACCGAAACTAGATTTTTTGTACAGTGATTCATTAAATCATTAGAACTTTTACAGGCGTGTTAAAATCAATGAGAAAAATTTCGGGGGCTTGCTTTTTCAGACATGAACAATGAAACAAAGTCGTGTAGGTGCCGCAAGTGGTATAAAAAGTGGTGTCGGACAACGCCTATTAATTCAAATATACTTATCATTATAACTAGCAGAACGCGATCCGAAAGTACAATGTTGTAAGTTTCAGCGCGGCTGAAAGGCTCGGCAGTGTTTTGACCGAAACCGATCCTTCGGCCGAAACATGATTTTTATGGCGTACTTATTTATAAATTTATTCATTGGAGTTAATTAGAACTGCTGCTGCAGAGAATATTCAATAACCAAGAAGTTAGCACATTAATTGCACTTAGCATAAACCTAAAATTTTACAAATCTCTAACTTCTTGTCCTAATATTGTCTTCAAGTATTGTGTTGTATTTGTCCTAACCAAGATACGCCGTTATAAAGCTGCCACGGACTATTGCAATACATCTGACATGAGTCGTTGCTATGTTAGGGAACGGGTGGTAACAGTGATTCATTAGAAGTTTCACCAAGACTTCAGGCTAGTTGACAATGGTAATTGTTCAAGAGTTAAGTTTCTAGAGCGTAAAGCTTTCCGGCATCTAATCGACACGTTGCTGATCATTCAATCAGACATCATTATTAAAATCCATCACAAGTTACAAATATTTGTACGAGACATGAAAATAAAATCAAGACACAAAATTACATCATTAAATTTGCGCATAAAAAGTAAATACGAGCTCCATAAAGTAAGACTTGCAAATATTTCTTCACGTGTTAAATGAAATATTAACCTATTTTTTCTAAGTAGATATGATTCTTAAAAAGAAAGGGGACGGCCGCTTCTTCATACAAACGTAGTCCCCATTTTCCTCTCTGGATATTGACATTATGGAAAATATTTTTACATAATTTGATGTATATGTACCATGGCTATGCCCCTACCCTATGTACGTTTGACTTTTTTCGATTTTTTTAGTAAGTAGGTATTGTAAAAAATTAGGAGCGAAGAACAGATTTCATACAAATTTCCTATATTTCTCCTAACTCTTATAATAATTAAAAATTCTAAATAAATCAAATGTAGCTGTGATTGATTTACCACAAATAGTGTCAAAATATTTTCAATAATGTTAATATCCAGAGAGGAAAATGAGGACTACGTTTGTATGAAAAGGCGATTTCGCACGGGTCCTCCTCTTTCGTCAAATTAATATCTTCGCAAAATAAAACGCGCGGTTGTACGTTTGTTTATTTGTTTTGCGAACAACGCAGCATTAAACGCGATGCGTTTGCCGCACACCCATTGTACATCAGATTGAGTTGTTTTCTTATAGTCTAACCCGTTCGTATAAAAATACCGCAAATCGATGTACAGGTTAGCCGTTTGGCACACACATGTTTGGCCAAAACAAAATTTTTGACCCGCAGTTCCTAAAAAAATTTCGCTGCGGGGGGGTGTGGTAAAAAATTTTTTTTTTACCTCTTTAACCCTTTAACTGCGCCTTTCATCAGTTGGTATAGTTTGTTTAGTTTTTGACACAAAATATCAAGATTGTATCCTTCAGATAAGATATACCCTATCGATTTTTCTTTGTACAATATACCACAAATGATACGTAATATCTTATTATCTAACCCCAAGAAAGCAATTTTGAAAATAATTTCATTTAGAATTTTTTTTTAATTTCTCAATATTGTAATATTGAAAAATTACACATGAAAAATATTTAAAAAATATTCTTAAAGAAATTATTTTCAAAATTGCTATCTTAGGGTTAGATATCAGGATACTACGTATTATTTATGGTATATTGTACAAAAAAAATCAGTAAGGTACATATATCGTATCTGAAGGATACAATCTTGATATTTTGTGTCAAAAACAAAACAAACTATACCAACCGATGAAAAGGCGCAGTTAAGAGGTTAAAGAGGTATTTCCCGTTCGATATATGGATATTACGTATCATTTTATGATTAATATGTACCGTATCTGCAGTACAGTTCCATAAGTCTAGTGAAATACTGTGTCACTTTGTAAAATTGAAAAATTAAAAAAAAATTGTTAATGATATTATTTTCAAAATTGCTTTCTTGGGGTTCGATATCAAGATATTACGTATCATTTGTGGTACATTGTACAAAAAAAATCAGTATGGTATATCGTAGCTGGAGGATACAACCTTGATATTTTGTGTCAATAACTAAACAAATTATACCAACTGATGAAAAGGCGCAGTTAAAGGGTTAAAGAGGTATTTCCCGTTGGATATATGGATATTACGTATCATTTTATGATTAATATGTACCGTATCTGCATTAAAAAATTTAAAAAAAATTGCTAATGATATTATTTTCAAAATTGCTTTCTTGGGGTTAGACATGAGGATATCACGTATCATTTGTGGTATATTGTACAAAAAAAAATCAGCCATATCGTGTCTGGAGGAGCCCAAACTTGGTATGTTTCGAAAATTATTTTTGTTTTAATCTTTAAAAAATGCCCGAAATGTAATGATGTGATATATTTTTAGAATCGCCTCAAAAAGCCCTTTCGTATGATACCACACTCGATAGGTTTTGGAAAAAAAATCCATACAAAAAAAAATGTTTTACCACTGCGGGGGGGGCGCAGCGAAATTTTTTTAGGAACTGCGGGTCAAAAATTTTGTTTTGGCCTCTAGTATGTGTGTGCCAAACGGCTAACCTGTACATCGATTTGCGGTATTCCTTTGAAATTGGGGTCGAGCGGCTTCCGCTATTATGTTTGCTGGTAGAATTGACTTTTGAATAATAAATAAATATTAATTAATTTTGAATCGATTTTGTTTGATATTTTAGTTAGTATTTTCCTTGTCTTGGTGTGGTGATTTTTTTTTTGTTTTACTCGGTGGCTAAACTTTTTTAACCCTCATGCCTTGAAATCCTCGCAACGCTCAAGATTCCATTTTTCGATCCACTCTCTACGCTCTTGGTTCAATTTTAAAATATTTTGCTTGTTCGGGTATCAATATTAGCACGAGAGGTTAAAAAATGACTTTGCCCCCTTGTAAAACAAATAACTAGTTACGCAAGAAACTCATATTTCTAGTTGAGCCGGGGTTCGAACCCACGACGTTCAATTTGGAAGCCGCACGCGTTATCGCTCGTCCTCCAGTGCTCGTAAGTACAATTTAATAATACAAAATACAAGAGACTCCAATACAAATGTGATAATGACAAGGATTGAACGCCTTCCTACATAAACAGTGGGCGAAACCGTCAATACAAACGTACGCTGCATTATTCATACGTCACTAACATAAAGTAATGGATGTGATGAAAACGCTTAATGAAATGAGTTTTTTGTTTACAGTACCAATATTCAAATTAAATTTGTTCTATCAAGAAACGTGAGAATCGCGTAGGCTGCTTTACGAAAATATACATTATTTTATGTCGGTACAACACTAGGTACCTACTCGTAAACACGAATTGGTCGTACGCAAATGTTAGATAAGTACTAATCGCAAGGAAAGAGTGCGCACACTTAATGTGTTAGTGTGTGCGTGAGAAAGTAGTAGAAGAGATTCTACTACTTTGT
This sequence comes from Cydia strobilella, assembly GCF_947568885.1. Taxonomy (NCBI): domain Eukaryota; kingdom Metazoa; phylum Arthropoda; class Insecta; order Lepidoptera; family Tortricidae; genus Cydia; species Cydia strobilella. The sequence goes on along the minus strand of NC_086042.1, from coordinate 10,627,519 downwards.
CACTAAAAAACCGCGACAGCATAATTTATATTTTCATTTATTAAAAAGAACGTTCTGCTCGTAAGACGAGTGACAAGTTTTTAAGAGAAAGTAATTAATATACCTGCATATTTATGATTACCTATGACATTTATGACATAATGAGATACAGGTTCATATGTATATAGGTAAAGACTTTTAAAAATTGTTACCCTCAATACTTTGTTACTCGTGGAAAACTACAAAACCAGGAACCGCAAGCTCATGACTGGGTGGTGAGCCGTAGGTACAAATCGTCTGGAATGAACGCTAATATGCGGATGCACGGAACCACTAGAGGCAGAGGCACAGCTGCTGTCGAATTCGCTAAAATATTTTGTCTCTACGAGATGCTCTAATCCAGATACCGATTAGAACTTTCGAATGGATGTCAATCATTTTAAGATCACTCGGCCGTGCGTCTCATTCGTATGTAATAAGTACATTATAGGTAAATATTAGTGCTACTGGTTTGACTGCTGAGGTTCTTTATCAGAACAATCAGAACACATCAACAACGGCATTCTGCGATTTTACAAGTTACCACTTTAAAATTTACTTATTAGAAAATACATATATAATATTAATTTACTCCGTTACAGTACAACTATGAATTAATAGTTATTTAATTAAATTTGATACACATTTAACGTTAATACACACATGCCTTTTAATAAACGAGCAAGGCGCCTCAAAAACACGCACTACTTTTTTACTACCTCCGTCTGGAATTTCGATCTTATAAAGATTTTTATCTACATCATCATAACCTCCCTATAATATATTCAGAAACGGTAAGCTATTGAATACTTTCGTAAAAATGGGGTTCAGTGACCCTTTTTTCTTGGTCTTCTCACAAAACCATAAAATAGACGGAATTGTCTTGCAGCTCTTTGTTAACTACATCTGCCGCTTCCTTAGATCCGTATGCAGACAAAAAATGCATTAAACAATTTAAACATCGTAAAATTTTTCAGAACATGAATATCATAATATGTTTTAGAAACGAACCGCTTGCATTTAAAAGGCAATGAGGTCAGTGATGACAACATCGAATAATGATTAGGTATCTTTTATTTATTAATAGTCCCTCTGTTAAGTATACTTAATTGGGTAGTTGACAATTTTTTTAATGGTATCAGTCGATCAGGTTTGTTTTAAGAATCAAATGTCTGTATGGGACCCATTGTCTTAAAGTAATACAAAAGTCACAAATGATGGTCAAAGTCTGGCATCGCCACTTTACTGAGCAAACGCAACACAAATGGAAACACATCGTGACGTCACTGTGTAACTTTGCTTAGAAGCCGTTTCGATGTATGGAAAACAAGGAAATGGCGATATTGTCGGTGAAATGTTGCGTTTAAGTATATTAAATTGTTGCCATTGCCATACAATTTTTTTTAATGTAAGGAATCGAATGGTATTACCGTTATTTTTTTCCTATTTGAAAGTTTAAAAAAAAAGTTTGTTTAAGTATTTTTTATTATTCCCATATATTTTTTAAGTTTCTAATTTACTGTGATAAATTGCTCATTTTCTATATATTTAACTATATTCAGTTATACAATTGAACATGTGTCAACTACCCTATTAAAATATAACTTTAAAACCATAGTCTCTTGGGATAATTAACTTTATGACAGAATATATGTGGTATTTTCTATAAAAAGGGACCTTATTGTCGATGGCGCTTACGCCATTGTAAACGATGCTCCGAAATCCGAAATAAATACAATGCCGCGCGACGCTGTGCGGCGTAAGCGCCATCGACAATAAGGTCCCTTTTCATAGAAAATGCCCCATATTATGACTATTATAGACTATGTACCTACTTATTCATTTCCCAATTTCCTATTATTATTGTCATTAGTTAACAATCAACCATAAACTTCTTCATACATACATTAACAAATAGCGTTTTTGGTAACATATAGAATAATAATAGCTTTAAGCATTTGTAATTGAACTATGCATTACAAGAAACATGTATATTTATTACAGCCACTAGTAATGGTCACATCCAGATAATAGCCTATAAAATATTTTATTACACGTTATTACCCCCAATACGTCGTAATCTACTTCCGTGTCGACGTGTCGAGACTACATAATGAAAGTGCTTCCAGTTAACCTACACCAACAATTCGTAACTTGGATTTCTAGCCATATGCACGTTTAGCATTTTACAACGGTAAAACGGAATAAGTTGTGGTCTTAGAAATGGCCGAATACGAAGGCGTACTATCATATTTGAGTATAACTCCGCATTTAAAAGTACTAAGATGTTGTGGAATTTTCCCTTTGGATTCCACTTCCCCAAACTTAAAAAAAAGATTACAGCGCTTCTACATATGCATCAGTTTTTCGCTTATAATGCTGTATACGCTGCTGCAGATAATTCACGTATTGCAAGTAAATAAACGATGCGGGTGAAATCAGATATGTGTCAGCTACGATGGTCAGGAGACTGGCGGTTGTTGTGCACCCTGGTGGTTCAAAAAACTTTTATTTTTTAATTTCCGTCGGGCCACTCCCTTATTTTATTATGCGGGCTGTACACACTTGTCAACAGACCCCCAAGACAGGCCCAGAACGAGTGTTTACATGCTGCTCCCTTCTCGACGCGCTCTTCCTTATCTCGTCTCGGCACAGCTCCGATCCAATCGGAGCGGCGCGAGAAGCTCTCGACGAGTGTGTACAGCGGACATACACCTATTATGTTGATAAAATACGCCAAAAATTGTAACTTTATGTCAACCGCAAAGGGCACAGCCACTACATTTTTATTAGGGTTCCGTACCCAAAGGGTAAAAACGGGACCCGGGACTGTCCTTCTGTCTGTCAGCAGGCTGTATCTCATGAACCGTGATAGCTAGACAGTTGAAATTTTCACAGATGATGTATTTCTGTTGCCGCTATAACAACAAATACTAAAAAGTACGAAATCCTCGGTGGGCGAGTCCGACTCGCAGTTGGCCGGTTTTTTAATGTTGTATGAAACCCTAAAAAACAGAAATATGTTTTTTTCTGATTTTTATTTAAGTCACTGTTTTCACACTGTTTTTAACATGTGATTTATAAGCTATGAAGTAGAATTTTTATATCTATTTTTTCTAAATTTTTAATAATAAGTAGGTATAACAAAATAAGAGAGACAACATATAACTGATAAGCGTTGACGTACCTATGTTCTGGCTAGAGTGAATTGTTCCCATACAAACGTGAACCACCCTAGTGCACCCTGCTGGTGTTCGCGGCGCAGCGCTTGCGCAGCGTCGCGTGGTAACTGTTACATGCACGTCCGCAAACATCAGCCTACAACCGCAACAGCACCAGGCAGCCTAGCCAAGGTGACGATCGCTTGCGCTTCGCTATCGAATCGCTTTGTGTCTCTCTATCACTCTTCCATATTAGTGTGACAGTGACAGTTGCGTTTCGTTCGCTACGTAGCGTTAGCGATTGTCATGTTGTCTACGGGGCCTGGAATGCCAGACTTGCAAGCTATCATATTGACTCTGACGGCTAATGCCATCCACTCTGAACAAATGCACAAGACATTTAAACATATTAACCCCTTGTAATCTGCAGGACAGAAATGGGGTGGCATGTAGCAGGGTGCCTAGGACATAGTATTACTACATGAAGGAACATGATGATTTCATATAACTTAACGTTTTTTTTTTTCTTAGGTGCGTACTGATGTCGAAAAAGTAATGGATGCAATGTTTTTACTACTAACATTTCTTGATTGCATCTTTAAACAAGTTATGTTTATGAAGAAACCTCATAAGATACTGGAAATGCTTAATATAATGAAGGGTAAGCGTAATTTTTTAACCGACTACGGCAAAGCTAAAAAGGAGGTCGGGTGTGTTTATTTATTTATTTAAACTATTGCACAATAAAAATAAGCACAAATGGCGGCTTTAAGGCATTCTCTACCAGTCAACTATATTGTATTTTTAGGGGTTCCGTACCCAAAGGGTAAAAATGGGACCCTATTACTAAGACTTCGCTGTCCGTCTGTCCGTCTGTCTGTCACCAGGCTTTATCTAATGAACCGTGATAGCTAGAGAGTTGAAATTTTCATAGATGATGTATTTCTGGTGCCGCTATAACAACAAACCGTATTTCCTTTGAGATTGTGTAATTAATTTCGACATTACTGGTGGAGTAATGTGTCTTATAAATGTATTTGCATGCATTATACTATGTTTAATGTGCAAATAAATGATTGATTGATTGATTGAAATACTAAAAAGTACGGAACCCTCGGTGGGCGAGACCGACTCGCACTTGTCCGTTTTTTTTATTTGGGATAAGAAACAAAAAAACCCGGCCAAGTGCGAGTCGGACTCGCGCACGAAGGGTTTCGTACCATTATCTATTGTGTTTAGTATTTGTTGTTAAAGCGGCAACAGAAATACATCATCTGTGAAAATTTCAACTGTCTAGCTATCACGGTTCATGAGATACAGCCTGGTGACAGACAGACAGAGGGACAGTGGAGTCTTAGTAATAGGGTCCCGTTTTTACCCTTTGGGTACGGAACCAAAAAGAAGAAAAAACAATCTTAACTTAAATAGTAATTTTACCGCTTTCGAATTTCGATATTGTAAAGCAACGTTTTTAAAATAAACGTCAACGTCAACGTCTCTTAGAAAAATATGACCATATAAGGAGATTTTTCGCCTTCTGGCTCAGGGAACCGCCTTAAATAAATAGTCTGAAATGTTTGCGCTTCACACACAACCCAACATATATTGCTTGTTTAAAATTGTTATGTTTAACTGTCAGAACTGCTCTTTCCTTCTGTATAATTATGTATATTCTCAATTAGGGCAGAGTTTCAACCAAGGACTAGATGAGCATCGGCCACTTCTCGTGAGGACAATTATTCATGCTCAATTTCTGCTGCGACTGTTTAACAAACTTTGCATAGTGACTTGTTTTCTTTGGATCACGTTGCCTATTTATTTGCATTTAAATAATGAAACAGTTGAATTCACCATATAGGTGCCTTTTGACACTAATGAAAATTCAAAGTAAGTAAGCACCTACTCTTATTAAAAACAATTGATTAACATTGCTTACCATGCGCAACTGTTCATGGCTTACAAAAAAGTGATTAACGCTCTATTTTATATATTAGCAATTACATTATAGCCTGCTGTTTAGTAAAAAAACACTGCTTTTCAAGCCAAGCAAAGGTGCGCATGATAACGGCATTGCCGCTTTTGGTAATCATAAAGTGTATCCCTATCTCGCTTATGGTATGGTAAAGTACTTATCTAGTTTTTTTCATGAAACAACTACCTACTTTTTTATTTCAAACTTTTATATTAAAGGAAAAAATTAAAAATGTATCACGTTTTTTCCGCAAATTTGTAGTAAGTATCGGTTGTGAGCGTTTTTGCATGATAAAAAATAGTTTTATTTATTTTGTCCAGGTTTTATATTGTCATCTGTTATGTATGGATGCAAACTACGTGGCTAGGTCTAAACAATTCAACGATGGACATTTTTATTGTGTACCTGTTTGCACAAATCAAGACTCAAATTTGCATTTTGAGGTAACGGCGTAACGAAATTTCATATTTAAAGTAAATAATTGACGAAAAAGCACAAAAAAGCAGTTTTTTTTTTCGTTGCAGGTTAAATTTAGAAAATCTTGTTAGTAGATGTCAAGAAGAAACAAGAACTACATCTCATTCTTTTATGGAACATCTTGAATGGCGATTTAGAGGAATTATTTACCACTATAATCAAATCATCAAGTAAGAATACGAAACCAAATAGCTTCAAATTATAGTTACGAATCATTTTTACTGCTTTGCCTTGCAAGGAATCTTGTTGATATTAAGTAATCAATTTTTGCTTCCACTGCGGTCGGTACACTAATAAGATTACAATCCTACACAAACAAATGAATTTCTTGCTATCAAAACTTTTGAAGAAAAATTAAGCTATGGGTAATACCATAGCTTAATTTTTCTTTACCTACTATTTAGTAGTTTATACAAATGTAGGTATCAAACAATATAATTATGACCAAACTTCCGTGAGACACAGACATATTAAATAGGTATATTAACGGGTCACGTTACGGGTACGGAATGAAACATGTCGAGCGTTTTTCGACCTAAAATACGCGAGTGACCCGTTATTAATATATTTAATATAATTATGCATTTAAAAAACCTAATTAGAATTTAATACTGAATGACCAAATTTTGCAACAGTTTGCTAGAATCCTGCAACGTGTTACTAGCAACATTAAAATTAGTTTGAATAATAAACGTGAATACGACCTCTTTTCTGGTACAAGAGGGATACAAGATGCAATTGATTGATGAAATTAATGTTATTAAAGAAATACCATATTATTTAATTAAACCTGAATGCGCCTCCAGACCTACGCCACCGCCATGAACCAAATTGTTGCCGTAACGTCGTCGTCGCAACTGTCATTTTATTAGGTAGTTAGGACAACGCCTAATAATGGCGTTATTCATAAATGCGCTACTAGCCTCAATTAACTGTTAATTATTTGTTATAATCTGTCATTTTGACTTAATGTATTTGTAAGAAAAAGATGAGATATAAATTGAGGCTTGTAAAGTTTTATGAATAATTAATTTAAAGGGGTATTTCTGATGACCCGAGTGGTTATTGTAATGTATTTTTAGCAGAAATATCGAGTTAATATTTTGCATTTATATGAGATCATTTTTCTGCCTGGCGCTTAAGAGGAAAGGGGACGGCAGTTTCTCCATACAAACGTAGTCCCCATTTTCCTCTCTGGATATTGACATTACGTAAAATATCTACATATATGCATGTGTCCTGACTGACTTCATCAACGCAGAGCCGAAATTACAAAAGATAGAAAAATGAAATTTGCACACCAGATTATAGGTATTTATAATGTGTACCAGAGATAAGAAGCGATTTAGAGAAATTCAACCCCTAAGGGGTTAAAAAGGGTGTGAAACTTTATATTTTGAAACTTTTTAAAAAGGTATTTTAACAAGAAAACTAATTTCAGCGTAAATATTCATACCCTAAGGTGGTGAAAAAGGGGTTGAAAGTTTGTATAGAGATCAAACATTTTTTGAGCGTGAGACTTGAAACGTTGTATAAAGTAAAGCAATTTTAACGTTATTTAAAAATTCATCCCCTAAAAGGGTTAAATAGGGGTCGAAAGCTTGAATCCATTACAAATGCTTTATAACTTCTTAGAAAGGCATAATATAAGATTACAAAAAAAAGTTTTTTCAATGTTCCTGATAATTCAACCCCTAAGGGGTTAAAAAGCAGATAGAATTTTATATGTGGTTAAATTTTTTTGAAGTTAGGAACTTAAAACTTGGTAAAAGAGCATTGTATTAAAATAGACGAAAACTGATTTCACCGTTTTTGAAAATTCATTCCCTAAGTAGATACAATAATAGAAAACAAGAAAAGTAATTTCAGCGTTTTTAGAAATTTATTCCCTTCCCCTAAGTTAGTGAAAAAAGGGTTGAAAGTTTGCATCGAGAGCGAACATTTTTTTTTTAAATAGTGGACTTGAAAATCTTCTGAGGGGGTTGAGAGGGATTATATCGGGAACGTTTTTTTTTTCAGTTAAGGGCTTGAAAGTTCGTAGTTTGTCAGTTTGTCACAGACAAATCTAATGCGTTGTATATTCACTGAGCAACCGAGTAGTGAGGGCTTGGAACAAACTCCCAGAAGACGTGGTTTCAGTTAAGTCGAATAGCTTCACATGTTTCGATCCAATTTACGAGGACCGTCTTCACGGAGCAACGACACGTCTTCACTGGTCGAGGGCGCGCCGTGTACTGCGGGCCAAAGCCCGACTCGCACGGCCGCTCACGTTAAGTTTGAAGTCGGTGCCAAGCCAAATTTTAATAGCATCAACACCGTCAAATCGAATGCCAACTCTGGTGTAGTTTATTAAGAAAGAAAGAACCAGTATATAATGAGTATTGACACTCCTCAAATATTATAGGCATACATATTATTATACATATCACTTATTGGCTTGGCACCGACTTCAAACGTATCAGTTGCTAGCGCATAGAAAAGGAATAACATTATTTTATTTCATCCTTTTTGAAGTCGGTTTTATTTATTTTTGTTTTTTCAAAGTTCTTATCTAATGTAATTTACGATTTTTAAGCGCGGAGGGGCAGTGTTTACTTGCTTATCCTAAAGAACGCACATACTAATAAATACTTACACTTACTTTCAGATTTTCGAAGATAAATGAGGAGATATTTAGCAGTGCTATACTTTTCCAAATTTTGATTAGTGGTTGGATTATTTGCACCACCGCCTACAGAACAATTACCGTAAGTTAATGTGCTTTATAAGCCTTTATTATTATAAACGTTTATTCGGAAATCTCGGAATGGCTAAACTGAGACATTATAATTAATAATTAGCTAGCTCTAGCATGCTTATTTAGTACAGGTATAAATGTTAACGTTAGTAAAATTAAACCCTTAAATCGTGAATGACATACTTTGGATATTATAGTTGGCTAGAAGGTGCCTAAAGCCTTCACAAGAGGGATTTGTCGTAACTTCGAAAATAGGGAAAATTTGAAAATCACGAATTTTTACTACACAAAGCAATTCATACCCTGGCGACACTTGCCGAGACGCCATGTTTAGATCAGTCTGCCTTCCCGCTTCAGTTCGCTCCGGGTCGCTAGTCATGGAAGCACGTGTGCTAGAAACACTTTTCTGAGTTAACTGCGGATGCCTCTCAAAGACTTCAAAGACTTAAAATTACCCCATGTCATAACTCCAGAACCTGTTGTTAATTTAGGCATTATTGAGTGAGGCACAACGCACAACAGGCTAACCGTAGTTTTATAAGTGCATTCGTATTATCCCCACGGGAAAAAATCGATTGTAGATATATAATTTTTATATAATAATCCCAAATTATTTTTATAGTCCATTATCCGTGACCTTTTAATGTGGTAAAAATATAAAAAAACACATGTTTTTTAAAGTATCAATTAGACTTTTTAAGAAATGAGGATTCACAAGAATAAAAACGTAGGTACACTTATCTAATCATTTCTTTGAATAAGTTTTGTTTTTGTTTGAAAGTAGATACTAATGATGTTTTCAATGCGATCTACAACGAGAATGTGTTTTCAGATAAATCCTCTTTCCGGAGAATTCGTATCCATGTTATTGTACATGATTTGCATTATTTCGGAACTTTTCTTATTTTGCTTTTACGGTAACGAGGTGGCTCACGAGGTAAGTAACTGTTTGATTTTCGTTTTGTAAATAAACTAAGTCATGGCATATACGGTCAGGAATTAAATTAACATTATGTAATATAATAAAGTCTTGCCACAACTACTAAAATACACTAAAAATTATGTGCCTTAGTATACTTGGACATATTTACCTACAAAGACCGAACATTATTATACCTACAACACTACAACGCTTCTAGTTATGATAGCTATATAGGTCTACCTATTCTAATTGCTTTTATATGTAAAATCATTTCATTTTTGTGTGCTTATATTTTGTTAGTACTTATACCATAAATGGTCCTGTGCAATGTGCAACGTTATATATATTTATCAGAGCCAAAGATTGATGGAATCTGCGTACTGCATGCAATGGGAGGAGATGCCAGTAAAATATCGTCGGTACTTAATAATTTTTATGGAGAGAATTAAGTGCTCTATATTACCAAAAGCTGGCAAGATTGTACCACTCTCGATCAACACTTTTGTTCAGGTACTTACGTTTAATCCATATTATGTACTAGTCCATATTTAACTCTAGCTTATGATCTACAATCGCAATCAGTGAATAAGTTTCAACTACTGAAGACACATGAAGGGTACACGGAAAGAACATGTCTAGTCACTTAAGTAACATTTTGAGTAACCGCAGTTTTAAAATTTGGAACCATGTCAAAATGTATGGTAATTCCGTGACCAGGTCTTTTTTAACTAAAAAAAAGTTGTGTTACATATATTATACAGTGGTAGCAAAATATATAACTAATAGTTCATTAAGAGCTCTACATTTTGAGATGAAAATCTCACTTTCCCAAAAAAGTGACAAGACATGTTCTTTCCGTGTACCCTTCACATGTTCATCTAAATTACAATAACTCAATTTATAAAATTCGCTTTCATAAAGTTTCTAAATTTCCTTAGAGCATGCGCGATCATTTTTATTTTGATAAATAAATCCTTCCTTAAATCCTTAAAAAGATAAATAAATGGCGGGTGATACGTACAATAATTATTATGTAGCATAATTATATTAATTATAGTTACTATGAAATTTGAGGTCAAATCGTAATATATTGAAACATACGATTTAGAATAATGTAGTTAACTTAACTAGATACCTACTAAATAATAATGACTTCCATCTAGCCGAGATTGCGTTCGCGTTCTAGCCCTACAGAGAGTTAGCAGTTAGATCTCGACCCACTTTCATCATTGAATACTCGTTACATACAGCTTTTCAAATTGAACTGCATCCGAGACTTGAAACAGTTTTTGCGATAAAAATACGCGATCTAACTTTAAGTGCAAAGTCAGCTTGCTCCTATAATTTTACCTACTCGTACTTATATTTTAGCTTCATTTCTATTGTACTGTTTATTTATCTGGTTTTGTACTGGTTATTTTTCTTAGTATATGGCATTTATTTCAGTTTACTGTTTATTTACTGTAATTTGGTGTGTGTAATAACTAATTTATAACATCTTAAGTAGGTACATGGTACATACTTAAGATATGATAAATTCGTTACTGTTAAGTTTTAGTATAAGTAAGGATATGTGTTTTAAGTTCCGATTACAATACTGTACTAAAATTACTGTCTGAACTCCTTTCTTCCTTATTTCTTATATATCTATAGGTTCTAAACTGCAGGAAATCTTTTTTTTTACAGATTATCAAGACTTCGTATACATTCTACACATTCTTGAGTAACTCAAATGCAAACTAACATACAACCTTAACGAAGCCTACGTAAATACTTGTCAAGTAACATTTTTTAGGGTTCCGTACCCAAAGGGTAAAAACGGGATCCTATTACTAAGACTCCACTGTCCGTCTCCCTGTCTGTCACCAGGCTGTACCTCATGAACCGCGATAGCTAGACAGTTGAAATTTTCACACATGATGTATTTCTGTTGCCGCTATAACACCATATATTATGGATACCAAATGAAAGCTAGTAAAAAGGCCATTTCAAAAATATAAGTATGTAGACAGTCGGGTTTTTTGTTTATTTTAAAAATAGTTGCAGACTAATGTAACAGAAAATTGTACTGTTTTTCAACTTGATGTACTTTTTAGGGTTCCGTACCTCAAACGGAACCCTTATAGGTCCACTCGTGCGTCTGTCTGTCTGTCTGTCTGTCTGTCCGTCTGTCACAGCCTATTTTCTCCGAAACTACTGGACCAATTAAGTTGAAATTTGGTACACATATGTAAGTTTGTGACCCAAAGATGGACATGTAACGTAAACATATTGATTTTAAACACGGGGGCCACTTTTGGGGGGTAAATGAGAAAATTAAAAAATAAAGTTTGTCAAACTATATCGTGTTACATATCAAATTGCTCATTGTGAGAATCTCAAATATATTTTATTTATAATTTTAAGATAAATAGTTTAGAAGTTGTTCAAGAGACTAGGCAAAAAATGACCATCCCCCCCCCCCTTATCCGAAACTACTGGGTCAAAAATTTTGAAAAAAATACACAAAATAGATCTAAATAGATCACCGGAAAACCTATTAGAAATGTGCAGTCAAGCGTGAGTCGGACTTAATTACTTAGTAGTTTTTGATTCGACCCCTACGGGTTTTTTAAAGACATTTCACATAAAAAATACATTGTTTAAATTGTGTAATGTACGGAACCCTTGGAACGCGAGTCCTACTCGCACTTGGCCGGTTTTTTTTATATATATCTGGTTAATTATTTTTAAACATTATATAGAGGATATTTACAGTCATTGGGTATAAAATTTGAAATAATCTATTCAGTCATTTTCAATTTCGAGCAGTTCAAAGTCAACTCTGTGTTGTGAAATTTTTGACCGTTTTCTAATAATTTGTTAGAGCAAGTAGTAAAAATGTCACAGTGTGTAACTCAGTGTGTGTGTGTGTGATCTACTCACAAAGCCCTTTCATTTGGTACCCCACATGGTGTGTTTAAAAAAAAAAGACGTCAAAGCAACTACCCAACTACCCCCACCACTTGCACCCCCGCGCTTGTCTTCTCATATATTTGTGTTCAGGACATTATTCGCCCATATCCGAGACGACGAAAACTAACCTAAAGCCAGTTCGGCCACCCTACTATAACAATCAATTCTAACCATTTAATTTGTACGGAACCCTCGGTGGGCGAGTCCGACTCGCACTTCGCCGGTTTTTTATTTGTACTTTGATAGTTGGCAACGATCACGTAATGCTTGATGTAAACCTCTGCTTATTTTAGTATTTTTAAACTTTGCGCAGAGTTATTAAATATTTCACATATGTTGAATAAATAATACCTACACATATTTAGCACTGATGACAGCTAACAATTGTTATAGACACGAGAACCTACCTGCTAATTAGAATTATTTGCTTTAAAATACCTTGTACTCCATAATACGTAGGTATATATCAATCAATTGAGAATTTAGATATTTCTCAACGATTCACCTGAAATTGTCTGTAGATATTTTCACTATCTAGACCACTTGTAATGTATACATATTTTTTATTTCCGTAAAGCTAAAAGAACACAGAAATATAAATAAAGTACAATTCGTAGAACTGTGCGATTGGTATTATTTTTAGCTCCCGTATCAACACAAATCAAATTTCAGTAAAAAGAAAAAAAAACTATGGAATAACAGCAGGCGAGCTAGTGTGGAGGGAATTTTGTTGCCGCCGACCTCCGGTAGGTGTATTGCTGTCTGTTTATTTAGTTGTATTGACTGTTATTTAAAGTACGTTGCACAATCGCTACGGCTTTTCTTACACGAAACATCAATGTGCTCCAAAACATAACCGTTTTTTTATGACATAGAAAGTACATAATACATATATTACACCTTCGCTATCATTTGGGCTTATTATACCAAGGTGATAATAGATGATGATAGATAGATAAAGGTAAGCCGGCTTAGCAAGTACTAAAGTATACTTTAGTACTCTTTATGGTAAGTCAATGTACATCAATGTACATTTTAGAAATCTGCAAATTTGTCAGGAAATACCCGGAATTCTTTCCAAAAATTGCCGACCGTCCTCGACGTTTTGAAGTTCTGTACTAAAGCTACATAAATCAAGCCCAAACATGATGGCCATCAAAATTTATAATAAAACAATAAAATATTTTGGAAGATGAAATGTAATTCTTTTGTAGTTCAGTGTATTTATTGGACATGTCTCATTTTACAATTTTTAATTTAAGCTTGAAATTGACATTATATAGTTATTGATATTTTTGACATAAACTTACAATCGTTTTAAGTATGTATATTATTATTGTATATCTAATTTTATAATTTTTAGTGAAATAAAATCAGTTATTACTCAGTTATATAATATATAGTTATTACTTTAGAAATAACTATATATTATATAATACAACTATGAAATTATTAAAAGTTAAATAAGACACTGTCAAATATATTGTACATACATAAATTAATCTTTAGATTTAAGATAATTGCCTTGCCCTACCAGGGCCCATGTGAAACAAACTATTATATATGTAACACCTGTGTACCATGGATGCAATAAATAAATATGAAATATGAAAAGCCATAACGATTAGAAAACACGAATATTGTAAAGAAACTACACATTTGTTATATACGATGTCGCTATCATTTGGTACTTATATGGATTTACTACTTACTTATATCACATGATCTTTGGTACTTAATAATAATATTGAATTAGGTAATGGCACATGTCACCTTATAACCATACGAGGATTTAGATGCTGGAATAACTTTGTGTACGTACAATTATCTATTGTTTATAACCTTGTTTATTTAAATATAAAATTGGTTTCAAAATTGCCTTCATAGATGTTTTTTTATGAAGTTTTACCTATTTTCTGACTGGTCCGCGCTCCAAAAACTACGGGGTATGCTTATATAGTGCATTACAAGTTACAATATACTTTAAACACTTAAAAAAAACCTAAAACTTTCCCTTATCAAAATTGAATGACCCTTCGTTATGTCTCGCGAAAGCTCTTATGTTTTATATTAACGGTAGACTTGATTTTTAGGCCAGGAAATAAATGCCCAAAAAAAGGTATAGAGGGAAATGCTTGGAACACAATTTTTGACTTCGTAGCTTTGTTTGGACTAGTTAGGAGGTGAACATATCAAAAGTCCCCGGCCGTAACCCTGGTGCTGGGGGGGAGAGGGGGGTCTGAAGGTTCCATTTTTTCACACCTTCAAAGTATGATATTTAAGATAAAAACTATATTATATCCTGTCTCCGGACTTAAAACATCTATTTACCAAATTTCAACTAAATCGGTTCAGCGGTTTAAGCGTGAGGAGGAGTTTAAAAAAAAGTTATTTGTTTAAAGTTTATATGTTTTTACTTAGGAAAGGTGTCAATGTTGATACCATAAATGAATTCAGCACCCCCGATTTATACGAAAACGTTACCGAACCCGTCCTAGCAGCTTTCCTGATGTAGATAATCAAGATAAAAATGAGAGCCCTAAATAAACCTTCAAGAGCGGATATCTCAAAAACTATACAAGATATCAAAAAAATTGACCTAATGAAACTTGTAACAAATTAAATCACTTTTCATTTTGTATAAGTGGCCATGTCGCTCAGACCCATAGTTTCCGACAATATAATCGAAAAACCGAAAAATTTAACCTTCAAACCCCCTCACCCCCTCAGCACTAGGGTTAGGGTCAGGGACTTTTGATATGTTCATCTCCTAACTAGTCCAAACAAAGCTACGAAGTTAAAAATTGTGTTCCTAGCATTTCTCTCTATACCTTCTTATTGCTTGGCCTTTTTGCGAAATTACACGCTTATTTGTCAGAACTTAATATTGGGTTCGTAACATTAAAATTGATAGTTGTAGCCTCAAACTGAAAACGGAACTCTTTATGTGCTGAGTTGCGGAGTAAGTTTCTGCTGCATTAAGTTATTGTTTAAGTAAGTTTTTAAAGGGACGAACATGAACTTTTGCGTTCAAATGAAAAATAATAACCAGTAAAAATTTATTGTCATAATATATTGACTTATTGAGTAAATGTACCTACCCAGTAAAAACGTACTCATGAGAAAAAACTTATTTAACCGAGTACTGTCTTCCGAAATGGAATTTATGTAATGCAGCTTGCACTTAGTTTTGCGAATTCCTCGTGGTGTCTGGTTATTGGGAACAAAACTTAGAACTTTTAATACAAAACTTAGATGTGTCTTGCAACGTTGCAATCATAAAGGTATTATGTTTGTACCTACAGGAGATTTCATTACAACTTTTTTAAATACTGTGTGTAAGTATAAACTTGGTATTTTCAGAAGGATTACTTCCAGAAATTCCGAAAAATTAATTCAGAAGTGTGGGATCATTGTTTGCAATTCGCACGGTGAGATGTCGGCGTCGGCCATTCTTATCGTTGCGTGAATTATGCAGGTAATGGGCCGCGTTTACAGGCGTACGTGCCCCGGCATTCATTACGGTGGCTAATTAAACCAGCCGTCGAGATTCCGACGACGAATCCGCCTTTCAGACCGTGTATTATTCGCTACGCAGCGCACATGCGAGTCGAACGCTCAGGAGGCTGGTCGAGTGAGTCGTCTCACTACGCTCACCAATAAGTGCGAGCAAGATGCCTAATAACACGAGTCAAGATGAAAACTCTAACAATATGCTAAATCAAAATCGATCTCCAGGCTTACGAGGGCTGATCCGAAAGTTGTTAGCTGCTCCGGCTCCACTTATGCGATCACAATATTATTTATACCTAGGTCAGATGGTAGTCGCTTTCGTAAAAACTAGTGCCTACGTCAATTCTTAGGATTAGTTGTCAAGCGGACCCCAGGCTCCCATGATGAGCCGTGGCAAAATGCCGGGATAACGCGAGAAAGATGAATTAGTGGTATCTAACATATATGCATGTTGACTTAAGCGTTTTGACTCGCTTGCGTTCGCTTAGCGATTGGAATAACATTCGAGGACAAAACGCTTCTACATATTTTCTTTCATAAAATTTTAAGTGGTGCCGCGTTGGCATTCATTGTTAACGTGGGGCGACGGTAGGGCTGTAGGAATATGAAGATTAAAAAATTTGCATAATAAATTAGCACCGACAATGGTACCTAATAGTGATTTTGTATGCCCATTAACTTTATAATGGTGGATTTCTTTACTTCGAAGTTGCACAGATCAACCTAGTTCTAAACTATGCAAACTTTAAAATCTGGGTATTAGGCCTAATAAACATGGGCAATAGATAAACGCGCTGGAATTCGATAATATGGGGCAGATGTAGGAGTAAAGCATAATGGGCGTGTTTATCTGCGGACCTTTTATCCTCGCACTATACTACCTATTATTTACCTACTCTAAGAAGAGGGTAGCCCGACAAACCTCGCAGCAATACTGCATTGTATTTTTGATGTTGCCTTTCCCTAGAAGGGGAAGCAGGCTCGGAAACTGATATGTTTACCCTGCAATTTCCCCAAAACCCGGCCCGTGCGCCCAATAATTAAGCGAGCGCTGCCAAAGGGCTCAGATGTTAAGTACATCTGAAACCGAAGCAATGCCTTTCATTTTGCGATCTTTCATTCTCTCAAATTAATGCTTGCTGGAGTATAGTACGTTCGATTTTATTTTGTTCGCTGACGAAAATAGGATAGGAATTATATGCAATTTTACTTTACTAGTATTTCGCGCGCGAGCTACACTGTATGTCTATTTCTAAACGTTATATACATAGACTATGTGTCCCTCTATAACAGTAAGAGTGTCTACTTACACTTGGAGGATACTCGTATAAACAAACGGAGTAGCCATTAACAGGCGGTCCCCTCTGTAGGAATTCTATGACCAATGGACATTGTATGGACTGACGTTTATCTGACATGGCTATTTTTACGTTACGTATACATTTGACGTGCCCCTCCCCCGCAAAAATCGGCAGACTGTTTTGTACAGAAAATTACAGACGTCTCCATTTGGCTATATTCTCCAAGTTTGTACACAAACTTCAACAAAACATGAACCAACGAGTAACAATGCAGAATTCCGAGAGCTATTTGCAACAATAAATTGGTTGTAAACGTCTTGTTACACCATCGCGTGCAGCAATACTAGCGGCGTATAATGCACTTCATCCACAGTTCAAATTTGAAATTCCTCGCAGCTACAGATGGCGGATTAGGAATGCCCGGAAGGCGCGGCATGCCAGATGACATCCACTCGAACACTGTTCTTTCTTTATTGCCTCTTCTGCTGTCTACGTGAGTCTATTTGGCGTTAGAACACCTCAGAATATTTTCAGCTAATAATATACACCAATAAAATGTATACACGGTGGCTAAAAAATTCGTTTAGCCCGTTGCCAGGGAGGTTTTGGGATTATACTGAGCAACTTTTACTATGGGACCAACCCCGAAATCGCGAAAAAAAAATTTGGCTGTTTCATACATTTTGGCTGGTCCATTTTCTATGGGAGGGTTAATTATATTTTAATTCTTATGCCTCCTCTACACGATGGCCCAGCGTAGGCCAGTCTAAGGGACGCAGCTATGCATTGGAATGAGATAGCAAAATCACTTGCTCCCTCTAACGCATAAATGCGTCCCTTGGACTGGCCTACGCTGGGCCATCGTGTAGAGGAGCCCCATATATATACCGGCGGCTGATCGTAAAATCAGGTTGATTATGAAATTCCATATCGTGAATCGTTAAAATCATTGTCTTGTTCCCTGAGTTGACGGAGCCCCGCTACGCGGGTGGGGCCCTCATTTCTGGACAGTTTGCCCTTTGGGCATCCGAAGCATCCTAACGTACCAATCCTACCTTTACGATCGGCCTGATTTTACGTTATATATAAATACACTTTTTGGCGTACTGTTGGCTGACACAACATGTATAAAAAATCTGACAGGTATACTAGAAATCTACTCAGTGGATTTATTTAAATGTTTGACTTTAACTTTTCAATACTGGTGCCTACTAAGGGCCACTTGCACCATTCCACTAGCCCTCGGTTAATTGGTTAAACCTGGAGTTACCATGGTTACCAGTACAAGTTGACACTGGGTTAACGGTTTAACCGCTTAACCCCGGGTTAGTGGGATGGGGCAAGTGGCCCTAAGTATGATACATTGAATTAGATACAAAGCAACTCAAAAAGTTCCACAGTTAAAGTCAAATGAATGCCAATGCTTTGAAACAAAAGTTGAAAATTAATTTGGAGCTTTCAACGAAAAGATTCTCATTAGCCACGAGTTTATTAAGAGGATAGGGGACGATCGATTCTCCATACAAACGTAGTCCTCATTTTCCTCCGTGAATATTGACATTTACGCAAAATATTTTAAACAATTTAATGTATTTTAATCATAGCTATTTGAAGGATTTCGTGGTTTTAATTAGTGATTTGAGAAAGAAAAGCTTGTACTTTTTACATAACGGTATATTGCACAGCATTTGACAGATGACAATACAAAAAGGCGCCAGAGGCGACGAATAAAAATAAAAATAAACTGGCTGCGTTCTAAAACAACTTAACAGTATTCATTTAATATAGCTAGTGGTCGGGCCGTTTTTTTTTTTCGTTTTTTACTTTATTATAGGAGTTAGGAGCTTTTAGAGTTTTGAATGGTTAGTTTATATGGTTATATTAAAGGTAATCATGGTCTATATCCCGGTCAATATAAGGTTAGGAGCTTTTGAAAATTTGTATGAAACTTGTTTTTCGCTCCTAACTTATATTAATTCAATTCAATTCAATACATTTATTTCATGTAACCAAGACACAATAATTGAAAAATCGAACAAAATCAAGCGGGCATAGCTATCATTAAAATACTTTGATGTATTTTAATATGATTTTGTGCAAAAATATTTTCAATAAAAGGTTAATATCCACAGAGGGAAATGGGGAATCCGTTTGTATGGCAAACCGGTTTCGAGGCGGTCGGTCGTCCCCTTTCATCTTAAAAGTACTTTATTCATGAGTAATGACAATAAGTAAATAAAGCTCGTGGCTACTTTTTATTGAAAAAGCTTTTAATCGTTTTATTAACTTCGGCTAAATATATCCATAGTACAAGACTAAAAAATTGTGAATGAGATTACAATCCACTGCATTGTAATTTTGCAAAAAACTTTTATACAGTGGTTTTTTACAAGAACTATCAATATTTTTTTAAATTTCATAAGGGTTTAATTTTAGTAAGTGGCATCAATTTGATATCAAAATGCAAGTTTGAATTGACTTCCTGTATGCATAAAGTGCTCAGCTGTGCTACGCCGTAGCGCGTAGCATTTGTAGCATGTTGCCGTTACATGTAACTGATGTAACGATAGTAACGCTGCAGAAGTCTGATTTCTATACTATGAAAGTACATAAAAAGATAAACTGAAGTTACTTAACCCTTGAAGTGGCAGGAACCGCCTCGCGGACAAATAACGTCATTTAAATTTGGAATTTGATTAAATAAAAGAAAATCGAAATTCCTTCAACTCAAAATTAACTCTGTTGCTAACGACGACGCATGAATAATCATGTCATTAACAGACAATGTACAGTATAAACTCCGTTAACCTCGAGGTATGGCTAAGTACATATAAGGAAACTGAATAACAGTTTCTTTTTTTTTTGTAAAAGTAATTAAATACTGCATATAGCGTTGTTGTAACATGGGCATGCTATTTAACTTAACCAAACAATTAAAAACCGAGATAGTACTTGCGTTTAGTAGCAAATGCATACACTCATAATAAACACTAATCAATATGTAAACAATCGTTAAGGCAAGTGTACTCGTTCATAGGGGCCTTATTGATAAAAGTATTTTTTTTGATTATCTCCGAAATGCAGTTAATTAGAATAACGGTATCTTTGAGAAAGTAACTTAATTTAAGCTCAGGAATGCACCCTTAAAATGAAAAGAGTTTAAAAAACACCGTATATATTTTTATTATTTGTTATTATCGCAGCAACAGAAATGAATACGGACCGTGCTTCACGATTTTTAATATACAGCCCGCGCTAAAGACAGTTCAGGACAAAAGTCGTAGGGAATGCAATAAACGGCCAAACTTCATAACCAGTTTCGGTTACGGTTATGCCCGGAAAATAGTAACTGATAATCCGTTACGGTTATTTCCGACAAAACATAAATAAGTTTTCGATAAATTTACAATCAAGTAATTAAAAAAAAATACGAAAATAGAGGTACAGTATTAGGGAATGCAATGTGAGTAGGTATAAGTTTTCGTTTTTGAATAAACTTAATATAGGTAATATTCAATCAAAATATTTCAGATTTGGTATATTTTCGTTATTAAAGTACACGAATGACAAAAATTATAGTCACAGGCGTCACAGCCAAAAAAGGCAGGATTTTGTAGTCATCAGAAGACCAAATGTAATTACATATTGTAAATAGTTTTAAGACCTCTGTAACCCATGTTGACAAATAAATGATCAATCAATCAATCAATCAATCAAAATCATAGAATTTAAGTCATAAATAAATAACCGAAAATAGCCGGGTTATTCGAGTTTCCGATAATCGGTTATGAAATTTTGTCAAAATAATGGGTTATAACCGGTTATAACCGATTATTTCGGTTACGGTTATAACCGATTCGCATTCCCTACTTATAGTGTTCTCTTCGGCGCCCCCCTTCCGATATTAAGCTTATCCCAGAAAAAAAACAACATGTATGTACGCATGTTTTGAGTTTTTGACTTTATAAATCCAGACATTTCGTAATTTTGTTGTAAACCCTGCCGTCAGGTTTTGTACATAGGACTCGTTATAAATTTTTAAGCTTTTTCCCATTTCGACTTGAAGTTTTCAACTGATATGGCGTTTGTTTTATGTTTTAAGAGTTTCTGCTTCATGTCGAGCCCATTATTTTTCAATGGATCGTAATTCAGAGCAGTTAGGAGGAATAAGGTGTTTTTCCACAAATTAGATATTGTTGGGGTACGTGGTGTTACTATACCACTTTATCGCTTTCTTGGATAATGGAAAAAAAAAACCACCTTTTACCAGTATTCCCAGTAGTTACCACCAACTCGATGTGGTGGTGACTACTGGGTTTTTTTTTCCAGTGGTTTTTACCTTTTGGTGGGAAAAAAATTCCCAGTAGTTACCACTGGTAACAACTTAGTGGTAACTAGTGGGAACCCGTTTAAATATGCTTCAATAGCGTCATCTATCGACAAGAAATGCTAGCAAAGAAAGAGGGGATGAACACGGGCAATGGAAATGTGGCGTACAGATTCTGAACGCTCTAGGCTGGCTACGTAAGCATTCGTTTTGTCGTTAGATGTCGCTTTAAGAGGCAAGAGGAGTGGTCATTTCTCCATACAAACGTACTCGGCTGTTTCTTCCGTGGTTTTTGAAGAATATCTGACCGTGCAGGTTGCGATTGCGACAATTTCATTGTTTGGTATACTCAATGCTACAGTCACATTTCTTTTCACAGTCAGATGACTGATACATATAGATATATCAGAGCTTGCTCAAAAATATCTGAACAAGCACTCTAACGTCTTGATAATAGAGGCAATATTCGAGATATTTGTGAGGTCCATGCCCGCTCCAATATAACTGATGGCGACTGTACATGGGGTTTCACGAAATATCAAACAAAGTTTGGTATACCTAGCTTTCTACCACTAATTAAAACTTAAGAAAATAAATGCCTCAAAATGACAAAAAACCGGCCATTTACATGTTAGTACAAGCACAATGGAGGATATAATTGATTGGTAATATTGTTCCAATATTTCGTGACGTGAAACAGGAAACCTGACCTAAAGGTTTCAGCGAAATGGAATATGTAACTAATAACTCCTATAAGGTCCCTTTGGGCAGCTAAGAATGTTCCTGTTAGTATTTTACTGGTAAGTATTTATTTAGGTCGGTAAGTACTTTAATAAATAAATTTATTTTGCTAAACAACAGCCATACAGCCTACCTACCTACCTCAACCGCCGAATAGACCCGTTTGTAGGGGCCGTAACCCGTAATACAATCGCTTGAAACTCGAGAAGATATGAAGCCTATTTATTCGTGATAGGGTAAGACGGGGACAATTGAAACACGTTGTGATTGAAACAAGTCCAATTTCTTGAAAATTAGGTACAATACCTATGCATGTGACGCAATACTCAGGCTATGCGGTCAGTCATTCTTAAATCCTGAACCAATAGCGCTCGAGCGCGCGAACAACGCAGTAGTCTTGAGGAGCCGTTCAAAAATTTCGCGGTATAAAGTGAAGGACCTGTGCTCGCATACTTTTTCGTTTAATTTTTTTACTTATGGGAATTATGGAATATTTTAACTGCCATTAAACAGCGAACAGCGAGTGTTGTTTGTAAAAAATATTGGTCCTTGAAGTAAAACATGTGACGTAGGGACCATAGATTAGTATATGTTATTACTGTAAGTAGGGACGGTTGAAACAACGTACTTGGGGACGATTGAAACGTTTCAAAGTTGATTATTGATATTTAGACTTCTTTTTTTTTCAAATAATACATGCTTTGTGAAAAAGGGAGTGACAGTGATTTCATTATGGTCATGATTGAAACATTGCTGTAATTGAAACTTTTGACTTTTGTATGAAACACAATTATTATGTATTTATACAAAAAATCCTTATCGTCATATCTTGTGTTGCATTAAAACACGTTTGATTAAGGTACAAGGTAATCACAACGAAGTCTAGATATATATCTTACAATTTTTTTTGCATCCCTTTCTTTGATCAAGATCTTCAGACGCAGATAAATTGTGAAATGTTTGTAATTTTTTTGCGATTTTTGATCTCATTGAATACAGTGCTAGTTATTTAAAAAGATTAGAAATAACAAATTATCTTTCCCACATAGTGTTTCAATTAACACACCTATGGGGTCAATTGACCCACTCTTCCCATCATCATCATCATCATCATTGGCCACGACATCTATAGCAGATGATTGTTGCAGCGTCGGGTAAAATCAGGTGTTACGGGGAGGTTGATTGCAACGTCTGCGATGACTGAAGAGTCCAATACCAGAGCGACATCATCTGCCACAGCAATCACAAACATGACGAGAGTCCAAGGGAGGAGGTCTAGCAGCGCGGAGTCTTTTCTGCCTAAGATTCTCTAACCAGTCTTCGTCATGTTTGTCTACACCCGCTTTGAGATCTCTACGCCACTCTGGTCTCGTTTCAGCCTGAGACTCCCAATTGTGAGGCTGAATATTGAAGCCCTTTTGCAGCAGTCCTTAAATCTAAGCTTAAGAGCCAACAGGAGCCGAGACCAAACTCAATTTTGAGATTTGAAAGAGAATATCGTCGTCGCGCTGACGGGGGCGGTACCGCGTACCGAGGGACTATCCCAGTGTGTGTGGTGCACGCACACCGACGCGCACGTTATTTGCGCTCCTCGCCGGCCTCACGCCGCTCGCGTTTTTAGTAACTAAATTCAATATCCTTCTACAATATTCTTCTTCTATAGTAAAAAAACATAACATAACATGGACATACAAGAAAACATTGTTGTATAAAAACATACAAGATAACGGCTGTTAAATTAATCCAATTAAATATTTTTAAATATGATAAACAAAAATATTAAATTATAGTCGTGAGTATTTTAAAAGTAAAACTCCCTTATACCTTGATTTTAAACAAAGTATTTTACTTATAACTTACTTGGTTCGTATGAATTAGTGACATACCTAATTAAAAAAGAAAGCTATAACTCCCGCGGGAACAATATAGGCCTTTTCCCTTCAGTACACCTGCATGAAATAAGATCTTTTCGAGCAAGCGTCTTGAAAAACAAATTTGCCGCTCTCCGGCTCCGTTGAATAGAAAAAAAAAGCCTCAGGTTAGATAAAATTATCATAATAAAGAAACATGTGACATGTGATATTTCTTACTTTGGTGTAATTATACAGTTTTATTGATGGTCCGTTTTTTTATTTATGTGTCAGATTTTGATAAAAATAGGTATAAATTGAAGAGCTCCTAATTCTGATCGGAATAAATATGAAACCCAATAAATAAATAAATAATAATAAATATTAAATCAATATTATAGGACATTCTTACACAGATTGACTAAGTCCCACGGTAAGCCCAAGGAGGCTTGTGTTATGGGTACTCAGACAACGATATACATAATATATAAATACTTAAATACAAATAGAAAACACCCATGACTCAGGAACAAATATCTGTGCTCATCATATCATATCATCGAACCCAGGACCATCGGCTTCACAGGCAGGGTCACTACCTCCTAGGCCAGACGACCGGTCGTTGCCCAATATTTTGGGACAATAGTCTAGTCTACAAAAGGTTCAAGGTGGTGAAAAAAATAGTGTAAGCTGTTCGCATAAAAAAACCGCAAATCGATGTACAGGTTAGCCGTTTGGTACACGTATATACTAGTCAAAACAAAAATTTTGACCCGCAGTTCCTAAAAAAAATTCCCTTAGGAGGGGAGTGCTGAAACCTTTTTTTGTATAAAAAAACCTTTTTTTTTAAACCTATCGTATACTTCTCATCTATCATACGAAAGGGCTTTTTGAAGCGATTCTGAAAATATACCACATCATTGCATTTTAGCCATTTTTAGGGTTCCGTAGCCAAATGGCAAAAAACGGAACCCTTATGGATTCGTCATGTCTGTCTGTCTGTCGTCCGTCCGTATGTCACAGCCACTTCTTTCAGAAACTATAAGAACTGTTGAAACTTGGTAAGTAGATGTATTCTGTGAACCGCATTAAGATTTTCACTCAAAAATAGGAAAAAAAAAATTTTAGGGGTTCCCCATACTTAGAACTGAAACCCAAAAATTTTTTTTTCATCAAACCCATACGTGTGTGGTATCTATGGATAGGTCTTCAAAAATGATATTGAGGTTTCTCATATATTTTTTTTCTAAACTGAATAGTTTAGTTTGCGCGAGACCGAGAGACACTTCCAAAGTGGTAAAATGTGTAACCCCCCCTCTAACTTCTAAAATAAGAGAATGATAAAACTGAAAAAATATATGATGTACATTACCTTGCCAACTTTTACCGAGAACTGGTTTGAACGAGATCTAGTTAGTAGTTTTTTTTTAATACGTTATAAATCGTAAACCGCAATTTACCTTTCACTCACGTTTCACATAAAAATACATTGTTTAAATTGTGTAATGTACGGAACCCTCGGCGCCCGATTCCGATTCGCACTTGGCCGGTTTTTTCTTAAATTGAAAGAAAAAGAATTTTCAAAACATACCAAGTTTGGGCTCCTCCAGATACGATATGGCTGATTTTTTTTGTACAAATGATACGTGATATCCTCATATGTAACCCCAAAAAAGCAATAAAAAATTTATTTAGTTTTTTTTTTCAATACAAAGTGACACAGTTCTACTTAACCCTTTAACTTGACCCCAAACTTGGTGTGTTTTGAAAATTCTAATTGTTTTAATTTACAAAAAAAATGGCTAAAATGTAATGATGTGGTATAATTTTAGAATCGCCTCAAAAAGCCCTTTCGTATGATACCACACACGATAGGTTTTTGGAAAAAAAATATGTTTTTTTTTTTCATACAAAAAAAATGTTTCAGCATACCCCTCCTAAGGGATTTTTTTTAGAAACTGCGGGTCAAAAATTTTGTTTTAACCTCTTAGTATGCGTGTGCCAAACGGCTAACCTGTACATCGATTTGCGGTTTTTCTTTGAAATTGGGCTTGTACGGCTGCCACTAATAGAGATACTAACTCCTAAAAATACGTATGATACCTCATTGGATTCAGAATGATGTCTAGAAAAATGTATTCGAGGCGTTTATTCCCACATAAAAAAAGTTCAAAGCTATTAACAAAAAACGGCCAAGTGCGAGTCGGTTCCGTACCATTACGCAAAAAACGGCAAAAAATCCCGTTTGTTGTTTGGGAGCCCCACTTAAAAAAATATTTTATTCTGTTTTTAGTATTTGTTGTTATAGCGGCAACAGAAATACATCATCCGTAAATATTGCAACTTTTTAGCTATCACGGTTCACGAGATACAGCCTGGTGACAGACGGACAGGCAGATTGACAGACAGACAGACAGATATTATTTTAAAGGTATTAAATATTCTTTTAAAAATTAGGAAATAATATGGTGTATTTAAAACATATCATGGAATATACTACGGTTATAAATTGATATTATGTAAAGTAATTTTTTCAACAAGTTAGGCAATTATTAAGTAACCACATTTTTTTCGAACTTTCGTCTTTGTTGTAAATAAAAAAAAAAAAAAAATTGGCGTAAAAAGTATTTCGCCTCGTGGAGCCCCTTTCATGAGATCACGTCACAAAAGTTTTAATAAAATTAATACTTTGTTTAAAATAAATTTTTGAATAATAGTGATAATTGTAAAATATAAAGCAATATAATAATACGTACTTAGAACTGATACTTTTCTAAATAAAGAATGAATAAACTAAATTGTGTAATTAATTTTTAGTGCAAATCACCACAATTTGCTTCTAAAGAGCAAATCTGTGACCAAAAATTATATATAGTTTTAATTTTTCGTTCGTATATTCAGATTTGTGTATGAAAATGTGAAACTATTATTTCTAAAATCAATTATTCGTCCCTAATTTACACAAAATTTATACCAAATTTGATCTCATATCAAGAGATAGGTAGAAATAGAGGCAAACTGGACCGCAGAAGCCGACTTTTCCCCTCCCTTTTTGGGGGGTAGCCAGGACTTAATCTCGTAGCTAGTGCGTCAGCTCAGCTTTGTATGAACCAAGGAATAATAAATAGTGTTAAACGATATCCCCTGAGGCCAAAGTGCATACTCACTTTACTTACTTCGCCTACTAAGAGGCAAATCGCGACTTTGTTATGGTTTATCGATAACTTATCACATCACTAGATTATCGACTTTCAATGTCGACTATTGCCCATCACTTTTCTGTCCGTGTACGTATTTAGAAACTTGACCCCGCCCCTAAAATTAGTGCGATAAGGACAACTGCAGCTTAGGCGAAAAATCCTGCGTAAAAATCTCAAAAATCGAGGTTTCGTACTCGACTGTTTCCTCCTCCAAAACTTAAGCAATCGTAACCAAATTTGGAAATCTAAATGATTATGAAATTGTCTGTGTCGGACTGTTTTGATTTTTTGGCTAATTGATACCAGTTTTGAATACCACGCCTCTCATTGCGGCATAGTCAGTGAGGCCATTTTTGGCCATGTTTGAAGGGCTCTAGCGCCTTAAAAAACAAAAATATCAAAATAAGCAAAACACACCGACACAGATATTGACAATATTAATCTGTGTTGAAAAAATCATTCCTCTAGCTTCAAAAACCAGGGAGGAAACAGTCGAGTACGTTTGTATGGAGAAATGACCACTCCTGTTGGCTCTTAAGGGCGTCCAACCGGCCCCTGGCGTTTGCGATTTGGCCCAGCATGACTTGGCGTGGGAGTCTGGTAGAGTCCATTCTATGTACATGGCCAAGCCAAGTGAGCCTTCTTTGCTTAAGGATTGCTGTTATAGAGGAACAACGCATGGCATGGAGAGATCATATGAGCAATCAAACTGTGCTATCCCACTCTTCCACATTCACTTTAATTCCCTATCATTACGTAACCATGGGCGATAGGCTTTTCAAACACGTTTTATTTAAAAACTAATTAAACAACCTTTAATAATACAGGCACACACTATTCTAACTGTAAAAATAAAATAGTTACGGGCGGTTAAACATAAAGTGTTGTGTCCCCGTCCTACCCTACCTAGTTTTCCTTTTAAGTTCACTTACCTACACTGTACCTAGTGCCGTGATTATATATAAAACTATATTCACCAACCCCGCCGACCTCGTCCAGACCGGATCCCCGTTCGTTGACGTCGTAAGGCGACGAGTTCGCGACAGCGCTTAATGCCGTGGCAACACTAACGGGAAACGGCGGAAAATGCCGTTGGTTATCGCGATAATCAAAGTGTGGGCGTATGAAAAACGTCCATTTAACGCGTTTCCCGGCGTTTCTCGTTAGTGTGGCCCTAGCATTACGCAGACAGGCCCAGTGACGAGAGCGGGCCGCCGCCGCCGCCGCCACGACCAACAGGGCGACAAGGACGGCCACTGCTGCCGGCACGCTTGGGGCCTGCTGCTATAGAACCGACTATAGCAGCAGGCTATCTATCGAACCATGAACGAGAACGGCATGCGCGCCTAGGACCAAAACGCTTCATACACCTTAATACTTAATTGAGTACCTAGTTCTAACTGGCATCCTACGAGTAACTAGGACCCTACAAATATCTTCCTAGTTGGTGCATTGAATTATTATTAATTTATTGGGACAATAACCCTTACCTCATCAGGTACCATCCCATCGGACCTACATATTTTTGCACTTGAACATTTTTTTTTTTCATTTCAAAATATTGTTTGAAAGATGTTCTTATATTTCGTGAAACGGAATACGACCCTTGCTCGCTTATAGTATATTAAGGTCTCTCCCGGCGCGAAGCCGCGAACGCGAATGTGGAGTCGATTTCGCTGCATAGCTGAATAGCGAACTAGACTCCACACTCGCGTTCGCGGCTTCGAACGCGAACTTGGGGCCTTGAGGCGATGCGGTAGTCTGTTACGATTTATATTAAGGTCCCTCCACACTCATGCGCGAATCACGGCGAGAACGTAGTTTGTCAAAGGACTGTCTTATTTCAAACATAGACAAAGAGAATCATACTATCTTTGTCTTACACTAGTACTAGCACCCAAAAGAAAAGAACGAGTATAGTTTTTTTTTGTTCTTATTTACTGACAAGATTTGCTTGACCAACTATAGTTTGCCATTTGTTAAAAGGTTAGTAGAGCCCCATCTGCGAAAAAAAAAAGCGCTCGAAGCTGTCGTGCGTGAAGTGTCATCAAGTGTCATGTTATCATAGCGTAACTTATGTATACTCAATACTGAGCAATACTGAGTTATTTCCATTTCATTTCATTCATCAGTAATTCGTGAGTTACGAGAGGAATATAAACAGTATTTTGTTCTTTGTGAAATCCTGGAGTATTTCGTCCGAAAAAATGTTGCGTTACTCCCTTATATTGTTATTAGTAAATATTTACGGTCGTAGTTTGGGAGGACCTGTACCAAAGCAAAACAGTAACGGTAAAATATTGATAAGTAACCTGCTGAATGACCTCAGCAAACAATGCAAAAACGAGTTCGTACTGAGCCAAATTGAGAGCAAAAACATCACATGCGATGTAGAAATGAACTATCACATTGATAATTTACAATGTTTGATGTTTTATGACTCTAACCGTCTCCTGTGTAACCTTACTGCACTGAGTACTGCTAACCTCGCAACAGATTTTAAGGCTAAAATTAACGAAAAACAAAACGTCTCCGCTTTCTGCAGCGAAGCCTCGCATTTCACCATTCCTTCAACATCCTACCAAGGTATGCTTACTATGGTGTTCCGAAGTTCCGATGACTGTAAAAGAGTTTGCACTGATGATGACATAAGAACTGGTGATACACACTTCTTCTGCAAATATTACAAGTGGTCATTGTTGAATCTCCAAGTACCAAGCTTTGTTCAGGGATCTGTACCTACTGTTTCTGCTGGTTCAGGACCACCAGGTGATTTACACAAAAATGATGCAACAGCAATTCAGGGAATGCAACAGTCAGATGGACAAGTTAAAAAGACTTCAGATACTGTAGATACTAATACGCAGTTTGTAAAAGCTGGGGAAACAAATCAACACACATCCGAAGTGGCCAAACCAGAGTCCTCTTCGGCAATACAGTTGACTGTTTCACAAAATCCAGGAAGTCTTAATTTGCCAAGTAATGAAAATGGTAGTAAGACGAGCACTCAAAAACCTGTAGATAATGAAGAAACAGCAGACAAAGCAGAAGACGCGAATCGTGGTGACTCAGTTGTGGAACCAATTGATGCTGGAAATGAAGGTGGCATTGAGAACAATCCTGGAGAGATTAAGGATCCGGATGTTTCAATGCAACAAATTGAGACTCCTAAACATAAGATAGTCTTGGAAAATGAAGATACTGATGACACTGGAATGGACATGGGTAAGATTTTAATATTCTTTTTCTCTTCTCTTTTACTACTATGTCATAACCAAAATAAAGGTCATTAGTTACTATAATGTCAACCTTACTGAGCTGATTTTGATAACTGAAATGATTGGGTTTTGTGGTCAGGAAACATTATAAAGATAAAGATATTGAGTATTGAGTATTAACCTTTCTAGACCCAGACCCATATTCTAGTAAATAGTAAATATGGTTACCCAGGGAGTTGACGGGTCTCGAAAGGTTAAGCTATGCACTCCCTAAAGTTGTTTCTAAACAACAAAAAAAATTGTTTAAAACACTTTTTACTTTTAAATAAATTATTTACTTTTATGACTAATTTGAAGAGAATTCCAATAAAATGAGATAAAACATATTTCAAGGCTGAATAACCTCTTAAAAGTTCGCTTTCAGGCGGGCTTCCACCAGTATGCGGCACAAGCATATTCAGTACAAGAATGCTTGTGCTGCATACTGAACCTTTACATTCCATCTCCAGTATGTATATAAAGTTCTTGGTGATCACATCTGCTAAAGTTTTTAACTCCTCTTCTGACTATATATTCTATTAAAATCCTTCAACAGGTTCAGATGTAGGTAATCCTTTAAACAACATAAAAATATTCAAATGCTTTTTTGATATTTTTTTTACACCCTTATGAAAACATATGAAAACATCCGATTTTGATAAAATTTTGCACTGCAGGATTTTTAAATATTATGAGGAAAAAAAACAGTGTTAGTAATATTTTATCTTGACTAACTTCTGGTTAGTACCGGCTTTTAGTTTCCTTGACATGTTTTTTATAAAGTTCAGATAGAAGAAATTTTATTTATTTTCTGAAGCTGATACCAAATCCTTTTACTTATTCCATGATACATACAAATAATTTTTCAGTCTTCGGTAATTTTCCGGTGGCTCATGCCATATTTAATTGGCCTATATTTATTTTTTATTTTTTTGGACTGTGTAGAAATTTGAGTTTGCAATTTGACCTTTGACCTCAAAATCCATTAATTTGTAAAAATTAAAAAATCCAAAACAAGGTAACATAGAACCTACTTTGTTCATTACGAATCAGCTTGATTTGGTTTGTTATTTTTATTTCTGTAAGATATATTTATATATTTTAAATGTATATTTTGCGGAGACTTCAATGACAAGCATTCCCCAAACTATGACTTCCGACTTTGTGACTTTAAAATAAATAGTTTCAGGTTCAGGCCCTGGCTAGTACATTTGTATTAACTAACTAATTTTAGCTGTTTCAAACTTGTCTATGATATATCATTTGATATTTACCAGTTCCTTTTCAGTAATGATTTCAAAAGAACATGATTTAGGTAAAAAAAAACTTAAATAATATATGTGAATTGTGTTATTGCAGATGAAGATGAAAAAGACGCCAGTGATGACGGAGATGACACAATTGTTGGAGATTTGGAAGTGAAACAAGAACAGGAAGCTAGCTCACATAAAAGAATCGAAACCCAGGTGTCCTTGAATGGAGACGGGGCGCAAAGGGGTAAAAATAAAAATAAAAATCACCACAGCAGCTCAATCTAGCATACTTTCAAGAACACATTTTATTTTATTACATATTTTGGTCTTAACTAAAAACCATACATATAACCAATGGAAATATCTTTAATAACAACCTTTACAATAAGGGTAACCCAACCACTCTTGATATTTTGTAAGCTGCAGAGATAACTGACCCCCTCTGCATATAAACTAGTTTGCAAGGGGGGGGGGGGGGGTCAGTTATCTCTGCAGATCACTGTACATATAACTTAAAGTTATGCTCACAATTTTCCAAGTATATTTGCTTGTTTGAGCTTCTGAGGTGAAAAACTGTTGTGACTGACCCAATAATATCTTATCCACATAAGAATCCGTGGTTTTCCCGAGGGGCTACAGTATAGGGTTCTTCAAAAAAGGAGTGTACAGGTTTTTAAAGGGTCGGCAACGCGCATGTAATATCTCTGGTGTTGCAGGCGTCCATAGGCTACGGTGACAGCTTACCATCAGGCGGGCCGTAAGCTTGTTTGCCACCGTCGTGGTATAAAAAAAAAGAATCTTAAATTAAGTCATGATTTACAATAACATCAAAATTATGATAGTAAAGATGTATATGTATGTTATTCTTGTGCTATCATATAATATTTGCTCTATAGGTACTTGTTTATGACCTTGCTAATGTTTGTACAACTGTGTAATGTTAGCAATATAAACATTGAAAAACGCAGAATCGAGTGCTGTTTGGGTTGATCAGTGATCACATTTGTTTTGTGAATTTTGATTGAAATTATTGTTAAATTAAAACACATCACACTACTTACAAAATTATGGATTTTCAAGTAGATAAATCAAGAATAATATTGTAAATAATTTGTATAATGTTATTAGTACATTGTAATACAAGTGTGCTAGGTCGGTCATTACATACGAGGCGCAATAAGAAAGCCGATATGTGTAATGTGTGTGTAACCAATGAATACGATTTTTTTTTTTTTTTTTTTTACGATAAACAATTGAAATTTGGGTTTAAATGGATTGATACATGTCGCCAAAAGCGACTAAAAATAAATAGTGAGTAAAAACCGTACTGATAAATATTTTTAAATGGATTTGTTATACAATTTCCATTCCCCGATATTTAACTCCCCATTCCATAAATAACGATACATAACATTCGCATAAATTGTTAATTGAAAGTACCCTAGAGAAATACTATAAAAATGTATACCTAATCATGTTATTAAAAAAACACATGCATTTTACTTTCCTCATATTCGAAATGAAAAGTAGAGTGTTTAACTCGGGTGAAAGGCATCATGTCATCCCTTGGTTAACAATCATTAACGTGGAACTTATTGAAACGCTTTTAGGCTCATAATACGAAATATTACGCACGCGTGCTTTTTCAATATTATCGCACTTGTGCGGTAATATATGATAATCCGATCGAGTTAAGATTGAAGTAATTGCTAATAATATGTATGGAAACGGACAGACCTTCTTTGCTCTTCGCCCCGCCGACCGCCTGCCGGGGCCCGCCCGCTAGCGGCGGGTCGAGGGGCGGCTGCAGGCAGTATGACATATGCAGGACTTTTAATAACTGTTTTAATAATTAAAATTTCGATTAATATGTAAATTCCGTTTTTTTTCTCGCAAGTGTGTTGAAAAACGTCGTATGAAACGCGTGTGCATTGGTCATTCATATCGGCTTTCTTATTGCGCGCTCGCTTTTAGCTTGCGCGCACAATATCGCCTCGTGTGTGTGTGTCGTGGCCGCTGAACGTAGCACACTTGTATCACAATGTACCTAAAGACGTATTTACCAAACATTCTTCAAACTTATTAAAAACAACATTTGCTGTGATGTGACTGATGTGATATAGGTATTTTGGCTTTTTTAGGGTTCCGTACCCAAAGGGTAAAAACGGGACCCTATTACTAAGACTCCGCTGTCCGTCTGTCACCAGGCTGTATCTCAAGAACCGTGATAGCTAGACAGTTGAAATTTTCACAGATGATGTATTTCTGTTGCCGCTATTATAACAACAAATACTAAAAAGTATGGAACCATCGGAACCCTCGGTGCGCGAGTCCGACTCGCTCTTGGTCAGTTTTTTTTCTTGCGTGTGCTAGTACCTATCTGATATAATGACATAGCTATTTTTTTCTAGAGTTTTTCCAAAATCCTGATGGGTTTACAGAAGATGACGACCATTTCTTCCCCTTCTTCATGACCGCCGTGATAGTCGTTGTGGTGTTGTACGTCTTGTACCACAATAAGAACAAAGTAGGAAAAATGGTAAGTACAATAAAAAAGTTTAGCTTGAAAGTTAACCAGAAACGTTTATGATTATTGGAAGATGCTTTGTTTTAGTCCCACGGAAATAAACACCTACCTATGGACTTTACAATATTTCTATACAAGTATAACTTACGGTGCCTACTACGATTAGTCCCTTTTCACGAGCTTTTATTTACTTGCACCTGTTCCGTTACCTGTCCGATAAAGCTGAAAATTTGCATACATCTGTGACAATGCAATATTATGGTACCATCGAACTGATCTGATGACGGAAACAGGAGGTGGCCATGGAAACTGTGTGATAAAACAATGCAACCTAATTGTGTTTGGGGTTGTCAGAGTTGTCTCGATCAGTATTAGGTGCCTGTGAAAAGAAAGAATCACTAATTTGTCAGTTAGTGATCTTTTACATTATTTTGCTTTCATAAGTAATATAAACTAATTTTTTAGCATTTTTCAATATTTGTCAGTAAAAAGATACGTCAAAATTGTTTACCTTTTTTTCTAATGCTAAAACCTGATCCCTGCCAATTTAAAGCGACAATGTGCGTGTTCCTTGATGAATATTGAACAATTGGAATGTTTTTTCACATAATTACCGTTTGGTTATTCCAGTTCTTCGGTCTAATAGTGGAGGGTCGGCAGCCGGGCCGCCGTCGCAA
This sequence comes from Cydia strobilella, assembly GCF_947568885.1. Lineage (NCBI taxonomy): Eukaryota > Metazoa > Arthropoda > Insecta > Lepidoptera > Tortricidae > Cydia > Cydia strobilella. The sequence goes on along the minus strand of NC_086042.1, from coordinate 10,592,631 downwards.
CAGCCGCGGCCACGCCTACCGCCGCCTCGACACCCTCGAGCAGGCTATGAGCGCCAACACCCCTGCGCCGCCCAGCAAAATCATCTACTGAACCCTCTAGTCTCCTTTAAATTGAAAGGTGTGAGTAGGTACCTATACATTGATATACTACCCGTGGTACCACCCGTAAAGTTTGGCCCGGAGGGCCTACCGCCACCGCCAACATCGAAATGACGAAAATCGTTATCGTCTACACTATTGCTTGAATATGTAAGAGCGATAGAGATGCAGATAATGACTTTTCGGCGGTAGTTCCTTAGAATTCACGCCATGAGTCTTTTTATAAAGCGTACCTTTCCAGAGTAACCCGAGGAAGGCGTTTCATGGCAGATTTGGGGCTCACGTCTGGTTGCTGGACTTAAGTGAAGGGGTCGATTATACCAAGTGGCTTTGAGCTATCCATTATCTCTAGCGCTAAACATCTAAGCATATTCAAACATATTCGGGAATTCCGACTTCCAATAAAAGATTACTCTTACGCAAATAGCGTTGGGATGAAATGCTTCAATGTCGACAATATTTCAGTAGCGGCATTTTGCGCCACGGTGAATCATTTAGAATTATAAGTCATTATGTATTACATATGGCAACTTTGTTGTTAGTATTTTTCTTTCGAATTACATATTTGTTTTTCACGTACCTAATATAAATGTAATAATAATCACATGTTAAAATTACAATTTCATAGAAACTTCTTAAATTGTAGATGTGTATACATCAAAGTGTAATAATTCAGAAAGTACAATAGGTATGTAACGTAGGTATGCCTTCATTATTTAATGCTTTCATTACGTTCATAACTGTGATGTCTTTTGGTATTTTTTTTAGAGATTCGTTATAGAAGAATAGTAATGTAGCTTACATTTATATATCCTTCACCATGTCAACCTAAAATGTGTCATGTCATAATCATGTAAAAAGTATCGTTTCGGATCGCATATGTATTATTTAAATATGTAGAATGATTTTCCTGTACACTTATTTTCAATTCCTAAATTAAAATTAGTCTGTGTTTATTAAAAATATTATCCCATTTAGTATGGTAGAAACAGGTTTATTCATCGTGTTCGATGTATAATTAATACGGTAGGTACTATGTGTTTGCTGTACTGAAAGAGTTAATTTTATATTCAATTACATGTCATTCAAACAAAAAAGTATTTACTATAAATTATTTTACTGAAACCTATCCATACTAGCATCTCGGAAATTCTAGTGTAGGTGACAAAACAAGGCTTAAAAACAGTGTCTGCGACGCATGTGAGAGAGCGCAAACAAACAACCATAACCAAACTATAAAATAGATGTGTAAAGTCGAAAAAGACTTACTGCCTTCGCACGTTTTTACTTAATTATGTTGTCTATGATAAAATCTATAAGTAAACGTAAGCTATCGAGCATATTGTTGTAGTTTCTTCTTCTATGCTTGCCATAGAACAAGTTTAAACTCTTATTTTTTTCAAGCAGAAACGTCTGCGAGCGATACTACAAATGTTTATATCAAAGGAAAAAAAATGGAATGATTGAAGTGAACTATTCCATTTTTCCTAAAAATTTTAAGTTTAACTTTTACTTATTTATCTTTTGCTTGTTTGGCATTTGTTTCTGTTGGACAGAAATCGAAAAAAGTATCATCTTTCATTAATTATCACCACATTTGCACAAACACTTTTATACATATAATATAATGCACTGACAATTTAGGTTGTGATAGCAGCAATACAGTAGGTAATTATAATTTAGCCTTACAGTGTGTGTGCAATTATAGTCCATTATGGTTTGCGAATAGGCGTAAGTTATTAATTATTATTAATAATTAAATTTTGTAAACTTATGACGCCCTTAACGAATAATACTCGTTTGTTTCAATGTAGGTAGCCTAGAATGTTTTATCTATTGTTTTATGTTTTTATTTCAGAATAGTATGAACTTGACGGTCGTAACATAATAGAAAAGTCGCTCCGTAAGAGATATATTTTGTACTGTACTTATTTGCTATATTTTTGAGCCCAAACCTTATTTACGTTTAAACGGATTTATTTTTGTTCTAATGACATGTAAATAGTTTAAGTATTTATTTAAGCCCATTAAGGCACTTAAAGTAGTTTTTAATATGTTTGTAATTTTTGTATTTGTTAACACAAAATCACATAGGTATTCAGTTCATTTTCACCACGTGTTGTAATATGATCTAATTAGGCACACATATTTATGAATATTATTATGCAACACTTATGATAATATATGTGACCTTTGTAGCCAATATTAAATACTTATGTCAAACAGCAGGGTTTCAATATTCATATACTTAAATATTTCACAGTGAAGAGATTGGTGCCACTTGATTTTGTATGTAATTGATCTTATGTTTAATTAGTGGCTTAGGTTTATATGTATGTGATATTCTTGATAATGGCTGTAGGTAATATTTGTGTTATATTGTACATTACCTAAGTGTCAACATGTTGGCTGGAAATAAACTTTCAAAATCGAATGTATTTTTTTTTGCTCATGGTCATTCGTAGTTTAAGTTGTTTTAACAATTCTTAATCTGTGTGGCGTTTTCAATAGGCCCTTTTTCCATGCGAAATGTAACAAAAATTGGTAGATAGGTACCTTGTCTGGTAGGTACTATCAATTTTATAGTTACCTACTTCGAAGTTACGCTTTTTCATAAAAAAGATGTCCCGTGGGTGTTAAGTATTTGGTTAAAATCTATTCAATCTATTCAATAAGGACAGCAAATAAATAATTAATTGGACAAAACAAGGTAAACGAAATGCTAAATATATGTTATCGCCATCTGTGCCATCTCGTTTTAAATAATATCTAAAAGGCTTCGCCATTGTCAGATCAGCTTATAATGGCGCTCAGTAAGTGCTCAACTTGCCGATAGATGGCGGGCGTGATTGTTTTCAGCGAAGCTGTTCAAAGCCATTTCAAAGCTTTGTTTAAAATCAAAGATAGATATAACTCCGTAATAGATGGATACAGTCTAAGGAAAAAACGTGCCTCGAAAATCAAGAAAATTTGATTCTCGTTCAGAAGGCGCTACTAGTTTTGGCCTACAGTCGTATAGATGGCGTTGACGGTTTCGTTTGTTATTTAACAATTTTAACGCATATCAGTGAAAGAACATGGGTCAAAATCATCAAAATAATTAATGCAAATAAAAAAAATCATTTATCTATGTTTAAATACATTTTATCGTATTTTTACAAATCTTCAATTTTAGTTTTAAAGTGTGTCGACAGATGGCAGTGAATTTATTGGGGTTACAAAATGTACTATGACAGTACCGCTCTAGTATAAGTTACTCTATATTTACTCGCCGCGCTTATCGTTCGTTATTGAATCAAATTTGCACGTGCACCTAACGCGGGCTATCCTACAATTGGCATGATGACAGTAACAAAGAATCATGGAAATAATGGTTTCAAAGAAACATTTATGTTAATACGATTCCAAAAAATAGAAAGCCACATCATGGAAAAAAATTACAAGCCAAAACTCGCTGGGGGCAGATTCACTTAGCTTATCCTGGCATGGCCTTTGAATGTAGGTAATTAAAATATCGGCTATCAATAACGTAAAGTAAAAATTACGAGATGAAGGTTTGTTAATATAGACCATTAATTTATCGCTTCTGTACATATTAGTAGGGCACAGTGCTCGAACAAATTTTCGAAAATGTGGACACGCCGGACAATAGCACCAATTTTTTTTCAGGCACTTGTTAGGACAGACCGTCGACCATATTTAATTTTATGGCGGCCATTTTGAATTATAGTTAATTATTAATATCTCGAGTTCTAAGTTACTTAGAATCACAAAATTGGTGTCTAAATATACATATTTGGGGTCAGGGAATTCAACTAGATAAGTATTTTACCGATATCTCAGTCACTAAATTACTTGAAAATACAAAATTGGCGAGCAAAAAACGCCATAAAATTACGTTTCATGTATGAGAGCACTATTTAATTTATTTTTATGAATGTATGTTAAAGCAGCAATAGAAAAACAACTTCTGTGAAAATTTGAACAGTCTAGTTATTGCTGATACGCAGACAGCCGGATGGAGGGCGAAAGCTTAGGAACACGGTTCTGTTTGATATGCTTTGGGAACTCCACGAATGGGGAACTCAACTAAGAATATCTAGTTGAATTCCTTGACCCCAAATATGTATATATATTTAGATACAAAGTTTGTTCCTATCAAATTAAAGGAGTTGGTTCCTATCAAAAACTTTAAAGCTATGGACCTAACAAGTACCTGAAAAAAAATTGGTGCTTTTGTCCAGCGTGTCCACATTATCACCTGAAACTGCCCTACTATATTATTGTAGGGTAGTTATGGACAGGGACCGGACAACCCTTTCCGCGATAAAACCCTTTCAATGGGCGACACTTAAACACGGCTAACACATTGAAAGACTTTCCCGTTTGAACTGCAAGCCCATTCATACCCTTACCTTTGACTAACCCTTACCGAAAATAAGGCTAGCTCTTAATAAGGGTTACCCTTATCTTTAAGCGCTTTTTAACCGACTTCAAGATTTCAAAAGGAGGAGGTTATCAATTCGGTTGTATGTTTTTTTTTGTTTTTTTTTTTAATGTTTGTTACTCCATAACTCCGTCATTTCTGGACCGATTTTGAAAATTATTTTTTTGATTGTAAGTATATACATACAGATTGGTCCCGTTTTTGTCAAAACGCAGTTCTGATTATGGGATCCATGAGGAATCGAGGGAACTCCTCAAATGTTAAAGGCTTACATATAGTGATTTTAGAAAAGTGGGTTAGGTTAGAACTGTGACCCTTACAGAAACGAAATGCTATCAGAAAAGTAGGTTAGGTTAGGTTAGAACTGCGACCCTTACAAAAACGAAATGCTACTAGAAAAGTGGGTGGTTTTATCCCCCATTGAAGTCGGTTTTTTTTTCTTAAAAATTATTATGAAAGTTTCCCTTTGCGTGAAAGAGACAGGATTAGTATATATCTACGGTAGTGTATAAAAAGGAAAGAAAATACGTGCCTAGTCAAAGAACGCCGCCGTCGCCGCCGACGATCGCTTGGATTCGAAGTAATGTGTGCTTTATGAACAAGGTAGATGACTTAAATTAGCACGCTTATATGCTAAAAGGGAAGCCCTTTATAAGGCTAACCCTTATAAGCAATATGCAAGGTGTTGGTGAGCGGATGATAAGGGTTTTGTAAGGGTATGTGGGCTACCAATTACTCAAATGTGGTAGCTTTATATAAGGGTTTTTAAAAGCAATACAAAGGGTTTCGTCTGGCAAAGGGTATGGTGAGTTAAGCCTTATGCAATACCCTTATAAAACACCGATAAGGGATAGCGGGCCGGTCCCTGGTTATGAATGTTATGATGATATGAAAGTAGATAAAATTGTTTTAAGATCATACCATAGTATAAAGTACCTAAAGAGTAATCATTTTAAAGCGAGCGGTTGTTTTATGCGATAAACGCGATGCGTTTGCCGAACACTATTTTACATCAGATAATCTAATGACATGTAAGTATTGTTTTACGCGGTAAGCGCATTGTCATTTTTCCTACATTTCATTGATCGCATGCGTTCAATGCTGCATTTATCGCGCACAACAACCGCGCGCATAAACGCAACTATTTTCTAAATCTAATAGAGCATCGATACATCCAATATTGCAATAACGACATGTTCTGTTTTATGAAAAATACTATGAGACAAATCGATCGAACGATCATTACAAAGGTGTTATATTCCAACTTGTTAAAACCAACCACTCAGTTGTTGGTACTGTGGTAACAACTGAGAATAAAAATCCCACTAGTTGCCACCAAGTTGTCGTTAGTGGTAGCAACTGGGAAATAGTAATAGTTATTTGTTATACAAGGGTGCAAAGTTGTATTTTACCCGCGAGTGTGGAATTGCAACGATGAGCAAGCGAAAGGATTTTATAGTTGAACCACGAGCGAAGCGAGTGGTTCTAAAATAGAATCCTGAGTGTAGCGAGTGTTTCAACACACGAGAAGTAAAATACATTTGCACCAGTGTGTAACACAAAACTTTTCCCCTCACTATAGCGAGGAAAGTGCAACATCCACTCACAGGCGTTAGATCATCTTCATCACTGGAATCACTCATTATTTTACGATAATACGATATTATACTCGTAACAGAAAACTCTGGAAGTTGTGTATTTTTACGTGTCGGAATCGGTGAGAATAATTTTATTGACAATGTTGACATTTCTGACGATGCGTTTTGAAATTGCATCGACTCAACTTGTGCGTTCAGAATTACATTCAACATCATTTAAAAAAACAATGTTTCTTATGGAATTTAAGGTTTATGACTTAAAATCATTAAATAAAGCTAAATTTGGTATTATTTATTAAATTCTCAAACCATTTATTTAATGATAATTAATATCGAACGAACCATTATTATGAGCGTTTTAAGTTTTGTTATCTGTCAAAAGCTACTTAAACACGCTCCATCCAAGGTCAAATTACTTTCCCCACTAGTGGATAAAATGCGTTTTTCCCCGCTTGTTTTAAAGGATAAAAGACGGCTTTCCGAGCTTGTGAGGGGAAAAGTTATTATTTCGTGCTAATATTGATACCCGGGTGTAGCGAGTGTTACGAAAAATGGAATCTTGAGTGTTTCGAGGGTTTCAAGGCACGAAGGGCTTAACAAACATTGCCGCCTAGTGAAACACACGGTTATATAGGTGGTAACCCAATATCATAACTGCACAACAGCCCCATAATCATTAAGTATTGCTTATTAGTATACGAGTTATAAATAAGAAGGTAGTTATAATAAAACATTAGCTTAATGTGCCTAAGTAATTAGGCTTATGAGCTTATTTTATCTGGTATTTAGTATTGATAAAATATTTAACGTAGTTAATAATACATTAATTAGTAAATTATTAATCTTGTATTCAAGTATAATATAAATAGACAAATAAAAATTGAATCATTTTGTGTTCCGGTTCGATAAGAAGTGCTTGTGAAGGTTCAAGACAACAAAATATAATGGAAGAATATAAGTCGCAGTTAAATGAAACTTGTGAGGCATTTGATAATAATATTACCATAAACGTCACCCAGGCTGCTCAATTTGAGAAAGAGATAATGGAATTCCAAAAAGAAGATCCAGATGATATGGCATTGTACAATCTGTGCGAAAAAATTGAAAACCAGGTTTGTACCAGCTTAATACTAATTTTACCCTAACTTTATACCTAAGTATTTTTTCTGAATTTGACACAATGTTTCAGCAAAGCTCTGTCGACTATGTATGTACACATAAATAATGATAAAATTTTAATTTTTTTTTAGCTTTTTGTTTATTACAGTCATTCATATTTATCACTTACGGTTAGATATGTAATTTTTACTATACCTCCCAGCTACGAGCCCAGTAGCTTGATTGTAAAAGTACAAAACTTTGTAGTATTTAGAAGAGGCCGGTGTCGATTTTAGTCGCAAAAATGTAAAATTGATAGATTTAGTCGGTGAAATTGTACACCTTTTGTTACCTAATTGAAATAACAAGTACTGGTTTTTATTAGCGCATCTTCTTATCTTACCTTTTATCAGATCAATTTGTTGAAATCAGACTCACTAAATTAGTAATGTTTGCTTTTCTGATGGACGTTTAGGTAAACGCGCGTAAAGCACTGATTTTGTCGCTCTTATTTGTAAATTTCGTAAAGTTTGGACGGCTAAACATGGTAATTTTGTATTACACATATCCTATACTTGACGTTTATCAGACTACATTTTTATTATTATGACTTTAAAGTAGTGTAAATGAAAGTTAGACGAAATCAATTTTCTCCAGAAATTACTTCAAAACAAGTGACAATTTCTATGAAAATCGACTTAATTTCAACGTAATTTTGATACTTAAACAATCTACAACATTTGTTGAAACTATTTTTATACATCAATTTGTATAATTCACCACCATAAATTTTTGATGAATTTTTAAAAACTGTCCCTTCTTTTCATATATTACCGGTGACGCACGCTTGCGACCTCATTATTAAAAGGCAAGATGAGAAGACGTGCTAATAGAAACCAATACTTGTTATTTAGATATTACGTAACAAAAAGTGTATAATTTCAACGACTAAATCTATCAATTTAAAATTTTTGCTCCAAAATCGACTACGGCCTCTTAAATATGTACCTATACTGTGCATATTATTTCTTATGCATTTTTGTTTCAGGTCGCTTTGCTCACAGAGTTACTACCACCAGAATCAGTATGCCGACTATTTCAAACAAATACCTATCAAAATACGATCACTCGGAAATCGTAAGGTAAACAATGAGCCAAGGATTGGGAAGGAACAGAAAAAATATAAAATTAGACGGGATGACTTGGACACATGTCATCGTGATGAATGGCATAGCAGCAGCAACAGGTGAAGGCCGGCCGGTCGCCTTCGAGCTTCGGAAACTGTAACTGGTTACAGAACCTTTCAGAAGTCACAATTGAAGAAAGCAAAATATAGAGAAAATTCTACCGGATTTTTTAAAATCAATTTTCGTGTGCCATTTTCTAAAGTAACACATGTGTATCAGGTACCCAGAAATAAATGATTAATATCACCTTATTCAGCCATTTCCTTTATCAATGTAGAGCGAGCTACAAAGGTGCATAAGTACCGACCGAAGTTAGCAGAAGTGTTGCCTTTCGCATAATATTACTTTGCAGATTTTTTTGGCAGAAAACCCCAACCTAACCCACTTAGAAAATTCTGCCAAATGAATATTATTATGTGCAATGACTATTATGGCAAGTATAGGTATATATATATTTATGCGAAAGCATCATTCGACTGAAAGTTTTCTGCGATACGGGTTATGCGAAGTGTATTTCTGACAAATAATATTCTGCCTGATGAGGGGAACCCGTACTATTAGATTGGTAGCAACGCTCGCCCACATGTAATCGAATAAATTAATACAACATTCATAGTGTGTAGTTGTTGGAATTCCAGTACATATAATATACTCTTTTTGGTTAGATTCCATTTTAGCGGTTTAGATTTAATACGCAACCATTCAATGACGAATAATGTATCCATTCAGATATACCTACCTAGTAATGGAAATAGAGCTATCATAGATGTAGGTAAAATTACTTACATCCATGCCAGCTATAGTTCAAATTAATTTAGTAGTAGTAGTAGTAAAACTCTTTATTGTACAAAAACAAACATAAAACAAGAGAAAAACGCATCATTTGTACAAATGCGAACTTATCCCTTTCAGGGATCTCTTCCAGTTAACCTTTAATTTAATTAATGTATTATATCAGTTTGTAATGTATTGTGTCAGTTGAGGTGTGACGACTACTTGAATAAAACAGGCCTCAGATAAAATATTTTAATATGCATGTAGGAAAATAAATTAGGTACAGCGAGCTGCAAAATTGCACGGACACATTACACACACATAAAGTGGCCGGGCAATTCTACGGCTTGGTGTATCTTCCATTTACACTCCTTGTCTTCAAGATAGCAATAATTAGTTTCATTTCATAAGGTATGCAATATTTCATCAAAATTTACTATTTTAATCCTTAAAATGTTTGATCAGTGAAATGATTTTAAATAAATATAAAATTACAATAAGTAGGTCCAGACCGACCCTTACTCGTAATCATCTTTGATACGAAGAACCTCGCTCTGCGTAAAAACGCATAACAATCATTTGTCCCGCTAAAGCTTATTTAAGAGATAGTAAAATAAGAATGAATATGAATGATGAGCTCTTCTTTGAGTATAAGTTGTATGAGGTATGTTGTATGTACCCAAGTCAGCTATGTTTTTACTCTAACGGCCTGACCACGACATTGCGCGACTGGCTTCGGCTAAGGCGAAAACCATAGGTGGGAAGGAAGGGTCCGATCGCTGTGTCTCGCTTTATTAGGGTCAAGTACCCAAAGGGTAAAAACGGGACCCTATTACTAAGACTCCAGTGTTTGTCTGTCTGTCTGTCACCAGGCTGTATTTCATGAACCGTGATACCTGGACAGTTGAAATTACAGATGACGTATTTCTGTTGCCGCTATAACAACAAATACTAAAAACAGAATAAAATAAATATTTAAGTGGGGCTCCCACACAACAATAGTTATTTGTTATACAAGGGTGCAAAATTGTATTTTACCCGCGAGTGTGGAATCGAAACACGAGCAAGCGAAATGATTCTATAGTTGAACCACGAGCGAAGCGAGTGGTTCTAAAATAGAATCCTGAGCGTAGCGAGTGTTTCAACAAACGAGAAGTAAAATACATTTGCACCCGTGTGTAACACAAAACTTTTCACCTCACTATAGCGAGGAAAGTGCAACATCCACAGGCGTTAGATCATCTTTATCACTGGAATCACTCATTTTTTACGATATTATAACAAAAACTCTGGAAATTCTGTATTTTTACGTGAGAAGTTCTTCTTCTTCTTTTAAAATTATGGCTTCAGCCCAGTGGGACTATTTCGCCAGTATCAAGGTATTGAGAGGTTTACAAACGACAAAAATTGTACGGTTGTACAAGACAGTGTACGGTGATTTGTTAGCTCTTGTAAATCGATAGCTAGTCTTTACAAGAAGCACGTGGACTACCGGCCGTTGACTCCAAGATGGTGGTTAAACGCGCTTCAAAATTAATTCTCCATTCACTGCACACTACCACATTAGTTTACTGTATAATAAGCTATCGATATTACACTTTAAACAATATTAATAAGCAAAAAACAAAGTAATTAATCACGATGCTAACTATCAAGATGGCGCTCGAACCGGAAGTCACGTGAGAAGTTATTAAGTAAAAATTTTGTTGACAATGTTGACATTTCTGACGTATGAAATGTCAATGATGCGTTTTGAAATTGCATCGACTCAACTTGTGCGTTCAGAATTATATTTAACATCATTATTAAAAACAAACGTTTCTTATGGAACTTTAAGGTTTATGACATAAAATCATTAAATAAAGCTAAATTTGGTATTTTTTATAGATTCTCAAACCATTTGTTTAATGATAATTAATATCGAACGAACCATTATTATGAGCGTTTTACGTTTTGTTATCTGTCAAGCTACTTAAACACGCTCCATCCAAGGTCAAATTACTTTCCCCACTAGTGGATAAAATGCGTTTTTCCCCGCTTGTTTTAAAGGATAAAAGCCAACTTTCCGAGCTAGTGAGGGGAAAACGATATTTTATTATTTACGCCGTTTATTGCGTATTGGTACGGAACCCTTCGTGCGCGAGTCCGACTCTCACTTGGCCGGTTTTCTGTGTTTATAAGCGTCTAAATAAGAATATCTACCTATCAGGCCCCGTAGACAACATGCCAATCGCTAACGTTACGTAGCGAACGAAACGCAACTGTCACTGTCACACTAATATGGAAGAGTGATAGAGAGACACAAAGCGATTCGAATTTCGATAGCGAAGCGCAAGCGATCGTCACCTTGGCTAGGCCGCCTGGTATGATTTTGTTGTCAATTTTAAGCACGACATAACCCACCCGGCTTAATTATTAAATGTTTATGTGAAATCTGGGTACCTGTCGCAGCATAGTCTCAACTAACGTGTTTATCATCACAATAGATAAGTATAACGCGGTTAGCATACTTAGCGTAAACCTGAGATACGCAAGCATTTAGTTTTATAATATTTAAAACGGTTAGCACGAAAAGATGGTCGCCAAATTTATACAGATGTACGACGTCGTGTTATTCAATTACAAAATTGTTACCAAATTCGACATATCCGCTCCGCGTAGGTATATAATGTGATCATTGAGAAGAAGCGCACACGACCGCGAGCCAAAGCTACGTAACTTTCCATCTTAACATTTTAAGAATGTTACAAATTATGTCATGCATGGACCTTAGTTTATTTCCTGACTAGTCGCACTTGTTAGTAGTACATTGTGTACATAATGTATATTTTTAATGTATCTACCTATTACCATGTGTTGATGAATAAACTATTATCTATCTATATCAAGGGCCTGACACTCTTTGATAGAGAAAGATAGTCTTATTGCGAATCCTATAAGAGGAAAGGGAAAATAGTGCCATGCTTTGTCCTTATCACCGACCGGGTTTCACCACAACCAACCAACCTTCTTCTTCACCACATCTTTTAAAACAAAGTCCCCGCCGCGTCTGTCTGTCTGTATCATGGAGACTATATAAAGGAGCCAAATCTCTATGTATGAAAAGTGGCCATCAAAAAACAGTAATTAGGCGGCGCCACCATACACCGAAAGACTACCAAAAACTACCTACGTAATTTGGTCGGGTTATTTGTTGCCTTATATGGTTCATGTTATACTCATGTCCCAGAGTCTAACTAGCGCCACCGGAGAGATTAGGAACTATTATTTACAGCTGAAAGCTGGTCACTTTTGCAATAGTTCTGCCATAAGAGAATGTCGTCCTTTCTATACCGTCCATAGTCTGTAAGTATGTTCGCGATAAACTAATGAACGGATTTTCATGTGGGTTTCACGTATCAATAGAGTGATTCTTGAGGAAGGTCTAGGTGTATAACTTGTTAAGGTTTTGTGTACATCCGTGCGAAACCGGGGCGGGTCACTATTAGTATTTTATCTAAAACTGAAATATGTAAAAACGATCCATTGTAAAAAATTGACCTTGTAGCCTTATTTGCTGAAAATAAGCTTAGATTTATACTGGTTTGATTTACCATAGGGCTTCTCTACGCTTAGAAAGGCCCTAGGCTATTTCTCGCTAGAAATAGCAGCGATCAGGAAAATCCAGAATGGGTTTATCATATTTCAAAGATTTCTCGAGTGTCGTACGTATTTTTATCCTTACGCGTAGGAAGTATTTGGCAAGATTTCCCTTTCTATACCTCGTTTTTTTAGCATTAGGAAAATGGAAAACAATCTTGACATGTCTATTTATTAAAAAAGGCTTTATAGTAGCCCTATAATGGGCGTGTAACCAGTAATGGGACAAAAATCACAAATCCTCTAAAATAAGTATCTAAAAGTAGTTTATAAACACTGGAAATATTATACCATAAACAAGAGTCATAGAGCTGTTTAAGTTTGACTTTTTATGAAATTTGGTTATTTTTTAAGAAATTGGCGCCAATCCAAAAGTTGTGTCACTGAAAAAAATAACCAGTAAGAATTCTTAACAACTTCGCTAAGAGAGGTGAGTTCATATATTTCATTTTAATTAATTATTACTTGGTGTAAACTAAAATGTGTTTTGTTAATTGCATTCACCATGAGATAAGGTCTACAATACACTATTTTGTGACTCCAGAGATGTAAAAAAATAGTAGTATTTTGCCCAATCCCATTATAGGAGCTGTAAAACTACATGCCTCCTATGATGGGACAATTTACATAATGATGCTTCCAATGCCGTCATTTCATGTTTAAACAATACAGAAGTAAAAATATGTTGTATTGAAATTTGTCAGGAGGTATGCTCGGACTTAGATAAAATTAATATCGTTTTTACTCATACTCATACTCATTTAATCATTGCTTTGTGTGTACAAAAAGATCTTAAGATTATTATTATGTTTCAACACAACCCTGTAAGGGCACTGCAATAAAATTACAAACTAATCAACTACTTAAATTATTAAATACTTATGTTTACATGTAATGGCCTGCCGTATACATATAATTAATGCTCTCATCGAGGAGCTCAGCAGCATACATGTCGGCTGCCATATTAGCGGAGTATGTATGAATAATATTAGCTATGCTGACGACATGGTGCTGTTGAGTCCCTCGCCGGGAGGACTTGAAATACTGCTGAAGGTGTGTGAGAAGTATGCATGTAAACATGGCCTCAAATATAACGCTCTGAAAAGTGAACTTATGGTTTTTAAGTCTGGGACGAAATGTCCATCTGTTGTACCGCCGTTATATCTAAATGGCACACCCCTTAAACGAGTGACATGTGTCAAATATTTAGGCCACTTAGTCGATGAAAATCTGCGTGACGACGCAGATATAGATAGGGAACGTAGGGCGCTGGCGATAAGAGCGAATATGATAGCACATAGGTTCAGAGGTTGTACAGCTCAGGTCAAAATAACTCTCTTTAGAGCCTACTGTACCTCTCTTTATACCTGCAGCTTGTGGGCTAATTATTCGCAAAGATCGATCAGCGCCCTTCGGGTACAGTTCAACAACGCCTTCAGGGTGCTGTTGCGTCTGCCTCGCTTCTGCAGCGCGTCAGGCATGTTCGCGGACGCGCAGGTAGACGGTTTCTTTGCCACAATAAGAAAGCGCGCCGCCGCGACGCGTCGCAGAGTGCTTGGCAGTAGCAACGGTATCCTGAGTGTGATAGCGGGTAGGCTCGATAGTCGCTATATGCAGCACTGGTCGAGCCTGCATCGTTCCCTAGCTAAGTATGTATTGTAGTTGTAGATATCTAGTAAGTTAAGTAATAATTAATTGTATCTAACATAGTTTTAAGTTCCTGCATGTTCGACTAACCTGTTATGGATTTCTGTGGTCCGAAATAAATGATTTTTATTTTATTTATTTTATTATAAGAGTGGCAGAGAGGACGACACGAGTAAATATTAAGCATTATCGCAGGAGTCCAGATATTCATTTACAGAGTAGAATGCTTTGTCTACGAGGAATGCCTTTAAATTCTTCAGAAACTTATTATCATTTAGCTCATTTTTAACATGGTTAGGTAGCTTATTAAAAATTCTAATTGACATCGGGTAGGGGCCACTTTTATGAATAACTAATTTTGAGGAGGTTTGTGTCAAATTATTTTTGAAGCGAGATTCGAATCGTCGGGGCATATCTCCAAGTTTCGAATATAAATCAGGGTGCGCTTTTACAAATTTACACAATTCGAAAATATATATGCAGGGTACCGTGAGAATTCCAAGATTTCTAAAGTGTGTGTAATATTTGCTAAGATACGGATGCATTTCTTTTGTAAAATTAGTAAATCTTCTGCGTTTGTACTGATTCCCCATAAAATTATGGCATTTTTACAAACTTTTATTTAACTTGCCCTCTCAGTTTGTATGTTAGTTATAGACTGCGAGCCAGACGCAAATTTCGTCAGTCATCGCCTCCCGGGCGAAAACTCGTATAGTGGCTATGTATGATGAACCCTCGTGAACGTCTGCTACCGCTCCGTTGGTAGGTTGAGGAATGGCAGCCACCGAAACACGTAAAAAATGTTATACCTACATTTAGTCATTCGCCTCCCGTTGATACTTTGTCAGATGATAGTTTAGATTAGATGCTATTGTGAATTTAAAAAATCGTCAGCCGGTTGTATCGCGGTGGAAAGATCATCAGCTGGTCACATGAAAATGTAAAAAAAAATATTGTCAGTCATCGCCTCCTGTTTCATAGTTTGTCAGATGGTAGTTTCGATGGCAGCTAAAGACTTTGTTATAAAAGTCGTCATGGATATCGTTGTATGGATTTTAGGAAGTGCTAGTTTCGAAAATGATGACCATTTTGGAATCCAAGATGGCGGACATGCACTATGTCATAAAAGTCGTCATGGATGTCGTATGGGTTTTAGGAAGTGCTAGTTTCGAAAATGATGACCATTTTGGAATCCAAGATGGCGGACATGCACTATGTCATAAAAGTCGTCATGGATGTCGTTTTATGGGTTTTAGGGAGTGCTAATTTCGAAAATGATGACCATTTTGGAATCCAAGATGGTGGACATGCACTATGTCATAAAAGTCGTCATGGATGTCGTTTTATAGGTTTAAGGGAGTGCAGATTTCGAAAATGATGACCATTTTGGAATCCAAGATGGCGGACATGCACTATGTCATAAAAGTCGTCATGGATGTCGTTTTATAGGTTTAAGGGAGTGCAACAGGCGGCCAGTACTGTGAAGGGGATTTAGGGGATACGTACCACGTGATGTTTGGGTTTGGGTTGGGTTGTATAGGACATTCAACTTATAACACGCAAAGCGGTAACATTTTACATGTATCAGGGAAATATCACAAATACTCCAAATTTCCTCTTACAAGTCCCATGACTGGTGCCGTAGTATAGTAATAATAAATAGTAACTATTACTTATGAAACCAAAATAATATAAATATATATCCTTGCTATATAATTGTTTCATATTTACTGTAACTAATTTATCAAGTGTTTTTCAATAAAAAAAGCACGTCATGATTGTATACCTTTTTAGGGTTCCGTACCAAAAGGGTAAAAACGGGACCCTATTACTAAAACTCCAAACTGTCCGTCTGTCTGTCACCAGGCTGTATCTCATGAACCGTGATAGCTAATAAACAGCAGCAAATATTCACAGATGATGTATTTCTGTTGCCGCAATAACAACAAATACTAAAAAGTACCGGAACCCTCGGTGGGCGAGTACGACTCGCACGTCCGGTTTTTTCTTATGCTAAAAAAACGAGGTATATAAGTAAATAAAACCATGTAACGAGGAACAAAGCGTTGAAAATTTGTGCAATTTTATTTAAAAAAATATTACCTCTTAGAGGTCAATTCAAACTTACATTATGACATCAACATGATATCTACATGATGTCAGTCGTGGATGCATTTTACTCGTGCGAGTGAGGAGTGAGACGTACGGGCGCATATCACAATACTCACAATGTAAGTGTGATTGGGTTCTTAGTCTTAGGACTTAGGCATTTACATGCTCGGGGAGCGGCGAAGTGAGTTTACTGCGTTAAGTAAGACACGCTTTCGCTATTATTCGTCGATTCCTCGTCATTCGCCTCAACCAACACTCGCATGAGTGTATGTGTTAGACCTCGAGTTGGTAATAAAAACAATCCACTCTTTGGTTTGTCCTGGGGATCCGGATAAAAGAAAGAAGTACAGTATGAATTTTATGAGATGATTTTTTGGCTCGGGCCCTAATCTGTTAAACAATAGTTATTTGTGCAACAAGAGAGGAAAGTTGGTTTTTCTTGCGAGTGTTTATTTTGAGTCCCGAGAAAGCGAAAGATCCTATAATTGAATCACGAGCGAAGCGAGTGATTCTAAGGTAGAATCTTGAGCGTAGCGAGGGACTCAAAAACACGAGATGTAAAATAACTTTGCTCTCGTGTTGCACACATAATTTTTCACCTCAGTAGTGAGAACATATTAAAGGTTAAAATGTATTTCGAATTACACAGAATAAACAGAAAAAAAGTATTATAATATGTACTATACGATACGACACGAGACGAGACGAGACCGGACCGGACCGGACCGGACCGTACCGTACCGTACCGTACCGTACCATAAAAAAATGTACTAAAAGTATGAAGTTCTTGGCCTTCACTAAATTAAAAAGCTACATTGTTTCACTCCCTGGAGTGAGGAAAGTCGCACTTTCCTCACTCCAGGGAGTGACGAAAGTAGGCTTGTTCGAGCTGCTGAGGTGAAAAAGCCTTTGTTTCTTTTATGCAGGGCGGTTAGCTCCCGTCTTCATGGCACGTGCTGAAGCAACAATGTCTTTAAAAATCATATATCGTTATAGTATTAAGGTTCAAAAATGCCGCAATTTTCTAGTCTCTACTTTCATTAGCCTAAATCTAGCAAGACTAATCAGTTTGCCTAGGTACCTACTCCAGCTTGTCAGCAGGTTTTCATTCAGTACCTACGGATATGATGGTCGTATTAAAATTTACCTACGTGATAGCGTGATATTGTCTGTTTCTTGCAATCGGGTGGTGTTAAAATGTGACACTTATTTTATCACGTGGATAATTCCATAACACACCTGCTGCTGCTGCTATTTGGCGGACAGATCTCCGGCGCATCTTTGGAATATTCCCGCACTACATTAGAATTAGACAGATTTATTTTGTTGCGATTGAAACATCTGTAAGTACATAGAGTCGGACTAAGCTCACTCTGCTTGGCATTCGATTTTCACTAGGTATGCCTTTTAATGTATGTCTATTGTCTGTGTGTTTACGAATAAAAAACCGGCCAAGTGCGAGTTGGACTCGCGCACCGAGGGTTCCGTACATTACATAATTTTAACAATGTACCTTTTATGTGAAACGTGAGTGAAAGGTAAATTGCGGTTTACGATTTATGACGTATTAAAAAAACTACTAACTAGATCTCGTTCAAACCAATTTTCTGTGGAAGTTTGCATGATAATGTACATCATATATTTCTTTCAGTTTTATCATTCTCTTATTTTAGAAATTACAGAGGGGGGAACACACATTTTACCACTTTGGAAGTGTCTCTCGCGCAAACTATTCAGTTTAGAAAGAAATGATATTAGTAACCTCAATATCATTTTTGAAGACCTATCCATAGATATCCCACACGTATGGGTTTAATGAAAAAACAAATTGAGTTTCGGTTCCTAGTATGGGGAACCCCCACAATTTATTGTTTTTTTTTTCTATTTTTGTGCGAAAATCTTAATGCGGTTCACAGAATACATCTACTTACCAAGTTTCAACAGTATAGTTCTTATAGTTTCAGAGAAAAGTGGCTGTGACATACGGACGGACAGACAGACAGACAGACATGACGAATCTATAAGGATTCCGTTTTTTGCCATTTGGGTACGGAACCCTAAAAACTATTATATTCTATTCTATAAGACGAAGTGTGGAAATGTCTCCATAAAGTCCATAAACGTAATTTTATTATGATATTATGAATAAGTTTATATAATGACATTCCCACTTTGTTCTTTCAAAGTCAGTGCAAAGTTGGCTTAGACAGAGTAAACCATTTTGTATGGTTATAATAAACCAGAAAGCCTAATTTCATCGTTTTAATTAAAATTAAAGCTTTCATTTTAATCATTATTATTTAGGCAAGGCAAACAGGAACATTTTCACTATTCTTCCTAAGATAATACAGTAAATTACGGTTCATTAATTTTCCTGCTCAAGGATTAACCCTGTAATAAGAAAGTATTCAGTCGATAAATTAGGATGTTTTACGCAACTACCAGTCTAAAATATGCCTGAAAATCCCTAACAAAATTAATAAGGCTTAACTCAAATGTTTCATTTGTAACTTTACTCTCCGAGATCCAACATCATAAACAAGTCTGCAAAAAATCAGAACTACCGGATTTGACGCAAACGAACCCCGTTACAAAAGGCGACAAAGTTACTGGATTAATAGCATTAGTAATTACTTTTACGGTTTTTTTCGGAAGTGATTACTTAAACCAGCCTAAACCGTTTTTAGCTAAGCGATATCATTTTACCTTTTTAGGGTACCGTACCAAAGGGTAAAAACGGCGGGACCCTATTACTATGACTCCGCTGTCTGTATGTCTATCTGTCTGTCCGTCTGTCACATGACAGACACACTGTGATAGCTAAACAGTTGAAATTTTCACAGATGATATATTTCTGTTACCGCTATAACAACAAATAAAATAAATATTTAAGTGGGGCTCCACAACAACAACAAACGTGATTTTTTTGCCGTTTTTTGCGTAATGGTACGGAACCCTTTGAGCGCAAGTCCGACTCGCACTTGGCCGGTTTTTTTAAAACAACCAAGACATTCGTTTATTGTAGGGGACTTTTCACTTCTTAGTAGTGACCTTAAAGGCAAATGAGAAAATCTCTAAGCATCTGTTCGGAGCAGTTAACTGGTTTTTAATAAAAACGCTTAGAAGCTCCCGCAGCGCAGATACAGCGGCCGCGTCGCGTCAGTCAAGAGCCGCGCGCGGTCAGACCGTTACGTGTAAGGGAATCCGCCCCGTTTTGGCGCTTTTACAATATAAATTAAAAACATTTCTTTATGTTTAATAAATTTACAAAAATAAAACGAGTAAGTATAAATAAATAAATTTTTGTTACTGTTAGTCTAAAGTTATCATAAGTTAAAACTTTTAGGTACAATACTTATACATCTTGTAATAAATAAGTGTTTAATTGTATGATTATTAATAATTTAGGACAAGGATATTTTGCATCTTTGCACTACTCAAAGTGTCAAAATGTAAGTTGCCTAGGTTACATTCTAATTAATAATATGGTCGATTTTATACCTAATCAGTCTAATCACTCGTTTTGTATACATATCTTATTTCATAAATTTTCAGATTTATCTAAACAATGTTTTAAGACAATACAATAAAAATTCGCTTGAAAATTTAACTCGCGCACCGAAGGTTCCGTAAATCCGTACAAACTTTAAATTTTCTCATGTAAATAGAATCACGAAAGACTTGACCAGAAGTATACTAAGCGTAATTGTGTACAGCGCCATCTATCGGCAAAATGGCTAACTAATTTGCGCGACCTGTATGTATGTTGGTTTTTCAAGGATACTTAATTATATCATGTGAAACGATGTCAACAATTTTTGTTTTATTTGAAAGAAGGTATTTTTAGTGTAATCCCATGAACATTTCAAGTATAACAAACACCCGCAAATGTTAAGCCCATTTGCAAATAAAATTAGAAAAAGTTTTTTGACTATTAAAATAAAAGTTTTTAAGATAGAGATGTGATTATATTTTTCCTGTAATATTTATTATAATGTTTATTATATATTATGTAAAAATTTCAAAAAGTTTCGTAAGGTATTTTTTTTTTTTCAAATTTTCCTTCATAGATCATTTTTTTTTCACTATGAAAAACAAATAAAAAATTGTTCAATTCGAGCTCTTTGAAATGTTATCCCACTCAACCTAGTAACTAGACTGACTTTTTGTCACCTCTTTATATTGGGCAATTTTCATAATTAATAAAAAAAATAAAAAAATTACACTCAATGTGTTAAGGTTAGCGTTGTTCATAACTATTCCAAATTTCAAATCGATAGCTTCAGTAGTTCCTGAGATATTTAGCAATGGGACAGACAGACAGACGGACGAGAGTCGCACCATTTAAGGGTTAAGGGTACGGAACCCTAAAAACAAGCTCTTTGTCCGCGAGACGCGATAAAGATGATTTTACTACGTCAGTTTCAACGCTTATGACGTTTCTTATATCATTTGTCTTTTTTAGGGTTCCATATCCAAAGGGTAAAAACGGGACCCTATTCCTAAGACTACGCTGTCTGTCTGCCCGTCTGCCACCAGGCTGTATCTCATGTACCGTGATAGCTAGACAGTTGAAATTTGTTGATGTATTTCTGTTGCCGCTATAACAACAAATACTAAAAACAGAATAAAATAAATATTTAAGTGGGGCTACCATACAACAAACGTGATTCTTGTGCCATTTTTTGCGCAATGGTACGGAACCCTTCGTGTACGAGTCCGACTCGCACTTTGCCGGTTTTTTTTACTGGTAATAAAGGTAGGCGGTGAAATTATAATAAGGTAACAGTAACAAGTTACGAGTATATTCAGTTAACTTGTCAGCATAAAAAATTGTGAAAGGGTCGTATTTGTATTCCCCTTTACATATCGCATGTCTCAACTGATTCTCGTGTAGTTTTGTGCGCAAGTTTGATTATTAACTCTGTTCGTAGTCTTTTTCCTCTGCAAAGCGGGAAAACGCTAGACTCGGCTACGCGTGTAGCGCTACGAAAACGTTGGCAGTGAATGCGTTAATTAAATGGCGATTTTATAAAATTTCTTTTAATTTTCTTTTGGTTGTAATTGTTTTGCCTAAATTTTATGTTTTTGTGGGAATAAATGGCTTTATTATTATTAAATGGCTATTTTGTATAAGGACTTTTGTGTATTAGATTTAGTTTTTGAAAAATTTTCAAAATGGAGCTGTACATTTATGCATTTTTAAGCTGCGAGGTGAAAGACCCGCGAAGTGTATACTTTAGACTCTATCTAAAGCTCACACAACCACTAATCGCGGTACTGGCGACTTTAAAATAGGCGATTGCTTAATTTAACAGGTAAAAAAATAAGCCCGTTCACTAAAATCGTAAAGTCTATGTAAAAAAGTCGTCGTAATATTATTTAAGGAGACAAAACAAAGTTTCCTCTATCCAATCGCCGACAGCATGCATAGACGATGATTAATGGCTTGCGTGCGTGACACGGGCTCTGTCACATCATATTAATTATTATGACAAAGGTTTATTATCGAATTCTGAGTCTATGAAGTACTTTTGAAAAAAAAATCTTACCTACTTACCTTTTCTGTTTTTACGCAAGTCGACTTAAAAATGTAGGAATTGATATTTTTTGCTAACGACCATTGTTTAACCGAGAAATCGTATTTACCAAACATACATAGGGACATGTACATCCACCCAGACAGCAGGAAGCGACTTTGTTTTATACTATGTAGTGATATCGGTGTAAATAAATATTTAGTAAGTAAATATTTAGCTAGGTACTTCCTACATAATACAGAACATAAACGTAAAAAAACATATCCAGAACGAGAGAATTCCCCGGGGGAGTGATTACAGTTGGACTCCTATTTCCCGCCGCAGATTTTCCTAACTACCCGCAAAAATGAAACCGAGAACTTATTTAGGTAGGGTCAAGGAGGGCTCGGAATAAAATAGCCGGGTACAGTGGCTCACTCAACCTAATTCCAACATGAGAGAGGCTATTAACTTACCTACTAATACAGCAGAAACATTCAGTAATCGAACAAATATGAATATGTTGTCAACTGATGAAATAATATTGACCCATCGTTAACTTTAACCCATCGTTTGTATTAACACAAGTACTCAGCTGTACTTACATGCATGACAAATAACCCTGCAAATTCCTAAATATTTTTATTTAATTATACAACGTACCTTACTAACGAGTAAAATATAAGCTTCATGATTAGTTTAATGCAATTAATTAATATTGTTAAATGTGTAACCATAAACAGCACCTGCGCGCTTTAATTAAATAAGAAGGAATCTCATTTATATATATATAAATCATGAGTCTAGAATCTAGTCATGGAAATAAATTACTATTAAGACCTTTGTCACGCGTCGAATCATCTCTCGGTTACCTGTGCCTTTATCACTCACTCCACCTATTGTTGACTGGTTTAGAATACCACTTGACATCCGCCGTTTGTACATACATTGTTGGATAACTTTTTAATTAATAAATATACCTACTAACATGTAATATGGGATTTACAGACGTAGCGGGATAAAATATGTAGTAATTTGTGTCACGTAAATGATTCAAAGACATCGATTGACATATTATTTAGTTACCACATTGTGAATAATATTATTATCGCCATGACATTAATTCACATAATTGAGAGGAAAGGGGACGGCCGCTTCTCCATATAAACGAAGTCCTCATTTTTCGCTCTGGATATTGACATTATGGAAAATATTTTTGCATATTTTGATGTATATTAACCATGGCTATGCCCCTACGCTTGACTTTTTTCGATTTTTTTATTATTGTAAAAATTAGGAGCGAAAAATAGATTTAATATAAAATTTTAAATGCTCCTAACTTTTACAATAATTAAACATTCGAAAAAAATCAAAACGTAGGGGCATATCTGTGGTATATCCAGAGAGGAAAATGAGGAATACATTTGTATGAAAAGGCGATTTCGCGCGGGTCCTCCACTGTCGTCTTAAGTTTAGGTGGAGCAAGTGATTGTCACGTAGCGAGTGTCTTAATACTATTTTAAAATACATGCACTGGGCCGGAGCCTTACCTCTTATCTTGCGGGAGAGAGTACGCAGACACAAGTCTCTCTAATTGACTTACATTAAATGTAAGTCATAATATAAATGTTATATTACTCGTTATTGCCCCGCAGGAGCATTTTTCCTCCCTGACCTCACAGAACTCATTGGCGCGGCTCAATGAACCGGAACTATAATAAGAACCGTGTTAATATCCGGAATCGTTTTTCGTGCAAGAATTTCCGTCGCAACAAAGTAAAAATTTATAATTTTCTTCATAAAGTGTAGCTTTAATCTATTCAAAACTCCAGAAGTTGAGCATAAGTTGTTACATTTTTGTAAAAAATTAGTAATATTTAGGTACAACCACCATTTCTACTGATACAGACTATCTAAGTATATATAGTGTGTTACTGATGTTGTGTGAAGCCTCATGGTCGGTGCTCGCCCAGCCGCAGAGCGTAGGATACCGTGAAGAATACAAAACAAGTCAGGAGAAATTGCCACTAATGCGCAGTTACGGAGGTTATGCTTGTGTTTCTATTTTTTTATAGTACTGAAAGTGCTCTTGAGTGTGCTCTAAGACTTGATTATTAGGGAGAAAAGATCGCAGCTAGTTCATTTTCTTGAAGTATTTTTCTACACCTTAGTAAAAATTGACTAAAATTTAGGTAGCAAAGCGTGAACATGAATATTTAGTGCACTTTATGCATCGCTCCATTAATTTAATGCATTCGTTCTGTAAAGGTAAATTTTACTAGTTTCACTGCACTTTAATATGTACACGTGTATTATGTATGACTTAGGATTAAGAAAGTTCTCTTATCCAAATGAAATGCCCCGAGGCACGCAAAGCAGTTCATCTCAGAGTCGGATAATATGTGACGTTCCATGGGTAAAGGTACCTTATGGTTGGTATGGAGTTATGCATATCCCAGTAATCTACAACAAATAAGCTATCGGTAACAGAAAAGATCAACCTCCTAAGTTGTGTAGTTACGGAGATATTTTTTTTTGAAAATAATATTATAATATGAGCAACTTTACGAAATAGGCGTTTAAAGTTTAGCCACCTAAAAACTATGTTGCTAAAGTTACATAGCTGACTGCAAACAATAATACCTTAGACTCCTGAGATTAAAATATTTTTGCGACATGTTCTAACTTCTGTACTACAAATCGAAACCTTTGATATCGATTGATTTAGGTATGTGCATACTGAACAATTTCTTAAAAATAAAGTTTTGTTTCATTTTCACGATTGATTGCAATGAACTTAAAAAACGATACTAAGAGAAAGTTTAACCAAAAAAATGCCGCTTTAGAGGTAAAAATGTAATTTCTGACATTTTCATGTTGAAATAAATCCTAACGCAACTTAGTACATTATGATACAAGTGTGCTACGTTGGTCATTACACGCGAGGCGATATTGTGCGCGCGAGCTGTAAGCGAGTGCGCAATAAGAAAGCCGATGTGTGTAATGACCAATGCACACGCGTTTCATACGACGTTTTTTAACACCAAGTGTGCGAGGAAAAAACAAAACTTATAAAAAGATTTTTTTGTCAAAACTGTAAAAGTAGGTACAATTTTCAAAATGGTGGCTGACAGTTTTACATCGAATAATTGCAGAAAAGCGTGCTGTGCTTGTAGGCACTTATTCGCCAGTTCATTGAAGTAAGCTACCAGCACGTTTTCCAAGAAAGACTGGGCGTTTTGCTGATTTTCCATTGTATAAAAGTTTCATATGCCGCCAATTATTTTTCACCCGATTTTGATGGTAAAAGGCTATCGTTCTCGGCTCTTGCCTCTATTACTGGCAGCGTCAACTATGTGTTCGTCATTTTCAATGCTTGAAAATGACATTTTCGTCAATATATAAACTAAATTTTATGACAAATACAGAAAATGGCTGGCGCGTTATTTTTTTTTACGCACGATTCCAATGCGCGCGCAAGGCAAAAAAAATCACGTTTGTTGTATGGGAGCCCACTTAAATCTTTATTTTATTCTGTGTTTAGTATTTGTTGTTATAGCAGCAACAGAAATACATCATCTGTGAAAATTTCAACTTTCTAGCTATCACGGTTCGTGAGATACAGCCTGGTGACAGACGGACAGACAGACAGACAGACGAGTCTTAGTAATAGGGTCCCGTTTTTACCCTTTGGGTACGGAACCCTAAAAATCGACAAAATTCGATCAAAATTTGACACTTGGCGCGCATAGTCTTTCCCGTTCTTTCTTGCGAAATGTGACAGTGATAGCGGCAAACCGATGGAACGGTCTTAAACCGCTGAACCGATTTCGTTGAAATTTGGTATACTTATTGATAGTTTGAGTCCCGGGACAGGACATAGGACAGTTTTTATAGGCATAGACATAATTTATTGGTAATAAGGTCACAGTTTTTTGTTACTTATTTCTACACATCTTACATCTTTTAACCAAACTCATCTCTTCAAGGTATGAAAAGTGGGATGGAAGTTTGTATGGGGAATCAATAAGCGCTGAACCGGTTGAAAATGATACCAAACATGACTTCAAACCTAAACTGCAACAGTATTAACGTCAGAAATTCAGGTGCGGCGAAGAAGCTGAATTCCCCCACACCCCATTTCACGATGATTTTTGAGATAAAAACTATCTTATGTCTTGTCTCGGGACTCAAACTACTACGGCCGGGAATTTTTTAATGTGCACATATACTCCTAACTCCTAAGTTCAAACAAAGTTACGGAGTCAAAAATTGTGTTCCAAGCATTTCCCTCTATACCTTCTTGTTGCTTGGCCTAATTAGCATAACCACGTTAAAGTGAAAACGGGCAAAATTATAATAATAAAAAGTTTGACTCCAATATCATCAAAAGTCCTAGTGCATAAAAAACATTGTAGATAAAAGTGTCGAAATGTTGTTGTAACGGACATCCATACCGAACACGCACTTAATAAAGCTTTGCGAGTGTAAACAGCGTCAACAGTGAAACGTAGCGAAACGCTGCTGAGATGGACTCCGACATACACATACAGACGTTTATAAACTGCACGCAACAAGTGCTCCGTCGAAACCGCGCGTGGGACGCGCTGAACGAGACGCAGCTGCTGGATTTACTGCCCAGCCAGCTGCAGGAGGACGTCACACTCAAGTAAGTCGTTCCACATATCATTGTCACTTACAGCTGTTTACATACTTACCTATTGATATGATATTATATTTAGTTGTGTCCGTTTAAATGACTGATGCCGTGAAAGAATGCCGATATTATAGCCAAATTATTTAGTAAGCTGAAGACGCGGGTTCGATTCCCGCCTCGTCCACCGGTGGACTGGTCACTTTTTCTTTAGGGTATGATATCTATTTCAGTTTACAAATTAATAAAGTTCGAAAAATTGCTTATAGGAAAAGATACGGTATGATAACTATTATAATTTGTAAAGCTACGTCTCATCACTAGGCACTACGTGACAACGTCGCCTACATACAAAGTGAATAGAATATATAATTATTTATATAATATAAATAACAAGTACCTAAAAGCAACATTGGAATGGGCAGGGCAGAACGTGCTTTTACTTATATATTAGAATTTCTTAAGATGTTAATAAACCATATTAGCGATATAGATGTTGTTATTGGCGAGGTGGCCTAGGTGTTTATGGCGTTAGCCGCGATAGCTAAAGAAGTTCGAATCCGGCCACTGCAGGGCTTTGTCACTTTTTCTTCAATATATGACATCTATTACAGTTTATAATTTATATATGTGTGACTACTTAAAAAACACAAATCAAAATATTTAATAAAATAATTTGATTTGTTCCCAAAGTTGTTCTAGGTACCTATGTTTTTTTCACCAGTCATGGGCAGTGTGGGCCATTTCTTTTTAATCAATCAATCTTTGGGTAATATATGGCTACATCGATACTGTCGATGATTTCGCTAACGTCAAAGTGGGATCCACATGGGATCTATATTAACCTATTTCATGTTAACTTAAAAATTTCAGCCAGTGTACGGCATAAACAATAAATTATGGCCTCTTGGGCTCTAGCTATTAGAGGTAGAAATACCAAATGCTCGTAGAGCACGATGTTGTTCGGTTGTATAATGAGCTCTTGTAAAGCGATAGCTGGACTTTACAAGGGCCATGTGGGGCTACCTAGCGTTGACGCCAGAACGGTGGTTAAAATCGTATCAAGACTAATTCTTCATTATCCGCACACTTCCACATTACAAAGAAATTAATCACGACCCGATGTCACCAAGATGGCGGACGACTAGAAGCCCCCGCCATTTCTTTTAAAATAGACAGAAATTAATGAAACGTCAAATTTAAGCAGTTCTGTGTTTTTGGTAAAATGTTGCCAATGTTTAAAAACTGATGTTAAATACTTATTTTACAGAATTTGTGGTTTACGTTTCATTATTGGCAACTCCTTCACCAACAATTAACATCGGCTCTGTCGGGTAACAAATCTAGAGCGAGCGAGCTTGTTTTGATTAAATAAAAATAAAAATACCTACAATACTAAAATAACTTTGTATAACTACATTTTATTACGTTCGATTTGAAACTATTCGAAGATATTCAGTCTGTTTTTTCAAAAGATTACATTTTCTCTTGATACGCCTCAAGTAAATGTAGAATACAGTGTAATGTGAGCAAAAATATCCTTGCACCAGGAGAATTGGCTTTTATCCTAATCAAATAGATGGGCCGCAAATTGCCTTTAAGAAATTTTGTGGCGCTTTTACTGCCCTTTTCATGAGACGATGCGTTGTTCGGTGCTATACAAAGAAATCCCTCAGAGGTCACTCGAAGGGCGGGCGGGCCACTCCTTGCTACATACAGAATTACTTATTTGAATACCATTGCCTTCTCCTGGTCAGGTAAAAATTTTCATGGCTATATTCTTCTTGTATTAAAAAATAAATTGCTGTTTTTGTTAACAAATGCTTTGTAATTCATCATCATAATCTGACGCGCTTTATTATAAAATATTTTTAATGCATTTTTCCTCACTGGAAAATCAGTGACAAACTACGTTACTCGAGTATCATTTATTACGAGAGCTAAAAAGCCCTGATGACATTTTTATAATGGTTGGGGATGTGGAGCCCAAGAGGGGATTTTTATAGTTAGTTTTATAGTAGTAAATCTGACAATTATTTGCACGCATTTCCTTAATCTGGCGGTTACAATGTGAAAATCGGGCGTCGAACTTGTGGTCGTCAGGTTAAGGAAATGCGTACAAATAAGTGTCATATTGTCATATAAAAATTATAGCATTAACTTGGAGCAAATCCACAATCTACTTAACGGTTTTTTTAACCCTCCACCAACCCTCCGAAATTTAAAAAAATGAGAATGAAAATGAAATGAAAATTGTTTTGAAAATGAAAATGAAAATTGTTTTATTTCCTTGTAAGCTTAGTCTACAAATTGCCATCAGTGGTTGGGACTTCCTTTTAGGTGAATGTACCTGTATCAGGATGCCCCGCTCTTCTATAAATATAATATAAAAATCTGTAGACGCTTTCCTGCTCGCCGAAAAAAAACCTTACCCTTTTTTTCTTCCTATCATCTAATCTTTCGATTCCAATAGGTCTATAGGTCTCTACGACGCTCGAATAACTACACATTTAGCATCGCCGGCTCCCCAGCCCAGCTATAAGTGAAAAGAAGATAATTCGTAATCAATCTATTGAAGAACCAAGAAACTTAAAATGATTAGGTACTTACTGACTTATTTGATAATGAAACATAATTCGTTACTAAGTAAAAATATTGTTCCGTGACATTCCATGTTACATTTTGTAGACGTACCTAGTTACTGAACATGTGACGGAATTTATGAAAGACCCCTAGAACAAAATGCGACCCGTTTTTAACGGTTTGTCTCTGACAACCGCAGCGTTTAGGTATAAAAGACCTCAGAAATTTTACAGCTTTAATATAAAGCCCTTTTAATATTCGGAGATGAATATACCTAATATTCATCATGAACAAGGTGGACAAATGATGCAGTTAGATCGTATCTTTTGAAATGTTCCGGTGATGTCTTTAAATAAAATTATAATCCTAAAGTGAGGTTTAGACTAGCAAGAACTTGCATGCAATTTTCATGAATGCGGTAACGTACACATATCGTCGAGGCGAGGCGATGCTGTTCCGATGCCGATATGTGTGCGCTACAGTATAGAATTTCTTACAAAGAATACTGGACGGCTCGAGTTGAGGCGGAGCCGGTCCGGTGCCGAGCGGTTACGTGTGAGACAACCTTAAATATGGACTTACTCGTACTTAATGCTCGTATTTAGGCAAATGACATTTTGGTATGTTCGGAAATGTTCATCAGAGCTTGCCTTCTGTGGGCAACCTCGTAGCGCCCCGCGATCAGTTGCATAGAAGAAAGATTTTTATAGTTTCCGCGAATTTCATCATTTAATAATATAAGCGTTAAAATGTAAACATACATACTGTATTGATCTATATCTTTTTCATATCTGATGATGAAAGTGTGTCGTTGTTATTATAAAAAGTGCACAGAAAGTGACACATTTCTGATTGTTAAAATAGATTATTCTTGATTTCTTTTTAGGGTTCCGTAGCCAAATGGAAAAATTATAAATTCGTCATGTCTGTCCGTCCGTCCGTATGTCACAGCCACTTTTCTCTGAAACTAAAAGAACTATACTGTTGAAACTTTGTAAGTAGATGTATTCTGTGAACTGCATTAAGATTTTCACACAAAAATAGAAAAAAAAAAAAACAATAATACTTGGAACTGAAACTCAAAAAAAATTTTTCACGTATGGGACGTGTGGGGTATCTATGGATAGGTCTTCAAAAACGATATTGAGGTTTCTGATATATTTTTTTTCTAAACTCAATAGTTTGCGCGAGAGACACTTCCAAAGTGGTAAAATATGTGTCCCCCCGCCCCCCTGTAACTTCTACAATAAGAGAATGATAATACTGAAAAAAATATATGATGTAAACTTCCACCAAATATTGGTTTGAACGAGATCTAGTAAGTAGTTTTTTTTTATACGTCATAAATCGTAAACAGCAATTTACCTTTCATCACTCACGTTTCACATAAAAAATACATTGTTCAAATTATGTAATGTACGGAACCCTCGGTGCGCGAGTCCGACTCGCACTTGGCCGGTTTTTTATGTTGAATTGTATTTACTCGATTTCATAAGGCGGGAACGCCGGGAACCAAAAGGAATACACCTAAAATATTATTTTAATGTTACACTTACGTAAATGAGCAAAGGCAGAATCTTATACAACCACAGTTAAACGTTTGTACGATATTAAATGGGGTTTTAAAGTTATAAATAAAATATAAAATAAAAATTGCTTATTTGTTTCATTAAATTGTTATTTAATATTTAAATTCTGTAAAATACTTTTATTAAGTATGTTGGATAAATGAGTAGGATGCCATTGACTATTGGGAGTTTTAAAACGAAAACCGGCCAAGTGCAAGTCGGACTCGCGTTCCAAGGGTTCCGTACATTACACAATTTAAACAATGTATTATTTATGTGAAACGTGAATGAAATGTCTTTAAAAAACCCGTAGCGGTCGGATCAAAAACTAAGTAATTAAGTCCGACTCCACTGGATCGCTCGAATACGCTGGGGATGGAAAGGCAGAATGAAATTTAGATATTCGCTATTCGCGGTAGGTCCTCAGATTAACCTTAATCAATAAGTAAAGCGATTTATTTTGAACAGGGAAACACTCGCCAACTGCATGGGGCTCGGCGAAAGGCCCTACAGCCCGCCCTGGTGGGGGCAGTTGGCCTGGTTCACGGTGTTCGCCGTCATGCTTATGCTAGCCGTTCTTGGAAATACTCTAGTCATTTGGATTGTACTCGGTAAGTTGATATTCATCTTCTTTGCCTAGTAATTAGTTAGCCCCATGAAAATAAAGTTGACAAGTAACAATAATTATTACTTTAGGTCAAGTTTTTGCACTCAAACTAGAATAATCAAACACCGTTTTCCCTTTGAGGTCACATATGGCATTCGGTTTTTATGGTTCTGCAGTGAACTAGATTTGAACAAAACATTTAACTAGATAACACGCGTTTTGCTTTAAAACGGGTCTTAATTATAAATATTGTTTTTATAGGTACCCATGTGAAGGGGCAGCTGTCTAGTAGTTTCAATAAAAGTTAGTACTAGTCACGTACTGAGCTATTTTGTTTTCCTCCCAGCTCACCGACGAATGCGAACAGTGACAAACTGTTTCCTCGTCAACCTAGCCATTGCTGATCTCCTCATGGCCACGCTGAACGGGGCTCCGAACTTCGTGTTCTTGGTGACCGCCCACTGGCCGTTCGGCGCTGTCACGTGTACGGCCAGCAACTTCACGGCCAATCTCACTGTCTCTGCTGGCGTTTTCACGCTAGTAGCAATAACAGTAGACAGGTAACGATAGACGTCTAATAAATAATAGTTTTTTATGTTACAAGGGACTAGTAGTAGTAGTAGGTAATCACTTTATTGTACACAACACAGGTTTACAAAAATAAATTACAATAATGGAAGTACAAAGGCGAACTTATCCCCATAAGGGATCTCTTCCAGCTAATCTTCATGTATAACATTTAAAACTTTCGCGGTTTGAACACATATTAAATCACATTTACAAACGGGTCTATCGCGAATTTATTTTGTTACTTTTATTTACCGATGTTTCGACACAGGTTTCACTGGTCGTGGTCGCGGCTAACTGACGTCCCAGCAAAATGTCAAAACTTCAAGTAGGTGAGTGGAAAACTAGTCAGGTCAGATAGACAAACTTACGGGATGTGCAATAAAATTTAAAAAAGGGACTAAAGTTGTTGTTTAACCCATCGTGCTAATATTGATAGCCGAGCAAGCGAAAGATTCATAAAGTGGAAACTTGACAGTTTAGAGGGTTTCAAGGCACTTTGCTCCCAAATGAAACAAAATTTTTTTTCATCGCCCCTACTCTCCCAACGCCCCCTACAAATCGAATTCAATGAACGTTATTTTATTAAATATTTGTCATTCAAAATCATCACTTAAAATCAATTCTACCAGCAAACACGATTCTACAAGCAATATAACACTTTAAACTCGCGTTTTGTACAAATAATTAATGTCACTAACGGGTCTAACGCGAACAGAAACGCGTAGATAAATTTATTTGTCTACCCCGAACATTTATATATGTATAAACGAATGTCGGGTAGTTTAGTGTTGTTTACCAATATCTCAATAGACATTTTTCTCAAACATGCTATGTAATATTGATATTACGTTCTTTATATTAGGCTGGGAAGTAACACGTTTCCGGCGCGGCTAGACGAGGGGCCTGTAATAAAATTTAATACAAAGTTGCAGGCCTAGGCCGGGAAGTGACGCTTTTTTAATTTCCATTTCACATATATTTGTGACACAGCATCATGGCATTCAGCCAAAAAAAAACTATACCTAACCAATATTTGCTTATGGTTCGGAATGACATTCTGCCAATACCCCTTTTAAAAACTAACAATAAATGGTAATTAATATATTTTGCAGTTGTATTTGTATCAAATTTACAAAAAAATTATAAATAAAACATTATTAACAAATTCCAATAATATTGAATTGCAAATTTAACTACAAATCAGATTTAAAATATAGTTGGTCAAACCAGCTTGCCAGTAAATAAGAACAAAAAAATTATACTCAACCTTTTCTTTTGGGTGCTAGTACTAATGTAAGACAAAGATAGTATGATTATCTCCGTCTATGTTTGAAATGAGACGTACTCAAACACGCGTAGGTATTTTTTTAATCGTTTTGGAGGTAAAGTTGAGTTCATTGTGTATCTGTAATTCTATTTTATTGGATTTATTGTGCGTTGTTGATTGTGTTATTTAATATGAGTTCCGACGAAAATATTAAATGAATACCTGTTAATTGTACTCCATGTTTAAGGTAACGATGTATGTGAAGCATAATATCAACATAAAAACTATGTAATCTTAGTTATGTGACTAAAACTACAGTCAGAAGGATGCAAGGCGAAAAATCAAAGATACATAAATATATCTTGAAAATTTGTGTAATAAATTGATAAACTACATGTGTAAAATATACGACACGTGTGATAAAGATAGGTACAGGTAGTAGTTATATTTTGTGCCTAGTTTACTTTTAGTTTCTTTAGAATTAAAACTTTGATTTCGTGGAGATTTCTTTATTTATTTCATTGAATGTTTGAGAAAA
Source organism: Cydia strobilella (assembly GCF_947568885.1). Classification (NCBI taxonomy): domain Eukaryota; kingdom Metazoa; phylum Arthropoda; class Insecta; order Lepidoptera; family Tortricidae; genus Cydia; species Cydia strobilella. The sequence continues at coordinate 10,558,724 of NC_086042.1, read as the reverse complement.
GCATTATACATACATCGGCGTGAAGAGGGGTTGTCGGCCTCATAACTATCCGGCCTCACTACATTCGGCCGTATATATGCACTCGGCCGGCAACCCCTTACTTCCCGGCCTCTCTAGTAATGTACTATTGCTGGGACGTCAGTTTTCCGCGACCACAGACATTGCAACCTAGCTGAAACCATAGACTTAAATATTATTTCGTTAAGACCGACCTTACTAACACTACGAATGGGTCCGATACATTGGAGTCAAAATCGCATTTAGTTACACCAGCGCGCTCAGTCGTGTGGCGAATTGCACAGTGGAAAGGCATCGGTGTTCGGTCGGAATTGTATGTGAGTCTTCTTCTTCTTATATATATATATAAGAGTATGCGAGTGTAAGTAAAAAGGTTAAATATATTTATTCCATTTTTTCACGTGCTATTTTGAACAAACAGCGAGCGTCACTTTATTGGGAGGTGTCCAGTTCCAATAGAGTTCGCTCGATATTTAAGACTTCAATTACTCTGGCGTCACACCAATATAAATTGGACGACATTGTGTCCGGCATCTATACATTTTATTAAAAAACCGGCAAGTGCGAGTCGGACTTTCGTCCCAAGGGTTCCATACATTACACAATTTTTAACAATGTATTTTTTTATGTGAAACGTGAGTTAAATGTCTAAAAAACCCGTAGGGGTCTATTGTGTCTTTTTTCCAAATTTTAGACCCAGTAGTTTCGGAGATAAAGGGGGGAGGGTGGTTATTTTTTGCCTAAGTTCTAGAATAACTTCTAAACTGTTTATTTTAAAATTATAAAAAAGATATATTTGAAATTATCACAATGAGCTCTTTTATTTGATATGTAACAAAAATATAGTTAGAAAAACTTTATTTTTTAATTTTCTCATTTACCCCCCAAAATTTCACTGTTTACGTCACATGCCCGTCTTTGGGTCACAAACTTACAAGTACCAAATTTCAACTTAATTGGTCTAGTAATTTCGGAGAAAATAGGCTGTGACTGACGGACAGACAGACAGACGCACGAGTAATCGTATAAGCTATTTGCAAAGAAAATGGATATAGAGTCTTAAACTGCAAGCGGTGAATTCAACCTACTTGGTACTTACACCTGCTTTTATTAGTTACTATCTTTGAAAGCAATAATAATACCAAAGATAGATATAACTCCGTAATAGATGGATACAGTCTAAGGAAAAACGTGCCTCGAAAATCACGAAAATTTGATTCTCGATCAGATGGCGCCACTAGTTTTGGCCTTGACTGTTTCGTTTGTTATTTATAATTTTAACGCATACCAGTGAAAGAACATGGGTCAAAATCATATAAAAATAATTAATGCAAATAAAAAAAACATTTATCCATATTTAAATACATTTTAACGTATTTTTATAAATCTTCAATTTTAGTTTTAAAGTATGTCGATAGATGGCAGTGAATTTACAGTGGTTACAAAATTTACTATGACAGTACCGTTCTATCTTATTATATCCTCATTGATAAAACTTACTTTATGTTTTTGTTATTTTCATTCCCCTCTTTAAACCTTTAAATTTCAGTTAAATGCCTACAATCCGAAAAAAGTTTCACTTGCATCGTGGTTTCCTAAATCCAAAAATATTTGTGGTTTTTATTATTTTACACAATTTTAAATAATACCACAAAATGTTTTATCTACATCATTATAATAACCTCCCTATAATATATTCAGAAACGATAAGCTAACGGCCTGTATTAACAAACCTGTAACTGCGGGTGTATCGTAATTTTAACTTTACTTTATCGATAACCGATATCTTAATTACATTCAAATTTAGAACATTCCTGAGAAACAAAGAAATTGGATTTCAATTCTAATATCAGTCGAGATGACGTTTTATTCGAAATGAAGTGTCAGTTGAAAATAATTTCGCATGTTACTCACATACATATGACTTACGGCCACCGTTTGACTTCTCATGTGGACACACTTTTTGGCCAGTGAACTCCATCCGCTTACTGATACTAAATCCGTGAATATCCCACATACATATGACTTATGGTCACCCTAATTAGAACGAGATGCAAGGCTCTAGTTTGACTTCTCATGTGGACACACTTTTTGGCCAGTGAACTCCATTCGCTTATTAATACTAAATCCGTGATTCATATATGACAGTCGGCCTCCGACCCTAATAGTTTGTCTATGAATTTAAAGAAAAACAACGGAAGCGTGACATGCGCGAAAAAGTTTTACCGCCATTTGACGTTTAATTACATTTTAATTACTTTATTTTGTTGAAGCTTATGATAATTATGGATGTAGATAAAGCAGTGTATGTAACTGTAGATAATTATGCATTAAAATGCTCGTGGATCCTTTTCTGAAACTCATTTTACTCGTTTCATAAACCCACAGTCGTATTTTAATGCCTTTCATTATTTTTAGCAGTCACATAAACTACTATTAACAACATATCAGGAAGGCTTTAATTTCAGCCTCAATGACAGGGTAAGCCTTGTCATCGGGGCTGGGGTTCAAAAGTTAATGCTAAGTATTAATTTTCTGAGTGGAATTAAATTTCTGGATATGTAGCTAACTAAGGTAAAGGTCCTAGTATTAAATTCGACAGAGTAATTCCAACTAGTTGACAGCCCGTTTGCCGCCTATATTGCTTCGAATTAAGATTGAAGTTGGCAACTATTGGGTTGCGACGTGTCTAGCCTTGTCCCAACCCAAGTTACAGCTGAAAATAAAAAATATGTGAATTCAGGCGTCACTTTAATACCTAGATCTACCATCCTCATAATATTACCTTAACTAGTCAGTTAAAAGATATACGCTTTGAACATGTTTGAATAGAAAAGGTTTCTCCTAAGAATTCCCACAATACCCTTCTTATGTTATGCTCATTAAACGGCTTTCCGCAAACTTCAATAGATTTTCGGTCAATCGCTTGACAAATTATCTATGGTATAAAACTTCTTAAGACGAAAGTGCCGTGCTGGACCCGCGAGAATTCGCCTTTACATATAAACGTAGTCCTCATCTTCCTCTCTAGACATTCAATCACCACAGCCACCACCAGGATTTGATATCAACCACAGCTATGCCTAGGGGCATTTAAAATTTTGTATGAAATCAGTTTTTCGCTCCTAATTTTTACAATAATGAAAAAATCTAAAAAAGTCAAACTTATTAACTATGGTTAATATACATCAAATTATCTGCAAAAATATTTTCCATAACGTCAATATCCAGAGAGGAAAATGGGGACTACATTTGTATGGAGAAGCGGCCGTCCTCTTTCCTCTTAAGTGTGAGTTAAGTAAATACTTATATTCAACGGGTATAAATTATTAAGGTTTTTGGGATATAATGATCTACTTGTTGAAAATATTGACGATCTTAACAGAATGTTTACCTTCGATTAGTTATAATGAACCTAGTATAGCTTCTTTGAAGAGCTAAAGGTGACGTAAAAGAAAGTTGATGATATCGTGTCACAGAAAAGTATCCAGGAAATTCAATTTAGTAGACATTCAATTGGAAGCAATTTTCTAGTGGATATTGCTTCTCTAGTGGAAAGTGTCTTCTAATGGCTTTATCATCCTTTTGCTTAATACATATCTTTCTAAAGTAATAATACTTATATTTCTCGTGGCGACTACACAAGAGATACCGGGTTATGGTTTATGTGGATTATCTGTATCGTGCTCATAAGTTAGGATTAGGATCTTTAAGACTTATGTTTTATGCTCTTCGAGGCCTACTCTACAAGATTATATTTCCTCTGGCCGCTCTGACAGTTCGGTCAAAGGCGACTTGCCTTTCAAGATTACATATTTATACATACCTACTCAAGAAATTGGGGCGGGTTCTTAAGATTCCGGGTTGAACTCTGCATAGGTCGCTGAAAGTGTTGGTTGGGATATTATAATACTACGTTTTTTTTTCAGGATCCAAGATTAGGTATAACTCAAGTGGTAAGGAATTTGCTAAATTAAACTACCCGTGGCTCCAGTGCTACAATTATAGACATTCAATATATGTGTGTAAGCAAGACTGATCATTAGATATTGGTAAAAAATAAAAAATAAAATATGTCCTGGCATTGGCAAGTAAACCGCCGTAAATAACGGTACGGAACCCCTAGTATAGATTTCATTCGATAGCGTCACGTGCGTTCGCGTTTGCGTTATGTCTATTTTTGTATGAGATTTTGAACAGCGCGCCAAGCGGGACGTTTCGGAAACTCGAAATCCCATACAAAATGATACTTAACGCAAACGCGTACGTCACGTCACGCTATCGAATGAATTAACAATAGGAGTACCAGTTTACCTACGCACTCAGAAGCCCAATACACTACGTAAAATTGGCCCAACTCAATAAGGTTTACTATGCGCTAGTCAAATCTAGATTACGATATAGTGTTAAGTTCTGGGGCAATAGCTACCAATACAATTGCCATTTGGCTTTTGTTGTTCAGAAAAGGGCTATTAGAATAATAGCACGAATATCGCAGCTAACGTCCTGTAAGAATTAGGTGCTTCTCTGAGTTTAGAATTAAGAGATGTATATTCCTATTGTATAAATGTAATTTGGATCCTTGAATGAGATTGAAAGCATTTTTAGAGCAACAGGGAGGTTGCCTAGCTTCAAGAAGAAAGGACTTGCCACTGACTGCAAAACGAAACCTCAAGGTTATGGATGGTATAGAAAGGATGCCAATCTCTTATGGCAGAATTGTTGCAAAAGTGACCGCTTTCAGCTTTAAATAATAGTTCCTAATTTCTCCGGTGGCGCTAGTTAGGCTCTGGGACATGAGTATAACATGAACCATATAAGGGAACAAATAACCCGACCAAATTACGTAGGTTGTTTTCGGTAGTATTTCGGTGTATGGTGGCGCCGCCTAATTACTGTTTTTTGATGGACACTTTTCATACATAGAGATTTGGCTCCTTTATATAGTCTCCATGCACGGCAGGTTACCGGCTAATCAAATTGCCAAATTAATTGAAGTCGCTCACAAATGCCAACTTGATTAACACATTCAGTGCCACCGCGAGCTACGCGCTACGAGCGTAACCGATAACATGGGAAAGTCCGTATTTAGCGAAAAGTGCCTACAAAAAGAGAACCCGCCTAGTGGGTCGCTGGCAGTGAATGTGCTAAAAATAAATCAAAGGTTTTTCTACTGAAGAAATGCTTCTATTAAGTAGAGGAATATTTGTTAGATGACGGTACAAGCTTTAGGTAGTAATGTAAATTTACCTAGTTTTGTGCCTTTAGGATAGAATACATCCTTATGACATTATCTGTGGCTTTCCATCACTGAAGGATCCTTATGCTTCAAGTTCAATAAAGACGTTTCCATCTGCAATTCCAATATAAGTTCTGTTAAAACTGTTAAAAGGGTCCTTATTGCAGATTTATAATCAGAGGAAGCGACATTTATAATAATAAAATATAATATTACTTGTAATAATCTAATTCGCACTTTGACTTGTAATAATAAATAATAATATATGTTGATTATGAATGTCGAAATTGAAATGTATGTAATTAATTAAAATAATGAACATAATGGATTATTAAGTAATATTTCAGTCTATTAATTTACTTAATGTATAGAGAGGTTTAAGTTATTTATAGTAAAAATTCAAACACAAAGTTTATTGTTATACTGAATAAATAAAATGAAATTGAAATTGAACATTTTAGGTAATAGCACAACATTAGATAGATAGTTCATACATTTACTACCTTAGATTCATGAAGCGTTGCCGTAAACACAAATCAGTGCCTTTATTGGGACCGTGCAAGACGATAGGTCTGCGCCACATGGCGGTTGCAGCTATAGCCAGGCGTGTCTCTCTCCGCGATTGCGTGGCGTCGCTACGAGTACCTGCGGCCGCCCCAATATTGGGGTGTTGCCATACTAATTGCCGCGCACCGTTACGGAACGGACGCCTTGCGCCGCCTTGCGCGTAGTTTTGTTAGATAGTGAATCTTCTGTACTATATATTCCGTGCTATAGCCCCGTATTTTGGTACAACTATTAAGCGAGAAGTAAATAAATCGTAATAATTTCAGTGAAAACTACTGAACGGATTTTGTATGCGGTTTTTACCTAGGAATAGAGTGATTCTTGGGGAAGGTTAATGCATATAAATTGTCAAGGTATTATGCAAATTAGTTGAAATATGACGACATTTGCTAATGAAGTCAGAAAAAAATCACGCAGAGCAAACTCGAAAACGAAGCCCAATACGTTTGAGATTATAACAACACAATGCATGGTGGAATTATTTCTCTTTTATTGGTCTACAAAAAAGTCCGCGATGGTGTATGTCTATCTTTTACGGATAACTTACTAAAATACCCGTTCTTATCTTCTAAAAAAGGCTTTCGTAATATGTGGTATTTGCAAAGCTAATTACACAGATATCTACAGTATTAACATTTATCAAATTAAATACGTTAGGTTTATTAGGAATTTTATACAGACTACAATGGTCCCTAACACCATACAATTTAAATGAACATCTCAGGAGTAATCGTAAATTAAAGTTCCATTACGAGTCATATGAGTTGTATGAATGAAATGTTAGACGCTAACTCCAGTTAGTGCCTATTTTTACCACCTTATGCGCTGCCATCGCTTTACTTACCCCCACCATGCACTTCGCACGGTGCCAATATTAATATTAATATTAATAATGTTTGAACAGATACGTGGCTATAGTGAAGCCCCTCCAGCATCGGCTCAGCCGAAGCGTGGCGCGCGCGGCCCTCCTGACCGTGTGGTGCGCAAGCGCCCTACTGGCGCTGCCGAGCCTGCTTTACTCTGATACCTACAAGAAAAAGTAAGTTTCTGAAATACCAGTAGCTTCTGTGCAGATACGCAGCTGCAGCAGTAAGACAGGTGCACTCTGATTATTGTACCGTGGGCAAGCGAGTTGACATTGCCGCCCAACCTCCTTACACTACATACTCTGACTCCTACAGTTTTTGGAATAACATGTGACGTTTTTGTGCATTCTGCATGGTAACAGTTATGTTTACTATACGTATGTCAATATCTCTTCGTGCAATTTTCTCTACTACCAAATTCTTGTATCCCTTATTCTTACACTCGAGCTATAAATATTATTTGCAGTACATATGGTGCTACTTTCTCGCACTAGTGCGTAAAGAGCACTTTTCGTGCATATGTCGAAAGTTTAAACGGCCATAATCATGTACTGTAAAACGTTGTACGATACACGTGCGAATAGGTAATTCGCAACTCGTGTCGATTTAAAACACTCCCTGCGGTCATGTTTTAATTTATCGCCACTCGTTTCGAATTTCCTCTTTTCCGCACTTGTATCGTAAATAACTATTATGAGCGCTCCCAATGAATTTATAAGTGTTTAGAGTGGAAGATGGATTTAAGCTGTAAAATACCAAAATAACGAGAGATCTGGCTATATTTAGCATTTTCCCATTGTCTTCTAAATAAAATACCTATCTATCTCCAATTTCGACTTGATAATTACTAGGAGAAATTTATAACAATAGCTATAGAATTTACCACGAAGGTCTTTTCTCTATAGATTTATAAGTAACTGAAGCTTTTTTATTTCCAACGATGTTGCTTAGTCATTATTTATTGTTGAAAATATTATATACATACGTAGGTAGTAAGTAAGTTTTGAAACTTTTTTATTCCGTCTGTATGTTCATGATGTTTAGTAAGTCGCTAAATAGTTTTGTAATTACATTGTAACAAAAGTGTAGAACAAAAAGTTATTATAACAAGTTAGAGAAGCCACTTAAGCAACTAAGCTTTTGTAGTTGGTAAGGAATGAAAATGCTTTCCTTCCGGAGCGTCCGACTCCGACTTTAAAACAAGCTTTCAGTTTAATTTGATTGCTTAAATTTGTTTAATAATGTTGAGTGTTTTCGGAATAAGGAAAAGTATAATTATTGGTAACTTATATTACGATAGGACTGTACGTAGTACGTACGGTATACGTATGTGAAAAAAATATATCGTTCCAGTCGAAAAGCATGTCGGCCATGCTTAGTGTAGGTAGGGTCTGCATGATACGTAATTTTTTTTGTTTCGGATATTACGGTACAGGATTCTTCAGGTATAAATTAACCTACTGTACTATCAACATAAATTATTATATAAATTATAGTTTTCCAGTAAAATAGCTGTACTCCATACGGAGACGACAGACAGACTGGGATAGACTGACATAAAGAAACCATAGTTCTTCCGTTTTTAGGGATCCGTACCCAAAGGGTAAAAATAGGACCCTATTACTAAGACTCCGCTGTCCGTCTGTCCGTCTGTCCGTCCGTCTGTCCGTCCGTCTGTCCATCTGTCTGTCACCAGGCTGTATCTCATGAACCGTGATAGCTAGACAGTTGAAATTTTCACAGATGATGTATTTCTGTTGCCGCTATAACAACAAATACTAAAAACAGAATAAGTAGTAGTAGTAGTAGTAAACTCTTTATTGTACAAATATACACAATAAAAATTACATGGTACAAATAATAAGATGTACAAAGGCGAACTTATCCCTTTGAGAGATCTCTTCCAGTTAACCTTTAACCTATAATATAAATATTTAAATGCGGCTCCCATACAATAAACGTGATTATTTTGCTGTTTTTTTCCGTAATGGTACGGAACCCTTCGTGCGCGAGTCCGACTCACACTTGGCCGGTTTTTTATTGTTTTCGCGTTTGACTATGGAACCCTTAAAAATACTTGTCCATATCAAAATGAATTGCTTAATAATTACGTTGCGTACATTATGTATAATTTACTTTTATTTATTTATGTTTATTTATTTATACAAGGAATTCCAACAGCTATGAAATATTCGTTTAACTTTTTTAAATAGCAATATATAGCCAATTATAGGAACTCGCAAATAGAAATTGAATATAATTAATATGTTACACAGTACACGCTATGATACCATTGCACAGTATGTGATACAAAATATTACTGAGTATGAAATATATCAAAATAACAATATAAAACAAAAAACCAAAAACGAAAAAACTGATCCTATATGAGCAAAGAGTGAGAATATCTCTAAATGTACAAATCATCTATAAATGTACATAAACAACTACAAATGTACACCGAAGCGAAACAACTTATATTCATAATTTGATGCATAATACTGCTTGCAACATGTTATTTAGAAGCACCGATTGACTAGATTACGCCTTATACAAGGAATTGAGCAGTTAAAAACGTCAATATCTAGATCCTTCGACAAGTTATTTAAGTTACGAGCTGCGCGACACAGGAAGCTATTTTGCCTATAATTAGAAGATAATGAAAAGCTCTGCCGCCCATCAAACAAAACTTACCAAAACAAATGCAATTTTGATTTAACAAAATAACCATTCCAAATAATTTTCTATTTTTATTCTTTTAGAAGATTCTGAATTGGAAATATTTTGTTTTCCCTGTACGAATTTAAAGTCACACTTTTAGAGCAACAACTAGCATATCGCATAGGTTAGTAGGTATAATAACTAATTGATATTTACGAAACCCCGTTATCAATGTTGCAATTCATTGAAAATAAGAGAAGCTAATTATTAAAAAATGTAAAAAAACTTGTTTAAAATGGGCTCTCAATAGAAAAAAACTCCGCGAGCCCTTACAGAGCTCTGCTTTTTGCTAGTAAGTAATATTGCTCTTTCTAATAAAATGAATTGAAATAATATTGTATAGGATAAAACGCTATTATTGTTTGAAAATAACTGTGTAGAATTACGAATGCAGTAAACTGCAGTTGCGTTGAACCCATACTGTACAGAATTACGAATATAAAGAATCCCGAGTGCGTTAAAATATCAACTGTGTAGAATTACGAATGTAGTAAACTGCAGTTGTGTGGAATCCATATTGTATAGGAAGAATCGCGTTTGTGTTATCCATCGCATAATCCAAAAATACGTATCGGCAAGACGAGCAAAGCGAAGCGCAAGGGCACTACCTACCTTTTCTCGAAGCGCTTCGTCGTTTTTTTGAACCGTCATAACTTGGGTTTGGATTACACCAGATAAAGAAAATTCTCAGGATATGATGCCAATAGTGGACTTCTTAAGCGTAACATTTTTCAATTGCATATCTCTTATACTTTCGATTTTATTTATATCTAAAAAAAACCCGATTTCGTCACTCACTCACTCATCAAAACCTTTAGGGTACTTCCTGAAGTCCTAGGAAGCTGAAATTTGGTATGTAAGATAGTCTTAGTACACAAACAACAAAAAAAAATCAAAAAATTCTAAGGGGGAGAAAAGGAGGGTGGAATTTTGTATGGATAATCAATAACCGCTGTACCGATTTAGTTAAAATTTGGTATGTAGATAGTTTTTGTTATGGGGAATGGATATATAATAGTTTTCAACCTGCCTCGATAACGTTTGTTAGCATTGTTATGGCAGGTATCCGGACTTCTTTACAATAGTCCAGTCTCATTGTCCACCCAAACTTCAATACATAGACCGGTATACTGTTCACTTTTTCTACAATAGTCCCGATGCCTGTTGCGACCGGTTCATGGGTGTCTGTTGATGCGCCTGTGAACGGGTTCCAGCAGGCGTTCTACAAGACATTAAAGCTCTCCAAAGGGACTCTACGTATTGGATCTACATCCCCACGCAAGCCTAACAAAAGACCGGGATTTATAGGGCCATGAAATCCAAAATAAAAAAACAATACGCCGATGTTTGGGACGGGTCAGACGGGTGGCGAAATAGATTATTTAAGAATTTATATTTTTTAACTTCTTAACTATTTTTCGCAGCTTATTTTTGTGAATTCAATGGATATCTATATTTTGGTAAAATAAATATGTTAATGTTTTACTTAAGCGATGTTGGACATCAACGGTGAAGTTGAACGGGTTGCTTATGGTAGATACTTTTGCCAACCCTGATTTTTAATGAATTTATTTTTGACATTGGTAACGGGGCTCGATCTTTACACATTGGTAGTAACTATGAAAATTTGAAGTAGAATATGTATATGTTGAACGAATAACGCATTTCAATTTCATTATTTTCTATTATGACCACAAAAACGAATTCTAATACTTCTAATCCTAACAGGAAAGGAGATAAAAATGTTTTTGATGTTTATTTTAAGAATAACTACGTAACTTTGAACTTCGCGGTGAAAGGGCTCATTAAAAGTTTCTTAACTCACTTCAATTGTTTTTTCTGTGACGATTTTTTTTAATTTTCTTTAGTGTTAAGTTTTTTCGCTTGCAATATTAGTACATTACCATCCAAGTGCGAAAAATTGAAAATTCGAAACGAGTGGCGATAAATTGAAACACGATCGAAGGGAGTGTTTTAAATCGACACGAGTTGCGAATTACCTATTCGCACATGTATCGTACAAAGTTTTACAGTACATATGACACTTTAAGTTTTCGACATAGTTGCGTAATGAGTAATGAGCTTTTTATCATATATTTGAGGTAAAGTAGCACCATATGTACTGTAAAAGATATTGATGATATATTAAATGTATACCTAAGTATATAGTGTAGTATGATAGAAAATAATTTTTACTACAAATAAAAGTTCTTGCCATTAAGTAATAGGTATATGTAACTACCGATTTATTTGAACATTTATTTGAACGTCCAAATTCTTATTGTTCGTAATTTGTTTCTTTCGAATACCATCCTTGAGTTTGGAATTTAGAAGTGTTTATTTTTTTATTATATTTGTTGTTGTTGCAATTGTTATACTCTAATATCAAATGCTTTTACAGGTATATAAACGGTGAAAGAGAAATATGCTTCATTAAATGGCCAGACGGTAGCTACCCCACATCTAAGACGGATTATTGGTAAGAAAAGATAATTTAAAAATAATAGTACAATCCTGCATAGTTTGTTTTTGTAGAGACAACCGGAATTCTATTAAAAGTATTAGAATAAATTAAATTATTTAAAAAAAATATATATATTTGTTTCATTTCAAGTAGAAACACTATAAGTACTATATAAATAATTATTGTATTATAATTGTTGAACAATTTATGAAATACTTAGTTACACGTTTGTAGGAATTCGATTAAGATTAAAGGGATGACTGTCCATTTTTACATCCTTGTATCCCTATACATTTATTTTGTCAATTGAGTATTAGTAAATACTATATAAATTATGAACTGAAATAAATGTCATATACTAAGAAAAAGTGACCATGGCTTCCAGTGCCCAAGGCTGGAATCGAACCAGCGTCCTCTGTTATCGCGGCAGGTGCCTGAGCCATTCAGCCACCTGGGTCATGGCGGCATAGGTCGAGGTTTTCTGTTTTTTTTTGGAGGTGAGGCACCTGCCGCGACAGAGGACGCTAGTTCCATTCCAACCTTGGGCACTGGAGGCCTTGGTCACTTTTTCTTAGTTTATGACATTTATTTCAGTCTATAACCGGAATCCTGCCAAGTCTGCTAGACTCCTGCGGTAATAAATTCATTGTACTGACAGTAACAATCTTTTGTTTATGGCGCGTGTCTCCTAGAATAAGTGATTTTGTGAATGGTTTCATTTTGAGATAGGTACCCATAACAGTATAATGTACAAACATATAGGTCACATCAAGAAACTAAATAAAGTTTCGTCGGACATCCCATATAATATATGTAATATAATTGGATAAACTTCGCTTTATAGAAGTAATTTCAAACATACCTACATTTAAATATTTTTCACATTAAAACAAAATATCAACAAAGTTTTACTCGGTTCAAGTTCAGATATCGTGCGCCGACGCCGAGTCACTGCTTCACTCCCGAGTTTCTACAAATAAGGCGCTCTTAGTTTTTGGTGCTAGAAAACTGGCGCCTTATATCAGCTTCATCATCAGCTCATATATGTAATAATGTTTGACCCAATATTTAGTCCATCATTTTCACTTAATAATAAGACTGTTACCTAGACAGGTACAACAAAAACCAGCAAAGTGCGAGTCGGACTCGCCCACTAAGGGAACCCTTAGTGCCATTACGCAAAAAAGGAAAGAAACACGTTTGTTGTATGGGAGCACTACTTAAATATTTATATTATTCTGTTTTTAGTATTTGTTGTTATAGCGGCAACATAAATACATCATCTGTGAAAATTTCAACTATCTAGCTATCACGGTTCATGAGATACTACCTGGTGACAGACAGACGCAGACAGACAGACGGACAGTGGAGTCTTAGTAAAAAGGTCCCGTTTTTACCCTTTGGGTAAGGTACCCTAAAAACGACATTGTGGTCAACGCAACATTACAGTCATCGGTTACTAGTTACTTATTAAATGTTAACGGTTTCTCTACAGCTACAACCTAGTGTTCCTGGGCGTGACGTACGTGCTGCCCATGACTGTGATGGTGTGGGCGTACGCGCGCATGAGCGCGGCGCTGCGCGGGCGCGCCATTGGCGAGTGCACGCACCACCAGATGCAGGTGGTCAGAGCCAAACGGAAGGTTAGTTACTGCTGTTATTCAACACTTACTGACGTCGCTTTCTTCAGGGCCACGCTTCGTGGACTAGGCGTTACACTCACTGCGCTACTGAGTTATGATAAGATAATTTTTAAGAAAAAAAAAAACCGACTTCAACTGGGGATGCCGTTGAAAGATGACTTATTGTTGATGGTGCACTCTTCATTCGATTCCGGACAATGAAATGAAAAACACAGCATCTTTTGCCTAATTATGTAGGTGTCGTTTCTTCAAGGGTCGCAGTTCTAACCTTTTTTTTTATAGAGGGGGAATGCGTTACGCATACCACCCAGGCGCAGGGACGGGCCTGGGATGGTTATGTGGGACTCCCATACAGGCTAATGGGACCCATGGTTTACCCACTAAACCCCCTCTGTTGCCGCCTCACTGCTATACGGCGAGGTCCCAGGAACGCCGAAGTACTCTTCCGCAACCTCGCCAGCGGCCGTCCGGACTCGGACCCGACTCTTGGGGAAATTACCCCTTCACCTCAATGGGCGCCTTGATTGCGCCCGCCCACGCAGGGACCTTTGTGTAGGCGACAGACGTCCCCGAGCCTGCCGCCCACAGGGACCCTTATGGGGGTAACCGGCGGTCGTATGCCAACCGACGCCGCCCCACGCGCTTGCGGTGCATTGGCTGAGAGGTCGGATCTTCCTCCCTGCCGCGTTCCGCTGCCTCCTTCTGCACCATCACGTCCTCACAGAAGGAGGCCACCGCCTTCCATCGACTCTCCCCACCAAGCATGGCTTTCACCACCGCTGGCGAGGAGAGGTCTCTTCCCACTGCGGCCACGAGTGCGGCCCGCTGCTGTGGTGGCACTGCGTCGTTGGTTCCCGTCCCGCCCTCCTACACAGGTATCTCCCGAAACAATCGTGTCCCGAGAGGACCTGGGTAAGGTGGAAGGAGAGGAACCCCCGCAGTTCTAACCTAACCCACTTTCCTGATAGCATTTCGTTTCTGTATGGGTCACAGTTCTAACCTAACCTAACCTACTTTCCTGATAGCAGTTCTGTTCTGTGAGAATCGCAGTTCAAAAACCCACTTTTCTACTAGCATTTCCGGGTCCGGGTCTGGGTTCGGATTCGAGTCCGGGTCCGTGTCCAACTGTCCGGGTCCAAGTTTGGGTCCGAGTTCGGTCTGGGGCCGGTTCCGAGTCGGGGTCCGGGTTCAAGTCCGGGTCCGACTTCGGTCCGGGTCCGGGTCCGAGTTGGGGTCCATAATGAAGAGAATAAATCGCCAAACGTTAACTATGTGTCGTTAAAGAGTTCCATTCTGATCATCATCAGCAGTTCAATTTCATCAAATGTCACATTATTAAATGTAAATGCTTGATTTGTTGATGAAAATACTAAAATCACTATATGTATGCCTTTAACATTTGAGGAGTTCCCTCGATTCCTCATGGATCCCATCATCAGAACCAGGCCTATGGAACTCTCCGCGCGAGCTCGGAATTATACCTACGAATCGCCTCCCGTTCACGGTAGATAAGCTAGCCAGTTGGTTGCCACACGCGCTCACGCACGCACGTCACCGCGCGCCGACTTGGCAATTTTTACGATAGTTACAAGCTACGTGGGTACTTACTATTGAATTTATTTAATTAAATATGTAGTGTTTATTATTATTACGACAAATTTATAGTTAGATTCATAGGGTCTCTATTATTTCTTTATTGTTTAACATTAATCTCTATCTGGCTTAAAATTACACGAAGTTTTAAAACTAATTATTGCTGGGTTCATTGCGCGGTTAATAAAACAGCGTAAACCACAGAACTAAATCAACAAATGAGAATTTTGCAAACTCTAACGCATAAACGGAATATTATGATTATTGGAACTTAAGATGCTTATATGTAGCTATTTTACGATATGCTGTTACCTATACTGTACCTTATTAGTTTAAATGTTAGTTTGATCAATTGATTGAAAGAGGACCGGTCTTCACACGAATTAAAATTTTTACTTGTACCAAAGTAGTTAGGTATCTTCTATAAAATCTATAATCGCAATACCTACTGTCGCAAAAGACACATTCAATTCAAATAACCTGAAACCTACACTAAAACCAGCCACAGTCAAATTTAATAACAGATCACTTAGAGGAGGAAAAAAATCATAGGTAGGTACATTATATAAAAGTAAAACAGTTGTAAATGAATGATTAAAATACATAATTTAAGATTTAGATTTCATTTTATTTCACTCCGCTGTTAGAAATAATAAAATACCTACTGGTATTTATCATTTCTAAGCGTCGGCAACCCTAGCGTTGTTGTGCCGGTGTCACTCCATTGTATTTTTGTGTAGGTATCAAAACGGTAGGTATTTGCGTTTTCTTTGAGAGATAAGTATCTGTTCGTAAGAACTTTTATATAATCTGTGTCAGAACTGCGTTTTGACAAAAACAGGACCACTCTGCATGTATATACTTACATTAAAAAAGAATTTTCAAAATCGGCTCACTAATGAGGGAGTTATGGAGTAACAAACATTAATTGCTAAGTACCTACTCCAAGTTGTATATCTTGGCAATTCGGGCATCATTACCCGATGCAGCGAACCATTTAAGGAAGGTGTTGAAAGAGACAGCAGTTGAATATCATACCAAGAGAAAAAAGGAAAATTTTGGTGATCTACCAACTCAGCCAAAGAAAGTTAAAATATTTTTCCCCTCACTAGCTCAGAAAGCCGTCTATTATCCTTTAAAACAAGCGGGGAAAAACGCATTTTATCCACTAGTGGGGAAAGTAATTTGACCTTGGATGGAGCGTGTTTAAGTAGCTTGACAGATAACAAAACGTAAAACGCTCATAATAATGGTTCGTTCGATATTAATTATCATTAAATAAATAGTTTGAGAATGTAATAAAAAATACCAAATTTAGCTTTATTTAATAATTTTAAGTCATAAACCTTAAAATTCCATAAGAAACGTTAGATTTTTTATAATGATGTTAAATATAATTCTGAACGCACAAGTTGAGTCGATGCAATTTCAAAACGCATCGTTGACATTTCATACGTCAGAACAGAAATGTCAACATTGTCAACAAAATTTTTACTGTTCTTCTCACCGACTCACGTAAAAATCAGAATTTCTAGTGTTTTCTGTTATAATATCGTAAAAAAATTAGTGATTCCAGTGATGAAGATGATCTAACGCCTGTGGATGTTGCACTTTCCTCGCTATAGTGAGGGGAAAAGTTTTGTGTTACACACGGGTGCAAATGTATTTTACTTCTCGTGTGTTGAAACACTCGCTACGCTCAGGATTCTATTTTAGAACCACTCGCTTCGCTCGTGGTTCAACTATAGGATCCTTTCGCTTGCTCATGTTTCAATTCCACACTCGCGGGTAAAATACAACTTTGCACCCTTGTATAACAAATAACTATTACACGATATAATCCATTCGAATCGTTTTATCTTTACTAAAGGTACTTACTGTTAGAAGTACAGCTTATTTTTTTTCGATAAAATGAAATTTGAGCCTTAAGCTTCGGGGATCAAACGCCATCTTGAAAAGTATGATTATTTTTTTCTCGGAATATCTGGGTTTAGTGTGAAAACTGTGTATGGCGAAACGAAAGCTTATTAAATTCCACACAAAAAACATCTTATTTTTTCTTTTTCCTAGGTGGTACGAATGTTCGTTCTGGTGGTGATGGTGTTCGCCCTGTGCTGGCTGCCGTACCACGCCTATTTTGTGCTGGTTTACCACCACCAGCGCCTGGCCTCGGCACCGGTGGCCCAGCACGTGTACCTGCTCTTCTACTGGCTCGCCATGGCCAACTCCATGTTCAACCCACTTATCTACTACTGGATGAGTAATAAGTAAGTACCTACCTACGTAAGAATTATTCGTGTGTTATATTCAACGAGTTAAACGCCGTAGGCGGGTAAAATACGACCGAAGAACATCAGCAATACTTACCTAATTAACGATTAATAAAATTGAGTTACCTATATTTAGAAGTCTAATGAATAGCTCGGAGACTTTTGAAGTCAAATACTCTACAACTATTCATTAGTCTATTGATAGGTTATTTAGTAAAACATTTGGTTTAATTTCCTTTAAAAAAAAATATTAATTTTAATTATATTGACATTTTAGACCTCTTTTTTTAGTTCACAGTTGGATAATAATTGGCTTAAATTAAATAGTTTATAATTCTACAGTAATATTATTGCTCGTGCTGTGATGCAGGCGCTTAGGTATCGCGAAACAAGTAGGTATGTGATAATGTGACGTATGGGGCGCGAGGGGAACTCATGCATGGGTCTCGTTCATTTTGCTTTCCGGGCCGCGGCGGCGCGATGTTTTCGCTCCATCTTAAATTCTAATAAGTCTCAAGCAAAACTCAACAATGTGCCATCGCAAAATTAATTAATATAATTATAAACAACATGTTCTAAATTTATTTGGTGCGTGAGGGTTTTCCCCTCGGGGGTCCTGCCACCTATACCTCCAACACTGGCTCCGGAGTCCACCTGCTGCCCTGCTGACCAGTGAAGACTTGAAGGCCGTGACATCACCACCATATCCATGCGCACCTACCACCTCAGCACCAAGCGCACAGCAGGGAATGGGCACTCGTTTAAGAGGGTGTGCAAGTGAAACGGGCTTATTCTAAATTGTTATCAAGAACCTACCCCTGAGATACGCTATTTTAAATCTACCCTAAAAAATTTTTTTTTTTTTACAAAGCTGTGTTTTATTCTTAAATATAGTTTTATTTTATTTTGTAGGTACTAGTTGTTTTACTTCTAGAATACTAAATAACAGCTAAACTGTCACATTGGAATTGCTATTAATATAACGATTGTCTGTCTGTCCTTCTGTCTGTCACCAGGCTGTATCTCATTAACCGTGATAGCTAAACAGTTCAAATTTTCACAGATGATGTATTTCTGTTGCCGCTATAACAACAAATACTAAAAACAGAATAAAATAAATATTTAAGTGTGGCTCCCATACAACAAACGTGATTTTTTGCCGTTTTTTGCGTAATGGTACGCAACCCTTCGACCCCTTCGTGCGCGAGTCCGACTCGCACTTGGCCGGTTTTTTATTACATTAGTTTGACGGAGTATGCGAAAATACTAGGTAATATAGAAGTACCTAAATATATTTAAACAAAGGCTTGAATGTAAAAAAGCGGCAATGCTGCAATATATGTATCGTTTTTAAAGTTTTTTAAGATTAAAAATATTCATCGATAAAAGACGTAAAATGGATTTTAGATTAATACGGTGTCATTTTGATATTCAAATACTTTGAGATTTCAGTTTAACGGGCATCTTTTTAAGCAAATCCGCATTTACCTCGCGGTGGGTCTGCAAAGAGGGGATTGGGTCGATAAGGGTTCTATTTGTTTGGAGCAGTAAAATATTCCATAGAGATATTAATATTTGACTGTGATGAATATTAACTTTAGTTTAGTATTAATAAAGTTTAAATTATTCTCATGTAGTAGGTTTCTGGTACTGAATACAAATACAAAATTAGTTTATACTATCTAGAACAATTAATTGACTGAAGTTAGGAACATATAAAACACAATTAATTTATACAATGTCCTGAAACTGAACTGTAACGTCGAACAACGACGTTGGTTTTTCAAAAATGTTAGTTTTGGAGATAATGGGCTGTGACAGACGGATAGACAAACAGACAGACAGACGCACGAGTGATCCTATAAGGGTTCCGTTTTTTTCCTTTTGAGGTACGGAACCCTAAAAAACCAAAGTTTTTACATTGTAATTCGTATATTGAATTAACAAAATTATTTACTTGTCCTTAACAGATTCCGGATTTACTTTCGAGTGGTACTTTGCTGGTGTTGTTGTTCAAAAAAGAAGACCCCGCCGGAAATGAGTAAACAACTCGAAATGAACAAGTCGTTTTCAGGTAATAGTACATTCTTGTAACAATTGGATGCTGATAAGCAATAATGTGTTAACCCACATAAGCACCATTTTGAGAAAATGGCTTCCAAAGATTTTTGTGTGGTTTTTGAGCGTTTGATCTAAAAAATTAAGATTTTGTTTAAACTGTTGTATTTGTCAGTTTAAATACAATGAATACTAGTGATTTATAATTATAATATTCGAAATAAATATATACACATACACAAGTACATGTGAAATGCATACATATAGTGATTTTTCCATTTTCAACAACAAATCCAGCATTTACATTTAAAAAAGTGACATTTGATGAAGTGGAACTGCTGATGATGATCAGAATGGAACTCTTCAATGACACATAGTTCACGTTTGGCGATTTGTTCTCTTCCTTATGGACCCAGACCCAAACTTGGACCCGGACTCGGACCCGGACCCGGGTCTGGACATGGACCCCAACTCGGACCCGGACCGAACTCTGACCCAAACTTGGACCCGGACAGCCGGACACGGACCCGGACTCGGATCCGGACCCAGACCCGGACCCGGAAATGCTACTAGAAAAGTGGGTTAGGTGGGTGGGTGGGTTTTGGACTGCGATTCTCACAGAACAGAACTGCTATCAGAAAAGTAGGTTAGGTTAGGTTAGAGCTGTGACCCTTAGAGAAACGAAATGCTATCAGAAAAGTAGGTTAGGTTAGGTTAGAACTGCGACCCTTACAAAAACGAAATGCTACTAGAAAAGTGGGTGGTTTTACCTCCTTTTCTACATAATTAGGCAAAAGATGCTGTCTTTTTCATTTCATTGTCTGGAATCTAAGAGTGCACCATCAACAATAAGTGAACTTTCAGCGGCATCCCCCATTGAAGTCGGTTTTTTTTCTTAAAAATTATTCGTAGGTAGTAAGGCAGCGTTGCGTAAAACGAGGTTGGCAGTGAATAATTTATGTCGTTCATTTTTTTTTTAAATAAATTAGTAATTAAATTAGGTACGTTTCGAGTTTCGAGAATATTTCCCCGATGAAAGTATCGTGTTTTTAATGTTTTCATTTTGTGTTCCATGTGCACTGTCGCATTCTTTTATTTTAGTCTTTTGTATTTATTACTTATATGCACCTGTACATTTTTCAATATTTGTTATTCAACAAGCCCAGAATCTACTTTTGTGTATAATAGCTCTTACGTTAGAACATCAGCACACCGTCGTACGTACCTGCCTATGTAGGTATTCAAATGGCGATTTAATCAAATAGGTACACATTCAAAACCGTAATTATTTATCGAACACTATAAATAGCATTTTACGTCTTAAAGTGTCGTATTTCTTGTATGTAATTTTCCCGTGGGATCGTTTATGTAAGCTTTGTTACAGTCAGCCAGAGGCACTATCGCGACGCCTCATTCTTCAGCCATGTATGACACTCGCCCCGACGGAGCAACTTGCCTCTGTCGGTTACTCCACACGGTACGTAGTATTTTTTTTACTTTTTGCGACTTTTGTGGAACCATGGATTTCGTTATTTAACAAGTATCTGTTTTTTTTTTTCAAAATTACATAGTTTATTCATTAGGTAGGTAGTTTATCAGTCAAAAATAAAAAAATAAAAACATTTCAGGTTCGAATTAAGCGACCGTAATGTTGTGTTGGTAGGTAGTTTATCAGTTAAAAATAAAAAAATAAAAACATTTCAGGCTCGAATTAAGCGACCATAATGTTGTGTTGTGGGAGACATGTAAGGTAAAAGTTGAAACGGCCCTTTAAGAAGTTGACAAAAAAAGCAATTTAGATTCAAGCTTTTTTCGCTTACTGTTTTCTTTCAACAGTCATCTTATCTCGTAAATCCTACTTATCGAGATGGTTTTAACAAACTATATGGCCACCTTCGGTCTACATCCTCAGGGTGCGTAGGTTCTTATAGTAAAACAATATACTTAATGAAAAAAATATGTACAATAAAATAAACTAATTTCCGTCAGTACGCGAGTCAAAACCAATAAAATATCGTCACTACTTTTACCGCTCTCGAAATCCAATCTTCGTCCAGCCGAACGATGGATTCTGGCAGCGGTTGCTACTGCGGGCTACGTGGGCTCACCAGGCGCAAGCAGATAAAAACATCAGCAGCGAATATCAAGAAAATAAGTAGCTTCAATCATGCGTCTTCCGAAGAAATGGCTGCAACAATCGTGCGTTGTTAGATTTCGGATCGGAACCTGACCCGGAACGTTGCTCTATTAATCTTCTGGTATTTATTTCTTGCATGGTGTAAAATAATTTATTTTAAATATAGTCAAAAACCCTATTGAATACAACTCAGTCGTCTTACACTTATACCAAAGATACATTGATTGAGTATGACGCGTAATATCTAAGACAATTTCGTGCTTTGCTTCGAATTTGACGCTAAAGGTAGGTAAACGAGATGGCGCTGTACAGCTCGATACATTTTGCGGTAAGTCTAATTGTCAAAGGTCAGCATTATCTGTTTTGGATGTCAAACTAACTGGGCACGTTTATTCTTAAACTTTACCTCTCAATTACAATCGATTCTCTTTGCTTATACTTATAGTGGATACTTATGTCATAGTGACTTTTTAGGGCCTTTAAAGCTTAGTGTCTAATGTCCCACTATGTCGATACCTAAAAAAACGACGATATCATATTTTAAGCCCAACTATTATTAGGCCAAAACAATTCTAGTCGGTCTTCTCATAACAAAGTTAACCGTCGTCGATCAATCGATCTATTGATTATCGACTAGTTATTTTCAACCGACTTCAAGATTTCAAAGGAGGAGGTTCTCAATTCGGTTGTATGTTTTTTCTTTTTTAATGTTACTCCATAACTACGTCATTTCTGGACCGATTTTGAAAATTCTTTTTTTGATTGTAAGTATATACATACAGGTTGGTCCCGTTTTTGTCAAAAAGCAGTTCTGATGATGGGATCCATGAGGAATCGAGGGAACTCCTCAAATGTTAAAGGCATACATATAGTGATTTTAGTATTGTCATCAACAAATCAAGCACTTACATTTAAAAAAGTGACATTTGATGAAGTGGAACTGCTGATGATGATCAGAACGGAACTCTTCAATGACGCATAGTTCACGTTTGGCGATTTGTCCTCTTCGTTATGTTTGTTAAGCAAGTTAGGTTTTCAAGAAACATTTTTGTCAAGCTCGAGTTCTGATGATGGGATCGATGAGGAATCGAGGGAACTCCTCAAATGTGAAAGGCATACATATAGTGATTTTTGTATTTTTATCAACAAATCCAGCATTTCCATTTTAAAAAGTGACATTTGATGAAGTGGAACTGCTGATGATGATCAGAATAGAACTCTTTAATGACGCATAGTTTACGTTTGGCGATTTGTCCTCTTCTTTATGTTTGTTAAGCAACTTAAGTTTTTAAGACATATTTTTGTCAAGCTCGAGTTCTGATGATGAGACCCACGAGGAACCGATGGAACTTCTCAAATGTGAAAGGCATACATATAGTAATTTTTGTATTTTCATCAACAAATCCAGCATTTACATTTAAAAAAGTGACATTTGATGAAGTGGAACTGCTGATGATGATCAGAATGGACCCGGACCGAACTCTGACCCAAACTTGGACCCGGACAGCCGGACACGGACCCGGACTCGGATCCGGACCCAGACTCGGACCCGGAAATGCTACTAGAAAAGTGGGTTAGGTTGGTGGGTGGGTTTTGAACTGCGATTCTCACAGAACAGAACTGCTATCAGAAAAGTAGGTTAGGTTAGGTTAGAACTGCGACCCTTACAAAATCGAAATGCTACTAGAAAAGTGGGTTGTTTTACCTCCTTTTCTACATTATTAAGCAAAATATGCTGTCTTTTTCATTTCATTATCAGGAATCTAAGAGTGCACCATCAACAATAAGTGATCTTTCAGCGGCATCCCCCATTGAAATCGGTTTTTTTTCTTAAAAATTATTATGTTTGAATTGAACATAGGTACCCATCGATTATCAAGCAATATATCGAGCATCAATCAATAGACTGGGCATCGATCGAAAGATCGAACATCAATCGATAGGTCGACCATTGATGTATCGAATCTAGGTTCAAAAGGTATTAAGTATTTCCTAAAACCATTTACTTCGATCATTGCATCACCCGCAGCCGCAGATGATCGATAGATCATCAATATCGACTGATGTTCCGAATAATGAAAACCAGTTTAATTGATTTTTTTTTTTCAATTAAACTGTTTTTACTCAGTGGCATCTTTCGATAAATAGTCAACTCAAAAATGCCGATACTTTCCCAATCCCACTATTTCCATTTCCGTTGGATATAGATTTACATATATTTATATCATCAGTAACTCAAACACATTATATAGACTTACAGCTACACTTCGTAAGCTAATTTTTAGGGTTCCGTAGCCCAAATGGCAAAAAATGCCTGGCCGTCCGTCTGTCTCTCGGTCTCTCCACAAGCCTCATTTGAAATTTAAAGATTTTATTAAAATGAAATCACGTCATTTGTGATTCAGAGATGCCGTTAAAAACAACCGAAAAATACCTACTGCCTTAAGCTGCTAAAAGCTGACAAATTAAATAGAGAATAATGAAGCTTATTTCGAAGAACCGTCAGTATTTCGTTTTTAAAAAGTTATTATGGGAGTTTGTAAATATATTAAACACATTTCAATCGGTTCTCCATACAAACGTCGTTACGCTCTCATTTTAAAAGGACTAGCTAGATTGCTCTGAAACATTTATAATAGGATAAGGTATATTTATGCCTGTAATTAGTATAAAGCTTCAGACACCATACTTTAAAAAAATACAGCGAATTTAAGATTTTCATACAAAACTTGTTTTTGCTCTATTTAGTTTGTTTTATAAGCTGGAGCTATATATACTAATTACAGGCATAGATATACCTCATGTCATGTCATTGTATGTGCAAAGTTTCATTACAATCCAACACGTACTTTTAAAATAAGAACGAAACTCCGTTTGTATGGGAAGGTGAAATTCGGCCGAGCTTGCTGCGGACTCTTAAAGGGCCATAAGTACCTACTGTAAAACGCTGTACGATTAACGTGCGAATAGGTAATTAAACATTGCCTACTTTTCACACCTGTACCCAGTGTATACAGGTATACCTACACTTAAATAGGTTTTTACACAAAAGTTCATGTTAAAACTTAACCACTTTATGTTAAGTGTCTTCGTATTGTAAATCATAATCAGAGGGCCAAGTCCATAGCCATTACACAGCCTGGTGGAATTTATTTGATTTTTTTCGTACGAACTTTGCTCTCTCGCTCTCTGTCATTCTCTGTTGCTCATGTCTGTTGTTTTATATTTTAAATTCCAATGCATATATTATTTTATGTTATTCCGACTTAATGTCTGAGTTACTGTTCTATTGGGATATTGGAAAATTTTGCATATGTACCTACTCTCGACTTTTATGTTTATTTAGATATGTATCTATTGCTGTTTGAATTTTTTGTATTTAATCTGATTAAATTAATCTGTATATTTTGATGTACCTAATTGGATGTATAGTCACCACAAAGATGGCGGATCAGACCACGTAAAAAGTATCTACATTTCCTAATAGCTTAATATAAAGACACATTGTCACAGATTATATAATAGTTCTTACATTGTCTCTTTATGTAGAACAATTACGCTATAGCAAATAATTTTGAACTAGAACTATAAAGATTTATCTGAATTTGGAAAAGAATTCGAGGTTGGACGATACTTTTGGCGTGTTTTCCTTACCTAACCGAGATAGAAAAGTCATTGCCATCATTTACGAGTAACTTTGTCAAAATCTAAAGGTCTCATTGTACTTTTTCAATTAAAAGAAGAAACCGTATGCCTTATTTTTATTTACCTTTTTTCTTCCCACATAATCTCTTTCTCATCTTAGCGTTTATCCTTGTTGCACTCTCCGCTGCTGCGTCGCCCAGTCAGTTTTCTGATTTATTCTCATCTACTTTGCACTATCTTCGGCATCATGTTTTGTAAATAATCCTGTCCATAATCAGATGTCCCTCCCTACCTCATCAAAACATTTTTTGCAATAAAATAAAATAAAATAAAATAGGATGACTCACGCTAGAACAGTTCGGGTCCGGGCCGAAGCGTTCGACACTTCGTTCTCTATGACGGGTGGTCAGTGATCATGTGATGCTTTCTATGGAAAACTAAGCGTTCTAGTGAAGGTCATCCTTCCGTTCGTAAAATCAAAGAGGATATGATATTATAGAGCGGTACTGTCATAGTAAATTTTGTAACCACAGTAAATTCACTGCCATCTATCGACACACTTTAAAACTATAAATGAAGATTTATAAAAATACGATAAAATGTATTAAAATATGGATAAATGATTTTTTTTATTTGCATTGATTATTTTTATTATTTTGACCCATGTTCTTTCACTGATATGCGTTAAAATTGTTAATTAACAAACGAAACCGTCAACGCCCTCTATACGAGAGTAGGCCAAAGGTAGTAGCGACATCTAATCGAGAATCAAAATTTCGTCATTTTCGAGGCACGTTTTTTCCTTAGACTGTATCCATCTATTACGGAGTTATATCTATCTTTGGTAAAATGTTTAAGCTCACAAAGGTGTACAGGTTACGGTTCTCGACAGACTTTTTTGAATAAAACTGCAATGTACTTAATTATTCAAAATGAAGATTGAATGGCGTGTTTGTGTCGCCAGGGCTCACAAAAGACAAGGCAGTGGCGACCCCGACCAACGGCAACTCGGTGAGGATGAACCCAACCGGCTCGCACGATGGCGACAGCGTCCGCGACGACTACCTGTAAACACTTGCTGTTGTTCATGGGGGCTGCTAAATTCTACGTTCTCCATTAAGTACGCGTAATTATATCGTATTTCGTATCGCGTAATTGTGTTGTGTCGCGTATGTATATTTTCTGTGCTTGGTAAATTATGAGGATCAAGAGCCTTTAGACGCGTGACGAAAGCTACTACCAGTCTGATAAGGCGAAGTTATTCTTCAGACCATCAATTCGCTTTTCTTATTCGCATATTTGCATAATTTTCCTGAGCATTTAATGTATGTGGCTGGAATATTTTGTCTATAAGTTAATAGTTGTTTACATACTATATACTATACCTACCCTGTATAGTAATTGAAACATAAATGAGGAGGTTCTGCTATAACGTATTATTAACACATCAAATCACAGTTCTACGATATTTCACTTTAGACACGAGTTATTTGGAATGCGTGTTTGTGATAGATACAGAGTATATTTGCTTGAACTAGAAACAGTTAATTACGCCAAGCAGCAGCAAACTCGCAACACAAGAACGAATACGAGAACGATATTTCATTTCGAGATGTATAATTATTTTTCCTTTTTTAAAAGTAAGTATAAATAACAGCTAATTTGAATGGGAAAGGAATGTGGATGTGTTTGAAACTGTTAATAGTTATTTGTTTAATACGGCAGCAAAGTTGTTGTTAACCCTCGTGCTAATTGAGACTGTTTCAAAAAGAGGAATGTTGAGTGTTGCGCAGGTTTCAAGACACGAGCAAACTTCGCTGCCGAATGATGCACGAAATTTTTCACCTTCGCTAATGCGAGGAAAACACTAGCTGAAAAACATTACAAATCTGATATAATAATAATTATTTAAGCACGTCATTTATACCCTCGCAACGCTAAAGATTCCACTTTTTTAAGTACGCACACGCTACGCTACAAATTTGGAATCTTTTACTTGCTTGGGTATCAATATTAGCACGACGGTTAAACAACAACTTTGCCCCCTTGTAAAACAAGCAAAACGATAAGTACAATAGTGTACTGGTTAGAAAAGTCTTAGTATTATTTATTTAAAATCGCAGATTCAAAATAACGATCGTTATGTCTAACTACATCAAGCATCAACGAACCAGTTTCCGAGGAAAATGGTTGTACAAACAGATAGACAGACAGGGTGGCAATTTAGCATTACGAAACTATGAGGGTTTGGTTACCTAAGCCTTATAACCTACCTTTTACCAGAAAAGTCTATACACGGTGTTTTTTAAAGTCCGTTATTTCAAGGGTGCATTCCTAAGCTTAAATTAAGTAACTTTCTCAAAGAAACCGGTATTCTCACTCCATTTTGGAGATAATCAATGTTTTATTTTTATATGATAAAGCCCCTACGAGCGTGTACACTTATTTTATTTTATTTTATTTTATTAACTTTAGGCACAGTAACAACATACAAATTACAATAGAAAAAAAAACAAGAATCACATGGTTATCGTGGTAAATTTGTACATCGATAACAACCGTGCACAACATTCAAATGTACTCATCAACTTTACTTAACTAATTATTACGGACGGACGGACGGTCAGATGGACAGAGTCGCACCATAAACTGGTAGAGAATGCCTTATGGCATTAAGTCCGCCTTTTGTACTGTAAGGTTTTCTTTTGTGCAATAAAGATTAAATAAATAAATAAAAGTTCCTTTTGTACCTTTTTGGTACGGAACCCTAAAACTTGTACTGTAATGTTCATGTTACAACAACGCTACTAATTACTTATTACTATTTAAAAAAAATAACTATGCCATTCAGTTTACTTAAATTTAGCCATACCCCGAAGTTAACGAAGTTTCGTTTAACTCGCGCACCGAGGGTTCTGTACCTACAATGTTTCAATTATCTCATGTACCTAACTATAAAATAAACACAAAAGACTTTTGACCTGAAGTACACTCAGTATAATTATGCACCTACATCGCCATCTACCGGCAAATCGGCTAACTAATTTGCGAGACTGGTAGTATGTATCTTGGTTTTACAGGGATAATTCTTTATCATGTGAACCGATTTCAACAATTTTTATTTTATTTATAAGGAGTTTTAATTATAATCTCATAGAAATTTTAGTATATTTAGCAAATTCAATTCGGAAGTTTTTTAAAAATAAAAAATAAATATTTCTAGATAGAGGCGTAATTATATTTTTCCTGTAATATTTATGACAATATTAATGTTATGTTAACATTTCATGATTTTTCATTGGTAAACTTCGGAGATTAGTATTTTTTTTTACATTTTCCTTCATAATTTTTTTTTTTTCATTTGAAACTATTTAATAAAAAATGAATAACACTTTCAATGTGTCTGGGTTAGCGTTTCATGACTATTCCAAATTTCAAATCGATAGCTTTAGTAGTTCTCGAGATATTTAGCGATGTGACAGACAGACGGACGGACGGACACATGGACAGTCGCACCATAAAGGTACCTTTTGTACCTTTTTGGTACGGAACCCTAAAAACACCGTGAATACAAGTAGTGGTTTTTATACATATAGCGCTCGTGCTGTTATTTTGTTCCATACGATAAATTATTGTTAATGTTTAACCCGGTCAAATAGGGTTTCACCTCGGAATGAAAGATAATAAGTAGGAAACTTGTATACAAGTTCATTACCGCGTTTGAAAAGTTGCCTTAAAAGTCACAGAAATTCTCGTGAGCGCGTCGGAAGTCATTCCAGTTCAAAGAACATGGAAATCGGTTTTGTGCGAATTATTACCTAGGTTTCTATAGCTTGAATGATGTTTGCATCTAGCTAAGAATTGTATAGTGTAAAATATGCGACAAGATATATAAATATAATACGAATTTACTACTCAGCGCTGGGTATATACATAAAATTCCATATATCAAGCAAAAACCTGAGACTGGTACCCATTGCCTATACTTACCACAAAATCACATTTAAGATGGAGTTTACTGTTAGTTTGTTTTTTTTTCTGCATGTTTTGTGTAATTTTTTGTGGAATGAAGTGTATTTTGTTCTCCTCATGCGATTTTTGTAGTTGTGGTCACAAACTTTTTTTTCGACGCGCAAACGAGACTATGACTTTTATGGCAACTTTTAAAACACCATAATGAAGATGTATACGAATTTCCAGCTTATTATTTCTCATTCCGATGTTGATCCCATTTTTCGGCTTACATGACTGAGGTAGTTTCTAAGTCCTATCAGGCAGTATCAGCAACAGAAATTAGGTAGGTACATTTGAACCTGCGCATGGAGTGCCTAAATTAATTATCGCATTGTGAAACTTTTCCGCCTCATGAGATGAATGAAACCTAGATAGGTATGTGTGATAATGCGATACTCAAAGTCACCTACAAAGTAGATGTAAATAGGTACATATTAAAATTAGTTTAAACTGGTCACTCACGTGGTGGTTGGTCGGTGCCGCCTAGTTGGAAAACAGTTTCGGGTACTGCGTCGGTGGTCAGTGTGGCCTTTAGCAAGTGACCCTCATAAACAAGTCTGCAAAAAATCAGAACTACCCGATTTGACGTAAACGAACCACGTTACAAAATTTGACAGTTACTGGACGCCTCCTAAATAATTTTGTACCATAAGGTGATTATATGTATAGGTAGTTTTAAGTCATTTAGGATAGGTACTAGTTATTAAGAGAAAGATGAAAGTTCTTAAATTGCTTAGAATTAAGTATTATAAATTGACGTTTCAAATTAAATAAATGTCTGTTTACCGTTCAATAAATGCTTTGTCAAAGCCCAAGACAATATATTATGTAATAACTAACGGTTTTGTAGAACTCTACACGATGTAATATATTTGTAATTTGATTAGTTAGTAAGTAGTTGCCTAAATAAATATACGTTTACCTAACAGAATTTTATTATTTATTATGAAATAAATTGTTGTTCCATTTCCAGTCTTATTATTGAAAGTTTATTCTGCTTAAATATTTCCTATTATAAATTATTTCAAGTTAACTAACTACACAAAACACAAAATGAAAAGTGATTTAATTTGCTACAAGTTTTATTAGGTCAATTTTTTTGATATCTTGTATAGTTTTTGAGATATCCGCTCTTGGAGGTTTATTTAGGGCTCATTTTTATTAGGGTTCCGTAGCCAAATGGCAAAAAACGGAACCCTTATAGATTCGTCATGTCTGTCTGTCTGTCTGTCCGTCCTTATGTCACAGCCACTTTTCTCTGAAACTATAAGAACTATACTGTTTTTTTTTTATTATTGATAAAAATTCATTTATTATATACAACACATAGTTCATGATCAGCAACGCAGGCTTTGTCAAGTGCTTACAACAATAAATCAGCTACAGGCTTCGTCACCTACTAACAAATGATATAATCCGCAACAGGCTTGACAGACTTGAGACTATAAAAAACCCATACGTGTGGGGTATCTATGGATAGGTCTTCAAAAATGATATTGAGGTTTCTAATATATTTTTTTTCTAAACTGAATAGTTTGCGCGTGAGACACTTCCAAAGTGGTAAAATGTGTGCCCCCCCCCCCCCCCCCCCCTGTAACTTCTAAAATAAGAGAATGATAAAACTGAAAAAAATATATGATGTACATTACCAAGCAAACTTCCACCGAAAATTAGTTTGAACGAGATCTAGTAAGTAGTTTTTTTTAATACGTCATAAATCGTAAACCGCAATTTAATAAATAATAAATAAATAAATATTACAGGACATTCTTACACAGATTGACTAAGTCCCACGGTAAGCCTAAGGAGGCTTGTGTTATGGGTACTCAGACAACGATATATATAATATATAAATACTTAAATACATAGAAAACACCCATGACTCAGGAACAAATATCTGTGCTCATCACACAAATAAATGCCCTTACCGGGATTCGAACCCAGGACCATCGGCTTCACAGGCAGGGTCACTACCCACTAGGCCAGACCGGTCGTCAATTTCCCTTTCCATTTCAATTTACCTTTCACTCACGTTTCACATAAAAAATACATTGTTAAAATTATGTAATGTACGGAACCCTCGGTGCGCGAGTTCGACTCGCACTTGGCCGGTTTTTATCTTGATTCTTGGTTTTTTCTTGATTGACATCAGTGAAGCTGCTAGGCCGGGTTTGGTAACGTTTTGTTTTTGGTGCTGAATTCATTTATGGTATCAATATTTTCCCTCTATAACTTTTTTTGAGAATTCATTTCCTGCCCTATTTCTCAAACTGGGTATTAATTTAACAACTATCGGAACTAAGAGGCCGAAAGTAGGATGTTTTAAGTACATTCAATTTTATAAAAGTACTAATTTTGATAGTAAAGTAAGGTCACATTCCGTCACTTTCTGAAGACATAATTTAAATCAAAATTATTATTACATAGTTTCTGTTATGAGTATTGTAGAGCAAGTCTTTGATATATATTGTCGGCCATAATGCGGATACAAACGTCACTCATTTTAAAAAGGAAATTGACAAATACAGCAGTGACAGCACCCGCATCTCAGGGCCGCAGTAATAATGCCGAAATAGTAATGTACCTAGCTGCAATTACCGTCTGAATGTCTCCTAAATAGAGTTGTAAGTCGGTATCCTTGAATATAGCAGGTCGTTGCAATGGTTCGTTTTTCTTTATATTGCTATGGGTAGGAAAATAATTATTAATAACACAATCCCATAATCAACGACGCGACGGTGAATCAATACATCTTCAAAATCCGGAAAGGTAAGCCAGTAAATAAATAAGTAGGTAAACACATTGATATATGTCTCATCAACGAAAGCAATCTAAGTAATGAATCTAAATTGTCTTTGTAATATGTTATTGATTAGTTGACAAACTAAAGAGATACCTATTAATAGTACATTACGATACAAGTGCGAAAAATAGGAAATTCTCAACGAGATAAATAAACAATAAATAAAAGCACGACCGAAGGAAGTGTTTTAAATTGACACGAGTTGCGAATTACCTATTCGTACATGTATCGTACAACGTTTTACAGTAATTTCAGTACATGTCGCCCTTTAAATTTTCGATATAGTCACGTAATAAAATAAAATAATAAATAAATATTATAGGGACATTCTTACACAAATTGACTAAGTCCCACGGTGAGCTCAAGAATTAAGTGTTGCCTCAGACAGCGATATATATAATACAAATACTAAAATACATAGCCAATAATCCAGTGCCAATAGGGATGTTGACATGAATCGCGATTATATGAAATGTTATGTTTTTAGTTTTTACCATAGCAGGGAATATTAGAATACTGAAAATCATACTTTGTAAGTGTAAATATGCGTAATAAATTAATTAAAAAGAATTTAAAAGTATTTAAAATAATGCCCAGCATCACGTGACTGCAAACGCAAATCGGAGCGCGTGACGTCATGTTGTGAGAAACACGCACAGACGAGTTGTCAAACCTACGGCCGTAGCACGGTTGCATTTTTATCACCTGTCACTATGCTTGTCACGACTAACAAGTATGTAAGTGCGAAAGTGACAGGCATAGTGACAGGAGATATAAAATGGAACCATGCTGCCAGGTCAGTGCCAGAGGTGGCACTGACAGCAGTCTGTTTATCACAAGCATCACAAGATCACGTGACAGCTTGACGTGACGTGATAGCTTGGAGCGTATTTGCGCGAAATTTAAACACTAGTTAAACTAATGAGCCGATTTTTTATTAAAAATTAATGAATAACTTTTTTTTTTGAATAATTACGTGTCTATAAAATGAAAACAGTACTAAAAAATTGTCAGCGGTAAAGTAGCACTATATGTAGGTACCTACTGTAATAGTACATTTCGATGCTAGCGCGGAAACCGAGATATTCCTTCACTCGGGACGAGTGAAGAATGACATTTCCGCACGTGTATCGAACGACGTTTTTAATACAATTTCGAAAAAATAAGAAAAACAACAAGTAAGGAATTTAAAAAATATTCGAACGTTACCTTTGGAAACTTAAAACATGCTTGGAGTAAGAAAAAACGCCTCTTCTTTGACAGGCGTTCGGCAGCTATTCCTACCTCTACCTTCCATAGCTATTCCGTTCCATTCAGACAACTTATTAAGAACGGCTTTTTAATATTCAATATTAAAAAATAAACGTGTTATAATGATGAAGAGGTAAGTAATAAAATATGAAATATGTATAATTTTCGTATTCTTACATTAACAGTAGGTTTTTATGTTGATTACGACGTCTAAAGGAAACTAATATCAACACACTCACAACACACACACAATCAATACACAACACACACACACAATACACAATACACAAACACACACACAATAAGTACAACAATACACTCATTAATAAGTAGTCATGAATAAATAAATATAAATAAACAAATATAAATTTAAAAAAAATGGAAAAGTGAAAAGCACTAGTTCGCGAAAACCAACTTTCCGCACGCTAAACAGTACATATAAAGTACACACCACCCTTCATCTCATGTAAGTATGTAAAGCATAATGTAGGCAAACTATACAAACTTTTCAAGGGCATGTGTAATAGGCCCAAGCTAACTCTGCAAGGCATTTGCAATGACAAAGTGTGGCCTTGTCATCATTGATGTCAAATTTATATGAAAATATTGCGTGTTTAATGCCACTTCCTCACTTTGTTCTGTTTTACTATGGCTATTGTATTAGTACCGATTTGATATCTAGATATAAAGGTCGGCAATCTATTTTTTTTTCAACATGGATTATATTCGATTCAATGTACATTTTTTACACAGCTTTCGTTCTTCATTCGTATCTTAGCGAAGGGCTCTTAACAGATTTTCCGAGGGTTGGAGGAGCAAAACGACTATGCTACCATTAATCTCTCTTAGTAGCGACGTGCAAGAATGTCACAAACTGCCACTCCACTTAGCACCCATCAGGAATAGTGCGCAGTGATCTACATGGCACTTAATATTATTAATGGGTCATTCGGCAAACAAGGTGCTAACTTAATTTATACAGATTCCTTAATTGCCTTCGCGAAGATTAAATAGAAGAGAAACTTAAAAAAATTACAGAGCCGGACCAAGCTAAATTTGCATTACAATAACAAAGTGTAGGAGGGTCATGAAAAACCTGTTTTTTTTTGAAAATATGACGTGTATAATGACATTGCCTGTTCTACACTCACGTTGTTCTGTGAGAGTCAGTCGAGAGTTAGGTTAAACGGACTCTACCATCCAATTTGCAATATCTCAAACCAGGGGCCCATTTCTCAAACGGTATTAGACTAAAAGAGAAAGGTATTAGTCCACGAACTACCAAGTAGTATGGGTTACCATGGCAACACACTCATAATATTTGACTAATACCGTTCGAGAAATGGGCCCCAGAGAGTTAAGGTGACTGTCCGTTTGTAACTGCCGCTGCACTGCAGTTGCGACGTTACGCGGTGCCGCATTAAGGTGACAGTCCATTTGCAACCGCAGCTGCGTTACTGCTCCGACACTACTGCAGCGGCCTGAACGCGTCGGTGTTATTGTCAATTTCCATAGTAAAATGAATGACGATATCGACTGCACGTAATATGGTGATTTTAACGTTTTCCCGACCGCAGCTGCACTACTGCTCCGACACGTCGGTGTTATTGTCAATTTCCATAGTAAAATGAATGACAAGACCGACCGCACGTAGCATGGCCATTTTTGCGTATTTGGTGTATTATTGCAACTGCGGCTGCAGACCGCACGTCAAATCTGTCACCTGCACTGAAATGTCTTTGGTCACAGATATTAGTAGTTCTAAGCAAAGAGGATATAACCACTACGTTCTAAGGAGCTTATTACACCCACGGACAAAGAATTCCGATGGTACAGTCGCCATATATCGCAGATATATCGGGGCGGCCAAGGAGCTCACACATATCTAAACACGCCTTTATTGTCAAGGCGCTAGAGTGCATGTTCAGATATTTTTAGCACCTCGGTCGCTCCGATATATCCGATGGCGACTGTACCTACTGTAAACTTTTTTGCTAATCTATATTGAGCCCTAGGAGGATATAACACAACGGAGTAGCCATTGGCATTCCCCTCTGTCGAAAATAGTCGGCCAATGGTCATACACAATGTATGGACTGACGTTTATCTGACATGGCTATTTTGACGTTACGTATACATTTGACGTTCCCCTCCCCCGCAAAAATTGGCAGACGTTTTTGTACCGCAAATTACAGACGTGGCGGCTCCGTTTGGTAATATCCTCATAGATTGAGCCATGTCACAGAGCCAGTCAGGAAACTAGAATGATAGGTCCGAAAAGAGAGCGTCAAATTCGGAAGTTAACTATAGTCTGGCAAACACTTCGAGCAACACCGGCTTCCGACACGTCGGAAGGGAGGAGCCCAAGCGATATCTTACCGTATAAATCGTTCTGCCATTTTTTACGGAGGAAAACGTGCACACAGTCGCACTTCTCACTCACTACTTACAAAATCCAATCTCTAATGATGACACAAATAAATAGAAAATGACACACGTCAAAGACAAGTCTTGCACACCTCGATCTCTTTATAATAAAGAGCGCATTACACAATTATTGTGTGCAACACGAGGTGTGTGTTGTACGTACCGCGCTAGTTGTATGCATGCACAATTGATCTTGTACCTCGACAGAGGGGAAATAGTGCGAATGCCGACTCCTTTCCGTGTTGCTCGAAGGGCAAACCCAATTTGTCAGTAAATAAGAACAACCACAAAACTACTCATCCATTTCCTATACTATATATATATATACTATATTTCATATACTAGCCCAAGACAAAGATAGTATATGATTCTCTCTGTCTGTTTCAATTGAGACAGTCTCTATATTTTCCTATGTGATTTTTTTAACATTTCATGATAAATTCATTATATAAACTGTTCTTATATTTTTTCGTAGTTTTGCGAAGATAGCCATAAGGCCTATAAGCTCGACAGGGCACGAGCGATAGAGAGGCAAATAGAATACCGAATATTCGGCAAAGTGGCCGAATAGGCCGAATACCGAATAGTTGCGAATATTCCTGGCAACTCTAGTCGTAATATCATAGTATAGTTGGTCATCTAATGTTTGAAATGAGACAGTCCTTTGACAAACTATAATTATATAATGTCGTTTATGGTGACACTTTCTCATTTTGTCATTGCAAAGCCATTCCTGAGCTAAATAAAAGAAGCAATCATTAATTTTTATTACAAGGGGCAAAGATGTTGTTTAATATCTCATGGTATTGATACCCAAACGTACGAAAGGATACAAAATTGAACTACGAGAGAAGCGAATGGTTTAAAATTTAGAATATTGACAGTTACGGGGATCTCAAGGCATGAGGGTTAAACAAACTTTGTTACAGTGCAACACGTAATTTTTCATTACACCAACACGAGGAAACCATTTATTATTCAAATTAATTTATTAAAAGTTCTTTCTATCGGCCAAGGTGAGGGAAATAGCTTAAGGATTTCTTGTCTCGCCCGTCAAGTTTTATATGGATGGTGCGGTCATATCATGAAGAGTGGGACACCTGCAACACGAGAGGAATTATAAGATTTAAATTTGTGTTTCAGTTTGAAATACGAAACTGGACAATATGAAGTGTAAATTGCGCAATTACTTATAGCTCTTACAAATTATTTTATTCATCATACTTCACTGTTAGGTACTTAAAGAAAGTAAAATTGGCTTAATATGCATACTTAGAAAGATAAATCAGTAATATTTTGCTAATACGGAACGACTGTCTGCCCACCATTGGATAATTTATTGTTACGTGTCGCATCGCCATCTCCGGAACCCACGAATCACTGCAGAAATCAATGAAAGACCTGATAAAGAGCCTACCTGGCATGGTTTTGAGGGGACGTTTATCACAGACTTCTAAATCCAGCCGCACGTTTCTGACGGCCGAGTAGGTACCTATACTTGATGCAGGTAGATTAAGTAGTATATATCACGAGCTACATGAGTCCCGTTTGCGTCGGCTTGCTGTGTGCGGTGGTCACGGATTCAGGCAAGAGGATGGGGAAGAAAATTTCACAATGTGATCTTACCTTAATGTTAAGAATAATATTTTTCCTCTGCATTAATTTCATTTGAGGAATTTGGTTGTATTTCGTCAATTATTAAGTCTCATTCAATGTTGAATTGCTTTTCATTTAATCGGCAATATTCCCTGAATAAACGATCACCATTAAATATCAGATTTTATATTAATATTGCGTAGCTGCCTTCGTCGGACTCTGACTATTGTACTATTGTAGAAAGGCAAACTGGTCTTCTTTTTCATGTAACATGTAGCATTATCGTCACTCGCTTCTTCTCGTAAAAAATACAAAAATAAAATAAGTATTTTATTTGTACGTCTGACATTATATGACTTGACATTGACAAGCCATCAACGAACGCTGTCGCGACTGCACGCCGCAACAGCAGCAGTCGTGCTGCTACAGTAGTGCTGGACCGCGTAACGTCGCAACTGCAGTGCAGCGGCAGTCACAAATGGACAGTCACCTTTACTGTAGCAGCACGACTGCGGCTGTTGCGGCGTGCAGTCGCGACAGCGTTCGTTGATGGCTTGTCAATGTCAAGTCATATAATGTCAGACGTACAAATAAAATACTAATTTACTTTTGTATTTTTACGTGAAGAAGCGAGTGACGATAATGCTACATGCTACATGAAAAAGAAGACCAGTTTGCCTTTCTACAATAGTCAGAGTCCGACGAAGGCAGCTACGCAATATTAATAAAAAATCTGATATTTAATGGTGATCCTTTATTCAGATAATTCAACATTGAATGAGACTTAATAATTGACGAAATACAATCAAATTACTCAAATAAAATTAATGCAGAGGAAAAATTATTCTTAACATTAAGGTAAGTTCACAATGTGAAATTTTCTTCCCCATCCTCTTGCCTAAATGCGTGACCACCGCACACAGCAATCCGACGGAAACGGGACTCATGGAGTTCGTGATATATACGGGGGGAGTGCGCACTTGATCCACCTGCATCACGTATAGGTACTCGGCCGTCAGAAAAGTGCGGCTGGATTTAGAAGTCTGTAATAAACGTCCCCTCAAAACCATGCCAGGTAGGCTCTTTTAGCAGGCCTTTTATTGATTTCTGCAAAGTGATTCGTGGGTTCTGGAGATGACGATGCGACACGTAAGAATAAAATTATCCAATGGTGGGCAGGCAGTCGTTCGGTGTTAGCAAAATATTAC
Source organism: Cydia strobilella (assembly GCF_947568885.1). Lineage (NCBI taxonomy): Eukaryota > Metazoa > Arthropoda > Insecta > Lepidoptera > Tortricidae > Cydia > Cydia strobilella. The sequence goes on along the minus strand of NC_086042.1, from coordinate 10,520,204 downwards.
AGATTTATCTTTCTAAGTACCATATTAAGCCAATTTTACTTTCCTTAGGTACCAAACAGTGAAGTATGATGAATAAAATAATTTATAATTTACACTTCATATTGTCCAGTTGCAGGTGTGAATGGGCGACGGCACTCTATGATATGACCGCACCATCCATATAAAACTTGACAGGCGAGACAAGAAATCCTTTATGAAGAAAGATATTTCCCTCGCCTTGGCCGATAGAAAGAACTTTTAATAAATTAATTTGAATAATAAATGGTTTCCTCGTGTTGGTGTGAAGAATTACGTGTTGCACTGTAACACAGTTTGTTTAACCCTCATGCCTTGAGACCTCCGCAACTGTCAATATTCTAAATTTTAAACCATTCGCTTCTCTCGTGGTTCAATTTTGTATCGTTTCGTATGTTTGGATATCAATATGTTACCATGAGGTATTAAATAACATCTTTGCCCCTTGTAATAAAAATAAATGATTGCTTCTTTTATTTAGCTCAGGAATGGCTTTGCAATGACAAAATGAGAAATTGTCACCATAAACGACATTATATAATATGATATATTACAATACAATTACAGTTGCCAGGAATATTCGGCAACTATTCGGTATTTGGCCACTTTGCCGGATATTCGGTATTCTATTTGCCTCTCTATCGCTCGTGCCCTGTCGAGCTTATAGCTATCCTCGCAAAACTACGAAAAAATAAAAGTACAGTTTATTTAATGAATCTATAAATAATATCGTCGTATTATTTGAATCCCTAAATCAATAATCTCAAAATACGCTAAATTTGTGAAAGCTGATTCCACAAATCTGCCTTAAGTTATATACCTTAGTTTTATTGGATGTATATAATGTACAAATTTCTAGAGAAGGCGGAGAATGTAAAGTTATAGCAAGAATAGTGCCTGGGCGTGGGCATAGATTTAATAATAAACTATACAATTATTTTCTGGATCAACAAGAGTAGAACCTAAATCAACTTCAACTGAATGCTACTAAACAAAGCCCTCAATGTCAACCTTACGTGCAGAACATGTTGAACATATAATGTATACACTTTTTTGGGAAACAGGTTTTTCGTAAATTAATAAAAAAGTAAAAAATAAGACATGTTTTATTTTTCACAACTCTTTATTAACTTTAGTTTTGTCCGCCATGACCGTGATATCAGCAGCTTGAGCCTTGAACTGCAACTTGTAGGTACCTGGAAATTAGAAATTATCTTTTCAGTTTCATGTTGTATTTTGAATATAACTATGTATTTTTGTATGTATATGATTTATTGCTTGCAAGATGGTTATAAGTTACATATATGTATGTCTGTTTGTTGAATTTAACTTCAAATCAGTAAAACGGAGCTAGTAGCGGACAAGCTGTGTTAAACGGTTTGTCTTTAGATATTCTGGCCACATCATACACAGAAAATAAATAGGTAATAGTGACCCGACCACCAAAATGGACTTTTAAATATTCGTAGTAAAATAATATTAATTTTATACTTACATCGACGTGATCCTCACAGCAATATTGTGTGTAACACTTGAAGTATTCCATTCCACATTTTCATGACAACACTGTCTTTCACGTAGGTCTTCGCGGACTATAATTTTTGTAAATCATTCCCACAAGTGGAAACATGGTTTTTGATATATTAAGCAATCAAAATCTACTGTTTAGGTATTAAAAATTATAAATCAAATCGTAAGAAACTAGCGGTTTAACTGAATTTTTATATTATGACAATTGATGACAATGACATCTTTGACAATTACGTGAGTGACGGATTTATTTACTATGGTTCGATAACTTTTACTATACGATGACATTATTATATTCAGCCTCGCGAGAAGGTCAAACTAAGGTCATCAGTATATTTGTTGAAATATCTTCAATCCTCGATTATTATATCGCAGCAAATGTCGGAAACTGTTTAAAAACCTAATATCTCGAAATGGTTTTCGAAATAGAACATTTAAAAAAAATGAACAATCCTAATTAGAGATTGGATTTTGCAAGTAGTGAGTGAGAAGTGCGACTGTGTGCACGTTTTCCCCCGCAAAAAATGGCAGAACGATTTGTACGGTAAGATATCGCTTGGGCTCCTCCCTTCCGACGTGTCGGAAGCCGGTGTTGCTCGAAGGGTTTGCCAGACTATAGTTAACTTCCGAATTTGACACTCTCTTTTTCGGACCTATCATTCTAGTTTCCTAACTGGCTCTGTGATACTCGTATGGCTCAATATAGATTAGCAAAAAAGTTTACAGTAGTACTACAGTCGCCATCAGATATGTCGGAGCGACCGAGGTGCTAAATATATCTGAACATGCACTCTAGCGCCTTGACAATAAAGGCGTGTTCAGATATTTGTGAGCTCCTTGGCCGCCCCGATATATCTGCGATATATGGCGACGGTACCATCGGGGTTGTTTATCCGTGGGTGTAATAACTCCTTAGAACGTAGTGGTTATATCCTCTTTGCTTAAAACTACTAATATCTGTGATCAAAGACAATTCAGTGCAGGTGACAGATTTGACGTGCGGTCTGTAGCCGCAGTTGCAATAATACACCAAATACGCAAAAATGGCCATGCTACGTGCAGTCGGTCTTGTCATTCATTTTACTATGGAAATTGACAATAACACCGACGTGTCGGAGCAGTAGTGCAGCTGCGGTCGGGAAAACGTTAAAATCACCATATTACGTGCAGTCGATATCGTCATTCATTTTACTATGGAAATTGACAATAACACCGACGCGTTCAGGCCGCTGCAGTAGTGTCGGAGCAGTAACGCAGCTGCGGTTGAAAATGGACAGTCACCTTTATTGACCTATTTAGTGTCGGACCAATATAACTTTGCACAGAGTTTGCAGTGACAGTGTGGTGGTGCCACCATAAACGTCAAGTGTGTGCTACTCTGCAGCGGCGCCACTATAACGAAAATCAATGGGTTATATGATGAAAACCTATAGTGTTTATGGCTGTACCTGTAATAGGAAACGAAATAATGGGCATTGAAAGTCCTAACCTAACTAAACGGTATGCGCTGTAAAAGAGGCGCGCTGGTGAGCGAGAGGGAGATAGAAATTCTAAAACCTAAAGAAAGTAAATATAATCACAAATTAATGTGAAACTTATTTTTTTTTTGCAATAGGTACGTAATAAACAGCATTAGTACATCAATTTACATAAGATAAAAATAGCTAATATAATTTCTATCTATGAGTACTATGTGGCGCCGCTGGAGAGTATGCTCCCCAGCGGCGCCACTTTCAATGCCCATTATTTCGATTCCTATCACAGGTACAGCCATAAACATTATAGGTATTAGGTACATCATTTCACCATATAACCCATTGATATTCATTATGGTGGAGCCGCTGCAGAGTAGCACACGGCAAGTTCCTATGGAAATATGACTCCCACACTTTGTCATTTCAAAGTAGAGATGGGCAGAATATTCAGTAATTATTCGGTGCTCGGCATATTCGGCATATTTTTCAATGTTCGTATTCGGCCGAATAGTTCGGTTCGCACTGCCGAATATTTGCCGAATATTTTTTTTAAGGGCGTCCGCTAGCTGGCGCGGGTGAACTTCGCGATTAGAGAGCCTACCACGAAGACCGAAGTTCGCAAATTGCGGGCATCTTTCTCTTTTACTCCAATTATGGCGTGACACGGATTACGGGTGACAGAGAAAAATGCCCGCAATTTGCGAACTTTGGTGTTCACAGTAGGCCCTCAGACCCGGCAATATCGGGTTTCTAGGAGCGTAGGAATCCCAATACAAGGATCAGAACTAATCAGAAGTCAAACTGCGGTCCGCAATTTTTGCAAACGGAACTTCACTGAGAGCCCGGGCTATAAGTTTCGGCGAAAAAGTCCCTTTGCTATATTACGAGGTATGTATAAATGAATAAGGTGGTAGGTAGATTCCTCATCGGATTCAAGCTGAGAACTAAATGCAATTTCATTCAAGGCTTGGCACAATGTCTGTGCGAATGAAGAACTTATCTAAACCGTTGCCAACTATGGCATATTAACATCAGGATCTCAAGTTTTAACGTTTGTAATTTTAAGCTCTTTTACTAATTTAACTACACTCAGGAACAATTAAAACTGGTCTTTTTTGTATGGAAATGTTCAAAGAAAGTGACCCACATTGCTTTTATCTTCCACAACTCTATCGGCCCGGGAATTCCTTCCATCCGTATACCCGATATCTATAAAATACGGAGAATTACTTTTAGTTATTACTGAAATACGAGCTTACTCGTGTCACAAATCACTCGCACAATAATAGAGATAATTAATTTAGCTCGTTCTATTCGTCTTAGGCAAACAAATAATCCAATGGTTAGGTACATTTGCCCGTCAAGCTTAACCGCCGGCTATTGCCGGCCTAAAACGGACGGAGCTTTGTTTGATTACTGATTACTCACAACTCACAACACATTGTACCGGAAACTGGCAAGCTCTTTATAAAAATCAAAATGGCGTTGATTGGTTCTACATTGATTTTGATTGAGATATTTGTTTAAAATTGTAGATACTATAGGAGGCATTCGTATGTAATTTAAGTATAAGTACCATCTTAGGTACTATGTGCATCATGTGAAAGAATGTAGGTATATTTCTATGTTTCTTCTTTAGTAGGTAAAAATAATTAAATAGGTTCCCTACCATCAGCGACACTAAAATATTCACGAAATATAGACAGATACACAATTAATTTTATAATTGGGTATCTACCCAAGTAACAAATCTTGGTACTATAAAAGTCCTGAGAACGTTTTGGAGCATGCTAATTAGTGTTCATGATTAGCACTATAATGGTGTTGTAAACGTTTACGGAACCCCAAATAGGCCCTAGTTTTATCACTGATTTCTTCTATAAACATTACATAAAGGCTCTCACGGTGATAAATCAGCTCTATGGTTGAAATATAAAAGTGACGAGAAACGCTTTTCAGTACTAAATAAAATAGTGCTGTCTGCAAAGTTTATGTCGCAATTTACACATTTGACATTATCATTTCGTGAGCACCGATTGCCCCCTGATTGGAAGAATGCCAACGTTACGCCTATATATAAAAAACCGGCCAAGTGCGAATCGGACTCGCGTTCCAAGGGTTCCGTACATTACACAGTTTAAACAATGTATTTTTTATGTGAAACGTGAGTGAAATGTCTTTAAAAAACCCGTAGGGGTCGGATCAAAAACTAAGTAATTAAGTCCGACTCACGCTTGACTGCACATTTCTAATAGATTTTCCTGTAAGCTATAGGTAAAGATCTATTTTGTGAATTTTTTTCAAAATTTTAGACCCAGTAGTTTCGGAGATAAAAGGGGGGAATGGTAATTTTTTGCCTATTTTCTTGAATAACTTCTAAACTGTTTATCCTAAAATTATAAAAAAAATATATTTGAGATTTTCATAATGAGCTCTTTCATTTGATATGTAACACGATATAGTTTGAAAAACTTTATTTTTAGGGTTCCGTACCCAAAGGGTAAAAACGGGACCCTATTATTATCACAGAGCACAAAAACTCACTATCACTCACGAACACACGAGCACTTTGACTACTTACAAACGTCACTTTACAAAACACAAACTCGAGCTATTCAAAAACTATCTTCATTCGATTGATTGGTTAAATATTGAACAAAATGCACACAACAACCCTATCACCCATCTAACATCTATTATAAATGTATTACATAACGCTTCAACTATCTGCTTTCCATACCGTCTTGTTCGTGTAAATAATAAATATAACTGTCCTTGGGTCACAAATGACTTAATAATGCAAAAACAACTGCTTGCGCAGTTAATTGACATTGCTCAAAGAAACCCGAACAATAGTGAAACATTGCGACTTATACTATCACAATCCATAAAATTTAAACAATCTCTGTCACACGCACAACGCGAATACTACACTGGAACATTACAAAGTAGCTGTAATCAACAAAAAACTCTGTGGCAAATCGTAAACAACGTCACGGGACGCGACTCCGGCAAGCATCAATGCAATCTGGACTTAATAAGAGATAGCCACGGCGAACAATACACGTCGCAGAACCGGTTAGCTAACGATATTAATTCATTTTTCTTATCAGCCGCGAGCACTGCGAATGCACCCATAGCTCGCCCAGAACTGGCAAAAGAATTAATTTATGCACTACCCGTCTACACCTAGTCCTGTATCCGTCAAACTATCCGCGTTTACCCATGATGAGTTACATAAAATCGTAACGCAGCAAATAGCTACAAAAAATACCTGCGATATATACCAACTATGCTACTCAAAGTTAGACTACCGTTTGTTATTAGCTCAATTAACAAACATTTTCAACCACTTAATTAAAATAGGTAATAGGTATCCGCGCATACTTAAGGAAGTAAAAGTCGTACCCGTCTATAAGGGCAAAGGTCAGAAGGATGAGTTAAAAAACTACGGACCAATCAGTATAATACCCACTATGGCCAAAGTGTTCGAAGCGGGCATAAGTAACCGGCTGTATAACTTTTTAGAAAATTTTCATTTACTACACATCAAACAATATGCCTGTAGACGTAATCGCTCATGTGTATCAGATATCCGCGAAACATTACACAACATTATGCGGGCTAAAGAAAAAATTTTACACGTAGCCATAGTACTCTGCGATATGACGCGCGCATTCGACCTTTTTGAGCACCACGGGCTGCGCGGCCCTGTATTAGGTTGATGATCGACTTTTTAATGGAAAGGCAGCAATACGTTGCAATAAACAATGGATTAACGAAATCTGATTGTGGTTGTGTCGACATGGGGGTCCCCCAGGGGTCGTCCTTGGCCAAATCTATGCTTTCTAATGCAAGTTAATGATTTACCAGATGCGGTGGACGGCAATATGTTTGTCTTTGCTGATGACGCTTGCGATATACTTACCGCCCAGAACATAGACTGCTTAGAAACAATGATAACTCGTGACGTTCATAAAATCCTTTACTGGTTTTCTGTAAACGGACTCGTCCTGAATGTGGCAAAAACTCAGGTTATTCATTTTAACCTGGGTGGCAGACCACCAAGACCACTCGCCGTCGTCATCAATAATACAACACTCCCACAAGTCACCTCTGCAAAATTTTTAGGTGTTACCCTCGATTCGTCACTAAAATGGGACACCCAAATTCAATTAGTTTGCACAAAGTTAGCAGGGATCTGTTTTGCACTTAAAAGACTGTCTATTATTCTTCCACAGGCCCAAGTGCGTAGCAGTTATTTTGCGCTTTTCCATTCTGTGCTAAACTATAGTCTCGAATTTTGGGGAGTCGCCGCTGACTGGCGTCGTGTCTTTGTGCTGCAGAAACGAGCTGTAAGAATAATAGCCAACGCCCCTCCCGGCTCGCCGGCTCGACAACTGTTTAAATCATTACGAATAATGACATTACCATCGCAGTACATTTTTAACATCGTGAAGTTCTTAAGAACCAACTTCAACTTGTTTCCTCTTAGGGCGGGTAACCTAAGATGTTTACGAAACAGGAACAGAGGGACGCTCGAAACTACCAGCTTCAGACTGACCAAATCTGCCAAAACGACCTATGCTATGGGCCCAAAAATATATAATTATATCCCTGAAAATATAACTGTGATATAACATGATAATGTATTTTATATTAAATTGAAGAAATGGCTAATTGATAACGCCTTTTATGACTTACAAGAATTATTGGAAATGTAGAATATAATATAATATGATAGTATTTATTGTTGTAATTACATTTTTGAACATGTGTAAATAATTTTACTTTTATTGTTTCGATGTTGAAATAAATTGAAATTTTAATTATTATTCCACTAATTGTAATTATATTTTGTATTTTGACGTGTAATGTATGTGTATATTATTAATAAATATGAATATGAATATTACTAAGACTCCGCTGTCCGTCCGTCCGTCTGTCCGTCTGACCGTCTGTCCGTCTGTCTGTCACCAGGCTGTATCTCATGAACCGTGATAGCTAGACAGTTGAAATTTTCACAGATGATGTATTTCTGTTGCCGCTATAACAACAAATACTAAAAAGTACGGAACCCTCGGTGCGCGAGTCCGACTCACACTTGGCCGGTTTTTATTTTATTTTCTCATTTACCCCCGAAAAGTGGCCCCCGGGTTTAAAATTAATTTGTTTACGTTACATGTCCGTCTTTGGGTCACAAACTTACATATGAATACCAAATTTCAACTTAATTGGTCCAGTAGTTTCGGAGAAAATAGGCTGTGACGGACGGACAGACAGACAGACGCACGAGTGATCCTATAAGGGTTCCGTTTTTTCCTTTTGAGTGTCGGAACCCTAAAAAGGAGACAAACTCGTAGCGGGAAATTATCGTCGTATAAGCCTTACATGTATAGCATTCAAAGCAATGGAAAAAATGATCACAGGCGCGATGAGGAATTTCATAGCAAGAGAGCACGTCATTATAGACGAACAACACGGATTCACCCAAAAAAGATCAACGGTAACAAACCTATTATGTTGTGTTGACAGGTGGAATAGTAACTGGAATGAAAAGCTTTCAGCGGATGTTTTTTACCTGGACTACGAGAAAGCATTCGACCGCGTCCCGATAAACAGACTCCTTGTCAAGTTAGAGCATTTTGGAATTCGCGGAAATTTGCTCAATTGGATAAAAGACAACTTGACAGGGAGGAAGTTTCGTGTACGAGTTGGAAAGCACCTTTCGGATCCGCATGACGTCTACAGTGGAGTTCCACAGGTGTTTGGTCTAAGTCTAAGTCTTAATTAATCTAATAAATTTAATTATCAATTATCAATATATAATTTATTTTCCATCGAATTATCAATCATTTTCAGTTTTCAGATTTTTCCCTCTAAGTACCCATTTAATCGTCTACCTTGATACCAAATATCAAGTTTCTCGGTCATCTGGAAGTGGGTTAGGTTTTCGATCAATAAAGTCAATATATAAACGAAATTAATATCATATACAAAGTTTCGTTTACAGTTTAAATTCGTATGGCATTATGATTTATGAGTCGTTCTACAATTATGTTTATTAATTTACAAACTAATGTCTAGGTTCTTCACCCATTGGGCTGCTTAATAGACTTCGCACAGGGCACGGTCGATCCGGCGATTTCATGTTTAGGTGTGGGTGGAATAACTCACCGGAATGCGATTGCGGAGCGCCCATACAATCTATCCACAATATAATTCACGAGTGCCAAAAACGAATGTACCCTGGTGACCCTCTGGACTTAATAGCGTTTAGTGACAGTTTAAATAGTAGTGTGACTACTTGTAAAAACACATATTAAAATATTTTCACGTGAAAGTAATTTAATTTGTTCTTAGAAGTCAATATATGTTTTTCTTTAATTCAGATTCTCAATAATTTTTAGTTATTAGATTTTTTCCTGCATGTACACGTAAAGGATGACTCACGTTAGACCGGGCCGTGACCGGGCCGGAGCCTCCGGCGCTTCATTTTCTATGGAAAGCATCACGTGATCACCTGTCATGGCATAGAAAAGTAAGCGGCGGAAGCTCCGACCCGGTCACGGCCCGGTCTAACGTGAGTCATCCTTTATAGTCTACCTTGGTACCAAATATCAAGTTTCTAGGCCATCTGGAAGTGTAACACACGATAGGTTTCTGAACAAAAAAAAATGTTTTCATAAAAAGATATCGTCACAACTCCACTCCGTTTTTTTGGTGCATATTGATTTATATGGACTAAAGATCAATCCTGCCGATTTTCATAGCTTTAACATGCTTTAACACCATTTGCAGCGTTTTTTGGCGAGCCGCTAGCACTATAGGTCATCTGGAGGTAGGTTACGTTTTTGATCTAAAAATCAGTGAGACAGTCACAAAAATGCGGTTTTTAAACGTTAATTTATCAATAACTATTTAAGCTACATTTATGAAATTTGGTATTCTAGGCCAGCTAATGGGTTTAAATAAATATGCCAAACTTCATGTGTGTAGGTTAAATAGGTTTAGGTAGTTCGCAGCGCATTGTCCCTCGAACCGTTATGAAGGCACGGACAAATGATGTGAAACGAGAGTTAAGTTGTAAGAACGAATCGGCCTCCTGCATTATTACTTATAGTAAAATAGATCGCCGGTCCACTTCTTTCGGAATTTAGGACTTATGGGCGGTCGCACCAACTATAATTGACGGACTGATCAACATCACTCAGCAGAAAACTATGAAACCTTGCCGTACAATACTTTGTGAGGACACACAGGTAGTCTATGATTACGAAATTTCCAGGAGAACAAGTTGCTGGTGAATAATTCTACATACGAATATCTGTTATTAGGTACTACGATTATGAGTAACTACTTAGATTTACGTACCTATCCATACTAATATTATAAATGCGAAAGTCTGTCTGTCTGTCTGTCTGTGTGTTACCTCTTCACGCTTAAACCGCTGAACCGATTTAGTTGAAATTTGGTATACAGATAGTTTGAGTCCCGGGAAGGGACATAGGATACTTTTTATCCCAAAACTCACCCCTCAAGGGGGTGAAAAGGGGGTGGAAGTTTGTATGGGGAATCAATAACCGCTTAACCGATTTAGATGAAACTTGGTATGGGGATAGTTTGAGCTGTGGGAAATGATATAGAATAACTTTTATCCCCGAAATCATCCCTTAAGGGTGTAAAAAATGGGGTGGAAATGCATAGTGTGGACCAATTTGGGGGTGAAAAAGGATGGATTAAAAAGCAGATTTGTTTAAGAATTAAGGTACCCAAATTACTAATTCCACGCAGATGAAGTCGCGGGCAAAAGCTAGTATTAAATAAGTCATAGGTTAGTTTTTCGAGTTTTTCGATTACCTACGTTTCTATTATTAAATGTGCATACATTGTAACAAACACTATATGGCCTAATAACAATTTTTTTCAGCATGACACTATTATTAACCTTTTAAAACTGAAAATCTTCTTTTCAAGGGCTGATAATCTTGAATATCCCCTTCATTCATTTTCGGTATGTCATTGTTCTTATCAACGATCTCTAAAATGCTAGTGTCATTCTGACGAAACTCATTATCTGGGATTGTAGCATTATTTATACTGGGCTCGTCCAAAGTATCAACCAACTCATCTTCACTGACTATGCCGCTATACTTTTTGTTATCAGTTTCAAGCTTAGCATCTTCTGGCGATTCGGTTGTTGTTTGTGTACTAGACATCACTCCATTGTTAGATAATATGTCGTCCTCGGGGTGATATGGATTATTGTAATCAGAAGATTTTCTGAAGTCATTTGTAATGCTTTTATATATAGGAGACATTACAAAAGTGTTCAAAATTTTTATAGCGTCATCTGCTTCAATTCTTATTTCTATTCCGGCACAAATAGTATGTTGAATAAAATAAATAAATACTGCAATAAACATCAAAAACATACAGGTTAATAGGTAGATAAGCTAAAAGTTTTCGTGATCATGCAGATACATAGGTTGGTAGATTTATTAGCGGTTATAACATTTTATTACCCACATAGGAATTTTGTTTGAAACGCAGTTAAAAAAAATACTTACGTAATTGAATTAGTTTTATCATGGCTATACACGAAACCTTCATGAAACTCGATACTTTATGGACAACTGTAAACGCTCAACGGTAGGCATATCATATCATTATATACTATGAAGACACGGCGTAGCTTCAATTTAACTTTCACTCCTTTCTTCTAGTTAGCAAAACAATAAACTTTTCATTAAAGAAACTACTTCACAAAAATTAACACGTTTATTTAAAAAATGCTTACAACATCAATGTACATACCGTTTAGTACATAACATTTGCTAATTTTTTTTTGTAACTGTTTAAGTAGAAAGCCAAACTGCGTCACGAAGCATTATACGAAAACAATTTCAAGTACAAAGTACAATCATTTTTCCTCTTAAGAGTAAAGTAATAAACACGAAGAGTGTGACCAACAGTTTTTTCTACTTTAAAAGAATAGGTAAACTCTATAGTTCCAAACTGCTTGTAAGTAATTTTATTGGTGAGTATAAATATGGTGTGATTCATAACCACCAGTAGTACAATTGGTGAGAACAATTACAGAATCATTAACTTCACTTCAGCTTAGATCACACAATAATGTTTGCTTCAAGCTGATAGGTATAGGACCAATTAGTTTTTTTTTTACCGGACAAGTGCGAGTCGGAATCACGCCCCAAGGATTCCGTACCGTCAAACACTTAATCGAATTTAAACTGTTGTGATAATGTCGCGCGAGTAACTAAAACAAGTGAGTAAAGCGTGTAATTAGTTAACGTCATATACTTTTTTACTGAGTATAGTACAGAGGGGTAACGCCGCCAGTGTATGCTGCAGGCCAACGACTGTTGGATGGGGTGTCATTTTTTGTAGGTATTTAATTGAGGTTTTGTAGGTCAGTATCTTAGAATTCGATCTCTAAGGATAAACTGTAAGTTATAGTTTTAGTATAGTTTTACATTATTTGAATTTTTTTATTGAGATAGTTCAACCGTAGATAGGTACATATAAAATAATACCTACTTCTATAAAAAACCGTTTTCAATAAACCTTGTCTTAGTTTTTTAACTTTGTCTTTCCTGTTACTTATCATTCATGAATTGCTCAGGCATATTATTCTTATGTTGGTCACACGAAGCTAATCGAAATTGGTTTCATATTGTGCACGTGACAAATAAGTATAAGAGAAGCCATAAAGGAAAAATCCAATTTCGCACGTCTGAGCGGTCTGAGTACGAAACATAGTAGAAAAGTTATCTAGTCGTAATAACACCATTAATAGGAAAGGGGGCGGCAGTTTCTCCATATAAACGTGGTCCCCATTTTCCTCTCTCGACATTACGTAAAATATTTATACATAATTTGATGTATATTAACTTATCAAACATAGCTATGTCCCTACGTTTGACTTTTTTAGATTTTTTGGTCATTCTAAAAATTAGGAGGGAAAAACAGATTTCATACAAACTTTTAAATGCTCGTCTCTTATAATAATTAGGAATTCAAAAAAAAAACAAACGTAGGGGCATAGCGCATAGCTGTGATTGATATACAATAATTAGTGTCCAAATGTTTTCAATAATGTTAACATCCAGAGAGGAAAATGAGGACTACTAATGTACTCGCTCTATTTTATTTTATAAATAATAAGTACTTACATTTTCTAGCAACGAAAACTATTACATTTAAATCTTAAGGATAGTTGAATTAAACTTACAAATACCACCTCGTACTATGTAGGTATGTACCTCACACCTGACACCACACCATCGCATCGCATAGGATTATATGCGACGACAAAACAGTCCGTTATTCCATCGGAAAACCATTTACTTCGAGAGGGGTCACATAATATTTAATCAAAATCACGAACCTCTTAGGGACACCGTTTACAGAAGGTTAGTTCACATATGTGCGGGCATTACTGCCGGCCTGGCCAAGGTGACAATCGCTATCGCTTCGAAGAGCTATGGTTAGTATGTATCAAATTATATAAAAATATTTTCCATAATGCCAATATCCAGAGAGGAAAATAGGAACTACGTTTGTATAGAGAAACGGCCGTTCCCTTTCCTCCTAATGAGAAACTCTCTGTTACAAGTTTAAGTAGTTCTCATCATATGCATTGACGTGGAAACCACAATGTACAGAGTTACTTACTTACGGTGATAACATTGCGAGTGTGACATATTTGGTAGGTCTATAAGTATTATTGGGATCACGATAATTTACTGTTTATTCTCTACTATTAGGGGGAGAGTGGGGTAATTACGAACACTAGAGTATCTAACTGCCTTAACTTGTCGTGATCCCATTAGTTGCTTGGATGTATTATTGAGCAGTAGGTATTGTAAAATTTGGCTTAGCGCCGACTTCAAACGTATAAGTTGATTGTGCATATAAATTCTCGGCTCTCAGGCTGTATCTCATGAACCGTGATAGCTAGACAGTTGAAATTTTCACAGATGATGAATTTTTGTTGCCGCTATAACAACAAATACTAAATACAATAGATAATGGTTCGGACCCTTTGTGCGCGAGTCTGACTCGCACTTGGCCGGTTTTTTATTGTAAGTTTTTTTATTTTTTGTGCATTTTTAAATTATGAAGCACAATACAAAGTAGTTACTAAGCAATGTAAACTATAATTGTTTTTATTTATTTATTTTATGTATTTCATTCTAGACAATATACATTGTGTGAAATATACATGGATATTATTAATACATACCTACATTATGCCTTGGAGGAGCTATTGATCCATGAAACACCTAATGAAGGGAGACCTAGGTACCTCTGTCACTCAAACGTGGATATGTGCATACTTCCAGTCCTCACCTCCGGTGCTCTGACTTGGTCTTTGACGGAAGCTCAGTAGTCCAAACTCAGAGCTCAGAAGTTCATCATTACCACTAACACATTGGTTTGAATTAGGCTATCGGAGGAAGAACGTTCCCTCTAAGAAAACAAATGAAATTTAAAAAACTGGCTAAGTGCGAGTTGGACTTGTGCCTGGAGGAGGAACCCTCCAGGCACAAGTTGTACGGAAGTACAATTACATAATTTTTTACATGCTTTTTTTCCTTAAGTCTCACTCACGCTTTACTAGTTTTTATAATTTGTTTTAATGCATTTTTTATTATTAACATACTAACCGATTGTACATACAAAATGTAGCTATCCATTAGATGAAAAAAAAATTAAATACATAAGTATTTAAATTTGCCATGCCATGCATTCTTCTTTTTCATTATTTTTCATTTTTTACCACTTTTTTTATTTTATTTGATGTATAAGTAATACGAGTATCCGTAATATGAGTATAAGTAATTTGGTATCCGTACCCAAAGGTTAAAATCGAGACCCTATTACTAAGACTCCACTGTCCGTCTGTCCGCCGTCTGTCTGTCCGTCACCAGGCTGTATCTCATGAACCGTGACAGCTAGATAGTTGTAAATTTCACAGATAATGTATTTCTGTTGCCGCTATAACAACAAATACTAAAGAGTACGGAACCCTCGGTGGGCGAGTCCGACTCGCAATTGTGGTGTTTTCTTCTTTGATGTTATAGCGATAAATAAAAAGAACAACAATGAGAAAATTTCAATTGTTTATTTTATGGCTTATTTATGAGATCACGAGCTCGCTGAAAAACAGACGGCTAGACAAATACATATATAGATGGTCTGCGAAAGCTCAGTAATATAAGGTACCGACGAATCCCTTCAAATAATACAACAGCAAGTAGGTAAAGTATTACTGTTTATTTTCGTAATCAATCATACATACTTTAACATAGGTACTAGACAACTTTTATATACAATAAAACAATCTTACTCGCGAACATGGAATCTCCTCTTTTTGGAAATTGGTTAAAAAAACAATATCTACTTACAGATTATTTTCTTTAAATAGGAGTTTTCGAGTAAGTGTGTTTTAACGAAACCCTTATAGGATCACTCGTCCGTCTGTCTGTCTGTCCGTCTGTAACAGCCTATTTTCTCCAAAATTACTAGACCAATTACGTTGAAATTTGGTACACATATGTATGTTTCAAATATATATATTTTATAATTTTAGGATAAACAGTTTAGAAGTTATTCAAGAATATAAGCAAAACATGACCATTACCCCCCCCCCCCCCCTGTTCTTTACCTGTAGAAAACAGGAAACCTATTAGAAATGTGCAGTCAAGCGTGAGTCGGAATTAATTACTTAGCTTTTGATCCGACCCCTACGGGTTTTTTAAAGACAAAATTGTGTAATGTACGGAACCCTTGGGACGCGAGTCCGACTCGCACTTGGCCGGTTTTTTTATCAATAAATTTAAGAGTCCCCGGCAAGATCGGTTCTCCATACAAACGTAGTTACGCTCTCACGACTAGCTAGATACTCTGAAACTTTCTGTATATGCAAAGTTTCATTACAATCCAACACGTAGTTTTAAAATGAGAACGAAACTCCGTTTGTATGGGAAGGTTACATTGGGCCGAGCTTGCCGGGGACTCTTAATCGATAATTAATAAACTAGATACCTACTTAACACGTGGCGTGCAATAGGTAAATGGTTCAAGATTCATCTTATTTCAGGTTTTTGTTTACTTTTTTTTACAAAATAGCATGTTTGCAAGCCGACCTCGGCTAGTAGGTAATTCTCCATAGACATTTCTGAAGGGTAGAACAATTGGAACACTTGTGAGCACCTTGGTTGCTCCGATATATCTGATGGTGACTGACTGACTGTACCACCTATTTCACAAAAATGCAAGTGGCAAAACATTTACACAAATAAGTTAAAAATATCAAATGGCTCTCACTTGTCATATATAACGTATATTATGTACATTCGAATCTATTTTTAAATTATTAACATGTACTTAATATATTTTATATTTACAACTAAAAAGTTGTTAATTAATATCAAAAATAATCTCTCAATTTGAAAGTACCGATACGAATGCAGCAACAATTAAAACATACGTCCTTTTACATAACAATCAAATGTAGATAAATAAATACTTCCTATTTTTTTCTTGGAAAAAGAAATAATGGGAAGAGTACATATATATTATAAAGGCAAGAAGTATAAATTCCTTAAAACTATTGGCAAATGTTACAGTTGATTTGTTATGTCAAATAATAATCACAACCATTGGGTAACTTAGCGTTTCAAATGTTTCAATAAATCTAGGCACATTAGATACAACACCCCTAAAAGGTAATAGTTCAATGAGGTCAATTGTCAGGTATTTAATACTTATTATCTAACGATATATATATTTAATTTTACATAATTTATTAATCGAATGTTCATTTGAACGATCCGGTGGCATCCTTCCATAACGAGAGATCGATAGCTGGCAAGTGGTCGCACGGCATTAGATGGTTTCTGCGGAAAAACAAAAAGTAAAATCATTATAATTACGTATATAAGTTATGGCCAACGAAAAGTTTCGTACAATGGCATGGATTTTGGTACTTTGTCGTATCGAGCACTAGGTTATAGGTATTCCTCATTTTACTACCTTCTGCGACATTTGCCAAAGCAACGGTGATTTAAAAGCATTTCTACAAGATTAAAAAGTGATAGTTGTGAAATCTTATTCTAACCACATCGATGCAAATTAATCATATCTGTATAAGTAATATAGGGTCAATTTTGTTACGATAATGTGGAATGTTCATAATTGATAAGGCAATACAACTATATATAACTTATTAATGTCAAAAAACATGCGATTGGTGTTCTACAAAGCCTACGAGTATGACAGAGATTGGCATAAAATTCCCATACGAAAACTGTGTGGCAACGGCGTGCCTAAGAGTATAGTCTGAATTTTACTTTCCCGGAATTAATTGTAAACAAACAACTGTCACTGTCAAAGTGACACTAGCAGGCAAGTCAGGGGTTCTTAAAGTAAGGGCTCGCAAAAAACTTAAAAATAAATGTAGGTAAGAAATGACGGAGTTCTGCGGTAGCATACCTTACTTACAAAAAAACCGGCCAAGTGCGAGTCCGACTCGCGCACAAAGGGTTTTGAACCATTACGCAAAAAACGGCAAAAAATCACGTTTGTCGTATGGGAGCCACACTTAAATATTTATTTTATTCTGTTTTTAGTATTTGTTGTTATAGCGGCAACAGAAATACATCATCTGTGAAAATTTCAACTGTCTAGCTATCACGGTTCATGAGATACAGCCTGGTGACAGACAGACGGACGGACAGACCGACCGACGGACAGAGGAGTCTTAGTAATAGGGTGCCGTTTTTACCCTTTGGATATGGAACCCTAAAAATCAATCAACGCTACCTTTTTCAAAGGCGGTTTAAATT
This sequence comes from Cydia strobilella, assembly GCF_947568885.1. NCBI lineage: Eukaryota > Metazoa > Arthropoda > Insecta > Lepidoptera > Tortricidae > Cydia > Cydia strobilella. The sequence goes on along the minus strand of NC_086042.1, from coordinate 10,502,308 downwards.
AAAGCAATTAAAAGCGATTACAGGAGCATTCAATCTCGAAAGTTAGTAATAAAGATAAATTATGGTTAGCGGCCCGGAACTTGGTCGCCCGGGTGAACTCCATAGTGATACCAGTGCAATAAATAAACTACCCGATAAAAGCAGCTTTTTCTTTTCCATAAATGTACAATATTATAAAATTTAATTTCGTTTAAACAATGTCAATGTTTCTGGAGTAGAATATATAAAGATTTATAATAATTTGTAATCGGCCACACCTATGTTTACATTAATTCTGTGAGAATGAAATTCTGACTATAGATTTCCTCCTATGTATATTACGAATTGTACACAATGTGAGCATTGAGTTGAGCATTATGCCTCTAAAACAGGCAAAATACTAATGGTACGGTCTAATAAGGTAAGGATAACCCATTGTATACCTCGAGGTACGTACTCGACTGTGTATTAATGACCTACTTAACCTACTACTACCTACCTACCTACTTGACCTAATTAACTTAAATAAAACCAATATAATGCATTTTCATCAACGAAACACAGTAATAACATTTTTGGGGCTTATGATTGATGATCAACTTACTTGGGGAGATTAAAATTATAGAACATGTTTGTAAAAAAATAAGCAAGTCAGCATTTGCACTACAGAATCTTGCTAAGTTGTGAGTTTTTTGGGGGAATTCTTTCTATAGAGACGCTGTTTTTATAGCCCCATAAGTTTTTGGCAAAAATTTCATTTTTGGTACAAGCTTTTATCGCTGACTGTACCTTTCTTTCCACGAACAACTAATACTCATCGAGACAATTGTAAAAACCCCAAACACAATTAGGTTGCGTTGTTTTATCACAGAGTTCCTATGGCCACCATCTGTCTCCATCATCAGATCAGCTCGATGGTACCATAATATTGCATTGTCACCCGATTTACATATGTATGCAAATTTTCAGCTTCAACGGAAACCGGGAAGTTGGTCAAATTTAACTTGCAAGATTTGACCCTTACAAACATGTTACATATATATTACATACATACTTACATAGGTACATTGCAAGTTAATAATAAGTTTTTGGCAAGTTTCATTTTTGGTACAAGCTTTTATCGCTGACTGTACTTTTCTTACCACAGGCAACATTAGTTGAATTAGTTGCCTGTTGTGTAGCTTTTATTTATGAATACATATTAATATTCATAAATAAAAGCCTGTAAAAAGATGAAATCGACATCAATTTGAAAGTTTGGCTTCAACGTTAAATCGATAAAAATATCCCATAACAGGAAATATATTTATAGTTTCCCTACCACAAATTATACTCAAACAAACTGATTTTCATTTGTTTATTCGTGTCGTCAACGTCAACGTAACAAGGAGGCGTATTCTGATTGCCATAGCAGGTTATGAATTTGATCTGAATTTGTTATGGATGTGCTGTATCAGTGTAAAAAGTGACATTTCTGGTTGATATGTGACTTTTGACACTGACAGATCATATCCATAACAAACCCAGATCAAATTCATAACCTGCTATTATTACAATCAGAATACGCCTCCAGTGGTTACTATACTTTTATCTACGCGCATATCGTTAGTACCTACTCTAAAATGCGTTCAAAAATCGTAGGAAATGACCAGCATTATTACAACCAATTTTACTATGAGAACTTTCTTATCTGTGGTAGTAGGTAAAATCTGTACTTTAATGTGATTACATAATAGATTTTTGTAAGGTTATGAGTTTAAATTTGGAACAGCTGTCGGAACTCAAGTGGGTCTCTAATGTCTCTATTCTAGTAGCCATAGATATTAAAACAGTTATCGATACGAAACGCAATTCAGTATGTTTTTAGGGTTCCGTACCAAAAAGGTACAAAAGGAACCCCTATGGTGCGACTCTGTCCGTCTGTCTGTCGCATTGCTAAATATTTCGAGAAGTACTAGAGTTAGACCAAGAAAAGTCTGCAACGATTTTGATGGCACACGCAGTGCAAGTGTTATTTATACGTCATAATTTCATAGAAGTTTTACGTTTAAAATAACAGTTGCACTGCGTGTCCTATCAAAATCGTTGCAGACTTTTCTTGGTCTAACTCTAAAGCTATCGATTTGAAATTTGGAATAGTTATGAACAACGCTAACCTTAACACATTGGAAGTGTAATTTTTTTATTATATCATACCTTTAAACGAGCAATTCTTGTATATGGGAACACCCAAATATTCCGAAATATGTTTTCCGAATTTTATAAGCACGATTTTCCTAATTCCGATTTTTTATAAGTCCGAAATATCAAAATTACGATTTTTAAAAACATGATGGAAGAAAATCACGAATGTGCTATTTCCGAAAATTTAAAATCCGATTGTCATTTGACCGAAAGCTTAAAGTTCCGATTTAACACTTTGCCGAAAAAATGTTTTTCCGAATTCTTAAATTCCGAAAAACCATTTTCCGATCGGAAATAAAATAATTCGGAATTCAGAAATTCGGTCTTATGTAACGTCGGAAAAATGAAATTCGTGATATTCAAATGAAGACTCACGTTTTAGTAATTATTACGGGTGCCTGTCGTGCCGCATCACGTTAAATTCGGCATTCTAAAATTCGGCATAATTTTTATGCCAAAAATTCGGCATAAATAAATTCGGCAGAACTGCGACCTCCAAGTAAACGAACTATTGCCAGAAGTGGGTTAGGTTAGGTTAGAACTGCGACCCCCAAGAAAACGAACTGTTACTAGAAAAGTGGGTTAGGTCAGGTTAGAACTGCGACCCTCAAGAAAACGAACTGTCGCCAGAAAAGTGGGTTCTGTGGGTTAGGTTAGGTTAGAACGGCGACCCCCCACAGAAGGGACCTGCTTACAGAAAATGGGTGTGACAAAATGATATGGATTTGAAGGCTACCTTATTACTAATGTTTAAAGCGCAGATTTGTGTAGAAAAATGGTGTTTGTGAGTGTCCATCTATTATATTATGTAAAATAGGAAATGTTAAAAGGCATTTCTGCTTACTTTAACGACGTAAGTACCTTCATGTATTTAACATAAAATTCGGAATATCGTTGTTCGGAAATTAAAAAATTGGGATATTTAAAATAGGAATAACGTCAATTCGGAATAATGGCAATTAGGAATTCGTGATTTCAAAAATCGTAAATGTTAAATTCGGCGTTTTTCACTGTAGGAATTGTTATAATCGGAATTATGTGGTTCGCAATTTAAAATTTCGAAATAATGCCAATTGGGTAGGTAAAGTTTTTTGAAGATAGGTAAATTATATTTTTATCCAATAGTATTCGTCATAACGATCACGGAAATGCAGCTCTTTTATTTTTATTTCGTATTATTTATTAAATATATTTTTTTAAGTGACCGAGATGACGTTTGTGAAATTTAATAGCAGATCAGGCACTAATGCCTGTGCGCGTGATTTAATTGATGAGATAGAAAAAAAAAACGATGTCAACTGTCAGTGTCACTTAGCTGTCATTCAAACCGCGCTGAATGACGGTAGCTGTTTTTCAACTTAATTGTTCCAGTAGTATCGGAGAAAATAGGCTGTGACAGACGGACAGACAGACAGACAGGCAGACGCACGAGTGATCCTATAAGGGTTCCGTTTTTTTCCTTTTGAGGTCCGGACCCCAAAAAAATAAAAAACTTTGCACTGCCGACTTTTTGACGTCACAGCAACTACCCCCACCTCTTTCGCGCTTGTCATCTCATATATTTGTATTCAGGACATCACACTGAATGCACTGATACCAAAAATGTCCATGTTTGCGACGACATGAGCGAAAAGTAACCTAAAGCTTGTTCCGCCAAGCCACTAATATATAATAGTACATTATGATACAAGTGTGCTAAGTTGGTCATTACACACGAGGCGATATTGTGCGCGCGAGCTGTAAGCGAGCGCGCAATAAGAAAGCCGATGTGTGTAATGACCAATGCACACGCGTTTCATACGACGTTTTTCAACACACTTGCGAGAAAAAAAAAGAAACTTTCATATTAATCAAATTTTAATAGTTAAAACAGTTAGTATTGTGTGTTTCATCTGTCATACTCGTACTGCCGGCCGGCCCTCGCTCGCCCCGGCCGCGGGGGGCGCGGCGGGCGGGCCGGCCGGGCCGCGCGCCGCGCACTCGCCTGCGGGCGCGCCCGTGCCCGCAAGTCCGACCAATTAAAGAAGGCTCCCTTTCCATGCATATTATTAGCAATCAGTTAGCTTCTTAACTCAGTCGGATAATATAATGAAAAACCACGAGTGGAATAATACACTGAAAGAGCACGCGTGTTTAATATCTAGGATTATGAGCCAAAAATCGGTGGAATAAAAACGTCGTTTTGAGCAAGTGTGTTGAAAATACATTTTTTGATATTTTCATTTTTAGTTTCAATGGTGTATCGATAGATGGCAGTGAATTTACTGTTGTTACAAAATTTACTATGACAGTACCGCTCTATCTTATTATATCCTCTTTGCTGTTATGTTACGAAAGTAGAATTGTGAAAAGTTGTTTGTAGTTGAAAATATGAGTAGTTTGTTTCTGTAGGTATTTGTTCAAATTTATTTTTATTGCATTATTTTAATATCTATAGTCTATAGATATTTACAGATAGCACTAGTAGCAATGCAGGTCATTTCCCTACGGCTTCTGAACCCATCTTAGAGTACTTATGATATGTGTGTAGATAAAGTAGTGTATGCAACTGTACATAATTAGGCCTTAAAACACTCGTGTGATTCTATTATTTAACCACACTTGTGTTTTAAGGCCTCTCATTATGTATCAGTTGCATAAAATAATATTATGTTTAGATGATTAAGGTATAAGCGTTGTATTTCAAAAATGGAAGTAGTTTAGTGGGGTCCCGAGATATTCAAACGGATAGAAACGAGCAAAAACAAAGAGCCAGCTGTGGGACACGCACTGTAAGATATAAAAGTGGGCCAAACAGCTGACCTGTTTTAATTATGAGGATTTTAAGGAAATATGTACTTATTAGGTACAAGCTTATACACGGTGGCTAAAAAAAAGTGTGTGCGTGTAATCTTTACGAGCGATTGAAGTAAAACTTCCTTGACGATGACGTTTATCGCTATGTTGGCACTTTGACGTGTGTCCTATTGTGCGTCTGTCGCTACTGAGCGTTACTTCCGTCAGAAAATCTGAGTTTACTTCAATATAATAATTTGGGATTATACTATGGGACTTTAGCAATTTTATACATTTTGGCTGGTCCATTTTCTATGGGAGCAAAACCTCCCTGTCAACGGGAATGCACTTATTTTTTCGCCACCCTGTATAATATAAGATTATATTCCGTAAGCAGTTTGGTTCGATAAAGTCAACAAACTAAATCCGATGTCTAAACAATTTAAGACTGAGATTTTCTGTAAACGCACGCCCACAATTTTATATTGAATTTAAAAGTCCAGGAGCGAAACATTTCTATTCTACGTCTGTAGGAAATTGTTTTGAAATTTAAACATTTCTAACCGGATACAGAACTTTCAAAACTGCTACGAACTAAGGGGCTCAACTGACTGGAAAACTTAGAAATTAAATAGCAATCGAAAAAATGTATACATTATACCGATTAAACCTGTCATTGTCCACATTAAAAAAGTCACACGTTTCTTTTGACGCAGAGCAGGCTGAACTCAGATTAGGATAAACAAATACTGATGTAAAACAATATTTCTGAGTTTATGAAAATCCAGTCGCACCATATTTTTATTTGAAATATAAAGAACCGGGCTGCATGGATAGCAATTGCATATAATATAAATATATAATCACAATCCTCAAGCATGAGGGAGCAACCGTAAAATATTATTAGACAAGTTTAAAATACAACTATAAATGTTTAGCTGGTTACAAACGCAGCGTTTATTCGTCCACAATTTTATTGATTCCATTGTGTAACGAAAATTACCCATATTATTAGGGTAAAGGCACCAGTGCTCAGCCATGCACCAGTGGTCAGCCTTTCTTGCTTATTTTTGGCTGTAATTATCAAACCTTTTCTACTTTTCATGTCAAAAGTAGGTGATATTATAGATTGATAAACTATTAATTGAAAAATAGTTTAATTAAAAAAAAATATGTCTAGCATGAACCACAACACTACTTCAAAGAAGTGCTGTCTTCTGACATGAAGGATCATGTGATATGCGCCATTTTTTTGGAGTATCGTATGGTATTTTGATAAGTCGTTAACAGCCGATTATGATATTTTGTTAAAAGAATGTGGACTGTATCACATGATTAATACTTATTCTATCTAAAAAATGAATATAAATCCATATAAAAATAACATTTTTAAGGCGGCTGACTATTGGGAACTACTTTTTTGTACGAAATCCAATAGTCAGCCTCCCTTGGCTGACTACTGGGTTTATGGCAGTAATTTTGAAAAGGTCGTAAATCCAGAAGTCAGCCGGGGGAAGCTGACCATAGGAATCACAACTTTTTTTTATTTTCAAATGAAATCTAAGTCGTTTAGCCAAGCACCTTTAAATATTTACATTATTATGACTTTATTTGATTGAAATAAGTAACTACCCAGTAGTCAGCCTGTGGCTGACCAGTGGACATTGACATCGCGGAACTCAGAACCCACTAATCAGCCGTTAAAATAGGATGGCTGGGCACTGGGTACTTAAAGGCTGTCTATTGGTACACAGGGGGCTGATTACTGGCAAAAACGCACTTTCATTATATTTAATGAAGTATTTCCAAAAGCAACGTTTAAAAATATTTTATTCCTAACAAAACTTAAACTATATGAAATTCTTGAACAGTAAAAACTTTAATAATTCTTATAGGTCAATTAGTAAGCAAATCAAACGATCTTGATCATAGAAATTTCGTAAAAAGGCTGACTACTGGTGCCTTTACCCTATACACGTAATTTACCAGTTTGGTAACATAGTGAAATCCATTGTGGAATCAAATAAAATAAGACTAAGAGAGAAAATAAGACTAAAATAAATCCCAGTTAAAGCTAGTTTTCACTTTTTCACCAAGTCGTTTCGGAAAACTAGTATAAAACTAGTCAGCACGCATTTTTTTGATTTGAATTAGGGATAACATGTGTTGATGTGTACTTTTAACGATCTCTGCTTTAGTGGGCATTTCCGAACGCAACCTAAAAAGTTTTTTTTTTAAGTTCATTCAGTCACCAGTTGAACAGTCAATTGAAGATGTTCGTTATTTCCATATTTTCTCACTGAAATTTTATACTGTTTTTGTATTTTATTGCGATAGTGAAAGTTTATTGTTAGAATACTTAAAAAAACATGGGTGAAAAAGTGATGAAGAAGGACTTACTACAGTTTTTCACATTGTATACTTATGTTCTCACTGCTGCAGCTGTGGTGAAAAGTCGTGTGTAGGTACTACACGAGATCAAAGTTATAAATTACATCTTGTACGCTTTCGAGTCACTTATTACTACGCTCATGATTCTAAATTAGAATCTATATAAGTAGGTGTAGAATCTTTCGCTTGAACGGGACCCAAAATAAGCACTCGAAGAAATATCAAACTTTGCTCTGTTGTTATACAAATAACTATTTTAATGAGTTAATTATTACGAATTCATACTCGTATGCGTTTTTAAACGATACGTTTTGACTTTTTTTCTGGGGTCTATTATAAACCGTCTGCCTCTTTCTTTTTGCTAACGACGGGAAAGGGACAGAACGAATAGAATCCAAGTATTTCAAACTTGTACCTATTCGGTCCATTATAAATAGAAATGACATTCGAATGCAAAGGACACTTGAATGTCATTTTGTCTCACTTAAGCAGCAAAGTACCTTTGTTCGAGCTGCTCAGCTGAAATAATTATTTTCCCCTCACTAGCTAGGAAAGCCGTCTTTTATCCTTTAAAACAAGCGGGGAAAAACGCATTTTATCCACTAGTGGGGAAAGTAATTTGACCTTGGATGGAAAGTGTTTAAGTAGCTTGACAGATAACAAAACGTAAAACGGTCATAATAATGGTTCGTTCGATATTAATTATCATTAAATAAATGGTTTGAGAATTTAATAAAAAATACCAGATTTAGCTTTATTTAATGATTTTAAGTCATAAACCTTAAAATTCCATAATAAACGTTTGTTTTTTAATAATTATGTTAAATATAATTCTGAACGCACAAGTTAAGTCGATGCAATTTCAAAACGCATCATTGACATTTCATACGTCAGAAATATCAACATTGTCAACAAAAATTTTACTTAAAAACTTCTCACGTAAAAGTACAGAATTTCCAGTTTTTTGTTATAATATCGTAAAAAAATGAGTGATTCCAGTCGATGAAGATGATCTAACGCCTCTGGATGTTGCACTTTCCTCGCTATAGTGAGGGGAAAAGTTTTGTGTTACACACGGGTGCAAATGTATTTTACTTCTCGTGTGTTAAAACACTCGCTACGCTCGCGGGTAAAATACAACTTTGCACCCTTGTATAACAAATAACTATTGTTTTACAAGGGGGCAAAGTTGTTGTTTAACCGCTCGTGCTAATATTGACACCCGAGCAAGTGAAAAATCCCAAAATTGAACCACGACGGCACGAGCGTAGCGAGTGGTTTGAAAAGTGGAATTTTAAGCGTTGCGATGGTTTCAAGGTTAAACAAATTGTGCCACCGAGAGAAACACAAAAATTTTCACCACACCAACGCGAACAAAAAACTAACTGTAAAATATCAAACAAAATCAAATCCAATGAATGTTATTAAATATTTATCATTCAAAATTATCATTCAAAATTCAATCCTATCAGCCAACAGGAAACAACTCAAAATTTGCATCAGATTGCTTTGCCACACATGTGGATAAAATGCAACTGTCTCATCAGTTTTTGAAGAATGAAGAGAGCCTTGAAAAAATAATTATACGTTAAATATTCCATAAGTTATTATATTAGTAATCTCTTGGTTCGCAGAATATAGCATTATTTATTTATTTATTATTTATACTCGTAAGTAAAAGGGTATTTAACATTTTTTTATTAATTGTATCAGTCGATCAGGTTGTCAAAGTCTGGTACCCGCACTTTACTGACGAAACACTCCTATCAAAATGGCAATACATCGTGACGTCACCATGTAACGTCGCTTTTGCTTAGTCGTGAACTTGGTTATAGAGCTCGACCACGCTACGTTACCCGCCAAGCATTAGGTGAAGTATGGCGCGGCCATACATTGTACTGCTAAGTGTCCAGTCTGTGCGAACTTAGCTTGATCGGAAAATAATAATAAAAAAGCAATATTTTAAACCCTGAGTAGAACTGACCTTCTTCTAATCTGCTCGAAGGCCTTGGGCTGCATGATGTGGATGCCGTCTGCATTGTCGCACAGCAGCCGCGCCATCGAGGCTCCGCGGCGGATGCTCTCCAGCTGACCTGTTACAGCAAAACATTTTTTAATTGTTTTTTTTTAATACTATGATGGTGGCAAACAAGTATACGGCAGCCTAATGGACAGCGGTTATCGTGCTAACGCGTGTAAGAGTATGAATAGTAGGTACCTATACACTTTTATTTATAAAAGATTTTCTGGACAGGTTCAAGTTTTCATTGCAGGATTTCTCAAATTTCCCTTTATATTTAGTGATTCTGTTTTCACGATCATAACATAATGTTTTGTATCATCTGAACATCAAAATACACCCTCGGGTAGAGAAGATACATTATGTGCATCCAAGGAAAATAGGAGGTCCAAAAAGAGCACAATATATGTGCAAAGTTACTGTGCAACGTACATTGTATACCCATGTACCAGGACTGTTTTGCTAAAATGTACATAGAAGATAATCAAAACGTTTATGTTTGTTGGTTGAAAATATCAATTTTTTTTATGTAAGTAAAATCAAATGCCGTGTTAAAATTCGAAAATGATGACCTAAGATTTCCTAAAAAAAATTTATGTATTATTGTATTAAGTATTAAACTATAACAAAAGTTATTATTTCTAACAGTATTTGATTTATTTTATCCCATAAAAATTATTACAGTGATTTAGTTATAATATTAAACAAAAAATCATGTTATTAAAATGCTACTATTAAAATACTCTGGGGTTAACGATAACTTGCACGTGCAATATAAATATAACTATCGTATCCCAAAGGTTAATAATAAACTTATGGATAAAAGTGCCTACATTGCTGCAATAAAACTTTTTAACAAGTTGTCTGTTGAAATAAAGTCTGTCGAAAGTAAGCAATTTAAAACCATTTAAAAAAATGGCTTATAATGGCTAGTAGTCATCTACAGCATGAAAGAGTTTGACGATTATGATAATAGTGCATGCATGTATTAATTTTGATATTTAGTTATAGGTTAGTAAGGGTACATAATAATATTGTACGTCCGTGATGGATAAACTGTTGGTTCTTAAATGTATTATTGTCAACATCTCTGTACACAGTTATTCATTAAATCTTATCTAAGTTTCCTGTAGAATCTAAATTCCTATTTACGATCAAGCTAGTATAGTTAGTAGTTTTAAGATTATATTGTACCTATGCTCGAAATGGGAAACTGTTGGTCCGATATCTCCTGTGTTTAGTCATCTTATGTATACAGTTAACAAAAAATAAATACTTTACTTTACTTTAAACAAGTAAAATGATAAAGATAATTACACATTTACCTACATAAATTATGTTGTGATTAACGATTATAAGAAGTATCTAGTTATCTACTACGCGGCTATTAATCTATTCTAATTTACACTAGAGTGTTGTTGACTGTTGAAAATAGCCATGGAGTCAAGACCAAATATAAAGGGGTGTAATTGATAAGTGTTTACATGCCAATATTCTGTAAATATATCAGATATCAAAAAACTTTAAACTGACATCGAAAAATTCGTTACCCACTGAGCAAAATTACATCAATTACTTTTTTTGAATAAAATTAGAAATATCCAAAATGTTAAATTTCAATGCCACTGTACATTAAGTACGACGTTCCCTAAGAGGTTTTTATTGTCTACAGATAGAAATATGATTAATTGTTTACATGATTAATCTTTAATAAAGGTTACACAGGAGATCCTCTGGACTTACTTAAGCTAAGCGACAACGCAGCCCATTGGGTAAAGAACCTAACTATTAATTTGTAAATTTGTAAAGCGACCATGAATTGTAATTATGCCATACGACTAAATAAAAAATAAAGTAATATAACTTTTTTTTTTCTCACCTTTGTATGAAAGAGCGAATACCAAACAAACAAGCAAACAAGCAAGCAAGTGTCAAACTTAAAAGAAGGATTCGACACCCAGGTTAATAAATAAACGAATTTTGAATTGAATTTTGAATATAACTGTTTTTAATATTGTCTTCGGTTACCGCGATAGTTACTCATGAAATAAAACTATGAAAACGGATTATATCGCGTATATTGAATTTATAATACATCCCGACGTTTCGAACTCTTTACAGCGTTCGTGGTCAACGGGTGACTGAGGAAAAATTACAAAATGCAAAAATACCCACATACTAAAATAATGAACAATCATAGACTACAAACTTTAAGGCTGGTTGTACATGCAAAATCGGTTCATAAGGCTAGTTATACACTATAATTATTTTTCAAGTAAAGATATATATATATACGCGATAAAAATAAACTATGCCGGCTCCAACCCTACACCACGGACCCGAGAAGATTTAATTCCCTCCTAAATTGTAGGAGGGTATCCCAATATGGGACCGGCAACAAACTCGGCGGGACACATCTTTTCAAAACATCAGAATGTCCAGCATCATCCAACACTACGGTCTCACAGTCTATGTCTCGCTTGCTCCTTTATCAGGTGGACTACAGGATCCCAAGCTGGTGGTAGAGAAAAGCCATCTTCCCTATTAAAGTTTGGATATTTCTTAATCTCAATGGCCTCGCGCAGCATTCTGGGTATGTAACGCTTCTCCTTGGCAAGAACCAGAGGCTTATCAAACTTGATTGAGTGATTGGCTTTATCCATGACATGCTCACAGACAGCAGACCTAGGTCGACGGTGCTTGACATCAGCTATGTGTTCCTTCACCCGAGTGGAAATGCTCCGTTTCGTCTGCCCGACATATGATAGGCCACACTCACAGTCCAGCCTGTACACTCCTGCAGTCTGTAGAGGGGTATTGCATTTTACAGGCCTCAGGAATTGTGACATCTTCTTCATTGGCTTGAAATATGTTTTTATAGAAGCACGCTTCAAGATGTGGCTGATCCTGTCCGTGACCCCCCTGACAAAAGGCAGAATGGCAGGCCTGCGCTCGACTGTGGGGATCTTAATGTGGGACCTCTGGTTGACCCGCGGTATCCTGAGCTCGTTTGCCTGGAGAGCGCGCCTGGCATGCTGGAGCTCCGCGGCCAGATGCTGGTCATCACATATCCTCTGGGCTCTCTGAAACAAAGATTTGCCTACTGTAACAAGTTGACTGGGATGGTGATGCGATTTGCCATTTAAGTACCTATCAGTATGAGTAGGTTTCCTATACACAGTGCGACCTAGGGTGTTATCAGGATTTCTTTTTACCAATACATCTAAGAAGGGGAGAGAACAGTCTTTTTCCAACTCCATAGTAAATTGGAAAAATTGGAATTTAGGTGATCCAAGCTTGGATCCAAGCTTGGATCACCTAAATTCCATCCATAGCAAAATAAAATTTACTATGGAGTTGGAAAAAGACTGTTCTCTCCCCTTCTTAGATTTATTGGTAAAAAGAAATCCTGATAACACCCTAGGTCGCACTGTGTATAGGAAACCTACTCATACTGATAGGTACTTAAATGGCAAATCGCATCACCATCCCAGTCAACTTGTTACAGTAGGCAAATCTTTGTTTCAGAGAGCCCAGAGGATATGTGATGACCAGCATCTGGCCGCGGAGCTCCAGCATGCCAGGCGCGCGCTCCAGGCAAACGAGCTCAGGATACCGCGGGTCAACCAGAGGTCCCACATTAAGATCCCCACAGTCGAGCGCAGGCCTGCCATTCTGCCTTTTGTCAGGGGGGTCACGGACAGGATCAGCCACATCTTGAAGCGTGCTTCTATAAAAACATATTTCAAGCCAATGAAGAAGATGTCACAATTCCTGAGGCCTGTAAAATGCAATACCCCTCTACAGACTGCAGGAGTGTACAGGCTGGACTGTGAGTGTGGCCTATCATATGTCGGGCAGACGAAACGGAGCATTTCCACTCGGGTGAAGGAACACATAGCTGATGTCAAGCACCGTCGACCTAGGTCTGCTGTCTGTGAGCATGTCATGGATAAAGCCAATCACTCAATCAAGTTTGATAAGCCTCTGGTTCTTGCCAAGGAGAAGCGTTACATACCCAGAATGCTGCGCGAGGCCATTGAGATTAAGAAATATCCAAACTTTAATAGGGAAGATGGCTTTTCTCTACCACCAGCTTGGGATCCTGTAGTCCACCTGATAAAGGAGCAAGCGAGACATAGACTGTGAGACCGTAGTGTTGGATGATGCTGGACATTCTGATGTTTTGAAAAGATGTGTCCCGCCGAGTTTGTTGCCGGTCCCATATTGGGATACCCTCCTACAATTTAGGAGGGAATTAAATCTTCTCGGGTCCGTGGTGTAGGGTTGGAGCCGGCATAGTTTATTTTTATCGCGTATATATATATATCTTTACTTGAAAAATAATTATAGTGTATAACTAGCCTTATGAACCGATTTTGCATGTACAACCAGCCTTAAAGTTTGTAGTCTATGATTGTTCATTATTTTAGTATGTGGGTATTTTTGCATTTTGTAATTTTTCCTCAGTCACCCGTTGACCACGAACGCTGTAAAGAGTTCGAAACGTCGGGATGTATTATAAATTCAATATACGCGATATAATCCGTTTTCATAGTTTTATTTCATAACTGTTTTTATTAGTGGTAAAAGTAAAACAATTTTTAAATCAACAATCATTAATAACGGCAAAATTACTGGGCCTTTTAAAGTTATCCCGCCATCGCCGACGAGGTCTGCCGGATCCCCGGTTTGACTCGTGGGGCACTCACTCCGTGGTTATCTTGGCCAGATGTAGCTCAAAACCGGGACGAATGGAAGAAGAGGGTAGAGGCCTTTGCCCAGCAGTGGGACAAAATAGGCTCACAATAATAATAATTAGTTTAGATATTAATAAAGCGTTTTTTGAGATATTTTATATTTACAGAATAATCGCCTGTAAACACTTAACGATTACAGCCTGTACATGCACAGGTACCGTAAAATCAGGTAACTTTAGTCCACAACTTACAACTATATGGTCCAAATTCAGGTTCCAGTAAAATATGTAAAAGTATTTTTCAAATTATGTTGAGTATATATGTAAAAACCGGCCAAGTGCGAGTCCGACTCGCGCACGAAGGGTTCCGTACCATTACGCAAAAAACGGCAAAAAAAACATGTTTGTTGTATGGGAGCCTCACTTAAATATTTATTTTATTCTCTTTTTAGTATTTGTTGTTATAGCGGCAACAGAAATATATCATCTGTGAAAATTTTAACTGTCTTGTTATCAAGGTTCATGAGATGTATCTCATCAACCAGCTCATGACAGGCAGACGGACAGACGGACACACGGGCAGACGGACAGACGGACAGACAGACAAACGGACAGTGGAGTCTTAGTAATAGGGTCCCGTTTTTACCCTTGTGAATTCGATAATACCTGTTGGATAATCATGAATAAAATCAACTGATAGTAAATTGTTCTGAAACCCGTTGTTGGCCGCCTAATTGAATCTTTTGTTTTAATTTGATCACCAAGGCACCGAGGTAGATATTATTATTTAATTTACTGCCTATCAAGGGAAGTTTGTTAAGACAATTGGATTTAAAGTTTGCAAAGGCAATTTTATTTAACTTTTAAATAAGTTATTATCTGATTTCTAAGTATATATCTACTTATATACTTATTTATTATGTCCAAGCAAAGATCTGTTTATATGTCACGTACATACATTTATTTCATTCACTTAAGTAGTTCAAGTCCTAACTATCGCTGGTAATATTGTGTGAAGAATATCTGAGTGAACTCAAGGAAGGCATAAGCTGGCGAGAAATTGCGAAGTGACGACCATGACCTTGTGTGGGAGGCAACACTTACGTTGAGTCGTACTGTAAATTTAATTTCAAATTCTGTAAAGGTACAATGACGCAGAGCTATTAATATTCTATGTGTGTGTGTGTGTGTGTGTGTGTGTATGTGTTCTAAAATATTCTATTCTATTCTATTCTGTGGTGCAGTATCTGTGCTCGTGCTTACTTGGCGTGAAGGCGGTGACGGGGTCAGCGCCGTTCTCGTAGAAGAAGCGGTCGCCGACGCGCGTGCGGTAGAACTGCTCGGTAAGGATGCAGAGGAACGTGGGGCCGGCCTGCGCGCCCGGCACGTTGTGCTCCAGCGAGCCCGCCACCACCACGTCCACGTCCTCGGGGCTCGCGTACAGCTGCTCTAGTACTCGCACGTTCTGAAAAGAAATAAGCACAAAAAATATGTTAACCCTAAATTGAACTTAGAAAGTAATAGATGCTACTTATTCAACCATAGACAAAACCATCACATGAATAAATTGAACGTAATTTTAGATTTAATTTAGTATATACATAATTTAAATTGATTCCATGTTTTAATTAGATATGTTCCGAAAGTTCTTTTGATTAGTTAAAGAAAATAAAATTTTAAAACTGATATAAATTTATTTATTTACATGATTCCATATTTAATTTGAAGTGTATTTGTTTATTTACGTTTAGTTTGGAATATAATCTGGTGTTATTTTTTTTAATAATATACATTTATTACGATTATTGAAAAGATGATAAATAACATTTACATTAATTGTATAAAACAAAATTATGACTACTTATAAAATAAAACGACTAAAACTAAACCTACCTAAAAAAAAACCCTATAACAAACCCTGACCTCTTGGCAAGGTGCCCATCACGCAGGCAGCATTCCCGCGCTGTATCGCGATAGCAAGCCTTTGCGCGAGAAAGCTGCCCGCGCGAGAGTCCCCCGTTGCCTCCCTCGACCGCTTTCCGAGCTCCTTGTGGAGCCCGCGTGCACCCCTGCCCCATGGACCGAGTGTCTCGACACCAAAAGCTACGAATTCGTAGTTGGCGCCGAGACATCCATATTTATTTGCTTTAAAGCGCTCTCGGGCGTCGGCCGCCGCCGCGGCATTTCTGCTGGTTGATGAAATGTAGGACGCTGCCAGCGTACCGGCGCAGGTAGCGTCCCACACCAGTGCACGGCCCATCCTCCAGGGGATCAACGACATCCCGTCGGGGCGCTTACCATCGTCCCGCGCGATCTGAGGCTCCAGAGCAGCGGGGACGCCGGCGCTGACGAGCGCCCTTCTTAAGATGTCGTTGAGTGCCGCATGACGAGATTGGCGGCTGGCGCCCGAAGAGCAGGCAAGTCCATGGTGGCCTAGGCGATCAACGACAGCCCCACAAGAGACGCAGCTGTGGTCCACACAAACATCAGCCCCAACTCGGAGACCGATGGCTATTCGGAGGGTCATATTTACATGAAGTTCAGTGACAGCAGTTCGATCACAGATTATATAATACATAGTTCCTGAATTTTGAATGGAATCCAATTCTAACGTACACTGACATATCGTCTCGCTCACGCCAATACAAGTACGGACAAGTATGAGCGAAATGCACGATAACTAAATGACATCATTTTAATGTAATTTTGATGTCATAGTACGTTCGAATTGACCTATTCATTTCAAATATGTAAATGAGCATTCAGCGAAGAAAGCGGGGACTTTAATAACAATACTTCCGTGAGACACAGACATATTAAATATATTAATAACGGGTCACTCACGTATTGTAAGTCGAAAAACGCTCATGTTTCACTCCGCACTGAGGAGTATCATCAGGAGCTTGCGTTGACGGTGACGGACGGAAGCGGGGATATTTCTGATGTTTTTCTGTAAGGTTGCCAGAGGTGCGCGTGGGTCTGCAACGAGCATGTAACACCTCTGGAGGTGCAGCCGTCCGCGTCCGGTGACCGCTTACCATCAGGCGGGCCATATGCTTGTTTGCCACAGACGTACTATAAAAAAAGGAGCGTCTCACCTCCGGGGATATGTAGTCGGTCATGTCGTGGAAGGTGGCGGGCACGGGCAGGCCGCACGCGGCGCGCGTCGACCCGTAGTTCGCCAGCCCGTGGTCGCGGCCTCGCTGGATGTCGGTCGCACGCAAATCGCCTCCGACCGTGTTGTTACGTCTGACAAACAATCCTTTTAAATTTAATTCATGCATCCCAGTTGCCAAAGCAATTAGGTATAAGTACATACTGTATACTTTTTTTTAATTTCTGTTTTCGGGTATCCGTTTACTACTTACATAGTTTTATCACACCATACCATGTTCATCATCATGAGAAATAGAACTTTATATGCAGAATAAAATACTGGTAGATTGCGCTATTTAAAAACATTTGTCATGGAAATCAGAGAGTTCGTGGTGGTTCTTAAAATACATGACGTAGCACTTGAATGATGATGATGTGATAACCAGGGACCGGACAACCCTTTCCGCGATAAAACCCTTTCAATGGGCAACACTTAAACACGGCTAACACATTGAAAGACTTTCCCTATTGAACTGCAAGCCCATTCATACCCCTACCTTTGACTAACCCTTACCGAAAAGCTAACCAAAAATAAGGCTAGCCCTTAATAAGGCTTACCCTTATCTTTAAGCGCTTTTTATAAAGGTTTCCCTTTGCGTGAAAGAGACAGTATTAGTATATATCTACGGTAGTGTAAGAAAAGGAAAGAAAATTCGTGCCTAGTCAAAGAACGCCGCCGTCGCCGCCGACGATCGCTCGGATTCGAAGTAATGTGTGCTTTATGAACAAGGTAGACGACTTAAATTAGCACGCTTATATGCTAAAAGTGAAGCCCTTTATAAGGCTAACCCTTATAAGCAATATGCAAGGTGTTTGTGAGCGGATGATAAGGGTTTTGTAAGGGTATTTGCGCTACCGATTACTCAAATGTGGTAGCTTTATATAAGGGTTTTTAAAATCAAAACAAAGGGTTTCGTCTGGCAAAGGGTATGGTGAGTTAAGCCTTATGCAATACCCTTATAAAACCCCGATAAGGGATAGCGGGCCGGTCCCTGGTGATAACAGCACTTTATGTTGACCCAGCATCAGGATCATTTACTTCACTAAATACAATAATATTTTTTGACGTACGAGCATATGTAGCTTTATAACACCGTATCTACATACTCGTGTTCAGGCGATTGTTTCCTGCTCACACGAGTGTTTAAATAAAAAGTATGGAACAAGGGTTTATTTATTTTAATATTGTCTTCGGTTACCGCGATAGTTACTCGTGAACGCTGTAAAGAGTTCGAAACGTCGGGATGTATTATAAATTCAATATACGTGATATAATCCGTTTTCATAGTTTTATTTCAAGGGTAAATAAACCCTTGAAATATATAAATATCATCTCTAAATTATTACCAAATAATTGTACGTAATAAGCCGTGTTTGGCAGATCGTTTGTGAGAAATGACTAGATTGGTATAGATTAGGCCCTTCGCTAACAGTTGTGACCCAATTAAAACTTAACAAGTCTATTTTTTTCGAGTGTAGGTTAGAAAGCCTTTTAATTATTTCGAGTGTATAATTAAAAGTTTTCAGGACATGTTTCCAATTAGTTGAGAGTTATTGAGGAACGAAAAATATGTCTTAAATTGATCGGCAACTCCCTTATTAGCTTGGACTCGTATTGCGGGATGCTCAGACATAAGATAAAGGGGTAATCGAATTATCGGTTAGAACCTCGCTAAGCGCCCTTGGAAGTATTCAGTTTATTTGAAAGCGATAGGGTTAGGTAACAAAGAAAGAATACTACACAAAAGCGGGTACCTATGAGGTATTCAATTAATCATCTTCTGAGTGAATTTTCCTTAAAAAAACCGGCCAAGTGCGAGTCGGACTCGCGTTCCAAGGGTTCCGTACATTACACAATTTAAAAAATGTATTTTTTATGTGAAATGTCTTTAAAAAACCCGTAGGGGTCGGATAAAAAACTAAGTAATTAAGTCCAACTCACGCTTGACTGCACATTTCTAATAGGTGTATTTTTTATTTTGTGTATTTTTTTCAAAATTTTTGACCCAGTAGTTTTGGAGAGAAAGGGGGAATGGTCATTTTTGCCAGTTTTCTTGAATAACTCCTAAACTATTTATCGTAAAATTATAAAAAAAAATTGAGATTCTCACAATGAGCTCTCTTATTTGATATGTAACACGATATAGTTTGACAAACTTTATTTTTATTTTTCTCATTTACCCCCCAAAAGTGGCCCCCGTGTTTAAAATTTATTTATTTACGTTACATGTCCATCTTTGGGTCACAAACTTACATATGCGTACCAAATTTCAACTTAATTGGTCCAGTAGTTTCGGAGAAAATAGGCTGTGACAGACGGACAGACAGACAGACGCACGAGTGATACTATAAGGGTTCCGTTTTTTCCTTTTGAGGTACGGAACCCCAAAAACACCAGAATGTCTAAAACTTAGCTAAATTACTTAAACCTTAGCCAGGCCTGACATTTTTTAAATTTTTAATACTGAATACGGTAGATAACAGGTAGTACTTATAAGTAGGTAGTATTATCATTGCTGGGTCCGAACGCTCGGCAGCTGTTCATTAGTGGAGTCTAGAGTGATAAGGCAACGGAGGTTTGTAAAATCGGTTAATAATCGGAATAAACAAATAATATTTTAAAGGAACATGAAACACTAAGCCGAATTTGGTTTTTAAATAAACCACGAGCTAGAGAAAGACGTCGATAATTTCCATAAAAAAAGCTTGCATACGTCCTGTGCACAAGCATTAATATCTAGTATGAGTAGTTTCCTTATTTATGCAGACTAAATGACAGGCGTATAGCGACATCTTGACATCGTCCACGTCGTGCGTCCGATATAGCTCCTCTTACTGCAGCTAGGTAGTAGGGTTACCAGATGTCCCGAATAATTGGACACGTTCCGATTTTCAGCCTTTCAATTCGGTCATGTCCCGAAATTTGGGCGGAAATCTAATTCGGGACAGAAAATTGTCGTATTCTGATTGTCTTACAATCAGAATACGTTTCCTTCTCCCCTGAACTTTGAATGTAGTTGTCCCGTAAAATCGGAAATATAATATGATCTGGTAACTCTATTAGTCAGTAGGCAGCTCTGCCGTGTCAGACGTATCTCTGCTATCTCAAAAAACACAGTTTTGAGTAAATCGACTTTAAAGTTTTTGGTGAGCGTGAAAACTAATAAACTCATATATTTCGTGAGTTTATTGAGTTAAGTAATTTTTAATATGTGTTTTGTGTTTCAATAGACGTGAAGAATAATATTTCTTTACTTTTTTTTGTAAAAGTACATAGTTATTGAAATAAACGCATAAACATAGTTTGGCGTAACCACTGTTTCATACATTTGGTGGTTGCGCGTAACTATGTTAACTTAAAGTTAGACGAGTTCGTTGTATGAGCGCTCATACTATTTCGCGTGGCCACGGCTCGCGGGATTATTGAGGTTTTCGTTTATCTAAAGTTAGAAGACTACATTGTATCAACTTCTAGTAAAACGTGTAACCAGGGCATGGGGAATATTGAGGTGGTCACGCGTAGTTCTTTTATCTTAAGTTGTAATAGTTCGTTGTATTAGTGCTCCTAGTAAAACGCGTAACCAGACTACACAAGATAATCCATTTTATAATGTGCTAACTCACATTACATACAAGGAGCCCGATTTCCATCAGTCCTTACATCATTGGTTATAAAGTAGATCAATCGATTGGTGGCAAGAGCCTTATGTTTAATAGCGTATGCATGTTTTGCGTGTATGTATGTATGTATGTGTGTGTTTGTTTGTATGTACTTTATTTAATATTGAATCCCAGTAAGTGTAAAAGGCGGAATTAACGGCAGAAGGTCAGTTACTCCAAAATTTTTAGCCGCCTTAAAAAAAGGTTCTCAGTTTGACCCGTATGTTTGTCCGCGATTATCTCGCGTTTGGCTGAACCGATTTTGATGCGGTTTTCAGAAAAGTGTTTATTACATTCTGGAGAAGGTTTTAGTATACATAGAGCTGAGCTGATGCTGAATCCCGGCTGTACCTAGTGGAACTCAGGTTTGGTGCAACATAGGCACACGCTGTTTTGGTCATCCAACACGTCTTAATGAGCACTTGGGGGAGCAGTACCCAAGATAAAGCTGATGCTGAACCCTGGCTGTACCTAGTGGAGCTCAGGTTAGGTGCAACGTAGGCAAACGCTCTTTTGGTCATCCGATACGCCTTGATGAGCACTTGGGAGAGCAGTACCCAAGATAGAGCTGATGCTGAACCCCGGCTGTACCTATTGGAACTCAGGTTTGGTGTAACATAGGCAAACGCTGTTTTGGTCATCCGACACGCCTTGATGAGCACTTGGGAGAGCTGTACCTAATAGTGGAACTCAGGTTTGGTGCAACGTAGACAAACGCTGTTTTGGTTATCCGACACGCCTTGATGAGCACTTGGGAGAGCGGTACCCAAGATAGAGCTGATGCTGAACCCCGGCTGTACCTAGTGGAACTCAAGTTTGGTGTAACATAGGCACACGCTGTTTTGGTCATCCAACACGTCTTAATGAGCACTTGGGAGAGCAGTACCCAAGACAAAGCTGATGCTGAACCCTGGCTGTACCTAGTGGAACTCAGGTTTGGTGCAACGTAGGCAAACGCTGTTTTGGTCATCCGACACGCCTTGATGAGCACTTGGGAGAGCAGTACCCAAGATAGAGCTGATGCTGAACCCCGGCTGTACCTAGTGGAACTCAGGTTTTGGTTCAGGTTTGGTGTAAATTTATTGTGGGCATTAGAAGATACCTAGTAAAAATATTAAGGTCAGTTACTCCAAAATTTTTATTCAGAATCAGAATCATTAACTATACGTTTCTATGTATTTGAAAATAACACACTCCAGCGATCCAAATATATGTTTTAACTAATATTTTGCCTCTACTGATACTGTTTGAAACTTTTTCTTGCTTTTAGTAATAAAAATAAAAAGAAGAGTAAAAAAATATGTTTTATAAATTATGTTCATAATTTTACTTACTTTTTATGCATTTATTAGTTATCTTCTACAAAAGAAAGAAACTACTACAGAAGTATGTAACAAGATAGTACTCGTGCATTACTTATATTATATTGTCAGATATAACTATCATTCAATTATTTTGGTGTTTGTCACTTTTTATTTTTTATTTACGTTAAGATTTTTGTAAGTAGGTACCTGTCGGGGCTTCTAACCTCCGTGGCGACCTGACATAGACCGACTGACTGACTAGCTGACTGACATACATATTTGGAATATTGGAACATTTGGAACGACCGACATTTAAATTCAAAATTAGACATGACAATCACAAGACCAGTTGACGACTATAGTTCATGACAGACAGCGGACGACGATAAACAGTTCAGTACCTATGTAGGTTATCTTAAGATTAAAAAAAATAAACGAAATAGTTTAGTTTTTCACAGGGTTTTCAGCAATGATTACAAAGTGAGATTAGCTAAGATAATTAGTCGCATAACCTTTGTTTTCTACGACATTTCTATCACTACACATTCGTAACAAGGCTTTACTTCGTAAAGAACTCATTTTAAAGACTAATTTATCATATTTTGAACAAACAACATAAAAAAACACCGGAACGCTAACTTAACCGGGTCAATATTACGTACGTAATGAAATGTAAATGTGACGTTTTCAATCAAAAGGTACCACATTGTCGTTTACCGGACGAAAATTGCTTGTACGAGTATCTTTATATGAAAAACCTGTCAGAATGTCCTTATGATAAGCGACAATGTGGTACCTTTTGCTTGAAAACGACACAAATAAACAAATACACGTGGCAAGGAGCGACGAGCCGCTCCCTCCGCGCCCCGCCTCACCGCGAGCCGCCTATCGCCGTACTACCTGCTACCTGCGTGTGGTTACGCGAAACTATGATAACTCGAGATAGTAGATATCCAGTTTGCCGTAAAAAAACTGTGAAGAGTTACGCATAATTATTCTAACTTGAGTTAGAAGAGATACGCATAACTCAATGTCCAAAAATTCGAAAACGTCTATCTTAAAACATGAAATATCTCAGTAACTAAAGACATTTTTTGAAATTTTGTTTAAGTATTATGTAAAGGATAGTGTCTTATTTCATTTTGCACTGGTTAGGCGTATCTCTGCTATCTAAAGATAGCAGAGATACGTCTGACACGGCAGAGCTGCAGGCAGCTATGCAACTAGCATCGATTCCTGCCCAACACGGCTCACAAGCTCACGGCACGGCGTAGCGTAGGTAGTTCATCCTTACATGCTATTTATGTCATAACATTTGATTAAACTCGACACTCACTTAAATAAGAACTGTGTTATCTCGCTGCTCCAGAATTGGTCGCTAAAATCCATTTGTTGCGTCGCCAAGCCCCGAGCCAAGTCCTCGAATGTATTGCCGATCTCCAAAATAAGGGGCCGATTGAACCAGTCACTCATGCGCACCGCCCCAAGTAGTTTGCGGTTTTCAGATATCAGCCTGCAACATAATATCTGATTTAACTTATTTGCTCGAAAAGATGTTTATGCTTAATGCTAGAAAGAAAAACGTCTTCAAAATCTAAATAGAACAGTCCCATCAGACATCATATTTGATGATAAACATTTCTTATTATTGAATAATTTTAATCTATTGTTAATTTTTAGATATAGGTCATCAGCCTATATCTAAAAATTAACACTTGAGGAGTGTCTTTTCCAAAGGTTTTATTCGAAATGAAGTGTGTTGCAAACAATGTTGATAAATCTCGCATGTTACTTGACATCGAACGATATGGCAGTCGGCCCTTGTCTCTGAAGTAAAAAAACTGCGATTAGTAACGTGCGTGAAAAAGTCTTCATTTACCGCCATTTTGACATTTATCTAGTTGATCTTTTCATTACTTTGTAAGTATACAATTAGTTTGTTTTGTTGAAGCTTATGATATGGATGTAAGGCGACACGTAGATACGCCAGCGACACACAGAAAAAGAACAGACAAAAAAGTAATACAAATAACCGGCCAAGTGCGAGTCGGACTCGCGCACGTAGGGTTCCGTACCATTACGGAAAAAAACAGCAAACAATCACGTTTCTTGTATGGGAGCCCCATTTAAATATTTATATTATTCTGTTTTTAGTATTTGTTGTTATAGCGGCAACAGAAATACATCATCTGTGAAAATTTCAACTGTCTAGCTATCACGGTTCATGAGATACAGCCTGGTGACAGACAGACA
Organism: Cydia strobilella; assembly: GCF_947568885.1. Classification (NCBI taxonomy): domain Eukaryota; kingdom Metazoa; phylum Arthropoda; class Insecta; order Lepidoptera; family Tortricidae; genus Cydia; species Cydia strobilella. The sequence continues at coordinate 10,477,887 of NC_086042.1, read as the reverse complement.
GACGGACGGACAGACGGACAGCGGAGTCTTAGTAATAGGGTCCCGTTTTTACCCTTTGGGTACGGAACCCTAAAAATGAAGTTATACATAACAAATAATAATTTCAAAAAAATTGCATATATCGATAAAAATTTAAAAAAAAAACATTTCCTTTTTATGTGTTCTATCGTGCCCCTAGATGCGGTATAGGCTAGTTTTAAATTGGTTAATAACATGGTATTATAGCTTTCATTTAAGAAAAAAATGCATATGAAATTGTTATTTCTCCAAAGTTACGAATGTTCAAAGTAGGGTGCGTTGGGATAAGATTGAACGGGTTTTCCATGCGGGGTAAGATGAAAAGTCGCCCGTAATGATTCGGCATACGGAGGATTTTTTGTCTTACCCCTCATGAAAAACCCGTTCAATCTTATCCCAACTCACCCTACTAAATTTTGAAGCTACTTTTTTAATACAAAACTACATTATTTTGTATTTTATGCATATTTAAACTAATGTGTACAATGCTTGTTGACACATAATAACGTTAATTTAAAATATGTAAAATTTATAAGAATGATGTTGGTTTTGATTTATTGAAAAAAAAAGTTTATTTCACATTATAGCTGTTTCATGATTTTTATTATTATCCCTACATATAAATGTATACGTGCAAGGGCAATATAAGTTAGCCGGGAACTTGTCCATTTGAAGCCATAAATTTTTTTTTTATTTTATTTCACGTCCCGATACCCTACGTGCTTTATTTTATAATATCTCAATTATATGTATAATATTAGAGATTCAATGTCATTTGTTTAGGAGTATAATGATTAAGGAACATTTTAAAACCGCTATTTCCATAACTTCGCACTTCAACTTGGTCATTTAAACTATCAAACTTTAACATGTATCAAAACTGCACATTTAGGTACCTACATGATTAGTTTTCAAAAAATCATAGAAAAATAAGTACGAAACTTAGAGTTCTGATTCTTTAGAAAACTACATGACTGTAAGTACGTAAATTATACAATTTACTTGAATTTACGTACTGAAGGAAGCCGCGGATGAGCGTGTGGAAATGTCTGAAGGCGGCAGTGGCATGCTCGTCGAGAACAGACGGGTCCACGTGGGGGTTGTAGTCGTTCACGTAACCCCGCACGCCCGGGTAGATCAGCTTGTTCTTTATCATGTTCTCAGCGCCTGTACACATAAAATCATAATAAATACGTACACATAGCACACATATTGAAAAACTAACCTCGGGTTTTTTTTCATATGCTTACATTTTAAATAAATACAAAAATGATAAAAGTGACAGTTTTAGACCTTACGAAATTTTGTATCAACAAGTCAATTGTCGGGCTATAAAGAAAAACTCGTTGGTATGGCACAGCTTTAATATAGGAACTCAATACACCTTTTAATAATTAGTAGGAATTCATAAGTAGTCTCTAGATATAGAATAGAATGAACATTATGAATTGTTGATTGTAACAAATGGGCTTTTGAAATAATTAAATACTGTAGTTTCGGTACATTTTAACATTATAAAGACTTTAATAATCAAGTCTTTATACCAGATTACTACCTAGTTACGTAAGAGTCAAAGAAGCAAATTAGCTTAGTAGTTATGGCAATATTGGCAATTCTTTAACAACTCAATTTTCATCGTTTTTGTCGGTAATTGTAAAAATGTGTTGGAATCATAGCTGAAGTAAGGTTATTTAAAAAAAACTATGATCTGTCCCAAGTAGCTAATAGTTGATTAGCATAAAAAACGTTGAATGAGGCCATAGCTTACCAAGGAAGATGGGCAAGTATTCATAATAGTTGATATGCTGGTTCTCAGCGATGTTGATGCGCCGTGCCTCCTGGAAGACGGTCTCGTCGTTCCAGTGCGGGTTGAGGTGCGCGAGCGCGTCCGCGATGCGGTTGTGCTCGCGCAGCAAGATGATCTGGAGCACCGTCAGCTGAGGGTTCTGGTTCATTCGGATGTCACCTGATAAATGCTTTTTATTATCATTTCAAGTCAAAATTAATATCCTTTTTAAAGTGATTTTGTAGGTATAACTGACATGGTTTATTTGAATAGTATACTCGTATTGGAATAACAATGGGTATTTACTATTCTTTAAATTCAAACTGATTAATTGGACAAAGTTCTATCCTGAAATAGCTAATTTGTAGCACGTTCCACTCAGTTATTTGGGCACTATTCGGATCGAGAAATATATTATAATTTTAAAAAAAAAACCTTTTATTTCTTGTCTACACATTTTTATATAATGTTAATTTTATACTACCTACTATGTATTTACACTCATTATTTTTAAAACACTTGAGAAAAAAAAGTCACTTATGCACCATTCACTAACCCGGGGTTAACCGGTTAAACCTGGAGTTACCACGGTTACCAGTACAATTTGTCACTGGGTTAACGGTTTAACCGGTTAACCCCGGGTTAGTGGGATGGTGCAAGTGGCGCGTGCGTAGACGACATAAAGTTGCTTATTATGTTCTAGAGCATAAAGTAAAATCATTACGACCCTTATTGACTTTGCAATAAAGTCTAAAATCTGCCATACAAACTGCCAGCCCTGCGCGCCCCCGACCGGCGTGTCCCGCGCCTCGACCGGCCCGAGTACAATTTTCTTTAGCCTTCCCTTGCCTTTAGCAATACGGTAAAATAACCTAAAATATTGGATATTTTTGTGTGTATATTTTATACTCACAATCGAAGTGAAAAGCAGAGTGCATAACTAAGGCATAAATGTCCATTTTTATCCTTGACTATATTGGTCCTCGCTGCGCTCGGACCAATAAGTTGCCTCGGCTTAGAATGGATCGCTTTATGCCCTTGCTGTACCTACAATCTACTATAATCTATAAAAACCCCTCCGCATGTGAAGGTCTTCTCTAAAGATGCCCACTTTGCTCTATCTTGGGCTATTTGCATCCAGCTTTGACCGTTTTATTTTTGTTGTATTCAGTCATCACATCATTATCACACTTTCAGTCAGGAGTCTCGCAAATACCGTAGCTATAAGAATAGATAGTATTAAATATATTAAGAACGGGTCACACGTATTTTATGTTAAGTTAAGGAAGTTTTGTTATTCAATAGAATAGATAGTGTTTTATTTAGGTGCTAGAATCAGCTGAGGGCAAAAGCCGTGACTAGCAAAATTTTTTCATCCCGCCAAGTTCATACAAAAGGTCTGTATCATCCTATCTTTATCCTAAGTAACACAAATTAAAACAAGGTTAACCAAGTTGGGGTCCTGCGAAAGATAGCCGCAGCCGCAGCCTCCGAGGTACACTACCGCCCCCATATATCTGGGCGGCGTACGTAGGGCGACTGCGCAAACTCGCACGCGATTGTGACATCGTGGTCCTGCGCGGGGGAGGGGGGGGGGGGTAATACTAGCGGCTTCCGTGGTACTCATGTACTATCGTCCCCTGTCCCACATACCTGCCAAGTGGCAAGGCTCGTGCAACTGCGCGGACTGGCAGGTGACCGTCACGTTGGAGTCCTGCGGGGGTACTCCATGCTCTAGTGCTCCGTCCCACACCACCACCACAGTCCTTGGTAGATACCAAGTACCTAGCAGGGTTCGCTGGGCGACTACTCGCACGTAACTGTCACGTTGGGGTCCTGCGGGGGGTACTCGCGGCCTCCTCACAGCACCGTCGCCATACATTCTCCTGACCCACATACCTGCCAAGTAGCAGGGCTCGTTGGGCGACTGCGCGGACTCGCAGGTGACTGTCACGTTGGGGTCCTGCGGGGGGTACTCGCGGCCTCCTCGCAGCACCGTTGCCATGCGTCCCCCGCGGTACTCCCGAAGCGGCGCCGCTTGTCCGATGCTGCTGCCGTATACTTGCGACAGGTCCATATACGCGGTCACTACTGACAACTATGTAAATAAACAAAACATACAGTGTAAGTTTAAGGTTATTGCAACAATATAATTATATTGACAAATCCATTATTAAAAACTGTAATAGATGTCATATATTAAAGAAAAAGTGACGAAGCCCTCCAGTGGTGAAGGCCGGATTCGAACCGGCGTCTTTAGCTATCGCGGCTAACGCCATGAACCCCTAGGCCACCCCGCCACGGCGGTGCCCGTCCGAATTTCTCGACTATATGCCATCTTAGTAAGACTAGGCGTCTTTGACCAGCTCTAAGGGACTGCTCTGCTCTTTAATATATGACATCTATTACAGTTTTTAATTTATATATAGTAGTGTGACTACTTAAAAAACACAAATCAAAATATTTAATAAAAAATAATAATTTGATTTGTTCCCAAACTTGTTCAAATCCATTATTAAGTATAATATTATCAGATCAGATTACCCATATACTTTTTTTTTTCAGTTTAGATAAATACTAGGTATTGCCCGCGACTTCGTCTGCGTGGACTTAGTAACAGCAGCTAAAGTAAGTATAATAAATAAATAAAAATAAAAATCATTTAATTCGGACGATAATACAATCCATATTTTGTTAGTTACAAATATACTTAAATTACTATGTTAGTACCTAAACTAAGATGTTGGGAGGTCCAGTGCCTAATAAGTGCACTGTCCCATCTCCCTGCCACGACGGCCAGGAGACTGTGTAGCGCCTGGAAAAATTCTCATAGCAATCATTCAATTTGAGCATATTATGCACACAAATTAGCAGGCACTTCATTAATTATCTGAATTCCACCCCGCTTTTTACTTTCTTAAGGGATGATTTTCGGAATAAAAACTATCCTATGTCCTTCTCCAGTGGGATCCATTCGACTCGAGCGAAGCAGACTGGGTTTTAATGAAACAGGCTATTAAAGCTGCTGCTAAAGAGAGTAATGATCTGAATAGAATCGTCCGTAAAAACGAGGAGTGGATAAGTGCAGAAACGTGGGATCTGATTGATGAGAGGAGACTACTTAACTGAAGAGTGAAGGCCTTGACACTGACAGTAAGCGTTCCAGATACAATCAGTTGCACAAAAAGGTACAGAAATCCACTAGAAAGGATAAAAACATGTTCATTAACAGAATATGTGATGAGATTGAAGGTCATGCTAATCAATGCCATACTAAGGACCTCTTCAGAAAGGTAAAACAACTTACGGGAACCTTTAAACCTAAGTCATGCATTGTAGACGACGTAAATGGTAACGCCTTGACAGACATGGAGGATGTGCTGGAAAGGTGGAGAGGTTACTGCTGCGACCTATATCGTGATGAGAAAGGTACCACTACAAAGAGAAGATATGGGATGAACATACTGAAGAACCTGCCATACTCCTTTCGGAGGTACAGAATGCTATAAAAAAGCTGAAGCACAAAGCGGTGGGTCCGGACGGTATATCAGCGGCTATGATCCAGCATCTGGGTACAGAGAGTACCAGCATCATACACAGATTGTGCAACAAAGTCTGGAAAACTGGTCAATGGCCACAGGACTGGACACAATCCGCCGTCATCCCTCTCCACAAGAAGGGGTCCACAAGAAAGTGTGAAAACTACCGCACACTATCGTTGATGTCTCACGCTAGTAAAATCCTTTTGCACATAATTAATGCTAGGCTATCCGCATTCACAAATCAGCGGTTCCCTTGTGAAGAAGCTGGTTTTGTGGCTGGTAAGGGGACCAGAGATCAAGTTATGAATGTTCGTGTGCTCATTGAGAAATGCCGAGAATTCAATAAACCTGTGATCCTGTGCTTCATAGACTATGCTAAAGCATTTGACTGCGTGCAGTGGAGTACAATGCTGGATGTGCTCATAGAGATGGGAGTGCCTGAACACCTTGTATTTTTGATACAAAATCTTTATCTGGATGGTACAAGCTTTGTTAAGTTTGATGACAAGAAGTCGAAACCGTTTCATACAGAACGTGGTGTTCGTCAGGGTTGCATTTTGTCTCCAAAACTATTCAACTTGTATGGCGAGTACATCATGAGGAAAGCACTGGAGGACGTAGAGGTCGGCATCACAATAGGCGGCCGTAAGATCACCAACCTGAGATATGCAGATGATACCACTATTGCAGCATCTAACGAGGAAGAGATGGCCTTTCTGCTGAAGAAAGTGGAAGCAGAGAGCATCAAACTTGGATTGAAAATCAAATGGTTCAATCATGGTTGTGGACAGAGCACAAGTCCTTCCCCAATCCAATGCTCTAGATGGCTATGAGAAAGTGGACCAGTTTATATACCTAGGGTCCTTAATAACAAATGATGGTGGCTGCACGCAAGACTACCCTCAAAAAATATGGAAAAATCGAATTGTTACCAAGGTACGATTAGTGCGGGCGCTGGTATTTTTTATCTTTATGTACGGTGCAGAAACCTGGTGCATCAAAAGCTTGGACAAGAGCAAAATCGATGCTTTCGAGATGTGGTGTTAGAGAAAGATGCTAAGAATCCCATGGACCGCAATGAGAACAAATGAGTCCATTCTGAGAGAACTAAAAATCACCAAACGACTCTCAACAATCTGCCAGGAGAGGGCTCACAGATTCTTTGGGCACATAATGCGATCACCACACTACAGCCTCGAACGTGACATCATACTGGGCAAGTTGAAGGCAAGCGCGCTAGAGGAAGAGTCCCTGCAAGATGGTCGGATTCCATTAAACAAGCATGTGGTTCCATGCAGAGGGCAGCCCACATAGCCCTTGATCGCGTTAAATGGAGGGATATAGTTGTTGGTCACGATCCTCAGTCATGAGGGAACGACGAAGAAGAAGAAGAAGAAGATGTCCTTCTCAGGGACTCAACCTATTTCTATGCCAAATTTCATCTAAATCGATTCAGCGGTTAAAGCGTGAAGAGGGAACACACAGACAGAAAGACAGACAGACAGACTTTCGCATTTATAAAATTATAATATTAGTATGGAAGTATCGATGGGCAATTGAGTATAGATAATTAATTTTCACACCATAAGGGCGGGAAAGGAAAATGAACACTTTTGTATGGGTATCAAGGTACCATCGGTCATACCTAGAGTTGAGATATATTAGTCTGTTGTTATGCTGCCCTTAAGTATATTTATAACCCATATATAAATAAATCCAACAGAATTCCATAATAACACGATCTGAAGCTGAAAAGAATGCAATACTTAAAACAAACAAAAAATAAAAATTGTAATTGCCTATAACATTATTTAACACGCAACTAACCACGGCAATTAAATTAAACTGGCCATAGATTTTTGTAGTTTTGTATGGCTACTTGTAGAATATTTATTAAATTGTAAGTAGATAATGTAAAATATACGTTAAAATATATTTTAATGTAACGGTTAAATGTATTTTGATTGATTTCGAGAAATACGTCGAATATATTCAAGAGCTTTCGCACTTCGACGGTGATGTGAATTAGACTAGAGTAAGGTGGCATCCATACTAGTGAGTACACATTACATAACGTCATTTAGAGATTAATCTCTGTATTTTATTAATAACCTCAAGGTTTGTGAAATTTTGTGTACACACCTATTTAGATCTATCCAACTTTTCAACAAACAAAAGTATTTATTTAGGTTGAACCTGAGTATGAAAATCTGGCAAAATCATACGGCTTCGTTAGGGATAACAACAGTAAATCCGCTTATAATCGGATTTGCTAAATATTTTAAATAAGTTACGAAGTTTGTAGAAACCGCACACCTAGGTACAAGTGAAAGCAAAGTTAAACCAAAAGGAGATGTTATTCGTGTATAATGTATATATTTGGTTTGTATTTGTTATTCAATATAGGTATGTTTTGCAAGATTGTTTTGTAGTCCAGTAAATATACTTAATGTATTAGGTATTTGTAAAACAGATCGGCTCTAATCCAGTCTGTCATTAGTTACTCCTCACACAGGTATAGAAATAGTTAGAATTCATTAAGGAACATTCAATGAACCACACATCTGCACCCGCATTTGTACCTCTGTCATAATTAGAAACCTGACAGTAGTCGTAGGTAGGAGTTTCTTAATGGAAATTTAAATTTAGAATATAGTATTCCAGGTTCATGAATTCATTGATGAAAAAGAATTTAAAGATTAATTTTGAAATTAATATATTACTGGGGCGGCGGGAGCTGCCGGTGGCGTGCAACCCCTGTCCCTGGTGGACGCGGTCCGGACGAAGTTCATGCACTGCGTGCCGTAGGGCGCGTGCACGGGGTCGCCCGGCGGGATGAGGATGGGCCGGCACTGCGGGTTGGTGGCCGCGTCGGGCGCCAGCTGCCCGCTGTCGTCGCAACACGTCACCGGCTCCTTGTCTGAAACATTTATCCATGTAATACCTAATCATCAATTTTCAAAGACATGCCAATCAAATGCAAATACAGAAAACACGCCAAATTTTATAACAAACAAATGGAAGCTTAGACTTACACCGATGAATAATATATATTCATTTATGTATCGAATAATTAATAAAATATGTCCATTTTCAAAGAAAGGAAAGACAGTCTCTTTAGTCCCAAAAATATTTAAAAAAAATTGATAACATTTTGGAAACGGGCCTTTTTAAGGGCCTCGGAAATATATTTTTTTGTTAATTTAAAACAACATTTAATCTATTAACAATAATTTTTATTTTTATTAACAATAAGTAATGTGCAGTATTTTTCTACCGATTGTAGTTAGTAGTAGATGCAGAGATCAATGACACATTATTTAGTACTTTACATCTGTTGTGCAATAAAAATATTTAAAAAGGTTTTAAGTTCATGCAAAGTTTTATTTCATGGTTAAAATGAATAGGTACATGAAATACGTACTAATAATAAAATCAAATTAGGAAATTATAATGTATCAGCAATTTACTCCTTGTACGCTTGCATGGTAAGAATCTGTGATTTCTGCTTCATAATCAATGAAGAATGTACCTACTGAACTTTTTTAACCCTTAAATGCATGATTTTTTGTATAACTTTTTAATAAATTGAAATAGATGTGTCATGCTGTATAAAAGTAATAAATGTGATTTTGGATAGCTGCATATTGAGCCACGGACCATCAAATATACGATGCATATATACATCATTATGCATTTAAGGGTTAACATTCAATTTCAATGATTTAAAATATACATAAAAATAAAGTCAATTTGTAATCATACAAACGTACCTAAACAAATAAAGAAGCGAACGAACTGGAAGTCAGCTAATTTGCAATCACAACCGGCGCCTATTCCCGAACCGATAGGTACAAACACAGCGCGAACCCGTGGGCCGGGAGACGTCCCTACGACGTCAATTTAGGACGAGTTTCGCTTCGTAATTTACCATCATTTACGTAGGTGTCTTTGGTTTTTTTATGCATTTATAATATCGCTTTTCAGGGAATCTCCATCTAACAATTTGTACAAGCGCAGCTGCTGCTGATGTTTCTAAATTATAATTCTTAATTTCATAAAATGAGCACACAATATGATTCTGACAGTTTAAATTAAAAGTGCTGTGCTAATATTTAAAAGTGCTTGTTGCTAGGCCTATTTGAATTATGGAAGGTAGAGGTAAGGAAATGAATCTTCATGTATCAAAAAGTGACCGTATAAAACAGTAAATAGGCGGCGCCACCATACACTGAAGTACCTAGACCATACACCTAGTATTTTATATAGATGTGCACCCGTGCGACCGTGAGGGACAGAACATACGCAATGCGACAAAATTAAAAACACGTTTTAACATTCCTGACAACATACCAGAAACAACCTACGTAATTTGGTCAGGTTATTTGCTGCCCCTCCCCCATTTCATCTCTACATTATTATACCTCTATGGTTCATGTCATAGAGTCTCCTATATATTACAATACTCTTTGGTCTCAGAGCCTACCTAGCGCCACCGGAGAGATTAGGAACATACAGATTTAAAGCTGAAAGCGGTCACTTTTGCAACAATTCTGCCATAAGAGATTGGCATCCTTTCTATACCATCCATAATTTGAATAAAGAATATTTTGACTTTGACTTTGACTTAATTCCGCCACTAATAATTCAATGAATGTAGGTATATTATGTATTAATATGCACATAATTTCATCAAAACAGGATGGAACATTTCTAGAGACTGAGATGAAAGGAAAGTGTTATCTAAGTGATCTACAATCGAGTTATTATAATCGCAAAGCTGGATTAAAAAGTAAAACGAAATCATTAAAATGAAATATTTTTATATACTTAAGTGACGACCCTACAAAGTTATTTACATTTTAAAGTGGCACATGTCATGTCAGTCAGCGGATCTACTTGCTAGGGTTGAAACATACAGATTGTTTCAGTAATGTTTAACAAGCTGTATCTCAAAAACGGTTCGAAATATTAACGTGATTAATAAATGATAAATAAAATACGTAGCCAAAACAATTCCCCGTTTAAATAAAAGTCTGTCATTCTGTTCCACATATAGCTAAGACATATATAGGTACCTAAGATAATAAGAAGAGCTAATAGAGAAAGCTTTAGAAAAAGCCCGGTAGATGAAGTTATAAATCGAATAGATTAACATATATATTCCAAATGACTGTGACATAATGTTATGTATATTTTATAATGTAATGATGCCTATTAATTTAACTTGATAGTCTTACTACTGTAATCATATTTCTACATGAATAACGACATATTTATAACTGTATTTAAAGTGTGCTAAACAGAAAATGTTAAATGACGTGTAACGCTTGTTATCAGTAAACGATTGATTTATTGATTGATTGATCGATATGCTCGATATCATACATAATAGTAGTTGTTACCTACTTATTAGGTAAATTAGGTACCTATAGTTAAGTACTTGTGTTTCAAATAATATATAGGTACGAGTAAGTAACTAAATCTTTCGAAAGTGTCTGCACATAAATTTTATCGAAAATAGCGAGTAGCCCTAACTTCAAAAACCGGCCAAGTGCTAGTCGGACTCGCGTTCCGAGGGTTCCGTTCATTACACAATTTAAACAATGTATTTTTTATGTGAAACGTAAATGTCTTTACAAAACCCGTAGGTGTCGGATCCAAAACTAAGTAATTAAGTCCGACTCACGCTTGACTGCATATTTCTAATAGGTTTTCCTGTCATCTATAGGTAAAGAACTATATTGTGTATAAATACATATTTAAAATACATTTTTTAAATTGTGTAATGTACGGAACCCTTGGAACGCGAGGCCTACTCGCACTTGGCCGGTTTTTTTGTTGTTATGACAGAATCTTATAGAGTTATAAACGCTCAGTTTGAAAATATAAAAATTGTGTTTGTGTTAAATCAGTACCATTTTAAAGCAATTTTTGTTACCATATTTTATGTTTTTCTTGTGTCAAGCGATTATCAAACTTATAAAGAACTTGAAAACTTGATGTTTATGTGGATTGTGGACTTAAAATTCGAATTAAGCTGTGGCCCTTATTAAACTACCTAATTTAAATAAGGGCCAGAAATGGAGTTTAAAAAAAGCCTTATTATTCAAGTAAATTTAACAAGAAACCCAAATAAATTTACATGTCAATAAAGTGAATATTAAGTAAGTACTATAATAACCTATGTTTTATTCTTGCCCTTCATTTTTACAAAATATTTATATTTGAATTAAGGTGGCCCTTGTTTGACGCAGGTAGCTTGTGAGGATAAAATTGTAAAAACCATTAAATAATGTTTTCTTTGTTTCATCCACGAGGTTATTAGCGAGAGTTAATTACATCTATAGAAATCATTTCATTATTACTTAGCCGCTTGTTATCAATTATTATTTTTACATTATAAAACTTAACATAGTTAAATCCAGTATTATTAAAAGCTTCAAAAAGCTGGAGGATTTATTTTGTCAATACAAAGTTAATGAACTGCTATTACGGAACAAATTTATTCCGATCCTCATTATTTTGTATATAACATTTTGAAACAAGAGAACTTACTTACTATGTAGAAGCATATTATTCATACAGAGAGCGTTTCGTTTGCGTTCATACCGAACGAACGACTATAAAAGAATCCTTCTGGAGAACTTTACCTTGTAGAACAGATAAATGTTAGCTCATTAGAACCAGATAGTGTACTTAGGACACCCAGAAATACTTACGAGTCTGAGTAACTCCAGCCGTGAGCGACATGTCGTGCGTGATGATCTGGCCCCACTGCTGGGCATTCAGGTTCCATACTGGGTCTACGAGGTTCTTGTCAGGGAACAGTGCCAGGCTGATTGTGCGCGGGTTTGGCAATTGCTGCCCCGTCGAAGACACTGGCCAAGCGCTTACACCTATTTACAAATTAATAAATTCAATACATACTTAGTTTTTTTTTACAATTTAACTACAAGGAGTGCATCATACTCGTTTAATAAAGCGATTATAATAGTCCGCATTTTAATAAAAATAAATATTATTAAAAAAATAAAAATATTATGGAACATTATGACACAAATAGACTAAGTCCCGCAGTAAGCTCAATAAGGCCTGTGTTGTGGGTACTTAGACAACCATATATTTAATATATAAAAATACATAGAAAACACCCACATGACACAGGAACAAATATCTGTGCTCATCACACAAATAAATGCCCTTACCAGGATTGGAACCCGGGACCATCGGCTTCAGACAGGTCGTCAAAACGTCAAAGGTTTAATATTCGTATGCAGCAAACACGCGGTAGAACAAAAGACATACATGGGGGTAACAAGCGTGTATGCACGGCTTTCTCATTAAAGCTACCTATAGTATACGAACCCGTTTAATAAAGGTTTGCTAAGGTAAAATTCCTACACACTACTCTTGACCTATTTCACTTGAGAGTTGTTCTTCATTAAGAAAACCAGCAATTTTGCGTACGCGTAGTTTCTTACACCACTCATAAGCACATTTTCATAATACTATCAAGAAAAGTAGTTGTTTCAATAAAGGTGGTTTATTGTTTTGGTAAGCTAGTAGTAGGTATCACTATTACTCCCGTTTCTTTAAAATCAACTGATAACTAATGTAGCCAATTAAATAGGTACCCACTATCAATAATTGAGGTGGCTACGTAGGTGTGTAGGTATTATGTGTACCTGGGTCAAAATTATTTTCGCTGTCTTGTTCTGATCCCTGTCACGCTTCTATTTTTGTCTTTTATCAAATAAATAAAAAGTTGAGTGCTATTGCATGTCTTTCTAGCGGTAGATTATAATAATCTTGAGAAAAATGAAAAACTAAATTTCTATATAACTTTTTTCCGGGTACACCATGTAAGCAATTCTAAAAAAACAACACTTTTTTTCATTAGTGAAAATTTTCGTGAATCTTAAAAGAAAAATCCAGAAAAAAGTGATCATATAATTCCATACCTACTTACTACTTACATTTGGAAACTTTCCTTTGTGCCACCGACATACTATATGGAATTATGGTTTAAAACAATAGGATAAAAAATCTTTAAGACATTTTATTCCCTATCTTAAATAAAGAAAGATCTCGTGATTCTAAGAAAGATAAGAAAAACAAAACATAAAATTCAGAATGAAAAAGAGGCATTTTTTAAAGAAATTCTCGATACAAAAGTTCAACCACCTGCAAATCACCAACATTATGTGCAAATTTCAACTTTCTAGCTTTGCAATTTCGGATCTGAGTTGATGAGTCAGTCCGGTCAGTCGTCAGCACACACTCATTTATATATACAGGTAGATTCAATCTTACAAAAATAATTTAATTAAATGTACGACAAAAAGATACAATTCAATCAAAAATAAAAAGGTACGATTTCCCAATATTCAGATCAGATCGAATGCAAATTAACGTAAATTTTAACGTTAATATTTTAAATGTGTACGTTTCGGGTGAAAATAAGTGAGTTCGACTAAAACATCCAAATTCGATAGAAAAAGTGACAAAAATGTTGTAGGTATAAGAATATAATCTATTCTTAGACTGATTTACAACACATAGTATAAAACAATATTTTTCTTTAAACATAACATATTACCATTAGCAACCAATTCACTATTAGTGCTAAGTTGATTATCGTAAAGGTTTGTAGACAGTTCACAATCCCGTCAGGAATAAATCGCCATTTAGGTACCTACAAAGTGCATCAAACTAACCATATTGCTAATGTATGCATTGTAAATTATTTTACGATTTAAATTTAGATATACATATATGCAAAGTAGGTATAGAGAATGTAATTTATTTCTCATAGTAAACTTGAACGATACATTTACGAGTTTGTATTTACGTGTAATTTGGATTGAAATTATTAGCAACTCAGATGATTTTATCCGTAAAGTGGCAATTATGGCTTGCTGTTTGATTATACAATTCATATATAATATATCTCTCTGTTTTTACTTACCGTCAGCGTAATTGAAAGGTAATAATCGTCCATAGGGCGTCTGCGGCATGCCCCACACGGGCCGCTGGAGGTTATTGCAGGAACCGTCGATGCTTCGGTATCGAGACCTTCCACAGAACGGCGGCGCGAGCCCGCATGTCAACCCTGAGATATCCACGCCGTTTCCCAAAGGAGGCGGCGGATTGTTGAAACTGCACAACAAAAACTTATTAATAAAAATACATAATTTGTATGTACTTACTCATCTTTACTTGTAGATATAGATAGGTACCCCCGTAAAATGCCAGTTTTACCCCCAGGTTAGGAACCGCTGAACTAGAGCAAACTCAATTGTAAAGTAAGTACGAGGTACGAGTAGCGAAGCTTTGCAAAGTGAAGGACGCCCTCGCAATTTTAAAGTATACTTGAGCATTTAAAAGTTGTAATTTCATTGATCAAATTACAAAATTTCTGGTAAACTTATTTGATTGTTTGAAATGGCGAATTATGACTATTGGCCTATTTATGACTTCCTTGTGCGAATAAATTTAATTGAACTATTTATAAATATAATGATTGAGACAAGTAGGCACATAATTGACCAAGGTGTTGACCAATTGAAATTGAAAACGTTTGGTCTCCTGCTTGTAGTTAGAAGAAAATAAAACAATTTTAGGGTTCCGTACCCAAAGGGCAAAAACGGGACCCTATTACTAAGACTCCGGTGTCTGTCTGTCTGTCCGTCTGTCACCAGGCTGTATCTCATGAACCGTCATAGCTAGATAGTTGAAATTTCATGATATTTCATTACATCACTAGGGGCTCCCATACAACAAACGTGATTTTTTTGCCCGAGGGATCTTAGTAGGGTTTCTGCTCGAGATTTCTAGAACTCGAGACAACTCGAGAATTTTGGCTTCTTTCGAGACGAGAAAATAATGACCGGAACTGTAGAATTCTCGCAATGCGAACTGAAGCAAAGCACGCTTTTTCGCCTAACAACTTCGCCCGCGGTTTAGAATGTAACATTCATGAATCTACGAGGAAACGAACAACCAATCTTGGGAGACTGTTAAAAGTCCTTCTGACAGTAAAGCCAAAAAGTAAGGGTGTTTTCTGACTGGCTGGAAACATGGTACCCAAAATAAGAAACCGGCTTTGCTTTGATATTCTTTTTTAATACAAAAATAACTTTTCAAAAAATCTTACTCCTACCTTAAGCTGATTTCGATTGTAAAAAAATATATCTCAATCAATATTAATAAAGTGCCTTTATGCACGTATAAATATGGGGAAATTTTATAATTAATAGGTACACTATAATACTTCAATGCTTTTTGTGTCATTGACGTCAAAACGTTTTTTCGTTTGGTTTTTGATTATTGTTGTAATTGCATTAGTTATTCGTCATATTTAAATTTAACCCATTTAAATTGTTTAAGTCAAGGCTTGGGATAAGAAATCAGAAACTTGTTTGGAATGATCTAAATGATAAATACAAATAATGATTAAAATACTAGAAATATGATTTTAGTACATATAACAAGTTTTTAACGTTTTGATTCTTAAGTTTAGGTTTAGGGGTAACGTTTAAAAATAGTTTGATTTAATAATTCAATTATAATTAAGGACTTAAAATGTTGGGGCTGGAATTTAATACCTTCTTTCTCGTTCTTTTCGGCTTTACTTCACGACCTTTCAGAGCTTAGCAGTCTTAGCACTGACTCTTTATGTTTACTTGGGGCCCCAATTTGTCCTTCCCATTATTATTGCTGTTTGCTTGTAAAATTTTATTTTTTGTTTGTTTGAAAGAAGAAATTCATTTTTGTTAGGTACAGGTACAAAGTTCTGTAAATTAGTATGGACGTGGGGTACCTTTTCTCTGCAGCTGACTGTACATATTTTTAATCATAATGGTGCAATAAGAATATTTAGTTTCTTTATTTTACTAACATTTTACTGATTATACAAAAAGACTAGAGACAACTCGATAATTTGCGCTTGAAAATTCTCGAAACCCGAGAAATAAAATGGGTCGAGAAATCATAAACATCTTAGTTAAATAAGTTGTTGCACGGTGAAGTTTCAATTATTTATAGGAAACATCCTGCAACGGTAGTTTAATTTTAGTACAATAAGAGTTAATCACAAAAGTACAAAAAGGGATTATTAACCTGCTTAGTGGACTGCCGGCCTGATGTCCCGGTGAGGCTGGTCCGCTGTAGACAGAAGGGAGTAAACAACACAGCACATGCAATACCCAGTTAAAGGAAAGTGCAATGTTATATTTAGGTACAACATTAAACCTGTTGCAGACACAATTAATTTTTTTGAAATTTTTAATGAAAAAATAATGATTAGATAATGGGACTGGATAATCGATTTTCCTGATACTTAAACAAAACTCTAAACTTTATTTTAAAATAGGCTAGTCAAATATCAGCATAAGACAGCTAGGTAAATTAATAAGCGCTTATTGTTTGCAAAGTTTTTCTGATGGTGGATAAACACAAGATTTCCTAGTTGAATGTATTTATCCGGTCTGTAACTTATTTTAGCCAGAAAAATCGCTGCACCAAAAGAATTGTGTCCACAACGTGGCGGGTGGCGTTGGTCCTTCACAACGTTTAAGGAATGTTAAAATACATTTCGTCGGTAATTCTTTTAACATTCGGTGCAAATGTGTCACTTAATTTTATTTATATGTACAGTAAACAGTAAGTATTAAAAAAAACTGGAATTAGTGAGGATAACTTTAGTTTGTAGTTGTAAACTGAGTGCGGCGACGTTCAACATTACGATACTGGAGCAGCTTACTACTTTATTGAAGACTTTATGCTTGTGACCTAACGACCAGACCCGTGTGCTCACATTTTTGAAAATGGTCATAACACACCAGCCGTTAAGTTTTACTACGCTTAGGAGCGCATTTAAACGGTCATAAAAATAGAAATGTACCTACTTATAAACCCTTTAAAAATATTGCGATGTCACAGTCAAAAATCTTAACCTAATATAGCTCCATTTTTAGAACAATCTGCAGCATCGAATCGCATTCTATATTAAGTATGTGCACATACACACTTTATACAGCAAAGTTATATCTATGTGGATACTGTACACATTTTAGGTTTAAGAATATCCCATTCCTGTGATTAGTCAACATGTCAAAATATAAATTATTTACAGTTTTGTGAGAGGCGGTCACCTTGTGTACTGAGCGTGTCAATAGTGGCAGCCAATGTTATAACGTGTTTGTTGTACAAGGTATCTAATATTTCATTGGTTCCATATTTGTAATTTTTGGTTAATTTTATTGCTTGTAAAAAGTTACATGTAAAAGTGCCCATGTGGCCTATTTGCTGAATAAATGTTTGATGTTGTTCCGTGGCTACACGATAACAAATCAATTTAATCGTTGCTTATATATAGGTTCTAGTTCAACTGCTTAGTAGGTACCTGATAAAATTACCGTGTTATTTTTACAAAAATGTCTTGACACAAACTTACACCAAATTGTTTGTTTCTTAGTCTGCGAGAATGGATGCAGAATATTATATTAGTTGTTTGTTTTTCAGTTTTCTCACCCAAATCCGTTTACAGGTAACCTAGCTGGTAAAGGAGAAAACGCAGAGGCCGTGCCTAAGGCGTCGTCAAATTTCTGCACTGGACTTGAGGTGTCCTGCAGGTAATATACCCGACCGTTCGCCGAGGACACGTCGTGGCCGTGGTAGCCCTGGCCGCGCGCAGCGCCGCATAACGCCAGCACTATGGCAAAGACCCTCGCCATCGTACCTAAAACAAAAAGGATCGTAACTTAGTAAAAGTTAAACTTTACCGTAGGTACAACGTAACATTTTAGCTTTTAGCTACACAACATTCTAGAAATGGTTTTGTTCTTTAAATGTTCTAAATAGAACACTTATCTTGCTCATTTTAAAGGCTAACTGGCTCGCGAGGTTTTGCTTTCATGTAAATATTTGTACGTTTTCAGGCAAAAGGCAAGGCAAAAGGCAAAGCTTTAAAAGCTTTTATAGCGATTAAGTTATCTATGAATATTTTGACTAAAATGTCATTTGTTAACATTAAGTTAATTGAAATAAACATAGTGTGTACAGTCGACGTCGACGGAGTAATGTGGACATTATCTTTGACGCCGAAATTTGTAGGTACACAATTTTTTATATAAGATATAACTCAGTTGAATTAAGTAGATATCTGGCTTAATTAATTCTAGGTTTTTTCGGCAAATGTATTTTGACTTTAGAATGGCTTGACATTTAATACAATGTTAATAGGTAATTTCCCTTAGATACTTAATAGATTAAGTACCTTACGTTTGAACTATAATTTATCACGAGGACAAAACTGCTAACTTCGGTGAAGGACGACCAAGGATTCCCTTTTGGACCCGGTCTCTTCAAAATGCTTAATTAAACTTTGAATTCAAAGTTAAATAAAACAAAAGATAAACCTACGGTTAAAATGGAAACCGTCGTAAAATTCAAACTTTAGTGGTTAAAGCCGGGCGTTAATGAGCCGGTGGGGACCGGGGACGTTTCCCTACACAGGTACGCCAGGTACCCGTAACACGGCTAGCTGCAATTCCTAGTTAGCTCCAGTAATGAAATTCGCCGGCATCCAGGCATTCGGACATAGACCCCGTTAAGCGTTCAATACCTACCTGCGTCGAATGCCAAATATTTTTACAATAACGTTCGTGTCATTGATTACCAGCTCTGTGAACAGGTGAATTTACGAATATCTTTTGAAATCTGTTCTTATTCTATAATATGAAGACCACAGAATACAAATACAAATGTTTATTTCACACAATATGGTACAAAAATGGTCAAATCACCATGTCCACGTCGATCTTTGTTTAATCTAAGTATTAAATTGATACTTAACCTAAATAGTTACAAGTTTACGACTTTTGTGTTGAAATGGTAGCCGCATTTCCATCGCAATTAGAAAGTTCAATTTGTCATTTATTTAACCAAGAAAATTGTCAATGACATCGCCCGCCTCATATAGTATGAATTTTCTCAGATGATTTTTTCGGGCTCGGCCCCTAATTTGTTAAACAAAAGTGTGTGTTGTTTAAAAAGCACCGTTTATTAACGTTCAAATTTATGAGACAGCTCATTTAGAGAACAATCAGGCTGGCTTTTCTTTGGAGATAACAAAACGTGTTATCTCCGAATGGGCTGTTTTATGAATTTGAACCATATAAATAGAACGGTTTTGGTTTTTAAACGGGCTTGTTCCCGTTACTTATGCCGGGGCTATTAGCAGTAAGCAATGAAACTACTGCATAAAGGAAACAATACCCTTTGTTTAAAAGATTAGGGCCCGAGCCCGAAAAAATCATCTAAGATAATTCATACTATTACTGCAGCAGTAACGTTGCAACAGTAATGCAGCTGTAGTCCCCATCCGAATGAAACCTCTAAAACAATAATTAGGACTAATGCCTGACATCTCTGACATAGCCAAATAACTATCGTTTTCCCGGACATTAGCAAACCTTCTGACACATGCAATCAACACTATCTGATCGAGAGCACCAAGTAGGACAATGTTGTTGTTGGCCAACTAAGATACACATATGTATGTATAAAATTGTGCTAACTTTAGCGCAGCATTGAAACTTTATTATTTGAATTAGGTTAGATTTCATTTGAAGTAGCTAAACGACACGGAGAATTGTAGTAATAGGTGATCACAATTGATCAGCAATGAATGCAGTTCAGTGTGGTACAATGGCTTAGTAACTCGGAACAAACACTGCCAAAAAACATATTTTGTAGTAACTAACTCAGAAAGCACAAATTGTTGAAGGGAAACTTTAAAGATTCATTTATATTCCACTGTAAAGTTGTTAAGCATGGTTATAAAATGGAACTACATAATTGTGAACAGTATGCTAATAGTCATGGTCTAAAATACAACGTTAAAAAAAAGAATGTATGGTCTTTAAGGTTAGGAACAAATGCCCATGTGATATCCCACCTATAAAACTAAACGGGGAGGTATTCTCTCTGTGGTATCACAATTTAAATATCTCGGACATATTGTAACATCTGACCTTAAGGACGATACAGACATTGAACGCGAACGAAGAGCATTGTCTATTAGAGCTAATATGATCGCCCGTAGGTTCGCTAAATGCTCTAATCAGGTCAAGGTCACTTTTTTCAGGGCGTACTGTAATATATACTAGCGGCCTATGGGCGCACTATACAGTAACACGCTACAATTATCTTCGAGTACAATTCAATAGGTTTCAAGTATTTCAGGGTGCTGATGGGGGTTTCGCGATACTGTAGTGCATCAGGGATGTTTGCTGAGGCGCGGGTTGACTGTTTTTACGCGACTATGCGGAAGCGATGTACATTCCTGGTGCGCCGGATCCGCGCCAGTTCCAACAGCATTCTGAAAATGATATCGGAACGTGTAGACTGTGTGTATCTCAACCACTGCTGTGCTATACACCTAAACCAAAGTGTAAAATACGTACACTGATACCTAAGGAACCTAGCTGAGAGGCGATCAAGGAAAGAGCAGAAATTGAAATTGATCGAAAAGACATTTTATCATAATTTATGACATTTTTATTAATTAACATTATTAATTTTAATTTAATATTTATTTTCATTCAATCAAGTTGTTATTATACATATATTTTATTTTTGATTTAATTTCATTTCTTTTTAATTTCAATTAATTCTTGATTATTACTTTTATAACTTTGTATAGTGCGTAGATTATAATACTAACCATATTTTATAAGTCATATTTGTACTAAGGTACTAACATCATATTTGTACTAAATGAAATGAAATGAAATTAAAATTAAATAATAAAATACTGTACGAGTACTGTATTTGTAGTGTCGTGACTGATTTTGAACTAAATGTGCCTAGTAAATAATAATTATTTATTTCACAAGGGGGCAAAGTTGTTGTTTAACCTCTCGTGCTCTTAAGTCGCCGACTTTTAAGTGATGATTTTGATGGTTTAATGTTTTAATGTTTTGAATGATAAATATTTAATCACATTCATTTTGAATCGATTTGCTTTGGTTTTGTTTGATATTTTTCTGTTAGTATTTTCGGTAGTCGGTGTGGTGAAAATTATGAGTTTCACTCGGTGGCAAAATTTGCGTAGCCCTCTTGCCTTGAATCTCTCGCAACGCTCAAGATTCCTTTCTTGAACCACTCGCCACGTGGTTCACTTTTGGAATATTTGAATTTATAAAACGATCATAAGACCGGTCGTCATGTATGGATCAGAGTGTTGGGCCCTAAAGGTGACGGATGAAAAGAGATTGCATGTAGCGGAGATGAGAATGTTAAGGTGGATGTGTGGCGTGACGAGAATGGATAGGATAAGGAATGAGTATATAAGAGGAAGCCTGAAAGTTGCACCCATAACAGAAAAAGTAAGGGCAAATCGCCTAGCGTGGTACGGGCATGTGATGCGGAGGGATGAAAGTCATGTGACGGGAAAGGTATTAAGAATGAATGTGGAGGGAGGTACGAGGAGAGGAAAATCGAGGAAAAGGTGGATGGTCTGTGTGAAAGATGATATGAAAATAACGCAAGTGAATGATGAGATGACGGGTGACAGAGAGGTATGGAAGAAAAACACATGCTGCGCCGACCCCAAGTGAATGGGGCAAGGGCAAGCGAATGATGATTAATTTCCTGCATAATACGCTATCAATATTACACTTGAAACAATACTAATGAGCAAAAACAAGAAATGAATCACGAGGCATGTTACCAATATGGCGGTCGACGAATAACCCCGAGTTAGACCAAGAAAAGTCTGCAGAGATTTTGACAGCACACGCAGTGCCAGTGTTATTTTATACGTCATAATTTCATAGAAGTTTGACGTTTAAAATAACACCTGCACTGCGTGTGCTGTCAAAATCTCTGCAGACTTTTCTTGTTTTAACTCTATAATCTTAATCCAATGACGCAACAAAGGATAGGGAATAATATAAGTTGGTACCTAACTCACTTCCGGGTTCCTGCCCACGCGTAACACACACCGAGCCGACTCTAAAACATTAATCAAACCAAACCGTACACGTTAGGTTAATCGATATTTTCACGGAAGTGATTTCAGGAAGCAGGTTTTACGCCGTGGTTTTACGTATGTGACTTTTGATTTTGACTGATTATTTGATGGATGAAAGGAATATTTTCTCAAGGTCTAGTTTGACAAAGTGTCTAAAATATTACATGGTATACTAATTAAAACTTAATTTCCTACCCACTTCAGTTGAATTGCTACTATTATTATTGTTGGTTTAAGTATGATGATTATGTTTACGATGCATGTCACTCACGAGTAATGAAAACAAATGTTTACAATTTCTATGCACAGTAACCTGTTGCTATGGTTTTTCAAAGTCAGTACATATATCAATGTATATTATTATACTGAGGGCGAGTAAAAGAAAAATATATATAAAATCTTTAGATAAACCGCAATATTACGTAAGCAAGCATGGGATATGTATTACCGGTAAGTCTAGCTTCAATCTAATTTTCATACACGTGATGTGACACCGGTCTCCCGGCAATAGGTAACTGCTGTGTGGCTGTGGCAATAACTTTACTAATTGATATGCTATCTACTTGGTCACAAAGTTGAACGACATCATACGTTAGTATTAATGAGCTCGACTACGTAGAATTCGCCCGTACTTACTAAATATTTGTATAACTAAGAGGCTAGCTTGGTTTTATACTTACAGATGTTATTCTTAATCCTCCCATTTATAACGTTAGCATAGGAAAATTTGAAATGGTTCATATGGGTACACTGAGTTATTATTACTATATAGAGACGACAAAATTCATGGCGCTTACGCGTTTAAGTCGTGAGATTCACGCTCCGCTTCTACGGTTTGATGCCAAATCGGCAGCAAATCATGGCGCAAAATACTAAATCTCTGTTCCGGTTCTATACGTTAGTAATAATAGTTCAATGTGTGGGTACTATTGAGACATACTTAATTATAATGTGGAGCCGATGTGCACATTTTTCGTAGGTCGCGATTTATTGTATATTTATTACATATTATACTGTCGTGCGACAAACAGATTGAAAATTTGCAGTTATCGACTTTAAATTGATTCGCGGTTCATATCTGTCCGTGAATTAAGTCTTAAGTGGGCTGTGGTGTCTATTTTTGCATACTACCAAAGACAAAAATTTTTGCTCGCGAGCCACTTCAAAAGTCGACACAGTTATGTCAATACAACTTATTCTGTGGTTATGTTTGAGTTTAGTGCCGCCCTGTTGGGTGTGAGACATACTAGGTATGTGCACTAGGGTAATTCCGAATGATTTTTGCACTAGTTGATAAGGTGTATATGTCTCCATGAACCAATCAGTATAGCAAAGTTTTTAGACGGAAATAGTGAGTAATTTACTTACTAGATGGTTTAGCCTAACAATCGATTACAGAATGTTTCATAAATAATGTAAGATTTTTAAAATACAAGCGTTTCAAATCTAGTTGTTTTTTTTTTCGTTGCGAACGTGCAATTCCGAATTGGTTCGGGTAAATCCGAATACACTTGAAAACGAGTTTAATGTGTATGTCGCATAAGGTACATATTACTCTTTTGATTAAAATTACCCTCCCTGCTCTTTTTACTCGATTAGGCTAATAGGAGTACTTATTCATGTGTGTGTCAAGCTTTTATTTCGGAATTACCCGATCAGGAATCTGTGGTACTCAAACTTTAATGACACTTGCAGAGGACAAAAAAAAATCCGGCTTGAAATGCCACGAATCGAGGAAAACATTCCCATACAATATGTATGAAAATGAAAACTTTTATTTTTTTAAGCCAATCGATTTCATTTCTATCCAGTATCAATAGTTTCCTAGGGGTCGACTTATGATAATGTACCTACTTACTAAAAATCCACATATTAAAGAAAACTTTTTCCATACATGTGGAGCAGAATTTACTATGAGAGAAAAAAAAATAGCGTGTGAAAAATAAAAGTTAATTTTGATTGTTTGAGAACCACTGGCTGTCACTTTGAGAAAACAAGGTCGGGTAATTCCGGAACACTTTGTGACATGGAATTCCCCACTTCGGGTAAATCTGAAAATGTAATAAAATTCAAGCTAGAATAGTTTGAGCCCATTTAAAATGGCTAAAAAACGATAATCTCTTAAACACAAAAGCAGTCAATTCATTTACTCCCCAAATTACAGAGTTAGCGATGGTCGTCTAATTCCGAATGTCAAAAAAGCGGGAATTTTTCACCCGCTCATTAATCTGATGCGCCTCACGCGTAGTTTCGTCGCTAGCGTCCCGAGCCTTCTAACGCGGGGAGGGAGATACTTGAACGTCATAGGGAGTGTTGCCAGAGCAAATAATGTAGCCGCGTTTAGTAGATATTAGTAATTTTCGGAATATCCCGATTTTCGGAATTAGCCGAGTAAACCTTATATGAATTATATCTGATAGTTGACAGCTATAAATTAGGAATGTCTTTTAGTAGGAAGATGTCGTCCCTCAAAGCTCACAATGTCCTTTTTTCCACGCCATGCGTTGTTGCGGTTGTATTTCCTTCACTACGCACTTCGCACCTAGCCAATAATATATAGCCCGACCCACATCAATCTCAATTTTTCATCCGGCATTACCCAACCATCCTGTTTGCACAATATTAAACAATCGTAATCTTATTTTGTCATTTATGCCAAATGCGCCGAACAGCAAAGTAATATTTAAGTATGTAGTACCTACCTCTGACAGCAGACAGACTTTAGATAGACATCTTTAAAGTACCAAGACCTGCAAACGGTAAGTAATTAAACGCAATATCAGTGGAAATTCATTAAGTGCATAGGTATTCATTCACTAAATGAATTTGCACTGAAAATTGAGACTTGTCGCGTGTAGTTACTAAAAATACGTGAGTAAAATCTTTAAGTTAATATAATTTGTATTATTTACTTTAAGGGCTCTTGACTTCAAGCATAAAATATTTGGCACGCATGAAGCTAATGTTGTTATTTTTTGTTAGGTTCAAGATAAAAATATGAAGTAAGTAGAAACAACCCGTCGGGTGATTTTACGTCATGGTTTTATTTTGTACTTGTATGTGTGCAAATTTTCAGCTTTATTGGAAGTCGGGAAGTGGGTCGAATTTAACTTGCAAGATTTAACCCTTACAAACATACATAGGTACATTGCAAGTTAATAAAAAGCTTTTAAAAAAAAACCGGCCAAGCGCAAGTCAGGCTCGCGCACCAAAGGTTGTTACGTCAACGTTTTTTTGTCATTTTTAAGATCGTCTCACGCTTGACAATGTACCGTGTCTCTAATAACACATCAACTCTATTTTTCTTACTTAAACACATAACTTCAAAATTATCTACCTTAAAATTATAAAGATATAGAGATAATAACAACAAGCCGGTTTTTTTTATATGTCACACGATATAGTTTCCAAAATATCTTTTATTATTATTCCCTGAAAATGACCGCCAGGCGCCAAGTTTACATTCATTGGCGCCAAGTGTACAATGCCAAAACTTCAGCGTAGGAAGATATAAATAAAAAAATGGAATTGTTTCAACCGACTCGACAAGACATAGGTCATAGGTTAATAAAACTATTGTATTATTTTTGGTAAATAAACTTTTTTTTATGTTACTCGTCCGTCTTTGGGTCAGCGACATATTTATAGTGTACCAAATTTCAACTCAAGTGGTTCAGTAGTTTCGGAGCAAATTGGCTGTGACAGGCGGACAGACAGACATGCAGACAGACTGACGGAGAGAGAGACGCCTAAAACTTACCTACATTAGGCGGTTGCCTAATGTAGGTAACAGGTAATGCAGGTATTTGAGGTTTTAAATACTTTTAATATCAAAACATCCTAAAATATGTATTGTCAATAAGAAAAAAAATAGGAAAAAGTAACATAATTATACCCTCTTAATTAATTGCCTTACAAAATGTTGTACTGGCAATTATCATAGTCAGAATTTGAGTAAGTAATGTACCTATACATTTAAATGTTCTATTATTAGTTTTACCATTTAGTTTTTAAATTGTCAATAAGTACCTAGTATCTTTTACATCGCTTAAAAAAATCACACTTCTATTGAAATATTACCTTGTTTCCAACTTTTGACCGGGAGTGTATGTAAGACAAATTAAACTAATTTAGTTTATGCAACTGCACGAGCGAACGTCAAATGCAGCCACAAATCGCATGTCGGCACTAATCTCGGCAAATCAGCGAGGGCGCTAGTAATAATTAACGTTTACGAAAGTGGATGTAAAGGGTATGGAGTGCATGAACAATATGGGTTGGTGCACACAATTAAAGTTACGTGTTAGGGTTTAAGATAGTTTGAGTTTGAGCAAAGTTACGACCAACAATGTTCTTAAACAATTGCATTTCATTGGATGGAAATATTTCCTTTAGGTTAGTTGGGCTGCTCCAAATTCCAGCAAGATGGCCTTTCAAACATGTCTTACTGTGCTCATAGGTACAGAAAAGTACAGCACTTGCGTTCGCTTGGTTAGCCCGTCTAGCAATATCATAAAAGTAAAACGATGTTGCAAATTAGCATATTATTGGGACACTGATTCGGGGTAAAGATAAACTAGTCTGGCAGAATGTTGTGCCGATTCCGTCTCGCTGCCAGTACCTTAGTACGGCTTTAAAAAATGTGTTCTCTATTTAGTCACAAGTGAATGCAGTTAAATTCCCACAGATATAGCTAACTACACGCTTATCTATCTACAGGTATCGTATGAGAGTACCAGATGTGATTTAGTTTCTAATAAAATAACAATAATCACCTTATAATACAACGAAGTCTTAAATGATAACAGTTAAATTTACCGGTTATCCCTCTATTTCTTCAACTAATATTCTACTCATCAATTCTAAGAAACAAATTTGATAGTAAAATTTTACAGTTTGCATCAAACAGGTACATACAGTCCCATATACAGTTTTGCAAGTTGCAGAAAATTTCTAAAATGTAAAAAAGTTCTCAGAAATTTCAGGAAAATTTTACAGGAAACGAAGGAAACTTTCATTCTGTCTCTTATTGAGAGGCAAGTAAAGTTAGGGCGGAATTTAATAAAAAAAGGCCGCTGGTAAAAAAGTCAAAGATAACTTTGAAATCAGAAGCCTTTTTGGGGATCCGTTTAATGAACCTTTTTACCTAGTTAAGAACTTAAGCAACAACATGTTTCCTATATAACATCTGTCTGATATCTGCTTAACGTTGTGACTATATAAACTATTGCGAAATATATCTATATATATTTCGGGGATCTCAGAAACGGCGTGGAAACGGCACTAACGATTTCGATGAAGTTTGCTATATGGGGGTTTTCGGGGGCGACAAATCGATCTAGCTGGGTCTTATCTCTGGGAAAACGCGCATTGTTGAGTTTTTATGTTTTCCGAGCAAAGCAATTTTTTTTACAAATACAAGAACCTAAGTACATAATATATTCAACATTCCAGCTTTTATTTCTTATGGAGAAAAGGCGTACTTTGATGAGTTTGAGGCACGCAGTGCTTATAATATACTTCTTACATTTACAGCTTAGACGTCCAAGTAGCCTAGCATTTCTAAATAGGTAGGTTTTCGTAATTTGGATAATATAAGAACTCCTAACTAAAAGTTTCGTACAAACGAAATTATTTGAACTTTTTATAGTCCTTACCCTTTTATAGTCTTTTAAGTTACCCTTCTGGTATTTCACCTTTTCCGGGTTCCGTGCCTAAAGCGTAAAAACGGGACCCTATTACTAAGACTCCTCTGCCCGTCTGTCTGTCTGTCTGTCACAAGGCTGTATATAAATATGACTGACTTACCATAATTTAATATACTTTTCGGTAAATAAAGTTTACTCACTGATACAAAAGAAAAAGAAAAGAAATCCTTACGTTCGTGGGGCGTGGCAAAAATTCTATCGATTTTCGTTGGATCCCACTTCTGATATGTGAGATTACCACCGGGTTGATGATGAAAACGAATACTTGTACCAATATTTTAACTTTATTCGTTTGCTACAAACATAATAACAACCAATTTACAGTTAATATTCCAAGACGTCTTCCCTATAACTTGTCCGTACTCGAACTGGCTCCTTGTCACTGTATACCCGCCTTTTTATAACAATTCAAGATGCCTGGAACCAGTGACAGATAAGTCAGCTGATACTCTTTTATAAGCTAATCATAAATAAAAGTAAGAATTATCAAAATACAAGCTATTAATAAATAATCATCCTTACAAATAAGATAGCCAGTGTTGCTAACGTTGATACGAACATTTTCTTTTGTCTTTGATAACCTTAAATATTTGGGTTACTTATCTAAAAGAGACATTGAAAAACATCTAAAATAGTGCAGTTGTTTAATAACATTTGTACTTTGATAAGATTTTACTCTAAATAATCCGTCAAGTAAACGTGTAAATAGTCCGGTGGCCGGCTCCATGAAAATCACCTGATTTAAAAATAGAAAAAACCCACTCTGTGGGGGTAGCTGACTTTTAGTAGCTTCAACTGCTCTTAGTCGGCCGCGGCTTAACTTGGCAAATTGTGTGCAAATTGCAAATAAAGTGGTACAAAAATTTATCAAAAAAAACCGGCCACCGGACTAGCAGCATAGCAACTAGAATATTTTTCTCAGTTTATTTCCACCGCAAACATTAATTTATAGGGTGAGAGGAAATAACTATGATTTTGCGGACTGTTGGTATTATTCCGGCGCTATAAGAGCGTGTCGGTACCAAATTCTTAAGTAAACAGATTTATTGACTATTTTATTAGAGCAAGAACAAAGCGGAAAGTTGTTTGTGATATACGACCATTGTTGCCGCCGCGGTCAGGCGAGAGCCTTCGAGAGGCAATTGTGTTTTATGACCTTACAATTATTATATCACTCAAATGGTGTGATAACCTGATAACCAGTGATAAGTTACAATTTTGCTTCCCTTGATGAGATTTCTGCAAATTATAATTGTTAAAGTTTTATTGCAGATAAAAATACACGTGTATTGGGTCCCAACTTTTTGGTATAAGTAATGCCTTTTATAATTTATCTTACAAATCTTACAACTTTTACTGGGTATGTATGTACCTATCAAAACATATAAGTTTATGAATAACTTCTCATAACTGTGTTCTATGCAAATTAATTATTTGAATCTTTGAATGAGTTCCAATATAATCAATGATGTTAATTTTGCGGTACCATTTCTTACTAAACGTACTCAATTGAAAATAATATAGGTAAGTACTTATTTTATTTAGTAACAAAGAAAAGATAATTAACTGAACAGCCACATGTGGATCATAATTGAGTCGCTTAACATAAATCTCGGATGAATCCAACTGCCAGATTTTGCGATTTTGGCATTAGAAAAAGTAACAGTATAGATATTTCCTAAGAGGGTCGAATGAATTAATCCGAGTTTGAAGTTAAGCAACTCAATTTATGGATATATTTAAGTTAACTTCAAAAGTGTTAGATTTTTTATGTAAATAAACTAGGAGAGCTAGTCTATAAAAATATCAGGAATATGAGAAATATCGGTCGTCAAAATGCTTTATGCCAAAATGGGCCAACTTTACCGGTTGTCACTTAGGTTATTTCCTATCACCGATTGTGCTGCAAACGGGCCGTTATATTACTGCACCATTCTACGGCATTGATATTATCGTATAGACACAATCAAAACGATACTAAACGTTGTGTGTTATTTGTGATTTGTTTGCGTGTTCAAAAGGACTAATATTAATACCTACTTAAGTCAAAAGAGGACGCTGTGAAAAACCAAACTTAACTGAAGGGTACTTGAGTAATCGCGGTTTTAAAATTTGGAACCATGTCAAAATGTATGGCAATTCCGTGACCAGGTCTTTTATAACTAAAAAAAGTTGTGTTACATATATTATACAGTGGTAGCAAAATATATAACTAGTAGTTCATTAAGATCTAAACATTTCGAGATGTAAATCTCATTTTCCGAACAAAGTGACTAGACATGTTCTTTCCGTGTACCCTTCAACTATAAATATGTGTTTATGTTTACCTCATATAGTAGCAAATTATTTTATGGGTCCGTTTGAAGGGCAAGACCTTCTGCTGTAACCAAAAACAAACGACATTTACGTATTAGTTACTGCTCTATTAGATATTTTGTACAAACACAATTTATTTATTCTTGACGGGTCAGCAATTAAATGGTCTAAAATCTCGGTTTGGCACTATCGGGATCAAGGTTTGTTCGTCTAAGTGGGCGGCGTCCACGGACACATTGTTTTAATTAATTGCCGGCATTGCCGCAAAAACAACACTTCGACTGTTCTCAATATCAAAGTCAATTATTTGCGCAATCCAGATAATCAATTTAAATCTTTAGTGAAGTCAACCTTAACATAAAAATGTGCAAGTATTACCAATGTCTTAATTATCGAAGACATCTGTACCCCTAGTGTAAATGTCTTTATTAAAGAAAAATAAATACAGCCGACTTGAAAGGATGCTGAGCTGACAGTAAAATCATAATTTTTCCTTGTAGTGCCTAAACTATTGAGGAGATTTCAATAAAAGTTACAACAGTAGGTCACTAATTGGTACACCTGTGCTATTCAATACAAATGTACTGAAATAAACGGAGGAAAAATGTTTAGGACTAAAAAATGTGATTGCAAAAACAGATTTTAGGTCTTAAATAGGGTTAAACAATAGTGACAATAATCAAATTTGACACCTACAATTTCAGGAATCCCTGTTTGCGGGTCTCAACATTTGAGCTTCGGGAACCACGGGGATCAAACGCCATCTTGAAAAGTAATCTTTTTTGGTTTTTCTTTTTTTCTCGGAATATCTGGGTTTAATGTGAATATTCTATATGGCGAAACGAAAGCTTATTAAATTCCACACTAAAAAAGTATACGACACCATGTCCCAAAACGAAGCTTTTTCTAGAAATAGGGCTCAGAAGCTTACAAGTTTCCACACAATTTTTTTGTGGTTGGGTATATAATATTTTTGTGTTCCAAAAATTGGTTAAATAATTAATATTGTCTTCGGTTACCGCGATAGTTACTCATGAAATAAAACTATGAAAACGGATTATATCGCGTATATTGAATTTATAATACATCCCGACGTTTCGAACTCTTTACAGCGTTCGTGGTCAACGGGTGACTGAGGAAAAATTACAAAGTGCAAAAATACCCACATACTAAAATAATGAACAATGATAGACTACAAACTTTAAGGCTGGTTGTACATGCAAAATTGGTTCATAAGGCTAGTTATACACTATAATTATTTTTCAAGTAAAGATATATATATATATATATACGCGATAAAAACTATGCCGGCTCCAACCCTACACCACGGACCCGAGAAGATTTAATTTCCTCCTAAATTGTAGGAGGGTATCCCAATATGGGACCGGCAACAAACTCGGCGGGACACATCTTTTCAAAACATCAGAATGTCCAGCATCATCCAACACTAAGGTCTCACAGTCTATGTCTCGCTTGCTCCTTTATCAGATGGACTACAGGATCCCAAGCTGGTGGTAGAGAAAAGCCATCTTCCCTATTAAAGTTTGGATATTTCTTAATCTCAATGGCCTCGCGCAGCATTCTGGGTATGTAACGCTTCTCCTTGGCAAGAACCAGAGGCTTATCAAACTTGATTGAGTGATTGGCTTTATCCATGACATGCTCACAGACAGCAGACCTAGGTCGACGGTGCTTGACATCAGCTATGTGTTCCTTCACCCGAGTGGAAATGCTCCGTTTCGTCTGCCCGACATATGATAGGCCACACTCACAGTCCAGCCTGTACACTCCTGCAGTCTGTAGAGGGGTATTGCATTTTACAGGCCTCAGGAATTGTGACATCTTCTTCATTGGCTTGAAATATGTTTGGATATTGTATGGATATTGATATGGATACACGATTGCAAAAAGTTCGCCTGATAGAAAATCGAAACAAAAATTTGACATATCGGCCTCGACCCACCTCACCTTAATAGCTCGCCGCTTGTGCAATGCAACACGTAAATTAAGTTTAATAATTGCATGTGAGCACATGATAACATTCCATCAACGATTATATAAAATTTCATGTTGGCCATTACCTTTAATGGAATTACTTTATCTCGTTACAAGTAAAAATTGTTCTGTTGTTGATCTTATTTCATCAATTGGATTATACAATTATTTTGTAGTTTGCTTATTTGGCATGGGAAATTGTAGAATATTTGTAGCTTGACTGTAAATGTTAATCTGAGGATGAATAAAGGACAATCACTAAAAAAATTGACATGGATACATACCTATGTTCAACGCTTGGCATTACGGATTTGATGGGAAAATGATGATATTGTTACTTTTTTCTAACGATTGACACCGTTTAGGTATGCTTGGGCTATGATAATAAAGACAGCTTCTGATCCTTACGGCCTGTTGTCCAATAAAACATTAGATTAGACACCAACTACTACAAGTACTAGATTGTACAAGTGACCTTATCTAGCCCATAGCACGCAGCCCTAGCAAGGTCAATAAATAAGGATCTAACTAGGTTCTGTTTATTATACAAAATGCTTAGTTTCATCGCTTAATACCCTAGAATCAGTATCCACAACCCGCCACAAATTTCCCGTCATTTTAAGCTCATAATACAAATTTATATCGTTTAAATCTCATAGATTGCTAGTTACCGTCAACCGGGGTGAATAAAGACAATTTAGAACTGAGTAACATTTTAAAGTAATATTTCCATATCCATAAATAATAAATATTTCCTAATGAATTTAATTTGTTCAATATTCAATAAAGTTAACCCTTTAGTGGGTAACGAACGGCAAGATATTTGCCGTCAGACAACTAAGATATTTAATTTTTTTCTCAACGGACGTGTTGTTAGTTAATTATATCTATCTTTGATATAAATATTAGTTCGCATTTGGAGAATATCCTCGTATCAATAGGGAGATATACGTTCAAAATAAGGAGAGCTAATAAAAGTTCCTCCGTCTCTTGTTTTAGGGTTCCGTACCTCAAAAGGAAAAAAACGGAACCCTTATAGGATCACTCGTGCGTCTGTCTGTCCGTCTGTCACAGCCTATTTTCTCCGAAACTACTGGACCTATTAAGTTGAAATATGGTATACATATGTAAGTTTGCGACCCAAAGACGAACATGTAACGTAAACAAATGAATTTTAAACACGGGGGCCACTTTTGGGGGTAAATGAGAAAATTAAAAATAAAGTTTTTCAAACTATATCGTGTTACATATCAAATGAAAGAGCTCATTGTGAGAATCTCAAATATTTTTTTTTATAATTTTATGATAAACAGTTTAGAAGTTATTCAAGAAAATAGGCAAAAAAATGACCATTACCCCCCTTTATCTCCGAAACTACTGGGTCTAAAATTTTGTAAAAAATACACAAAATAGATCTTTATATATAGATTACAGGAAAACCTATTAGAAATGTGCAGTCAAGCGTGAGTCGGATTTAATTACTTAGTTTTTGATCCGGCCCCTACGGGTTTTTTAAAGACATTTTACTTACGTTTCACATAAAAAATACATTGTTCAAATTATGTCATGTACGGAACCCTTGGAGCGCGAGTCTGACTCGCACTTGGCCGGTTTTTTTTTCTCAACGGACGTGTTGTTAGTTAATATAAATTGTAGTTCGCATTGGAGAATATCCTCGTACCAATAGGGAGAATTAAAGTTCAAAATAAGGAGAGCTAATAAAAGTTCCTCCATCACTTGTAAAATGTTAATTCTTTGGCAAGATCTTAGATATTTTGATATTGCCTACATTTGAACAAAAATATCTGTGAATAAAATTGGTAATGCCTGTTTTTGTTGATAATCATAATTCTCATATATCAAACGTCAAATTAAAATATTTAAAATTCCCTACAAAGATTGTCGCACTATGAAAATGGGTACTTTTATGATATTCATTGACCGACAACCGAACGGCAAACATATTTCCGTCTTGTAACTTGGAAACCACAGATGGAAAAATAATTCTTGCTTAAAATTAATAAAATAAGAAATTACCTATATCGTAGGTACGTGCTTGCAAATTTTTAAATTATTGCTAAATTTAATATGTACCTACGTTTATTACAGTTTCACCTGTTAGGTTCGTGGTTGTAATTAAACTAAAACATTTATCATCCAAATTTAAATAATGAAAATATTACTAAGTACCTACCTACAAGCGAAATGTGCCTACTGAGGAAGGATGATTTAATAATAGTAAATTAGCCCTGTCATCATATCTTTTTAACCAAGTCAAATTAGAGTAATGATAGTAGGGTAATCAAAGAAAATGTTGCCACGGGCAAAGTTTAGCTAAACGATGAAATGAAGTCGCCTCACGTTAACTAAGCATTCTTGTCTCCATATCGTGACCGTGCCGTTATGAAGGTCACCGCTCACTGAACCCGCAGTGTGAACCCTTTGTTACGCCACTACTCAACGCAGTACCTAGTTGCTTTTGTTTTAATTGGACGCGGATATGGGAACTAAACCGGTTCTGATACGCTCGGAACTGTTGCTTTCATTCATTAGCTAACTACGATACGAGTTCTACTACAATTTGCAATGTGAGTCAAGGCCATTTCTTATAGGCCTTATATAGTTTGTATGTATTATTACACGCGCGAATAAACGAATGTTAGGTACATTACCCCTACGAATATCGTCGACGACGTGACCGGTTGACAAAATAGTGCCATTATGGTAGTTTTTCTACCGTGCCGTTGAGAAACGTAAAAACGACCTATATTCTTAATAAATAGGAATTAAAATATACACCTACTTACATGTTGCCATAATGATAGGTAGAGAGATATCAATCTTTTTATAATAACGTGAATAATTTGCTGCCTTCTAACGCTTACCTACTGTATGTATACCGTGTAACTTTGTATGGTAAAACTGCAACTTTCCTGAACGCCAACCGAGACCGAGGACTTGGTTTAACCGGGTTTCACTTACATAATCTTAATAACAAGTGGGCACGACTAAATCATTTTTAGGGTTCCGTACCGAAAAGGTACAAAAGGAACCCTTATTTTATCTAGCGAAGCAACAGGAAAATACTATTTGCGTTTAGATAAACGTTGTTGATTCCTATTGTTCCTCTAACTATTGTCAGCATTTTTTCTTCGAGTTTACCATCAGGTCAAGGTCTCTTTAACCTGATAACAACTGCAAAAAACTTTTATCATTATATTTTATATACGTAGTAGATTTTGTACTTTTAAATAACAAAAATCTAAAAGCCAGGAAATTATAAAGGAGCAAAAGATAAGGCGGCGCCGGCGTGCCATTATCATGATTTTTTTCTATCAAGCCAACTTAACCTTTACGTTTTTTTGCTTAGAGTCTGCCCTCGCAATTATAGTCTAATTTCGAAGTGAATTTTTTAAACTTGTATAAATTCAATATAAAAAAAAAACTGCTATTTTGCGGAAGCCCCCTCTATAAAATAATTTGAGTCGCACTGCAAGAAACCTGCGTAAAAGTAGAGTCCGCGCACATAATTTACAAGGAAAACAGGACCAGGGTCTGCATGGTTCACTATATAAGAAGTAAATAGACTATTTATTCGTTTCTGAACTCAGACCCGATTTTCCATACTATTTAGATTTGGCGTGAAAATACGTGTGGAGACTGGAGACACGTGTATTTTTTGGTAACTTTTCTAATACGATTATTTAGTTTAATTAGTACAATTAATTACCATTAACAGAAGGTTTTTTATGATGTAAGTATAGGTAATATTATAGTTATAGACGACTAGAGCTTTGAAGGACTCTGACATAGAAAAATGGCAAAAAGGAAACCTTCGTATAACAGATACTTCGTATAATAGATTTAGGGCATATTTGGGCTAAGATCAGTATGTAGCGGCTATCTGCGAAAGAAACTTACGTGGTACTAAGTATATATAACCTAGAGTTCAGTTCGAGCAAGGTCATCCTATCCATGTCTGAAAAGGCTCCGTGTTTTACTCTTACTCTTTAAACAATACATTTACCCTCACTCTTATGGTTCTAGCTATATTTAAAAGGATAGCCGGGAATATTTACGTCAGACATCCGTAATGATTTGAACTGGGGTCGTAACCGGTTTTTACAATTTTATATCTTTGATAAATACTTTATATTTTTCTATTTATATTTTAAAATTGGTGTTTATTAGCAGTCTATTAAATTAATGATTTATAGAACAAAAAAAACCGTCACGGTTTACGATTAACCGAAATCACCGGTTAATTGTATGAAGGAAATTCCGGTATCTGACCTCTGCCTCTAAGACATGCTTTCTACAGTCAATAGCTTTTACAAAAATAATATACCAATTACCAGGCACAAAAATACCTACGCGCTACTACAGTCATTTTTTTTAAACTATAAAGTACCTCGCCATACATTTTCAATGCAAGAAACAAATGAGCGTTCCATTATATTATTTGGTAATATCCTCTAAGCTATTTCCTATGGGCAGTACGCAGTACTAATACATAGCTTAAAAAAGCAGACTATATAGACGCTTTTTCGTCATTTCTGGAAAATTTTAACATGTTATCCGATTCATTGTGACTTTTAAATTAAATAGAAGGTAGGTTTTTTATATACTTCAAAAACTCAATTGTATACCTATAGGTAAAGAACTTGCACCCAACCTTCGGCGTAGCGGAAGCGATCATGACATTCGACACGGCCTTTTTGTATGCATTCGAACCTAGTCATGTCTAAACGAACAACTATGTAAATCGTTTTGGAGTAGTATTTATTTACTCCATTATTTTTAGCCTACGTTTTAATTATAGTACTTTTCAAGGCTACCTTCTTTATTCATGTGGTACCTACATATAAAAGCGAATGCATGTCAAGGCCAGTCTGCCTTTCGTTTTACTTAATTTTTATCAAACAAGAAATAAAATCCAAGTTAAGTAAGTAATTAAGTATTGATACGTACCTAATCATATGTCAGGAGAACAAACAGCGAGTAGCCCCTTGTTTGGGTGTACGGGTTATAGCTAATATTAACTGCAGGTGAGTGGCTTAGTATTTACTAACATCTAGATACAATTGCTACTAAACTGGGTTAATTCTACAATTTTATGGCGTTACTCTCACTTATTCAATTTGCCCCTTGTCAAATAATGAAGTTTATAAAAAAATTACTTTCAAACAAGGGACGAAGTATGAACATTCTTAATTTAAAGTTGGTACTTCGTGGCTTTATGTAAAGAAATCTAAGGATATTATATACAGAACTCAAGAAGTTCAGTACATTTCTCCGATATTGCGCGAGAAACTTACGAAAACATAGGTGTTAAGTAAAATTAGGGTGCATTTTCAAAGATGATTTAGCCCTTTCCACAATTAAGGAGTTTTTCTAGTTTTTCTTTAGAAACAGGAAACTTATGCTAAAAAAAAAACTAACAATAATAATAAATAATAATAAAACAATGCAGCGCTTATTGAAGATTCCGATGCAGTCCACTATTTTGCACTCAAGATATGATATTACTATACCGCATACCGTAATGTCCGACCAAGCTAACTTTGCAGCGACTTTGATAACACAGACTGTGCAAGTGTTATTTTAAATGTCATAATTTCATAGAAGTTTGATGTTTAAAATCACACGTACACAGTCTGTGCCATCCAAATCGCTGCAAAGTTAGCTTGGCTTGACTGTAGGTATCTAAGTAGGTAGGTATACAGACTAACTTCTATTTAGCACTAGCGGCCCAATTCGAACAATGTTTCTAGAGATCACTACTACGGTTCGATACCGATCTATCAGTGTCAAAAGTGACGTGTTTGGTTGAAAAAATGTCACTTTTGACACTGACAGATCGTTATCGTGCCGCAGTGATCTCTTAGAAGCATTGTTCGAATTCGGCCGTAAGTAAAGGTAAGGTGTGTCTAAGACGATGTAGTTAGACGTTAGACATCGCGTACTTTGTTTTTTTTTCTTAAATTAAAACTTAAATTGCATCCAGTAGCCTTTTTTGTATACCTATACATCCCCCTTATTACACTTGTTCCCTTTATTTACCTCGCAATAAAGCACAGTTTGTAGGTAGAAGTTTGCATCGTGTATTAGGTAAATTTCCCGACCCGTAATTGACAATCCCAACTTCCCAACTTGTAAAGTTTTTGAAGGCTCCTATAGAATAGTAGATTGTTAACCAAGGGATGAAAGGCACTCATTCCTGCCGAGGTATTTTGGTGCTCGAACGCAGTGAGAGCGCCAATAGTCCGAGGCTGAAATGATGCCTTTCACCCGAGTTAAACACTCTACTTTTCATTTCGAATACGAGGAAAGTAAAATGCATGTTTTTTTAAACATGACTAAGTATAATATATAATAAATTTTTATAGTATTTCTTAAGGGTACTTTCAGTTAACAATTTAGGCAAAAGTATCGTTATTTATGGAATGGAGAGTCAAATATCAGAATGGAAATTGTATAGCAAATCCACTTAAACTCCAATTTCAATTGCTTATCGTAAAAATATTAAAAAAACCGTACTTCGAACGTAAAATGCTCTAGTATCATTTTCTGCACACCTTTTAGAACAACAATGGCCCTCTTTCAGAGCATGAGAAATGAAAATAATATTTTTATTCATATCATATCACTAAACAGCTACTTTTTACAACATTGGTCATATGTTATCATTAAAATAATTCTATGCGGCTCCTAATTAGTTATATTATGTCCTCCTAGTTCCGTATCGCTAATAAACGCTGACCAATTCGGTTGACCTTACTCGTATCACCATTTCTCATTTAAGACAAAATTTATGATGGTTCCTCGCAGTCATCTCGTTGATGAATATTCATGAGGGGCTTGCTGCAGCGATGCACACGAGCGTGCCAGATAACGCTGTATCTTCTTTCGGGATTCCTGCGGTCAAAACAAAATATGTACCTACTTAATCGTATTTATCCTCATTTTAGTTTACTTCACTTCAAAAATCGGCCAAATATGAGTTTGACTCGCACACGGAAACTGCCGTACAACTACATATAATTCTCAAGCTAATTCGAATGTACCTACATCTTAATGATGTCTTTCAATTATCAAGCATTTCGCTTGTGCTTTGTGCGTACATGTATTTACGCGAGCGAGATGCACGATAACTAAACAACATCATTCTGATGTCAGTGTAGGTACATCCAAATTGGTCTGTTTATAAAGTTTTGTCTTAAATCCGACTCACGCTTGACTGTTATAGCTACAACAAAATATTAACTGTCTGTTATTACGTGTAATGCACAAACTGTGTAAATATTAACTGTCTGCGTATTACGTCATACGTGTAATGCACACTGTGTAAATATTAACTGTTTACTTATTACGTGTAATGCACAAACTGTGTAAATATTAACTGTCTACTTAATTACGTGTAATGCACAAACTGTGTAAATATTAACTGTCTACTTAATTACGTGTAATGCACAAACTGTGTAAATATTAACTGTCTACTTATTACGTGTAATGAAATACGTCTACTGGTATGGTCTTAAATAACACCGAACACTCAGGTGGCCTGTTAGTCAGGACTACAAGACAAACCATAATATTATGTGGTTGTTTACCTACGACCAAACTTTATGAGCTCAATCAATGGTTTTATCGGTAAATTAGTAAATAAGTAGGTATCTACAAAGGCATTAGAATGACTTCTGACTCAATACAGGAAAATTGCAACGTGCGCGCTATGCGGATTTCGACAGATTTATTGACGTTCATATGGTCCGCATATGGAACTGGTTTTATGCAGTTTGAATTTAATGACTTTTGATTTTATTTCATGGTACGTTTTATTGCATTTAGTACTTAACTCCGATTCCATGAATAAGTAAGGTATAAAATAGGACTTTGGTGACATCACTAAGACGTAATAACATATACTAATCTATGGCTAAGACATTTCTCTTATGGAGTCGGTTTTGTTTTATTTTATATGTATATTGTGAATGTGCCAAACTTCAAAATTTATGCAAGTAAATTAAGCAAGTATCAAGAGAAAATATCCAAGCAAAGGCTTAATGCTAAATTAAAGAATTGTACCTACACAAAATCATTTCCCCC
Organism: Cydia strobilella; assembly: GCF_947568885.1. Taxonomy (NCBI): domain Eukaryota; kingdom Metazoa; phylum Arthropoda; class Insecta; order Lepidoptera; family Tortricidae; genus Cydia; species Cydia strobilella. Next base: position 10,437,369 of record NC_086042.1, on the reverse strand, counting down.
AAATCAAGCTCCTAATATTTTTATTCTACGTGCTCCTATGAAATCCCTGTGAAATAGAAAATCCGCAATTTCCGGAAGATAATATATCTCTCGAGTACAAATCTTGTAGTCTATACCCACCTATTTCACAGTTGGAATCATTTATCACAGCCAAATTGAGTAGATTCTTTATTTGACTCGGAGGGCAATTCAAACTTACATTTTGACAGCAAAATGATGTGATTTTGTTCTCATTCGCGCATGTGGGTCAAAATTATTTTCGTTGTCTTGTTTTTTGTCCCCAAAATATGTGACGGAGTGGAGCTTTTTGTATGGGGTGAAAATTAGTTTAATTATTTTTTCTCACGAGATTTTAATCTACAGCTAGAAAGACATGCAATAGCACTCAACTTTTTTTATTTATTTCTTAAAAGACAAAAATATAAGCGTGACAGAGTGGTTAGAAACAAGACAACAAAAATAATTTTGACCCATGTACGGATAAGTACGAGCGACACGCACGAGCGAATGATTACTAAATAACATCAGTAGTCAAATAACATTTTGATGTCAACGTTTACGTTCGAATTGGCCTCTCTCTCGGACAGAATCCACAGTTGGAATTGAATGTTTTATTCACGTGACGCGGGAGAGTAGGTATAACACTGCAATCGAATAAGGTAAATATTGTAATCTGAGTTGTACTCACGATAAGTTACACGCTTGAGGAAATCCCTCCACTATGACGAAGCTGCAAACGCGTTCAGTACGTCGCTGAAATGACTAGACTGATCTAGCTAAAGTACTAACTTTGTGACACTTTGGACTCAATATTAAAATGACTTCGACACTGTAATTTGTACGTGTGCATGCAGCTACGGCAAAGTTTATTACTAAGGTACACTTTTACAAAAGATAGACTTCTCATATTACGACAGGTATTAAATGATTTTGGAAGTTCGGAATACCTACTACAATTGTGACATATTTGCTTACATTTAAAAAAAGATTATTTATTCATCGTTTTTTAAGTACCTATACTACATTTTGGACAATACAATATAGTTAGGAATTAAACGAACTTACCTGTAAGTGAAGTTCGATTCTAATTATACGAGCCGTACAAACGTAGGTGCTACTCTTTGCACATGGAAAGTGTCAAGCTGTCTGATGTCTCCCTTGTAGAGACCTGCTCTGAAATGCTTTTAGTGCACTGCCTTATGGGAATATAGTTCAGATCCGGAAACTGCTTTCCACCTTTAGAATGTTGCTGGGCATGGTACTGGGTCTCCAAAACTGCCGGGAGACAGCGGCGCCGGCCATCTACTTCAACGGAATGACGTCATCAAAATGACTCCCGCCTCGTTGCGAATATTGCATTTTGCACCCAAACTATGCATTGCACATACACGTGTGGGATATTAAACGAAAGCCAATAAAATATTATAATTTTCACTAATACACTATGTGCCAAAATATACAAAAGTTTAAGAGAAATTTAAAAATAAATCAAAATGATGAAAAAAATATTTCGATTATTTGGGTTTTTCAACCAAACCAAAAGTCGGACGTTAAAGCAATGTACTACAAAATTAAAGCTGAAGTCTCAAGCCATACAATGATCAAGTTTGGGAACAAATCAAATTATTTTATTAAATATTTTGATTTGTGCGCGCACTGCTTGCCCTTAGAGCTGGTCAAAGACGCCTAGTCTTACTAAGATGGCATATAGTCGAGAAATTCGGACGGGCACCGCCGTGGCGGGGTGGCCTAGGGGTTCATGGCGTTAGCCGCGATAGCTAAAGACGCCGGTTCGAATCCGGCCTTCACCACTGGAGGGCTTCGTCACTTTTTCTTTAATATATGACATCTATTACAGTTTTTAACCATACAATGATATCATGAAATAATCAAATTCAGACCAAAAATGTAAAAATTATGCATCAAAATGTAGGTATTTGCTAGAACAAATGCATTAAAGTTAAAAAAATCGAAATTGGTCATTTTCAGGATAATCCGCATAAGCTTCTAGTATGTTATTAACAATATAAAAAGGATCATAAAACTGCTGGGAGACAATCTCTATAGTGCCTGAGTGACAAATTATGACGTTATACATGTGACCGCTGCCGAAATTTGCAAAATCTAAATTATAACTATACCATGAGTCATATAAACACGTGTGCTACATCAGACGAAAGGTTATTAAATATATTATAATTCGTTAATACATTATTTATAAAAACAATGTAGATTTTAAGAGTTACAAACAAAGAAAAACCACTTTTTATGAAAATAGTTCATGTATATATATTTTATAACTCACACGTGTATGTGCAATGCATAGTTTGGGTGCAAAATGCAATATTCGCAACGAGGCGGGAGTCATTTTGATGACGTCATTCCGCTGAAGTAGATAGCCGGCGCCGCTGTCTCCCGGCAGTTTTGGAGACCCAGTACCATGCCCAGCAACATACTAAAATTTGGTAGCGGTTTCCGGATCTGAACTATCTCTTCGACCGTTTCCCATAAGGCACAGTACTATTTGTATAAGTTTGGTTTGGAGTTTTAGAACATGCGATTTCCAAATACATTAGTTTAATTTTTCGAATGTGGTTGCGGCTATGGCATGTGTGATGGAATATCTGAGACAATTCGCCTATCACTACGCATTTGGTAACCCAGGCATTTGAAGATGGTAAGTAACGACTTTTAATACTGAATTAGGAAACCAACTCAATTCGAATATTATCTGACCAGCCTTCTTTGAGATCAGACATTTAAACGGAGTTTGGTTCTGCAAGCCATATGATGTTATGAGGGCCTTATCGGCGAAGCTGTGAGTATACAGTGTGGAAGAAAAATATAGGCCCTGGAGAGAAAGTGCCTTAAAACCTTAAGTCTGCACATTTTAGTTAAAGGAAATTTTTAAAAAGAAACTAAACTGCATTCAAAGATTTTTTTTAATTCGCTTGTCTCGCCGGGAATCGAACCGACTAAAAATTCCAAAAAATAAACACTCACTATTTCATTCTACTAGGTAGTCGATACAGTTAATGTTAATGTGATAACATTTCTCCAAGAAACATAATTAGGTCATACACTCGCCTGTCTTACAAATTCCTTTGTATATGATATTTATTTCGTTTATAGTTTAAATAGTAGTGTGACTACTTGTAAAAAGACAAATTAAAATATTTCATAAGAAAGTAATTTAATTTGTTCTTAGAATATTATTTTAACTAAGCCACAGACCACCTCCAACCAAGCAGAGTAAGAACATATATCGTCAGTAGTTCTACTCCTCAATATAAGCTTAATCACCCAAAGCAAAGCCCGCGAACCGCGATACAGCCGGCTAACGTTTCTTTTTAATTCACAATAGAATCTGAACTATCATCTGACAAAGTTTCAATCGGGATGCGACTACTAATTTGGCTGCCGTTCCTCATTCTACCAACGGAGTGGCAGCTGACGTCCACTAGGGTTTACTACAATTTTAAGGTGTAACGCAAACTCAGACGGCAAGATAAAAATGTTTGAAGCAAGCGTGCTCCCTGAAGACTCCCTGTCTCGTCAAATTGAAGTCAGTTTTAATTAAATTACATCTGTCAACAGAGACAGCAAGGTGCTAGGAATTTAAAGTGAAAACCCTACTCGTAGGCTATTAAATAGCCTCACTTGGAGTTTGGAGTGGACCTAAAGCTAAAAAACAAACCGATGACTTGTAACGTATGATAAATGTCAATCGAGCTCGTATTTTTATAGCTTTCGATTTTTTAGAATGTAACGCTACATTGTATTCAATGGTTAGGTACCGATTACGTCTTGCCCGGTTAAGTAATGAGAAAATTGGTTGCATCTGGTTTAATTTATAACTGAGTAGCTCAATTGGTTATTTCTTGGGTAATTAACTTCGACTATTAAATTAATAGGTACATAGACTTGTAATGCAGATCAAAATAAATACATTTTTGTGTACTGCACATTAGACGGAACTGCTTAATTATTTATTGCAAGTATTCCAATATTCGCGCAATTCTGCCCAACCACGCATAACGCTGTTAAGTGCATTGAAATAGTAGATTGTTAACCAAGGGTTGAAAGGCACCCATTTCTGTCGAGGTAGTCGGTAGGTCACTGCGTTCGAGCGCCAATAGTCCAAGACGGAAATGGTGCCTTTCACTCGAGTTAAGTGCCTTTCACTACTTTTCATATCCAAAGCGAGGAAACCAAACAAGACAAGACAATTTTACAAAATCAGTAATTAAAGTACCTAATAGAACTGCGGCCATATTTTTTTATTAGGACTGCAATCGGAGACTTCACATCTGTGTAGATAAAATAGCCCCTAGCGAAAAACATTTATTAGATTGCAATATTTACGAAGACACACATATTTTAACAAACTGCAGTAATTTTAAAATGATTTGTTCATTATAGTATAAAAATCAGAGGGATTGCCTCTTACTTTTTACAAGTTTTCATTTAACTTGCAATGTACCTATGTAAGTATGTATGTAATATGTAATGTAAGTAACATGTTTGTGAGGGTCAAATCTTGCAATTTAAATTTGACCCACTTCCCGGTTTCCGATGAAGCTGAAAATTTGCATACATATGTAAGTCGGGTGACAATGCAATATTATGGTACCATCGAGCTGATCTGATGATGGAGACAGGAGGTGGTCATAGGAACTCTATGATAAAACAACGCAACCTAATTGTGTTTGGGGTTTTTAGAATTGTCTCGATGAGTATTAGTTGCCTGTGGAAAGAAAAGTACAGTCAGCGATAAAAGCTTGTACCAAAAATGAAATTTTGGCCAAAAACTTATTATTTTTTTAGTTTTTCATTCTAATAGCCGTAACAGACTACCGCACCGCACCTAGGTTACGTACGGTGCGCCGCACCCATAATTGAGAGTGAGAAACAGATTTAAATAACAATTTAATGAATAATATAAGGATATCTTAAATTTTATTTTATTTTCATGAATATAGTGCTAAATAATTTTAAAAACCGATTTATAATCGTACAAATGTTTAATAAAAGATTGATAAAAAAATATTCAATACGGGATTAGTAAAATTAGAACAATTACCATTTGTTCCAGGTGGGGAAATAAAGACACAATTTTTCCATTTTTTTTCACCCATTTGTTCGTGGGGCGGGGACGCTGAGGAGTACACCACTTTTCTACACTAGAGCAGAAACTTATCACTTTCTGCGCAATTTTTATAACAACAACGACCCACTTTCAGAGCATGAGATATGAAAACCCAATTACATCTTGGATTTATTGCGCGTGTGTTTCGAATGTCACTTAAAGTTGTCTGATGTTTGAATTATTATGTTAGGAACATAATAATGTATGTATCATAATATCCTATCTTAGTAGTTCCGGAAAGCGTTCCTATACCTAGCTACGGATTACACAGGCTTAGTAGAATATTCTAACAATACTGTACTGTAACTTTCTCGACCATTCTACACGTATACATATTTTGACTTACGTAAATTATTTACGTAAGTCAAAAGCTGGAATAACGAATAACGAATGAAATAACGAAGCGATAACTGTGGCGTTGAAGCTGTATTTACCGTAAATACAGCTTCAACGCCACAGTTCAACGCTTACCGACAAATTAACCTTTATATATTTTTTCAAGGTATATACCTAACTCACTTCGTTATTTCCAGCTGCCAGCTTACACAAAGGGACAATAATTGTATAATTATAAATTAATAAAAGAGGAACGCCTATTAAAAGAAGCGAAGAACTCGCAATTAGAAGTTATTCGGAGCGTCCCATTAGGAATTCTTTTTTTTATTGAGTTGTCATCACCAGAGATCGGATATTTGAGTGATTATTTTTAACCTAAAAGTTTGCAAAGTGTGAAGTTATAAATAATTAGTTCCATAAAAATAGACGGAGTGTACTATACGTACTTTATCTCTTACGATATCGGTATCATATCCGCAATTCTGTATCATATCTGCATCCGAAATTCGACATCCGATATCAAATAATATCAATTAATAATATTTACATATTTATTTTTGAACCTAAAATTACTTATAAACTTAATATACCTATAAATAAAACAGAATTAAATAACTAACCTATAAAACAAAAAAAAAACTAATTTAAAAAAAATAACTAAAAACTATTTCCCTGCGGCATGGTGCCGTAGATGCTGGCAGCATTTCCTCGCTGTATCGCAATACTTATAATTGATAATACCTACTTACCACCTAAATACCTAGCAAACTGTCAATGTTTCGATACAGGCTGGGTTGGGCACAGGCTTTGTCTCGGAAAATATGAATTCGCACTTTTCTACTGCTTACAATATTTGTCAATTCAGAAACATACCACATACATAAAGATAATCTCATAAGGTTAGTTCATATATTATACATCGATACCGTACATGCCAATAACAGTAAGTGAAGAAATTAAAGTAGGTACCTAGGTAACCTACATTAAATTATTTGCTGCTTTTTACTTAGTAGTAAGTAACACTAGGTAATAAAACATGGCGTTATTTAATATATAAACATAATTATTCAAGAACCTCGTCATCGACAGTCAATTATTATGTGTGTACTAATTATCCACACTAGTAATCTCACGCAACGTTAAGAAGCGGCATTCGGACATTAAAAATTAATCTTAACCCGCCAATGTCAAAAAAAAATGCAAAAAAATGAAAAATAATTTAATTGGTTTACAATGTGCATTTAAATGGCAATAGGGTTGGAACCTTCTTTTAAGTATAAAATATACTTGTGGCAGAAGGCCCCGCTCTTCCATAATTTGAAGGGGTACAGTACAACCAAATTTTATTTAAAATTTTACAATATGTGCAATATGTTACTTATAATTTACTATAAGACATGCTATAAATTAATTTATTCATACATTAAATTAACTTAAATTAAACTTAATCTAGTGCGTATGTGTGTGTGTGTGTGTGTGTGTGAGTGCTTGTGTGTGTATATTCTCAATTTATTACATGATACCTTCTGTTTCGTTGTAATTTAGGATATTTAACCATTCTATCACCTTTTTCTTACATTCATGTCGTTGGTAAGGTCAAAAAGAAAATTTTGACCTCAAGTATGCGTGTGTCAATCGGCTAAACTGTACATCGATTTGCGGTTTTTACAGCTTACACTAATATGTCACGATGTCATGAAAATACAAAAAATATGTCCTAAACCAACGCAACTTTAGCTCTTATTATAGCGTATAAGAACCTAAACAAGTAGGTACTGTGTTTTTGCATACGTCGGTGCACGATCCATAAGTGAGTCTCGATTGAATCGATTCAGCGGTCCAGCAAATTCTAAGTACTTTCCTCGCGTTGGTACAACGAACAAACACCTCACAATTAGAGAAGGCCCCGCAACAATCGGTTTATTTTCGGAATGTACCTACAATCTGCATACATGCCTCTATGCATTGTTGAGACGGTAAAAGATCAGTAGGTAGAGGATCTCATTTTAATATAAGATTTTGAACAAGTTTGGGAACAAATCAAATTATTTTATTAAATATTTTGATTTGTGTTTTTTAAGTAGTCACACTACTATATATAAGATTTTGAATTTGATCTAGATTTGTCATGGATATGATTTGTCAGCTTTCAACAGTGACATTATTTCAACCAGAAATGTCACTTTTTACATCTGACAGATCATATCAAAAACAAATCCTGATCCAATTCATAATCTGTTAATACAATTATAATAAGCCTAATTATATCGCTCCTTTAACAAGTATTCAGGCAGCTTAAGGCCTTTAAAGGCGTTTTTAAGTATCCTCAACGATCATGGCCATACATTTAAAACGTCGCCCGGGCGCTCTAAATTCAATATTGTAATTAAATGCAGATTTAAGGCAAACCATTATTTAAAGTAACTTTGAGCAGACAGCAGCAGCAACCGAGCAGGTGTCACCACGGGTGTCACTGACAATTACATACGAATCAGGCCAGGCCACACCGGATAAGAATGCAACATGTCTCCGGCTCCCTTCCTACTACTTACATAGCCTGTATTGTAAGTGTAACTCTGTGTAACTGAAAATTCATAGGGAATTCACAGCACTGGTCGCATAGAAGTTCAATTAAGCACATTTGTCTCAGATTCAGAGTCCCGAGTCGTATTGTTTAGCTTCGGACATACGAGTGCTGCGTTAGGTAAGCGGTGCGAACAGACTCCTTGATAATAGAACAGTGCTTCCGCGTGCTTTCACTGACCAAGCAATCTGCTAATTACACCCACCGCAAACCCTACGTGGGATTGTACCTCCGACCGCGTGGTTCAACAACCATGCCCGACGACGGCTGTATCGCGATGGAAAGATCGGCACCTGTACCGTTACCACCAGTTTAACACTGATATTTTCGCTAGCGTGTGCTTAATTTAAGTACTTCTGTGCATCTCGCTCGTACTTGCATATCAGTGCGAACGAGATGTATAGAAAGTAAGTTACGCAGATGACAGAAGGCTACGGTAACCCTAGAACTAGAAAAAGACTCGAACTGTTTGCGCTTTCACTCCGTTGGCGCTTGAAAATACTTATGTAGTCAGGAAATGGGTACCTTTCTTCCATTGGTAAACAATCTACTAACCTTAGGAATAAAGATCCTTAAGAATACAGTGGAATCTGGAATTAAATAGAAATGTACAATCGCTATAGGTTTATAAAGTTTCTTTTTACACAGCTCTACTAAAAATAAATAAGAAGTCTAAATTTAAATCTATGTTAAAAATACACTACCTCAATATTTTGTAGTAATTGCACTACTATAAAATTATGTTAAGAACATATGTAACTAGAGACTTATGACCCCACAGTCAAACTCATTATTGAGTTTTGCGGGGCTATGATTATTGTATGAATACTCTGTATTTTATTAAATAAATAAATAATAAAAAAAAAAAAAAAATCCTGGATCACATTTGGCATATCACAGTAGGTGCAATAAAGACGACCGACTCCTGAATTGATGTACTTAGGTGTGGCATTTGTCTGTTTATCTACTTATATCCAACTACACAAATTTTGACATCCAAAATCAATTTCCAACGAACAATAAACATGTACCTATGTAAATTTTCCCCTCACTAGCTCGGAAAGCCGTCTTTTATACTTTAAAACAAGCAGGGAAAAACGCATTTTATCCACTAGTGGGAAAGTAATTTGACCTTGGATGGAGCGTGTTTAAGTAGCTTTTGACAGATAACAAAACGTAAAACGCTCATAATAATGGTTCGTTCGATATTAATTATCATTAAATAAATGGTTTGAGAATTTAATAAAAAATACTAAATTTAGCTTTATTTAATGATTTAAAGTCATAAACCTTAAATTCCATAAGACACATTTGTTTTTTTAAATGATGTTAAATGTAATTCTGAACGCACAAGTTGAGTCTATGCAATTTCAAAACGCATCGTCAGAAATGTCAACATTGTCAACAAAAATTTTCTCACCGACTCTGACACGTAAAAATACAAAACTTCCAGAGTTTTCTGTTATAATATCGTATTATCGTAAAAAAATGAGTGATTCCAGTGATGAAGATGATCTAACGCCTGTGGATGTTGCACTTTCCTCGCTATAGTGAGGGGAAAAGTTTTGTGTTACACACGGGACACGGGTGCAAATGTATTTTACTTCTCGTGTTGAAACACTCGCGGGTAAAATACAACTTTGCCCCCTTGTATAACTATTAACTATTACACTTCTCATGCTCTAAAAGTGCTTCATATTAGACCTGTAAAGCGGGGCAAAAATCGTATTTTAGTCCCTAGGGAAAATATGTATACATATTTTTGATTTCGCCTACATTTACTCCCGAATCGAATCAGAATTCAATAAATCTGCCCGGAATACCTCTTTCGCCTCCCCAATTGATTCAGAATACAATTAATCTACCCGGGAAAAACATAGCTCTACATTTTAAAAATTGTACCAATTGTACTTTTAATATTTAAAATATAAAATAAGTACCTACCTGTTGTGTTTTTTATTCAAAGTGGAAAGTAGAGTGTATAACTCGGTAATAAAACCCATTTTAACGTCGCTGTGCCTATCGACCCTCGCCGTTCCGGCTCGGGTAGCTATATGCACACCTCGCCTAGTATGGATCGGTTTATTCCCTAGTCATACAATCTACTATTGTTATTTCAAAAACTAATACAAATATAAAGAACAATGGTAATGTCAATGTCAAGTTGGGTAGCGACAATGTTGGAAATAAATTTTCTTTCTTATCATGCATTTTCATTTCAATTGTATTAAGTACCAATTTTTTATACAGTTACATTCTCTTTTTGTCCAATAGGTATAACAAATAATAGCATAAGCTTCTAAACAAATTAAGCCTCAGCCTAAATAACTGTAGAAGGAACTTAATAGCGTCAAGTTGTTCAATTACACGCCTCGACAAAAATAATACATTTGTACACGCCGCCTACTGAAAAATAAGGCCTAAATAAACCAACAACAACAAAGAAAACATGCGATGCTAATTAAAGATAGATCACAAAGAAAACAATTTTCTTAGAAAAACGCAAATCAAAAGGTCAAAGACTGAACTGCCCTGAAAATTCACTTATTTTCAGGGCAGGGCTTGTTCTACGCTTCTAAAGACTAACGATTTTGAAACAATGTACGGTAGGCCTCGAAAGATGCAGGGCATTTTGATACTGTCACATTTTACTTGAGTAATGAAGGAAGGGGGGGGGGGGCTATTGTTCACTAGAGTATCTAAATATGTACATGTTATATACCTAATCCTAATATATACCTGTATACACGTTTAAATATAAGTTTGTTTATGATGATCTTCGGCACGTCTTACAGCCTAAAAGACTTGACTGTGTTTAAGGATGATGTGTCGTAAAATTCATCTAATAAGCGTTCTTAACTGTGACTTCTTTTATATGTGGACAATAATAATCACAAGTACCCCGGATCGTAACAAACAGTTTTTCGGAACTTATGTACGATATATCATTTGATGTTTAATTTACCTGTCGCTTTTCGGTCTAGATTCCTCTCTGGGTTGAAAGGTCAGATGGCAGTCGCTATAGCAAAAATTTGTGCCTAGCCACGTCTTGGAATTAGTTATCAAGCGGACCCTAGGCTCCCATGAGCCGTGGCAAAAAGTGAGGAAGATGGTGATGATCCTCATTTCAATACTTTTAATACAACAATAGTTTAATTTAGACCAGCCTCACAAAATAATGTTTGTGTTAAAATAAGGGATCATGCGGGCGAGTCAGTAAATAAACTTATTTCCTATATATTACCTAATTAAATAGTTCACTCACTAAAGGTTGGGTGTTATTTCATTTCCGCTATCTTTCTAAGTTAATATATAAGTACATATATAGAGTACAATATGACCGTAAGTACAATACGACCCTCAATATGGCGATGCAAGACATTTTTTGCACTATAAAAACCCATTAATATATACTAAAATATTAAGAATAGAATAGAATAGAATAATTCATTTATTCATGCCAAACTACATTTTATACTTAGAATTAGAACTTGCCTTGACTAGCAATAGCTACTTGTGTATTCAAGATGTCCAAAGGCGAAGGGATCCAATTACTTTGAAGTTTCTTTTTCGTCCACCGTACATGATTTTTACCAAATTAGCGAGTAAATAAATGCCTTTTATGTCTTTATATATTTCCAATTAATACCTACCTACGTATAAGTTACAATAATACCTAAACGAATGAGAAAATGTTATTTGAAACAGCAAAGTCGAAGATGAAAGAAGGACACAATTAAAAATGAAGACGCGTTTGGCGTGAATTGGTAAGAAATTTAGTATTAGAAGAACTTGATATTATATTTATGCCGTTTGAATCGTGAGAGTAAGTGTATTTTCAAGATTTTTTATAAATATACCTATATTTGGACCGAGGTTCAAAAGTTAGAAAGTTAGAGCGAGGGAATGAAATAGTTACAAAGTAATCTCCTCACCACAGTGGTTTTCTCTCTTCTTCCTTCACCGTACAATACAAGCAATCCGCCTCTGGAATTCGCTCCCTCTGACGACCAGACAGGCTCCAAGCAAGTTAACTTTGAAACGTTTGCTTTATAACCACCTGCTAAGGCAGGCATAGTAGGAATTAGTCGGTATGTAACCCTTAACGCACATGCAATTGTATGTATATGTATTTATCCTTGCTTATTCATTTATTTAATTATATATATATTTAGTGTACTTATAGTCATAAGGTATAATTAAACATACCATTATATATTATTATTTATGTAGAAGTTTTACTTCGCTCAAAAGTTACGTTTTTTTGTTTAAATATTTCTCGGTGCACCCACCTTGACGCTTTTCTGTTTTAGCCCTATGGTTGACTGGTAGAGAATCTCTATACCGGCATTAAGTCCGCCTGTTGTACACTTTTTATGTCCAATAAAGTTTAAAATAAATAAATAAATAATTTAGTTCTTTTGTATTGTGATATACACAGATGGATGAACAGATGGACATGATGAAACTATAAAGGTTCCGTTTTGCTATTTTGGCTCCCAAAAGAACTTGAAAAAAAGAAAGAACTTAAAAAAGAAAAAAAGAAGGAAAGATAAGTTCTTGAGTCTGTACCAATGGATAAGATTTTTGTTACGGGGTATTAAAAACATTCCACTCGAGGGCGTAATATAAACTAGATTCTAGATCACCTATGTACAATTGTACATTGACATATATCTAAGGACCGGCCTTACGGGCAATAAGGATGAGGCCAGTACAGCGGTTTCACGCACACGAATTCGAGCCAATCGTGCAGTCTAACACCACCAGTGTTGGCCGAAAGTTAATTGCAATTAACCATTAACCAGTACAAATTGAACCGTAAACCGTAACGGACGGTTACAGTTTACGGTTCAATTTGTACTGGTAAATGGTTAATTGCCAACACTGAACGCCACAACGCGATTGGTTGATGAGTTCGCATCACGCGCGCGATGTTGCGTTAAACTGCATGAATGGCTCGAATTCGTAAGTGACACCGCTGAACTAGCAGCTAGCACCATTTTTTAGTGCCCGTAAGGCCCGTCCTTAGCTATATGTCAATGTTTAAGTATGTACGTATTTTCGTGATAGGTATTATTCAAGTATTATTAAATCTCAAGGGAACTTTAATTGAAAACTTCAACCAAGAAATACACTATCTGGAAGCATTTAGATTCAATTCCAATTTTTCTATCAAATATTCATTCGAGAATTGATATCGTGGTGTGGCAGTTCCTAGAATCTTCACTTGCCATTTTAAATTTTAATTTCTAGATTCCAGTACAAAAGCGACTGCTCAATCGATTCTGTGTAGTTATTGGTATAAGCGAGATAATCGGCGCAAGTAAATACCTAATAGGCAATTTTCGGGTTATTCCCAACTGTTACCACCAAGTTGCTATACCAGTTTAGAAATTTTTCCCATTTTATGCCAGTGGTAATATTTTTCCCACGTAGTTTTTCAGTGTTCAATAGTAATAAAAATACCTAGATAAATATAAAATAGGGTAAAATATAGATCGACTAATGCTTCTTAATAAACAATTTATCAGTACAAGTTCGAAATAAAATAAAAAAATTTTTTGTGTGTGCTGTCAGCAATGAATTGAATTAGTGAAACGTGAATTCAAAGTTTATATCATAATCTATCTTAACTATTAATATTCAATTTATATTAAATATAATATTCTTCATAAATCTCTTTAAAAGTATAAACGTGAATTCAAAGTTTATATCCTAATCTATCTTAACTATTAATATTCAATTTATATTAAATATAATAGTCTTCATTTTTTTTTTATGATGTATAGGCAGGCGTTTGACCACGATCCCACCTGATGGTAAGTGATGATGCGGTCTACGGTGGAGCACGCTTACCTATGAGATACCTATTAACTCTTGCCTTGCCTTAAATCTCTTTAAAAGTATAGCCGTGATCAGCCAGAAGATTATCCACATTTTTGGTACACAATTGCGTCTTAGCACAGAATAACTAATAGTACCAAGAAGAATCGGACAAAAAATAGTGAACCCGAGCTAACTTGGTAGTCCAAAAACCAATTGAGAGCTCACGCATACAGCACGTCCCGTTCTGCCATTATATCGCTCCAAAACATGTCTCCCATTTTTTGCTAAAAAGCATGTGTCAAAATTGTACAAAATAATTGTAAATACGAAAATGTCGACCAATGTTCTAAGTGTCATACCGGCACGCGATCCATAGATAACTAAACAAGTATGTTGACATATAGGTATATATTATATGTATCGTACGCGAACATCTGGCATATACATTGACCTTTCATGTCATGGACCTAATTCCGAAACAATCACCTCAGTGCAGCTGCAGACGTTCCCTCCGCAAAGTAGGTAGCTTTAGTAAATAGGTAGCTTTATTTATTATGTATTAGGTATTGCTTTCCACCATTTTCCTCAGTCTCTTATTTTTACTCAGACAATACAACGCAGTTATGGTATAATTGAGATTCTAAAATTGGCATACAATTGTACGCTTTTCTAGTTCACCATTTATATATCTTACTCAATCGGCCCAGTGGTTACGGAGCAAACTTTCTGTGATACTAGTGATCCTATACAAGATCCGTTTTTTTGTGGTGCAAGGTGCAAACCTTAAAAATTTATTAAAATCGGCTCTACCATTTACCTATACGAAATAGATAGATGAAGGTACAGATAACCTCTATACCACCTCTATTTAGCGAAGGTTATTTTAAAAATACAAATATTGAAACATATAGGTATATCTAACTAATTGTAGTTGCCTTAAGCTTTGTAGTAGAATTCCCTTACCGAGCAAGTTATCTCAGAAGAACCACTGTAAATGTGACCTCGATGCTTGTTAAAGAAATTGAGAATCGTAAATAAATAAATACATATTTGGGGGCAATCCTACACAGATCGACCTAGCCCCAAACTAAGCAAAACTTGTACTGTGGGTACTAGGAGACGATATACATAGGTATTTAGATACATATTTATATAACATCCACCTCAAGAACTAATTTTAGTGACAAACTGACAAATAAATGCTCTAACCGGGATTCGAACCCGGGACCTCCTGCTTTGCAGGCAGGGTGACTACCGACTTTGTCTATGCTACCGACTACGCTAGGAAGCCGTTCACAAATCAAATATATCTTGTACTAGTAAATACTCCCAAAGTACGCTCGGTGAGCAATGCAACAGATTACATCAGCATCCGCCACCGCCACTCGTTAGCCGCTACATCTAAACTAAAAGCTTGCCACGGAAAAATGTATAGAATATTGAGGCAACGAAACCTCTCTTGTTAGATTACTAAAGGTACTAGCCTTGTTACTAGAGTACTTACTTATAGCATCTTATAGCTCCAGTCTCTAAGCTCATTTACCCAACTATGGTAATGCTAAAAGGAAGGTATCATTACGTCATGCAGTGCACGACGTACAACCGCCGCGGACACTCGTGCCTGAGGATGGATTCCCAAAGAATCCGAAACATGTCGCCAAAAGCGACTAAAAATAATAGTGAGTAAAAACCGTACTGATAAATATTTTGTTAACAGAATGTTGCGATAAATAACAACCTAGTCATAGGCCAGGATTACACTTGTAAGTTTTACTTACGTAAGTAGGGACAAAGCTATTTGCTAGAATGAGATAACGATATTCATTCTCATTCTGTAGTATAGCTGTGTCCCTACTTACGTAAGTAAAACTTACAAGTGTAATCCTGGCCTTACTTCCTTGAAAACTTGTATTCTTGGTTTCAATATTTTTATGCATTTATTTTTGATTGCTGGTTTTTTTCTCGAATTTGGGTGCAAATTATTTTGCCATTCGTTTGTAAATTCTGTGTGTATTTTTAAACTCAGTTATTAAGATACCTAAATACGCTGGTTTACTTCTGTGTCAAATTTATTAAACGGTATCGCCAGATTCAAGATAAGCTATTTAAAATGTTTAACTTTGCGTTAATCTACAAAAAATAAACCATTGGTTGATTTGTTATAACTTCAAAAGATACTCGTAGGTATAAAAACATTGATCGGGAGGATATTTATGATAGCATTTATCATTAACATTATAAACAGGCGGAAAAAGAAGTCGTGGAATGTATGGGGTCCAATACATTCCACAACTCTTCTCTTCCCGAACAGACTCTATCTACTTATCTTGGCGAAACTTTGTGAGTAAACAAGCCGGTAGATTATCCTTACCGAAGTTGGAACGCGGGTTTAATCAAATTGGGTCAACTAATTGACGTATTCATTTACCTCCATTGGATCAAATTAGTACAAATTTCCTGCAGCTTAACAGTAGGCATTTGACGTTGTTTTATCCGTACATGTGTGCGAGCGAGACGTCCGCGCAAATGACAACTAACTGACATCATTCAGATATTGTTTTGAGTTGCACGTTCGAATTGGTATGTATGTATATCTCGACCGTCGGTTTCTATTTATTAAAATCGCGTGCCTTTAATATTATTTTGCCATGTTAGCTTTATACGCATAAAATCTGTCACCTACTGCTATTTATAAATTCTAAACGTAAAATATGGCTTTCGTGGCCGCTGTCATATGCAAAAAATTACAATTAAAACATATATCTATATATGTCTTCGGTTACCGCGATAGTTATTCATAAAATATAACTATTTAAAAAGTTTCGAACCCTTTATAGCGACCCGTTCGCGCGGTCTCCCGTCGACCACGAACACTGTTAAGGGATCGAAACAGTATAGGATGTATGTATTTTAAATTATATACGCTATATAATACGTTTAAATAATGTTATTTCATAATAAAAGCTTTTCAGGCATATTTTTATTTTATAGCGCTATCTAGTTTTAACATTTTAAAACTTTTCTTAGGGCTCAAAAACTATTATATTTTAAATCTACTTTTGTGATTATAACTGCGGTATAAGTCCAATTTTAGGTACGTTTTTAAAATATAAGTCACATAGTGGCAGTTTTCACAGGCAAATATATAACAAAAAAAATTCAAAATGTAGGTCTATTTAATGTCATATCTACAACATTGACAATTGTCGCGGCTATGTATAGTTGTATAGTCTTTATTTACTTAACTGGTTTCTATTTGCCTATTAAATTATAAAATGCGAGTATTTTAAAAGTAAAGATCAAATAAGCAAGTATAAAAATAAGATTAAGTTGTATCCAATTACCTCGATGTAATATTATATACTTTAAAATATAACAAAAAGATACTTGATATTGAAAATAGAAATTAATTATATAATAAATTAGATGAGCTGACGGTTTAATAAGGACCACTAACTTAACTTAACTTGACTCTAAATATTAAATTGAAAATTTAGTTTAATCTTTGATAATTGTTAATTTTTATTTTACCCAATATTAGGTATAGGATTCTTCTGTCGAAATTCGCCAAACTGATGAATGATGAAAATAAGCCGTATTTTATAGTAAAAAAACAGATTCATTGAGAGCGTAGTAATTCGATCATGCGACACCCTCGTAAACAACAGTGCGATTTAAATAAAAATATTTCAATTTTACACCGTGGGCTCGAATAATCATACAAAGTTTTCTAAAATCGGTCGTTTTAGAGATAATGACAATTCTTTTAAAAAAAAACTGTAATAACTCACTTTTTGGCTTCGACGCTGCCACTATGTGTCTTGGTTTAGACATGCCTGCTGACAGACATTTAAGTTTTAAAGGAAACTCAAAAAAAAAAACGGTAAATAAAAAAAACTACTTATTCGTTGTAATTATTTTTTTCGCGAAAATGTAAAAAGAAATGACTTACCGTGTGCATTGACTTATAATACTTATATGTTACTTGATAAAGACGGGCCTTACAGGCACTATGAATGGTACCAGTAAAGCGGCGGGGTCACGCATATGAATTCGAGCCAATCGTGCAGTCTAACGCCACGACGCGACTGGTTGATGAGTTCGCATCACGCGCGCGATTGGTCGTAACTAGTTGCGTTAGACTGCACAATTAGCTCGAATTCGTGAGTGACACCGCTGAACTAGCACCATTCTTAGTGCCCTTAATATATGTCAATAGTTGTGTGCAGAAACCAAACACAAAAAAAAATTTTTTTTTGCCGAATTTCACCAAAGGTCATATAATAACATTTTTGGCTCATTATGGCCTCATTAATGCGTGGTTAAAAATTGTCGGGTTACTGGGGCCCACGGTGTATTCTAATTCTATTCTATATTCTAATAGCACCTACGTTACGATAGGCGGCATAAAAATACAACATACGTATGCTTATGTACCTATCATTATTAATTGGATTACACATGTTAACTCACTGTTACATAATTTCTTACATCTAACCACGCTCATTTCCCTAGAAGAAATCACACGCAAAGTATATAACCGCTAACATTGAACGGAAACTACATTACCTATCATCGCATCTCGTTTATATTGTAATACTTAAGCACGGAATATCCACGAGAAAATAAACAGGCGGAGCTCGGAGTAAGTTTCATGTGGTACTTGTGATAGGATTCGGTAGATAGAGAGCACGGTAGTTGAGACATACAAACAAGACATATGCTATACAGTGCGGAAAAAAAATATGGGCCCTGGAGGGAAAGTAACTTTAAACTTTAAGTTAGCTCATTTTACTTAAAGAAAACATTCTCTTATTTTTTTTTAAAGAAATAAAACTGCATCCAAAGATTTTTTTTTTTCAATTCGCTTGTCTCGCCCGGGATCGAACAGACTAAAAATTCCAAAAAATAAACACCCTCTATTTTATTCTACTAGTCGATACAGTTAATATATGTTAATGATAACAAGAAACATTAGGTCTTACACTCGTCTGTCGTACAAAATATCCATAAAATCGAATATTTAGTACTCAAGAATATTTTTAGAGAAGTAAAATTTAAAAATAAAAGAAAAATCTTTGAATGCAGATTTGTTTTTTTTAATAAAAGAATGTTTCCTTTAAGTAAAATGAGCTAACTTAAGTTTTTAAGGCACTCCCTCCAGGGCCCATTATTTTTTTCCACCCTGTATACTCGATCGAGGGCACATGGTTACAATTTGACAGTAAGTATTTTTATAGTTAAGATGACGTTGTCTTTTCCATGTAGCCACTTTACAGTTAGTCCATATAATACTACTATACAGACTTTACGTTAAGACGAAAGTGGACAATCGCCTCGAAACCGCCTTTTCATACAAATGTAGTGCCCATTTTCCTCTCGGATATTAACATACGAGTACCTAATTGCCTACCTAAAATATTTTGACACAATTTGATGTAGACATACATATAAACCACAGTTATGCACCTTCCCTTTGACTTTTTCCATTTTTTTATTAACTAAATAGGTATTAAATTAAATTATAAGATAATTTTCCCCTCACTAGCTCGGAAAGTTGTCGTTTATCCTTCAATACAAGCGGGGAAAAACGCGTTTTATCCTCTAGTGGGGAAAGTAATTTGACCTTGGATGGAGCGTGTTTAAGTAGCTTGACAGATAACAAAACGTAAAACGCTCACGATAATGGTTCGTTCGATATTAATTATCATTAAATAAATGGTTTGAGAATCTAACAAAAAATACCAAATTTAGCTTTATTTAATGATTTTAAGTCATAAACCTTAAAATTCCATAAGAAACGTTTGTTTTTTTATAATGATGTTAAATATAATTCTGAACGCACAATTTGAGTCGATGCAATTTCAAAACGCATCGTTGACATTTCATACATCAGCAATGTCAACATTGTCAACAATTCTTTTACTTAAAACCTTTTTTCACCGACTCGCGTAAAAATACACAACTTCCAGAGTTTTCTGTTATAATATCGTAAAGAAATGAGTGATTCCAGTGATGAAGATGATCTAACGCCTGTGGATGTTGCACTTTCCTCGCTATAGTGAGGTGAAAAGTTTTGTGTTACACACGGGCGCAAATGTATTTTACTTCTCGTGTGTTGAAACACTCGCGGGTAAAATACAACTTTGCACCCTTGTATAACAAATAACTATTATAACTTAGAAGCATTTAAAAAATTGTATAGCATTTGTTTCTCGCTCCTAACTATTATACTTATTAATCAATTAAATGGAAAAAAGTCAAACATGGGCATAGCTACGTTCATATGTACATAAAATTGTGTAAAAATTATTTTTACAATGTTAATATCCAGAGAGGAAATTAAGGACTACCTTTGTATGAAGAAGCGGTCGTACCCTTTCCTCTTAATGTTTCATAAAAAGTGTTCATACGATCGTCATGTTACGAGCTGTTGTTAAAATAAACTGAACCGTGTTCCAGTGCACGTGATCATGCGTTCAAGGCGATCGGTGCGCGAAGAAAGGCACAGTCAGTAAACGAACTCGTTTTACTCTCTTTTTACGTAATACCTACTTACGTAAAATACGGGTGACGACTGTCAAGGTAACATGAATAAGTTAACCACAGCTGCCATATCTCAAATCTGTTGCTTAAGGAAATTGTTATCTAAATTGGCTTCAAAATATAGCTCCCACAATAATCCGGCTTTTGATGTGAATCAAATGATGACAGTACAAACCAACTTTAATTTGATTTTGCGAGTTTGTAGGGATTGTGATAATGATCGTAATCATGGTATAATAATATACTCCGCCTGGTACTCTCTTCCGAGACTCGCGAACCACGTGACTGACACAAGCCTATTCTCGGCGTTTGGGTTATTGAAATAAATGTCTACCTTACCCCAAATATTTCGCTTTATTTTAGACAACCGGTCTTATTTATTTAGTATTATTTAAAGATGAAAATCTATAATTTATCAAATCATGTTGGTTTGTACTCTGAGCTTTTGAAGCTAGGCACCTACTTATTTTCTGCTGAATCCGTATAGACGTTAGCGCCATTTAAATCTTTATGTTTATGCTTCCATTTAGTTCCATTCCATTCCATTTTGTAGATTAATGTAGGCATGTCGCAGTCGTAGAGTTCTCTTTCGGCGATCCTAAAATAAATGTTGTGGGATAATCTCATACAAATTGAATTAGTCCCACTGAAAGCTCAACGAGGCTCAACAATATTTAGATAGATATATCATTCTGATGTCAGGGTACGTTCGAATGAGCCTGTTATTTGTAATAGGTACGTCTTACAAATTAAAGCTGACTCATCGAACCTAAAACGGGACCTAGGAAGAGAATGGACACGTACTCGACCTAATCAACTCTGAAACCCCTTGGACATGTTAAATTCAAATCTGGGTTTATCCCACACTAGCACACTACCCGTTTGTGGCAATTTATTGCGAATGTTAGTCGACAAAGAGAGATCCCGTTAGTAGTAAATTATTTATATATTTCGACCCTCGTCACGAAAAAGAATAACTAATTTGGAAGGAAAGAAATGTAATGACGCGTAAAAGTCAAGATATTCGCCATAAATTGACAGAATACCGCGAGGGTAACAAAAAATTATATAAGCGGATCTCTCCAAATTGTACTCGTAAATGTGAACTGGTTTTGGATGTTTATTTAAAGATGTTACGCCCTCATGCTCTTATTAAAATGGTCTATCCGTACCCAAAGGGTAAAAACGGGACCCTATTACTAAGACTCCGCTGTCTGTCTGTCTGTCCGTCTGTCACCAGGCTGTATCTCTTGAACCCTGATAGCTACACAGTTGAAATTTACACAGATGATGTATGTATGTTGCCGCTATAACAGCAAATACTAACAACAGAATAAAATATATATTTAAGTGGCGCTCCTATAGAACAAACGTGATTTTTTTGCCGTTTTTTGCGTAATGGTACGCAACCCTTTGTGCGCGAGTCCGACTCGCACTTATTTTGTGATGTTGACTAGAGACCCGTATAAAGAAAGCGCGGCTGAATGCGTGCATGTTTTTGTTCTAAATACCATGCCTGAATAATCTGTCCGATGCAGCAATGAAAATAAAGTTAGAATAGAATAGAAATCATTTATTCAGACAACACATCAATACAAGTTCAAGTAAAAATCGGATGAAAACGCAGGACAGATAGTTATGACGCAGAGTTCGCCTTATATTACAAAGTAAAGCCTGACCAGGAATATATGATCACGCGCCATGTTGCGGAATTTCATTGGAACTAATTTTTTCATACTATACTGAACTGTCACCCTATACATGAGAATGAACAGCGCCCTCTTGACAATGATTATATATACTTGGTCAGGCTTTACTTGCAAGGTTTGTTATTTAATTAAACATCAGGTACGAGTACTAATGTATTCAAATAAGATCGCAAAGCAACGAACTGAAGATATTAAGTATTTGTTAAGACCCCCATAGGGTAAGATGACGCTTACATGAACAAGTATACATACATTTTGAATGGGGCCGGGGCAAACGGAATTTCAATAGGGTTATAGAATTTCGTAACCTAACAACGCTCAAGCAAGTAGACGTAGTAACACGTAGGTTCTTACTTTCCTAGTAAACCTCTCTGTATCATCATCTTTAGAAAAGCTTCAATTGATCTTAAACTCTTTTCCCCTTTGTTTTTATAGGTCGGTATTTTTATCTCTTTGTCTCTAGTAAACAATTTATTAGATAAAATAAACGAATATAATGGATTTTTATCAAATATTATTCTAGAGATTGATGTTTGTACTCACTCACCCGACATTGCAAAAGGCGGTAGGTATTGACGCGGAAAATGGCGAATGTCACTGCCAATGTCAAAGATAAGGTGAGTGACCGATTTGAACTTTCCAATAGCGGCGAAACGTGTGCGCGACTGTCACTCAATTTATTAACACTATATGCTCCAAACACAATAGAAAAAACAATGACATTACGCCTATAGGCGTCTAGTAACCACCAAGGTGTTAAGGACATTCACTAATTCCCGCGGCAATGCAACCGACTGCAATTCTGCCGTCTCAAGGAAAAAAACCATAACTGACAAAAAGTAAGTTTCGAGAAAAAGCCAAAAAACTTTGCGCTCCTGTTCAAATAGGTTAAATTCTAAGTACAAAGTTGAAACTTTTGTTAATGAACAAAGAAATAGTGTAGAATTTTTATGCATTATAAATTATTCGATTATCTATTTATTTAAATAAGTTATTTAGAAAAAATAGTTACTACCTCGTAAAACAAATAGAATAAAAATATCTTTACTCAGATTAAATGACATAAGTGCGTACTTATGTTTTTTGTGTTAGTTTTGCACTATGATGTCTAAGAAATAAAAGCACAAGTACACAGTTGTGCTTATGTTACTAATCGATCTAGAAGCTGAAAAAGCACAATTGGGTACTTTGTGGTTTTTTTGCTTAGTTAAAGTAATCAAATTATGATTTATCTCGTTAAAGGAATTCATAAAAATACGATGAGGAATCAAAATTATGTATTAAAAGAAAACAAATAAGATACTTTTAGAAATCTTTGAGTAATAATGTAACACAAAACTAAACTTAACCACAATTTGATTGCACTAAGTAATTACTAATTCTTTGAGATACCCTTAATAATAGTAATAATGTAATACAAAACTCAAATTTATTACAACTAGATTCCACTAAGTACAGATGCTTTTAGAGATCTTTAGGTAATAATGTAATGAAAATGAGGTACAATCTAAAGATCGATAATGTCACTACTAGAGGAATTTAAAATAAAAATTGCAAGTGGTAATACAAGAATTAACAAAGGATACATTATCGCAACTCATAAAACAATTACGATCATCGCCAGGCTCAAATCAGAGTATCGTCGACTTACGAAAATTGTTTCCAGAATAAGAAAAAATCAAAAACATTAAGATGTCTCACCAGTCATGCTCCGTATTACGAGTTTAGAAAAAATTTGTGGTGGAAATTGGAGGAGTTACGATGAACAACTGAATTGTTATAATTACAAGTTATTACATGACATTTCGGAAGAAAAAAAGGTCTCTCTCTTGATAACAAAATTAAATAGTAACATTTATGACACATTGCCATTAGGTGCTACAAATATACCCAACCCAAATTTCGTATTCTAGACAAGCTAAATATAATAGGCTTGAACAAATGTGCCAATTTTCATATGTGCAGGTTATATAAAGGTTTCAAGTTATGAAGGGGTCAAAAGTAGCTCGAAATGGTTTGTGTAATATTACACACGGTTGCTACTTTTTCTTTTAACTTGGCTGGACACGCTGCCGCGTGTCTAGATGTTCCAACTAAACAGCTAGGCGTATCTAGAGAAAATAAAAAAGAGCTCTTTTGTATTTGAACCAAGCTGGGGTAGTTTTAAAAAGGCAAATATAACCCTGAGACTGAAACCAAATGCCAAGCCAAAATTTTTACCTGCAAAAATGTCCTTTTGTATTAAAATCTAAGGTTGAAACAGAATGCGGTACACCAATACACGTTAACACTTCTCATGTTTTTCAAAATAGGCAGGAGTATTAATACGTGCGTACTGCGTCGTACTCGCAACCTCTTCCAAAGGAAAAAAACCGATCAAGCCGCGCGCGCCAAGTGAACCGCCCGAAATCTGTCTTTGAGGAGACCGGAGGGGGACTACCTACTAGCCTGATAAAGCATAACTGACAACAATGTTTAAGAAATAAACCACAAGTTCACTGTTTTTGAAACCGACACTAAGCAGAAAAAGCATAAGGAAGAGTCATACGAGACAGAAAAAACATAATGTGCAACTTATGTTTTTTTAGGTTCCAAGAGTTATGACTAATAATATTTTTTTACTAACAAAAATGAACATTTTTGTCAAATTAAGGGTTTATTTCATAGAAATTTTATGTAATACTAAACTATGGTTTTTCTTCTTATGAAATAGATGTTGGGCTTAAATTCAACACAAAAGGGAAAAAAACACAAGTCGTCACTTTAGTACTTTTCTGTCTATGAATATAAACTTATGCTTTTTCTTTCTCAAAAAGGAACTAACTTTACCAAAATGGCGTGTAGTTATGCTTGTCTAAATCTTGACCTGTTAGAGATAAAGAAATAACTGCTAGATTGAAAAATCACATTTTTCTTCCTGATTTCGAGGGTGTCAATAACTCAATTTCGCAAAAATTGTCACTTATGGTTTTTCTCCTTAAGGCGGCAGAATACAGCGCTGCAATGCATTCGAAAATGGAATTCGGGTGACACTGACCGAATTTCAAATACATTTGTTTATGTCACAACAGCTATTATTTTAGTTGACAGTATATTGACAGTATATAACTATTGTGGACACTTTCTATCCTCAAGCAACTGAATGCCCTGTTATTACAGCAACTGACCCGAAACGTTACGTGACAATTTGCATTTTCAGCATTTAATTATTTACATTGTACAGAGCAAAAACTTCAATTATTAAAATTTAATTTAAGAATCGATTGAGTCCGATCAGATACAAGCCAAAAGCAATTTAGCAGCGTTATAACACCTCCTAAATACTATTTTTGTTTTTTTATAATTCTGGTACGGCTATAATAATGCAGCTGCAACATTACTGGTTACGTGGTGTGCAGTGCATTGAATTGTGCACATTAAGGTGACTTTTCAGAATGATAAGAAGTAATTTAGACCGATTAGATACGGAGAGACTCGCACTAATATTTTAAATGTACAGCAGTCTTTGATGTTAATTACCAACTGTGCCTGTTTTTGTTTTGTGGATAAAAAACTACTAAGTGCGTGTCAGACTCGTACACCTCGTAAATTTGTCTTGGATTTTACATATCTAACACAAATAACACAACCAATGATTTTTTTGAAAATACTAAGTTTAGGTAAAAACGATTGTATCGGGAAACTGTTGTAAATAAATGCTACTATACATATTTATATACCTATTTTATTGGAAACACTTTCGCTTTCTGTTATTTAGAATCGGTAACGTATAACGATATACCTAACGTTTTCTAAGAAAATACATTATTTACATCGTTATTTAATAAAGCAGACTTTGCGGTTTCTTAGCTACTGACAGTGACAGTGACAGATAAAATACTACGTATTCAAGTTTTAGTACCTACGATAATATATTACCTAATAACAGGTCACTCCTCGGTACGGAGTGAAACATGTCGAGCGTTTTTCGGCTAAAAATACGTGTATTTAATATTGATTAATACAGTATGTTTCTTTTTGTTGTCGATCATTAGAATTAATTTTTGTTTGAAAATTAATGATTTTATCTTTTGTTCTAATTAAAAAAAACATTAACGTTAGAGCATTCCTGAGAAGTAACCCTACGCGGGATTTCAGGGTTTGGCCAATGGCTAAGGTCAACCTGTATGTCAAATTTGAAGAATTTAAAAATGTCTCTGAAGCATGTTAGAGAAGTAAATCGAACTAAATAGGTAAGTAGTTAGTTAGTTACAAAAACCCCTCGATCTAAATATAGCGTACGTAGGTAAGTTACAGAGACAACCAGCCCATTATGCAAATGTTATAAGGTCAAAAATGTGCCAACGTGTTTATGTTCGTGACTGTACCTAATTGTCTAGATAATTATGTAGACAACCATATTGATTTCATTGGGTTTTCCTTAACGACGACAGTGTAACGTAACGGTAGAATAGATAATATTAAGCTATTTACAATGAGTTGTACAAACCCAGGTGTCTTTCACAACGCGTTTCCTACCCAGCCGTAACCGTGTCGAGGAAAAACGTGCGAGTGAAAAATAATAAGGCATTGTATTAGTACTTGTAACAGATAACCGCGATTGACATTGTCTCGGCTTGACAAGCCTTTGTAAGCGAATCACAACCGTGATAATCGTGTGCTGTCCGATTGTAGTTAATATTTGATTCGATTAGGTTCTCCAGAACTGTCCGATTGTAGCTAATCTTGATTCTATTAGGTTCTCCAGAACTGTCCGATTGTAGCTAATCTTGATTCGATTAGGTTCTCCCGAACTGTCCGATTGTAGCTAATAGGTACTTAATTCGTCACAGTAAAAGTTCAATCGAATGATTGAATTTATATTAAATAAGAAATGTATATAAAAAGCAATAAGTATTTATTTACACTTTTAGGTTCATATGGATCACTGAAGTACTTGTACTTCTTGAAAATTGAAGAAGTATAACCATAATAACTTCCCACTTTTACAAGTAGGATAGGAAGTTATTTATGGTAATACCTACTTCAATTTGTACTTACGAATCATACTATCAAGATATTAATTCTACAAGGTTTTCAAGGTTATTAAGGTTTAAAAATAAGACAGAGTCAATAGAGTCATTCTCTTCTGCTAGATCATTATTGTTTCAGAAGTCGGATCTACGAATTATACGAGTAATTACTCTGTAGAAGGTCTAAAGAGGCGTTACCTAACACTTGCAATTGCAATTCGATAGGTAGGTATTTCTGCCAAGTACCTAATTATAAGTTTTAAGGTTATACATATTATATATATATATATATATATATATATATATATATATATATATATATATATATATACATATACTATATTAGAAATTTTATTATTGCTCACGGAATCAAAGTTTTAAACCTTGATTTTTTTCAAGTGGCATCTTGAATAACTGGAAATAAAATTTTCCCCTCACTAGCTCGGAAAGCCGTCTTTTATCCTTTAAAACAAGCGGGGAAAAACGCATTTTATCCACTAGTGGGGAAAGTAATTTGACCTTGGATGGAGCGTGTTTAAGTAGCTTGACAGATAACAAAACGTAAAACGCTCATAATAATGGTTCGTTCGATATTAATTATAAATGGTTTGAGAATCTAATAAAAAATACCAAATTTAGCTTTATTTAATAATTTTAAGTCATAAACCTTAAAATTCCATAAGAAACGTTAGATTTTTTATAATGATGTTAAATATAATTCTGAACGCACAAGTTGAGTCGATGCAATTTCAAAACGCATCGTTGACATTTCATACGTCAGAACAGAAATGTCAGCATTGTCAACAATTTTTTTACTGTTCTTCTCACCGACTCACGTAAAAATCAGAATTTCTAGTGTTTTCTGTTATAATATCGTAAAAAAATTAGTGATTCCAGTGATGAAGATGATCTAACGCCTGTGGATGTTGCACTTTCCTCGCTATAGTAAGGGGAAAAGTTTTGTGTTACACACGGATGCAAATGTATTTTACTTCTCGTGTGTTGAAACAGTTTCAATTCCACACTCGCGGGTAAAATAAAACTTTGCACCCTTGTATAACAAATAACTATAATTAATCCCTGTCAAAATATTCCAAAGATGTGGAACATTTCCTGTAAATTACCTACTTATACATAGTTACTACTGTTACTAGTTATCAAAGACCTATGTAACTCCGTATAAGATGAATAAAGTCTAAGGAAAAAACGTGCCACGGAAATCAAGGAAAAATGATTCTCAGATAAATGGCGCCTACACCTTTGGCCTATTCTCGGCTAGATGGCGTTGACGACCCCGTTTGATATTTAACAATCTTAACTCGTATCAGTGAAAGAACGGGTCAAAATCATTAAAAATAATAGATACGAATAAAAAAAAGACATGTCTATATACATTTCATTTTTAGTTTTAATCGTGTGTCGATAGATGGCAGTAAATTTACTGTGAGAACAAAATTTACTATGACAGTAACCCTCTATCCTATATATTATATTTGCTAGTTATGAAGCAAACTACGTCAAAGATAATTATATAATTTACATTTTTTTATTATATTAGGAGTATGGTGCAAAAGTGTACGGTATATAACGATGTTATTATATAAAGGTTTTTGCATGGGAATTTTCTCATTTGCTATTCATTAACTAAACAAAGGTTGTAAGTATTAATAAAACAATAACAGGTTAAAGATAATAAACTACAGGTAACGATATAGTTTCGCAATTTCAGGTTATTATTATATTATATTTATTTTACTTATAGCTTACGTCAAAAGCAAAGACACAAACGATATAGTTATAGAAAGAGGTAACAAACAGACGGAAGCATTGTATCAACTGTGTTTTATTATTTTTTAATATAGGGAATAATAATTTATGAATTGTGCTTCGTGCCGAAGAAAAGTAAGTTAGACTCCAGAGTATTACGGCGAGATTAATGTCATTAGAAAATTTCTGTTTTTAGGGTTCCGTACCAAAAAGGTACAAAAGGAACCCTTATGGCGAGACTCTGTCAGTCTGTCTGTCTGTCTGTCTGTCTGTCACATTGCTAAATATCTCGAATTTCTTAAGCTATCGATTTGAAATTTGGAAGTTATGAACAACGCTAACCCAGAAATCTTGGAAGTGTATTCTTTTTAAATATTTTTATTAATTATGGAAAATACCCAATTTAAAGAGGGGGCAAAATTTCAAACTCTAGTTACCAGGTCAAGTGGGATATCATTTGAAAGAGCTCAAATTAAACATTACAAAGCATTTTTTTTTTCGTAGTAAAAAAAAATGGCGTTATGAAGGAAAATGTAAAAAAAATACCATTCCCCCCCTTCCCTTATCTCCGAAGTTCACCAACGAATAATTATGAAATTTTTACACAGTAATAAAATTATCATGAAAATTACAGGAAAAATATAATCACACTTCTATCTAGAAAACTTTTTTTAATTATCAAAAAACATTTACTAATTTAATTTGCAATTTAAGCCACTTTGCGGGTATTTATTATAATTGAAATTTCTATGAGATTACACGATAAACACCTTCTTTCATCAAAAATTGCCAAAATCGAATCACATGATAAAAAAAAAACCCTGAAAAACTAACATACATACAGGTCGCGCAAATTAGTTAGCCAATTATGCTTAGCCATTACAATTGTGCTTCTGGTCAAGTCTTTCGTCATCGTATACCTTTAAACGAGCAATTCTTTTTTATATATATATATATATATATATATATATATATATATATATATATATATCGAGGATCTCGGAAACGGCTCTAACGATTGCGATGAAATTTGCTATATGGGGGTTTACGAGGGCGAAAAATCGATCTAGCTAGATCTTATCTCTGGGAAAACGCGCATTTTTGAGTATTTTTTGATATCGGTCTCCCAGATATTTATAGTTACATGAGAAAATTCAAAGTTTGTACGGAACCCTCGGTGCGCGAGTTAAACGAACTCGCACTTGGCCGGTTTTTTTTGTGCTAGGCTAAGGCAATATATTGTGAATTTCATTGAACTTTGTTAACTGATAAAAATTGTGGGCGAAACTGAATAGAAATACCTACGCACGGACACGCTAGTACATGAATGAACGTTACGTATGTTCCGCCGGTGTGGACGCATCGTGTCGCGCGCGGGGAGCTTATCCATTCTTGATTTTTAGGGTTCCGTACCCAAAGGGTGAAAACGGGACCCTATTACTAAGACTCCGCTGTCCGTCTGTCTGTCCGTCTGTCCGTCTGTCACCAGGCTGTATCTCATGAACCGTGATAGCTAGACAGTTGAAATTTTCACAGATGATGTATTTCTGTTGCCGCTATAACAACAAATACTAAAAACAGAATAATATAAATATTTAAATGGGGCTCCCATACAACAAACGTGATTTTTTTGCTGTTTTATTCCGTGATGGTACGGAATCCTTTGTGCGCGAGTCCGACCCGCACTTGGCCGGTTTTTTTCATCCAATTGAAAATTGTTTGGAAGAGATCGCTCTTTGGTAATTCATATAGACTGTTGCCTATCATTGGCAACACCATTAGTTATTTATTACGGGTTCCTTTTCTCTGCAGCATATAAGTTTGTATGCAGCATAAAAATTTGTATACAAGGGTTCTTCTTGCCGTATAAGTCGCAAGTATGTGTTAGTTGAATTGAGTACCGTATAATGTACCTTTTTCGCTCCCCACTGGATGATTGTGCTCCAACAGATTTTTATAAAGATAGGTATTAAAACTATATCCTTACAACGTGATAGTAGTGATAGTCTACTTTAAATTGGCATATACATATGTATATCAATATACCACATATAATAATTTAAAAAAAAACTATTTTTGGAGCAAATATTAGAGCACAGTACGGCACATTTTACGGTCGTAACTTATATCATAACATGCAAGCAGCGGTATGGTAACTATGGTGAGAAAAATGCGACTTACGCCACGCCAGACAAATCTGTATCGTTAGCCTGAGAGCCTGAGGCTGCTCAAATGGGAACACTGCCGGCTACTCATATTGCATATACTTAGGATCACTTTCAATCTTAAAGAGGGCTTACGTAGTTAGGTACGTTACATAGGCCCTTTTAAGCTATAGGTACTTGTTTGGTAAGAATTTAATAATCCCTTTTAATAGTATGAGCAATATACTTAATATATATTTTGTATAACTTTTTGACATAAGAAGACATGTAAGATATGTATTACTGAGAATTTGGACAGCAATGAGATGACTATTTTTGATTCATAAATTTATCTTGGTCGCATGTTGCTAAAATATGATTTTCATGAGATATTGAAAATAGTTTTATTAGGTACGTATTAAGTATTGACAAGGGCGTCTTCTGTTTATTAAACAGACATTTTTTTATTAAAAATAATATACGAAACAATAAGCTAGTGCGCTGTGCGCCCAGCGTTCCGGATCATAATAAATAATAATATATTATTTACCTAACGCTCAAATCATATTAGATCACAATATCGTCAAGGCGGTGTAAACCAACATTTTCACAAAGTGTCAGTAGTCTGTTTAGAGTCCACAGCTGAAAGTTATAATTTATAGCGACACTTAAACTTAGTTTGCTAGAAAACTTTTTAATCTGATATTAGTAGGGATTAACAGTAGGTATTTGTAATTTATTCTTCGTCAAACTCATTAAATAAGTAAGATCTATAAGTTTAAAAGCACTTAAACTGGAGAATGTTGTTATTGACATTTGAATAAGTTTTACTAAACAAATTGTAGGTACCTAGACGATAAAATATCTGTACATGACAAAACCCATAATATAAACAAATTGTTTAAAGCAGTTATCTTTTTAAAGGAAGCATAAAATCCATAGTTCTTAAGACCGACATATACTAAAAAACATCGTTTTCTTAACATTAAAAATGTTAATGCATTTTTTTTATTAAGTACGGGTGTCTAATTAATGGGAACAGTATCTCGAATGGGAACCCTAGATACCTATGTTTATTGAGTTCCATAGTAAGCCAACCACTTACCTAGAATTTATAATTGTAATCGAAGCACCACCACTTTCGTTACACGAGAACTGCCTAAATAGGTTTTTTAGGTACTGTACTGTAGTATGAGCTTTACGCGGGTGCCACCACCGGCGCGGCTTGCTGAGGACTAAGCCGTGCGCACGCGCAAGCTACACCTTTATACAGCAGCAGCGGGGATGAAGCTGATACTCATATTTACAAGTTAATAATTTAAGTCATGTGACTAGTCCAAATACTAGTTGACATGAGGTCATGTAGGCTGTAGTCCTGGGCAGGGTCAAGAGAAAGAATTATTGGAACATTAACACTAGTGTATAATATCAGTAGGTACCTAATTGTTAATGAAACATGCAGCCTATAACTAAAAAAATGATCAGTTGAATTATTTCTGTTTTTTTTTTTTAATACAAAGATTGTCACGCAAAATAAATAATTCTACTTTTAACGATCTCTACAATAGTAGTATCTACAATTCGGATTCGGACCCTATATTACAGTTTTTTTTAAACAAAAAAAGTTGTCGATTGAACTGTCAATTGATATTCGTTATTTCCATATTAATTCACTGAAATTTATTTCGTTTTGTTTTTGTGTTTTATTGCGGTAATTAAACCGAACTTAAACTATCCTGAGACATATTTCAAAATATTTAGATCAGTAGTAGATTAGTAGTATTTAGGTTAGTAGTAATAGTGAGTGAAACCGTATACCGATCTAAATATTTTGCGGTAATTAAACTTAGTTCTTAGAATATCTTAATAAAAGATGAGCGAAAAAGTGATGAAGAAGAATTACATTGTTTCAGGTTGCATTTTTCCTTTACAAATATGTTCTCACTGCTGAGATGAAAAGTCTTGTGTACTACACGAGATCAACGTTATTTTCATCTCGTGTGCTTTTGAGTGCCTTGCTACGCTCACGATTCTAAATTATAGAATCTGTCGCTTACACGGGACTCAAAATAAGCACTCGAAGAAATGTCAAACTTTGCTCTCTTGTTGTACAAATAATTATTTCCTACTTAATATTTACTTGTATTTTAGGAAATTGACAGTGTCATCGCCCTCTTCAACGCCGCAGCAGTATGCAGCCTTTGGAATGTCACCTAAGTTGACAGTCCATTTCTGACTGCAGCTGCACTACTGTTGCGACGTTACCGGTGCAGCACTACTGCAGCAGCGTGCTGTAGCGGCCTGCGGCTGTTGCGGCGTGCAGTCGCAACAGCGTTCGTTGGTGACTTGTCAATGTCAAGTCATAAATAATGTCAGACGTATAAATAAAAATACTAATTTACTTTTGTATTTTTTACGAGAAAAAGCAAGTGACGATAATACTACATGCTACACGAGTAAGAAGACCAGTTTACCTTTCTACAAGAGAGAGTCAGTCGAAGGCAACTCCGCAATATTAATAAATAACTGATTTGCAAGACCGAAGTGATCCCATAAGTGTTCCGTTTGTCAAAACTAAGTTTTGCACGGAACACTAAAAATCTGGTAATGAATGGTGATCGTTTATTCAAGGAATATTGCCGATTAAATGAAAAGCAATGCAACGTTGTATGAGGCTTAATAATTGACGCAGTACAACTAAATTATTGGAATGAAATAAATGCAGAGGAAAAATTATTCATAATATTAAGATAAGTTCACATTTTGAATTTTTTTTTCCATCCTCTTGACTAAATACGTGACCACCACACACCCGACTCAAGCGGGACTCATGTAGCTCGTGATAACGGGGTCGGGGTTGATCCACCTGCATCACGTATACCTACTCGGCAGTCAGAAAGTCAGAAACGTGCGGATTTAGAAGTCTGCGATAAACGTCACCTCAAAACCATAGGCCAGGTAGGCTCCTTTATCAGGTCTTTCGTTGATTTCTGCAGTGATTCGTGGGTTCCGGATATGGCGATGCGACACGTAAGGATAAATTCTCTAATAGTAAGCAGGCAGTCGTTCGGTGTTATCATAATAAAACAGATTTATCTTTCTGAGTATCCATATCCATTTGACGTGCGGTCTGCAGTGATGCGGTCCGAATACCACGCCACGTCTTGGCAACAAAAGCCATTCTAACAAAAAAAAGAATACCACGCCAAATACGTTAAAATCACCATGCTACGTGTCGGTCTTGTCATTCATTATACTATGGAAATTGACAATAACACCGACGTGTTCAGGCCGCTGCAGTAGTGTCGGAGCAGTAGTGCAGCTGCGGTAGAAAATGGAATGTTACCTTAGGATCAAAGAGTATATAATAAGATAGAGCGGTACTGTCATAGTAAATTTTGTAACCACTGTAAATTCACTGCCATCTATCGACATACTTTAAAACTAAAAATTAAGATTTATAAAAATACGTTAAAATGTATTTAAATATGGATAAATATTTTTTTATTTGCATTAATTATTTTTATATGATTTTGACCCATGTTCTTTCACTGATATGCGTTAAAATTATAAATAACAAACAAAACCGTCAACGCCCTCTATACGAGAGTAGGCCAAAACTAGTGGCGCTATCTGATCGAGAATCAAATTTTCGTGATTTTCGAGGCACGTTTTTTCCTTAGACTGTATCCATCTATTACGGAGTTATATCTATCTTTGCTTAGGATTAACGTTATATTCGATTCGATCCCTAGAGATAGCTATAAATAGTAGCAGATAACTATTCTAATTACATCCCTGTGGTCATATAAATACCTATTATCTACGGCGCTATTATGAGTAACGTAATTAAAAACCGGCCAAGAGCGAATCAGACTCGCGCACCGAGGGTTCCGTACTTTTTAGTATTTGTTGTTATAGCGGCAACAGAAATACATCCTCTGTGAGAATTTCAACTATCTAGCTATCACGGTTCATGAGATACAGCCTGGTGACAGACAGACAGACGGACAGCGGAGTCTTAGTAATAGGGTCCCGTTTTTACCCTTTGGGTACGGAACCTTAAAAAATGGTATTTACGCTACCTACAGAATGACAACAAATTTTATTGTAGTTTGTTTTATGCCTAATAAATCACTAATGCTTGAAAAAACTAAGTGACAGTGACAGGGCCACTATGCCCTACTAAACAGACATTTTTGGCGAATACGGAACTTAAGTGTGTCTATCCATTATATTAATAACTATCCATGTCTGATGCCAATAAACTATGGTAATTAAAATTAATGAGCGTAGACACCTACTAGCTACTAGTATAATATGTTATGTACACTGCAGTACAGTTTAATACTCATGGAAGTAAACAAGTATGTCATAGTCGTGCCTCAAATATATTCTTGTTTATAACAGGAGCTCAAAAGTACAACGAAATTACAATCTTTAAGCGTTCCTTCCAACTACAACAAAACGATAGACATTGCTATACTTTAGTAGTTGTTTATTTTGCTTTTGCATATTTTAGCATGTCTATAAATCCCATTTACTTAATTAATTTTGTATCAAGCAGAAACGTCTACGAACGATGCTGTTAAAAAGCTTTAGTAACAAATGAAAAGTGAAAAAGTTCACTATCTTGGGTGGGACTTAAACCCACTAGATCGCTCAGTGCTCTGCCAATAGTTATAGTTGCCTGAAAATAAAAGATTTTCATTTAATTTCATTACTACCATCTGAGCTACCAAGCAAGACCTTACACGATACAGCGAATATTAGCGAATACTTGGTAGCTTACATGGCAGAACTTATAGGTACCTTAATATTTTTAAGTGAGTTAATAAACTACACGGCTTAATCTTTAATTTAAAATAACCGGCCAAGAGCATGTCGGGCCATGCTCAGTTTAGGGTTCCGTAGTTACCCTTCCGTCACAATAGGCTAAAGTGGAGCTATTAGTATACAGTTATGTGCAATATAATAGGAGGTTTTCCCGAGAATTCGAAGATGGTGTTCTTCAAAAAAGGAGTGTACAGGTTTTTAAAGGGTCAGCAACGCAACGCGCATGTAATAGCTGTGGTGTTGCAGGCGTCCATAGGCTACGGTGACTGCTTACCATCAGGCGGGCCGTATGCTTGTTTGCCACCGCCGTGGTATTAAAAAACCCGTCAGAATAGTAAAAAAAATCGCCACCTTCAAATACTCGAGCGCGTTCGAGTTTTATTTTATTTTGAAGGTATTAATGCAAGAATATATAAATAAATAAAATATTCCGATTTGAGCAGCAGAAGTGTCAAAAATCCTAAGGAAATAATCATGGCCATAGGTCTGTTACAAATTATGCAAATTTTTCTTCTCAGTCTTATTTGGTTTCCTTCGCTTTCGAAAAGTAGACTGTATTACTCGAGTGAAATGTGAATTTAATTCCTTGGTTGACCACAATCTTTTATTATATTAACCCGTTTAGCCTATTGTGAATATTGTAATGGAACGGAAGGGTAACTACGGAAGTACGGAACCCTTCACTGAGCATGGCCTGCATGCTCGTGGCCAGTTTTTTTTAAATGTAGATGTAGACTTGACACAAATTCCTTTCCTTTAGGTATAAATGAAACAAATCGTCCGAAACAACACACAATATTTCAATTTACAATAGAATATTGATGTTCAGAATATTTTGAGTTGTAAATTCGTTGGTGTAGCACGTAAATTTTAACGGGTCTCGCGGGAACCTTGCGCAAAGAGTGGAAGTACGTGATGATTCTTATTCAGTTCGGTTCGGAGTATTCATTCGTGTTATTACTTAAAGACTTGTTTTTATGTTCTTTGAAGTGTACGCTACAAGAATAAGATCGAGAATCTGGTTAACAAATCCCGAATTTGAACTACACAAGTTTTGTGCATGTTGTTTCAGTGCTGTACATTTGGCGCGGTCGTCGCGTTCATTTTCTTTATACTTACGTACAAAGTTTGTACGTAAGTATAAAGAAAATGAACGCGACGACCGCGATACAGTTTGTACTACAAACTGTATCGTTAAGTATAAAGACAACTTTACTTGACCGTTTTTTTTGGTATTATATTTTTATTTAAAAATTCCACACGTGTTTATGCTTTAATAAGGTACACATTTCGTCCTGGGAGCTCGACGTAAAGCATAGGTTTAAACAAAAATTTTACTCAATTCTCCCGAGTAACAAAAATCGTACTATGCGATCCGCAATTGCACATTGTAATGTACTGTATTTACCACGGTAAATCATACGATGTAATGTATTTCCAACGGCTCATCTACGCAGACACCACGTGATACACAACCTGCCCTGCCCACAGAGTGTCATCGACTGACCCTGTCATAAACTGTCATTGACGTCACCATGACGTAAGCCGCTATACACTACACACATGATTCGTAAAGCGAAACATCCGGCCATAGTGTAATTATTTCTTTTAGTAAAAAAAATGTTTGGATCTGTGCATGGTGGCCTTTTACAGAATATGATATGTTACTTACGACAACTCCGACTTTAGACCTGTACCGCTGGCTATATTTTGACCCCTAGGTTATAAAAATTTTAAAGTCAATTCTGTTTTCGCTTATGAATACTTTGTTAAGATGTAAATCTTACATTTTGTTTTGTGTCATATATATAATTTGCTTTTCTAGTAATTTGTTATTTTATGGTAATTATTTTTTATTTTGAATTATCTTGGAGAAAAAAATATTCGAGAGAAAACATGTAACTGTGTTGCATTTAGGATAGTGTTTTTAGTGTGAAAACATAGTTTGTGTCAATTACGTCCACTGCAATCTGATACTATGTCATAATATTCTAAATGACACAAAAAAAAAATAGAGTTAAAAAAAATTACTTAGGTCGAATTTAATCGTTTAAATAGGTCCATTAAATGATTTTGTGTCTTATTAAGGCATAGCTTCATAAGATATTTGATGATTTTGTTGTAACAGGCTGTCACCGTTACAAAAGAATATTAAAGATATTAGAGTTTACATCTTATTAATTTGAAATGCGGGATAAATAAGATGTATGAATTTGTGTCACTTGCATCCACTGCATAAACAAATATTACAAAAATATTATTTGCGTTCAAACGAAGCTAGCGGGCGGTCTGAATGGGCAACGGAGGCCGTGCAGGGTGGGGCCGCGGCGTGACCTTGCCGTACGCAACGCATGTTTACTTCGCCTGTGCGCCAAATTAACGCAACTTATTCAAAGAAGTTACGCAAACAACACAACAACAAGCAACAAGCAAGCAAAGAATGCGTCGAATTATCTTTTACCTATTTAAAACTCATAGATATTGTACAATGTCACCATTATGCAAAAGAACTGTAAGTACATGTTTGATTTGCGAGCGAGCTGGCAACATTGCGCAGGGAAATCTTAAAAATATCGCATTTACGTGAACGCCACATACATTTGTGACAGTGATAGGGAAAAGGTACCACTAAAGTAAAATTTGGTTATTAATACCGTGACTTTCTTTCATTCTTTGATAAAAAAATTGCTATTTATGCAACAAGTGCGGAAATCATCTTTACGCACGTGTATCATACAATGTTTTACTATGCATTGTGCGAGTAAATAAAAAAACATGTCATGGCAAATAAGTTTAATTATTAAAAGGAGTGTTTTAAATCGACACGAGTTGCGAATTACCTATTCGCACGTGTATCGTACGTTTTACAGTACATATGGCCCTTTAAACTTTCGACATATGCACGGTAAGTGATCTTTTCCGCACTAGTGCGAGAAAGTAGCACCATATGTACTGTAAAAAAAAATTGAAAACAAAAAGCACTAGTGCGGAAAAGCAGTACTTTCCGCACGATATGGCTTCGTAGGAAACGCACTTTTCGAGCACATGCATTGTAAAAAAATATATAGGACTGTATCTCCTAAACCATGCGTCGTAGCGCAAAAATAATAAAATTTTCGTTCCCCTTTATGTAACCCAAAAATAATACATGAAAAATACAATGAAAAAAAAAAGAAACAAAATCTTTATAGGGCTGTATTAGCTGTATCTCCTATATCGTGCATCGTAGCGCAAAAATAATCAAATTTTCGCTCCCCTTTAAGAAGCCCCTAATTAAGATTTTAAAAAGCAAAAAAGAAAAAAAAAGAGGAAAAAATCTTTATAGGGCTGCATCTCCTAAACCGTGCATCGTAGCACAAAAATAATCAAATTTTCGTTCCCCTTAAGAAATCCTTAATTAAAACTTTTAAAAAAACCAGGAAAAAACTTTATAGAGCTATTATAGCTATATATATAGATATAATATCTCCTAAACCGTGCGTGGTGGCGCAAAAATAATAAAAATTTCGTTCCCCTTTATGAAGCCCCAAAGTAATATACTAAAAACACAATGAAAAAAAAAGAAAAAAAATAATAAAAAAACTTTATAGGGCTGTATCTCCTACACCGTGCATCGTAGCGCAAAAATAATTAAAAAAAAATCCCTTTAAGAAACCCCTAATTAAGATTGAAAAACGCAAAAAAGAAAAAGTGGAAAAAAAATCATTTTAGGGCTGTACCTCCTAAACCGTGCATCGTAGCGCAAAAATAATCAATTTTTCGTTCCCCTTTAAGGATCCCTTAATTAATACTTTAAAAAAAACAAAAAAAACAGGAAAAAATCTTTATAGAGCTATATCTCCTAAACCGTGCGTGGTAGCGCAAAAAGAACAAAATTTTCGTTCCCCTTTACGGAACCCCAAAATAATATATAAAAAACACAATGAAAAAAAAAAACAACAAAAAAAATCTTTATAGGGCTGCATCTCCTAAACCGTGCATCGTAGCACAAAAATAATCAAATTTTCGTTCCCCTTTAAGAAACCCTTAATTAAAACTTTAAAAAAACCAGGAAAAAAAACTTTATAGAGCTATTATAGCTATATATTAGAGATCCACGCCGCAGCCAAAAAACCCGGCGGCGGCGCGCTGGGTTTTGAACCCGGCGCGGCGCGGCGTCGCCGGCGTGAGGACATTTTTTAGGAGGAATAATTAAAAAAAACATAACTATGCTAGGAATAAACATTTATTTCTTATCTCCATCAATCACTGACTAAAAATTGTTTACAGTACAGCTACAGTGGTTGTAATTATCGTGAATAAAAAATATTTTGTTTACCTTTGCCGGATTTAAGCGCGATCGCTTAGCAGTCAAAACCATCCCAGCTACAGAAAACACCCTTTCACTGGGTGTACTTGTAGCTGGAATGCTTAAAAGTGACCGCGCCAACCCTGCAAGCTAAGGAAACATTTTTTTTTGTTCCCAATACAATATCGCCTACCCTGTTCGTTCTGCATATCAATGATATGTTATTTACTAACAATATTCATTGCTATGCGGATGACAGCACTGGTGATAGCTGTTATACAGGTCGTGCAAACGCCCCCCCCTGAGCAGGTGTCGGAGTGCAGGATGCGACTTGTGTCTGAGATCGAGACGTCCCTTGAATAGGTCTCCGAATGGGGTAGACGTAACCTCGTCCAGTTCAACCCTAGTAAGACACAAGTCTGCGCGTTTTCCGCCAAAAAAAACCCCATTTGTCACGGCGCCAAAGTTTCAGGGCATTCCCCTTACCACCGCTAAAAGTATCGCGATACTTGGTGTCGACATTACGAACGAAGTCCAGTTTCGTAGTCATCTGGAACAAAAAGCCAAACTGGCCTCCAAAAAACAGAGCCAAACAGTACTTCACACCGGGTCACCGACTTTTGTTATATAAAGTGCAGGTTCGACCTCATATGAAGTACTGTTCTCATCTCATCACTGGTCTGGCGCTCCACAATACCAGCTCCTTCCCCTTGACTCCATCCAACGGCGGGCAGTTCGTATTGTCGGCGATCCCGAACTTACTGTACAATGGGGAATGTTCCGAAGAACTTTTTGATCTGGTGTCATCGTCTCGTTTCTATCACCGCACGCACCTCCCGCCAAAGGAGCAAAACTCATCCTCACTTCTTAGACACATGGCACACCAAGAATAAGCGGGCATCTCGCTCGTTTCTTCCCAGAACGTGCAAAATGTGGAATGAGTTGCCTCCTGAGGTATTTCCTTTGCGCTTCGACATGGGATTCTTCAAGAAGCGGGTATTTAGGGTTCTCAAGGGTCGGCAATGCTTAATGGCTCCTGTGTTGTTGCTTATGTCCATGGGCGACGATGACTGCTTCCCATCAGCCGGCTCGTCTGCTCGTTTGCTGACTATCACATAAAAAAACTAGTCAAGCCAAGCACTGCAATGAAGTGAGTGAGCCAGCGTTCGTTCTTTCACTTCACTCACGCGGCGTGATGGATAGATGATGCGGTGGGGATGGGGGTCAGTGGAGCGGGCGGGAGTGATGCATGCAGCGACCAGTCGCTAGCGCACGGAATGGCGACAGCGCATTGTTTGTTTTGGTAAACCGACCAAATTCATCATATTTATTCGAATTTCGAGGTCGGCGCGAAATTTTGAACGAATATAATATCTCCTAAACCGTACGTGGTGGCGCAAAAATAATAAAATTTTCGTTCCCCTTTATGCAACCCATAATTTATATTTAAAAAAAAAACGCAAAATTTAAAAAAAAAATCATTATAGGGCTGTATCTCTTAAACCATGCGTCGGCGTCGTAGCGCAAAAATAATTTAAAAAAACCCCTTTAAGAAACCCGTAATTAATACTTAAAAAAAAAAACAAAAAAAACCAGGAAAAAAACTTTATAGAGCTGTATCTCCTAAACCGTGCGTGGTACCGCAAAAATAATAAAATTTTCGTTCCCCTTTATGAAACCCCAAAGTAATATACAAAAAACACAATGTAAAAAAGAAAAAAAGAAAAAAAAACAATAAAAAAATCTTTATAGGGCTGTATCTCTTAAACCATGCGTCGTAGCGCAAAAATAATTTAAAAAACCTCTTTCAGAAACCCGTAATTAATACTTTAAAAAAAAAACAAAAAAAAAACCAGGAAAAAAAACTTTATAGAGCTGTATCTCCTAAACCGTGCGTGGTACCGCAAAAACAATAAAATTTTCGTTCCCCTTTATGCAACCCATAATTTATATTTAAAAAAACACAAAATTTAAAAAAAAATCTTTATAGGGCTGTATCTCCTAAACCATGCGTTTTAGCGCAAAAATAATAAAATTTTCGTTCCCCTTTATGAAGCCCCTAAATAATATACAAAAACACAAGAAAAAGAAAGAAAAAAATAATAACAAAAAAACTTTATAGGGCTGTATCTCCTAAACCGTGCATCGTAGCGCAAAAATAATCAACATCCGTTCCCCTTTAAGAAGCCCCTAATTAAGATTTAAAAACGCAAAAAAGAAAGAAAAAAATCATTTTAGGGCTGTATCTCCTAAACCGTGCGTCGTAGCGCAAAAATAATAAAATTTTCGTTCCCTTTTATGAAACCCCAAAGTAATAACAAAAAACGCAATGACAAAAAAAAGAAAAAAAAAACAACAAAAAAAACTTTAGGGATGTATCTCCTAAACCGTGCATGATAGCGAAAAATAATCAAATTTTCGTTCCCCTTAAGAAGCCCTTAATTAAGATTTAGAAACGTAAAAAAGAAAAAGAAAAAAATCTATATAGGGCTGTATCTCCTAAACCGTGCGTTGTAGCGCAAAAATAATCA
Organism: Cydia strobilella; assembly: GCF_947568885.1. NCBI lineage: Eukaryota > Metazoa > Arthropoda > Insecta > Lepidoptera > Tortricidae > Cydia > Cydia strobilella. Next base: position 10,394,638 of record NC_086042.1, on the reverse strand, counting down.
ACTTTTCGGTCCCCTTTATGTAACCATTAATTTATACAAAAAAAAACGCAAAAAAAAAAGTTTTTTTTTTATAGGGCTTGATCTCCTAAACCATGCGTCGTAGCGCAAAAATAATTAAATTTTCGTTCCCCTTTATGAAACCCCAAAGTAATATACAAAAAACACAATGTAAAAAAGAAAAAAAGAAAAAAACAATAAAAAAAACTTTATAGGGCTGTATCTCCTAAACCGTGCGTCGTAGCGCAAAAATAATAAAATTTTCTTTCCTCTTTATTCAACCCTTAATTTATATTTAAAAAAAAAACGCTTTCACTAAACTGCTGTAACTCGGAAACTTAGAATCCACAAAGGGGACTTTACTAAATTATGATTTATGACACATATTAAAGCCTGACCAGTAATATATGATCATTGTCAAGAGGGCGCTGTTCATTCTCATGTATAGGGTGACAGTTCAGTATAGTATGAAAAAATATTGCATTTAATGAACATCATCATCAATGTAATTAATGTTGCTTGCCACGCTTAAACATAACAAAAATCACAATAAATTGCGTCTTAAAATAAACTTAAAAAGTCTACTAAAAATCGAAACAAAAGTAATTTTTAAATCGCTGTTGTGACATTCTCAATCAAAAGGTAGGTACCACTTTGTCGTTTACCATAAAGACGAAATTTGATTATATCTTTATACAAATAACCTGTCAGAGAAAGTGGTACCTTTTGATTAGGAACGTCACAAATGTTGGTCAGTATGAGGAGTGCAGCCTACAGTTTATTTTTAATTATATTTATATACCTACTACGGTAAGATTGATAAGACAATGTAATTATGCCTCCGAATGAAATAAATACACTGTATCGCAAAACTAAGTGGCGAGACAGCTCATAATGCCATCTCTTGGTTGGTCTTAACAAGGGTAAAGGAGATAGTATTAAGATCTCAGTCGCCAGCTGATATTGCGGCAAGTATAATAAGCACCCCACCCGCGTAGGTACCCTTCCCCGCGCACGCCCTTCTTGCTCAATTGAGTTTTATTTTGCCAGATAGTAAAAAAACCGTGGATCAAAATGACCCAAATTATGAATGATGTCTCAATGTGGTATTATAATATTGTAGACGTAAACTTAATAACATGAATTTTTTTGTGGCAGATACAGGGTGTTAATTAGAAAAAAATTTTTTTTAAATAAAAGCGGTGGATGAATTTGACACAGATTTGTTTGAATAACATACAACAATGTTCTGTAAAGTACAACACTTCACTTACCGACTCTAATATTTTTTTAGGCGTTTTAGGATCAATATTAGGTATTTATTAAATGCCATTATACCCGTGGATGAAAATGACACAAAATGCGTGTGTACGTCGGAAGCCACTTTGCCTTTACAGGGAAACAAAGAATTTCGTCTCGAATATTTTTTTTACAGAATGCTGATTGAAAAAAGAAATACCTAAATTTCTACCTAAGCAAATACCTAGGATGACACAAAATATTATTTTTAGGTTTAGTATATGGTCTGGAAACTATATATAAAAAATAAGCAACATTAATATTCTTATAACCTCAGAAGTTATTGGTACAGGTCTACTTTGGCATCCAAGATAACTATCATGGAGCGTTTCTATCGACCCGCTCTAGTGATGGTTCAACGCCATGAATGTGCGTTAGTTGTATTTACGAAAACCATACAACAAACGCGATTTTTTTGCCGTTTTTTGCGTAATGGTACGGAACCCTTCGTGCGCGAGTCCGACTCGCACTTGGCCGGTTTTTTTAATTTCCTTTTTTTTATACTACGTCGGTGGCAAACAAGCATACGACCCGCCTGATGTTAAGCAGTCTCCGTAGCCTATGTACGCCTGCAACTCCAGAGAAGTTACATGCATGCATGGAGTTGCATGTTTTTCACATATATTTGTGACACAGCATCATGATGCTGTGTCCACCCAGTCATTGAACTCTAGGTTAACCCGGTTATAGATTTTCGGTATTACGAATATCTTGACGACCAAGCCAAGCCATTAAAAAAACTATAGGTATATAGGCAGTATTTGGTTTATGGTTCTTAATGACACTCTGCCACTATGCCTATAAAAAAATAAAACCGGTCAAGTGCGAGTTCGTTTAACTCGCGTACCGAGGGTTCCGTACAAACTTTCAATTTTCTCATGTAAATAGAATCACAAAAGACTTGACTAGAAGAGATTGTATACAGCGCCATTTATCGGCAAATTGGCTAACTAATTTGCGCGACCTGTATGTATGTTGGTTTTTCAAGGATACTTAATTCTTTATCATGTGAACCGATTTCAACAATTTTTGTTTTATTTGAAAGAAGGTGTTTTTAGTGTAATCTCATAGACATTTCAAGTATAACAAACACCCGCAAATGGGCTTAAATTGCAAACTAAAATTAGAAAATGTTTTTTGATAATTAAAAAAAAAGTTTTTAAGATAGAGGTGTGATCATATTTATCCTGTAATATATATGATAATGTTATTATTATGTAAAATATTGAAAAAAAATTGTTTGGTAAACTTCGGAGTTAAGGGGGGGGGGTGGTATTTTTTTCACATTTTCCTTCATAAGTAATTTTTTTTTTACTATAATAAACAAATAAAAAATTATTTTGTAATGTTCATTCGAGCTCTTTCAAATGATATCCCACTCGACCTAGCAACTAGATTTTGACTTTTTGCCGCCTCTGTATATTGGGCATTTTTCATAATTAATAAAAATAAAATAAAAAAATTACACTTCCAATGTGTTAAGGTTAGCGCTGTTCATAACTACTCCAAATTTCAAATCGATAGCTTCAGTAGTTCTCGAGACAGGGACCGGCCCGCTATCCCTTATCGGGGTTTTATGAGGGTATTGCATAAGGCTTAACTCACCATACCCTTTGCCAGACGAAACCCTTTGTTTTGCTTTTAAAAACCCTTATATAAAGCTACCACATTTGAGTAATCGGTAGCGCAAATACCCTTACAAACCCCTTATCATCCGCTCACCAACACCTTGCATATTGCTTATAAGGGTTAGCCTTATAAAGGGCTTCACTTTTAGCATATAAGCGTGCTAATTTAAGTCGTCTACCTTGTTCATAAAGCACACATTACTTCGAATCCGAGCGATCGTCGGCGGCGACGGCGGCGGCGTTCTTTGACTAGGCACGTATTTTCTTTCCTTTTCATACACTACCGTAGATATATACTAATCCTGTCTCTTTCACGCAAAGGGAAACCTTTATAAAAAGCGCTTAAAGATAAGGGTAAGCCTTATTAAGGGCTAGCCTTATTTTTGGTTAGATTTTCGGTAAGGGTTAGTCAAAGGGAAAGTCTTTCAATGTGTTAGCCGTGTTTAAGTGTTGCCCATTGAAAGGGTTTTATCGCGGAAAGGGTTGTCCGGTCCCTGTCTCGAGATATTTAGCAATGTGACAGACAGACACAGAGACAGACAGACAGACGGACAGAGTCGCACCATAAGGGTTCCTTTTGTACCTTTTTGGTACGGAACCCTAAAAACAATAAACGATGTTTTCTATATTCGGCAGTTTTATTTACATAAAATTGACATGAACATAATAAAGAACACATTATTAAGAAATTCCAATAAATGTGAATTGCAAATTTCTCACACAAATTCACATAAAAAATATTTTATTTAAATGTTAGCGGTAAAAATGTCTACTCAAACACGCGTAGGTATTTTTTTTTATCGTTTTGGAGGCAAAACTGAACATTTTGTTTGTAATTCTATTTTATTGGATTTATTGTGCGTTGTTGATTTTGTTACGAGTATTTAATATGAGTTCCGACGAAAGTATGATATGGGCGACATATTCGTTCACTCGAAAAAGCCCTTTAATAAAGAATTAAAAAAAAGAAAGTATGAAATGAATATTAATTGCTGTGCACTCCTACGAAAATGAGAGCGGAAGCAGAATTGACTTTTTTTAAATAACTCGCTGTCGCCAAAATCAAAGGCGAAGTATATGGATGCTTAAGGCAATTTTCTAAATTGAAAAACTGTGAAAAATGCTCACATGCATCAATAGTACATTACTACAGAGACTGGGAAGTAAGGGGTTGCCGGCCGAATGAATATAGACGGCCGAACTTAGTGAGGCCGAATAGTTATGAGGCCGACTACCCCTTTTCACGTCGAGGTATGTATAGTGCTTTTCTCAAACATGGAGCGAAATAAATAAATAAAAACTCCATGAAATATTTTATTATTTTTAGGGTAACTTAAAGTAAACTAGACACAAAACATCACTAACACCAAATGATTTTTTTACTGCATCAATTATTTCTGTATGATTTTGACCCATGTTCTTTCACTGATATGCGTCAACGCCATCTATACGAGAGTAGGCCAAAGGTAGTGGCGCCATCTGATCGAGAATTAAATTTTCTTGATTTTCGAGGCACGTTTTTTCCTTAGACTGTATCCAATAGTATCCATCTTTTACGGAGTTATTGTTTGCTCGCAACACTGCACTGGCTCGAGCATACCCCTGGTTTCGCTGCACGCTTCAAACGTCGTCGCTGACCCCTCCGCTCTAGGGGGGGGGGGGCTGATGTGACGTCTCCCCTATTGGTGCGGCGTTTGGAATTGAATCTCTGGGGCCGTGGGGGCCTAGCGCGCGTCGCCTGTATAAGGAGCTGTCAATGCGCCTTTTACAGACTTCTGGTAACCAGAGGGCTGTCCAATATTTCGCTCTGTGAATCAGCATGGCTATCCAACGGGGCAATGCGGCCAGCTTTCAGGGAACCCTACCGAGCGACCAGGATTTAGGGCATCTTATTTATTTATAGGCTAGGGGATATTATAGTTTGGCAAGAATCGTTTGTCAGTGGAGCATAGGCGGAGAAAATCATTTTGTATTTTTTGTTAGTATATAACCCCAAAAAAGGGATGACATTTTTTTTTCATTCTACTGTTACTGACAAAACTTGATTGCCAGACTATAGTGGTGCAAGACGAAAAGAAACGAATATTTATAGGAAACCAAATTTTAATTAACTGTATAAAAGAATATTAATACAATAAAATTTTACAATAGGTAGCAACCTTGGTTACAAAAATAGAACAGATACATGGGGTTGACGTAAAATATAGGTACTTGGGAGTAAATTATGAGAAGAGCTTGATAAAACAATAGTTAAATAGTATTTTATACAATCGTGATATACATAATTGAGAGCTTTTCAGTCGAGTACCGTGGCCTAATGAAGGTACGAGATTGAAAAGCTTGATTATATCACTATTGTATACAATACTTTTTCTACGAGTTATCTAAAATAATACTTTTTCTACTATAAAACCCAAAATAATTAAAGAAAATTAGGTAAGTATCTCAGTAGTACCAAAGACATCAACGCGTACATAATATATGAATAGTTACTCATGAAATAGTCGCGCGTTGGTGTCTTTTCCACTGGACCGCGGCGCCACGTGATTGGTCGAATTCATAATAGTTGACTAAGCCGTTTCAAAATGAATATTATAGTTGAGTTGGGAGCCCATACATGAAATGTACCCAATAACAGTTTGGTATACGAAATCTTAGTTCAAAAATTACAGTCGACGAGTAGAAAAATAATATTACAGTACTCGTAATAAGTCGACAATGGCAATACAACAAAGCAGAATGAGCATTACCAATTTGACCCTCAGGCTGCTTGCTGCACGACACGAGGGGTTAATGCTATTGTCATACTCTCATACTGTATAAGAAATAAGGCGATATCAGGGGCGTAGCTAGAGGAAATGGCGCCCGGGGCAGGCACCAAATTTGCGCCCTCCCAAACGTAGCCTGTAGACCCCCGTTCGACGCGGCGGGAACAATCAATGTTTTTGAAAATAATTTTATATTTTTCGCCCGTTTTGGCGCCCCCCCCCCCCCCCTCCTTGGACGGCGCCGGGCACGTGATTTAAAAATCTGAAGGGACAAAGTTGAATAAAATTATCTTCGAGCAACACCGACTTCCGACACGTCGGAAGGGAGGAGTCCAAGCGATATCTTACCGTACAAATCATTCTGCCATTTTTTGCGGGGGGAATCGTGCACACAGGCGCACCTCTCGCTCACTACATACAAAATCCAATTTGTAATGAAGACACAAATACATAGAAAATGACACGCATCAAAGACAAATCTTGCACACCTCGATCTCTTTTTGTGTACGGACGAGTCACAATACGCACCGCCATAGGCACAGGTTGTGCCTATGCTTCGGCAGAGGGGAAATAGTACGAATGCGGTCTCCCTTCCGTGTTGCTCGAAGAAAATTATAGAGGATTGAAAAGGTAAAGTTAAAATTGAATTTATATTATTTATATTGTTATTAACTAGTGTAATCAACTAATAAGTGTGTCACTAATGCTTGGCGTTACTTTATTTCATTTCTTCACTATTTCCCCAACCTCCGTCTCATCCATTTAACACAGGTCTTAAACTACATATTTAAGTCTTCTATTCAGACACGCCCTAAATCTTAGTCGGTACAGACGACAGCGCTAGACTTGGCAATGCAAGCGTAGATTCAGGCGTCTGGATTATATCTTAAATTGAAATTCGATAAACGCAATGAATTGCATTCCAGTCTTTGGCATTGATGGCCTACGAATCAAGGCCGTCAGTTAAAAATAAAAATTTGAATTTTCGATGTCATCAATTCAATTGTAATGCAACAAGAATGTGCACTTTTATATTACGCTAATTATGCTTTTAATGGGATGACAATAATTTATGACTTCGATGAGTATTAATCTTAATGAACTATACGGAAAACCGTAGTAATATGAATTATTATTTCAACACTGCGCAAATCGCACTATACGCTGCTGCGCAGTGTGGATATAATATACTATACTAACTATTCAAAACAAGTGAAAAAGTTGTCCGGTATTCGAATATAATTTAAAGCCATGTCGTTTTAGAAACTAAATAGGTGTTTTACAATTTTAAACAGCTTCCTAGACCTTTTAACATATGGGTCTAATGTAGGAAGCTACTTGTCCGCGGGCAACCGCGACCCGCGACTATCACAGCCGCTGCACTAGGGGTAGGACGTGGCACTGACTTATTCCTAGACACGTAATGTATGCACAAATAATGAATGTCTCTACTGGAACTTTCCTTACTGCGGTTTAGAACAAAATTTGGACTACTCACTTTCAAAACATTAACAAATCTCGTGATTTAATTTTCGCCTAAATTATGATAGATGTTTTAACGCTTAGATATCTACGACAGGAAAATTGTATGACTATATGACAGCCTAAGATAATTATAATTATTATAAAATAACTGTTTAAGGCAGACACGTTACGTAAATACTAATAAATAGGTATCGCATGGGCACAAAGAACGTGACGAATATTTGAGAACGTTGATAATCTATGATGTTTATCAACACACTCTCCATTGGTGGGTTGCGCGGTTGCGCATAGACTTGATTCTCAATAGGTTAAGTACTCCAATAGGTTAAGTAGTACAAGCCCCTCGTGACGTCGTCGCCCTCGTGCAGTCACTGGGCGCGGTCGGCCACGCGCGTCTTGAGCCACTTGGTGGTGCGCGACAGCAGGTCCGGCTGCCCAGCCTCCTGCCAAGCCTCCAGGTTCACCTTCTTGATCTCTTCGCAAGGAACTTTAGGGTTGCTGAAAAAACGAAGGTAAGCCTTTCAGAATGCACAAAAGACCTCGGAATTATTTTGCAACTCTGCCGTATAAATAAGTAAACAAACGGATTGTGAATTTAAAATAAGTACTCCTACACCTACACTCCTCCTCCTACACCTAAATAGGTTACATTATAAGACACACGCCTCGATGGTATGAAAGGGAATGTAACCGGAACAACTCTTGGGCAACTGGTTGCTTGTTAAAGCATAAAATCATATCAAGAAAATTCAGTTCAAAGAAGTGAAGGGTTGCAGTTGATGATTAGCGTTTACCTGGGGGAGCTCGGCTGGAAGACGTCCCTCTGCACGGCGGTGAGGCCACCGTTGTCGCACAGCAGACGGCCCAGCGAGGTGCGCTTCAGCTCAGCCAGCTGACGCTTGGTGAAGCTACCGGCCTCATCAGTGTGCGAGTAGAAGTAGCGGTCGCCGTAGCGAGTGCGCCACAGTTGCTCCTCTGTAAAAGATAAACGATAGCGTTAAGGATGCGTCACTTCAACAGAAATTAATGTTCCTAAAGGAAGCCAAAAATGATTAGGATGCGTAAAATCTACGCGGGGCCCTACAAGCTTAGTGGCATCTGAACTGAATTATTACCACTGGGGACAGGTAAGAAAAAAATCCTAGTTGTTGCCACGGGTAACACTTGGTGGTAACTAGTAGGAATAGCCCGGGTATGACTACATTAGGTAGCAAGAGGCAGAAGCTAAAATTTAGAGCCTAGGGCTCGAAGGGCTTCATTATTGTGTTGGGACTGTTGGGCGACAATGAAAAGTGTGTGTCGCTTGAACTTGGTCGTACATTATGTTGCCCAGATTAATTTTATATACGAGGAACTGCAAATGTTTGAACAGCCAACTCAAACATACCAGCATACCAGGTAATTATTCCATTAAAACGCTGCATTTCATTTTAGCTGTGTTTTGTCGCAGGGCAAACAATAAAGGGTTTTGTTGCACACAAATTACACAATGCCATTGTTTTGCGATAACCATATAAAGTCAGTTAAAGTAACAATTATTTTCAACGTAAACAACTTATTATTTTTATGAATTGAATGAATTGAACCAGGATAGGAGACAAGATATTGTCGAGTCTTTGCTCTAACTTTATTGATCTCTAGAGCCAAGAAGGAAGAGACCCTCCCTAATTACAGCCTTCAAGAAAGAGAATAATGTCAGGGCCGAGTTGGCTTATGGTAAGGGCTAGCAAGTTTTGTTAACATGTCAATGCGGTGCCTTAGTATTATCAATATAAATATTGCATGATTATTTACGTATCAGGAGGCTTGCTGTAATAATAGTAATAAAATAGACACGCACTGTGTAGGCATTTTGAGGAATTATATTATTATTATTAATTATTTTGATAACAGTGCATTTTCACGGGCAGGAATAGAACGTATACACATAAAATATGTATTTTATTTCAGTCTTTTATTTTTTATTTTTGACTGACCATAAATTATCACCACCATCACCATTCGCATCATTTTGCATCACCATTTATTTTTACATTTTTTTAAGAAACATGCATGACTCACGGACAGGCACTATCTCCGCTGGTTATGGTCGCCTATCGCTAGCCACGCCGCCGTGGTGCTCACTGGTCTAGTATTGTTATTCCCTCTTATTTGCAGACACTGTACGCCACTCTGCCCTGCCCTCTTGCTTATATTTAAAAGAAAAACTTACTGATAAGGCACGTGAAGGTTGGTCCGAAGGAAGAGCCGGGCAGAGGAGTTTCGGCCATGGCACCCACGACCAAATCCACGTCGCTGGGGTGCTCGTACACTTCCATTAGCTTCTCAACAACCTGTCAACGCGTAGTCATTATTATATCACCCGTATAAATTAGAATCGACATTGGTAAACGTCGACGCTGATTTCCTCCCGCGTACGCTTCGGCTGTGGAATGAGCTCCCTGCCGTGGTTTTCCCGAGGGGCTACAGTATGGGGTTCTTCAAAAAAGGAGTGTACAGGTTTTTAAAGGGTCGGCAACGAGCGTGTAATATATCCGGTGTTGCGGGCGTCCATAGGCTACGGTAACTGCTTACCATCAGGCGGGCCGTATGCTTGATTGCCACCGACGTGATATAAAAAAAAATTAACCATGAAACTAGATATACTTTTGAGCTTAGTTAAATCGAGCCTACGAACACACGTGGTGGTTTTGATGCACGGTGTTGTCGACATATATGGGTACTTGGATAGTGTCTATAGTTTAGCCACGAAGCTTACACGATGACGTCTGGTGTATACAGGTCATTACAGGTTGGAAAAAATTAATGGGCCTTGGAGGGAAAATGCCTTAAAACCTTAAGTTAGCTGATTGCACTTAAAGGAAACATTATTTTATTTTTAAGAAGATACAAAACTGTACTGAGTTTTTTTTTTAATTTCGCTTGTCTAAAAATATTCTAATTATTCTATTTTATGGATATTTTGTACGGCAGACGAGTGTAAGACCTAATGTTTCTTGGAGAAATTTTGTTATTAACATTAACTGTATCGACATCGACTAGTAGAATAAAATAGCGAGTGTTGATTTTTTGGAATTTTTAGTCAGTTCGATTCCCGGGCGAGACAAGCGAATTTAAGAAAAATTTTGAATGCAGTCTTCTAACAACGTTTTAAGGCACATGCCATGCCATAAGATTTTAGGGAATGAGCTGTTTAGAAATGTACGTAAATTGTGTCTGACTAATTAAAAACATTTCTAGAAACAATAACGGATCAGTTGGAAACAAATTAAGACATCCGAACTGCAAAAAATTATCGCGCAAAAGTACTCATTTGTACCGAAAACTTAAACTTTTGGCCGGTAGTGTATAGCACGTGCACATTGAAGTTTCGTTACCGGTGACACGGCGGTGGGTCAATGAATTAATTTATTGGAATTTTCGACCTATACGTAGGCTTTCTAACTAATTAGGAAAATGACAGAATGTATAGAATATAAAGATGTTTTGTATATGAATATAAGTAAGAAGGAACCTCGTGCGGGATGAGACCGGTGAAGTGGGGGAAGGTGGTGGCGGAGGGCAGGCCGCAGAGCGCGCGGTAGGCCGCGTAGCCCGGCAGCCCGTGGTCGCGGCCGCGCTGCACGTCCAGCGCCAGCGCGTCCAGCCCGCCCAGCCAGCCCTCTCGCACCTGCACAAGTGTTCAACTATTATTGCACGGCACGAGTCATGTCAGTCATACAGGTGATAATGTTTCAATATCAAGTGAACATGAACCATATAAGGGCCTAGGAAGAGGAAGGGATACGCTTTCGTGAAAAACTCTAACGCTGATTTTGTATCGTTACACATAAGTGATTCTGTTCAACCTGCCGTTTCCACTTTCGTGACAAATTATTTACTTAGGTACATTTTAATTACGCGCTGAGGTAAATTGAATTGTAATTTTCAGTATAGTTAACGCTATCTCTACTGAGCTCGTTCACTTACCTGTGCTAACAATGGCATTATGTTAAACAAAAGCCATTATTTCTTTTGGGTGAGCGCGTGGCCTTTGTGCCTGAGCACGCGGCCATTGTGTGTGAGCCTCAGGCACAAAGGCCACGCGCTCACACAAAAGAAATAATGGCTTTTCCCCTCACTAGGTCGGAAAGTTGTCGTTTATCCTTCAATACAAGCGGGGAAAAACGCGTTTTATCCACTAGTGGGGAAAATAATTTGACCTTGGATGGAGCGTGTTTAAGTAGCTTGACAGATAACAAAACGTAAAACGCTCATGATAATGGTTCGTTCGATATTAATTATCATTAAATAAATGGTTTGAGAATCTAATAAAAATACCAATTTTAGCTTTATTTAATGATTTTAAGTCATAAACCTTAGAATTCCATAAGAAACGTTTGTTTTTTTATAATGATGTTAAATATAATTCTGAACGCACAATTTGAGTCGATGCAATTTCAAAACGCATCGTTGACATTTCATACATCAGAAATGACAACAATTTTTTTACTTAAAACCTTTTCTCACCGACTTGCGTAAAAATACATAACTTCCAGAGTTTTCTGTTATAATATCGTAAAGAAATGAGTGATTCCAGTGATGAAGATCTAACGCCTGTGGATGTTGCACTTTCCTCGCTATAGTGAGGTGAAAAGTTTTGTGTTACACACGGGCGCAAATGTATTTTACTTCTCGTGTGTTGAAACACTCGCTACGCTCAGGATTCTATTTTAGAACCACTCGCTTCGCTCGTGGTTCACCTATAGAATCCTTTCGCTTACTCGTGTTTCAATTCTACACTCGCGGGTAAAATACAACTTTGCACCCTTGTATAACAAATAACTATTTTTTTAACAGAATGCCATTGTTAGTACAGGTAAGTGAACGAGCTCAGTAGAGATAGCGTTAACTATAAAACTGATGATTCTGTATTACCAATAGTTTCAAGTTTTATAAACATCATCAAGTTGAACGTTGACGAACACAAAATGATACTAAGTAGTCGAATTATTTATACCAAAGATAGATATAACTCCGTAATAGATGGATACAGTCTAAGGAAAAAACGTGCCTCGAAAATCAAGAAAATTTGATTCTCGTTCAGAGGGCGCTACTAGCTTTGGCCTACTGTCGTACAGATGGCGTTGACGGTTTCGTTTGTTATTTAACAATTTTAACGCATATCAGTGAAAGAACATGGGTCAAAATCATAAAAATAATAAATGCAAATAAAAAAAATCATTTATCCATATTTAAATGCATTTTATCGTATTTTTATAAATCTTCATTTTTAGTTTTAAAGTGTGTCGACAGATGGCAGTGAATTTACTGGGGTTACAAAATTTACTATGACAGTACCGCTCTAGTATAAGTTACTCTATGTTTATACACATACTCGTATGTGCACGTAGCACGTAGGCACGTTTAATAAAGAACATAAATCGTAAACATTATTAAATGTTTACGATTTATATTAATAAATGAATAACAATAGATATCATATCAGTGTGATATCAATGGAGGTGTGCAGTAAATTACGGAGGTATTCATAAAACCACTGGCGTCTGGCACTCAGTTCACTAAAACAAACATGACATCACTATTGTATTTTGAACTGTAAATAAATAAAATCAATATAGGTATACTTACTGCCGATTCTTGATAGCGCATAAGAAAAAAAATGTTTTCTCTTATAAATAGATACTTAATGTAGTACAGTCGCCATCAGATATATCGGAGCGGGCAAGGTAGCACAAATTATCAAGACTTTATTAAGTCCAAGAGTCCATGATCAGTTATTTCCGAGCGTCATGGCCGCCCCGATATGCACAATTATCTGATGGCGATTGTGACTAAATATTGATGAAAACGTAAACATCGGTAGGTACATTAATACCTTCTTAAAACCAAGATAAGGCAAAGGAATATAATATGTATGCGAAAATAAATCTAAAATATCTAAATTATGTCCGTTAGAATCTTCTGCAGGGCGCCATGCACTAGTTGACGTAAATAACGTTTCCTTAAAACATTGCGACCACACGTCATCACTGGTTTCACTAGCTTACACGATAGTGAGATAATCAACTTACATCATCATCGTAGTTCAAGTCCATCCCCTGGCTCCTCTGTTCCGCCATGCCCTTCAGGATCTTCTCCAGATTGCCGGGCACGATGGTGGGCTTGAAGAACGTCTCCTTGAGGCGGTGTGATGAGACGTGGTCGTTGGTGTCCACCAGCTCGATGTCCTGGTCGAGCATGGTGTGCACGAAGTGGAAGGCGGCCGTGGCGAACGAGTTACTGACGGTCGGGTTCACGTCGGAGTTGTAGCCGATGTCGTAGCTATCGTACAACTCGTCGAATGCTTTACCTGATGAAAAATTGTAGAATTTAAATTAAGTATGGAAATTACATAACTAAAATGGTCAACGAGTCAACTAACAAAAACAGAATAAAATAAATATGTGTGGGGCTCCCATACAACAAACGTAATTTTTTTGCCGTTTTTGCGTAATGGTACGGAACCCTTCGTGCGCTAGTCCGACTCGCACTGGGCCGGTTTTTTTAAAGATGAATCTTACTAAAAACTGCCTTAGTAATTATAACTACCTATATAGGTAAAAAAACAACAACAACAACAACCAGAACGTACATAGTACAAGTAAAAGAAAAAAAACCGGCCAAGTGCGAGTCGGACTCGCGTTCCAAGGGTTCCGTACATTACACAATTTAAACAATGTATTTTTATGCAAATTGTCTTAAAAAAACCCGTAGGGGTCGGATCAAAAACTAAGTAATTAAGTCCGACTCACGCTTGACTGCACATTTCTAATAGGTTTTCCGGTGATGTATAGGTAAAGATCTACTTTGTGTGTTTTTTAATGAAATGGTCATTTTTTGCCTATTTTCTTGAATAACTTCTAAACTGTTTATCCTAAAATTATAGAAAAAATATATTTGAGATTATCACAATGAGCTTTTTCATTTGATATGTAACCCGATATAGTTTGACAAACTTTATTTTTAAATTTTCTCATTTACCCCCAGTGGCCCCCGTGTTTAAAATTAATTTGCTTACGATACATGTCCATCTTTGGGTAACAAACTTACATATGTGTACCAAATTTCAACTTAATTGGTCCAGTAGTTTCGGAGGAAATAGGCTGTGACAGACGGACAGACAGACAGACAGACAGACAGACAGACGCACGAGTGATCCTATAAGGGTTCCGTTTTTTCCTTTTGAGGTACGGAACCCTACAAAACCCGCAAAGTGCGAGTCTGACTCGCGCACGAAGGGTTCCGTACCATTACGCAAAAAACGGCAAAAAAATCACGTTTGTTGTATGGGAGCCCCACTTAAATTTAATTTTATTCTGTTTTTAGTATTTGTTGTTATAGCGGCAACAGAAATACATCAACTGTGATAATTTCAACTGTCTAGCTATCACGGTTCATGAGATACAGCCTGGTGACAGACAGACGGACAGACGGACAGTGGAGTCTTAGTAATAGGGTCCCGTTTTTACCCATTGGGTACGGAACCCTAACAACGACGTCGTCGCGTCGTATCAGGCTGTCAAGGAGAAGGCAGAGGACCGACATGCATGCAAATCGCTCCACCGACATCAAGTCTAACTCTTAAATAATATATGATGATGAGGTAGAAAAACTCCGCGAGCCCTTAAAAGCTCTGCTTTTGGTAGTTACCAGTAAGGGCGGGTAGCCAGTGAGCGTAAGTGATGTGCTGCATCTCCGCGACAACGATACGGCGCGCCTCGTGGAACAGGCGGTCGGAGCTCCAGCCCGGGTTGAGCGCCGCCAGCGCGCGCGCCACGCGGTTGTGCTCGCGCACCCACAGCGCGTACATGCTCGTCAGCCATGGGTGCATGTTCACGCGGATGTCACCTAGACAACGTCTTTTGTTAATACAAAGTTTTATAATAATTAAAAAATTATATGGTTAATATTTCAAACTACTTATGTAAAAATGTTTTCTGTAACGTTAATCATGTTCTGTTGTGTCAGAGGAAAATCAGAACTTCGTTTGTAGGGAGAAGCGGTTGTTAACATGGTTTTAACTACTACCAGCACTACCAGCAGCCTTCTACCAGATAATGACATTAAAGACAATTGGTCTTTAGTAGATATTATTTAAATAATTTAATCAGTGGATCATACAGATCTTTAATTACTTTGAAAAGTAATAACTTTTAGTTTATTGACTATCCATACGTAATATTATAAATGCGAAAGTCTGTCTGTCTGTCTGTCTGTCTGTCTGTCTGTCTCGATTTAGATGAAATTTGGCATAGAGATAGGTTGAGTCCCTGAGAAGGACATAGGATAGTTTTTATCCCGAAAATAATCCCTTAAGAAAGTAAAAAGCGGGGTGGAATTGAGATAATTAATGAAGTGTCTGCTAATTTGTGTGCATAATATGCTCAAATTGAATAATTGCTATAAGACTTTCTCCAGGCGCTATTCTTACTCTAGCTGGGGTTACTAAGTCCACGCAGACGAAGTCGCGGGCAAAAGCTAGTAGTGTAATATAAGAAAGCTAAATAAAATACAAAGTAATAAATACCGATAACGTTAGCAAACTTTTTGGACGTCCTTCCTTTAGGACTAGTTTCTTTACTCGCTAGCTACCAGATTCTGGGCAGTATGGTCAGGCGTACAGACCGAGCCAACAGTCTTACGTTACGTAGACCTCCCTTAAAATGAGTTTAATCGACTCACCAGCTTTAAAGCAGGTTTCGCCACGGCCGGCCACGAGACACTGCGCAGGAGGGTCAGCAGACAACGGCGGCAGATTCGCACCGAGGCCTGAGGTCTTGAACAGACCCCCCTCCTTCTCACGGAGCGCCGCCGCCTGGCGGCCGTTCGTACCGTACAGCTGGGACCCGTCCATGAAATGCGTGGCTTGGTTCATCTGGGAGTAAATAGATGGTACTTTTATATAGGGGTGACTTAGATATACATTAACATCATAATATTATAGTAACCAGGAGTTTGATAAAAATTGTCTTCAGAAAAAACTAAACTTCGAACGTCGGACCTATTTCAGTGAAAATTCTAAGTAGGTAAACTGCGTAGGTGTATCTACACCTGTGTAGATTTATCTACATATTATAATTTTATTGTTAATGTATTTTTTATTATTAAAGTATGTCGTTTATAATGTCACTCCCCCTTTTGTTCTATTTAAATCGGTGCAAACTTCGCTTAGGCGGACTCTAATGCATAAACAGCTCTGGCATAAACAAACCTATCAACCATAAAATATGCATGACTGAATTCAACAACAAGGTCATTGTGGCAACCAAAAAAAAATAAACACCTATTGCATAGCGGAAATTTCCGATGTTGTCATAATACGAGTACCTACCTACTACTATTTCAATGATTATCATTCAGCCTCATAGTGATAAGCCACGGTCTACAAATCACACCTATCTCCGTAAAAACGTGGGCAGAATAGATATAGAGATTAGAGCAGGAAATTTTCCAGAAAACTGTACATAAACTGCAATAAGTAATACGTTACTCGCCCCTCATCTCATTCAATTGCGTTAAGAGCCTATTTAAAATAAAATCTTTCAAGTCAACATAATTATTTATTTTTATCCGAATATTTCATTTAAATAATTCTAGCGAAGGCCGCAAAACAAGGTCAATGAACTGAACTGGTAATGTCATTTAGTGCTGAACTGAACGAAACTGTAACAAGGTTAGTACAGTCAGCGATTCAAGTTTAAATAAAAATAATATCAATTTTTATTTTTATTTAATGACTTCGATAAGGTTTAAATTAACCTGTTATGGTTAAGCAGTCTAGTTCGCTTGTTTACGTAGGTATTCAATTTACCTTGAGCTCGAGTTGCATGAATTGCACCCGCTATTATGCAAGTAGCAAATAGTTACCTACACGCTTCCAACGTTTATACAATTGAACGACAAATAGGTACGTAGAATGTAGATGGGGGTTTTCAGAAAAAATGGTACCATTTACTTTTTTTCGAGAAACCATAAACTTTTGGGTTATTTAGACTCAGAATCACGAGTACTATTAAATGAGACGAAGAAATAAAGGGTCCCCAGTTTTTCATACAAATTTTGGGTGTCAGTTTTGTAACGGTCCATACAAAATGTATGTGAAAATGCGTTACAAAACTGTCATTTTTTGGGGCACATTTTTTCTTTTTAAATCGATAGTCCACGTGATTCTGAGTAGAAAGAACCCAAAAGTTGATGGATTTTCGAAAAAAGTAAATGGTACACTTAAGATGATACACTGGCTAAACAGGACCAAATTGCAGCCTTTTTAGGGCTCCGGACCCAAAGGGTAAAAGCGGGACCCTATTACTAAGACTTCGCTGTCTGTCTGTCTGTCTGTCACCAAACTGTATCTGATGAACCGTGATAGCTAGACATTGAAATTTTCACAGATGATGTATTTCTGTTGCCGCTATAACAACAAATACTAAAAACAGGAATAAAATAAATATATAAGTCCCATACAACAACCGTGATTTTTTGCCGTTTTTTGCGTAATGGTACGGAACCCTTAGTGCGCGAGTCCGACTCGCACTTGGCCGGTTTTTTAGTAAAACTGAGCTCGTGTAAATAGGTAGTTAAATACCTACCTATCTATATTGGCATATGTTACTATAAGGAGAATAAAGCAGCGGCACAGATTAATAAATAGTTACTACGTAACAGATACATCATTCCCATACTAAAGCGAAAATACCTACGCTATAATAGCCTACAAAATCTTAATAATAATACCTGCTGCTCAGGACGAGAAGAAATGTATCATAAGTACGTGCACAAAGAGTCGAGACTGCCTTGCTCGCCGTGCGAGTCACGTGCCAACGCGTCATCGTAAGAATGCGCTAGGGTTGTACTGTTAATTATGTTATTGTTGTAATAAAACGAATGTTGCGAATCAACCATATTTTTTATTAGTCAATCAAATATAAAAACAACCTGACTCAAAAAACTCCTTAATTTACGATTTACCTACTTATGTTCAAAGAAATAAATGGTGACAAAATTCATAAAGATAGATTTAAAACACTACTCACCTTTCTTCGTCTCTCGGAAATGAAAAAACGACAAATTTTCCTTTGTTTTTTGACTTTTACACCCATCTACTGCACAATAATTACGTGGTTTCGGCATTTTGAAGCGTGGCGCGGGAAACGTGCGGTGCGAGCGCTCAGGCGGGCGTTCGGCGGCCCTCTGTCGGTTGTATCGTCGACGATACGCCGAGCGGTAGGCATATAGCGCGTGGCCTTGAGCGAGTGAAGGAGGCCTGGCAGCGGTTCCTAATTACCCCCGCGGGGGTAAAACTGGTATTTTACGGGGTTCAAAATCAAAGATAACAAAGACCTAACTATAAGAAAGAATATTAATTATTATGGAGGAGGGGTAAAATCGAGTTCCCTAGTTAGTCAAAGGGGTGACAGTACTGAAAAGGTTAGGAACCACTGTTATAATGGAATAAGTAGGTAATCAATTTCATATTTTGAACCGTAGATACAGAGACACATGTCATCTGTTAATTTCATACACTACTTTTCTTGGAACTTGGAACAGCTTCTCAATGTGAGATAAAACAATGTTAAAAGTACTAACGTTAAGTAACTAATATATAATAACTCGCTTTTGCCCGCAACTTCGTCTGCGTGGAATCGGTAACAGCAGCTAGAGTAAGTTTAGCGTCTGGATAAAATGTAATAGCAATCATTCAATTTGAGCATAAACTTCATTGCTTGACATCAATTATCAGGCAATTCATTAAATCTCAATTTCACCCCCCTTTTTTCTCTCTATAGGGATGCTTTCCGACATAAAAACTATCCTATGTCCTTCCCCAGGACTCAAAACTATCTCTTTGCCAAATTTCAACTAAATCAGTTCAGCGGTTTAATCGTGAAGAGGTAACACACAGACAGACAGACAAATTAGTATGGATATGACAAGCTAGTATGAAGCATAATAAGAAAGACGAAGTACAATATTCGTATAATTGTACTTTGAACTTTAATTAATTCTTGTTGAAGTTAGAAAATCAAGCCAATGGAAGAGAGCAAATATTATAAAAATTGGGGTTAATTATGTATTCCGAGTTGCCGACATTAACCGGTTATCACTCTGGATCCGATTCGTACGTCGCTCCGATGTGCGAGCGGGATGTCGCTATAATACGCACACAGCGTTGTCTTGCTCAATCATCGGAGCAACCGCATCCAAAGAACGCGGTGTCGAGTAATGAGGGCTAGCGTTTTTCTGCTCACCAGTTGGCGCCACTGTTGATGGTGGTCCAAAAACACAGATCTCAAAATTCTTCTATGCTTATTTTTATAAAATCTATACGTTGTAATATACACTAAGGTATTTTAACGTCTAAATTTGCCGTTTTTACAAGCTGTTTAATTTTGCATATAGTTTAGTTGGCACTTTTAGACCTCCATCTACACTAGCGCCGCTAGCGGCGAAATTGAGCGCGATAGCCCTCATTTCCCGACAATAAAATTTTAACACAAAGAGTTGAATTTCCACACTCTTTATCAATAAAACAACAAAAAACAGTAGTTCAAAGACGTTTTAAAAAACTAAAATAATTAGGCATCGGAGTGTTTATCGCACGGTAAGACGTTAGCGAGCTATGGTTTCGCAATAAACAATAAAATTAAACTTTTATTGACACTCACAATTACCTAAAAATACCCACAAAAACATTTTTACGGCCTTGGTCATCTGAATGGTTCATTTTGAGTGAATGAGTTAAAACTATTTAATATTAATGCACGTAATCGATGTAATGCAACTTACCTGTTCTGAAGCACCAAAACTGCAGTCTCCTCTGTAGGTTGTGGCCGACCGGGTATACTCCATGCAGGTTTGATATTCCTTTTTGTAGAAGAGATCATCAAAAGGTACAGATATAGGCATGCAGCTCGGATGAAGGTAGCGAGGTGATAGCGCTGAGCCATCATTGGCACAGCAGCGGATCGCCTGATGGGTATGGACTAGAAATAACGATTATAATTTTTTAGGTACCTATTACATTTATAATATTATAAAAATAATCTTAATTCAATTCTTTTTTCATTTAGATATGTGATTAAAAGAATAAGTCCAACACAACAAGATCATCGTATTCATTCCGTATAAAGAACTCGTATCGTATACTTAAAACAGGTTTTGCACCCAGGGTGCCAGGATTGCCCATAATAGCTAAATATAGACCTACCTATTCTAACTGAGAATAAAAAGGGACAAGAAATGTAACGTATGTGATAACATTGCATATAAAACTTACTTGTCTTCCTTACGGGAATGTGAACCAAGTCTTGGTAAATGAACTGACTCCAAATGGGCAAGGCAATGCTCTTTTTGTCATCAGGTCGATCCAAGTTACTGGTAAGTTTTGTGCTTACTAAACGGGCAGACGGCAAAGGCTTATTGTTTGCAGAAGAGCGAGGCTGAAATCCAAAAAAGTTATATAGAATAGATTGTTTTTAACTACATAGATCAGAGGTATGTACGTCCTAATCGTCCTAATTTGAGAATTTTTACACTAACCTCTTCGATGCCGTCAGCATATCTTGGGTGCAAGAGCCGCTTGTAGCCGGTTAGGGATTGGCCCCAGGAAGACCGCACAGGATTATTACACGAGCCATCGAAGGAGCGATAACGTGATGATAACTTGTTGGAACGGCACGCCAGCCTTTCAAGCGCGGCACACTCCGGCCCATATTCACTATCACGCAAGTTCAAAGTACTAACAAAACTCGCACACTCGTCCTTAGCCAGACCGTATCTAAATTAAAAACAAATAACCTAAGCATTAACACATGATTTATATATATTTCTAATTAACTGTTCAAAAGACTAATGATTCTTTTAAAACAATTTAACGCGTAAATCGAATGAGGAAAACCATATATTAACAGACTAACCTTGTGCACCGAGTTACAACCAGATTCTGTGACGCTTTTGTGATAATCATAGACGACTTTTCATAAAACATCGCGTCGTCAGAAGGGAGACCTTGGATCATGAATCCCTTTCCTGGTGATCCTGCTCTCGGAGTGATCCCAGCAGCGTTAAGATTCTGTTCTAGTCTCTCCAACAATGAAACTGAAAACTTGCTTATACTGATAGACTTGTTGGTTTGGATTCCAGTTATAGGGGGAAGTCTTCTTAACATCTCTGCACTTGGAAATGGGAAGTCATACATTGGAGGCGGGTGAAGATTGTCTGAAAAGAAATAAAACTTTAACAATGCCAAAAACACTTCTGAGCAGCAAAACAATTCTAATCTAGGTGGGTGAGCCTTACCAGAATTCATTATTAAGTTGAGCGGGTAAGGAGCGACATGGCTCCCAAACGTTACTCCCGCCCACAGCACAACTCCCAGCATGACCACCTTGACCATTTCTTCCAAAATACTGAAACAATATAGAGGACATCGGTTAATGAAGCAATAAACGAACTATAGTAGCTTAGCAGCATTGACCAATTGAAACATTAATCATGTTTATGCGCACATTTTAATTAAGACAACTTATTTATTTCAATCAAACCTAGAATATGGCTACAAACCGGCAGATAAAATTAACGACCAACATGAATGAACCTCTAATTATTACTGTTAAGTTCGAAGTGAAACTGGCAAACAAGTGGGTAAACAGTTTATAAGAAGATATTCTGATATCAGGGGCGACGGCTAAGGGTATCGGCCTGACCTTTGGTGACCTAAGAATAAGATATCTAGTGTTATTACGTTTTGTTTCCTTATCAAGGAGCCAAGCCTCCGATGATGTAGGGACAAGCCCCCGGATCCTCTTACGCGAATCAGACTTTGTTCACGTTTAATAGGCGTCATTAATATTTGTCTGGCCGATTAACTGAATAGTATAAAATAAAGGGTTCCGTATCCGTATCCACGCAAGTAGTATCTACATTGTGGATGTTATGTTTACTTAAAAACCACTTCAACAATGAAACTGTTACGGATCTCCATACAAAACAAAGAACGTCAATTCATGACCATTCAGGTATAACTATATTTAATTTTTATATTATTATACTCGGACTTCGGCCACAATGAGAATAATAAATAATATGAAATGTCATTCAATAATGCATCATGCTTACGGTTAAAGAATAACCTCGTGATCCTCAAGATAAACTGTACTATTCACAAATATTATTCTTAATTAAGTAACATTATCATAACATATTCTGAAGTAAAAAAGTGGACGTATTTAATGGACCTTTCAATACATAGCCCTTTTCGGAATTGGATTAAGGACCTCCAAAAGATAACTATTATCAATGTTTATCCACGTTTAAGAGGCCATGGCCGTTATTTATGTCTAAGTTTCTAGATAGATCATTAACAAATAGGATACAATTTAGGTACCTTCGTAGACTAAACAAATACACTACCATATAACTATGTTGTTTGCATTTTGCAAAGAAAGCGCATATACAGTGATTACAGTGTGTAAATTCAATACGGGCAAACATTAAAATGGTGGTTAGCATAGCACCTATTTAACTTTTGCTTAGAAATACAATGAAAATATTAATCATATAAAATAATTCGGCCCGCAATGTAGCGCACCACACAAGTTACGAGATACGAGCTTTTTATAGTAACTGTCGACGCTTGTTGACAGTTAGGCCGCTTCCCCACTTGGCGGCGCGGTATCGGTGCAGTACGCAGTATTTCTTCCTGATTCCGCGCCCATCAGGTAGAAATACTGTGTACTGCACCAATACCGCGCCGCCAAGTAGGGAAGCGGTCTTACTATTAAAAGCTCGTATCTCGTAATGTCATGTGCCATGTTATGTCTCGTAATGTTTACACTACATTGCGGCTCGGTAAATTTTTAAAAATGAATTACTGGGTAACAATTATTAAGTATGTAAAACTTCTTAATTCATGATAACACGGATCAATCCTATGTTTGTTTTGATTTATTGCCCGTATTGGATTAACACACTGTATACCTAACGCCAAGAAACGAACGGTCGTTTAAAAAAGTACAAACTTCACCGCGGTTGTGGACAAAATGAACTAAAGAAAATGATGCATTCGAACCTCTTCATACCATGATATACGTAGGAGTATTTCTGTGGCCCTAGTGAAAAAGGGTACAAGTCTCGGGCAGCGTAGGTGTAAAAGGGTGTAAGTTACACGTAACACTTATTGCCTTTTACACCTAATAGCTGCGCGAGACTTGTACCCTTTTTCACTAGGGCCACAGATTTGTATTAGCATGTTGTTGCCAATGTATAAAACCTGTTTTTTATTCAGGTTATTGAACTTTCTATTATACTTACGTTATTTCTTTGACTTCTTTGAGCCATTGATGCGCGATTTAGCAGGGTGCTAATTTACCTTATAAGTACACTACATACTTACCTATCGTCGCTATACTTACTCAACCTCATATCTGCAACAATCATTTGATGGAAATGTCGCTTTTCTTTCATTCGGAATAAGGGTGTTTTTGTCATCAAATGAGTGTTGCAGATACGAGGTTGAGTAAGTATAGCGGCGCTATGTCCTATGTATACCTGAGTCAAGTTTGTATTGGGAAATAACCATAAACAACCATACTTCTAGCAATATATTTTTAGCTAAGTATACGCTGTTTGAAATACAATCAATCTCTAAATAGGTAACTGTTAATTTTATTGTCCACAATGAGCATCGATAGACAAGTTGTAAGTTGTGCAACTTTCAAACCTAAAGACCAATAGTTTCCCCGCAGGGTTGGAAGACTACATCTACATGACCGTCGTTTTTGCATAAAACTGTTTTTCCACCATACATAGTTGCAAACATATCTAGCGCAGGATAGCTATGGTGGAATAGTTATTTGTGCAACAAGAGAGGAAAGTTGGTTTTTCTTGCGAGTGTTTATCGCTCGCTTCGCTCGTGATTCAATTATAGAATCTTTCGCTTTCTCGGGACTCAAAAACACGAGATGTAAAATAACTTTGCTCTCGTGTTGCATGCACACATAATTTTTCACCTCAGTAGTGAGAACATATTAAAGGTTAAAATGTATTTCGAATTACACAGAATAAACAGAAAAAAAAGTATTATAATATGTACGATACGATAAGATACGATACGATACGATACGGACCGGACCGGACCGGACCGGACCGTACCGTACCGTACCGTACCGTACCGTAGTATGAAGTTCATGGCCTTCACTAAATTAAAACGCTACATTGTTTCACTCCATGGAGTGAGGAAAGTCGCACTTTCCTCACTCCAGGGAGTGACGAAAGTAGGCTTGTTCGAGCTGCTGAGGTGAAAATGTATAACCTTACTTAGATTGCAACTAGAAAAGCGGGTTGGCCTAAAGCAAAGGGGGTGCAAAAAAAGACTTAGTTTTTTTTTTAGGTACAATAACATGTCTGTTCTGGCGCTAGCCGGCCGCTACCGCGTCACGCTCGCTTTGCTCGCTCGGCTTCGCGCTCTGTTTGATCGCGATCATCGCGGTCAACCTAACACACTCCTCCTCGCTTCGCTCGTCGTCGCACCTATCTTGTCTCTGTTACTTAAATTTACTGTTCCAAATGATTGATTTTAATTTGTCAAGTAGTGGTTTCAACTTGCGGGTCAAATATCTCGGCCATTTTTGATTTTAGAGAAAAGTTTTTCGTACAAAACATGCTTATTTTAGCGTATTCTCTATGATAACACAATAAAAAATAGGTGTCATAATAACATCACTCCGATGAAAATTTTTATAAGTGTCGGCACCCCCTTTGCTTTAGTCCAACCGAAAAGCGCAAAGATGAGCAGGAGGCCAGGAGGCGGAAAATGACTAATAACTAAGGTAAGTACTTGGAGGTAATAAAGGCCTACCTGAAAAATAATGTACTTACTTACAACATTGCAATAATAAAGTTCCGGTGTGAACATGTCAATGACACTACATACCTACGTTTAAAAGTGCAAGTTAACATGCAATTATTTGCAGTGTTGATGCCTGGCAGGCTAGGCTAAAAACAGTCAAGTGCTATTAACACTGGCTGCCTCTGAGATTACTTTTTTATTTGTAGGTAGATTGTATTGTTGCAGTTAAAACCTACAATTATAATTACAACGTTCAACACTTCAAAGATGTCGTTAGGGATTACTGCTAGATGGCGTTACCGATATGGAAATATTGTTTCTTTTTTTTTCGAAAAATATCACGAGATGTAGGTACACCTTTACTCACAGATCACTCCTTTTTTCCTCGTCGCCAAATGTGAAGTACTATGTGTAACTCAGTATATTTTGTAAACCAACAGATTTTAATTGTGTGTGGCAATAAATGGTTTCTTATTCTAATTGTTTCTTATTCTTAAATCAAACGATATAATATATAATCTATTTCCAACGGTTCGCCAACACAAACACCACGCGGTACGACCGGCTCTGCTCGCAGTCTGACATGGACTAATTCTAACTGTCAGTGACGGCACCATGACGTAAGACGGCTGACGATTACTTTTATTCACAACAGCACCTAAACTATCATCTGACAAAGTATCAAACGGGAGGCGATGACTAAATTTTTTTTTACAAGTTCATGTGACCACCTGACGGTGTTTCCACCGCGATACACCGGCTGACGATAATTTTTATTCACAACAGCACCTAAGCTATCATCTGACAAAGTATCAAACGGGAGGCGATACAGAATTTTTATTTTATTTTTACAAGTTCATGTGACCAGCTGACGGTGTTTCCACCGCGATACAACCGGCTGACGATAATTTTTACTCACAACAGCACCTAAGCTATCATCTGACAAAGTATCAAACAGGAGGCGATGACTGGTTTTTTTACAAGTTCATGTGACCAGCTGACGGTGTTACCACCGCGAAAACAACTGGCTGACGATTATTTTTATTCACAACAGCACCTAAACTATCATCTGACAAAGAATCAAACAGGAGGCGATGACTGAAAACAATTTTTTTTTTTAAGATATTCGTGACGATCACAACACAAGTACGAACATAGTACAGACAACAACAAACGTATCAAACGGGAGGCGATGACTGAAATAGTAGATTGTACAACAAGGGCACAAAGCGATTCATTTTTATACGAGACAATTTATTGGTCCGAGCGGCAGCGAGGACCAATATAGCCGAGGATAAAAATAGGCGTTTGTGCCTGAGTTATACACACTGCTTTTCACTTCGATTGTGAGTAAAATAAAACAATGGCAAACAAATAATAGTATTTTATACAATCGTGATATAATAGAGAGCTTTTCAGTCGAGTACCGTGTTTAAGCAACGAAGCTTGCTGAGTTGCTTAAATAAGGTACGAGATTGAAAAGCTTGATTATATCACTATTGTATACAATACTTTTTCTTCGAGACAAAAAAATAATACTTTCAACTAGTAGAATCATACCACCAAACCAAACTATAAGATACGCGAGCTGCCGCGATCCGTGATACCTTCATACTCGTACGCGCCCCGGCCGCCGGGCCCAGCGCCCCTGGCGGGTTGGTCAACGACACCTCCTCGTAACTCATGAGGCCCTGGTACCTGCTCCGCGCTAAATCCAATTTTAACAGTTTTTTTCTCGATTTTGGCCACCGTAGCCTATGGAGACTAACAAGCAACGCTAAGCGGTTTTCGTAGGGTATGGATGTTGCTATATAAAGGGTGTCACATGCGCGTTTCTGACTTATGAAGCAATTGTTTCTACTACAACATAAAATAAAATGTTTTTGTTGGCCAACCAATCACAAAGCAGATGCGACGCAGCAGCGTGTTTAAGTAGGCTAATTTGCATTGAATCGAGACTCCTTAAACAAGAAATATTTTATCGAAATATATGAAGTTCCATTTTCAAAATTGTTATAATTGACTAAACCGTATCGATAAAATTCTTATGCTTGAGTCGGAAGTGCCATAGACTATCCAACGTTGAAAAGAGTAAGATTGTAGTGTTGCATGTGAAGTTGTAATACACAGATTATACTCGACGAGTAGAAAAAATACATTTAATTAAATTTTAATGTGAAATTTGAAGAATTAGAAGATTACGTACTTATGTAGCCAAATATTGAGCATCGGGAGCGGTGTTTAAGAATGTTTCCACATGGTTTGCCGTGAGAACCTTTGATTTTTTGGTTTTGTGCCCATTAGAAAGTCTTTTAAAAAAACATGTAAGTTTCACATAGGGTTTTATATTCATGTCGTTTTTCACCTGCAACGTACTCTTAAGCACAGAGTACACACTCCATAATGTAGGCGGCTTCAATTTCTTGGACAATTCGTCGAAATATGTTAAGAAACCACCTTCCGAGAAAGTATCGACTAGTTTTTCGGCTCTTCAACTCATGAAATTTTCGTATACAGTAAGATATTTTTGTTTGGATTTCTGCGGCAATAACTGCTCAATAACATTTTTCGCTTTCCTTTCCATTAAAGTATTAGGCGAAACTGTAATTTCCTCCTCACTCGACGACATTATTAAAAATAACAATCGTAAAACAGCAACAAATTGCAAAGGCGCAACAAGAGCTTCCCGCCAATATTCTTTTTTTTTTTTTTTTAACACGTGATATTTACCTTTAGTGTGTGCAGTGGCACTCGTGCGCGAATCGCAGCCGCGAATCGCGGCCGCAAACGCGAGTGTGGTGTCGATTTCGCTGGTTAGCGAACTGTCCACACTCGCGTTCGTGGCTTCGCGCCGCAATTCGTGTGGAGGGAGCTTTAAGTCTTTATTCATACTGCCAAATTATACCTACATTTTGTAGTTTATTTCTATAATAACTATGCTGTATTGTAAGATTTTAATGATTTAGTAATATATAAAACACGGATTATTAAAAAAACGGGCCAAATTAAGTGGAATAACAATATTATCCGATTATGTTTTATTGTGTACTATGGCAGTGATTTGATTGTCTTAGTCTTTAAAAAAATATTACTTTGTGCACTAGAGCATAAAAGTAGCATTTTGTGCAGCCTACATCTAGCACAAAGGAGAACTTTACGAGCATGAGAAGTGAAATAGTAGATTGTTAACCAAGGGATGAAAGGCAGTCATTTCTGCTGAGGTATTTTTGGCGCTCGAACGCAGTGAGAGCGCCAATAGTCCGAGGCTGAAATGATGCCTTTCACCCGAGTTAAACACTCTACTTTTCATTTCGAATACGAGGAAAGTAAAATGCATGTCTTTTTTAAAACATGACCAAGTATAATTTTTTATAGTATTTTTAGGTACCCTACCTTCAGTTAACAATTTAGGCAAAAGTGTCTCTATTTATAGAATGGAGAGTCAAATATCAGAATGGAAATTGTATAACAAATACATTTAAATTCAAATTTCAATTGCTTATCGTAAAAAAATTCAAAAAATCGTACTTCGAACGTAAAATGCTCTAGTGCAGACACGTATCATTTTCTGCACACCTTTTAGAACAACAATGACCCTCTTTCAGAGCATGAGAAATGAAAAAATTTTTTTTTTTAAAAAGCTCATGTGACCAGCTGAGCTGACGGTGTTTTCACCGCGATACAACTTCACGACAGCACCTAACTATCATCTGACAAAGTATCAAACAGGAGGCGATAAATAAAAAACAATTTTATTTTTACAAGTTCTTGTGACCAGCTGACGGTGGATCCGCCGCAATACAACCGGTTGACGGTTTTTTTTTATTAACAATAAATAGCACCTAAACTACCATCTCACGGGAGGCGATGGCTGAAAGCATTTTTTTTACGTGTTTCGGTGGCTGCCATTCCTCAACCCTGACGGCAGCTAACTTCCACGAGGGTTCATCATACATAGCCGTTAACCACTATACGAGTTATCGCCCGGGAGGCGATTGGTCATGGAAACCTGTTCGTAGCTCGCGGTCTATAACTATAACACCCAATGCCGTAATTTTCGAAACTTTTGTACGAGTGTATAGGGAATGAATGGCCGAATGACACTCCTCGTCGCCACTGTGATAAATGAAAGACGTGCGCTCGCGTTGTAACCATTTAATGCACTGACTCGCCTAACGGTACAGGAGCGAAAGAGACAAGTTGAACTAACCTAACAGACACCTACTTTCACTCATTCTTTGAAGTCTTTGAACGGCTCAGCCAAAAAGTAAAGTAAGTATATAGGCTCAGCTGTTTAAGCTGTTATGTCATTCATGATATGTCATGTCAGGGGTTTGATTTTTGCAACATTCCAATTTATTTATTTTCATTGATTAGGTATCTACATATCTAGTACACCTACCCACACAACCTACCTAGTTTAAATGACAGTTTATTTACCCAAATCTATTTATAATCAGGAAATGATAAAAATTATTCTGCTCTCCTAAGCCGAATAGAGCATTTTGAAAATGAAACTATCAGCTATTATATAACCTCGTAAGTCCACGCGTACTTGTACAAGTACAAATTAAGGATAGCAGTTCAGACTTGACATTTAAACTACATAGATGGCGTAACTGCCTAGTGTACTTACCCAAGTACAATTTTTTTATTTCCCATTTACCGGGTAGATTTTTTACAACGGCAACACTGACACAGTCATCCCCATTCTATATTCTATGGTCGATTTGACAGGTAAGGCCAACAGTCAGTGTCACTTTTTTCAAAATGGCAACGCGGTCGGGTCACCCACGAGGTAAGATAATCTGTTAATATTCAAGTAATCATTTGTTTTTTCTTTTGTCCTATATATGAAGAAGTGTAATTAAATTATGAATTTTGTAATATAAACAATATTTAAGGAGGTTCGTGACCGGTCAAAATAATTTGTACTTGACGTGGTACGTTAGGCGTTTGTTACATAAAAACTGTTAATAATTTGTACTTATGGTAATACGTTAGGTCTATAATACAAGTGTTTTTTTTTAATATTCTAGCATTCAAATATCACAACTTCTCAATAACTCTGACTTCCGAGGACTCTGATGATGCAGATCTGTTTATACCTGAACCCAACAACGAATCAAATAGCGACTCTTCTTCGTCTTTACGAGGGCGCGACGTGGGCAAAGTGCAAGGGCAGGGGGGTGTCACTGCGCAGTTTAGGTATATTTGACCGGCGCACCGCCCGGGAAGGTGTATGGCAGTGGGCTGCCGCTCGGCTCGCACGATAGTCGTGTCACGTGGCGCTCGCGCAAAATTGAAAACTAAATCTAAAACTAAATAAATGGCTTCGAAACCTAAATCGCGATCTAATCTGTATAAAAGATAATGTTCTGTTTACGGATGTCTGTTTATAACTATAAACGGAAAAACAAGGAAGCAGAAAAAACCGGCCAAGTGCGAGTCGGACTCGCGCACAAAGGGTTCCGTACCATTACGGAAAAAACAGCAAAAATGGGAGTATGGGAGATGTATGGGAGCCCCATTTAAATATTTATATTATTCTGTTTTTAGTATTTGTTGTTATAGCGGCAACAGAAATACATCATCTGTGAATATTTCAACTGTCTAGCTATCACGGTTCATGAGATACAGCCTGGTGACAGACGGACAGACGAACGGACAGACGGACAGCGGAGTCTTAGTAATAGGGTCCCGTTTTTACCCTTTGGGTACGGAACCCTAAAAACATTTTTTTTTAAATTCCGGACTAATATTGACCGACATATTTTCAAAGAAATAAGTACTTCTGTGGCATACCTACTTCCGTGAGAATCAGACATACTATCCCCGGCTAAAAATTTTATGTTTACAGAATCAACGTTTGTAATTCCTACATATTTATCTTAAAAATAATAAATCAGTAGGTATGGGTACAAAAACTTGTCAAGTGACAACCCCGTGCCGACACTCGCAGCTCGGTAATAAAACTGCGGCGCGCAAAGAAGATTCACGGTTCGTGCGCGGGTATAAGTTTCAATTTTGCTTGCAGGCGGCGAGTGTAGGTATAATTTTATACCTAAATCTGGCTTTTGTGAAGGAGTGAAGTAGTACAGAAATGTACGGTAGTACTATTAGTTATTCTGTGGCAAGGGGTTGGTCTGAGAGATCTAGTCCAGGTTTTAAAACTTTTAAACACCCAAACCCAACTTCCGGAGATGTAGAATGGTATGAAAGTAGTGTCTTCGTAGCTTTGTTATATAATTTTTTTTATAAGGAGAACATTGGTTGTTTTAAGAAAGTAAAATTTGTACTTAGGTGATGTTTAAAGGAAAAATATGTTTTATTTTTGATACTAAATAATACCTTTAACTTTTTTTTTATTGTTTTTATTTTACCGTGTAGAAACCGAATGTACTCACACAAGTACAAAATATTTTCAATGATTTCCTTTTAAAAGAGGTGCAATAAATAATAAACATACCGTAAATAATACAGACAACAAGACCTCACTTCAAAAAATCTCTAAAACCGACATCTTTTTGTCTCGGTCTGAAGCACTATTCTTGGTTTGTACTTGGTATAGTACAGCCGGCAGATATGACTACTGCTGTTGAAAAAACACAGGACTTGCGAGGACTAAAGTATAAGTTAGCAATATTTTTTCTTGAGATAGCGCTATTTCGCTTAGTAGGGCAACTAGGTCAGTGTTCCTATAATAATAAAATAACTATCCCCTAAACGTAAACAATCAACAATAATATTATGATGTCGTTGCCGTCTTATCGCGAAGCTTTCCACTTACTATTCCTCTCACTATCTATGATTTCAAAACTGTAATGTAATATTATACATTCGACTTACGTGGAATGTTCCCCACACCCATCGCATTCAGACCGCCTTCTGGAACATTTCTCCGGAGACTTGGACTTGGTGGTTTCAGCGTTCAACATCGACTTTCCTTCAATGATCCGTTTAAACAACATAATAGCAGGAGCAGAATTTGTTGTTTACGACAATTATCACGTTTCACGCGAATGTTTAGTTGATTGAGCACTACAGCTGACGGGACTTGCTCGAAAGAACGATGTTCCATTAGATTGGCAATGGAGCCAATTTCACCTCTACTGCCAAACTTGCACTGAATGGTAGCGCACCAGCAGCAATCGGCAAAGCAATGGAACAAACTCGAACTCTGTACCCCCAGCGCTGCGCAAGGCGAACGAGAGACTACGCCCCGCCTCTACCTCCTCACCCTACCTCACCTCCCCCCTCCAAAACATCGCCATGAAACTCCTACTCCATGCAAAGGTAACAATGCCACAGCCACAGTGTAGAAAAATACGCTACAAAATTGCAGTATCTAAAGGACATTATTGTAACTTTGTATATGTTTACTGATAATCAAAGTTAAATAACATTTTACGATCTAAATTTATTATGTTAACTGTTCAATTCCCTTCCTTGAACTTTTGAACCCGTTTTAAGGATGTGGCTAGTACACGAGTTATTATTTTTATGTGCTTAAAATTAGACTGTGGTCAGTATTTAGTCCAGAGTCTTTATTACGGGCGGGTAAGACTACCTATTTATGGTAGCTGATTAATACGTAGAGGTAGGTATTAAGATACGACTACCTATTGAAATAATAAACAATGTAAAATAGACATAAAGTTGGTCAAGCAAATCTTATCAGTAAAAAAAGAAGCGAAATTCAAATTTTCTATGGGATTTTTTTTTTTTTTAATTTTCTACTGACAATATTTGCTTCACCAACTATAGCCACTATAGGAACATGTTTTCTTTTCGAATTAGGTTTAATTTATCATTAGTCATTACTTTGTAACATTGGACCCAAAAACAACAATACAATAATAAGAGCTAATTGCGTGTAATGACTAATGACGTAATGACTGCTTGAAATTATATTAAATTGGGGCTAAAATTAGTGGTCACAAAAAACCTGAACGGGATTAAAAACGAGGGAAGAAGCGAGATGGCGCCTTACAAATTTCTAAGAACTTTGTTGACACGTTTCTCGAATACGATGTCGCGAATATCGCGAATCGGCTAATAGCTGCCAACGTCATGGTGTAGATGGCGCTCGTAGTCACGTTTAAGTAAAATAACCGCTTCTAGGTTGTTGTGATTTTTTAGGGTAAGACAAGAGTATACCACGCGCGAACGGCAGTAAGAAAAGGAGGTGGGGGGCGAACAAAGCTACGGGAAGAGTGATATTTGCTTTAGGATCTATTCAAGAATTTTCTTATGGTGTTATTAGAAAAATGAGGTGTCTCTTGTAGATTGTGACTAACATTCATTGTGATATCAGTATTCAGTGTCAACAGTGATCCGAGGAAATTGTTCATGGCTAATGTAAGTGAAGTTCAATCATAATTATACGAAGGGTTTCGTCCCAAGATATTAGTAATTTAGAATTATAGAACACATTGTAGTTACGAGAAAGTGTAACCACTCATCATATGAACTTAAGGTAAACTTAGTGTGCGAAAAGGGGTCGCTATAAGGGGAGGTTGGAGGCGACTATGAAGCCCAAGTAACCAGATGGATAATCAGGTTTAACTCATGTTATACGTAGGTAACAAAGTAGGACACCAGCAATGAATTATCGTCATCTCACTAACGTCCAGGCCTCGTATAGGTATGTAGTATGTTTACATATCATTTTTCCAGTATCAGTGAAGGCATCAGCTCATTCGATAGGTTAATAAGTATAGTGAGCTTGACGACATACGACACACGTATCATGAGAAAAACTATTTAAATATATTATCTAAGTAGTAGTAGTATCAATAAAACAAGAGCATAAAAACTACCGCTTTCGCTGCGTATTTAATTTACAATTAGCTAAAGTTTTCATCAAATTCTTCATTTCACGACCAGCGGTAGTTTTCGGCAACTCTCGATTTATATAATAATATAGAACGTGTATAAATTTCAATTGTTCATGCTTTTATACGTTTTATGTCACATGCTATAATTAAACGTGTGACTATATGTCATACTGAACAACTTTTACTGTGGGCATATTAAATCACATTTACAAACGGGTCTATCGCGAATTTATTTTGTTACCTTTATTTACCGACGTTTCGACACAGGTTTCACTGGTCGTGATGGCGGCTAACTGACGTCCCAGCAAAATGTCAAAACAGAGATTTGTGTGACTACCCCACGAAAAGTGCATTTAAAGTTTGAGGTAGACATCACGACATCACATTTTCAAACCACCCATTACACATAAACCACTGTGTGTGTGTGTTTTACTGTGGGACCAACCCCGAAACTGCGAAAAAAATTGTCTGTTTCATACATTTTGGCTGGTCTGCTGTTGATATTTTGTATGGGAGCCAATTTTTTTTTTCGGGATTTCGGGATTGGTCTCATAGTAAGTTGTTCAGTATTCACACCGTAAATATATTTCAGGTGACTAAAAAAACATCCTGTATATATGGTATTAGGTAGTGTTAAATATGGAAATTGTAGCAATCTGTAAACCACTTTAGTTTTGTTAAATTTATGGCTTTAATTAAAGCATCCATGCCATAATGTTTAAAAAAATGTTTTTTTTTTCTTGCCGTAATAAATAACACAATAGGAAATATTACGCGAAACTCTGCGTAGGTTGCGCCGCTACCACAATCTGAGGGTCTATCGGGAATTCGGGAAACAAGAAAATCGAAATTTCGTTATCTAACGTTTCGTTATCTCCGTCACTTGCCTATTGGAGCGATAAAGAGGCAGATAGCGAAATTTCGGATTCGCGTTGCCCGGTAAGTCCTCTGTAAACAAACCGCCTTGATGCATCAATGTCATATTTTATTATCTCTGAAAACTTGTCAAAAACCTGTTAAAGGTACAGTATGTATAAGTTACTCTATGGTTTACTAAAAAAGCTTGTGGTGCACTCTGGTGACAGAACATTGCAGTAATATCCCCTATTCTTAAAAATATGAAAAGAATCTTGCACGAGCACTTTAATAAAGTCTCCGTAGCACGTGGTGAGCGCATGCTCACGGCGTGCTTGACACCATGTTCCTTCCTTCTCGACGTGGATATCTGCATCCTACTCCCACATCACGCAGTAACAGCGTGCTCGAAATGCCGGTTTGTTTTTGCTGAGGACAGGCAGGACACCGTTCGAATAGCGCAATGTTCATACATACAGCCCAGCCCTGCCTTTATTTATAAACTTCGTTCGTATTGATCACGTGCAAATAGTTATCTTTTTTTTAAATTAATCTTTTAAAGTAGTCGTATTCAAAGACATGGTAATATGCGATAGCTTTAGAGCGACATCATCTTGATCCTATTACATAATATCCTGTCACATAACCTTATTATAAAAACTGACACTCATAACAACATTACAGTCATAACGTAATTTCCTGCAAGGATTTTTGAACTTCTAAACATAACATGAATCTAGTATAACTGGATCGGTCATGAGGAGTGGGGGAAAATGACCGAACGGGATAGTCTTATGTATCTTTCTGTAGGAGTAGCAGAGAAAGCGCTGTTATTGTTTGTCCTTGTCATAGTTTCACTTTTCCACCGCTGCCACAACCGAGGTTGTGGCAAACAAATAAGTACGTGACATGTCATGTTTGTTCGTTGCTTATTCAATTATCGTTGTTTTGTATGAAATTGTGCTTTCTCTTATGAAATATAGTGATGGTTAGCGTTTTGAATGCTTGAACTTTGATAAAATACTGGTGAATTGTTCTGTAATCGGCTGTAATAGCCGCTCTGAGCAAAAATATGAGATCATAACCTTTCACACGTAAGTACGGTATTTTACACCTTCCCCTTAACGCAATATGTGAGAATAACATCGTAAAATTACGTTACACTCAAAGCAATGTAGAATCAAACGATTTCAATAAAAATATCACAATTATTTACGCAAATTAACAAAACATTATTTGTAAAATTATCCGCCCAAATTACGTAGGTAGGTAAGAGTCTGAGGTCAGCCATTATTAAACTTCTTCTTAATTTAGCTGCATAACAATCATGTTAGGGATACCAGATGAAAATATCATAATTTTATGGGTAATTTTGACCTCGAAGTTTTTTCTTACTTCTAATTCCAAAAAATAAATAAACAATGTTGTGAAGATTAAATGTGGTGTACATTAATTGGTGTGATTGCGATTTGTGATTTCTTTAAATTAAAACCCATAATACATTTTATTTTACGTTTTATTTACTAAACATGTTTAGCTTTGTACCACCTGCGCGAATTATAGGAGGTATTTCATTGTTTATACGCCTAAAAAGAACGGCCCATTGACATTTTATTTAACAATTTTTTAATACCGTCAAACAAGCTAACTTTGCCTCCAGGGTAATCGCCCCAACGTGATATCAAATATTGGGGTAATTTTTACCAATATGGTATCCCCACGTTTATGACGTCATCTATGTCTATCCCTTACGGGCGCACGCGTATAGCTGGTCTATGTAATGCTAGGTCTATGAAACATAACGTTTCCTTTGCAGTTGTCAGTAGAAAAAGGCGGCAAATTCAAAAAAAATTGACGCGAAGGGACATCATCCCTTACAAAATTTGAATTTCGCGATGATTTCGCGCCTTTTTCTACTGACATGATTTGCTTATGATTTGCTTGACCAGCTATATGTACCTATTATACTTAGTTAACTCTTTGGTGTATGATTATCTCTGTCTATGTTTGAAATGAGACAGTCCTTTGACAAACTATACATTAAGGTTCCTCCACACTCATGCGCGAATCACGGCGCGAAGCCACGAACGCGAGTCTGGAGCCTAGTTCGCTAATCAGCGGACTAGGCTTACACTCGCGTTCTCGGCTTCGCGCCGCGATTCGCGCATGAGTGTGGAGGGCCCTTTAAATAAAAAACATATTTTTAAATAAGAAAATTGCAAAATAAATTTGACCTGAACTAAAACTGAAAACGGAAAGTTTCTACATATTTTTTACCAGTGAAACTAAAACTGCGAAAAATAATGTTCCATATTTTATGTAAAGGAAATGTTTGCAATCGCTGCTATATAATAGGTAAAATTTGATGGATCCGAACGCTCTTCCACTAAGACAGCTAGAATATGGATGGTATAGAAAGGATGCCAATCTCTTATGGCAGAATTGTTGCAAAGGTTGGTGCTTTTAGCATGGAGACTATATAAAGGAGCCAAATCTCTTGTATGAAAATTGTCCATCAAAAAACAGTAATTAGGCGGCGCCACCATACACCGAAATACTACCAAAGACAACCTACGTAATTTGGTCGGGTTATTTGTTGTCTTATATGGTTCATGTTATACTCATGTCCCAGAGCCTAACTAGCGCCACCGGAGAGATTAGGAACTATTATTTAAAGCTGAAAGCGGTCACTTTTGCAACAATTCTGCCATAAGAGATTGGCATCCTTTCTATACCATCCATAGCTTTCAGCTTTAAATAATAGTTCCTAATCTCTCCGGTGGCGCTAGTTAGGCTCTGGGACATGAGTATAACATGAACCATATAAGCAACAAATAACCCGACCAAATTACGTAGGTTGTTTTTGGTCATAGATCTAGTATATTTCTATAGATGCGGCCTACCGCGTGCGCCCGTAAGGGATAGACATAGATGACGTCATAAACGTGGGGATACCACATTGATAAAAATTACCCCAATATTTGATATCACGTTGGGGCGATTACCCTGGAGGCAAAGTTAGCTTATTTGACGGTATTAAAATTGTTGAATAAAATGTCAACGGACCGTTCTTTTTAGGCGTATGAACAATGAAATACCTCCTATAATTCGCGCAGGTGGTACAAAACTAAACATGTTTAGTAAATGAAACGTAAAATAAAATGTATTATGAGTTTTAATTTTAAGAAATCACAAATCACAATCACAAAACAATTAAAATAATATTTTAGCATATTATGCTTATTAGATATGAGGAGGATTACTGGCCTTTAAATAATATAAGTTTAGTGTACATGCTGCGTATACGTTCCTTTTTGTCGGGCACCGTTTTAGTGTAATAATGCCGCCCAGTAGCCGCTAACCAAGTATTGCGTACAGACTCGTCTAGCGGAAACCTAGAATATGGACACATTATTCACACCAATTAATGTACACCACATTTAATCTTCACAACATTGGTATTATTTTATTTTTTTGGAATTAGAAGAACGAAAAAACTTGAGGTCAAAATTACCCATAAAATTACGTTATCTTCGTCTGGTATCCCTAACATGATGGTTATGCAGCTAAATTAACAAGAAGTTTAAAAATGGCTGACGTCAGACTCGTCTGAGTCTCAGAATAATGACTAAAGCAAAGAAGCCGGGCAAAAATAAAAGCTTGGTAAAAGATATCGTATTCACAACACGCTATTACTTTTTGTCTATGAGTGAGTGAGACAACAATCCGCAAGTTCTTTCGTTTTTTTCAGTATTGTCATAAGATGAACTGAGGGAAATGTCAAATGGTCCTATGTGGTTCTATAATATAATCCAGCCAAATAAAATATATGTTCGTTATTTCACAGGTACGTGTCAACTGTAACAACTTGACATAGTCGTATTATTTTAGTTGAAATATTTCGGGAATTTCAGCGGTCATCTTGGTTTATTTTAATTATATTGTTGCTATTCCTGAAAGATTGTTGGAAAACGTGCTGAGTTTTTATTTGTAATGGTTTGAAGTTCCGTTTGTGATAATGTCTTGTGTGATCGAGGGCTGTAAATCGCATACAGGAAGAAAAGAAAATACACACGAACCGATAACCTTTAGTCGGTGTTTTGTTCAATTTTGAAGAAATTAATTTATAGGACCTGACCCTAAACATAGAAATCGATATGTTGTTTATGTAATTATTACTTGCATTCAAGTCTATATAGATTTTTGCATATATTTTCGAACTTTTCTGCTAAGTATGAAAGGTTATATTTTTGGCATAGTGATGTATCGACCTCAGATCAATAACCTATCGACATTTACAGCTTTCTTATAGTTTGGCCCAGGACTGTCTCATTTTAATTGATGAGTACAGTCAAGGGCATAAATATATATAGATTCCCAAAGTCTCAAAAATATGTGTACGCTCAGACAATAAAATCGTGTTCACATATTTTTAAGCCATTTGTCTGGATCGATATTTTTGCCTTCGACTGTACCTATAGTTTTCTTTGTTCTTACTTACTGACAGATTGTGTTTGCCAGACTATAGTTTAATACTAAAAACCGGTCAAGTGCGGGTCGGACGGCACCAAGGGGACCGTACTTTTTAGTATTTGTTGTTATAGCGGCAACAGAAATACATCATCTGTGAAAATTTCAACTGTCTAGCTATCACGGTTCATGAGATACAGCCTGGTGACAGACAGACGGACAGCGAAGTATTAGTAATAGGGTCCCGTTTTTACCCTTTGGGTACGGAACCCTAATAAAAAAGACATTAATGATCATTGATGAATGTTCCTTTTATTAATATTGTTGGTTTACCTATCTCACAAAACTCAACTTTTTATTTCAGATTTCCAAAGGACGAGGAATAGGGGATATTACTGCAATGTTCTGCCACCAGAGTGCAGCACTAGCTTTTTTAGTGCACCGTAGAGTAACTTATTCATACTGTACCTTTAACAGGTTTTTGACAAGTTTTCAGGGGACCTACCGGAAAACTCGAATCCGAAATTTCGTTATCTAGCTGCCTCTTTATCGCTCGAATACGCAAGAGTGACAGAGATGTTAGATAACGAAAGTTCGATTTTGTTGTTTCGCATCAATTGTGATAGTGGCGCCACCTACGCCGAGTTTCGCGTAATATTCCCTATTATTAAATAAAAAATATATATTACACGAACGTTTTTTTTTTTTCATTTCCTATTTGGTACAGTCAGCTGCAGAGAAAAGGTACCCCACGTCCATAATAATTTACAGAACTTTGTATGCAGGGGGGGTGCCTTTTCTCTGCAGCTGACTGTACATGACTAGAAACTATACTTAGTCTTTTAGCATTAGAAAAAACGGTAAACCATTTCCACGTGTCTTTTTATTGACAAGTTTTTTTATAAATACAGCAATATTTTACTTATGAAAGCAAAAGTATGTAAATGATCGTATATTATATTTGTTGTGACTGTGACTTATTTTCAAAGTGTTTTTCGATAAAACGACACGTTAAGATCGCTCGCCTTCTTTCTAATGATAAAAAAACGAGAGGTATAGTTAGACGGTTCTGAGTGGTAGACTGCAAATGAGATAAAAGCTATATTAGGTACATGCATTAATCCTCATATCAGGCGGCTCTTTGATTCCAAGGATTGCATAATTTTTATACTTTTTAATGATTTTTAGAATATGAAAATTATAAAAAGTATAAAAGTTATGCAATCCTTGTATTCCACGCATTTCATTTCATTTCAACGAGCCGCCTGCTACAGATTTCTTGAAGTTGCCGCGTTTTTTCAGGTTCAACTTTCATTAGCCAGACTATTATCAATTTGCCAATTTCGTGATTATTCTTTTACACGGCACATAAACTTATGCATAATTTATCGATATAAAAAGTCGACACAGTTACATCCCTAGCAAATTATCAAACTTATGACACCGTACGTAAATGAGAAATAACAAGCATATATGCATCTCTTTTCGGCACATTATCTAATTCGTAAGGAAGTAAAGTACGGGTATACATATTTGCGAAGCATTTTTGCCCAACTTCTATGCTTTAGTCATTATTCTGAGGTCTGAGTAGCTGACAGATTACCACAAACAACCTACGTAATTTGGGCGGATAATTTTACAAATAATGTTTTGAAATAAAACTATGAAGACGGATTATATCGCGTATATTGAATTTATAATACATCCCGACGTTTCGAACCCTTTACAGCGCTCGTGGTCAACGGGTGACTGGAGAAAAATTACAAAGTGCAAAAATACCCACATACTAAAAATAATGAACAATCATAGACTATAAACTTTAAGGCTGGTTGTACATGCAAAATCGGTTCATAAGGCTAGTTATACACTACAATTATTTTCAAGTAAAGATATATATATATATATATACGCGATAAAAACTACGCCGGCTCCAACCCTACACCACGGACCCGAGAAGATTTAATTCCCTCCTAAATTGTAGGAGGGTATCCCAATATGGGACCAGCAACAAACCCCCATTTGTTGCCGGTCCCATATTGGGATACCCTCCTACAATTTACGTTTTATTTCATGAGTAACTATCGCGGTAACCGAAGACAATATTAAATAATGTTTTGTTAATTTGCGTAAATAATTGTGATCTTTTTATTGAAATCGTTTGATTCTACATTGCTTTGAGTGTAACGTTATTTTACGATGTTATTCTCACATATTGCGTTAAGAGGAAGGTGTAAAATACCGTACTTACGTGTGAAAGGTTATGTTCTCATATTTTTGCTCAGAGCGGC
The DNA here is from genome assembly GCF_947568885.1 of Cydia strobilella. NCBI lineage: Eukaryota > Metazoa > Arthropoda > Insecta > Lepidoptera > Tortricidae > Cydia > Cydia strobilella. The sequence continues at coordinate 10,353,118 of NC_086042.1, read as the reverse complement.
TATTACAGCCAATTACAGAACAATTCACCATTATTTTATCAAAGTTCAAGCATTCAAAACGCTAACCATCATATATTTCATAAGAGAAAGCACAGTTTCATACAAAACAACAATAATTATACAAGCAACGAACAAACATGACATGTCACGTACTTATTTGTTTGCCACAACCTCGGTTGTGGGCAGCGGTGGAAAAGTGAAACTATGACAAGGACAAACAATAACAGTGCTTTCTCTGCTACTCCTACTGAAAGATACATAAGACTATCCCGTTCGGTCATTTCCCCCCACCCCTCATGACGATCCAGTTATACTAGATTCATGTTTTTGGTAGTATTTCGGTGTATGGTGGCGCCGCCTAATTACTGTTTTTTGATGGACACTTTTCATACATAGAGATTTGACTCCTTTATCTTTATATAGTCTCCATGAGCTAGAAGAAGCGTTCTGGTTCTGTCAATGTAAGGTCCAAATCGCACGTTAACTTTCTTTCTCCTTTCACGCTTAATTCCATAATCCAGTATTAATGGGTTACGCCAAGAATCTTATATTGGGTAACGCTATTTACTCACATTTCTTCAATAAAATATATCAAACAAGTGTCAGCACGCAATATATTAGCATTATACCAATATTAACATATTCAAGTATGAACTTTCTACATCGAGGGATTTGTGTATATAATTTGGAACTCGGTAATACCATCTAAGTGACAGTGACAGATATGACAGACCAAACTTTACTCTTTGATGTAGGCGATTGCTTTAATACATTTCACACATAGAGTAACTTATCTCACAAGCTTTCTTTCGTCAAGCTCCTTTGGTAATTTATTTTGTGGTGTCGATTGTCTAAACTAGGGGTACTGTTAGTAACAGTTTAATTGTGTAAACCACTTTTTATTAGCAAAATGTCATCTCATCTCAGCACTAAGGACAGATTGCTCTCTTTGATCGATGATATTGAATTAATCGCAAAGTGAGTGTTATTTTATATTTCGTCTGCTTAAGTCTATTTTTTTAACTTTCATTACACCTATTACGACTGATTTTATTTTAGGGAAATTATTGAAGTATCGATAGCACCTAAATCACAGAAACTGTCGGCCGCCGATCATGCACAGTTAACAGACTTACTTCTAGCCAAAGACGTTGAACTCAAAAAGACGTTGGATTTAGCTGATGAACAAGCTAAAATTCAGCAGAAGATGAATGAGCTCAAGGCTGAAGTAGATAACAAGGTAACTTGAGTAAATTTCAGTATTCTAACTTGTGCATTTAGTTATGTTGTTATACACATAGCAAACTAAGCATAAGACTGGATTTTACAATTTCTGAAGTTTTATGAAAATAATAATTTGAATCACTAATTATTTCAGGATCAAGATATTTACCACTTACAAAGACAACTTAAAGATGCAGAGCAGATCCTAGCTACCTCTTTATATCAAGCTCGACAAAAACTTGCATCTATAGTCAAGTCTAGAAAACGACCTGTGCCATCAGAGGAACTGATCAAGTTTGCTCACAGGTAGGCTCACATACTGATTTATGCTGTAAGAGCCAACTACATTAGAAATCATTAGTTTTAGGAATCTCAAAGAGCCACAAATACTTTTTTCAGCTTTATTAGAACCCGAAGGGTTATTTTTTTTGGGGGGCATGAAGCCACAATCGTACCTCCAAAAAGCAGCATGCAGCTGACAAGCCGTGGTTTGTGGACCCCAAGTCTAGTGTAACATATAAATATTTTTTCAAGTTAAAGTAAAAATTCACCGCTTCTGGCAATGCACTAAATTTTTATGCATATAATCTGTATGTATGCAAAGATTGCATTCCCATTTATCTCTACCCAAAATGTACAAAATATTATATTATTTTGCTCTCACCTAGAACAACAATACTTTTAATCAAACATTCTGCACTTTGGATGTTTTTTTTTAACATTAATGTTGAGCAATTAAATAAAACCTAACCAGTTAAACTATATTTTTTTGTATATTTCATCTCACTCTATTATTATGTATTACGAAACAAATTGAATATAAAGATATAACAAGAAAAAAATAACTTACTTAATCTTTTTTTCTATAATGCTTCCAGGATAAGTGCTTCTAATGCAGTCAGTGCACCTCTGTCCTGGCAGCCTGGAGACCCGCGCCGGCCGTACCCCACCGACCTTGAGATGAGGCTGGGAATGCTCGGTCGCCTCTGTGACCTGCCACTCAATGGACACACACCATCAACACTGAATGATTTACACCGAATTACTACAGGAGGAGGTGAGAAATTTTGTTGATAGAATTTATTGTTATTAAAGAATTTTTCCTAGTATTTTTCCTCTGTTGTTATCAACTTATAAGCTACTACTAGCCACTAATTACAAGCTCACCATTTGGTTGAATGGTAGTGGTTATATTTTGTTGTGAGAAGCTATTTATTATGGTGACCATGTTGGCAGTTGAATAAATTTACATTTTAATATTACACTAAGAACTTTGCATTCCAACAGTGTCTTTGCTTGGAACTTTACAAAATCTTTGTGTTGCTTTAATTGAATTGGTCATAATTGATATTGTGTTGTTTTGAGTATAGGATTATCTATCTGACTCTTGATATTTGCAACTTCTACTGATGAAACTAGAGTTAGACCAAGACAAGTCTGCAATGATTTTGATAGCACACACGGTGCAAGTGTTATTTTAAACGTCAAACTTCTATGAACGTATAATTAATACTTGCACTGCATATGCTATCAAAATCGTTGCAGACTTTTCTTGGTCTAACTCTAGTTTCTCTTGATGTTATTTTGACATACAACTGATTATTCTAATATTCTCAAGGCAAACAGCTTAGCAAGTATAATTAGAGGACATTATTTTTTTTCCTTTGATTAGAAAAATAACATCTTATTATTGTATTTTACATGAAATGAATACCGTCAAACTAGCCAAAGTTGTCCTCGTTATCTTTGGCCAAAAGGTATTTTTAAACAAATTTATAATCTATAAAACAAGACATTTCTATGTTTTGTATAAAATAAGTTGTAATTGTGACAACACTATACACCGTGTTTTTATTGCATTCCGTTACCTTTGGGGTATGCTTGAAAACTAAATGTAATAGTTAATTTAAAAAAAAATTTTTTTTTGTACACAACTTTGGGAACAAATCAAATTATTTTATTAAATATTTTTATTTGTGTTTTTTAGAGTTCCGTACCCAAACGGTAAAAATGGGACCCTATTATAGTTAACGCTATCTCTACTGAGCTCGTTCACTTACCTGTACTAACAATGGCATTCTGTTAAACAAAAGAAATAATGGCTTTTGTTTAACAGAATGCCATTGTTAGTACAGGTAAGTGAACGAGCTCAGTAGAGATAGCGTTAACTATACTAAGACTCCGCTGTCTGTCTGTCTGTCTGTCTGTCACCAGGCTGTATTTCATGAAACGTGGTAGCTAGGCAGTTGAAATTTTCACAGATGATGTATTTCTGTTGCCGCTATAACAACAAATACTAAAAAGTACGGAACCCTGGGTGCGCTAGTCCTACTCGCACTTGGCCGGTTTTTTTAAGTAGTCACTACTATGTATAAATTATAAACTGAAATGGATCAAAAATATTAAATAAAATAATTTGATTTGTTCCCAAAGTTGTGTATAGATGGCAGCACCAATCTCTCTCGCTATATCGTAATTCCGCAAGGAATTCGTATAGGAGGTGCAAGCGCGTACTGCTTGCCCTTAGAGTTGGTCAAAGACGCCTAGTCTCAGTAAGATGGCATATACTTAGTCGAGAAATTGGGACGGGTTCCGCCGTGGCGGGGTGGCCTAGGGGTTCAAGGCGTTAGCCCGGATTACTAAAGACGCCGGTTCGAATCCGGCCTTCACCACTGGAGGGCTACGTCACTTTTTCTTTAAGAGCCCGGTAACGATTATGGAGCAAAAATTTAAAATCGATAGATTTAGTTGTTGAAATTATACACGTTTTGTTACGTATTATCTAAATAACAAGTATTGGTTTCTATTAGCTAGTCTTCTCATTTTGCCTTTTAATAATGAGGTCACGAGCGTGCGTCACCGGTAATATGTATATGAAGAGAAAGGGCTTAACGAAATGCAATAAAAACACGGTGTATAGTGTTGTCACAAATACAACTTATTTTATACAAAAACACGTTCTGCTTTTCGGAAATATAAATCTTCGTGATTTTCATCATTCGTAATTACGACAGTCGGAATTTTGATGGATCGAGCATTTAAAAATCGGAATAATAAAATTCGACATTCTAAAATTCGGCATAAAAATTTTCGGAATTACCTACCTATGTAGTGTACCCGTTGACAACACGGGCATTACATTTAACTCAACCAAATAATTGAAAACTGTGACATACTCGTATCAATTTCATTTCGAACAGGGATGTTGCGGGTGCCGATTTTTTGACATCCGTGACATATATTGATTATCTCCGAAATGGAGTTAATTATAATACCGGTGTCTTTGAGAAAGTTACTTGATTTTAGCTCAGGAATGCACCCTTGAAATAAACGGAAAAAAAAAACATGGTGTATAATGTATAACTCACATGAACGCAAGCAATGTTGGCAAAAACGAGATGACTACCCGCCATCAAGATTGCCAAAAAAGTAGGTTCTATTATAATTTAAACATTCTTATGCCAATAAATCAATGGGTATGATTACAATGGTTACATTAGGTAAGAAAATACGTCAGCCTTTCATAGATTGTTTTAGAAAATCGTGTTTTCCTGAAAAAACGAGCAAAGCTGCATGGTTAGCTTGACGGTAATACCTACTGACACACAAAGCCACGCTTGATACTCGTGCTATGCTGTCTCACACACGCCAATTTCTAAAGGATTAGTCACTGTTTGCAAATATCAATTCCTCCTTAATTATTGCTCGTATGTCGCAAAACATGTTTATTGACGTAATGTCTAAGTTCCAGCGACTGCAAGCAACCAGTTCACGTGGCACCCGTCGGGCGAACTGCACATGTCCGTGGGCGGCGGGAATTCCGTGGCCATCGACGCGCGGGGCAAGGACGCGCCAGCCCAGGAAGATGTCGAAGTCATGTCCACGGACTCGAGCTCCAGTTCCAGTAGTGACTCACAATGAAAACGAGCGCGATTGTGAACTAATACAGTATTAGTCATGATTCAATTTCTTTATGTAACAATGGTACAGTTTAATTATTCACATGAGTTGAACGGATTTGCAGTGTTTGAACGACTGTTACTTAATACTTTTATATTGTTTAGAGATATTTACTGTAATAGTGATCTTGTTAGTGTATGATATTTTACATTGTTTAGTTTCTAAAATTTAGTGCATTCAAGTGTATCAAAATCCCTTTTAAATAATTTTTCGTAAATATCTCGTAAACGGTGGCCCATAGCATAAAAATTGTCTAGGGCCAAAATCGTTTAAACATCTTGCATACGCTCAGGCGATATCATAAAAGTGATGACCAATAGCATGGCACTTAAAAATGTGGGTTGAAAAAAAAAGGTTAGGTAAACTTTATTGCCGTCCATTGTTTTTGTGACGGCCGGCATTTGCATACTAAGATAAGGAATCCAAAATGAAATCCTAATTGGTAATCTTTATGAGGAGGCGAAGCTTAGCCTAAACAACAATAACTAATAAACTGTCCTTAGGTACTACCTACTGTTTGTCTCATTACCTGTTTTTACCCTTTTCATTATTAACATAAAGAATCCAAAATGCATCCTAATTGGTTATCTTTATGGGGAGGCGAAGCTTAGTCTAAACAACAACAACTAATAAACTGTCCTTAATAGGTAGAGATCTATGGGAAGTCGGTTAAATATCTTTCTACTCATACGTACAACACTTTTTGAAAGGAGTGCTGATTTAGGGTTAGGGCGTATTATGTCGTACATGTATTTTGTTCGGATTACTTGAGTAGTAGATTGTTTTACAGGAAACATGTCTCGATTATATTTTACAAATATGCACCTACCTATTACCTTGTATATATAAAGTGATGGGAAAGTAAGTATTCTGTTATCTATGAAATAAGGCCTACATGATTCCAATTGTCTCGTACCGTAAATGGAACGAAGAAATTTTTTTTGCAATCTAAAAATTATATCTTTATTGCTGCTATTTCCCTACATTATTAATCCGTAACGCAGATTTGACATTACATGTATATGAGTGGAACGCAAGTAGGGCTGCTTGTTCTGATGATACATTTTTTTGTCTTCTTAAAGGGAATGCGAATTTGGCTAGTTTTGTTAAAATGTTGATGCCAATTGGCATTAGTCAATAATTATGCCTAAGAATTTTATATGGTTTACAATTTCTAAATCACAACCCTTGTAAGTTATTTTTGGTTGGATTTTTTTGCCCTGTGGTGCGTAGAACTCCATTAGTTTAGTTTCTAGTAGATTGACTTGAAGATTATTGGTTTCCATCCAAATATTAATATCATGAAACACATTATTGATTTCAGCCTCATAATCTTCAGTCTCATCACTGCGAATAATTATCGAGCAATCATCCGCAAACAGCAATATCTTATGTTTAGTTATAAGAGGTAAATAATTGATGTATAAAAAAGCAACTGACCAAGAATGCTGCCTTGTGGTACTCCATACATTATTTTTTTATATTCCGATCTAGCTATTAAAAATATTACTATTTTGGCAATGCGCTTGTATTTCAGTACAGTGATGTCGGTTTTCGAGGTATAACCTCTGGTAAACAATTTTTTAATTATTTTTGACAACACAGGAATAAGGGCAATTGGTCTATAATTATCCATATTAGAAGAATTAACTTTTTTTATGGATTGGTTTAATAATGGTCACCGAGTTAAAATTAGGGAAACATCCATCTCTAATTGATAAATCAATAATAACGTTTAGGGGTACAGGTACACCAGTACGTCAGTATTTTATTTTATGAGTGAAGTCGGAATATTATCATAGCATATTGAGTTAGTGTTCCGTAAATTCTTAATGACTTGATAGACTTCTGATGGGTCTGTTGGTTTTAGATATATACTAGATCTTAAAACACTATTTGTTTATTTATTTTCCTGTCTACTATTGTTACTACTATTAATTTCGTTGAACTTATTATTAAATGCAGTAGCGATTTTGTCAGGCGAAGAAATCAAATTGTTATTTTCCAGTATTGATTCTATGCCTTTGTTTAAGTCCTTGTTACTGGTGTTTTCTTTAATGATATTCCAAGTTCTTTTAACTATGTTGTTACATTGTTCAACACAACATATTCAGCATTTGATATTTTGTGAGCAGTTACTATGCATTTCTTTAACAAGTTTGCGTATAACGTTTAAAACTTTCGCGGTTTGAACACATATTAAATCACATTTAGAGACGGGTCTATCGCGAATTTATTTTGTTACCTTTATTTACCGACGTTTCGACACAGGTTTCACTGGTCGTGGTCGCGGCTAACTGACGTCCCAGCAAAATGTCAAAACAGAGATTTGTGTGACTACCCCACGAAAAGTGCATTTAAAGTTCGAGGTAGACATCACATTTTCAAACCACCCACTACACATAAAAGTTAATTATTGTCAATAGTCCGACACACAACACTCACAACATCCGCGCACACATCCGAAGATAGATCCCTTGGCTTTAACTTCTGGATCACTGGTCCCCAAGTTGCCGATAAGTTAAAACCATCTTCCCTATTAAAATTTCTGGGGTGCTTCTTGATTTCAATCGCTTCTCGCACAACTCGAGGATAATAATGGCGTTCAGTGGATACAACTTTTGGTTTATGAAGCTCAATCCAGTGATTTGCCGATAGACCCGTCTCTAAATGTGATTTAATATAAGTTTGCGTATGTTTTATAGTTTTGTTTGTGAATTTCATTGCGGGAATGTAGCTGAAATCTTAATTCCCGGTGTTAGCCATTTCGTCTTTCTCGTGCTATGTATTTTTATTTTTATTAGTGGGAAGCATAATTCAAAAAAGAGAGTAATTAAATCATGAAATTCCGTGAATGCTTCGTCAACATTATTTGCCCTAAATGTATCACTAAAAGACAAATTTTCAATGCATTCTCTAAATTTTCTACGATTAGTTTTGTTCATGTCGCGTTTCCAAATATTAACATAAATAATCCTAAATGCATCGTAGTTGGTTATCTCTATGGGAGGCGGAGTTTAGCTTCGCTCGTAAGGATCGAGGTAATTTTTTTCTGAAGTGGTTCACCGGGAATGTCTCCGATTGTACATGACTTAAATCCTATAATAATCTTTCTCTAACCAATTCAGTCAGTTTTTCTGTATTTGCAACTTCAGACATCGCGGTGAACGCGGCGTTCTCTGTCTCGACGGCAATATAACTCTAGAACGCGGCGTTCCGCTTTGACCGCCCGCCTGCCGGGTGCGTTATCGTAAAGACTCACGTACATTCGAAAGAACGCAGGACTCTCCTATATATTATACTACTCTTTGCGCAGGACTCTGAAACGCGGAACTCGGAACTCCAGACCGCTTTCTGTCTGCGCGGGCTCTACATATTTGAATAGAATACCTACGTAGCAATAAAAAGCCGTTGCCATGGTTTCTTACACTGCTCTGTCAAAATATTTACGTCAACGCGCTTAACTCTCGAGCTATTTCAGATAAGTTTCTCATAAAACAATAAATTAATATAATTAACAATGGGTGAGAGGGCAGCTGCATCCGCAGAAGACACGCTAATCCGATATGACAATCCTGTGTTGGTAACCAAAAAGCAGGAGGCGGCGGTAAGTGCGACTACAGCCCATTCCCACCTACGTGACTTATGGGTATTGGGTATTTATTATCTTCCCTCTGTGCGACCGTTCATTGCCTACTTACTACAGTTACTACTAGTGAAATTCCAACTGTTTAGCAAAGTTGTTTTTCCAGCAAACTTCATTCACTATAGTAAAAATTTCACTAGAGCTCTTTTAACTTTTTTTATCTACTAATACGAGTTCAACTTAAACTGTTTAACATAGTGCGTCGCGCTTGCACACATGTAAAAGGACTAGAAGGCAGGCGAGGTAGCAGGTAGCACAAGCAAACAATCCCTATTTATAGTTTTTACTTTTGATCCGTCAAAGTCGTCAAATGTGCATTTACGAACAAAGCCCGCATGGTGATCCATAAAAGCCCGGTTGACAATGTGATTTGTTGGAACACTTTTTTTTATTTTATTGAAAATGCGGGAAAAACCTTTACATTGTAACAGCCAGCTGGCGTGGCTGCTGCAGCTGCGCAGCCCTGCATTCCCACTGAGGCTAAACGGGAAACTGAAGAAATACTAAACGCCATTCTGCCGCCGAAAGAATGGGAAGAAGAGGGCCAAATCTGGACTCAAAAGGTAAGTTAACAATGTAGCATTGTACGAACTGACTGTAAAATAGGTAAAGTAAAGTATTACTAGTCTATTTTTACAGTGCCCGCGCGTCTGAGCGAGCGAGAACCGGCCTACTTTTAACTAGAATTAAATACAACTTTTGAGATACCCCCCTAGAAACTGAGAAAAGGCTGTAGTCATCCAAATCAGGACATAAATTGCTAAGCGTTTAAAACTATTGATGTAGAAAGCATAGATTGCGTTTATGTCGCGCTAATAGTCTTTAGGACATATTATTGTTTTAAGGAAATATCCCTAATTTTATAACATTTAAGACTTTCGCGTTTTAAACACATATTATGGAATCACATTAACAACCGGGTCTATCGCGAATTTATTTAGTTACCTTTAGGTATTTACCGACGTTTCGACTGGTTTCACTGGTCGTGGTTGCGGCTAACTGATGTCCTAGCAAAATGTCAAAACAGATTTGTGTAACTACCCGACGAAAAGTGTACCTATAAAAGTTTGGGGTAGACCACATTTTCAAACCACTTACTACAAATATGTTAATTTATTGTCAATAGTCCGACACGCAACACACAATATTCACGCACATCCGAAAATAGATCCCTTGGCTTTAACTTCTGGATCATTGGTCCCTAAGTTGGCGATAAGTTAAATCCATCTTCCCTATTTAAAATTCTGGGGTGTTTTTTGATTTCAATCGCTTCTCGCACAACTCGAGGGTAATAATGGCGTTCAGTGGAGACAACTTGGTTTATGAAGCTCAATTCAGTGATTTGACTTCCGCAACTACATTCTATTTTGTAAACGCCCGGATTGACATCTTTTGGACTGCGTTAAAGGTCTGCTACTTTGAATAACGGCTTCGGCTTGTTAGTATACAGACTTGCACTGCTCCAATTTTTACCTTTCACATATGGTAAAAACACTGGTTGTCTCTTGACCTCTGGATGTATTTCCGTTCTTTTCGGCTTGCGTTTCATCCTCCCACGGTATCCATTCTTCTCCAGTACAGTTTGGACATGGGCTTGTTCACCGTCCAGGTGCTCAGGGTCACATAAGTCATGTGCCCTGTTCACCAAAGACGTGTTGACGGATTTCGTCAGGTAGTTACACAAATCTCTGTTTTGACATTTTGCTAAGACATCATCAGTTAGCCGCGACCAGTGAAACCTGTGTCGAAACAAATAAAGGTAATAAAATAAACTCGCGATAGACCTGCTTCTAAATCTGGTTAAATATCCCTAAATTCGTCAGATTTCTTCAACGCCAGCGACGCGACTGGACGTGATCAACCTGCAAGAGATGTTGGATACTCGTTTGCAGCAACGACAGGCGCGGGAAACTGGCATCTGTCCGGTCCGTCGGCAACTTTATACGCAGTGCTTCGATGAACTCATACGACAGGTGCCCTCATTGTTGCCCTCTTACACTGTACATTTGTAACTGTAACATTTACTTGTAACATTTTAGAACACTTTAAATACTCGCTGAACAAGGTAGACACTTCTGCTGCTGGTTGTATTATATACCACATTAAGCCGCGTTCTCACTTAGCTCTGAGCGAGCAATTGTTCGTTCGTTCGGTTAATGGAAACCCTTGCTCCATAGTAAATGGGAAGAGCAAACAATTGCTCAAGACAATATACTGATTTAAACTAACACGATTTTCACTCATAATTTTAAAGCTAACACGGGACTTAATCGCATACAAACTTACGTTTATTTATGGCCTCACGTTTCGAACGTGACGTTACGTTCGTGGTCACAGGCAGACTGGCGAGGAATTGTATCAACATCTTCTCAAGACAAAATGTTTGCTCAGGACAATAAATGGAAACGCGGCTTAACACTAGAAAAAAATTATATGTATAAATATTGAATATAAGATAAGACTCCTTAACTCAAAAAATCTTTTTAATTTAAGATTAGTAGTTAAGTTAAATATTACATGTGCTTTTTTATAAAAATAAACAGTTAAAAAATTTAATTTTTTTTTACTCCTTGTCTGACGGGGTTTTTCCCACTAGTTACCACCAAGTTGTTACCAGTGGTAACTACTGGGAATTTTTTTCCCGCCTTTTACCACTTAGTGCGGTGGTTTTTGGTCTAGAAGTCTTCTAGAAATCGATTTTCGCTCATGTCGTGTCGTCTCGAACATGGGTATATTTGGTATCAGTGCATTCAGTGTGATGTCCTGAACACAAATATATGAGATGACACCGAAACGAGAAACCGTTTAGGCTGTAGGGCTTGCCAAATAAATGGACATATATTCATACCCACGCTCGAAATACATTACCCTCCTTCTGATGCAGTCGGGTAAAAATACCATTGTATACTATTTTTTACAGGAAACGTATTTTTACTCGACTGCATCAGAAGGAGGGTAAAGGGTAATGTTTTTCGAGCGTGGGTAGGTATGTATTTATTTGGCACGCCCTATAGCCCGGACGGTTTATCGGCTAATCCACTATTCGTTGCATCTCTACTTTGTACTGCCGACTTTATGACGTCACAGCAACTACCCCCACCACTTTCGCGCTTGTCATCTTATATATTTGTGTTCAGGACATAATACTGAATGTACTGATACCAAATATATCCATGTCTGCGACGACATGAGCGAAAAGTAACCTAAAGCATGTTCCGCCAAGCTACTATTAACTAGTAACTACCGGAAAAAAAAAACCCAGTAATTATAGTATGAATCTCCTCAAATGATTTTTACGTCTAAGACCCTAATTTGTGGCACGCGGTCAAACACAATGGCCGACCGCTCCCAGAAAAGAAACAATGGCTTTTGTTTAACAGATTAGGGTCTTAGGCGTAAAAGTCATTTGAGAAAATTCTTACTATACCATCAACTTGGTTTGGTGGTAACTGCTGGGATTTTGTAAGCGTTCAATACTAATAAAACAGTATAAATATAGTGCTTTAATCAATAATTTTAAGTCGATTAGTGTTTCAGTAAACTGCCTTGTTCGTTCGTAGTATTGAAAGGGACTTTATTGCCGATGGCGCTTACGCCATAATCAACGATGCTCCTATATAAATAGGTACAACGTTGCGCTACGCAGTGCGGCGTAAGCGCCCTCGATAAAAGGTCCGTTTCATAGATAACGTCACAATTAATTCAATTTACAATTAATAAGATAAATTTCATCCAAACGTTAATTTCTCCTCAACTATTTTAGTTTTTGCACTTGCACCGGTTAAACAGTTTTAAAATTTAACATTTTTGATCACTTTTAATGCAGTTTACTGAAACACTAATCGACTTCACACTATACCTACTTATTATACTATACTATTTTTATTAGTATTGAACAACAATTTGGTGGTAACTACTGGGAAAAAAATCCCAGTAGTTACCACTGGTACCCAGGTAGCAGTGACGTCAGCGACGTAATAATGACGTATAAATGCTACCTGGGTAACAAAGTAGTGGTGGTAACTAGTGGGAATAACTCGTTTGACGTAGTTTCTCGCTTAGCCAAACGCACCACCAAATTTTAATATGACGATTGACGAGTTATTTTCAGGTGACAATAAACTGCGGTGAAAGAGGACTTCTGCTTCTGAGAGTTCGCGATGAAGCAAGAATCACGATGGAAGCGTATCAGACATTGTACTGTAGCTCAATCGCTTTCGGCATGAGGAAAGCACTACAGGTAACAAAATACACTGTGTAACCTAGTAGGTACCTTAATTTTAGGGCGGAATAAAAACTGCGTAGATTCTGGGTCATTGGCCGCATCAAACAGTGTCAGTTGCTTGACAAACTTAAAGATTTGGCGACTGCATTAGGTGAACGACCCAGTGTAGTTGCACCCTTTAGTTGCCCAAAGGCTACTAACTTTGCTTCACGGTTTTCATAATAAACTTGAAAATTGTTGAACAGTCAGAACAAGGCAAATCCGACCTAATGGAACAAGTGGCGAAGCTGGAAGCGGAGCGTTCAGCTCTCGAAAAGACTTGTGCAGAGTTGAAGCAGAAGACAGAACAGCTTGAGCGTCGGGCGGCTGAGCTACGTGCTGCCGAGGAGAAGAGACACCAGGAGGAACTTCTGGCCTTGAAGAAGACCAATGCCCAGCTCAAGGTAAGTTTATGTTGTTTATGGTAACTGGTTAAGCGTCACCATAGATTGCGCGCTGGTTTCTGGGCTTCCAGGAGGAGCACATTTACAGCTCCAACTAAGTTAACCACACAGAACGGAATCCGGAGACGAAACCACGTATCCTCGAGCTGCCGAGAAACGACATTAGTTTGGTATAAGAAGTACTAGTTTTGATGGAAGCAACTGCCACCTGACCTCCCAACCTAGAGGAAAAACTAAGCCGTTTTGGGATTAATTAAGTTTCTCTACAATGCTTTCCACTACAGAAAAGCGATAGTACTTAAATATCAAACGTAGATACATAAGTTGCAAGAAACTCATTGGTAGGAATCGGGGTTTGTTCGGACACACTACCTCCGGTTTGAAAGGCCTTACCGCTAAGCTACCTACCAACTAATATAAAGGCGGGCAAACGGGACAAGACAAGAGACACCAAGAGCGGTAAGCTCGCGAGTGGTAAGCGTCAGTTGACTAGAAACCGGTCAAACATGTGCGCACTTGATACTATTGGCTCGTGTATCACTAGCCTTATTAGGTATTACGTGCATTTTACTTACGCAATTTATTTGATAATGTTTTTTTTTCACAGGCTCAACTAGAGGGTATCATCGCTCCGAAGAAATAACCTATTCTTAAAATATTTATTAATTGTTTTTGTTAAAGCTTGATTAAGGAACTGTGTTCCTATACATATAAACGTAACTAAAATATATCTATACACTATAAAAAGGATAAATAATACACAAAATGTTTTATTAAAATATATATTAAACCATTTAATTGGGACAAACATACAATATTTTCATTAGTTTACAATTCATTTACCACTCGAGAACCTTAAAAAGGTATAAAGGGCACACATAGAAACATTTCATCCAAACATACAAGTCTATTCCATACGATACATCTCCCATTAAATAGGTACTCAATATTATTAGGTATATATAGTTCATACAGTCATTTTCGGAATATACAACTTGAGATTAATGATATAACATAGACAGATACATTTTAAAAATGGATACGCACTATCCAAACGGATGAAAATACATTTTCAGTAAACGCCAATCAAAAGTTTGTTGCCAAGGGCCTGACTAGGACGTACAATCCCAGTATAAGTTATCAAATATCAAGTTCCATGAAATACGACACCGACTTGGAAATAAAATTCACCTACCAACCATTATATCGGCAGACCTTATAATTGACACGAAATAAAATGCAATAAATTCAAATCACAAATTCATTGTAACATTACAACATTAATACCTTTTGAGAAATAACGGCACCACATAGATATGAACTGAAATCCTTATCCTTACAATAAAAATACTACGACAACGCTAAACACAAATACTGAATTAATAACAAACACTGCACAAATAAAATTTAAAATATTGATTAGGTACAAGTAGAGTAATTGAATGTTATTTGTGGCAGGACGGTGTAATAAAGTTCCATGGGCCCGTAACGTAATACACTATCACTTTTATCCGGCGATACTCATATCCATATGCGTATTGTAGCATAATCAAAACATTATGAAATCCACGATAATGTCGATATTCTCAATAACTCATACGGGTCGGTAATGTGTAATGTAAAACCGGTCCTTAGATGTGTTCAGTCGTGATGCCATAACCATAATGGCTTGATCTGAGCAGGTATGCCGCTCGAACGCATCCAACCACGTACCTACCTTAACAAATACCACTTAACAGGTACAGTTTAACATAAAATAAATACCTAATAGCTTTTACAAGAAGTCAAACATTAAAAACTTGCACGGAATGAAAATTATCAATATTAAATACATAAAGTATTCAAAGTATAGACTATATCAAAATAGGTGATACCTACCATAAACTACCTATACGTCTAGCAATCTCCGTCGCAAAAATAATATAAAATAAAAAAATAAAAATTGTGATCCGAATAAGCGACGCCGGTCGATTTCTTCAAGGAGCCCCTCTATATAAGAAGTCGGTGGAATATTTAACTTATTATCACAGTTACAATACAAAGCTAGGATGGAAACTCGCGCGTCAATAGTAAATCAATAATTATAATCCGTTCGTTCGTTTGAAGAAATCCACACCGGCCGGTCGACCGGGAGTCGTCGTGTGAAATAAAAAAAAAGTTGTTGGTTCGCCTCGTGGTCGTGTGATGGCTTAGGTTGTGATATGATAGGGGAGACGGCGAAGGGGCGGTCTACTGGTCGGTCTCGGTGTAGGCGGTGAGGCGGTGCGCGGGCCCGACGGGGATGGCGGTGACGCGACCGGCGCCGCCGTCGAGCAGCGGGTTGACGACCTGCACGATGTCGGGCTGCAGCGAGCTGTCGCCGTCGCCATCGCCGTCGGGCTCCGCCTCGCCCAGGTTCATGTCCGCTCCCACTCCCACGTCGCTCGGCGCCGTCTCGCTGCTGGGACTGGTTGTCAATTCCAACGATATTATCTTCTCCTGTGTGGTCTCCACCTGTCAATTAGTTTACATTATACTACTGAAATGCCGGATGAAAATGATTGCTGTGCTTGTTAGCTACAATGATCGAATCGTTGATTAGTTGGAATCTGATGAAAATGCTATCAGGTGCCTTGTAAGGCAGTAGTGTAATAGCACAAAAAAATACAAATGATACTACATGTATTTATTTTTGAACAAGTCACAATTGTTTTAGAAAATTATCTAATATCTATGTTAAGGACGATAATAATGTCAATTGAATTTGGATGAAACATGAATGGAGGACTCAGTAATAAAATGAGGAAGTGCATACCTAACTTGTGTAACATGTTTAGACCATATCAAACAACACAAAACAACATGCGATTTATTTTTATTATTGCCAGAGGTAAACCCACAGAAATATATTTCTGTGGGTAAACCAGGTGCATTGTTTCTAATATAGACTACGTGCATGTATACTCATACATACTTTCTAAGTAATATAATTTACCTAGAAAATACCTATAGGTTGTGTCTACTGTCTAGAGTAGAAACAATAAGCTAATTAACCAGCATCACCAAGCCGCCATACCAGACTAAACTAAAAATCTTATAGAACACAACAAACCATTGATCGGGGTGATGATTCCGTCACTAGAATCCAGGTATCGCCTGGTAAAACATACATCGATATGTTATCATGCCATGCTGATATATCATGCAGGACAAGTGGAAAACATGTAAAATATATTTCATGTAGCATGAGTCTTTCACGTAGGTACTTTTAACGCCAACAGTTGCAAAGCAAAGAAAGTGTTCCAAATTATCTGCACAAGGTTATTATAGGTTATTGCTACTGTTCAACAACAAAGTCGTGTACAGCATTTTAACACTTCACCCGCCTAGCTATTTCTGCTGTCGACTGTACAGTGCGTTATTAGACATATGTGCCATTCTCAAACAAAAGGGTACTTATTGTCGGTTGTCAATAAGGCGCTATTTCCATATAGCTTCAATTTGAAATCAACCTTATTGACAAGCGACAATGTGGTACCTTATGGTTGAAAATGTCACATATGTCAGACTGGAATATAGGTACGATTCTACAAAAACTCTTGCTATATGAAAACAAAATATAAGTAAATCCGAATAAACAAATATAGATTTCAATATACACATCATAAGTTATGTTAAGAACAATCACAGAAATAAGTGTTTATCATATTATTACGTATAGTATAATGTACGTATATCGATGGCTTATGTAAGCATGCCAAATAATTTAAGAATTGAGATTAACCAATCAATAAATTTTAAATATTAGCCTACAGAAATGTCAAGTATAGCAGGTATACACTAGAAGCCAATGACATACGGACAAAGCCAACTATAACCACATCAAATTAACTTATTGTGAGTTTTGTTAACGTGTCTATCTACGGATCTCTAGGTTCAAGTTATGGTGTTTCACGAGTGCGAAGTGTGCATTTACTTTACATAGACCGCCCCATTAGATTTACAATTATCAGGTGTTTTATACACGATCGTCTGTTAGTCCTCTAAATCGCTCGTTTTCAGTATTACGTCTTCAGTAAATCTGTTGTAGTCAAAGTCCAGCGTCAAGTCGCGTCATTTCTCTAATAATTGCACGTAGAAAGCTAAGCGTTTAAGATATACAAAACAGATATAATAATTAAAAAAAAAAAACAATACACGCAAAATACGGCGTTTCTTGTGTGTGAGCGTCTTGTATGTATACTTAGTGTAGCGGAATGTACAGTTCGCGAGGACACCGTACCTCTTTCTCAATGACTTTCTCAATGTACTCGACGGTTCGCACTTTAGTCTCGCCGGTCGCCGGGCACACGTATTCCTCCGAGCGGAAGGTAATGCGCTCGTCTAACAGTTTTTCCTTCTCCTTCACGGCAAGTATCTGCCCCGGTTTTGTACGTAACGCGATACGTGGCAGGGGCCATTTCTATAATTTGTAAAGCCAATTTTGACATACACATCCCAGAAGAACGGACCACATTGCTAGCGAAGCGACACATTAATTCCCACCCACAAAAAATACGATCACAAAATGTTACTTATTTTAATTTATTAAGTACATTTAGATATTTGGCAAATAGCAGTTTGAATTTCATGAAGTAGGTGAATGTGTGTAAACTTATTTTGATTTGTATTGTGCTAATGACTCAATGTTTAGGTATAATGGATTTCATTCTGAAAGGAATGGATGGTTATTCATTCAAACGATATGCATTCGTCTATGAAACACCAGCAAATCATTAGTGTTAATAAACATTTGGATGTTAAAGGTTACGGACAAACAATTATTTGGATTACATTACGACACATTCGAAATTAATTGTGGAAAGAAAGATATGACAACATATTCCATTGAATTATCACGTATAAAATTAGTAGCGCAACTGCTAACGTGCTAAGAAATTATCGAGATACTTCTTCATCGTTCTTTCCACCAGGTCATTGGTTTTCTGAGCACAGCCAAGATCAAAAAAATCTATACAACAAAAATACCTAAACAACATTATATAGTTGAAGGCGTAAGAGAGCTTAGTCACACATTTAAGTATTTTTGGTAAGGTTATAGTTATGTTTCATTTATTTTTGATGTTGACTGTGCATTTAATATTAATAGGACAACAGTTACACGAAAGTAAGTAAAAATTAGATAATAATTACCTCGGACGGAGACTTATCTCTCGAAGCAACCTCTCCAATGATTTCGGAGGCTGGACCGACCATGCTTTTTATTACTTTTTGTGATTCAATCGCTTCCTGTAAAGAAATGTTCACTGGTTAATTAAGTATATCAGTAAGCTCCAGACAAATTTGTTCCTAGAAGGCAAGATTTTGATCATTCTTACTTTTACGATTAGCTTAAAAAAGAGTATCAGTTGACCCTTACTTGTCACTGGTTCCCGCCATCTTGAATTGTTATTAAAAAGGCGGGTACACTGTAACAAGGCCGACAAGGAGCATTTCGTGTACAGACGAGTTACAGTGTAGACGTCTTGGAATATTTCTTGTAAATTGGTTGTTATTATGTTGGTAGCGAACGAATACAGTTAAAATATTGGTACAAGTATTAGTTTTCATCATCAACCCGGTGTTAACCTAACAATGCTTTTCTAGCAAAAACGAGATATTAACAAAACCATAGAGTAACTTATACTAGAGCAAATAGTAAATTTTGTAACCCCAGTAAATTCACTGCCATACGATAAAATGTATCTAAGTATGGATACATGATTTTTTTTATTTGCATTAATTACTTTTATGATTTTGACCCATGTTCTTTCACTGATATGCGTTAAAATTGTTAAATAACAAACGAAACCGTCAACGCCATCTATACGACAGTAGGCCAAAGCTAGTAGCGCCCTCTGAACGAGAATCAAATTTTCTTGATTTTCGAGGCACGTTTTTTCCTTAGACTCTATCCATCTATTACGGAGTTACATTTATCTTTGACAAAACGAAACAACGACAAAACTCTGTTATAGGTAGATAAGGAAAGCAAGTCAAAGATAAATGATGATGATGATGATGTATTCCTGTTATCCCTCATTAGGGACATAGGGCTCGCAGAAGAATCCTCCATTTGTCACGATCTTGAGCGGCTACTTCCAAAAGATAAATATACCTAATTTATTTTTCATTAAAGTATGTATTTCATTAATGTAAAATGGCCTTGCTACTCCTAAAAAACCGGTCAAGTGCGAGTTCGTTTAACTCGCGCACCGAGGATTCCGTACAAACTTTAAATTTTCTCATGTAACTATAATCACGAAAGACTGATCAGAAGCACAATTGTGTACAGCGCCATCTATCTGCAAATTGGCTCACTAATTAGCGTAACTAATAATGATGGCGTGACATGTTTTGAGGATATAAAAATTAATTTTAACCTCGATGACTTAAGGCATATTTTAAAGAATAGATGACTAAATCACATTCTACCACTTATCTACATATGACATTGACAGTTAAAATTATTCATAGTTTGAGCTTTTGAAAAATCAATTCTAAACAAGTTTACTTGAAGCGTTTTAATGAAAAGTTATGCACTTATGTACATGTCACATGTGGCATTGATTGTTAAAAGTTATCCACGGTAGTACTATTAGTTATTCTGTGTCCATGGTTTAAACTTTTGAAAAATAAATTCTATTGCAGTTTATTTGGCGTTTTTTTAAAGTGAAACTTTTTTCCATCGCCGCTAATTTAACTGTCTTTAGCAAGTCGCATTACATCATTAGTAAAATTCTACTTTATTTCTAGTATTTAGAGTTCATAGTCTTTGAAATAAGCTTGTAATTTCATACAAAATTTTAAGGACAGTAGACCTTAAACCGTCTGTCAAAATTAAATGAACTGTAGATAAACATAAAGAATAATTGGGAAGTGAAATTTGGCAAAAAGTATTTGGCCCAAACATAAGTACACCGATAATTGCAGATTAAATAGCTTGGCTAGTAACTCGTTATATACATAGAAAAACATTTAATAAACTGAAGAAATAAGTATTTTTCTCAACGTTGCAGCGTTCGATTAAGCATCGTCGCCTAATGAGGACTAAGATAAAATAATCAAAGTCTAGCCGTAAAAAGTCGACTACGAGGGGCGTTCAATATAAAGTGAGAATGAGATGCAAACTCTTTCAATATTAGGAAATTAAATACTGGCCGGTAAAGCTAATCTATGTAACTGATTGCTATGAAATAAAAAAACGAACTGTCTTTTGTTTAAAAAAAAATACGGTCATTTCTTTGTCACGCTATTGAGTACGTTAGCGAAAATGGAGAAAATTGAACTGCGCGCCGTTATCAAATACTTGTGTTTGAAATTTTATTCTACGGACCAAGTCAATTTAGATTTGCGGGACACTTTAGGGTCTACGAGTCCCGATGGGCTATTACTAGGGAAAGCAACACGGCTCTACCAATGTACTGACAATTTTGTTTCGAGTCCATGCATGCAGCAGTGCTATAGGAGAGGACAATATGATTTGGAGAACGTTTTTGAAAAGTACATTTTTTTAACAATAAGTGTTTCATGCAATTTTATTATACGATCAAAATAAACTAGATTAAACATTACTATTACGGTTCCCATTACTGTCATTTTATCTTCATGTGTAAAATTTATTAAAATAAACAAAGTTGTTGTGTGGAACTAGACTAGACGAACTAATTTTCATCGGGGCTAGTAATGCTCCTCCGTATACGACAGTCACACGTTGGTGCGCCAAATTTAGACGTGGAAGAACATCGACCATGGATGACCCTCGCTCCGGACGCCCTACTACAGCAGTAACTAAAGAAATTGTAAAAAAGGCGAAAACTTAGTTAAAGCGGATCGTCGTGTCACGGTTCGTTATATTGCTGAAAATGTAAAGATTTCAACAGGGAGCGTGCATAATATTTTACATGAACGCTTGGGTATGAAAAAAGTATCTGCGCGTTGGGTACCAAGAATGCTTACTGACACGCAAAAACAAACTAGAGTCTTGATGTGTTAAGAAGTTTTGGACCTAATACAGCAAGACCGGGAACTTTTTTTGGCGCGATTTATAACAATGGACGAAACATGGCTCCATAATTACGACCCTAAAACGAAACTGCAATCTATGACATGGAAAAGGCCATCATCTTCAACTACGAAGAAATTCAAGGTGGGCCCATCTGCCGGTAAGGTCATGGGCTCTGTTTTTTGGGATGGTAAAGGGGTATAATGATTGAGTATCTCGAGCATGGAGCTACTATTACAGGCACTTCATATGCCAATCAAATACCAACATTGCGCAATGAGATCCGCGAAAAACGGCGAGGTAAACTCTCGAAAGTTGTGCTGTTCCGCCAGGACAATGCCCCGGCACACAAGTCCGCCGTTGCAATGCCCGCAATTCGTGATGCTAAGTTCGATATCCTTAAGCATCCTCCGTATTCACCAGATCTCGCCCCCAGTGATTTCTATCTATTTCCGAGATTGAAAGAATACCTGAGAGGCCAGAAATTTGAAGACGACGACGCGCAGATATCCTTTCCCACAGCTCAAACTATCCCCATACCAAGTTTCATCTAAATCGGTTCAGCGGTTATTGATTCCCCATACAAATTTCCACCCCCCTTTTCACCCCCTTGAGGGGTGAGTTCTGGGATAAAAAGTATCCTATGTCCTTCCCCGGGACTCAAACTATCTGTATACCAAATTTCAACTAAATCGGTTCAGCGGTTTAAGCGTGAAGAGGTAACACACAGACAGACAGACAGACTTTCGCATTTATAATATTAGTATGGATTGTAACTTATTTGATTATTCAATAAATAAATAAAAATGCTCAACGTGTATAGTATAACTATAATGCAAACATTACACTAGATCGGTCTCTGCATGCAAACAATGTCGGTTGCCTGGCAAGCTTATACTTTGTATTTGGCGGCCGTATCAAATGAACGACCAGTTAAATTGTTGTATGTAACATACGAATGGTACCTGCTCCAGTGAGCGTAGCCTGGCAGCTCGCCACGCGGCGCGTTTAGCAGCGCGTGCGGCGGCGTCCTCGCCGTCCGCGCCGCCCGCGCGTCTGCGCGACTTCGCCGACGGACTCACACCGCCCGTCGATACACTGTGAAACATTGTATGCATATTTATTAGTACATTATGATACAAGTGTGCTAAGTTGGTTATTACACACGAGGCGATATTGTGCGCGCGAGCTGTAAGCGAGCGCGCAATAAGAAAGCCGATGTGTGTAATGACCAATGCACACGCGTTTCATACGACGTTTTTCAACACACTTGCGAGAAAAAAAAGAAACTTTCATATTAATCAAATTTTAATAGTTAAAACAGTTAGAATTGTGTGTTTCATCTGCCGGCCGGGCCGGCCCTCGCTCGCCCCGGCCGCGGGCCGCGCACTGCGCAGGCGGTCGGGCGCGCCCGTGCCCGCCAGTCCGACCAATTAAAGAAGGCTCCCTTTCCATGAATATTATTAGCAATCAGTTACGTTCTTAACTCAGTCGAATAATATAATGAAGAAGCACGAGTGGAATAATACACTGAAAGAGCACGCGTGTTTAATATCTAGGATTATGAGCCAAAAATCGGTGGAATAAAAACGTCGTTTTGAGCAAGTGTGTTGAACACACATCGGCTTTCTTATTGCGCGCTCGCTTACAGCTCGTGCGCACAATATCGCCTCGTGTGTACTGACCAACTTAGCACACTTGTATCATAATGTACTAATATATATTAAACAGGGTGAAACAGGGGACGACACCTGTATTATTGTTTATGCTAACGATTTTGAGAGCTTAAAATCTAAACTTTGCCATACATCAAATGGTGAGATGGTTCTCCGCCAATGGCACATGCTATAAAATTTAGAGAAAACAAGTACAGTACATTTCCAATTAAAAAAATCTAACAAACCTAAACTCAATATTGTGCTTGATAACACCGAAATTCCGCAAGTTGATTCCGCGAGGTACCTTGGATTTTAAATTGACTCCGGACGGCCTCTCCACCCCCCCCCCCCCTAACGAGAGGTAACATGTGACAAAGGCCATGCCAGCCGGGCTAGCACATGATTGGCGCGAGAGTATCTCGCCGCGACATAGACTACCCGTCCCTTTTTAATTCATACAGTTAGTAAAAGACGGGTGGTCTATCTCGCGGCGAAATACTGTCGCGCCAATCATGTGCTTGGCCTACAGGATAAGCTAAGTGAGTCTGCCCCTTGTATAGTGATGTATTCAATAAATAAAAACCGGCCAAGTTCGAGTCGGCCTCGCGCACCGAGGGTTCCGTACATTACATAATTTAAACAATGTATTTTTTATGTGAAACGTGAGTGAAAGGTAAATTGCGGTCTATGACGTATTAAAAACAGCCATTTTTTGTGTGAAATGCAAATTCTTTAAAGAAAAATACAGCAATGACACTACATACTTCCTTTACCCAATGCGGTCACCGCATGCTTAGCTTGCCAGGAATCCGATATTGTTTGCCGGCGACCAACCTAATGTCATTGTCGCATTCATATGTAATTAGAATTAATCCGCGAAAAGACTATGTTCAAGACAGCCAAAGTATTTAGACGCAAGAGGAAGAAGCTTGCATGCACAATTCTACCAGTGTTTTATACTTTATTTTTATAAAAGTTCCGTAACTAAGATATTAACACACAATGTAACCGTGGAAGTTATGAGTCGGAGCTTCGAATTTTTATTTAGATATGCACTAATAAAGGACTTTTTACGGATTAAAAGGAGAAATAGTTGTTATAATTGTTATAATCATGACGTGTGTGACGTGTCTTTACCTCGCTTGCACCTTCTATACGAATTCCTTACGGAATTACGATATAGTGAGAGAGATTGGTGCTGCCATCTATACACAACTTTGGGAACAAATAAATTTTTTTTATTTAATATTTTGATTCATGTTTTTTATGTAGTCAAACTACAATATATAAATAATAAACTGAAATAGATGTCATATATTAAAGAAAAACATCAAACACATTTGATTTGTTCCCAAAGTTGTGTATATTGTACTACACTTCGTGCTGCACAAGAGCATGGCCCCGACGGAAGACCAGCGCTAGCCCAGCCAGGCTAGCACAATGCTGTCGAGAGTCGGGACCATTTCGTGGCTTATATTACATATTTATGTTAAGTTATAAGGTAATACCTACGTGTTGTGTTCTTCTTTTTTGCCACGAATAAACGCTATCTAAATCGCGGGCGAAGGCCTGTTAGTGCAGTGTAGCTTTTTCCATAACCGTCTTTTTCTAGTGAACGGGTCACGCGTTCTTGTGTAGTGTAGGTAACAGCTCGTCTGTTGACATAGGGCATCTTCTGGGGGTATAGATAGTGCTTACCTGTGTCCGTTCTCACAGGGCTCGTCGTCTGAGTGCGAGCTGTATCCGCTGTGCCGGTCCTCACCGGGGGACCACGAGCGGAGTTCAGCTCGCGACAGCGACGCCATCTTCCTTTCCTCTTCTTGCTTCAATTTCTCCACCTCATCCGCCGATAGAAACGTGAAAACTTTATCTGTTTATAACAACGTAACAAAATATTAAAAACAAATTGTACATTTCCAAACAGATCATATTATGTAATTGATCTGCGGTATTTACCTGGTTTAGGTGATGCTTTGTGACTTTCTTCCATCGCGCTCTCAAAGAACTTCTTCTTGTCACTGACAGAAGCTTTCACTAAATTACCAGAATGAGGAGGGGAAGCCTGCGAACAGATAGTCGACAGTCAGCACGGCAGCGTATCATATCGTCGGCAAAATAAGTGAATGCAGTTAGTGAGTATAATAAGCTCATGATATGTACAAGCTATTGCATATCCTTTTTCCAGGCTGTTCACACCCATGCAGTCAGTAAACTGTTGTTAAAACCAAGGCAAACATGTTAATAAAATATATAATTCTAACTTGATGAAAGGTAAATAAAATGTAACATGCAAAATAAGTTAAATTGTAAGTTAAATAAGTTAAACAGTATCGATCGAGTAAATAACATAAATCGGGTAGGTACGTGGGGATGAGTGTAGATGACAATGTTTGATCAAGTGGGTGGGAGAGTTGGTTTGTCGACGAACACAATCAAAAGAAGCCGTGTGATGGATAAAATGGCGAACAGTGGTGATTACCTCGCCGATGGCGAAGGCTTTGATTTTGCTGCTCCATGCGGGTTTCGGGTCAGGGCCGGGCGAGGAGCTCCCTGCCCTCAAGTTTTCCGAACTATTCGACAACGTGTCGGGCTCAGGAGCAGTCGTCACTTCGCCGAAACGGACTCTTCTCTCCGACTGAACACTTTTAGGCACTTCGTTTAAAATGATGGGAACTGGTTGAGTAACGTTCGCATTTATGTCGTTTCCTAAATTACTAACAAATGACGGCGAGACTTGTGGCTCGTGGCTAGAGAGCCTATTTGGGTTAGAAAAGCACATTTGATGAGTGCAAGTATAGGGATTGTATGTGCCCGCCACCGTCGTCAAAGATGGGTACGGATTAATAGGTGGGTAGGTTGACGAATGTACCATTTTTGGTGAGAGACTTCTAGCCCGCATATCTCTGAGCGAATAATGTGTCGGTATATGGGTAGGTACGTCATCTGAATAAGTTTCGTCAGGATGCAAACTGCATGGTGAATTTGGTATGTGAGAAACTGTAGGTAGCGTTTTATATTGCACGTGTAGCAATTCGGGTGGGTCGGGTTCCTTACCAGGACTTACAGATAATTCTTTATAATACTCATCACTGCTAACGGAGGAAAACTTTGGCGTTCGGAAGACTTGTTGTGAAGGCACTTCTGCAATTATGGCTACTCGAGACGGAGGGTTTATTGAAATGGGTTGAGATGCCAAAACAGGGTGAGCGTTGTAATTGACGGGGGGAGGGATTTCAGATTCTGGTGAATTAGTCGAGTCGGTAGACTGCATGGTTGTTTCGGCCACGTGCGTCTCCGGCAGTACTATTCTGTCGGGGACGACGGTGATGGGCGGTAGGCTCGACTCGTCTTCGTTTTCGCTAAGTATGATACTATCACTTACATTCGTATCGAACAAAGGCGGAGGAGGGATGATGACGTCACCGGGAAGAACGGGACTCACGTTTGGGAGCGGCGAGGAGCCTTCTCTCTCTATCGGTTTTGGAAAAGATCTATGTGTTTCCGCGCATGCATCGTTAGTGTCAACAGTTCCAGGCATATTCGGGCCAAAAACATGCTCCGCCTCATGCAGCATGGGTCGGGTTAAATTTTTCGCATCGCTTTTATATATAGTGTGTCGTTCGTGATCGTCTTGTGGCTGTTCAGTGAAACTAACTCGCTTCATTTGCGGTTTGCGTGGCACTTGAGGCTTCGGTTTGACGGGAGGCGGGGGTGGGTTGTGCTGCGGCCGTTGCAGGGGCGCCGGGGGCGCGACAGGCGGCGGCGGCGGCGGCGGTGGGAGGTCCACCGCGGTACCCTCGTCCTCAGGCACGGGAGCGGCCGGAGGCGTAGGCGACTTGACCTTCTGTTGTGTGAACACTGCTAGGGGTGACGGCGGCGCCGCTTGCAAACTGGACGACTAACCAAACCAACATTGTTGTACTACACCGCACCAATAAAGGCGGCCGAACTAGCCACCAGATACTAATTATGCTTGAGCCGATCGAGTTACTCGAATAGCGAAGCTACTTGCACGAAAACATAGCTTGCGATAGAAAACTGCAAGATCCAGCAGAACTGAACGTAAGCTTAGACTAAAGGAAAGTAAAATCTTCCAAAATAAATGTCTGTAATTAAAACAGGCTTAACTAAAACAATATGATCAAAAACATAACACGTATTTTTAAAACATAGTGTATTTAATGCAACGCTTAAACATAACGCCAATTACAATAAATTTCAAAACAAACTATTTAAGTTAAATGTAGTCAAAAGTGTACAGAAATTACAGAATTATTGTAAAGTAATTGGCAGTTTTTAATAGTTAATTTGGCCGAATATTTGGTCTCCATACTTACACAAATAAACGCATTTCAACGATTTGCAATGATCTCATAAGTGCTTCGTAAACAAAGTTTTCTACGGAGCACTAAAAAACTCTTTAATGTAACTAAAGGACGTGATAAGTACTCATTAATAACCTTAAATAGATGTGATGGCAAATAACAATTCCGATTTATATACGTTAACATTTCCAATCTAAGTATATACTCGGTTACTACAGGTATGAGAGTTCAAATAGGTACAGAAAAGTACAAGTTTTATGAATAAACAGATATTGGTCAGATGAATTACACAGTAGTACAACAGAAAACATTTATAAAGTAGACACAAAATAGATGTCAAGAGATAATGTCCAGAGGAGCGCGTCGTACTATACAATTTATTTGGCGGGTTGCTGCTATACATCATCAATTTGACAGGTTCACATTTCACATTACGTAACAGTCTATCAGAAATCAGAAGTTCAATTAGCCTCATGCGTGAAGTTAAAATATGATCCAAATATGTTTTATTCGGATGACTGTTACCGTTAAATTATGTTACAAATGCATTTCCGTTATTAAATTATCATTTAATTGCTTAAAATAATAAATAAAAATACAAAAATTGTGCGCGAAAAGCTAATGAGCTAAACGTCACGTGACGTCACTCGTTAGACAGATTTGTTGTTTTGTTCTGCGTCGCACTGATTTAGAATGAAATCTAGTATAAAAATGATTTTTCACTTCTCATGCTCGTAAAGTTCTCCTTTGTGCTAGATGTAGGCTACTTTTATGCTCTAGTGCACAAAGTAATTTTTTTAAAGACTAAGACAATCAAATTACTGCCATAGTACCCAATAAAACATAATCGGATAATATTGTTATTCCACTTAATTTGGCCCGTTTTTTTAATAATCCGTGTTTTATATATTGCTAATTCATTAAAATCTTACAATACAGCATAGTTATTATAGAAATAAACTACAAGATGTAGTTATAATTTGGCAGTATGAATAAAGACTTAAAGCCCCCTCCACACGAAGCCGTGAACGCGAGTGTGGATAGTTCGCTAATCAGCGAAATCGACACCACACTCGCGTTCGCGGCTTTGCGCCGCGATTCGCGCACGAGTGTGCAGTGGGCTTAAGGTAAATATGACGTGTTAAAAATAAAAATAAAATTAAAAAAATGTATTTTATTTGTTTGCCATAGTTTTTTTTACTCACAATCGAAGTGAGAAGCAGTGTGTATAGGTATAACTCAGGCACAAACTCGCTGCCGCTCGGACCAATAAATTGCCTCGTATGAAGATAAATCGCATTGTGCCCTTGTTGTACAATCTACTATTTCGTCGCGATTTAGCAATTCAAAATGGTTGTATCTCAAACATCGTTGTCGACTAATTCTAGATAAACACTTGGTTGAGTTTCAATACACTTATTATTTAAATCTGTACGTACTTACAACACGTCGATCAAGTTTTATCGCCAGGTACACACTAGTTTGCAGTTAGTAACACGAAATTACGGATGATTTTGCATTATTGTAGGTTTGAAGATGCATGTATTATATTGTTTTGTTGATGTCTATCACCGGTAAAACTTCAGTTCACTATCTATTGAAATCATTACAAATCTGAAATAATACATCCAAGTAATTTCCCATCCTCCCAATCTCCGTTTCACCATGAATCCGCCAAGGTTTTTTTGTATGTTACGCTTTTTATTCTCATTCCCGCCAATAGGCAAAGACCCGCCAACGGTGCCAACTTTAGAGCTAATCTGCCAAACATATTGACATTTTAAATGATGACACACCCAACTTGGTAGTAGAAAAGTGAGAAATTCTATTTTTCTATGGGAAGTCAACTTCGTGCCGACAATTTTTAAATTTTGGGTGTGCCAGAGTATAATATTGATTTCGACATTTAGGTCTCCTAGAACGGGTTTGAGCTTTTTTGCAAATAGAGGCCGGTACAGAAAGGACAATTTTTCGCTCAATCTGATTAAATTGTCTGATCAAATCAGATGGAGTGGACGCGAAAATGAAATTGGCTTGCCGCGCCCACTTGATTCGATTGTAAGGTTATGTTATGTTAAGGTTTTTAAAGGGTCGGCAACGCGCGTGTAATATCTCCGGTGTTGCAGGCGTCCATAGGCTACGGTAACTGCTTACCATCAGGCGGGCCGTATGCTTGATTGCCATCGACGTGGTATAAAAAAAAATGACCGATGAAATGGAGGTGAGAACGCAAGAATGCCAATTTTCGACGCTAGTATGCGCGTTTGGGGGCATTTTTTTTAATTTGAGCGCTTGAATGTCATCAGAAATCTAAAATTGGTGATTAAAATTGTGAACGTGTGGACGCTAGATGAGATTAACTCCAATTTCTTTTTTGATCAAATTGGTCAATTTGATCATCCCGTCTGGACGGGCCTTAAGACAAACAACATTAGTAACAAACGTCAGTTGCGTCCAACGAGTGACGTCACCACGCTCTGTGCGAGCAATTATGAGCAAAAATGTTCAATATTTTAAATATTTTTTATTGAAATAGTGTGAAGGTTTATAAAGTATATATTTTTTCCGGTGTTCAAACGATATAAATAATGATTAAAAAATCAAGCATGAGGCTAATTGTATTTGAGAAAACAACATAGGTATACATGCTGCTTTAGAATATATAGACATACAAAGAACTAACGAATTTAACGTACGCACGTCAAAACAAATTACTTAAACATATAAAAGCATGCGAACGGTCAAGGAAAAGATTCAATTTATATTTTAAAATATGGAACCCAAAATAGTATTTCAAGCTAAATCGGTATCCTACTAGCAACGTGTATTATATATTTACGACGGTTTCTGGAAGGTGTCACAAGACACTTTGCTAACTTTGTTCGAAGTTTGAAAAGTTTTATTCATTCAATTCAATTGAATGATATTTTTCTACAGTTTTTGAGCAAAGTTTACTAAAATATACTGTCAAGATTTAGATACATAATCCTAATACATTCACACACAGCGTAACAAATATCCTATTGAAATGTTTAAAGGGGCCCAGAGACTATCAGTCCGCCGGACGATATCGGCCTGTCAGTTGTTCCGAACTGTCAAATTTTTGTTCTAACTGACAGGCCGATATCGTTCGGCGGACTGATAGTCAGTGGGCCCCTTAACATCTGTAACACCTTTCCGTCCGTCCGGCAAAACAGTAACACCCAAAAATATGACAAATCATCCCACGTTTCACAGTAAGATCATTTAGGAGCATGCCACATGATTCCCTTAAGGACTGTCGGTTTTCGCAACACGGTGTACTACCATTTGTCCCCGCCCCACATGACCGCCGCCATACATGAGGCGGGGCATTAACCTGAGACACTTCATTCGGTTCTTGTCTGTTTGTCTGATTTAATTTCTTGTCCTTTTTATTACTTATATAACAATACAAGTCTTGGAGACCCTTTACACCTCTCTAAGGATAATTTGATGATCGGTTTTTTTATTATATATTTTTTTTCTCTGGCACCTAGAGATTTTTACATCTCTAAACAATTTTAGTACTTGTCTGTTGTTTGTATATTTTTTATTAGTTTTTTTTTTGTGTAATTTGACATTTAGACTGGATACATCTCTAAAAAGGATCTAATATTTTGCTGCTCCCTTATTTGTAATTGTTTTTTTTGTAATTTTTGGTTAATTTTATTGCTTGTAAAAATTGACATGTACAAGTGCCCCTGTGGCCTATTTGCTGAATAAATGTTTGATGTTTGATGGACAAATGGGAATGATTCATATAAAGGCACCTATGCGGGGACAAATGGGAATACACCCACAACATAGGAGTGGTAAGCATTTACTCTATCTATCTCGCAATTATTATCAAAGCTTGCTTTGCTCCACAAACACTCCCTACTCCCATAAAAATGTTAAATTTAGTTTATATACAGGTAAATTCATTATACAAAGTTAAATTCGGAATATTGGGTATGCTGTATGCGGGAGCACACATGAGCCCTTTACTCAAAATTGTTTCCAACTGTGTGAAACGAATAGAGGTACACAGTTAGACGGGGTTCAATATAGTGTGAAATAACAAGTAGATATATTATATGTACATATTATATATTATGTATAAGAAGGGCTAATGTACACTGCCGCACTCTCGTTTACTTTCAGTATAGTACTTACGCCAATTCTAAACCATGCGTTGGGATACGAGAATATTTACGATTTTATTAAGCTTAAGATTATTTTGTAAAGTGTGACAACATCATGTACCTAATTCATGTATGTATAAGTATATGAACACACACAGTTCTGAATTGGCGTTCATGAAGTTAACATGGGATCGAGACGATAAAACTACAATTTTTATAATGCTTGCCGAGTCTGTTAAACCCAGGCTTGAAATCACATATAACTTCATTTTTTCAATAAAGTAACGTCCTCTTATCATATAGTATGACATGTTTCAATTAATTACTGATATTAATTATTTACAAATTATAAAAAAGTTAAATTGATGCACTATGTGTTTCCCTCCATTTCCTCTGCGTTTGCATTCTGCAATGGATGTAACATTTGTTTGTCAATAAACTGGCTTCACGCAGTTGTCACTGTTACATTACATTAAGCTAACACACGACGACATTGAACTACGCTACATTCAGTTAAAGCAACAACAGACACCCTTTATCGGTTTTCAAGAAAAAAATATTAAACTATAGGTCTTTAATTTTAAATATAAAACTTTTAAGGATAACTCCTTAAGATTTTGAGGATAGAGAAAGTTACATGCACATCATTTCGTCACTTGATCGACGATACTGATGAACTAAAAGGTACATTTAACAGAGGGCCTACACACACCGTTGGTCTAAAGTTCTAAACGAAGGAACAGCCGTTATATTTAAGTGCCACCTTTCCACATTAAAATAATCAATCTACATATACCAAACTTTGCGTAAATATACTAAAACATTTATTTTGGAAGATAAGGTTATTAAGATACTTATAAGTAGGAAATACGTTCAATTTATCCATATAATAAAATCAAGTATATTTTCATGCAAGCAATAGGTTTATACTACAAATATACAAAGTGCATGCTATCTATTGTACATACTGCAATCAGGGAAGTTTTATCGTGCCAATATTAAAAGTAAATTTGACTCAAAATTTTGTTACTATAAAGCTACAGATAACTATCATGCTGCAATTAAAATAGTAATTAGAAAATATGAAGCTAAGAGAAACACTTTATCATAATGCTGATTTTAAAAAATCATGCATATAATTACATCAACCAGCGAAATCATCATTTCCAAAAAAAACATTAACCTTCGTTTGAAATTTCATTACTAGCATATATTGAAGGATGTTAACATTTTTAATGTCATTCACGAGTGTAACGCGATTAAATTTAATTATTTACCTTTTATCCGACGTTTCAGCCAGGTTGCACTAGCTGTGGTCACGGATAAAAGATGAAATAATGAAATTTAATCGCGTTAGACATTAAATATGAGTACAAAAGGCGAGAGTTTAAACTGTTATATGTTAACATTATTTTATAAATTAGCTTTAAAGGTGCCAAAGTGAGAGAGCATTATATCGAGCACCGAAATTAAATAGTAGCAGATAAGAGTATACAAGATAAATAATAAATATTGGCAATCTTCACAAAAACTTGCGTTCCCTCATTCTGTTCTGAGTGGGAAATCTCGGTATATTTGTATGATATTTTACTTTCATTTAACGCCATTTCGCGAGATCACTCTTTTGTTTAAAACAAATGGCGTTATTATACAGGATGTAATCATTAAGTGTTTACATGCGATTATTCCGTAAATATACCAGATATTTAAAAAAAACCTAAACCGACATCGAAAGTACACCCTATGAGCGTAATTACTACGTCACTTATTTTTCTGAACAAAACTAGAAATATCAAAAATATTGTTTAAACGGCCGCATACATTTAGTACGAAGTGGTTTAATTTGTCTGCACCAAAGATAGATATAACCCCGTAATAGATGGATACAGTCTAAGGAAAAAATGTGCCTTGAAAATCAAGAAAATTTGATTCTAGATCAGATGGCGCCACTACCTTTGGCCTGCTCTCGTATAGATGGCGTTGACGGTTTCGTTTGTTATTTAACAATTCTAACGCATATCAGTGAAAGAACATGGGTCAAAATAATATAAAAATAATTAATGCAAATATTGCAAATAAAAAAAATCAATTATCCATATATAAATACATTTTTTGATATTTTTATATTTAGTTTTAATCGTGTGGCAGTGAATTTACTGTGGCTACAAAATTTACTACGACAGTACCGCTCTATCCTATTATATCCTCTTTGGTCTGCACTAAGAGACAGAAATATGATTTATCGTTTACATGATTATTCTGTAATAAAGAAATACAAATATTTTTAATGGCTATAGTAAAACAAAATCTAAATCATCATTAATTAACAACGGCTAAATTACTAGGGGCTTTTAAACTAAAGCCATAGCGCACGTCGTACTAAATGTAGGGGACCGTTTAAACTTAATATTTTGGATATCTCTAATAATATTTAAAAAAAGTTATTGATGTGATTTTACTCATTGAGCAACGTACTCTCGATATTAATTAAAAGTTTTTTGATATGCTTTATACTCGTATATACAGAATAATCGCCTGTAAACACTTACTTAACGATTACACCCTGTATAAGCGGTGATCAGAGCACCATTAAAAATAAGAACTGACACCTCGACAGTGATATCCCCTATTACTAAGACAAGAACGGAATTTTGTAAAGAGACTAGCAGTATTTTTTTAGCATTGTCAGTAGGTAGACTGTATGTGTTAGAGAGCCTGCCAGTTGAAACAGAGCCTACGAAATGTATCGGGGTCGTGTCGGAAAGGTTATTCTTACCTGAGGTTGAAGGGTGTGTTTGGACATGACGACAGTGGTGGTCTTGTGTTGCGGTTCGGGCGACGTCGGCGGCGCCGGCTCCAGAGCCATGCTCTCCACGGCGTGGACTATATCCAGCACCTACGTATGTGATACATGATGATGAGGGAATGTGATAAGTATTATAGGTAGAGAGGTTCGAAAGCCACCGTTCATTTTAAGACTACTCCAAACATTGATCTCTTTAAATTAGATAGTAGACCCGGTAAAAACACTCCATAACTAAATAGATTTGTATATGGCTATTTAAAAGTGTAATATATCAGATACTATATTCTTCGTCATTGTCAAGTCGCTTAGGTGGTAGGCGGGACATACATACAAATATACACTACATAGCATTAGGTAAGTACCCTGCCTCCTGCGGCAGTCGGATAGGGAAAATATCATATTCTTAATTTTTTCACTGTTTGAAACCAAAAAAAGCAAAGAATAAACAAAAAAATTGTATTACCTTTTCAGGTGTAGACTTTTCCTTCGTTTCTGCGACTTGTTTCTCGTGTTCAAACTCAACTAGCTCCTTTTGGAATTGCTGCTCCTAGTAATAAACAATTTAAATAATGAAATGTTTACAAATCAAAAGATTAATTCCAATGAGTGTCGTGTTGTTTTCATAATGAAATAATCTAATTGTCTTTCCGACTCGTCATCTTTTCGAGAAAAAGTTCATGAATTACTATAAAATAATTTAACAGTTCCTTCGATTTTTCCAGGATCAGATCATGACCATAATAGGACTAACAGTGAAGTATAACCCTTTCAAACAATAAATAATTTTTCAAATCGGTCCAGCTGTTGTGATCGAGAAATTGGGAATCAAAGACCCCTACGAATTGCGAACCTTAGAAGTCAGTTAAGAATAATAACGTTCAGAATATAAAGGCTACCTGTTGTTGCTGATGTACAGAATCATCCCGGTCTAAGCTTGACGTTGACTGAGATAGAGAGCCGCCTGTGTCCGCCGTTCCACTTTCGCTACCAGTCTGTTTGGGGCAAAAAATACATTATTTATTTATACGTCAACATCATTTATGTTTTATGTTTTAAGGGTTCCATACCCAAAGGGTAAAAACGGGACCCTATTACTAAGACTCCACTGTCCCTATTACTAAGACTCCACTGTCCATCTGCCTGTCACCAGGCTGTATCTCATGAACCGTGATAGCTAGACAGTTTAAATTTCCACAGATGATGTATTTCTGTTGCCGCTATAACAACAAATACTAATAAACGGAATTAAATAAATATTAAAGTGGGGCTCCCATACAACAAACGAGATATTTTTCCCTTCGTGCGCGAGTTCGACTTTTTTTTATAGCGCATCTGTTGCAAACAAGCATATGCCCCTCCGATGGTAAGCAGTTACCGTAGCATATAGACGCTTACAGCTCTAACCCTTTAAAGCGAAAAAAATAGCCTAGTTCTTGAACTTGGACTTGAGGAGGCTTGCCTCCTTGACGTTCAATTGTCTAAATGATTCTGGTAAGGAAAAAAAATGTAAAAAGAGGGTCAACAGACCCACACACATACAGGGATAACTCACATTGCGAATTAAAGGGCTAGATGTGTCACACGAGCGTTGTCGACCTTGTACAAACCTATACACTAGTGCTTTTTTTGAAAAACCCCATAAAAGTAGTCCCTCGAGATAACTTCGGCAGGGAGTTCATTTCACTGGATATGGAACATAATATTGTAGTTACTTGAAGGTTGAAATTTGTTAAATAACATGCAGTGAAATAGTTATTTGTGCAACAAGAGAGGAAAGTTGGTTTTTCTTGCGAGTGTTTATTTTGAGTCCCGAGAAAGCGAAAGATTCTATAATTGAATCACGAGCGAAGCGAGTGATTCTAAGGTAGAATCTTGAGCGTAGCGAGGGACTCAAAAACAAGAGATGTAAAATAACTTTGCTCTCGTGTTGCACACATAATTTTTCACCTCAGTAGTGAGAACATATTAAAGGCTAAAATGTATTTCGAATTACACAGAATAAACAGAAAAATAAGTATTATAATATGTACGATACGATAAGATACGATACGATACGATACGAGACCGGACCGGACCGGACCGGACCGTACCGTACCGTACCGTACTGTACCGTAGTATGAAGTTCATGGCCTTCACTAAATTAAAAAGCTACATTGTTTCACTCCCTGGAGTGAGGAAAGTCGCACTTTCCTCACTCCAGGGAGTGACGAAAGTAGGCTTGTTCGAGCTGCTGAGGTGAAAAAGGATGAGCGCGACTTACGTGGTACTTCTCGGGGCGCGAGTAGCCGTGGCACACGACGAGATGCAGCGGCGCGTTGGTGGCGGAGCGCAGCGCGTTCACCGCCTCGTTGTGCGTGGCGCCCAGCAGCGACACGCCGTTCACTTCCAGCAGGCGCATGCCCACCTATACATATCAAAAACATTCAAGTCTTACATCGTTCTTATGGTATTTTTTCTATCATAGCTATAGTTGGACATTTTCCGAATAAAGAAGGAAACAAGTGTACGAAAAAAAATTACAGTTTTGTGACGCATTTTCACATACCTTTTGTATAGACACACTTTTGTCACAAAATTGACACCCAAAATTAAAATTAAAAACTCGGGACACTTTTTTTTCATGTTTTAATCAGTAGTCCGCGTGATTCGAAGGCGAAATAATCAAAAGTATTATTTTTTTCAAAAAACAAAAAAATTACACTTTTTCTGGAAACCCAGGTACCAAGATTGGTAAAATCGCGACTTTCACAAAAACGCCGGGCATTAATTGGCCAAGGGAGATTCCACATGTCACATTTGTTAGCCGATTCTCGTGATATTTTGTGTTTAAGTTCCATAATTAAATGGATAATTTTGTCGATTCTGTTTATGGAAAATTTTCTAAATGGCAGATTTGGACTCGCGAGGTTTACAGCTAATAAAAGCCCAAAAGTTGGTCTCACCTTGAGCCTTCCATCCCGCCTGGCCGCACCGCCGCTGTTGATCTTGGAGATGAAGACGCCCTCGTCGTTGGGGTCGTTGGGGTTGCCGCGCTGGCCGTTCAGCCCGCCCTTTATGTGCATACCGAGTTTCTCGCCCTCTTGCTTTACTATCGTTAGGTCCTGTTTGGTAAACGTCACAATGTTTAAAGAATTTGGTCACAAAATAGCTTACTTAAGTTTTCCCATTACTTACTAAGCGTATCGCCTAAGATTAACCAATATAAAGATTCCGAAATCATAGTAGGCGGCTCGAA
The DNA here is from genome assembly GCF_947568885.1 of Cydia strobilella. Classification (NCBI taxonomy): domain Eukaryota; kingdom Metazoa; phylum Arthropoda; class Insecta; order Lepidoptera; family Tortricidae; genus Cydia; species Cydia strobilella. Next base: position 10,315,428 of record NC_086042.1, on the reverse strand, counting down.
GTCCGATTTTATACATCTGAGGTGATACCTTCGGCAAGAATGAAAAAAAGAGTCCAGATCACGACTTTGAACTGACGCAGTTCATTATGTGACAAAAGGAGTGACGTATGTAATATTAAGGATAGGACCTTTTACTATAGTATTTTTTAAATAGCTTTAGTTCGGTGACAGCTGTCGTTTCAATCCATATTTTGCGTGTTTTGCGTTATATCGATGACAACCGTCACTGTAGCCAAGCTATTGGAAAAATACTATAGGCTCACAGTGTAAAATGTTATTATTATATAATGAGATATATGAGATATCCTGGAGTTGATATACATCATTCTCATCATTCATAAATAATAAATACATCAAGTACCTACTGCTCATGCAAAAAGACACAACATTTCATGCACTATACATTACAATATTCTAGCACAAGACAGTCTAACTTCATCCGGAACTTACAAGACAACATCACAGAATAATAAAATATTTGACTTGTTAAAAGCTATTGTAAAAAAATAAACAGGGTATCTATACTCTTTAATTCTACTTATAGGGGGCCCACTAACATCTACTGAATGATTATTAGGCAATGCTTTTTCATTCGCGCTACGTTTGTTATATTTGTAGCAATTCCAAATTCTTTTATTTTAATGTTTTTGATCAAGAAAAACCAAAGGGACGGGTATACTGAATATTGAAAGTACATCTACGTAGAGTGTAAGCGTCATACTGTAACCATTCAAAACGACGTTAGCTGAGCACAGTGACTGTGGGAGGGGTACGGTTTCGGCACACATATCTGGTAAAGTAACACACATAGGTCTGAGATCGCCGGGTGAAGACTTACAGTTGCGTCAACAATTTCAACTTGAACGAGTGTCTGAACGAACGCCGCGCGGTCGTCAGGTGCACGTGTGGAACAAAACAACGATTTGGATGTTAAAGCAAAGGTTTAAAGCTACTCCTTTATGAATTACGCGGGTCTAACTCCAGACCGAGGGACAGATTGATTATTCTTCTTTATTTGGAAACAACTGTATGTAGGTACGCGTTTTAATTCATCTTACAAAAGTTGGATGGTAATGTATGTTCATCAAGAAAAATCAAGCCGCAGAAGTTTGCAGTGTGTAAATAGATATCTAATATTGACGGCCTGTGGTAAGATGCAAGAGAATAATGCGCTACATATGTGGCAGAGTACACGTGTATCTTTTTTGACTACTTGCAGCCGTAAGCGACAGTTTGCGTACATATACCTACTAAACAAGTTTTCATCAAAACCTCTGTAGTAAAATACAAAAACCTCACATGATAAGCAATATGCAAATACTTCTGTTTCGTTCACTGCAACTTTGCCAAATACTACGGTAAGCAATACTCAATTTGTCTACTAATAACCACATTACGTATATATTAATATAATGGTCATCCAATGACTCACAACCCGACCACTCGCTTTCATGCAAACACTGCGCGACTTACTTGCGTGTAAGTGCATACAAATTAAAAACATAATTAATACATATTCATGTGCATTTTACTAAATGAGTTTTTAGTTGATGTTTATGTCAACTAATATTTAGTTACTTAGTTTTCAAATCTTATTAATGATAACTTAATTGCAGAATCCAGCAAATATGTTCAAATAGGTAATGTTCAAATATATATATATGGTAAATATGGTAATTGTCTTTTCAATGTTATGGGTTTTACGTATCTCTTCTGACCGTAGCACGGATAACTGAGTAAATTCACAGACATACTAAGTAGAAGAAGATTTCGATTACTGAATCAGATGGCTGTAGGTACGGCGCCATGAATTCAGTGGTGACTTGATTGTCAACAATTGTTGACCAATCTATATGATAAGATAATTCTGTCGTTTGTCTGCGCTACATGCCCTAGCCTGGAAGCCCTTGACAACAGTTGGACCACCATTTAGTACTGACCTGGAAGCCGAGCGGCAGCGGGTCGTGGCGCACGGTGAGCGTGAGCGTGGGCCCGGGCTGCAGCAGCAGCTGCACGGCGTCGCGGTGCGTGGCGCCCGTGAGCTCGTTGCCGTTCACCTTGAGCAGGCGGTCGCCCATGCGCAGCTTGCCGGATCGCGCCGCCACGCCGCCGGGAACCACCTACACGATATGTGTAGTCGCATTAAAGCGCCGTTTGATTATTAAGGGTATAACTAACACCGGGTCAAGAAGACTTCACGGAATCGTCATAGTGTTCGTCTTGCCCCGAGAAAATAAACTATGTTCTTCTTACCCCATCCCATCCCATCTGGTGAGGTGGTGTAAGGTTTTACACAATAGGGATGATGACACATGTTAAATTTTCTAACAAAATCTAGTAAAATAGCTAATGAGCAATTTATCACATATAATGTAATTATAAAAATAATATATGGAAATGATAAAAAAATACAGAACTTGAAAGCTTCGAGCAACACGGAAGGGAGTCGGCATTCGCACTATTTCCCCTCTGCCGAGTTACAAGAATAACAACTGATCTAGCGCGACTTATATAAAACTTAGTTGCTGTCGGATTTTATTTAAACTGTACATCTCATTTCGTAACCTTTATTCCTTCCTCCTAATAATTCGGTTTTGCTGTGTCGACACAAGCACATCTCACAGAAAGTAGATTTTTATTATTGGAAATTTATTTATTTGCTGACATGTCCCATCATTACTTACTTTAAATAAATTATTCATTGTGTATTATTGTTATAGAAATAAATGAATGAATGAAAGCAATAAAATTCTTCGACTAAAATGTGTTAGTGTGCGTGTTGTTACTCGTCCGTACACAAAAACAGATCGAGGTGTTCAAGATTTGTCTGTATACACTACACATTTTCTATGTATTTGTGTCGTCATTACAGATTGGATTTTGTATGTAAGTGTGTGAGAAGTGTGACTGTGTGCACGTTTCAACCCGCAAAAAACAGACAGAATGATTTGTACGGTAAGACATCGCTTGGGCTCCTCCCTTCCGATGTGTCGGAAGCCAGTGTTGCTCGAAGCTTGAAAGTTTCAAAATTTTAGTTTTTCTTCTTTACTTTCAAAAAGGTAAAAAAAAAGTAATGGTACCATTCGGTTACATACATTTTATCAAAAATAACATTGTACAGCTAACAGCAACTACCTATAGTAAGTAAACGCAATATTTTACCGATAAAATCGCAATTTTTTTGTTTTCCATATTAAACATTCACTTATCGTTTTGTTAAGTTAAGTTCGCGAGTGAAGCACGACTGTCGGACTTTAGACTATAATTTCTGACTTTTTAACCAACTTCAATTTCATAGAAGGAGGAGGTTCTGTATTCGGTTTGGGCTCCGAGACCCGTGGTCCGATTTGAGTAATTCTTTTTTTGTTCGAAAGGACCTACTTCCAAGTTGGTCCCATATTAATCTGGTTCTGATCTGATGATGGGATCCCTGAGGAATTGAGGGATCTCCTCAATTTTTAAAGGCACATGTATGGTGATTTGAGTGTTTTCATAAGCAACTTGAGCATTTGATGAAGTGGAGCTGATGATGATGATTGTTTTGATGATAATGGTTTCAGCGATTACTCCGGCACCCATGATCCGATTTGAGTAATTCTTTTTTTGTTTGAAAGAAGTTACCTCCAAGGTGTTTTCGTAACATTTCTGGTTTTGATCTGATGATGGAATCCGTGAGGAATTGAGGAAACTCCTCAATATTTAAAGGCACGTGTATGGTGATTTCGGTGTTTTCTAAAGTAACTCAAGCATTTCCTCCCAAAAACCACCAATTTGATGTAGCGCAACTGTAGCCTAACCACGAGTTTGACACTAAATATTTGCTAGCGTCTTCATAACTTACTTTGTACACTAATATGCCAGTACGAGCGAGATGCATAAACAGTAAGCACGCGATAGCGAATATATCAAAGTCAAACTCGTGGTAAGGCCATTGATGATGAAGAGCACGGACGAAATGTGGAACTTCCCTCGTATGTGTATTATGATTTTTGTTGTAGGTAGTGTTGGAAACAACCAAAGAGACTAGAGGTGAGAGGTAGGTGTGAGAGGTGAAGGTAGAGGGTAGTAGTGTTTGGGGGGTTTGAGGTTAAGGGGTAGAGGGGAGGGGAGTTGATGGGTCGGGGCCTGAGTGGTTGGGAGTTAAGGTATTAGGGGTTAGGGTGAGGAGTTAAGGGGTCTGGGGTTAGGGGTCGGGGAATGGCGGTTGTAGGGTTGGTGGTTTAGGGTCGAGGGGTTCAGTGATCAGAGGTTGATGTGCTGCGAGGTTGAGTGATCGGGGGGTTTGAGGGATTGGGTCAGAGGCGGGGCGGAGATTGGATTTAGTGACAGGAATGATTTCCCAGACGGACTCGAGGAAAATTCTGATTATTTAATAAAGTTTACGAATTTAGAGTTAAACATGATTATGTTTTTCATTCATGCGTCTCTTAACAATGTCTTAAAACTAAAAATGGAAAAATAAAAACTTTTATAAAAAAAGATAAACCGACTTCAAAAAGGATGAAATAAAATATTATCCTTTTTAGGGTTCCGTGTTTAAGTATATGCGTTACAAACTGATATGTTTAAAGTCGGTGCCAAGCCAAGTAGTAACAATACCAGTCAAAAATAATCAGCTTTATGTCTACAAATCCCATTACAACTGTACAAATATTATAAACGTGAAAGTAATTCTGTTTGCCTCTTTGTTACCGTTTCATGGCTAAACAACTGAACCGCTTTAGCTGAAATTTGGCATGAAGGTTCCTTGAATTGTTTTATATTTTGAAATGTGGTCCTCTGGATAAGCGACAGAAAATAACTCAGTCCCAATCCCACACTTGCGTGCTATGGACTGTTCAAGAATTAGTAAGAAATGCTCTTTAAAAAATACGACAACAAATAAACGCATCAGATTTACACTAATGTGCCGACAAGCATGGTACGAACTGTGCTAAGAAGGTTCAATCGTGTGTTCTGTTCTGAGGTGTGTTCTTAAATACCTACAGAAAGTTCGTTTATTGTCGTCGTGTAACGCTGCGTCTTACATAGATGAACACTCGCGAACGCGAAGAGAAGCGACGCGGCGCGGCGCGGCCGGCCCAAGGCGTTCGCGTTCGCAACGAGATCGCCCACGTAGGACACTTCTATAGGTATCAAAGGATTAATTAAGGCGCCGTGCCGCGCCGCTTCGTGTTCGCGTGTTGTTCGCCTACGTAGTACGCTGCGTTAGACAATCCAACGTACATACTTATATAGCCGCATCCTTATCGAATTGCACCAAAATCACTATGAATATATGGTTCAAAATTTGGCTTGGCACCGACTTCAAACATATCAGTTGGAAACGCATATACTTAAACACGGAACCCTAAAAAGGATAATATTTTATTTCATCCTTTTTGAAGTCGGTTTATCTTTTTTTTATAAAAGTGTTTATGTAATTGCTTTAATGCACTGGGTCCCATATAGACATTTGGTCCTAAAAACAAACCTGATCGACTGATACTATTAATAAAAATTTGTCATCAAGCCTATAGGTAAATAAATGAAACGATACGCCAATGTACCTGTACAAAGCAGTGTTTCAATATTCCCAAGACAAAAAAATACTCTTTTTATTCATTCGTTCAAAGTGCCAGGGTGCACCTTAGCTGAACGTATCCTTTTAAAATAGTATCTACTCGTAGTAGACAATCTTTCTTCTTGTGCCAACAACTTTTCAACCTGCAGTTATCGAATATTAAAGTTAAAATATTTGGCAATACTTACATGGGAAATAAATATTCCAGGTTCCTTTCCCCCGAATGGCACACACGAATGATCCGTACCGCCTATGATACTGAATCCAAGAGAGCCTCCTTCCTTTACCAAAACCACATCCTGCAACAAGGAAATTCTGTTGTAATCCGATATCTGAGGCTTGTGGTTGGAGCTTTGAAGCTTTAAGCGTAATTTTAACGACAGGTAATTCTTTGGTGGGTTGAGCTGGCAAATGGATTTTGATTTCAAAGTTTCTGGTACAATGGTTTAACCAATTGTCTAGTTTAAGCAGTAAGTGTGTATCTCTTTATAGCAATTCAAGTGATATCCTGGATTTTCATTTTCAAAGCCAATTCCAAGCGGATGGTAGCTCTCCATCCGAGGAATTGCAATATAGCTGTGCCCAGCACCAATAACACAAATGACCACGCAACTTAAGTCACTTGTGACAAAGATTTTATTAAGGGTCGGTTGCACTAAACTGTTTGTCATCGTTAAAGAGTTTGCTAAACATTGTATGGAATGATTCATAGTAAACTGTACCGCGGCGCGCCGGGTGACTTTGTTCCGTCTGTCAAGTGCGGATGGTGCAAATAGTACTAAATGTGCAAGATGAGAAGAGTCTAAGAGAATTTCGTGCTCCGAATTTGACAGCTAAACGAGATGGCGCGGTACGGCTCTGTACATTATGCGGTAACTTTGGTTATTAACAGGGGCGTAGCTAGAGGATATGGCGCCCGGGGTAGTCACCAAATTTGCGCCCCCTGACGACTGACAAAAGTTTCCCTGCTGCTGCCTTGTGCCCATTTTGGCGCCCCCCTTGAATGGCGCCCGGGGCACTTGCCCCCTCTGCCCCCCCTAGTTACGCCACTGGTTGTCAAAATTTGACGTTCGACAATTCAGTGACCAGAAAACATATGGTGCAGTACATCGCCATCTGTTTCGGCTGTCAAACTAGCAGACACGTTTTTATCTTACTTTCCCTCTCCCTTCAATCAATACTTTGCTTGTGACAAAAATAACCCAGCTCTAAGAATCGTACGAGAGAAATAGTTATTTGTGAAACAAGAGAGGAAAGTTGTTTTTTTTTTTGCGAGTGTTGATTATGAGTCCCGAGAAAGCGAAAGATTCTAAAATTGAATCACGAGCGAAGCGAGTGATTATAAGTTAGAATCTTGAGCGTAGCGAGGGAATCAAAAACACGAGATGTAAAATAACTTTGCTCTCCTGTGACACATGCGGTTTGTTTGGTTTAGGTATACTTACTCGTATCTAAATACCAGAAAAAAGTGTTTTAAAAACATTCGCATATTACCACCACCAGCTAGGAACCTAGTTACTGTAAAATAACTCTTAACTCTCGTAAGGTTTAATGAGTGTTTTATAGGAGTCAGCGTGCAGCGGCAGCGGTGTCTCGGTGCAACGTCGAAGTTTTATTTACAGCTGTTGAGCGACCGTCAACAGCTCTAAAATATAGCGCAAATATGTGCCCGCTTTACATTTACTTTATTAGAGTCTGGATATGTAGGTAAGTCTGCACTGCACGGAAATAATATGGCAACTCCACCAAAAGCGTAAACTACTATGAAAATCTGGCGTTATGGAGGTGTTGAGAAATGTACTTCACTGCAGATTTAACATTACCGGTCCATAAAACTGTTTAAAAAATACGCGAATAAGCCAGAATCTAAGATATTAAATAAACGGGATGGATACGAACAAATCTTACTACCTATCGATGTATAGTGTGAAGCGAGCACCTATAAACGCTGGGCTTCGTACTGTGTTAACCTTACTTCGATGATGAGCGGCGCGAGCAGCTGGTTGTCGGTGATGCGGGTGACGGTGGTCTCGGTGAAGGTGGACTTGGTGATGGTCTCGGTGACGCGGCCTATGGCGGCAGGCGGCGGCGGCAGCAGCGCGGCCGCGGCCGGGCGCTCCACGGTGACGCGCACCCCGCGCTCCACCGGCTCCGCCGCCGGCCGATGCCCGCCGAGGAAGTGCGCCGGTATCATCGCTTGGAACTCCTCGTTCGTTATCGGCCGAGAGGGCTGCGCGTTTAACACGTTCACATCAGACACACAAGACTCGTTTTAAGTCACAATTTGGATATACAAGTTTTGCCGACACCGCATGTTTTGTCGATGATAATAAGAATTAAATTATAGTAGCCAATAAATTTGTTTTTTCAGTTGCTTGATACACAACTTTAGTTGCTTAGTTGAACAGTTTAAAATGATGCAGTGACATGCTTTTCCTTTACTTATTTTCGTGTTGTTTTGGTGCGCGTAGGAGCGCCAGTAAACCGCCTGTTTATTAGTCGGTGAACATGAATTTTAAAAAGTCACAACCGAATACAGAATTGCCTTCTTGCAATTGGATATGTCTTTTGACAGGTGGGCGAGGTAATTGAGGTGAATTCTCTATTTTCGATGTCATACAATGACAATATGGCGGACGAATGTATGAAATGTCACCGTATTTAAGAATTATTTCGCTTCAAATTTAGGTTTTTCTTTGCAAGTGTCATAAAGCATTGTGTGTAACTCCGGGAGTAAAAATATTGCAAGCTCGAGTCTTATATTCACTCCAGCCTGCGGCTGTCGTGAATCTATAGACCTCGTTTGCGAAATTTTACTTACCCCCCTCGTTGCACAGTGTATTATTGAACCGCTCTACTACTCCTTAAGGGATAGGAAATCAGACTGGTACGTCATATATTAATTTAGTTGTTGTTTATCAATATGACAAAACAATTAATTAACGTGATATTTGTATGACTGATCTGCGTATGACGTCATGTTTTAGTTATCAAAGTGTCTAAATCATTTTAGCGGAAAAATGTCCACTTCTGGTTTCTCCCAGGGATCTCCACAACGACCGATCGGGCGCTGCTCTCATCTATCGGCTCACAGCGATCTTAACCAGATCGTCGAGCCATAATGTTTTGTTTTTGTTTTGTTTCTTGTCTTGAAATTTATTTACGATTAAATATTGTAGATCATTGTAAGATTGATTTTAGATTGTTATTGTCTTGTTTTACCGAATAATGAGAAAAAAAACCAAACAGTAGGTAAACAAAAAAAGTACCCTTATAGTAGCATTTTCAGTCTCTGGAATTGAGCCATATTACTTATTTACAACAAGTACTACGGTATCGCCCTAAAGTGATAAGATTCGATAAACTGATAGCACACCCCACTTGATCAAGGTTGGAATGTCTGACGACACAACATTCCACTTCGTTTCTAAATACATATACTCATTTGTATCAATCGTCTAGTAGTAAGAGCTACTTTTAGAACCGGTTGTATCCTCTAACGGGTACTTGAATAAGATTATTATAATATGCATTCCTATAAGCAAATCCTTTGCATAATTAACCCATGCTACTCTCTCTATACCCAGCAATACTGTCGTTTCTACATACACGTAATGTTTTCTTGAATATTCTTGGTCGGTGCTGCTTTCATCATGCAGTAATAGATGCTACATACTAATATTGAGAGAAGTTTTAGATTTCAATGTATTTGCAAGTGAAATGCTCATTTAACTATCCATGCGGTGCCGCAAATCACACAAATAGCTTTGAGAAACATCACGCTAAATATTGTGCGTTGTCTGTTCTAAGTGTCTGAAAAAAGTAAAATAATGTTTTGTTAACTTGGACTAACATGAAATGTACAGATTTAAATGCCAACGGTTTGCAATCAACGGTTGCGTAGGATAACCGGGTCTCGCCATCCCGAAATATGAGCTCAATATTTCGAGACGCGTAAGACGCGGCATCTTCCGCCGCCATTTTGGAAACCGTGACGTTAAAATGCTACGAATAAAGTGATATAGAATACGTATAATAATGGTGTAAAGCTGTATCAGACAAGCACGGGATGTGAACGTGTTAAACCGATATGTAACCATCACCTGCGAACGTTGGGCAAACGTCAAGTAAATCGGTCCTTACCTGAATGTCATCGAACACGTCGTCAGCAGATCCGTGCATGTTATTGGCGCCGGGGGTTAAGGGCGTGCTAGTGCTGTTAGTCGACGATTTCGTGGCCTGCAGTAACAATTCGTTGACATCATTATTAATAATATCATCGTACAGCGTTCAAGAGGACGGTAGTTAAATTCGTTTTTTTATTTATTGATATTACTTTTAGCTACTAATGATCTACCTGAACTTCCGTGTCTACAAATTTAAATGCTTTTAGAAATAGGTACAATCTAAAACAACAGTTGTGCGTATTTTCTTAAATTTAATTCTCCTTTTAAATACAGCTTTTAGAACTAAAAATTCCCAAGAATTATTTATAAAAGTACGAAAGTGCATTATAAGCAGGGCTCAATAGACAGAGGCTGTGAAAGCATCGCACGGACTCGACTAAGCCTCACCTGTCCGTTGGCTTGGCTCAGCCTCCTCGGCGCCGGCTGCGGCGGGACCGCGTTGGGTGCGAAAGTGGTCTGTTTCTGGGCATGCTGTTGAGGTGCCTGTATCTGTGTGGGTGCGACATGCACGTGTGTGTCACGCGGTAGAGTGTGATTAGCTACTGGTGGACTGATGTGATTGGTGGGTTTCTGTGCCGGAGCGTTCACATTCGGTAGGCTGGTCTTGTGCTCTCTCACTTCGTCTGACGTCGACTTGCGCGGGAGCGTTTCGCCTGAACGAGACAAAAGTATTATTTAAAACTTAACCAAAACGTTTAAGTACTATATTTTACAGATACGTAACAGATGACATATATGAATTTGAACGATTGTTGCTATAATTTGCTGCATACGATTTCTACCACCTCCATGGATTCCATGATATGTATTAACCTCGAGCTTAGGATGGTATTCCATGTGTCCAATATCTCGGTCCAATGTGTATTTGCGTCTCATATTTTGCTTAATGAAAGAGTGACACCCAATGCACATTGGACAGGCGGAATACCACCCCTAAAGCAAGTTTTTATTGCCGACTTTGTTATAGACTGGTCTATCGAGAACAGGGCAAGTGGATAATAGATTGATATAAGAGATAGTTGGTCAAACCAAATTGTCAGTAAATAAGAACAAAAAAAAACTACACTCATCCTTTTCTTTTGTGTGCTAGTACTAGTGTAAGACAAAGATAGTATGATTCTCTGTCTATGTTTGAAATGAGACAGTCCTTTGACAAACTATAGATTCGTTGAAAATTGGATAAATATAAAAAAAAACATGTCCTCAAAATTTGGTAGGCTCATATGACGTAACTCTTTGCTAGCCATTTTTGCTGAAGCAATTTGAATATGAATCGACTGAAGTATGTAATTCTATTACATATATCTTTTCCAGTCGACGTCGTACACTACGTGCAGCCTCACATTTTTAAAGAACTCATGCTCTGCGCGTCTTCCGAAACTTAGGTGTAAGTGTTTTATAGTGAAATATGGCAAGGTAGGCCAGGAACCTTGTTCCGGGGTGATGGTCCGCTGCAGCACCAGCCGCACGAACCGCTCGTGGCCGGTGAGCAGCGACACGGCCGCTTCGTGACGCGCCTTCTCCATTTCCACGCCGTTGATCTGCAATTTAACGTTGGACACTTTAGCTCAGTCACGCTTCGCAGTATCAACCATCTGTTTCTTAGTAACGCGGTGCAATCTAGATAACAATCGAGTTGATAATGATACCAGCCGATTGAAATAGTTATCCTATATGTGCTATTTTATTACCAGTCTCGAAAGTAATTCAATAATGACGGGACCTTCGCTTTAATCGTCATAAACGTTTGTGCAGCAAAATAATTAAAACCGCATTTTACGACCCATTGTAAGTCCACTCGTTTTCCACATTCATGACGCATAAATCACGATAACATTTCAGTTTAAAACAAATCTTACTATGAATTAGGTAGTATTTAACCAACGAATTTTAGAATAATTCGAAGATGCTACTGTCTCAAATGGTCAGATTATTGTTATAAGTCAATTTATAAGTTAATATTAATTATCAATCCTAACTCATCATAATAAATCAACGAGTACATTGCTGCGGTATAAGGTATGATATCGCGAAACTCATCGAAACTACCTTGTCTTAGACCATTATCATGCTGTTCTTGGTGGTAGCACCCTCCGACGAGATACGCGAGATGTAGATGACATCACTCTCATTTCGGTACGGGTGGCAAAACTCTTACTCCCAGTTATTCTAAGGGCACAGCCCGGCTACGATGGGAATCAGGGTCTTGTGGCCCAGGACTTACGGTATAAAATCGCGTAACTCACCGAAACGACCTTGTCCCCGACCATCATCTTGCCGTCCTTGGCGGCGGCGCCCTGCGGCGAGATACGCGAGATGTAGATGGCGTCGCTGTCGTCCCGGTACGGCGGCGAACCCTTGCCGCCGGCTATGCTGAACCCGAGTCCGGCTCCGTCGCGAATCAGGGTTGTGTGGACTAGGACTTTCTGCTGATATGCTGCAATTCAAATTATATTCTACTATAATATTTATTGCATAAAAAACCTCTACTGATTTTATATAATTTTTAAGAAAAAAAAGCCCGACATCAATGGGGGATGCCGTTGAAAGGTTACTTATTGTTGATGGTGCACTCCAGACAATGAAATGAAAAAGACAGTATCTTTTGCCTAACTAAAAGGAGGTAAAACCACCTACTTTTCCAGTAGCATTTCGTTTCTGTAAGGGTCATAGTTCTAACCTAACTTAACCCAATGTTCTGATTGCATTTCGTTTCTGTAAGGGTCACAGTTCTAACCTAACCCACTCTTCTGATAGCAGTTCGGTTCTGTGAGGATCGCAGTTCAAAAAAAAGTCCAGGTCCATGTTTGGGCCAAACGTGAACTATATGTCGTTGAAGAGTTCCATTCTGACCATCATCAGCAGTTCCACTTAATCAAATGTCACTTTTTTTATGTAAATGCTGGATTTGTTGATGAAAATACAAAAATCACTATATGCATGCCTTTCACATTTGAGGGGTTCCCTCGGTTCCTTATGGATCCCATCATCAGAACTCGAGCTTGACAAAAATGTGTCTTGAAAACTTAAGTTGCTTAACAAACATAAAAAAAAGACAAATCGCCAAACGTGAACTATGCGTTATGAAAGAGTTCCAATCTGATATTTCTGATCATCATCAGCAGCTCCACTTCATCAAATGTCATTTTTTTAAATGGAAATGCTGGATTTGTTGATAAAAATACAAAAATCACTATATGTATGCCTTTAACATTTGAGGAGTTCCCTCAATTCCTCATTGATCCCATCATCAGAACTGCGTTTTGACAAAAACGGGACTAATCTGTATGTATATACTTATAATCAAAAAAAGAATTTTTAAAATCGGTCCAGAAATGACGAAGTTATGGAGTAACAATAGCTATTTATGCAACAAGTGCGGAAAGTGTATGATTTACGACGAGTGTATAAAGGAATACGAGTCGAAAATCAACTTTACGCACGTTTACAATACATACCATGTTTTACTATGCATTGTGCGAGTAAATAAAAAACATATCATGGCAAATAAGTTTAATTATTAAAAGGAGTGTTTTAAATCGACACGAGTTGCGAATTACCTATTCGCACGTGTATCGTACAATGTTTTACAGTACATATGGCCCTTTAAACTTTCGACATATGCACGAAAAGTGCTCTTTTCCGCACTAGTGCGAGAAAGTAGCACCATATGTACTGTAAAAAAAAATTGAAAACAAAAAGCACTAGTGCGGAAAAGTAGTACTTTCCGCATGATATGGCTCCGTAGGAAACGCACTTTTCGAGCACATGCATTGTAAACATTAAAAAAAACATACAACCGAATTGAGAACCTGCTCCTTTTGAAATCTTGAAGTCGGTTAAAAAGGCGGACTCAATGTCAGAAAGCGTTCTGTACTTTATTTAAAATTACTAATAAAAAGTGAACCAAGATGAACATGATTTTCGTAAGAGGCTTTTAATATCAATTACAAATAAAATAAATGCGAACTAAAGGTAAATTTGTTACGCATGAACAGCAATGAACTCAAACCTGTTGCCTATACATTCCATTATTTAACATTATAGAATAATTACACGCTTTTTTAACGATTGTTCACCGGCAAACCACTTTATGTAAAAAAAAACTCCTGACTGACTTGCAAAAATAGGAAAACTCCAGATTCATTATTTAGCAGCCAATTGAACATGATTTACCACACAAATCAGAGGTCAATCATTTAGTTAACCTTCACCTTAATTGTTGGACACTCCAGGAACCGTACTAAAATTCGATCGAGTTATAAATGGCATGATCATTGACTTTGATTTGAAGTACATCCAAAGAATCTAAAATCGAGGTCAATATTACACACCCAATCGATTATAAACAAAACAATGACTAAATTACGTGACCATGATGACATCATGACTCACGAGTTGATAATGTTATCTTATACATCTTTTGGATTAAACACAACATGTGTGTATAAATCGCTTTATGTTTTATTTTTCATATTCGTCTGGTCCCCTACATATCGATCGTAATGAAGACTAGAATTGGGACTGTAGAATAAGATATGATAATAATTTTACGAGTAAGTACGAGCTGTTCGCAAATTATCATAGCTAAAAACTAATTAAAGTAATTAACGTCAGAAGGTACCGAGCGTGTAGTAATTTCTACGTCAGTCCCTAAAACATGTTAAGACAACATTAGATCATCGACCGATAAGCTACTGTCGTGTTTTTGGTTTTATTCACAATCGGTTCATTCTAATACGCCGTGGAAGCGTAATCAAATCGGATTTAGAAATAGTACCAAGACAAGACAACCTTTGCATTACTGCTTAGAATAGTTTACAATTTATGATTGGATTTGAGTAAGTATTGTCATATGAAATTATGTTTACCTGGAGGGATGTAGGGCTGCGTAAGCGGCGGCGGGGACGCCTCGAGGCGGTGGTAGGTGTCGGTGGTGACGTGGCCGGTGGACGAGGGGCTTAAGTTGACATGCTGATTGTTGTTGGAGGGTTTCTGTTCCGGCTCGAATTCCTGCGCGTACGCATTGCCGATTATCAGAGGCTTGGTGGGTATGCCGCGTCCTGTCGGTATCTGAGGGAGTTAGAAATTGGTTAACAATCGGCAAACCGCAGCTTGTACCTCCACACTTGCGGCTCTTCAAGCCACAGTCAACAAATGTTAACGGCTTTAAAATATCAACAATCATGATGATACATCTTAATGAGATTTGGAGTTAGGGACACACAGCTGTGACCGAATTAATGTTGTGGTATTATCAGTCGATTAAACGTACTAAATAATTATAGACAGAACTTTTATATTGCTATGATAAAATGAACAGTTATAAATTCAACTGTCAATACATAATATTTTACGGTGTGTGAGCTCTACTCTTGTCTCGATTCCTATAATTTAATACGAATAATAATTATGAAGCGTTACCAGCTAACAGCGTAAAATCTGTTCAATAAAACTTTGAAATATTCGATATGAGAAAATCTTAAATGTACAACTTCAACTTCTCGTCAGCATGACATCATCTTCTTTACATATCTGTAAAATTTAAATATGACTTCTATATTTTCGATTAATGTGAATATTGACTTCATGTTAGTCAAGTAGTAATATAAACACACTAAGCACTGTTATAGTTTACCTGTCCATTTTCCAAGGTCGACACCGTATCGGTCGTGCTTGACACAGAATGATGGCTCGCTCCACTCGGAGCCCTGCTGTGAGTTCTGTGAAAAACAAAACTGTACTCAAACCGTTTGTAAACTGTTTTCTTACTGTGTAAAATCATTACGCGGCCCGGATAAAGAACAACGCTAAGCTCGGCCTGGACTGAACCTGTTAGACGCTCTACTTGCGAGTAAATGCATAAAATCGATTACCATGTTCCGGAAGATATTTCGTTCAAATTACGTACGTCAAACAAATCTTGGGGGAGGCCCATTATGCACTGTATTGTATGTTAATAAGAGCAACTTTAACGGCAAATGGTAAGCGATCAGTAACGTAATTAGTGGTGATTTGCAAGATCTGTTTGTTTGAAACTCATTCGCTCAGCGGACAGGACGCGTTTGAGTCGGTGTTAGAAAATTGCCAAGGAAAAAATAAGAGCATTATATTGTCTTCGGTTACCGCGATAGTTACTCATGAAATAAAACTATGAAAACGGATTTTATCGCGTATATTGAATTTATAATACATCCCGAAGTTTCGAACTCTTTACAGCGTTCGTGGTCAACGGGTGACTGAGGAAAAACCACAAAATGCAAAAATACCCACATACTAAAAAATAATGAACCATCATAGACTATAAACTTTAAGGCTGGTTGTACATGCAAAATCGGTTCATAAGGCTAGTTATACACTACAATTATTTTTTAAGTAAAGATATATATAAACGCGATAAAAACTACGCCGGCTCCAACCCTACACCGCGGACCCGAGAAGATTTAATTCCCTCCTACAATTTAGTTAAGAGCATTGTTTATTTCTGATTGAGAGCCTTGGCTTGTTTTAAGCACTAAATGCTAAATGCAGTGCGCCCTGAATCGTTGAAGTAAATGGAAACAAGGCGGGTCATGTCAATAAAAGACATCGCTTTTATTAGATAATAAAACGGTTCTCAAATTGAGTCTATAAAGCTCAACAATGCTTACATAAAAGTGTGTTTTAACCGATACAGTCTTTCTAATTATGTTTACTGCGAATGTTATTACTAGAAAGTGTAGGAGATGTTAGGCTATTTTTATTAACTTGCAATGTACCTACTAATTGAAACCAGAAAAAAATATTTGTGCGATTTAATTATCCACTTTACAACGAGCTCGCGCATATAACTTTCGATTTTTACCTTGTGGAGGTTGGTGATTCCCTTGTGACGACCAGCACTAATGTGGCTCCGCTAGCCTTGAGCACCTCCACTGCATAATAGTGGTCTACATCCACCACTGATGTCCCGTTTACGGACAGCACCTTGTCACCAACCTGAGCCAAATGAGATCAAGTCAGATTACCTGTTACAAGGGCTACGCTTGCATACCTGACCGGTCAAGGATTGGGTCGTGCGTTGGAGAGATGATTCTAAAATTATTAGAATATTTAATGATAGATATTATAAAATACCTACTAGGAATGTGTTATTATAATGCCATTGACATACAAAATTAACCGTATTCTACAAATAAACTGGAAAATAAAGACGATTTTCTGGATAACATAACATAAACATAATTTATTCAAAAACACGTATTGCATACATTCATATGATTCCCTGTTTTAGGCGTGTTCATACCATAAATGAATTCAGCACCCCCCATTTATACGAAAACGATACCCAACCCGGCCTAGCAGCTTCACTGATGTAGATAATCAAGATAAAAAAGAGAGCCCTAAATAAAACTTCAAGAGCGGATATCTCAAAAACTATACAAGATATCGAAAAACTTGACTAAATAAAACTTGTAACAAATTAAATCTCTTTTCATTTTGTATAAGTAGCCAAGTCGCTCAGACGCATAGTTTCCGAGATATAATCGAAAAACCGAAAAATGGAACCTTCAAACCCCCCTCCCCCCAGCACCAGGGTTACGGCCGGGGACTTTTGATATGGTGAACATAACTAGTCCAAACAAAGCTACGAAGTTGTGTTCCAAGTTTCCCTCTATAACTTTTTTTAGGCATTCATTTCCTGGCCTATTTCAGGTTATAAATATATAAAAAAGCGTTTAATTTCCATTGGTAATGCTCTTATTTATTTGTTGTTGTTTACTTTAAGCTTTAAATATAGTGTCAAACATTTTTCTGTTCGTCTTATTTTTTTTTGGTTCCCAGTTAGTGTAATGCTCTCAATCAGGACTCGAGGGTTACTGTTACTCACCCTAAGGCCCGCCAAGTACGCGGGTCCGTTGGGAGTGACCCTAGATATAAAGATGCCGTCATCGTCACCGATGTAGGGCGTGGAGCCGCGGCCGCCCGCTATACTGAGCCCGAGTCCGCCGGCGGCCCGCGCTATGCGCACTTCAATGCATCGCTGCTCGTTGACCAACTGTGTGACGCTCTCTGCTCTGTCCGATACTGATTCACCTAAAAAAAATTAATTTGTTAATGTTAGTACCTATAACGATTTTCACTCTCAGCTAATAGGTTTGTGACTCGGGATGCTCAACACCCCGCAATAAATCGCAAACGGGAACGAAAAGGCACGAGTTTTGCAATAGGTAGAGAGTTTCTGTCATAATATAATATAGGATAAGTTAGAGTGAGTTTCTTGCACGTAACGTATATCTGTAATTCGAATCTAAGTTTGAAATAATTATTGAACACTCGGTCATAGGCAGCTGTCAGTAATAGCGAATGGCACTGTAATCAGACAAGTCATGAACTCCAAATTTCTTGGTTTCGAGCTAGACAGCTGCCTCACCTGGAGTGGCCATATAGATCAGATGTGCAAGAAACTCGCAACGGCATGCTTTGCGTTGAAGCGGCTGGCTCGAGTACTTCCATTAGAAATGGTCCGAGCGTGATATTTTGCGTCAGTCCACGCACTCCTGCAGTACGGAGTCGAACTGTGGGCCGGTGCTGCCGTTTGGGAGAGGGTCTTCCGGCTCCAGAAGCGCGCCGTTCGGGCGATAGGCCGCGTCCCTCAATGTCACTCCGCGAGGCCATTGTTCAAGTCGTTGGGAATACTTACGCCAGGGGCGTATTTACCCTAGGGCCAAGGGGGCCATGGCCCGGGGCAGCAGGCTGCGGGGGGCGGCGCAGGCCGCCGCTGCCTTTCAGTTGCTTTCAGTTTTGGGTGCCTCAGTGGCGCCCCAATTTTTTTTGTGGTGTTACTGGTACTAGACATAATTTAATTTAAAGTAAGTAACTACTTATTCGTTGTCTACTTCCAGTAGACATTACAATTTTTACAGTGCGTTTGCGCCCCTTTGCCTTCTACCTTCTTTACCCACGTAGGATTGTCGTCGAGTTCTCATGATGTCGCCCCGTGACGTCGCTCTTCACATCGCCTTAAGGCCGCGGGCTCCAGTTAATGCTTTTTAGCGCTGCATGCTTGACGTCGGCATTAACGCCTTGAGCGACGTCTAGGCGCCGGCCATTGCGTCAGCAGCCGCTATATCGTGTAAGACGTCCGTACCTCTGTGGCCGTGCTCGTCGACATCACCACCCCCCATGATGAGAATTTCGTAAAAACCGAGAAGGACAAGTCCAGTAAGTACCTAGACTTGGCTCACGAGATTACCGCCATGTGGAATGTTGATTCGGCGATCATTGTCTTAATAGTCGTTTGACCGAACGGTCTCATAGCGAAAAGTCTCGATCAACACCTTGAGAGACTCACTAGGTGGTTGGATCAAGGGTTAGATGCAGAAGGCGGTGATCTTGGACACGGCGCGGATAGTCTTACGGTTCCTCTCTTTGCGGCCCTGACCACTAACAGCTTGGGCCCTGTCCCGCTGCTGGCGGAACCCTTTTTTTAATATGTATTTTGTATTGTTTTGTAAGTGTTTTTATATTTTACTTTTATAATAATATACCTAACTTAAAAAAAAAAATAGAGAATAATAATGAAACGGCGTTAATATGACTAATGAAGGTCATCATAGCTTCATGTAGTTATCGGCTCATCTACACCTTCACAGGAAATATGACATAATATAGATCTAAATAAGTATATCCCGATCTTTAATCATCATAAAATCAAGCTTATAATTACCGTACATTAACTGTACTGATACCTCTATCATTAATCTTGTACAGGTTGAGGCCTATTTAGTCAAAATTGATAATAACTTTAGATGTATGGTGACCAGGAAGGGACAGCTCAATTTAAAAGAGGCAATGAACCGTAACAGTAAACAGCCGATCAATAATAAACTGGAACGTCGAAGATAATACAGACAAGTTATCTCGTTTTATGCCCCGATCATTGTTTCCTAACGAATTTCATATTACGCAATGGAAAAATAGTAATTAGACTGTATATGCGGTCGGACTAAATAGTTATATAAATGCTTTAGAGAAACTTTGCAGAGTCAATAGGCTAACGAGCTTAATGTCTATAGTCGGTTACTTACTCTAATTGGTGCACTAATGTTTAATGTTAGACAATAACAGTGCAGCTAGTGACTGCTATTGCAGACACGTTAAGCTAAATTATTTCAAGTCGTAAGGTCCATTTAATTGATCGTGGGCGTTGTAAATGCAGCGGCCATTGGCGGTAGTTATGGCTAAATTACAATAGATCACGAACAATGTGTCAAAGGATGCATTGCTGCATAATGCAGTGTCACAAGGTTACCATACGATCACGAACGCGATTTCGCCACGACATTGAGCGACAAAGTTCACCGAATGAGAAAGAATTTGACTTTCACACGTCCAAGCTTTGGCAGGCTATCCCTAAACGATGCCATTAGGTGCATACGTGGATACATCCATTGTTACGTTCTCTCCGAGCCGCTTTCGGCTACATTGACTGATGCTTTTAACGTTACAATAGGATTGTGTATCGTTCGAATCTAATGATGTCGATGAAATAAAACGGCATCGAAAATATTTAAAGAGTCGTTGACGTCTGGAATGCTCCGTTAAATTGTTGGTAAAATAACTTGAATATGAAATGAGCTGACGCATTGTCAGATGTGTTCTCACGATAATGATACAGTTGATGAGATAAACAAACATAGGGGCAGTGAAATCATGGTTCAGGCTCATCGGAGCCTGCTCCCGAGTAGTATTCTCGACAATAGCCAATCAGTCACGATACTTTCACCCCCGGATCATCTTAATAGAATAATAACGCAACTATGCATTATATTTCCAACTGATCGTGATATCACTGAGGGACTCGTGACTCTCGTTTTACAGTAGTCTTATTTTAATGGGAATGCTGTTTTCTGGGAATGGAGGTAATTTTGTTTCAATCGAAATGTAACAGACAGGTGAAAGTCGGTTTCCGTGATTTAATACAGTTTACTTTATCGTGTATTTGCACAAGATTATTATACGTGCAGCAAAGATAAACTGCATATCTTGCGATTATGATATTTTTATATATCTTGAGCGTTCATACTTCATATGCTGCAGCAAATGGCGCTCAGCTTGGGCTCAATTTGCGTAAATAACAACACGTTGGCTCAACATTCTCTTTCCTACGTTTTAATGCTGTAGTAATAAACAACGGTAAGGTACAGTTTGAAGCAATTACTTTTGATTATAACCAAATTGGGATTGCACTATAAATTCACTAAAATGATAGACTAAATAAATAACAACTGTCATCAATTTTCTTGAAACAGAGAAACCAAGTAGATTTGATATATATTGTTAATGACAGGATATAACCATAAATAGGTTTTATAACGATAACGCGGCGATGAAAGCTTAATTATCTCAATTAAAATAACAACTAGGAAATTGCATATAACACTAAAATGTTAACGCGTACCTAATGAACTCGATCTAACTGAGAAAATGCAGCAGCAATGTAAGAACTTACAATTATGATGATTGAAGGTAAGAGGCGGGCCGTTAACATTAAATTAACGCAGGCAATTTGATTTAATGGCAGACGGTGAAGCGTAATGGGCGTAAGTGTTTACTGTGAGAAGCTTCCGCTACCCCGTATAGAGTCCGATCAAGGAATAAAATCAGGGGCCTATTGCATAATAAAATACAAGCTAATTAATACTATTAGTGATTTTACTTACAAAATCAAACCACTAATAATATTAGCTTGTGTTTTATTATGCAATAGACCCCAGGTAATATTTTTTTCACATCACCTATTCGAAAAGGGAACTTTTCTTCCCTGCTAGGAGGGATCAAAGTGGCACTTTTCTGTTCAAGGACATTTTGTTGCCAGTATGAAATATTGACACAAAGCCATATGAAATGAGTATGCCTATAATCGATTACAATTTCTTTATAATCGATTACGTGCATACAATTTTTTAAATGTAATTAGCGTATTTTGAATTAATTAATAGCATATTTAAATTAAGTGAATTAATTAATTAGCGTAATATTTACAAAGAAACGTAAAAAAACATTAGTTTAATAATTTAATTTTTATTTTGACATTTTAGGTCTCCTTAAAAGCAGCCATACTTATCTATGCAATTTAAAAAGTTTATATTTAAAAAGTTTTGTACAAATATTTCACAAAGCATAATTATGCGGTTCTGTATTGTGTATAAATTTGTAAATACTTAGGGGTAAGAGCTAATTTGTTGTTACCAGAAAAATCTACAAAAATAATGTACTTGATTTTCATTGTATCATTTTAGGTGTTTGCTGCTGTCTTTGAAAAGATATTAGGTACATAATTATGAGCTGTAGGTACTTTTAATTTGTCAGTACAGTCACGTCTGAAAATATCGATAAGGTCGTGTATACATATTTTTGGCACTTTGTCCGTATCGATCTTTGCTTAAAATAATGATGTTTTGAAACCTAATAAATATGTATGTAATTTCCTCATAGGTGATGTGAAAAGCAGTATGTGGCACATGGTAGCAAAATTATTTTACTCGCTACGCTCAGGATTCTATTATAGAATCCTTCGCTTCGTTTAGGATTCAATTGTACGCCCTCGCCGTAAATATGTCATTTTGCTCCCTTGTGACACAATCTACTAATTATATTGAATGCTGCAGAATGGTGCAGATTGTTAGCTCTTGAAGTTTGCTATGTTAGTTTCGTGATTAGTGCCGCAGTAAGAGATGTTCAATATGATCTATAAATTGTATATATGTACCTACAGAACAGATGTCAATGTGGTAAGCCCCACAACAAAAAAAGCAAAAAATTTTTGAAGCAAAGGTGTGTTAATCGACGTAAATTTTGGTTTTGACGTTAACGAAGTTTTTTGAATGATAACTTATTGTTGGTTGCAGCAATAATGACGCGATAGTGGTTATAACGCCATAATAACCATGACTTCATGTACAGCTCATGCGACCTACATAGAACTAAGACCCTTTATATTTACTTGCTGACCGTATAAATGCTTTACAATGCAGGTGCTCGAAAAGTGCGTTTCTACGGAGCCATATCATGCGGAAAGTACTACTTTTCCGCACTAGTGCTTTTCATTTTCATTTTTTTTTACAGTACATATGGTGCTACTTTCTCGCACTAGTGCGGAAAAGAGCACTTTTCCGCACTAGTGCTTTTTGTTTTCAATTTTTTTAATAATTAAACTTACTTGCCATGATATGTTTTTTTTATTTACTCGCACAATGCATAGTAAAACATTATAAATAGCTATTGATACAGCACTGTTAACATCCCAACCCATTAAAGTAAACTCATTCACGAAAAACATGACCTTGCTGGGAATTTGTATTCTCCTAAATTGGGAGATGGCACAATCACTAAAGGCCCTACAAATGAGGATAATTCAAGTAGCGCACTTGAATAAGCCAAAATAATACTAACAAAACATTGCAAGTTATTACGAAACAACGTACGTAGAACAAACAACATGTCTTGCCTAAATATGTGAGCGATGAGTCGATGACCGCATAGGCAAAGTATAAGATTACTGTTTCACCTTCATTTGGCGACATGGCTATTGAACATGTTCTCGTAAAAACATATTACATATGACCTATTGAACAGAAATGACAGGCTATTTTAATATTACTGGGCACGAGCCGTTCTATGCACTGGTACAGGTTGGCTCACAATGAGAATTAGCATATTTGACAAAGTGTTTTTGCACGAATAATATTGTGTGGTATTTTATTGAGCTAGATTGAAACTGGAACAGTTCAAAATGTTTTTTTTATACCGACAATCTCAGTAGCCAGTAGCTAACAACTTGTTTTGATAATTTGCATCCCGCAATAAGTGGAAAAATGTGTACATTAAAGTGTTGAAATGAGTGTGAACTTCGATTAAGGAGGTCCATTGCAATTTACATATATGGTTTACGATTGCTCGCCGCCAGGTGGTGGGCGGGTGGCCGGTTTTATATAAACCAACAGATGCTCTGGCAGATCCTTTGAAGAATGTTGCCCCGGATTATACGAATAACGGTATAATATTTACTTGACACATATTTTTATAATAGCATGCAAATATAGAATATATTCATAAATACATAAATTAAAGTTATTTTTAAACAATTCAAAAGGTAATCATGGTCTATATCCCGGTCAATATAAGTCTAGTGTAACTAACCGTGAATCATTCAAAACTCTTAAAGTTATTTTTGTTGGACCACAAATGCTTGTTAACACAATTGTTTAACGATAGTCATAAAACACGTACCTTTTTTGACCTTTATTTCAATATTTTATAAGTGAGAACCTGTAATTGGCTCTGTGATTTTATTGTAGCTTATAGAAATGTTTATAGCTGTTGGTTTTCCATGCATGAAAAAAAAAACCGGTAATCGGCTCATATCAGAACACTGACAGTACATGTAAAAAAAAATGTTCGTTACATTGACAAGACTAATTTCAATTCGCCAGTTTTATAAATATTCACTATTCACCTAAACAATAAATAAAACTTCCGGGCGATTTCAACATATTTTTTGTTATATATAGCTGGGGCCCTTTAGCTAGAGCTTTCGGGCAATTCAAATAATTTTCGTCTATTATTGCTTGAAGTGTTTCGGTATGCTGATGTTGCAGGTCGTTTGGATCGAAATATGACCGGTAAACATTAAAATAAGTTGAGTAACGTGTTTTAAAAGGGTGCACTACATCTTTTATAATTACTTTTCATATATTATAGTTTGATATATCGTTATTTTGAATAACGCAATAAATGGCATACTACCGTAATACCTAATTAACGGGATAAATAATGTTGTTCTTGGTATACTGGTCATAAGGTATATTTGCATTTTGTCTAATACACATTGCCATAATTATTACATACTATAAGCATACTATTTGTTTTAACAAGTGACAACACATAATTATTTGTGTGGCATAATTAATTGCATGAGATAAATGGGTTAGGTTAGAACTGCAACTCCGCACAACGCTAGGTACAGTACCGGCCAATAATATATCACCTCCATGTTTTTACGGTATAATTTTTTATATATATTTGTGAATGACTTCCACCTCACTGTTTTAGGTAGCCTAGTAGTATTCCTTTGTACGGGCGATGAGAAAAATCTCTCACTCTCTCACTTCTCTAGTCTCTCTCTCGGTCTCACCAATCACCAACCATTAAGGTTTTTTTCATAGAGATTTTTTTTAAATGTATTGTTAACTTCATTTTTTTACTAGAATTTTTTTAGTAATATGCTGAGTATCCTATTGTAATTCACAGTATTTCATTGCAATATTCATCATATATTTGTATAAAATGACTAGTAAAATATGCAATCTACAAACTAACCTATATTGTTTACTCTATACAAACTCATACAAAAATACTCAAAGGTGATATATTATTGGCCGGTACTGTAGGTACCTAGCAAAAGGTGGTTTACGTTAGAACTTCGACCTCCCGTAAAATAAAATACCTAGCAAAAATGAATTTTAGGCATGGTAAGAACTGCGGCCCCCGCAGAATCTAAAACCTTGAAATAATGGGTTAGGTTAGGTTAGAACTGCGACCTCCCTAGAATAAAACAGCTAGCAAAAAAAAAGTATTGTAGCACCAGTGCGCTATAAAACACATAACTAAAAATGACGAAGAGATGTTATACATTACCTACATATAAAGGGTGTGTTTTTAGAGGTTTGGTTTTTAAATTGGCACAACTGTTTGTAGTGATTGTCAATTTGACAGTTGGTGGTATATTTGAAGTCAGTACGTTTTGCCATTTTCACAATAAATAGACTTATAATACTTCAGAACACCGCTTGCAAATTGTGCAAATTTATTTTGAAAATCATGGCTCAGTTCGCCAAACTCACCGTGCGCTATGTCCATTTTACGGTCGACATAATCGTCAATGAAGAGCGCTATAGAGCCATCATTGCAGACTGTTTTGTTCCTCAGTTAAATGATATTGATGTGGCAGAGCTGTGGTTTCAACAAGATGGTGCAACATTCCACACAGCGCACGCCACCATCAATTTATTGCGGGAAACATTCGATGAGCGCATAATTTCCCTTAATGGCCCTGTGAACTGGCCTCCACGATCGCGTGATCTCAATCTCACACCTATGGATTACTTTCTTTGGGGATCATCACAGGTCTACGCAGATAAACCACTGACGTTGGACCACTTGGAAGCCAACATTCGCCGTGTTATTGCCAATATACGGCCCCAGATGCTCGAAAAAGTGGTTGAAAATTGGACTTCCCGATTACGCTTCATTCAAGCCAGCCATGGCACACATATGCCCGAAATAATTTTTAAGAGCCATTGGCATAAGAATATCTTTTAAATAAAACCAATACTATGATAATAAATTTTATTTTTACGTGTTTTATTTCATTTTGAATTTGTATACCTTAAAAAAACACCTTTATTCATATTTGATAAAATTGTACAAAATATTACGTTATACAAAAACAAATTACACAACCTTTTAAAACGATTCTAAACAATTATGTATTATTGGGGATGTATTATAAATTCAATATACGCGATATAATCCGTTTTCATAGTTTTATTTCAATTATGTATTTATTCTACTAAATGAAATATGCGTGTCAATTAATTTATTTTCAAATAAAGAATATTTAATGAATCTACTATGTATAAAAAAATATTTAGCATCGGTTAACAACTAACTAAGCAATAGATTATGTATGTACTAAACATAATTAAAAAATCATTTCCATGTAATAATAATTTAAGACTGGTTCATAAGACATTAATGCCCTCATAATTGTTTCCGAAGGGAAAGTGCACTTACGCTTTTTCCTTCTTATGACACCCATTTTCACGTTGCAAGCAGTCCTGCCACTTCCTGCTATAAGCCGGGCTAACTGCGGAAGCGCGAACAGCGGCTCCGATAATATCTATAATCTAACGTCAATCAACTTCAAGCACTAGCCAGGTAGCCCTAATGCATTCCAGATCAGGCATTGTCCAACTTCAACAACAAAACAAAAATAGAGCACGCTTCACTATAAAAAAAATATAATTTCAAGTATTTATTAAAAATCAACCAAATGGTAACCGAAGTTTTGATGGTAAAAAAATCGATTCAATATATCGTGATCACTAAACCGGGATACATGAACGGCGCGCGCGCGCCTTGCCCGAGGCGCAAGCGCTGACGGAATGCGCGCGCAGCAACCACCTCTGGAGGCTGTGGCGCCGGCGCCGCGTCCTCTCCTCTCGTATAAAAATAGAAAGTCACAACCCGTACACGCTCCTTTTATTTTTACCCTGGCATTACCCGGCGATTAGCTGCATCGGTTGATCGTATCTATGTATCGAGCGCGAGAACACTTTCAATTATATTCATCATCATTCAGAATTGAAGAGGACAGTGAAATTATTTATCCATACATTATTCCTATTTGGAAAGTTCACCTTTCTTAGGCTGATATCCGGGTGGGAAATGCAATTCAACTAGGTTGGAAAGTATTTTTTTTTTTTTGTACTTCGAGCGACAGCTAACATCCATGTATGCCATATTATTCAGTGAAAAGCTCTCATATTAGCATCCGCATTTTCAGACCAAGTATTATCGATTGCTTATACTAGATTGGTTAGATTGTTACACCAAGGGTGGAAAGCGAACCATATCACCCGAGATATTTGGCCAATAGTTTGAGGGTGAGATGTTTACTTTTACCAGAGTTAAACAGTTTTTAAACACTACTTTTCATTTCGACTAATATGAGGAAAATAAATAAATTAAAAGTGGAAAAATTCACTGTCTTGGGTGGGACTTAAACACACGACCACTAAATACCGCTAAAAATGGTTACTGGAGGAGTTTGTTGAGAACCATAGAAAATAGAAGAGGAAAGATGCTTGGACACCTGCTACGACACGACGAATTTATCAAGAACATAATTGAAGGGAGAGTTGAGGCAAGGAGGCGGAGGGGCAGACCAAGGAGAACATACATAGATCAAGTAAAGGAAAAACTCAACGTCGTGTCGTATCAGGCTGTCAAGGAGAAGGCAGAGGACCGACACTTATGGAAATCGCTCCACCGACAAGAGTATAACTCTTAAATATATGATGATGGTTACTGGTGAATTTCCAATAGACTTGGAACTCCGGTAGCCGTTTAAGAAATGTTAACACTCTTACGGTAGATGTCGCTAGAGCCTCCCTAGTGGCTCATATATGGATGTATGGTGGAAATGTGCGCTGCATTGGGTACGGTCTTGGTAGCTCAGATGATAGAGGACTGTACTAGTGATCCAGTGGTCGTGGGTTCAAGTCCCACCCAAGACAGTGAATTTTTCCACTTTTAATTTATTTCTAAGCTTAATAGCAGCATCGTTCGCAGACGTTTCTGCTTAATACAAAATTAACTTAATATGAGGAAAGTCAAACACAAGAAAATATTTTGGCAGTTAAGAGATTTAGGGACTGGAATCGGCGCCATTTACATTTTGATCGGAAAAAAATCGTGTGTGGAACGGCTTTAATGTATACGCGCCTTAAAAAAAGTGAAACTGAATGAATGTAAATGAATTAAAGATTCATCGTCATTTATATTGAGTTATTAACAAATATTTATGTTTATTTCATACATTTAAATATTAAATACAAATATTTTTTTTTTTTATAAATGCAATGCAGAATATTTAGATAAGTACGGTTTTCCATCCATCCATCCATCCAACCATCCATCCATCCATCCATCCATCCATCCATCTGCGGATTGTATCTTGTATCTTGTAAGGATTCCCAAAGAATCCGAAACATGTCGCCAAAAGCGACTAAAAATAATAGTGAGTAAAAACCGTACCTTAGGCCGTAGTAGCCTCCAGTAGTCGCTGACATCTTTATGGAGGACTTCGAGGAGAGGGCACTCTCATTGGCTCCTGTGCGACCGAAGATATTTAAAAGATACGTAGATGACACTTTTACTATACTTCCAAAAAGTAGTGTTTCAACTTTCTTGGATCACCTAAATTCCATCCATAGCAAAATAAAATTTACTATGGAGTTGGAAAAAAACTGTTCTCTCCCCTTCTTAGATGTATTGGTAAAAAGAAATCCTGATAACACCCTAGGTCGCACTGTGTATAGGAAACCTACTCATACTGATAGGTACTTAAATGGCAAATCGCATCACCATCCCAGTCAACTTGTTACAGTAGGCAAATCTTTGTTTCAGAGAGCCCAGAGGATATGTGATGACCAGCATCTGGCCGCGGAGCTCCAGCATGCCAGGCGCGCGCTCCAGGCAAACGAGCTCAGGATACCGCGGGTCAACCAGAGGTCCCACATTAAGATCCCCACAGTTGAGCGCAGGCCTGCCATTCTGCCTTTTGTCAGGGGGGTCACGGACAGGATCAGCCACATCTTGAAGCGTGCTTCTATAAAAACATATTTCAAGCCAATGAAGAAGATGTCACAATTCCTGAGGCCTGTAAAATGCAATACCCCTCTACAGACTGCAGGAGTGTACAGGCTGGACTGTGAGTGTGGCCTATCATATGTCGGGCAGACGAAACGGAGCATTTCCACTCGGGTGAAGGAACACATAGCTGATGTCAAGCACCGTCGACCTAGGTCTGCTGTCTGTGAGCATGTCATGGATAAAGCCAATCACTCAATCAAGTTTGATAAGCCTCTGGTTCTTGCCAAGGAGAAGCGTTACATACCCAGAATGCTGCGCGAGGCCATTGAGATTAAGAAATATCCAAACTTTAATAGGGAAGATGGCTTTTCTCTACCACCAGCTTGGGATCCTGTAGTCCACCTGATAAAGGAGCAAGCGAGACATAGACTGTGAGACCGTAGTGTTGGATGATGCTGGACATTCTGATGTTTTGAAAAGATGTGTCCCGCCGAGTTTGTTGCCGGTCCCATATTGGGATACCCTCCTACAATTTAGGAGGGAATTAAATCTTCTCGGGTCCGTGGTGTAGGGTTGGAGCCGGCATAGTTTTTTATCGCGTATATATATATATCTTTGAAAAATAATTATAGTGTATAACTAGCCTTATGAACCGATTTTGCATGTACAACCAGCCTTAAAGTTTGTAGTCTATGATTGTTCATTATTTTAGTATGTGGGTATTTTTGCATTTTGTAATTTTTCCTCAGTCACCCGTTGACCACGAACGCTGTAAAGAGTTCGAAACGTCGGGATGTATTATAAATTCAATATACGCGATATAATCCGTTTTCATAGTTTTATTTCATGAGTAACTATCGCGGTAACCGAAGACAATATTATGTCTCACGATAGTTTAAGTTCGATTAAATTCAATGCAATTGACATTTAATTTCGATAATACTTGGTCTGAAATGCGGAAGCTAATATGAGAGCTTTTAACTGTATAATATGGTGGCGTGTAGCCGTTGCTCGGAGTACAATTAAAAAAAAATATATTTTTACCCTAGGGTCCCACCCGAGTCAGAACAAGCAAAATTACTTTATAAGACGTATAAATCGTGTATTAATAACAATTTATTTAAGTGTAACAATTTATCTTATACCTAATGTTACTGTACTTTCGCGAACGTATGAAGCGACATAACCGCTCAGCGACTAAGCTCCTTAAATTTATGAATAAAAAAAAAGAAAAAAGGTGAAAATAATTTTTTTGCAATGCATAATATACTACATAAATATTTGTTCATAAATCAATATAAATGACGATGAAAGTTTTTACTAATTATATAGTATAATTAGTTTTTATTTTAATATTATCATTCAAGGCGCGTAAAGCCTGACCAGGAATATATGATCACGCGCCATGTTGCGGAATTACACTGGAACTATTTTTTTCATACTATACTGAACTGTCACCCTATACATGCGCAACAACAGCGCCCTCTTGACAATGATCATATATTACTGGTCAGGCTTTACCTATACATTATGGCCGTTTCACACAGACCAATTTAAGATCGGATCCTGTGACCTATTGTAAACTGTAATAAAATTGTTAGTTTCGTAAATACCTGATTAGAGACGTGTTCGTTTTAAGAGCACCAAGCACGTGTTCCTTTATTTGACAAGATTTATAAGGCTCAATAAAACACCCATCGAAAGTCTCGACGACATTATATCCAAAGTTTTGTATGTCAAACGATGATTGATAATAGTGATAATCCTATCTAGATGCCAATTCGTTTTAATTCAAAACAATGTAAGTTATAAAACGGTTTAGGGTCGGTTGCACCAAACCGTCTGCCACCGTTTTACCGTTCGCTAAATTTTATTGTATGGAGATTGATTTTATTGGATGGTTACAGTTTCATAGTTCTCTGCTGCTTGACGTTAATCAGTTTGTTAATTGTAGTTGGTGCATTTGACCCTTAGGGTTGGTTGCACTAAACCGTCTGTCACCGTTAAAGCGTTTGCTAAATTTTATTGTATAGGAATTTTCATAGTACTCGGTCGAGTGATGTTGATCAGTCTGTTAAGTATGGTTGGTGCAACTGACCCTTAATGTGTTAAACTTTAACTCTGATTAATTAGACTAAAGACCGTATCGTTAATTATGGGTACAGATAAAACCTGGTCTAACTGTTTACATGTGTATTACTTTGTATTACTATGTTCTTAGGGTATGATCTTAGGGCATTTTTACGCCATATCTGATATAAAAAGGTTTTACTTTTTAATTTTAGGGACTTTATGATGCTTTCAATATCGTCTAGCAAATATAATTTGGCCAAGCCTATCCAGCTTAATTTGAGACTATTTCACCGACTCCTTGGTACGATTTATAGAAACAAAAGGTTAATATGCTGCCAAAACATGTTATCTAAGTGTCCTCTTTATGATTGCTCAATTGAGCATCCACAGAAATGTGGTGAATTTTTATTTTTACATAAAAACGACATTTTACGCAACATTTTGGATTCCCGTCAATTTCTGACGCAAGCGGAACGACGGAGACAGCTAAAATAATCTACCAAAAACCAAAGCCTAACAGACATTCATGGCGCTGAACCACGACAAGAGCAGGTCGATAGAAACACTCCATCATAGTTATATTGGATATCAAAGTCGGAGTTGTCGTAGCAAACATGCCATATTCTATAAAACCACTATGCTCAGATCCATTGCTTTTTTTTTACTTAAAGAAATTGTTACACTATGCTCAGATGTTTCGCTTTACGAATAATGTGTAATTGCTGTTTACACAGTACGACCTTTTTTTGTCTAATATCGTCTTGTTCGTAAACCGTAATTTTTTTTTGTTAGTATTTGTCCAAAATCGTTATCGTACTCGGGAGGATTGGGTAAATTTTGTCCAAACCATATGCTTTACCAAAGATAGATATAACTCCGTAATAGATGGATACAGTCTATAAAAAACGTGCCTCGAAAATCAAGAAAATTTGATTCTCGTTCAGAGGGCGCTACTAGTTTTGGCCTACAGTCGTATGATGGCGTTGACGGTTTCGTTTGTTATTTAACAATTTTAACGCATATCAGTGACAGAACATGGGTCAAAATCATAAAAATAATTAATGCAAATAAAAAAAATCATTTATCTATATTTAAATACATTCTATCGTATTTTTATAAATCTTAATTTTTAGTTTTAAAGTGTGTCGACAGATGGCAGTGAATTTACTGGGGTTACAAAATTTACTTAACGCTCTAGTATCAGTTACTCTATGGCTTTACGTATAGCTCCCAGGACGAAATGTGTAACTTATTGAAGCACCAATTAAACACACGTGTAATTTTTAAATAAAAATATGGTAAGTAACAAAGAAGCGGCTAAGTGAAGTTGTACCCATAATTAACGATACGGTCTTTAATACATTTTTATATTGGAACGCCCTTAGAATATCTCTGTAACTACTTTAAAAATGACTCAAGTAATATCTAAATAAATTAATAGGTAACTAAATAACTAACCTTCGATGCAATGTTTATGAGATATCAAGAAGGTAATCTCAATTAAAAGAGGACAGTTACGACGTGGTGAACAGATTGTTGCTAATGCGCTGTATAATTAAAGTTAATTTCAGAAATCGCGTTAACGCAGCAGATAAACTACAGCCTATCAATTAGTGAATGATGAAGAAAATAAGAAAATGTTCGACACGGTGCTTGCAATCTGAAAAGCTTAGCGTATTTGCCGAGCAGGATATGCCTTTCAGCTTTCCAATTGAAGAAACGTTATAACCGGTGGTCCACATACTGTACTGTGGTTCATATGAAAATGAAAATGAAAATTGTTTTATTTCCTTGTAAGCTTAGTCTACAAATTGCCATCAGTGGTTGGGACTTCCTTTTAGGTGAATGTACCTGTATCAGGATGCCCCGCTCTTCTATAAATATAACAGTCTTTTTTATTTAGGAAATATTGTTGGTATACATGATGATGATGTTATTTATAAACTACTTATAATTTTAACTTATAGTTTAGGTATTTATGGTATTAATTAATGTTCTAGCCTAATTAAATTACTTACTTAAATACTGTGCTTGTGATGAAGGACATATGTATGTATGTATGTGTGTGTATGTGTGTGTGTGTGTGTGTGTGTGTGTGTGTGTGTGTGTGTGTGTGTGTGTGTGTGCGTGTGTGTGTGCGAGTGCACGCGTGTGTGGATTTGCGTATGTGTTCAGCCAATATATTTATGTATAGTTAATAATTTATGCGGTACAATAATGACTGTATCATCATAACTTAGTTGTTTCAGCCATTTAGTGAGTTCTATCTTACACTTATACAACAGTAATGGATAGATATTGATTAACTTATTTATATTGTTGTACATGTATGCCGATTGTGCTTTATATTGCCTTTTGGCAAACATAGATTTATAGCATGGTAGGGGGGTAACATTGTTTTTACGTCGACGGGTTTCAATTGTAGGGTAAAAATCTAGGGTTTTGTGTAGCCTGAGTGTTGCACTCAAAACATACAGCTTCCTGATTGTAAATTGGTCACTAATTTCATATAGTTTTTTTGTAGGAAACCAGTATGGTTTTGAGTACATCACCTTGAGCAGGCAACGTTGCCCTCTCTCCACCTCTAAAAATTTTGTTTTGGCAGCGCCACCCCAGACAGTAATACAGTAACTCATGACAGGTTGTGCCAATGTAATATAAAGTTGATTCAGTAGTTCCTTAGTAGTAATATATCTAAACATCTTGAAAATCCAGGTTAGTTTTCTTATTCTATTGTTTACATTTTCCAGTTGCATGTGCCATGAGAGGCGTTGGTTAAGTAGTACACCTAGATATTTAGTAAATTTTACTTTTTCCAGTTCGATGCATTCACAGGGGCAAAGATCATCCTGGGTACACATGTGTATCTTTAGTTTTAAGTTAACTTTAGGTTGCGAACAGTCATATTTACTTAAACAAATATAATTAGTTTTGCTGGCATTTAATGTAAGGAGGTTATTTCTAAGCCATACAGCCACTCTGCGGAGGCCAGATTCTGCACTTCTGAACACTGACTCCCAGGATTCTCCATCGAACACTATAGCTGTGTCATCAGCATAAGAGCCGATGTGCCCACGTTGCAGTTTGAGATTCGTCAAGTCATTGATATATATAAGAAACTAAAATAAAATAAGAAACAATAATATAAATATGCAAGGATCCAAATCAGATACGGCACGCTTCGTAATGGACACTATCGCACCTACTTAATATCATACTGTAGCAAACATGCTTGAGAAAGGACAATTTTCACCGTGGTAACGTTTATGCATCTGCGGTTTAAGTAACGGTTGCGCTGATGCAAATCTTGGAGCATGTCACACGATCTGGTTTACCGTTGTTTTTAAGGTGGGTACTAAAATTTATAGAAGTGTGTTTAAAGCTATGCTAAATTTTATAGTCTTGTACCTACGATTCAGCTATCATAAAATTAGAATTTATTGTTTGTATAAATTATATGGGCCCTTGGATTGGAGAGATCTAGCTTCAATGCATACGGATAATGAG